>NC_141696.1:492914804-494302272 GCF_964263255.1 Lissotriton vulgaris
CCCTACCGCCGATTTACAAAAAGAACTCGGCGCAATTCTTCAGATTGGACTTGAACAGGGATTCCTCGGCAAAAATGAGTATAACTTTGTAATGAACAAACATCCACGAATCCCATTGTTTTACGTACTTCCGAAAGTACATAAAAATGAAACAACACCGCCGGGACGACCTATAATTTCTGGATGTGATTCTTTATTCGAACCAGTCTCGAAAATCAGAGATTTCTTCTTAAAGCCATTCACACTGACGGTAAAATCTTTCCTTTTGGATACAACGGACTTTTTAACTAAACTGGATCAACTACCATTCACAGAGAAACACGACCTTCTAGTGAGCATGGACATTGTTTCACTTTATACCCAGATCCCTCAAGATCAAGCGTTGGAGGTACTCGAAATCTTCTTAAATAAACGTGAGAGTCCATCAAAAATTCCCACAGAATTTATTCTGAAACTGGCCAAACTTGCACTGACAAAGAACTATTTTAAGTTTGGTGAAGATTTCTACTTCCAGATAAAGGGGGTCGCCATGGGCTGTCCTTTTGCCCCAGAATTGGCGATCCTTTTTATGAGTCAATCTGAAGATACCTTTATTCACAATGGCAACCCATTCCACCAATGGATCGGTGGATGGGTACGATATATAGACGATGTCTTTTTCACCTGGTCGAGGACCTGGGAACAACTAAATCAATTCCATGATAGGATCAATAATAGGACAGAGGACATTAAATTCACTCTCCAGACCTCTGAGACAAGAATGTCTTTTTTGGATGTAGAAGTCTATTGTTCGAATGGACAATTGGTCACTACTCTATTCAAAAAGAAGACTGACCGTAACAAGGCATTGGACTTCTCAAGCAGTCACCCAAGGAGTTTAAAACAAAATTTACCAATAGGGCAGTTTCTGCGCATCCGCAGAAACTGTACCTTTAAAGATGAATTTATGGACCATGCCAATGTCCTAAAAGAGAAACTCCTAGCTCGTGGCTACCCAGCCAAACTACTTAAACAAGCGATCAAGAGAGCCTGGTGGACACCACGTGAAGAATTACTGGTGAAAAAACAAAAGACCCACCAACAACGAACTGTTTGCGTTTCCACTTATTGCCCTTCATCTAACATCCTTAAAAAACTGATCCATCAGAACTGGCATCTAGTTAAAGACCTCGACACCCAATTGACAGACGTCCCCCTTTTTGCGTTCAAAAAGGACAAAAGCATCGCAAACCACATCGTCCGAGCAGCCATTCCTAAGCCAAAAGCTCCAACACTACGTGACTACTTGAGCCTGCCACCTATAACTGGCCACCACAAATGCGGCACATGCCTCTGCTGTTCTTCGACTATTGAAGGAAACCTTTTCCAACATGCAGGGATATCGTGGAAGCATGATCAGTTCACTAACTGCAAAACAAAGAACGTGGTCTATGGCGTACTTTGTCCATGCTACAAACTATATATAGGCAAAACAACTCAAGAAGTGAGACAAAGAATGTCCTAACACAGGTCCAGAATAAAGAAAAAAGTCCTTACTGCTCCATTGGTGCAACATTGGATAGATAAAGCACATGGCGAACAAGACTTCAAATGGACAATAATCTCTAAAATAGACAATGACCCAAGAGGTGGAGATGTAGAGGCTAGGCTGCGACAACGGGAGGCAATGTTGATCCTGAAATTTAACACTACAATACAAGGCCTGAATGAAATATCTGAATTGTACAACCTATAATAAATTCCAACAAAATACCTTAGAGCAAATGTGCGAACCCATTATGCGTGTTAATTTTTAACACAATATTTTGGGGATCCATCTAACTCGCAGTGCCAGCATATACATTGGAACTCCAGTCTCAGGAGTTACACCACACCCGATGGAAGACCATTATATAATCTAACAATCCCCACTTGGTTCGACGATTCCAATATTCTTCCGCACTTAACCAGTGTTTAGGTTTTACCAAATCCACGCAGGTTTCATGTGCGAGACACTAGTCTAAACCTCCGATCTAAGTGACCTAATGCGGAGCATGAATCATTCTGCCGTTGGCCAATTGCATAGACATGAGGACCCTATGCGGTTTTAATGACCACGTCCCAGAGGCAGCGTAGATCGGGATACAGGAATGATAATTGCATAGACTACACAATTTAGCAATATTAAGTTACCCAGATTTATTGGTTAGATACATAGCTAATTTCGCCTAACGTTAATCAAGGAGAAACTACAGCTCCCATGATTCATACTTGAACCGACCCGGAAATGTCACCCATTCAAGTAAGACTGACCCGGAAAGATTCTCCATCGCGTAAACACACGATAGCGAGTTATTCAGGAGGAGATGGACGCCTAACCTAAGGTAACGATAAATCGCTTGGTTCAGTTTCGAACCCCAAACCCTCTATAGCCTGTTGCCCGATGCGCTATATATATACACCTAAGAGCCACAAACTGGGAATGTTCACCCACGTGTTTTCTAATGGTCATATTAAACTCCACTAAGACATAATTTTTCTTCAACGACATGTTAGCCTAACAGCCCCTCCTTATTTTAATCCCCAGAATTAATCTTGAGGCAAAACAACTTGAACCGTTTGAGTGCTGGAGCGTGTTGGATCCTCCCACTGCTTTGCGAAAGGATTTTCATCTAGAGTTGGTTACGCTATTGTCACCTACTAGTGAGTACCTCAGACCCTTATTTCGAACCAATGTAGTACGATTGTCTAGCGACCCCGTTCTGATTCAAATTATCTTTGATATTTCTTCGCAGTTTATCAGAACTTCTAAGCTCAACCTAAATTCTGCGATAGGTAAGCTTACTAAGAGTGTGTGGCGGCTGAATGAAGTTTGAGAGTCCCCCTTTTATGATTTGACTGACAGAAAGTTTTCACTTATTGTGTTTTTCCGATTAATTGTGTTTGGTCCTGAAGAGAATCCTTTACACTTATTAAGGA
This sequence comes from Lissotriton vulgaris, assembly GCF_964263255.1. NCBI lineage: Eukaryota > Metazoa > Chordata > Amphibia > Caudata > Salamandridae > Lissotriton > Lissotriton vulgaris. Next base: position 492,917,763 of record NC_141696.1, read on the forward strand.
TTCGAAACGAGTCGACCGAGGCGGTTGTTGTGTGTGGTGCCAAGCATATGGCTTTAGACCAATTGTTGTTTAAACGATAGTGAAAGAAAATAATTGTTTTGAAACATTGTTTGGTCTTAGTTACTGTCTTGATGTTTAGAGCTCATTGACTGTATAATACCACTCCTATGATTGTAAATAGGACTAGGGTTTAGCTCTTGATCTGAATATATCAACTCAGTTTTTTGGAACTTTTTGATTAAACCGTACCACCACCTATTATCGCCCCCCAGTGAATGTTTGATGTACATCCCCTGTCTTGTGTACACGTGTTTTGTGTCTACTTGTGTCTTTAATGTTTGCACAAACCATTCCCTAGATACTCCCCTTGTCCTTGAAAAGTTTCACTCCTCCATGTTCTATTGAATATTGATTGTTTGATGATGTAAATATATATATATATATGTAAAAAATCCTTTTTCCAAAAACAAAAAACTAACTAAATTCATAAAAAAATTTAAATAAAAGACTTATAAGTTTTCTACTATAAACGTTGACTGAAAGAGTGGTCTTTTTGGAATTAGCGACTAGGAGCTTTTTTCTTCGATTGTTTTGAAAATTATTGCACAGTATTGGCAATTGTTTTGTTCATTTCGAAGTGGCGCAGCCTTACTGTGCTTACCGCCAGACCCGTTCAGGTTCGTGGTTTGTTTTGCGGGCGCCGGCCCGCGAGGTTCTTTGAGAGACATTTAAGGTGGTCTCTGTTTTTGAATTTGTTTGCGTCCACCGGTTGTGGACTGTGGTAATCATCCACCGTGTCACTCTTCTTCCCTGTTTATCATTTATTTGTGCACTATATTATTTTGAGTTTTCTTCTTTTTGTACGGATGTATGTAAGTGTGTAGGTTGAAAGGGATATTTGGAAAGGCCTCACCAAATGATCTAAGTTGTAGATAATGTCAGAGGAACAAACATTCGCATACAGCGAAGATCATATAAAAAATCTTTTGAGAGACCCTCCTTCTTTCAGCTCAGCTACGCTCAGTAACTCTGCTCAGGTAAATAACGAATCAGATAAATTAGTTCGCTTGAAAAAGAAACAGATACGGACAGACTTACATGGCCACTACTTACTCTAACATCTTAGGTCAGGCACCATACCATCTGGATTGATTGTAAAAAACATACCGGTTATATTTACAGAAGACAGTATCTACAAAAAAGGTTTCAGTTTCATAGAGACTAAATGTAGCCGAGACCTCATGGTCTTAAACATAGAAACAGCTCAACGTCTATCTAAAACCCAACTGGAAGAAATTGAGAAATTAGAGGCTGAAATAAAAGCAAACCCCTTAATCCAAGATTCAAAGATCCTACTCGATAAAGTTGAGAAAGAGATACTCGAGTTCAAGGACTATACTGTTCAACAAAAAGATAATAACTTCGAGAGAGATAAACGCAATTTCACCTTCGAGAGAGCTTATCCTTACCTTCAACAGGAATTCTATACTAGACCTGAAGCTAGACGGTTTTTATCTGATAATCAAGGTAGATCTCGGACCAAATATCTCACCTTCTCCGATACTTCATCTTCAGGAGGAAGTGAATCAGAACAAGGGACCTCTCGCCCCCAGTTCAACCAAAGAGGAGGCTTCCAAAGAAATTATCAACAACAATATCAAGCGAATTATCAACCGAATTATCAAAACCAGCAACAACAACCTTTTTTAGGACAGGGCCAGCAAAAGCCCCGAGGAAAAACAAGATTCAACCAACCATGGGAGATGTCAACAAGGAGGCACAACTAAAAGAATTAGTGATATACGAAAAGTCTCCAATTTATAATCTTTCGAAAAAGGCCCTGACTTCAGCAGAAATCAGTGTCCTAGAAAAGGGACTATCTTTTGTACCATCTAAATTCACGGACTTCGTTCGACTGAAACTGGAATTTATAGAGTTTTGTTGAAAAATCCGACTGGTGACATTTTTTGCTGACAAGGAAACACGACCTCAAGTTGAAACAACTGGATTCAAGAAAAAATCAAACTTTTGCCCGCCGGCAAATAAAATACCTAAAGAGGTGATCTACTTCGAGAAGACCATCCTTTCTGCTTTGGCAGTTCAAGAAAAGAAAAGAAATGGATATACTAAACCTAATCTCTCTCAAGAACAGAAATTGGCTTTACAATCAATTAAACAGAATGAAAATATCATCATTAAGCAAGCCGATAAAGGCGGATCAATTGTGGTTTGGGGAACGGACGAGTACATTTTTGAAGCCACCAAACAACTCTCAGACCCAAAATGTTACCGGAAAATTAATATGGACCCTACCGCCGATTTACAAAAAGAACTCGGAGCAATTCTTCAGATTGGACTTAAACAGGGATTCCTCGGCAAAAATGAGTATAACTTTTTAATGAACAAACATCCACGAATCCCATTGTTTTACGTACTTCTGAAAGTACATAAAAATGAAACTACACCGCCGGGACGACCTATAATTTCTGGATGTGATTCTTTATTCGAACCAGTCTCGAAATTCATAGATTTCTTCTTAAAGCCATTCACACTGACGGTAAAATCTTTCCTTTTGGATACCACGGACTTTTTAACAAAACTGGATCAACTACCATTCACAGAGAAACACGACCTTCTAGTGAGCATGGACATTGTTTCACTTTATACCCAGATCCCTCAAGATCAAGCGTTGGAGGTACTCGAAATCTTCTTAACTAAACATGAGAGTCCATCAAAAATTCCCACAGAATTTATTCTGAAACTGGCCAAACTTGCACTGACAAAGAACTATTTTAAGTTTGGTGAAGATTTCTACTTCCAGATAAAGGGGGTCGCCATGGGCTGTCCTTTTGCCCCAGAATTGGCGATCCTTTTTATGAGTCAATATGAAGATACCTTTATTCACAATAGCAACCCATTCCACCAATGGATCGGTGGATGGGTACGATATATAGACGATGTCTTTTTCACCTGGTCGGGGACCTGGGAACAACTAAATCAATTCCATGATTGGATCAATAATAGGACAGAGGACATTAAATTCACTCTCCAGACCTCTGAGACAAGAATGTCTTTTTTGGATGTAGAAGTCTATTGTTCGAATGGACAATTGGTCACTACTCTATTCAAAAAGAAGACTGACCGTAACAAGGCATTTGACTTCTCAAGCAGTCACCCAAGGAGTTTAAAACAAAATTTACCAATAGGGCAGTTTCTGCGCATCCGCAGAAACTGTACCTTTAAAGATGAATTTATGGACCATGCCAATGTCCTAAAAGAGAAACTCCTAGCTCGTGGCTACCCAGCCAAACTACTTAAACAAGCGATCAAGAGAGCTTGGTGGACACCACGTGAAGAATTACTGGTGAAAAAACAAAAGACCCACCAACAACGAACTGTTTGCGTTTCCACTTATTGCCCTTCATCTAACATCCTTAAAAAACTGATCCATCAGAACTGGCATCTAGTTAAAGACCTCGACACCCAATTGACAGACGTCCCCCTTTTTGCGTTCAAAAAGGACAAAAGCATCGCAAACCACATCGTCCGAGCAGCCATTCCTAAGCCAAAAGCTCCAACACTACGTGACTACTTGAGCCTGCCACCTATAACTGGCCACCACAAATGCGGCACATGCCTCTGCTGTTCTTCGACTATTGAAGGAAACCTTTTCCAACATGCAGGGATATCGTGGAAGCATGATCAGTTCACTAACTGCAAAACAAAGAACGTGGTCTATGGCGTACTTTGTCCATGCGACAAACTATATATAGGCAAAACAACTCAAGAAGTGAGACAAAGAATGTCCCAACACAAGTCCAGAATAAAGAAAAAAGTCCTTACTGCTCCATTGGTGCAACATTGGATAGATAAAGCACATGGCGAACAAGACTTCAAATGGACAATAATCTCTAAAATAGACAATGACCCAAGAGGTGGAGATGTAGAGGCTAGGTTGCGACAACGGGATGCAATGTTGATTCTGAAATTTAACACTACAATACAAGGCCTGAATGAAATATCTGAATTGTACAACCTATAATAAATTGCAACAAAATACCTTAGAGCAAATGTGCGAATCCATTATGCGTGTTAATTTTTAACACAATATTTTGGGGATCCATCTAACTCGCAGTGCCAGCATATACATTGGAACTCCAGTCTCAGGAGTTACACCACACCCGATGGAAGACCATTATATAATCGAACAATCCCCACTTGGTTCGACGATTGCAATATTCTTCCGCACTTAACCAGTGTTTAGGTTTTACCAAATCCACGCAGGTTTCATGTGCGAGACACTAGTCTAAACCTCCGATCTAAGTGACCTAATGCGGAGCATGAATCATTCTGCCGTTGGCCAATCGCATAGACATGAGGACCCTATGCTGTTTTAATGAACACGTCCCAGAGGCAGCGTAGATCGGGATACAGGAATGATAATTGCATAGACTACACAATTTAGCAATATTAAGTTACCCAGCTTTATTGGTTAGATACATAGCTCATTTCGCCTAACGTTAATCAAGGAGAAACTACAACTCCCATGATTCATACTTGAACCGACCCGGAAATGTCACCCATTCAAGTAAGACTGACCCGGAAAGATTCTCCATCGCGTAAACACACGATAGCGAGTTATTCTGGAGGAGATGGACGCCTAACCTAAGGTAACGATAAATCGCTTGGTTCAGTTTCGAACCCCAAACCCTCTATAGCCTGTTGCCCGATGCGCTATATGTATACACCTAAGAGCCACAAACTGGGAATGTTCACCCGCATGTTTTCTAATGGTCATATTAAACTCCACTAAGACATAATTTTTCTTCAACGACATGTTAGCCTAACAGCCCCTCCTTATTTTATTCCCCAGAATTAATCTTGAGGCAAAACAACTTGAACCGTTTGAGTGCTGGAGCGTGTTGGATCCTCCCACTGCTTTGTGAAAGGATTTTCATCTAGAGTTGGTTACGCTATTGTCACCTACTAGTGAGTACCTCAGACCCTTATTTCGAACCAATGTAGTACGATTGTCTAGCGACCCCGTTCTGATTCAAATTATCTTTGATATTTCTTCGCAGTTTATCAGAACTTCTAAGCTCAACCTAAATTCTGCGATAGGTAAGCTTACTGAGAGTGTGTGGCGGCTGAATGAAGTTTGAGAGTCCCCCTTTTATGATTTGACTGACAGAACGTTTTCACTTATTGTGTTTTTCAGATTAATTGTGTTTGGTCCTGAAGAGAATCCTTTAGACTTATTAAGGATTCGAAACGCGTCGACCGAGGCGGTTGTTGTGTGTGGTGCCAAGCATATGGCTTTAGATCAATTGTTGTTTAAACAATAGTGAAAGAAAATAATTGTTTTGAAACATTGTTTGGTCTTAGTTACTGTCTTGATGTTTAGAGCTCATTGACTGTATAATACCACTCCTATGATTGTAAATAGGACTAGGGTTTAGCTCTTGATCTGAATATATCAACTCAGTTTTTTGGAACTTTTTGATTAAACCGTACCACCACCTATCATCGCCCCCCAGTGAATGTTTGATGTACATCCCCTGTCTTGTGTACACGTGTTTTGTGTCTACTTGTGTCTTTAATGTTTGCACAAACCATTCCCTAGATACTCCCCTTGTCCTTGAAAAGTTTCACTCCTCCATGTTCTATTGAATATTGATTGTTTGATGATGTAAATATATATACATATATGTAAAAAATCCTTTTTCCAAAAACAAAAAACTAACTAAATTCATAAAAAAATTAAAATAAAAGACTTATAAGTTTTCGACTATAAACGTTGACTGAAAGAGTGGTCTTTGTGGAATTAGCGACTAGGAGCTTTTTTCTTCGATTGTTTTGAAAATTATTGCACAGTATTGGCAATTGTTTTGTTCATTTCGGCTTTAAAGGAGCAGCATTGGCTCAGATTAAAAAGCGCATCCTCTTTAATGCATTATGCACAGCATTTAAAGCGCTAAAAGGAATAAGCCAGATTTGTTACAAAAATATTTAAATGGTACTCGCTAGTTATTTCTCTGTTATAGCTCTGCTAGGTACTTGGTTGTGTCCCCTCATAAGCAAGTCTCCTGGGGAGGAAAGTTTTTTATCAGGTCTACCGCTCAACAGTGGAATTGTCTTCCTCAGTCTGTAAAATCTGCCACAACCTTTCTGGACTTTAAAACACCCTTTTAACCTGGATTTACTGCAATTATTCTGACCTTTGCACCTCGATTATAGGCAGCACAAAGATGCCTCCGGGCATATGAGCGCTATACAAAACTCATTATCATCATCATAAAGACATATAAACCGATAGAAAACTGTGTCTTACAGCTATCTGCCACATAAAGTGAAATTCGCAAACTAGATATATTTTAAATATGCCTTATTAAAGGCAATAAAAAATAATTTTTTTTATCATTAGCTAGTAGCTGCCATAATGCAGATAGAAATATAATTCAGAATAATTGAATTTGATAGTTTATTGAGAATTCAGTGATATTGAATCAGGTTTGTTTTTACCATGATCATTATTAATATTATATTATGATCATTACTTCTTTTGTGTCTGCTTATCTAATATTTGTTAACATTAACTGTATTTATTTTTACCTTTGTTAACAATAAAAGATAATTGAATGCATTGTTTTAGCCTAAGTCACAGCAACACAAAACAGTACAAATATTATTAAGGATAAAAAAGTACATATTCCTTTGGCAAAAAAGCCTAAAGTTTTAAGAAGCACATGAAATATAATTTGTCTTTAAACACTGCACCAATAAGATTAAATGTGCATTGTTTCTAAGTTTCCAGGCTGCCCAGATGGGGGAGGCCACTAAAGTCCTCATTCGGCTAGGTCTTGCTTGTTGTCTTAAGGCAGCAGAATTACTGCAAATCTGGGGCCCACATTTTCTGAACAGTGGCAGTAGCCATTTATACCTGGCGATGTGGAGGAGCTATAGGCAAGAAGAAGCGAATCATAGCTAGGAGTGACCATATCACCCTCATCCCTCATCCATCATCCCTTATCCATCATTCCTTATCCATCATTATTCATCCCTCATTCATCACTGATCATCATTCATCCATCCATCATAGACCACCCTTCATCCATCAAGCTTCATCCATCATTCCTCACCCATCATTCCCCATCTACCATCCTTTATCCATCCTCCCACCTTCCTCGTCCATCATTGGACATCCTTTAATATCCACCATTTCTAGACCCTCATGCTTCACTCGTCATCCTTCATTCATCAATCAATATTCATCATTATCCCATCCATCATTTCTGATTTATCCTTGCTCATTCCTCACTCTTCATCTCACACTCCTCTTCTCTCAATGCTCTTCCCTAATTCCCCACCTCTCACAGACCATCCCTCCTCATCCCCACTTCAAAGTGAAATGGAGAAATTACAATGTCCTAAATTATACAAATAACTAATCATTTTAGGACGTCCTCATACTTCATTGATCACCCTCCTCATCCTACTAACAGATGAGGCAACATCCTACTGAAAGACATATATCACAAATGCGAGAAAACTGCTCCCATCTATATTTGGCGATAGGACTGCGAGGGTTTGGCAAAAAAAAGGAATAGGTTTGCTAGGTGATTTTTATGATCAGAGGGGAACAATTAAACAGTTTGAGGATCTAGCACAGGCTCATAACCTATCACAGTCACAGTTTTTTAAGTTTCTACAAGTACGTGACTTTTTGTTAAAACGGAAATTAAAACTGATTTCTAACCCTTTGATTGGGGCAATAAGGTCACAGAGTAAAATTGGAGTGTTGTATAAAATTTTTAAACTTGGGTAAAAAGAATGACTTGGAAAAACACACCTCACAATGGTCATTGATACTGGGAGAAAATGAATCCGATATATCAATTGAAGATGCACTCACTAGATCAAAAGTTCTTATGTCAGCGAAGTTAAAAGTTCAACTCTTTAAAACTCTATTTAGACTGTATTATACACCAGTGCAGATAAAAAAGTGGGTAATCATTATGATGGTAAATGCTTCCGTTTGGGGGGGGGAATGCTGATATAGAACATATTTTTAGGTCTCGCCTGTCGATGCGCATGCGCATCGAGCTTGCAAGACTATGGGGGCTTAAACAGACTTTAACCAACTTGCAAGGAATCGTGGCGATTCCTTGCAGTGCCCGTGAAATTCAAGCTCAATGCGCATGCGCATTGAGCTTAAAAGCGCGTGCACATGCCCCCAGCCGCCTGCGTTGCATGTATTTTCCCTCAGGCGCACTCCTCCCACACCCCCGCTCCGCCCCCTCCCCTGCCTGCCGTGTCGCATTTCTTCAGTTCCCTCAGCCGCACTCCAGGCCCCTGCTGCTTTCACACCCTTTCCCCGCTCCGCCCCCTCCCCTGCCCGCCGTGTCCCATTTCTCCTCCCCCCTCCCCACAGCAATGCCCTCAAGTGCCGGGAGCCCCGCGTCTGTCATCGTCTTCATATTATTCACTGCACGGCCATCCCATCCCTCTATCACCCTCTCATTGCTGTCTCTTGCTCCCTCCCGTACCCCTGTGGCTGCTTGTCCTGTGCTTCTGTTAGCATCTTTGAACAGGCTGGTAAATCAATTTCTTATCGTGTTTCCTCTTCCGTCCTCCAATCACCCCTCCCACTGTCGCTTTCTCCCTCCCACACCCCGTGGCTGCTTGCTTTTATCTAAATTCTAAAGCGGTCTTATTTCCACCTTACGGATACCGTACTTTTGCTACTGCTGAAGTCGGTCTACTGGAGACTCCCGGACTTGGTCAGTCGCACTCTTGCTGCAGTCAGCAGGCACCAAGGCAGCCACAAAGCGCCTTACAGTCTGCCATCACAGTGCGTCGCAGAGTCGTGGGAGCGTGTGAACAGTTAGTAAGCAAGTGGAAATGCAGAGACATGTTTCAGGAACTAGATTGTGGACATACATCGGAACTAATCCTGGTGTCTTCCTACACATAACGTGGGCAAATGACTTCTTATTCATATACCACAGTACCCCTATTTGTTCAGGGCTCAGAAATAGGTCGCCCTAGCAATACGTTAAAAATCAAAAGTGGTATTGTCTATAACTCTAATTTTAAAAGCATGTGCTTTTAATCTATGAATGGCGGCACACTTTTGCTCAAGGCAGTGCGAAATCACTGGTTTGCACAGGCACTCAGGTTACCACCTGGTTGCAGGAACGGACTTGCCACTATGAAAAAAAAAACAATTGTTACCACGTGTGGTAAATTAGCATGATCAGCCATTTCGGGTGCAGACACAGGAATGTGTATCGAGGGGCAGTGCAAGTGTATGCAGGTGCTCACGGGATAGTAATTACCGAGTTGAACATCTGCCTCCTGAGTGACATCTTTACTGCACTACTCACACATACGCCTCTTGATAATAATAAGGAACTGTATATATTTTTCTACAGCCGTGCGGCGCCAATGCTCGTTTATTTTCGCTTCTTTGCAGCGCGCACCACTCGCGCGCTCACTGAAACACCTTTATAGTACCGCACATCAATATACATTTCTGATAAACCAGTTAACTGACGTTTTTTTCGAACATCACAGAACTTCATCAATGTTCGTCGAGATGGGAGGGGGCAATTCTCTGAGCATGGGAATGCTTCATAACGTGAGACAAAAGTGCCTGCACGTAAGATTACAATCCTTCTTGCAAGCTGCCAGGCCGTCTTTCTCCTTTTCGTAAAGCGATGGTCATCCGTTAAACTGCATCCGCCCTCATGACGCAGCAAAGCGCGAAGGCTTGAGTAATTAAACATGTGAATGTGAGGCAGTAAAGTTTTACTGTATTTAATGTTACACTTTCTTCAAAGTAGAAACTGGTGCTCTGTAAAGTGCTTTGAACGGAATATTTGGTGCTTTTTTACGCGTCTCTTACGCAATAGGACCCGCTCATATTATCCTATCTTCTTTGGGAACATTTTCTTGCTCAAAATAATGGAGTAGCAACCAACGATGAGAATGCTAGCCGGAATAAGTTAACACGGGCACATGACTCAGTGTGCAAAAGATTGTCCCTTCATAAACAGTGGAGTACAGTAACGCAGCAAGCGAGCTACCAAAGAGAAAAGCCCCAGCTCGATAATGAAATTATTCTAGCATTTTACTTATAAGCCCCATAGGGCGACAACTATCTTATCTTCTGTGCCTGCACGGCTTTGCAACTAGCGACTGAAAATATCACCTTTAACTTTTGTGTAAATATTGTCAGCCGGGCCACTGTGGACTGTGAAAGTCGTACATCTCTCTGTCAGTGAGTCGGAGATTAGTTGAGTTACTTCAAAGGAGCACTGCAAACCACTGAAAGGGCGATATGCATGCGTAGTAGACGACTGCAACAAGCCACTTGTTTTTCAGTGCTTCTCTCAGCCCCAGGACCGTTCCGTTCTCATTTTAATTCCTTCACTTGCATGATAACCCCTTACGGGCAGCATAAAGTGTCCATTGAACATGTTTATTTTACTTATGTTAGCGCATAATCCGAACGTTATTGCTTTTAGGCGATAAGGAATCAAGAAGTGACATGTTCATATGGATATTTATGAAGCTAGACATTTTCACCTTCTCAAAACTACTTTTTAATTTTTTTTACAATACTTTCAATTATGTTAATATTTCACTTTTGTTCTTGGTTTTTCTTCACAATAAAAAACAGTGAACATAATCTTCACAAAAGTTATTTACAAAACTTAAAGCTATTGACATTAAAAATTAAATTAAGGGGAGGAGCCAAGATGGCGACCTGATCGGACGCGCAGCCCTCGGCTCCGCCGGCCCCGGAATCCCGCACCACAATCCTGCTAGCTTCGCTGACCTGTTTTCGTCCTAGAAGGTGCGGGAAACGGCGCTGCTGTCAACGGTGCTCCGCCGACCTCTCCACTCGCCCGGAATCGTCGGCTACGGAACGATTTGCCCCGGCCCGGGAACCAGCTTGCACTACAACGCGCCCAGACCCCGCTTACGCTGCACAGCCGAACCGCAGCGGGGGTGGCGCGATCGGACGGCGCTTCCTCGCAGGAGCGCGCCCTTGGCGCTGCCTGCCGCTGGTGAACACTGTACACGCTTCGGGCGGTGCGGTGGCAGGGTGAAGAAGTGCTACCCGGCGAGTCCTTTGTTCCCGGCCGCCATGTTTTTGCTCTGCTCTCCTCGTCCCACTGGTCGCTAACTGCGATCCCCATCAGGCACTGCTTGCCTCATTGCTTGGCTATGGACACACAGGCACTGCCCCAGCTCGGGCGGACTGCCGCACGCCCGGGGACTGCTCCGGCAACAACATCGCGCCCCGTGATTTCCCCCGTTCCCCACCCCACAGCGCCTCGTTGGGGAGAAGACAAGATGTCGATGCCGGCGGCTCGCCATGGTGCGGACCTCTACTTAGTCACCCCACGGCATAGCGAGTGCATTGATCCTGAGGGGGCCGTGGCTGGCTCCCCCCATGGGTGTGCGGGAACGGGGACACTTCTGCCTGATTTCACTCTTGGAGATGTGCTGGCAGCCCTGGGTGAGTTGGCATCAGCGATGAAGACCACATACATCGAGTTGGGGGTGCGGCTCGATACTTGCGCCCAAGCCCTCGGCCAGGAGCAGGGGTCTTGTTCTCCACGGAGCTCCAGGCGGGAGCTGCTACAGCCTGCTGCCGCGGCATTTCCTCGAAGGGATACAGTGGATGCTACAGTTGCTACACCTGTGGAGAGTAGCGGATTGTTGCCATTTTACAGCTCGGTCGTCGCTACAGAGTTTCCCCCTAGCTCCGAGCTCAACTGTGTGCTACAGTCTGTGATGGGGGACAGTCGGCGGCCGGTGGATTACCCTCCTGGTTTTTCAACTACACTCTTGTCGCGAGTTTGGATTGCTTTGATTTGTGACTCTGATGGCCTGGACATGCTAGAGGGGATTGATACCGAGGGACGACAGTATCCTGGGACTGGACGCCATTTCTCCTTTGTCTACGCGCCGCCCCCCTCCTTAGGGCGGCCATTTCCTAACGTCTTCCTGGACCGCACTGGACTACCATGTAGGAGGGGTGAGGGGCCGTGTCCCAGAACGGGCCAGGGCTAGGAGACTTTCTATGGTTTGATGGCCGGGCGGAGGGGGGGGAGGCACGGTGGTTCTTGACCTAGGCCTGATTTTTACGGATTGTCTATTGATTCGCCCTGACTGATTTACTGTTGTTGCTTTGCTTGATACTGTTGGGGGGGCGGAAACTGTTTCTTAGGCCGGCGGAGTCTGCATGTATAGATTGGTCCTCCTCCCGATTTCACTCTTGTGGGAGTTCGGGGCTGGTTTATTGCTCCTACTCTCCAAGTCACAGGGTTATTTTTACTTTTATTTTTCCCTTTGCTTTCTCTTCTTCTTCCTTTCTCTACTCTCGCTATATTTCGGGTTTTTTGGGGCGACAGACACTCTGCTAGGGGGGGGGGGCAGGCCATAGCCTCTGCATGTGTGTAGGGTGGGGGGTTACTTTTTGGTTCGAGGAGTTTTTTTCTATGGTGCCTTTTTTCGCTCTTTTATGATTTTTCCTTTTCCTTTGGTCGGTGTTAGGCATATTGGGGGATGGGTGGCGGCGCAAATGTTTAGGGGTTGTTGAAACAGCTTTCTGGTGGCATGACTCGTTTGTGACCCTCCTCTGGTCGGGACTTGCATGTGGTGAATCGAACTGTTTGGTGCTGCTGTTCCTTGTCAAGTCCCACCTACACGGACCTGCTTTTATCTTCTATTAGCTCATGTACGGAGTACTGTGTTCTGATCTGAATAGTCGCTTTAAAAGTTCAAAATTAACCTGCATTGCTCCTGTGCCTGGGTACTGTGGTGTTTCATGTTCTGTATTTTACGTTATGCTTGCTGCTCGGCTGCATTACCCTGTCACCGTATTGCTTGCACTAGTGCTTCATGAGAGTTCGTGGCCGGCCGGACGGTTGTAGGCCCGTATATGTACTGACTTTGTGCACAATAAAGGTTTTCAAAAATTAAAAAAAAAAAAAAAAAAATTAAATTAATTAAGTATTAAATATTAAAAAAAATCCATTGTTATTTGTAATATCAATACATCTAAGTCACGTAAATACAAAACATGTTGCATTACAAATGCTATAGGTGTCACATTTGCAAAAGTTATAACTATTGGCATTGTAAATGACAAAGCTATTAATTTAGGTATTTTGAAAAACACCACAAATATTAAAAAAATCATTTATAAGACCAATAGCTCAAACTTTCCTAATGCGAGACCTATTGCATTTCCAATGCTTGTTTTCAGTTGTGTTAAATTGAATTTGTTTCTACGCGATATTGAACACTTTTTATCCATTATTATAGGGGATCCACTCCACATTACTCCTGCCTTGATGCTTCTAGGGATGGGGCAGCTAGTTTCAAAAGGGTGTATCATGTATTTACATTGACTGTTTTTATTTGTTGCAATGACTGTTGCCCGTTTATGCATTACGGGGGATTGGTTATGCCCCGAACCACCAAGGTTCGAAGTTTGGAGGGTGAAAATGTATAGACTAGCTAGTTTGGAATCTAGCTTATACTCATTAAAGGGGCAAGTAAACAGAAATTAGGGCTGAAGATTTGGGATCTTTTTTTAGCCCATATGAATACTTGATTGTATGACCATCTGATTCATATATTGATCTATGATTATTAATTCTGATTTACGTGCAAGCATTAGCCATCGTATGTGATTTGTGAACTTTCAATAATTGCTTGTATTAACTCTCTTAGATATTCATCTCCTGTATTTCTTGATTTATTTTGTGTATTTTATTTGAACTTACATATGGTGTGTCTGAAAATGTGGCAATAAAAAAATAAAAGAAAGACATATATCTAAAGGAAGCAGGAACAGGGCATGAGATATTTGCATATCACAATACTTCTGCACTTTAATCCCTTTGGTTATAATTTGAAAAGGAATATACATATACTTACATTTCTTAGGGCTATACACAGAATAAGGATTAATATAATTATTGTTGCTTTATAATATTCATAACACACTTTCATCATTGTGAGAGGTAGGGAGAGTTTTACTGATTCATTGATTATACCTAGAACAAGGAATTATTGTTGGCAGGATGCATACCACATATGCACCATTATTATTGTTTTATAATATTCATAACACCCTTTCAACACAATTTTGAGAGTGACAATGCAAGAGAGTTTTACTGATTCTTTTTTACTACTTTTGAAGTAAGAAAAGATTACATCATAAAGCTGTACAAGTGACTCATTTATATTCCATTGTTTTTCTGAATGCTATTTAATGTTGGATATATGCTTTTTCTACATAGTCACCCTGAATTTTTCACCTTTTTACATACTCTATTTTTGCTGGCACTATGTCTTTGTCACTGTTACACTACCTTCCAATGCCAAAGTCCCAGTGCTTTGCCCCTAAAACTGTAACATGAAATTAGTTTCCATGAATTGGAGTATTTAACTTCACATTAAGGCCATTGAAAGTTGGTGCAGAAACTGCACTTGTGGCAGAGAAGTTAAATGTCATATGTGGAATGCACTGTGAAGTTACAAAACCCGCATATATCAGTACAATATACAGCTTTATGGATCAACCTTGTGTGATGGCTTGGCTGCAGTTTAAAAGTATTGCAGTGTCACAGGAAAAAAAAAGTGCCTTTGCCCTGTTGAAAATGTGTTGACTTTTATATTTTATCGTAGTCACTACTAAAGTGTGCTTTGTAAGACCACAGGGCTGTAAGCTTAATATAAAAGTGAGGAATGCTAGATGTTTTGAAAAGTATTCCTCCGCAGTGACCATTTATAAGAAACCTTTTGTCACTGTGTGTAGTCAAAGTTGCACTTTTCAGGAACAGGCCTAGTTGTGATCAAAATCATGTTTTCCTAGCTTGGCATTGATAAAGCCTACTGCGGTCATTACAAGTTATTTTCCACTTAGTTTTAGAAATCAAGTTCACTGGAAATAAAGATTAGTCATACCTTTAGTGGAAAAGTAACATCATAAAAGTGTACTTTGTGCTACTAGAGAATACACTGATTTACAACTGATTTGCCTCACAGTCAAACTCCAGAGACTCGATGCACAACCCTGACCAACTCGTAACAACCCTCGCCTGGAAGACAATACCGTTGACTCTAGCAGAAGGAAGATGGGAGTGGTGTTAAAAGCGGACACTTAGCGGAGAATTGTCATCTGGGAGAGGGACAGAAGCCAATGGCAGCATAAAGGGCAGGATTCACAGCTCTTACTTTGAAGTGGAAACGCCAAATAGATATGCCAGAAACTCCAACTACTGATTCTCAGTGCCACCCTAGAGTTCTAGCATTGACAGATGGGAAGAGATCTTGTCTCATTAAGTGAGAGGCTAAAGGGAAGGACAATGCCCTTGAAATTAGAGGAAGGCTGGTGCCTTTTTTACTGAGGGATGCTGGATAAGTTTGAAGTAAACTGAGAAAGGAAGTTCTGAATAGGGAGAATGGGACATGAATTGGGTGTAGGGACATCTCCAGTTACTTTCTAGGGCATAGTATATGACTTACATCTAACAATCACCCTCCCAATGAATATTCTTGGAGCAGAACAGAAACTCTTGCAAGAAAAGAAGATTCTGTCTGACTGTCCGGTAAAGAAGACGGAAGGACCCCTGATTCCTGCTGGCACCCAGAACTGCTATCTAAGGGAAAACTGGCTGGCCTTCTGCTGCTCCTACAGGGACACAAACCCTCTCTGGTCTCATGAAGTCCCAGCAGACTACTTGGGGCTGGACCCTAGAAAAACTCTCACACGAAAAATGTCAGGCGCCTGAAAGCCTTCCGAGAGGGCTACAGTACTGTAGAAGAGACTAGGGTGACTTTCTCAGCATCGCAATATTTTGGAAAACTATTGGTCAAAGTGGGAAGCACGTTTTGACTTGGATCTGTTTGTAGAGTCACCCAGAAGAGCACCCAGAGAAGCACCGAGAAGACTGCAAGTACTGAAGTGTACCAGTGTATATTTTAGTGACTCTGTCCATGACCTGCCAGAGTCAGTAAGCAAAACTGTTAGCTGGTACTTTTTCACTGCTTTCATTGCTGGTACAATAGCAGCGAGTGGTGAATGTTTTCAGAAAATACCCTTAGGAAATCGCCTCCAGATCTTCATTATTTTTCCATGGACTTTTTTTTGCCCTTTTTACTTTACAGCTTTAAAAGTCCATAGGTCTGGCTCCCTTATGCACTAATGCAATTTTAATTATTTTTGTATAATTGGGATCATTATTTTAGCTTAATTTTTCTACATTGCATTAAGAATTATATTTTTTATGTTCTTTACTTTAAAATTCATTGGTCGCTTTTGAACTTAACAGATATTTCCCTGAATAAGTGTCTGTTGCTTGTGCCATTGCTGCACGGGTTTGCGAAAAGATTCACCTAGAACTGTGTTGTGACCTAAACAGATTATTTTAATTAAATCGGCTGGGGTAACGACCTACCAGATTACTACCACAATTTCTTACAGATGTGATTTTTATCATTTAGTATTTTAATAACAATTTGATTCTGCATTCTAAGAGCATGACATGAAACTATCAATACATGATAACATTAGCTTACTTATTCACTGCGAGGTGTTTGCAAATCATTTTCAGCACTGAATATATATGTGCATTTGAAATGTATATCCAATCTATGGCTGGTAAGCAAGGGTTGTAAGTTGAGAAATCCTGCTTGAATGTTTTTAGTGGATTTTAACAATTTTAGAAACATTATCATGTGAGGTTACTGTTCACCAAGATGAAATGGCCGTGTATTATTATTTTTGTGGGACACTGGAAGTTAAGTCAATACATGGTTGATACAGTAATGCTTTACATTTTCCATGCTTGTTAAGTTACCACAAGCCTGGGCAATAAATAACTATGGAACACTGCCTCAAGTAGAAAATGTTGTACCCTCCGAATAATGCTTTTCCGTTTAATTTTCTGAACTCACTCTTAGTATATTCTACAGTGGTTGTCTGCATTGAAGGTGTTTTTGGGTTGCAAATGAATACAGATCATTCCTATGCTTGAAATGCATTTCTGCTGTATATATATCTCACCATTGTCATACTGCACTCACATGGATCTTTCTTTGATGCAGTTCAGGTTGTCTGATGTGCCAAACAGTGTACCACCTGGGCACTTGTAGAGGATTGTTCTGACAACCTTAGGAACACCTCCAAACCATAACAACCCCGTCTGGCACACTGCAATGCATCAACATATTTGCAGTAAACTGAAAACACTAGAGGAACCTACAAGATTCTGCACTATATTTAAAGCTGATTTTGTGGCCCTTTCCCCTAACAGTTTGTTTGAGGTTCAGCTGACCAGGACGATCTGGTGCAGCACATAGCCACCAATTCATTCAGTCCTTCATAGCCTGAAGGTAGATCTGCAACCAGAGGAACTTACTCCATAGCTACAGGCCTACAGCAAGTATATTCATGTTTGTATAGTGAAGATGCTCCACGCTAAAATGACTGACAGGGCAACATCAAGGTCAACCATGCTTTTTCAGGATGCTTGAATATCAGGAATGTCTTGGTTGTATTTCTGAGGTACACTGCAATAGTTTCAGTCTGTATTTGCACATTAAGTTCATTGCATCGAGTTACGATCACCTGAACAGCTACATATTGGGCAAGGTTGGACCATAAGGCAAACCTTATCTGGTAGAGTTTCACTCTATCATTATCTGGGGAAGTGGATTGGATGACTTATGACCTGGATCCAAGTCCTCCTGGTTCCCCTGGGAGTCATGGCAGATTTTAGTCTCTGGGGTGGAAGAGATGGTCAGATCCATACAAAACAAAGATCATCCATTATTAAAGATAATACTTAATGCATTTGGTTAGTGACAATTCGAAAAACATGTTACAAATTCAGTTTTTCATTTTGACATTTGATGTTTGAGATTGATATGATATGATATGCAAGAGAGCCAGGCTTGGTTAGTTTGCTGGATATTCTTCAGCTTTTTAGTGAATGTTTTGTTTGTCCTTGTCGTGCACCACTTACATGCTGGCTCTAATTCAAATCAAAATAAAAGGCACCAGCATTTGAAGTGTCTCACGTTGATAGAGATTCACAAACTTATCATAGGTCCTTTTGATATGACAGTGGTGTCTGCTTTTTCCACCTTTCTGCCTGTCACATATCAAAGGGCCCCCGTCTGCTGCTAATAGCCTAGCTCAATGGTGAGGAGTGCTAACTACATGAAGTAAATGTTGCTTTTATTGAATAGTTTATTTCTGTTCCTGTGGCTGCCTTCATGCTCCCTAAGACCAAGGGGCAGTTGCAGAGATGGCAAACTTTAAGTTAGGGGCAGCAACTGCTACACGCTTTTATCACATGATGTCCATGTAGGCAAATCGTTGATGTTGGTCCTCTTTGGTACCCAGGTGTCACCTGCTAGAGGTTAAATGAAGGTTCAGATTATAACCTGTATCCCATAGTATATGTGCATTTTGCCTGTCAATATCATGGAATGTTCTGTAAACACTATGCTAGCCACAGTGGCATTCTTCTACTGCACTATATATATATGACATTCGCTTTACTTCATAGATCTGCATGTTTATATGCCATTGTACAATTCATTTGGTTAGCAAGAATACCAAAACAATGTTTTGAATGAGTCTGATCCATAGTAATAAGCGTCTGTCTTTTCAGATGCATTGTAATCTGTTAATTTTAATAAACTCATTTTATAAAAGAGGTGTTACACCAACTGTTGAATTGTAGTCCAGGTGTAACTTTGCCATATTCTCATTCACACACCTGTCCTCCAGTTAACACAATAGTTCAATGACAAAAGTCAGTTGGAGCTGAATTTCAGGAATGGACCTTTGTTTCAAATGGTCCAATTAACTGGGAACCTGGCATTCAATACGATGATCTGACCATTACCCATAGAATTGAATCAAATAACAGAAATAGTCCTCAACTATAATCACCACCCTATTAGCAGAAGATTAAAGTAAGATTCTCCTAAGTTAATGACTATTAAGTTGAAAAAACCTGACCCACTGAAAGGGATCCTTGGCATCAATGTCTACCTGCATACGACTACCTCTTTCATGCCCCAAAGAACAACTGATATACTCAGACTGTCAAAGGCCCGGGTATTTGAGTCTAGTACTGTCTTCGGTCAGAATCGGCTCAAACCAACAGTCGTCGAATCACTGGTCAAATATCTTCATCAATGTACAATAGATACAAAAAGAAACATAGGGACGGACATAGTTGCCATCAATGGTCAGGAAATTTACAGTTACAAGCTGTAATACACATTTCTCGCTATACTCAGTCTTATGCTTCAGTGAAGGGTTGGTGTCCAGTTTCAAGACATGGTGGTTCTACCAAAACATGCAGGTCAGGTCTGTGAAAGAAGTAAAGCATCAGCAGAGTGCTTCAGCTCCTCGGACAGAATAACTTCCTCAAGTAGAGCAGCATCTTCTCCCCCAAGTAGGCCTCTTAATGGGTTGTATGATGGAACAAGGCATGCGAATACTGGGCATGGCTGAACACTGCAGTCTCAACCATGACTGCATCTTTACCACGCATACCTTTACAATCAATTTTGTTTTAAAGACATGATTGGGTAAGGCATATGCATGGTAAAGATCTCACCCCATCCCCCCCCACCAAGAGATCTAAACCCTGGCCCTCCAGCCCTGCAAACCACCCCATCCTCAGCCCTAAAAACTACCACAAACGTCCCACCCTGAGCCCTAAAATCCGTCCCCAGCCCAATTATCTACCCCAACACCACCCCCGCTCTGAGCCCTAAAAACTGCCCCTTCATCCCTGCCTTGAGCCCTAAAACCCTGCCTCAGCCCTAAAAACTACCCCGACCCTAAACTCTAAAACCCGGCCTCCAGCCCGTAAAAATATCCCACCCCCCTGCCCTAAAACCAAAATCTGAAAAAGAACGACTCACCAAGTCGCCGTTCCTTTCATTGTTGTCTGCAGGAAGTCTCCAACACCACCCACCCTGCCCACCCCCTCCAATGCTAGACCGCTGACTCATTTTACACACATATGCCATTACTACCTTTACAACAGAAATCATTGTAAAGGAACATACGTGGTTATGGAATATGCATGGTTAAGGCAAGCGCTGTTCTGCTTGAGCTGTAATGGCATGCATGGTTTAGCCTGCGTTGTCCATTCCATTTCCCCATGTAATGTACAGAGGAAAAAGCATTTGAGCCAGCAAAGCCTCATTGCTGATGTAGTTCAGTAAACGTCTTTCTGCTTGTGTCAGGTAATCATAAGCTAAAGGCCACTTGCTCCCAGTGTATAAACACAAGTGGTCCTCACCCATTAGACTCAAGAGAGGACACATAATGAATCGAGATTGAAGATATGGAGAATTGGTCAGTGGAATGTACAGCAACACATTCACCACCACATGAGTCTTTCAATGTCAGAGTAAATCTGCTACGCAACACCAGCTAAGATAGGACCTGCAAAAGCTAGTAACACTCCCAGATCATTAGAGACTGCATCAGTATGGTGTTGCCAACGTGCTGGCATTGGTATCTGGCAATATTGACTGTTTCAACTGCTTTGCAGATGCTCAGTTTTTTTTTACCCTTCCCTCAGTTCCCTTGGTTGTTTGTCCTCTTGGATTTGGCCGCTTACTTATGTTACGTTCTTTAGTAATTATTTCACTCCTATGGTTGCATCTGTCTGATTCTATCTGTGCTTCCTAATCTTCCTTTGGTTCCTGGGTAGATTTCCTGGTAGACTCGGGTACAATACACAGTTCACCAGCAGCACACTGTGAGTAAGTAATGTACACCTTGGGGTTGGGTAGGAGAGGTCTTTATTCATGTTTCTGGGATTGTATGTATATAGTGCTTATCTACCTGCTAGAAAAGCCAAGTTTGATGATTGTTCCATTAGACTTCCGTACAACGGACCCTGTTTCTTTTGTTCAATTCCAGGTGATCCTACCAACCACTTACACGAGCCAGTGTCTCCCCTCCCCCCCCCCTTTTCCATATGAACAGGTCTCCTCATGACCCTTGGTTCTGTACATGACGTGCAATGGCTTCTCAGGGGAGGAGGAGGGATTCACTTGACTCGAAGAAGGGGGAAGTTTAAAGTGCCTCTGAACTTCAGTGTTGGTGTTGGAGCAAACATCCTGTCACTCTGGATTGATATGGATGGCGACCTTTTGGTTTTTATGGTAAATGTGCAGAAGTACTTGTACTACTTCTATATATTGGTGGAACCGTGGTCAATACAAAGTACAGAGACTATTGGCTTCCAGGTGTTAAATCAATGAAGGTGCTAAATAAATGAGGTGTACATGTATTACAACCTAGAAAGTTGCAGGTGGAGCCAACTTCCCTAATTCCTTGCAGATCTTAGATGTGTGTGAGAAGTGTGTCTCTGGAAGGTAAGGTGATTGAAAAGCTAAGATATTCACCGACAGACAAGTCTATTGCTTTGATTGAAGAGGCTCATTTGCTACAATAATCCATAATCAATATTTTAACATTCACACATTTCTATTCAAGTCATGTGCCCACATTAAAAAACCTATTACAAAAAACAGTGGACCCTAGTAGTTTGGGGGATCAGGGTAAGAATAGACACAAACTGGAATAGTATTTATGTCCTTTGTCCAGCCGGACAGGAATTTATTTGGCGATGCACACAATCAGAAAGTAATGTCAAGGGGGCACAGACCGTGACCTACAGTGAACAAGACAAAACAACAAGTATAGCAAGAGCGAGCAAATCGGTCTGTATACTTATAATCAGTGAACAGACTTGATTGTAGTTTGAGTGACCATTGTACATAGCATTCACAAGCATATTCAGTACATATGATCCTATGGTGTCGACGACATTTTGATGCCGAAAAACAAGATAAAAGGCATCATCTTCAGGACAAATATATAAATCATGTTTGTCTTGAAATTATAAACAATTGCCTTTCATGCAAGGCAGATCCTTAGGCCGGGAGGTTCGATTACGACCAATGATAGCGTGGATTTAAGGATATCCCGCTTTTGAGTCAATTAGACCGTCCAGATCACTGCTCGAGTTGTGTCTGTTGCAGAAACGCAGATCGCAGGACGCGGCATCTCTGACGGCGATCGCTGACAGCGATCCCCGCCAGAGATGCCGTGTCCTGAGAATCTGCAACAGGCACAACTCGAGCCGTGATCTGGACGGTCTAATAGCCTCAAAAGCGGGATATCCTGAAATCCACGCTATCATTGGTCCTAATTGAACCTCCCCGCCGAAGGATCTGCCTTGCATGAAAGGCAATTGTTTATAATTCCAAGACAAACATGATTTATATATTTGTCCTGAAGATAATGCCATTTATCTTGTTTTTCGGCATCGAAACGTCGTCGACACAATAGGATCATATGTACTGAATATGCTTGTGAATGCTATGTACAATGGTGACTCAAACTACAATCAAGTCTGTACACTGATTATAAGTATACAGACCGTTTTGCTCGCTCTTTCCTATCCTTGTTGTTTTGTGTTGTTCACTGTAGGTCACGGGCTGTGCCCCTTGACATTACTTTCTGATTGTGTGCATCGCCAAATAAATTCCTGTCCGGCTGGATAAAGGACATAAATACTATTCCAGTTTGTGTCTATTCTTACCCTGATCCCCCAAACTACTAGGGTCCACTGTTTTTTGTAATAAGTTTAACGCCCAAGGTCCCTAGTGTACTACCTTCGGGTTCCCTTGTTTCCTATAACCTCCCATTAAGAAACAAGCACAGACTGCCACACTGACGATCTGAAAAAGGGAAGAAGAATTACTGTCCTTTTCCACCATCTTCAAGATTCTTTTTAGCACAGTCTACAGAAAGAAACCTTTTAGAGGACTACGCCTTACAGGATTGATGATATGCTTTGGAAGGGAGCCAGCGTCATCCGCCATCTTAATGGCCAGGGTCTGGCTTGCTCAAGGTAAAACTGCGGTCGAGAGCTTTCTTGCTTCCTGCACAATGTCAACAAATGCACTTGTAAAAGATTTATCTTACACTTCTCGCAGACCAGGAGAACTGAGCTAAAAACAACCTCCAATAAGGTCCATAATACTACACTCACAATATAAATCTATCACATCAGAAATCTAAAAATAAAGTGAAGTGCTTTCAAAGGACGCTTTCAGTTCATTAAATCAATCTCCACAGGCTGATGGCCGGAACACTTCGCCTACTAACAAATGATTCTTATCCTATTCTTATAACGATAGTGTCATCATCAGCATTACATCATACGCACTCCTGCACCGACTACAAAAAAGTTTGGAGAATGTAGAGCCAGGCTTGATAAACCAGGTAGAAATGAAAGGAATGCCTGTGAAGTGCAAACCTCACCCTCATTCCTTGTCAAAGGGCCTGATATGCAATGGAATTTTGAGATTGCAAACCATGCGATTCACAAAATCACAATATGTTTGACGGCAAAAGAGTTTTTGGTCATTTACAAAACACCGTTTTGAGTCAGACGAGGTGTTTTGCGAGTAATGAGTAGTTGCATTTAGAAGGAGGCATGAAAGGGACTTGCAATGACAGTTATCAATGTATTGCAACCAATGTGCCCTTTACTTATTCTTCGTCATGCACAGCAATTGAATGTTTGTGTGCACACCTTTCTTACCTGTGATGAGATGAGCAACTTTGCAAATCAACCAGATACCATTTAAAGGTAGGTGACTAGCACTAGCAATTTCAATAGTACTGGCTTTTAAATTAAAGTTACTCTCAAGTCACTGATTACTTTAGGCACTGAACAAGTCATCCTACTTGCACTCTGTCACCTATCCTTGAACTTATTTATTCTTGTATTCAACCACTTACACAACCACAATACAATGCATGCACAAATTCAGCCACATGTGCACGATAAATTAATAGAATAAAAGTAGAAAAACGAAAGCATGCTGTTGTCTAAAAATGGCAGATGTACACTAGCAATAAAAATATTAAACAAAGCAGCAGGTGGAAGTCTTGCAATAGTATTGTACATAGTTTTGGATGCCTTGTAATGGTATTGTACATTGAGTATAGCTCCAGTTGACTGCCATTTTAGAACCGATTTGGCGATCTTGCAATAGTAAAACAAGCATTGGCATAGTCAATAGGTCTCGCCTATAGGACCTTATAAGCATTTAGTGCAGCACAATATCCTTGGTGCAACAACATCAACTGTTGCATGGCTAAACACGTATAAGGTCCCAAAGGCGGTAGAGAGGTAGAGAGAGGTAGAAAGAGGGGGAGGTAGAGAGATGTAGAGGTAAAGAGAGAGAGGTAGAGAGAGAGAGGTAGAGAGAGAGGTAGAGATAGAGAGGTAGCGAGAGAGAGGGAGAGAGTTAGAGAGAGAGAGAGATAGAGAGTTAGAGAGAGAGGTAGAGAGAGAGGGTTAGAGAGGTAGAGAGAGAGGGTTAGAGAGGTAGAGAGAGAGGTAGACAGAGAGGTAGAGAGAGAGGTAGAGAGAGATAGACAGAGAGGTAGAGAGAGGTAGAGAGAGAGGTAGAGAGAGAGGTAGGTAAAGAGGTAGAGAGAGAGATGTAGAGAGTTAGAGAGAGAGGTAGAGAGAGAGATGTAGAGAGGTAGAGAGAGAGGTAAAGAGAGAGGTAAAGAGAGGTAGAGAGAGAGAGGTAGAGAGAGAGGTAGAGAAAGAGAGGTAGAGAGAGGTAGAGAGGTATAAAAATGTTTATGTTCAAACAATCCTATCTGTAGTTAGTTTGTTCCTTGTCAGTCAAAATTGAAGCTCTCAAGTTAAAGCTTTGTCCCAAGCTTTCGTTTGAGTTAGTGCGCCGAGTTTCCAGCACCTATTGTGACTTTGGTGCTATATAAGCAGGGTAGTAAGATATGAGTCTTTTGGAATGCATACTCACTCACAAACATTGCTGAAACCACCACATACAGCAGTTGGCATCCTTACCATGCACTTATTCCAGCGCTGACAATAACAGGCTTGTTAACAATGAGTATATTGTCAGCAAACATTTTTGGTGAAAAAACATTCTACTGAAGGACCTCCAAACGGGAAGTAACCAGGAAAGGGTATGCCCAGACGTGGGTCCCGTGCTCACTAGGTTACTGGAGTCAAGCTATCCTGGCTGATGAAGGCTGATAGCTAGAAACGGTCCTAGGATGCTTGATTCCGGTCAAGGGAAGACATGGCTTGGCAGTTCGGTCTGGACTGTTCCCATGAGGCACAGGGTCAAGACTGATTTGCATATGGCCATGTCTGAACTGGGGTGGCTTGGTAAGCAAAATAACGATGGATTAAACCCAGATCTGTGACTGTGGGTGAATGTTTTGCCATTGTGCAACATTCCGTCCATCATTTTGTGTGTTTTGCTGTACACGACTGAGAGGCACAGCACGGGAACAGGGAAAGAGAAAGGATGAAAGCTGGGGTGAACAGAGGCGGGGACTAATAGAAGAAGTGCACGCCTCAGGATAGTGAAAAGATAGTAAAACGAGAGTGGGAGGGGGTGTGCGTAGAAGACTTTGGAGATAGGATAGTTGGCCAGTGTGTGTTGGGCGGAAGAAGATGTATGTAGTACGAAAAAAAAAAACCAAGGGAGGTAGGTAGGTGATAACAGTGTTACCACTGCCTTGAGGAAAGGGCGTGGGTCTCTCTCTACAGATAGTTACTTGGTAACATCTTAACTGTTTAAAGCTTCTATAACATTAGTGAAGTTAAGTACCACCTCTGACGAACTCCCCCCACCCCCTTTGAAAATCATTCCGGCTCCACTGGGAGCAGGACATGCAGAGAACTGCAGATTCAGGATTTGGTTTTAAGAATGTAACAGTGGATTGCAAAAGACTTTTGCGCCTTGTCATGTAGCCCATTATGAATCAGTGGCATAAGCCTGTGGAGGCTGTAGGTGGCAGATTTAAATATGCAAATGAACAAAGGATCGTACTGTTGGACCAGGAGATATTTAAGAGCCCTATCAGGGAGGGTGTGAGTGGGAAAGGAAGGATGCCGTAAAGACAAACAAGTTTTGTTAAATCCTATCCTATTTCCAATCTGGTTACCGTTTCATCCCTGTTGCGCCATGCATGAAAACAAGTATTGGTTACACTGGTTCAATAGTGTACGGAGAATATGTTTTGTCAAGCTTTACCAACAGGCATGACAGGAATTTCAGGGACAGCATGTGTACACAACACAAGCGAATTGGAAAAATGGTGGAGTAACAATGTGTGAGTGTGAGAAGTTATTGCAAGAGAGTGTGTGTGTGGTGGGGGGTATATGCTTGCAAGTGTGATGTTGGCCCGGTATAATGGGGGTGGGGGGAGAGGGGGGATTACCCATGGCAAAATGCAGAACTTCGCATACTAGAGGTAATTCTTTGCAGATGGAACACCCAGGGCGAAATACTGGTGCGGGTGTACTTCCTTTGTCGCAAAGGAGAGGATACTTTTTTTTGGGGGGAGGGTAGCAAAATTCTGGCATGGGATACGAGATGTAATTTCTGGCACGTGGGGTGAAACCATGGTAAATTCGGAAAAAAACTGGATTCGCTCGCAGACAGAGTCGGGCTTTCTTGACACCACCTCATAAAAGGACTAAAACACTCCATAAGAGCTATTTTAACGTCTATGATGCCTTTTTGGCTAATTAACGTGAGAATTGTACTTTAAAACTCACTCAGTGACAACATTTGTTCACATTTTTCTTTAGAGATGGGGGCGCTGGGGCGGGACCACATCCCTTCCAAACTCTCCTAGAAGAAAACAGTTTCTTTTCTTTGCTCACTGGAATTCAAGGAAAGCATTACTTTCCACTAGTTTTACCACCGGTGATTAGAAGGGGCAGATACAGGAGTGTGCGAGCTGAGGAGACGTCAATGTGCAGAGGTGGCAGAAGAAGAAGAGAGGTGGTGGGGATATAACCAAATTATAACAAAGAATTTCCCAGGGTGCAGGCACATTTCCAAGGACTTCATCACCAAACTATAGGTGTGAGGCAGCACCGCCATCTCTTGGTGGTCTAAAGTCGGTGCACACGGAGAACAATGCTGGCTCTTTCATAGCCCAGGCTGAACAAACGCGGCAGGCTGCCGGAGCAGGGAGAGCCGCGTGCGGCAGCAGGGGGGAGGAAGGGGGCTGCGAGATTCACTCATGGGAGTGATAATTGCTGCCATTTGGGGTGCGGGCTCCCGCATGTGAATCTCCTGACGTGCACGCATTGCCATTGAAGGCAATAGAACGCATGCACATGCTTGGCTGAAAAGCCTAAGTGATCCTAAAAGGTCTTTATGCCTGTGCACTGCGCATGCGCTGCATAGGCGAGACCTAAACAATGATACAGTATGGATAATATCAGTCTGTGCATACTACTTTAGATGCAGTGGCTGTGTAGGTTGCGGTACCCCACAGATGAAGTGTGTGTCAAGCAAGTAGCCACTTAGCACTGTTATTTAGGCTGTAGCATGCTTAAAAAATGAAAATGAAAAGAGGAGAAAGAAAGAAATTTAAAAAAAAAGCACTCATACGTAGAAAATGGAAAAGTAAAAGGCTGACCCACCAGCGTTGGCACTGAAGAGCGCTCATATTTAGACTGATGATAACATGTGATCAGACAAATGTCATCACTTACAGGGCAAGAAAGTGAATGAATGAACTCAGCTGACCAATTGCCCAAGCTTTATGCTTTCATGAATGGAAGGAGAGTGTAAATGACACCCATACAGACCACTAGCAGAAAAGGGCTGATCAAATGCACCCCTATATTTATATGAATGCACATTTATATGTACATGTAATTTTTTTTTTTTAAAGTGCCTGGCAGACAATTAAATCTATCCAGCCTTCTGAAGAGATTCTAGCAAGACTTATTACAGTTCAAATCTTGAACCTCTAAGGTTTATTAAAGGGGATAATTGACACCAAACTCCTTACCTAAAAAGTGTAATCTGTGAGAGTTCAAGTAATAAAATACATCTGTAGGCTTTAACAGGGTACATTAACAATCCATCTGGAAAGGCCTATTGGTGTTAACAGGTGTTTCATAATTAAAATACATTGGGTGTACTGTTACAACTTTTCATAGCTCTTCCCAATGAAACAATAAGGGCCATAGCATTTTTCATTGGCTTGTTACCGTAATCGAGCCATGCTAAATGTATTGAGCATAACTTTTCTATAAGGCAACCATTATGTATACTGCAACACAATTACAAATATGTACAAAATTATAGTTCTCTAGACAAATGTCTGATTCGCATTTTGTGTAATTGCACATTAATTATGCATAATTTCCCCAACGTTTGACTAGGTATGTGAATTTTGCACACCCCTAAATTTTATTGCATTATGTTTTAGTATGTCATGTTTTTGTATTCTGTTTTTGGGGTGGCTGGGGAGTTTGCTGCAAAATGTATTAACCAAACATTCCCAATCCAAAATAATGGTGTCAAATAATGATTAAAGGGATAGTGTTTATAGACAATTTTATATTCATCTTCTCTAAAGAATATGCTGAGTCATATTTCATGCTTGGGGGAGGTAAAGGCAGTCTGACTAAGAGAGTCACTGTGTTCCACTGCTTAGGCCTTTTTCTGCAGAATGCGTTATTTTCACTCACTGATTTTATTAGTCACTCAAGCACTTCTGCCACTAACTCACTTAGCTTCTCATTCTCTCACTTGCCCGTTGACATGCTCATTTTCTCAGTCACCGCTTCAAAATCTTGGTCATCATTTGTTCACTTACTCGCTTCATGCTTCACTCACTTATTTGCTTATTCACTTGTTTGTAAACTCACACCAAGCCACAATCAAGTGCTCAGTGACTTCCTCATTTACTTACTCCTTCAATCGTCTAAATCACTTGCATAATCATTCAATCACTTACTGACAGCCACACACTTTCACTTGATTTCCCACTCACTTACTTGCTGCCTCTCACTGATTTTTCACTCACTTACTTATTCACTCACTAATTTACAAATTTACCATCCAATCACTCATTGCTTCATTCACATACACACTCATTCCCACATTCAACTGCTCACTCACTCACTTGCTCAATCACTTAGTCATCCACTCCTCCCTCTTTAATCCACTCAAACAGTGTTTCACTTACTTCTCACTTGTTCATCCCCTTACTAGCTTGGACAGTCACATGCTCATTCAAAAACTCACAAATTGATTCCCTTACCCATTCACTCGTTCATTTATTCCATTTCTCATTCTTTCGCTGAGTCGCTATTTAACCTGCATGCTCATTACACCATTCATTCATTTAAATCAAGTTATTGCATAAACATTATGAACAGTTGAACTATTTTGGTTTGCAAAGGTTCTAATGGAAAGGATGACTACATTATGTATTTTCCATCCTTGACTAGTCCGAGAATATCGTAAAGTGGTGGTGGTGGTAGTAGGGGGGTGAGGTGGAAGGAAGGTCAGTTTCGGACTCACTTTATAAGGTGATTGCAGTCATTTTTATAATCAGATATGAATATTGCTCAATAACTCCCTAAATACCTTATGACCTTTCAAATAGTCAGTCTCTGGGCATGTATTTTCACCTGCTACTAAAGATCACTCTGTCGCTATCACCAGATGCACCTGCTGTAGGAGAGGCTAATCATCAACCTTAAACTATCCTGTTGCACTAGCAGCAAAAACGGATGTACGTCGTTACAACGCATGCCTTTACGACGCAACTTTTACAACGCAAGTCATAACAACGACTTGCGTTGGGGGGCGCTAGATAGTGAATACTTTAATTTACTATTACAACTAGTAGGGAAGATGTTGGATAGTAAATTAAAACTATTCCCTATCCTAGAGCGCCCCCCAGCGCAAGTCGTTGTAATGACTTGCGTTGTAATGGTTGCGTCGAAAAGGTACTTCGTTCTCAAAGTTGCGTTGTAAACGCTGTTCCCCAGCAAAGACACAACTGCTGTGGTCTGCCTTTTCCAATTATATATTCTGAAAAATCCAGTGTCTCAGTTTATCGTGCAGGCATGACAAAAGAAATCTGAGAGGGTGATGAAACTGTCACATATCATTTTGTTGTTCTCTGGGGGTGAGCTGAGGAACATGGCAGACTGTTCTCAGGTTGCAGGGAAAGCTTTGGCGATTCTTTACTGCTGCTTCAAGACTGTCCTCTGTTAGCATTTCTAAAGACTAGCACATTGGGGCAAATGTATTATAATGTCATGCAGCGCAGCAAGTTGCTTTGCTGCGCTGCGTGATAGGAAAAGGGCAGGAATGTGCCGTACTTATTAGTGTATGGCTCATTTGTGACTTTTCCTTATGCTGGCGCCAAATGTGCTGCCTAGCACCAAGGCATATTTACAACAAGGGGTGGTGAGGGACAGAGTCTCTGAATTAAACAGAATACTCTCACCCAGTCAAGAGATCAGGGCTAGATCCAACACCGTTTTTTAGCTCACTGCACCATCCCAGTTTCAGAACCTGGCTGTATGCAAATTAGTCTGTTCCTGTCCCAGTGCATGATGGGAACAGGGCAAACCAAACTACAAAAGCCAATTCTTACACTGGGAAGGAAACAAGCTACCGGGGACCGGTTTCTGGCATTTCAGCCTCTTCGGCCCGGCTTGCTTGAATCCTGATGGTGCAATGAGCAAGGGACTCACATCTGAGCATACCCTTCCACGCTTAGGGTGGACAAAAATATTTACAACAAGGGGTGGTGAGGGACAGAGTCTCTGAATTAAACAGAATACTCTCACCCAGTCAAGAGATCAGGGCTAGATCCAACACCGTTTTATAGCCAGGTTCTGAGCTGGGATGGTGCAGTGAGCTAAATAACGGTGATGGATCAAGCCCTGATCTTTGGACTGGGTAAGAGTGGTCTGCTTAATTCAGACACTCTGTTCATCACCACCCCCTTTTCTGAATCGTTTTTGGCCACTATAGGTGTGGCAGGGTATACTCAGACATGAGTCCCTTGCTCACTGCACCATCAGGATTCAAGCAAGCCGGGCCGACGACGGCTGAAATGCCAGAAACTGGTCCCCGGAAGCTTGTCTCCTTTCTGGTGAAGAATTGGCTTGGTAGTTTAGTCTGCCCTGTTCCCATGATGCACTGGGCCAGGGACAGACTGATTTGCATATAGCCAGGTTCTGAGCTGGGATGGTGCAGTGAGCTAAATAACGGTGATGGATCAAGCCCTGATCTTTGGACTGGGTAAGAGTGGTCTGCTTAATTCAGACACTCTGTTCATCACCACCCCCTTTTCTGAATCGTTTTTGGCCACTATAGGTGTGGCAGGGTATACTCAGACATGAGTCCCTTGCTCACTGCACCATCAGGATTCAAGCAAGCCGGGCCGACGACGGCTGAAATGCCAGAAACTGGTCCCCGGAAGCTTGTCTCCTTTCTGGTGAAGAATTGGCTTGGTAGTTTAGTCTGCCCTGTTCCCATGATGCACTGGGCCAGGGACAGACTGATTTGCATATAGCCAGGTTCTGAGCTGGGATGGTGCAGTGAGCTAAATAACGGTGATGGATCAAGCCCTGATCTTTGGACTGGGTAAGAGTGGTCTGCTTAATTCAGACACTCTGTTCATCACCACCCCCTTTTCTGAATCGTTTTTGGCCACTATAGGTGTGGCAGGGTATACTCAGACATGAGTCCCTTGCTCACTGCACCATCAGGATTCAAGCAAGCCGGGCCGACGACGGCTGAAATGCCAGAAACTGGTCCCCGGAAGCTTGTCTCCTTTCTGGTGAAGAATTGGCTTGGTAGTTTAGTCTGCCCTGTTCCCATGATGCACTGGGCCAGGGACAGACTGATTTGCATATAGCCAGGTTCTGAGCTGGGATGGTGCAGTGAGCTAAATAACGGTGATGGATCAAGCCCTGATCTTTGGACTGGGTAAGAGTGGTCTGCTTAATTCAGACACTCTGTTCATCACCACCCCCTTTTCTGAATCGTTTTTGGCCACTATAGGTGTGGCAGGGTATACTCAGACATGAGTCCCTTGCTCACTGCACCATCAGGATTCAAGCAAGCCGGGCCGACGACGGCTGAAATGCCAGAAACTGGTCCCCGGAAGCTTGTCTCCTTTCTGGTGAAGAATTGGCTTGGTAGTTTAGTCTGCCCTGTTCCCATGATGCACTGGGCCAGGGACAGACTGATTTGCATATAGCCAGGTTCTGAGCTGGGATGGTGCAGTGAGCTAAATAACGGTGATGGATCAAGCCCTGATCTTTGGACTGGGTAAGAGTGGTCTGCTTAATTCAGACACTCTGTTCATCACCACCCCCCTTTTCTGAATAGCACCAAGGCAGGCACCCTTGCACCACGGTGCCTGCGTTTTAAGCAGGATTGTTTGTGTGCAGGAACTGGCACCGCCCTGTACAAAAACAATCCCGAGAGGCATTTCTATGTGTGCTGCATAATGCAGCACACATAGAAAGAGGAAGTAAAAAAGATAAATAAAGATATTTCTCCTTGTTACACCTCACCTGCGGAGGCGTAGGTTGTTGACGAATTTCCCAGATTTACCAGTAATGGTAAATCTGAGAATGCGCCAAAATCCATGGTTGGATTTGTGGGAACGCCTTTGCTCCACCCAGGAAACAACTTCCCAGGGCAGAGTAGCACAATGCAGGGATTTGCACTGTGTTGCGTTACTCTGAATATATCAATCCACGCAAAGTGGCCTCTCATGACATGATAAATCAAACTTAAGGGTTGTTTCTCTTTTGCACCCTATTGTGTGAGGTAAAAGCGACACAAACCTTTTAAAAATAGGCCCCACAGCCTTTAAAAATGCATTTACCAGCGCAGCTTCAATACCATCAGCGGCACTTCAAAGGCTCCAATGAAGCATTAAATGATTGCAGTTGAATCCTTTGTAGTGCACGCTGATTTTAGCTCAACAGTGCTGATTTTAGGAGAACCATAATTGCATTCACAAACCATGGATCAGTTAACAACTCCAAAAAGTTATCGCCAGTAACTGACACCTCAAAGGAGGTGGTATCTTGTACTTTTAAAAGCAGCTTCAGGTTGTACATTGCATTTTTGCGATTTATGTGATTTACCGTGTTCATATGTATGCCAAGTGTGTTTTGTAGAGATTTGGTATATTTGATTATGCTGGGACTGCAGTGATCCATTCTTGGATTGAAGTTCTATGGAGGAGATAGTACGAGCAATTCAGTCTTAAGAGGGTTGAGGGTTAAGTGGTTTGGGCTAGTCAGTGTTGAGCTTTTTTTTAATTTCAGTAAATTAACATACTCTTTTAATGGATGTGTTGTGTCTAGTGTTTAATCTACTGATGTCTAAAATTGGATCTGATTATATTAAGTGACACAGGGACTAAAACACTTGATATAAAACATGTACAGGATATATGTGATTCTTCAGCTGTTGAATACATTTTTACACAGCATTTGCAAAGGCAACCCAAATCTATGTTGTTACATTGATCTGGGTATTCACTGAGCATCTTAGTATACACAAGGGGTGCATTCCTGTATGATGCAAGCACCAATTCCACTATTAGTACGACACTGCAATGTCTGCAAGGGATCACTGAAATAATATCGAGGGACAAAATATCGACTTGCAAAAATATCGTGGACAAAATATCGACAGTCAAAATATCGAGTTTGTATCTACAAACAGGTAAGTACAAAAATATCGAGTACAAAATATCGTTTACAATAATATAGTTGTAAAAATATCGACTTTATTAAAAACAGTGTTAAATTAAATTAATATTATAATTTAATTACTAAAATATACTTAAAAATACTTACATTAACTTATAATAATTAAAAATTAAATGAAAATAATAAAAAAAACAATTTACAATCTTATTTGTTAAAACATATATATATAGTAACATACTATAATTAAATAATATACTATTATATTACCGTACGATACCAGAAGTGTAAAAAATACTATTCCCACTCCTTAGATTGCAAGCGTAGGGAAAGCGTTGGATAGCGTAGGGGTTAAAATTACTATTCCCACTCCAGTGGGTGCAACAGTAGGGAAAACTGACCCTGAACCCTAAAAATACCCCTTTACCCAAAAACCCAAAACTGACCCTGAACCCTAAAAATACCCCTTTACCCAAAAACTGAAAACTGACCCTGAACCCTAAAAATACCCCTTTACCCAAAAACTGAAAACTGACCCTGAACCCTAAAAATACCCCTTTACCCAAAAACTGAAAACTGACCCTGATCCCTAAAAATACCCCTTTACCCAAAAACTGAAAACTGACCCTGAACCCTAAAAATACCCCTTTACCCAAAAACCGAAAACTGACCCTGAACCCTAAAAATACCCCTTTACCCAAAAACCGAAAACTGACCCTGAACCCTAAAAATACCCCTTTACCCAAAAACTGAAAACTGACCCTGAACCCTAAAAGTACCCCTTTACCCAAAAACTGAAAACTGACCCTGAACCCTAAAAATACTCCTTTACCCAAAAACTGAAAACTGACACTGAACCCTAAAAATACCCCTTTTCCCAAAAACTGAAAACTGACCCTGAACCCTAAAAATACCCCTTTACCCAAAAACTGAAAACTGACCCTGAACCCTAAAAATACCCCTTTACCCAAAAACTGAAAACTGACCCTGAACCCTAAAAATACTCCTTTACCCAAAATTAATTAATATTATTTAATTACCAATTAATTATTAATTAACAATAACAATAAAGTAAATATATTAGCACATTAGCTGTAATTAATGTAATTTAATAATTAATATTATTTTTTCCCAAATAATTAATTAACAATAACTAAAAATTATATATATAAATAAATTATTCTAATTAATGTAATTAACTAATTAATATTATTTAATTACCAATTAATTACTAATTTAAAATATGTACAAAATGATATTAATTAATTAACTAATTAGTATTAATTAATTACCAATTAATTATTAATTGAAAATATTTACAAACATATATTAATTAATTAATTATTATTAAATTACTCCCCACCCTTATCCCCTATTAACCCAACATCCCGCTCCTAAACATTAACTACAATTTATATTACTATTAATAAAAAAGTATTATTTTTTTAACCTTTTTTATACATATTATTGAAATTTTTTACTTTGACTATTTATATATATTTTGTCGATATTTTTGTACTCGATATTTTTTTATCATTATTTTAATCGATATTTTGACCAACGATATTTTTGTTATCGATATTTTATTATTATCGATATTTTTAACTCGATATTTTGTCCATTCGATATTTTGGAGTCGATATTTTGTCTGTGCACCGTCTGAAACGCTAACGCATCTTGATTCACACAGTGAGTGAATGGATGGTGTCACTTTCTGAGGCCTAGGGAGGGTTACTGATGCTAACAAGGCTCTGTTTAGGATAGAGAAGTGTTGGTGTCAGCCTAACCCGGCTCAGGTTGGTGATCCTGAATAGGATTGGGCACTAACACTGCTTAGGATGGCATGCTGCCCAGGTGTTCAGAGTGATGTTGGTCACCAGTCTCGAGGTGTTATGCTATTCATTTTTAAGGCCTGTCCTATTTTTTTATGTACGGTGTTCTCCACCCCAACAGTACAACCTCTGCAGTTGTATAGGTACTATTAAATTGTAGCCTGTGAATACCAAAAAAGAGTAAACTTATACAAAAGTGTAAGCTTACCTTTGTGAGTCTGGCCATTGTGGGAAAAAGGTAAAACAAGATAAAACATTAAGTCATGAAATCGATTATGAAAAATGTATACAATAGAGCTGTGAGGTGAATCTTCCCATCAGTTAAAGATAAAATTCTCCAACCTGCTCCCTACAGCTCTTCATCATTCCACACACACGAATCCAAATGAATGACCAAAAGTGTTTGTTGACAAAAATTATAAAAATAGAGGAAACAAGAAGTCAGTGACAGCAGATAATGATGGGAAGGGATTATGAAAAGCGATAGTGATGGAAACAGTCCAAATTATGGGTGTTGCCAGTCTCACATTCTTCAAGTCCATAATTCACATTACTCTTCACTGCCATCACAGCTCTCCCTCTCCCACACAGGCATAGCTCTTTTTAGGTCTGGGTTTTGAAGCACAGCTGTTAAAGAGACCTACTGCTAACAATATACTAACAGTAGACATTGGGGCCATGCATTTCAACCAATGGTTTTTTTCACCAGCCTCTTTCAGCCATAGGCATGAAACTTTGTAAATCAAGTCTTGACTCAGACAAGCAGAGTATTCATCCTCCACCTAATGCTATTGACTATTTGTGTATATCCTTCTGTCTCCTCTCATGTGCTTGCATTGAGCAGCATGAGGCACAACTTTAAACTATAGCCCTCTCGGTCCACTCCTGCTGGATCTCTACTCCATGTCTTTCCCTAATATAATTGTAATTACATTTATATAGCGCTTATTACTCCTGACGAGGCGTCAAAGTGTTTTTTCGGTGAGTAGCACGCTACTCCGGAACCCAAAAGGGATTAGTGATGAATTAGTATAGAGAAATATGAAATTAATTTGAGCGGTGGATATGTAAGTCTGTCATTTGGATTGAAAAGGATAGTGGTGGGATAGAAAAGAGAAGGATTTAGAAAAAAAATTCTTTGGAAATCATAGCAGTAGGAGGAGGTCTGGCATGAGTTAAAGGGAGGTGGAGGCGGGAGAGCCTGAGGGAAGGGTTTAGAAAGGCGAAAGGCTTGTTTGTGAAAAGAGGTATGGGATGATGCAAGGAGGGAAGAGTCTAGAAAGGGTTATTTTGGGGATTGCAGTAGAATGGTGTTTGGGATGTGACAGAGAGTGGAGGTAGAGGATACAGTGAGAAAGAGGTATAGGCTGAGAAATAGGGTAGTGCATTGGAGAGAGTAGTTGAATGAGGTTTGAGATGAGACAGAGTGGAGGTAGAAAATATACTGCAAGAAGTATAGAGTGAGATAAACCGTAATGCATTGGAGATGCTGAATTAGAATCAAAGTAATAAATATAAATATACATAAGTCCATGGAAGGTATATATGTATAAAGAAGTTAAGATATTTAGATTTAAGTTGCATTTAATAAATTCAGAATTTCAAGTGTCGCGATTTGTAAAGTTAATTTATTTGTTTTGTTTATTCTTTTCTTTTTTTGGTAATTTAATAGTGAAGCAATTGTAGATAAATAGTTATGATATGATAAAAGATGTATTTACTTATGCAGTCACCTATATACACGGTAAACATAGAATATCACCATAAGTAATATCTACATTTATTAAGCATAACTCACAAATATCTATATATTTAAAAAACTATTTATTATACATGTTTTGCCAAGCAATACACATATGTTGGCACACATATTTAGTCCAAATAAATGCTTATATACATGGTAAACATAGAATATCACCATAAGTAATATCTACATTTATTAAGCATAACTCACAACTATCTATATATTTAAAAAACTATTTACTATACATGTTCTGCCAAGCAATACACATATGTAGGCACACATATGTAGTCCAAATAAATGCTTATATACAGAGGAATATGCTCTATAATTATGTTTGAGTGAAGTGGTTATGTAGGGAAGCTATCTGTGACTCTTATGTTTGGGGGTAAAGAGTTCCATATTAAGGCTGCTTGAATAGAGAAGGATGTACCACCTATGTTTATTTTCTTGTACAGTAGGGATTTTGAGGCGAGGTGTCATTCTGGAGCGGATGTTCCTATGTTGAATGTATTTGTTGATTTTATTCCTGATAAAGAGTGGTCCTGTTCCATGTATCGCTTTGTGGGTGATATAAAGCAGCTTGAATGTGGATCTTCTGGCAACCGGTAACCAATGTAGGGCTTTCAAGGCAGGGGGGGTGTCAGGCTTGTGGCTTCATAAGTTAGAGTAGTCTGGCAGCAGAGTTCTGAATCCTTTTTCACATTCAGTGGTTATAAGTTGCCCCATGAGAATGTTATTAGTCATATCATTTTGAAGATGGACTACTAACTAGACAAACAAAAGTCCATATTTTTCTATATATGCCCCCCGTGGTGGCCCATGTAGCTGCTAACTCCTTCCCACACCCCCCACCTCATCCACTGATTCCCCCACACTGGTTTTATTCACATTTATTTTACTTTCTATTTTCTCCCCCCACAAGCTTCTCTGCTGCCCACTCCCCTTTGCTCTCCCCTCCCCCAGCTTTGATGACTCCCCCCCACCTGACCCTTCATTGTGTAGACACAAAAATATGGATATTTTTCTAATTTTTTGGAGAGCCCAGCAGCTGTAAACTCCTGCTCGTTTTTCAAAAACATGGTAAATGCATTAGCATGCTAATCCCAGACCTATTGGCTTTGCCAATGCTTCTTAGCCAAAGCTGTCTGAGTGTGGAGTAGGACTAATTTCCAGCTCCTATTTATTGATAACTTTTCCAATCAGTTCTTTTTATAACATTGAGAGGGGCCGTTTTATATTTAGGGAGAACACATTAGGCCACTTTTCATGCTTGATTTGCTCTCCCACCTAATGAGTGTCTGAGGAACACAGTGAAATTTCGTGATACGTTTTCAGAGAGCAGTCACCACACCACATATTTTCAACCTTCTGTTTACAATGTTCTCCCTTCTGCACAGCGTACAAGGAGGAGTTCCTAAACAAACTCTGGGAAACATTTGACATTGGCAGAAGAACTGTAGCTACAGAGCAACAATAAAGGGTGACATGTCCCTTTTCTAATAATCAGGCAAGGTCGTAATAAACCCCCTGCAATCGTAACAAACGGCGGCCTTTCTGGAGAGCTGTTCTGGGCACAGGATACAAATGTTTATTTTACAGGCTAATTTTAGAAATGCAGAATAATCAGCAAAGGGATTCTGTTAGCATGACCGCTGCATTCTGAAAAAAACGCCTTGGACAAGTGATAGGCAGTGTAAGTTGATCCATAGCTTAAGAAGAATTTGCCAAGCCAATTGGTCTGCGACAAATATTTTTACATGGCAATGCTTTTTGTCTTGTTTTTTGCAAACTTTTATTGTTGTGGAAGCTGAAGGGTCATTGTCAACGTAGCTAAAACCAAAATATGTTGAAGTCTTAAAATGCACGTTGCGGTTGTAGTCCCTCCAACTCAATAAAACTCTTCTGTGCGTGAATTTCCTCCCTATGAAAGAGCATAATGCCAGAACTCAAAGGGAAATTAGATAATGTCTGAAGTGGGATGGTCCACTGCCCCATGCTATATGCAATAGTGGGTGTGTTAGATCCCCGTTCAGAGGGCCACGGGGCAAGCAGGAGTTACTTGGCCTAACCATGGTGGTTGAGGCCTTTGGTCTCCCAATGTCCCGGGTCTGCCCTACTATGGATCCACCCTCTTCTGCACCTCTCAGTTGGATAGCATTGGACGAGGAGTTGAGGCCCCTTTGCGGGAAGTGCAAATGCAGATCAGTGAATATGACTCAACACAACGGGCAAGCAGCACAAACAACAAATCAATGTCCAGTAAAATTCTTGTTTTTTATATAAAAAGATGCATTTTAATTCTAACTCTATACATGCAAAGGTAAACAACATTGAAAAGCAATAACACAATCCCCCCTTAGATCTAGCAGCTGTTAGGCCACTACCTGTCCTCACCACCCTCTAGTGCAATGAGTTTGATGTTATTCTCCATTCACTGATCACCAAATCCATGGAATGTAAACTCTTATGCCATACTCAAGAGCGCTCTGTAATGACCTGCACGTCATTATGTTCTGTGTTAAAGGGTTCTTTGTTCTAGAGCTTTTACTCTGTTCAAGTATCTTAAGAATTCCCAGTTGCTGCTGGCGCTGTGTGGATAGGACGTCAGTACTTAAACTACTTAGAATACTTTAAATAAATATACTTTCTTCAACTTCATCCAGTATACCATTTTTATTACTCTGGCAATAAGGATGGGATGGTGGAAAGGTTTAACCGGGTGTTAAAAGAATCCATTCAATTGGCCAAAGCTCAAAATAAAGACTGGAAGTCTGAGGTGGTTGAACGTGTAAACATCTACCACCTCACCCCTCATTCCACCACGAATAAAGTTCAGTTTGAACTTTTTCACGGGCGGAAGCCCAATACCTTGAACATTCATGCATAGAGGAGAGACAAAAGTGGGAGTGTTGCTGTGAACGTGTGTCCTGCTCCAGGTCCTGGCATAGTTCCCTCTGACGTGGGGCCTGGCGAGCAGGGCAAAGTTTAAAGATTAAAAAAGGAAAGAGTATTTTGACACAAGACACGCCGCCACTCGCACTTGTGTGAAAGTAGGAGACAGAGTGCAAGTATGTTTTTTGCAGAGGTGTGCGGGAGTCTCTAAGTTCTCTTCTCCTTAAGTGGTAAAACAACTTTTCCAGAATGCTATTAAGTTGGAAGATGGTCGCATCTGGAACTTGAATAAAATCGCTCCCATGCGTAACAAGATTCACCCTGTTTTTATTGAACGTTCAAAAATGTTACCTGATTTGCGAAGGAGTTCTCACACCGGAAAGATTCCGGCAACACTGCATGATTTTGTTCTTCATTGATGTTGTTGTGTTCCTTTATTCTTTCTTTCTCAACTCTTCTCTTATTTCTGATCTTTTTCTATCCTCTTCTAGTGTAAAGGGGAAGGTGTAATAATGTCCTGCGTGTCATTATGTTCTGTGTTAAAGGGTTCTTTGTTCTAGAGTTTTTGCTCTGTTCAAGTATCGTAAGAATTCCCACAGGTCAGTTGCTTCTGGAGCTGTATGGATAGGACATCAATACTTAAACTACTAAGAAGACTTTAAATAAACATACTTTCTTCAACTTCATCCAGTCTACCATCTTTATTACACTCTCCCCTAGGTCTCTTTTAATAAGTTCAGCCACTAAAGTTTATGGGGTTGCAACATCAATGTTGGTAAGTCCCCCCTGGCCCAACAGGCCCAGTTTTTGGTTTAACTGCTCCAGTGGTATGGAACTTTTCGACGGTGCACCGCATTCCTGCTCAGGATCGGCAAAGTCTGGCTATGTGCAGTCACGTGTGGGGTTCTGCTTCTTTAAAATGGATATATTTCAACTTTCTTCTTGCTCCTAAAGGATGTCTGTCATAGCCTGCAGGTCTCCTAAGCTGATGTACCCACAACAAGATTCATGGGAGTAACCAGAGTTCATACCTGGATGTCAGCCACAATGATATGTGCATCAAAAGGTTAAATCTCATTCTACTCAGCCCTAATCTTTACGATTTCCTTATCAGCCCCATCTCTCTTTTCTGAGATGTCTCCATGCTCCTTACTTGTCATCTATCATTGACTCAAAGAGCCCTTTGAATTGAACAGAGAGTCTGGCTCTCTCATCCTCTTACGCATGTTCCACCCAGCGTACAGGAATGTAGCAATACACAAATCTTTCTGGGGGTTTCCTCAACTTGTCATGTTTTGACCAGGCATGCCTTGGCTTCCCAAGATGCAACCCAGGGCCCTCCATGTAATGTACCACAACAGGCACATTTGCACTCAGTGTACATCCACAGCACACTTACTGCACAGCACTGTTATTCTAATGTACTATGCAATCACAAGCATACTGATATGCAGTAAGTACTTTCTGTCTGCACACACTGTTCAGTGCTGCAGTCTCTCTGTACTGTACAAGAGTGTGTTATTTTAAAAGCACACACTGCCAGCACGCACGCATTTACCATGTGCGCACTGTACCACACTTCAACCTTTATGCAGTGTATTTCTTGCGAGTGCACAAGCAGTCAGCACGTGTTTCTACCACGCATGCACTTCCACATCAACTTGATGTTAGTCGGGGTGAGTTAAGCACACAGCAGGGGAACTTATAAGTTTAGTAAGCCTGAAGGCCTCACTCC
Organism: Lissotriton vulgaris; assembly: GCF_964263255.1. NCBI lineage: Eukaryota > Metazoa > Chordata > Amphibia > Caudata > Salamandridae > Lissotriton > Lissotriton vulgaris. Next base: position 492,959,622 of record NC_141696.1, read on the forward strand.
AGTGACACAGGGTAAAAATGACCTGTGCACTACTACTGATCACCACACAGTATGCTGCCACCCCCGTACTTGTGCTGCTTAACCCATAGTGAAGGTGGTAGCCTTGTACCAATATGAGAGTAGCACTTTGGGGGGCACCCCTCCCGGTCCAACAAGACCAAAATCCATGCGAAAGGCCTATGCCATGTTGCAAATGCATGATCCGTGCTCGCCTATGACAAAAAAATCACTTTAGGGATCCAGACAACAACACAGTTGGGCACTCGGGCAGGGGTTCACGTCTCTTAACATGCAAAGGACTTTTTCGTCCCAACAGGGTGGAAGAAAAATGCGAATGACTTAATAATAGACCAATCAATGAAGCTGTCGGCTGAAATCCCCTACAACTATGTCCTACAAATAATTTTAGCAAGCACAAAAGGTCTTGGCTAACACTGGATCTAAAGAGCATTGGCAAAGCCAATAGGTCAGGCACTGTTTGCCAGCTTTTTGGCTTTGTTAATGTGGTTGTATGACGAAATATTGGAGGCAAAATACTGAAATTCAAAAATATAGCCAAAATATATCAAGGCCAATAATTTTTGCTTTACACACCTCGAATTTAAAGGAAAAGATATTGACTACACAAATTTATTCGGCCAAAATGTTATCACAAATTTGGCTAATATATTGAATTTTTAATATTGAGCAGTATAGGACCCATAAAAATATATTTACTTCAAAAACTTACCTTTAAAAACTACATATAATATGCAAAATTCAGAATGTAATGTTATAACTTACAAACATGAGATATAAGATAGTTAAAATACTTCAAAGTAAATGTAAAATATAATTAACATAATGAATAAATACAATTCTAAAATAAACAATACTAAGATAAGAAATACTAACAATTAACAATAATGCAAACACTATAAATCAAATGTAAAAAATACACATAGAAAAGTCCCAAAATATGTTATTAAAATAATATTACTCAAAACACATTCATAAAACTAATAAATATAACTTTTGAAATTAAACCACAAAAAATAAATCTTACAAAATTAAAAACCAAAAATGTACAAACAATTTTTACTTGTAAGGGTCAAATTTACTACCCCCATTTCAAAGAAAGAAACAGTAGGAAATGTACTAGACTTTGAAGGGGTGAGATTTACTGGGCTTTTGGTGTAGGAACCTTGAATTCCAATCTGCCCTTGTGTTTAGATGGCCGGGAAGAATTCTGCTCTCAGAATTATTTTCTGACTCCAGCAGAAGTGCCAAATCTTTGTGACTAGATCTGCCAGAATCCTTGACCTTGCACCTTCCAAGCGGTTGATGTAGGAAACAACAGTTAAATTGTCCGGTTTGATTAGTACTACACTGTTTTTCAGAGCTGACTTGAAGCTCATTAAGGCATTCAAGCTCGCCAACATCTGTGTAAAGTGAGTTCCTGTTGGGACCATTTCCCCCCTGTTTCTATCTTTTCTAATCTGGTACTCCAGCCTAAATTGCTCACATCGGATTCCAGAATGTGATCCGGAGTATTTCTGAATATTTCTTTCCCATTCTAACTGTCTGGGTTGTTCCGCCACCAAAGGAGGTCCTCTCGAGCCTCTGGAGACAGGGGAACGTTGTCTGAGTACCAAAGACCTTTCTTCAGGCCTGAAGATTTTAGTCTCCGTAAGGCCCTGTAGTGAAGGGGCCCTGGTGAAATTCCTTGAGTGGATGAGGATAAGAGCCCTACTACTCTTGCTAGTTCCCTCAAGCTCACTGTGTCTTTGGATTAAACATAAGAAACTTCCTTCTTTATCTTTGATAATTTCTTCAAGGGGAGTTGCAACTGGGCCGAGGATGTGTTTACCTGGAAACCTAGGAACTCTAGGTTTTGTGAATGGAGAGGCTAAAAGCCTACTGGATGAGTCATGGGCGCCGGGAACAAGGAGAAGATACACCGGTGCATGGAAAAAATTGTGTAGTTGGTGCCTGGAAAGGGATACGGATACCATGTATGTACCTGTAGTAGAAGTAGCAAACTACGTAGCGGACCTTTATAATTCAGGGCTATGTTATAGAACGGGAAATTTTTACAGATCAGAAATTTCAGCAGGGCATTCCTTGTTAAATGACTTTTTTATTGGTACCGATCAATTAATACGTAGAGTGATGAAGGGAATAAGACTTAAACATCCCCTAAGCCCAAATATAATTCTTTATGGAACATAAACCTTATCTTCTACCTTTTTTCGTCCTGGCCAGATAAATGTTTCCCTGCAAGGAAACAATTATCCATTAAGCTAGCTACACTACTTTGCCTAATATATTTTAGAAGAGTGTCTGATGTTAAGGCCTTAGAGATATGTAACAGGATTTATTCCCCGGATGGAATGTTGTTCGAAATATGGAAAAGGACCAAGACCATGTCTGAGACCATTTTCTACCCAAATTTTTTAGATTGTCCCAAACTATGGGGCCCATTAGGATCGCGGATGGACGACCCTGAGGAGGAGGGAACGTCTGCATGGGCTGCGTAGCTCCCTCCTGTGCAATTAGGATGTGACCACCACCCTGGTGGTCACATCCTCTATTTTTAACATTGCGGCGGGTGCAGCTTCAAGCTGCACCCGCCGCAAGGTTAAAAATGCATGCATTGCATTTGCATGCGCAAAGCGGCAGGCACCGTGCGTTGCCTGCTGCTTTGTGCACGCAAATGCAGGGGTTACCATAGGTACCCCCCGTGTGCACCCCCCACCCCCCCTTCACCCAGGGGGCCCGCTACGGCCCCCAAGGTGAAGATCCGCATGCTTTTCCTCGGCGGAGAAGCAGCCGCGGAAAAGCATATTTTCTCAGCCATCCTAATATGTCTGGCGGTGTCTGAGAGACACCGCCACCATATTAGGCCTTTTCCGCTGCGGTTGTAAGCCAACCATGGCGGAAAAGCGGCAGACTGAAACCAGGACCCACCAGCCATCCTAATGTGGCGGTGGGTCTTTGGTGGGTCCACAGAGGAGTTTCCGCATCCTCTGGGCCGGCGGTGGCTATCGCCGGCCTGGAGGATGCGGAAAATCCTCCATCGTAATCATCCCCTAAGTGTGGTAAATTGCATGAAGGTGTATGACCAGAAAATGATTGTTTTTAGACGTAGCAATGAAAGCCAACTACTGATTTCCTTTTTCAAACCCTATAAAGTAGTCTCTTCTGCTACAATTTCAAGATGGGTCAGAACAGTGATGTTGGAAGCAGGTATAGATTTATCCAAGTTCGGCCCGCACCCTTCCCATGGCGCTATGGACAATAAAGTATTCTGGGGTGGAGGATCCCTTTCAGATATTCTTAAAGCAGCAGATTGGTCAAACGATTACACTTCTGTTAAATTTTACCTTAAACCTGGAGCACATGTAAGCAATATAGCATTGAAAAGCTTTAAACTTGCATAATGTAGCCTCCAGTCTTGTAATTAAATGACGATTCTCTAATTATCATACAGAGAGAATCTTGATTCCATTAAAGACAACAGAGGCTGACATTATCCCTCCCACCACTCCCTGGTGGATGGTTTGTTAAGAGATGTTTGTTATCAGAAATGTTCTTTCTTGCTAGTATACTTTTTTAATGCCATATTGTCTTTAATCTATTTGTCAAACCTGGAAACAAGTATTACTTGCATTGCCTTCTCTCTTTCAGACTCTGCTTTCTTGTAAAAATTCATAGTGCTGTTTATTAGGGAAGAAGTTGAACCTACAGTTACTTCACCTTTCGCAGCTCTAAGAGGAAGATAGTTGGCTACCATGGCACTTTGTTAGGCTGTTTGGAATGTTTTTACTTATGATGTATTTGTTACACTTTAAAGGGCTGCATGTCTGGGCAGCAATAAACGTTATTCCATAATGTCAGCCTCTGTTGTCTTTAACGAAATCAAGATCTCTCTGTATGATAATTGGAGAATCGTCATTTACTTTATCAGCCCCAACCTAAACAAAAGTAGAGAAATTACTGGGCTTTTGATGGGCCCAGTTTACTATTTCCACACCAACATAAACAACAGCTTGAAGTGTGTTGAACTTTGGAGGGGTCAGATATACTACTTCCACACCAACATGATCAACAGTTTGGAACGTTTTGGACTTTGGAGGGGTCAAATATACTATTCTCATGCCAACCTAAACAACAGTCCGCAAAGTGTTGGACTTGGAAGAGGTCAGATATACTATTCCCACTCCAACGTAAGGGTCAGGTCTAATCTTCCTATTCCAATGTAAGAAACAACAGGGCAATGTCTGACTTTGGGGGGATCAGATTTACTATTCCCACTACAACCTGAGCAACAGTAGGGAACGTGTTAGAGTTTGGGGGGGGTCAGATTTACTATGCACCCACCAACCTGAGCAACAGTAGGGAAAGTGTTGGACTTTGAAGAATTCAGATTTATTATTCCCACATCATCATAAGCAACAGTAAAGAAAGTGTTAGAGAGTTGATTACTAAATTATGTTATATTTAAAATATTAATGCAAAATATATGTTAACAATATATACAAATATCCTTTTCATATTACAAAATGTATAACAAATATAAGGAATAAAAATTCAAACATTATCATTTAAGAGAAAAAACTTTTAAAATATTTACCAATTAAAAACATAAGAAAATGTATATTTTTAAAACACTTCTGAACCCACTACTCCAAGCATCCAACACCCATAAAAACAAATTAAAACAATACTTGAAAATAATTAACAATACACATCACTCTAACAAATAATGTAACAATTAATAGAAAACATATTACAATCAATTAATATATTTATTAGAATGATTTAAATCATAACATAGTCAATAATCTCGTCAATTATTACCAACAAATAAACGTTTTATGTAAAATCACATTTTAAAAAACAGCAATATTACATTTACAGTCAAATGGTTTACACAAGTTATAATGACAAAAATTGCAAGTAAAAATGTTTCTACCCTATTTCCCTACAAACCCAATAACTCACCAATGAATACATTTGAACGAAATTAAATTAAAAACAGTTCTTTAAATATATCACCAAACACATTACAAAACAAAAACCAATAAAACACTATAATTAATCAGAAAATATTATATATGACTAATTTAAATTAAATATTATAAAGTAACTTAAACACAAAAGTCTTAACTTATGTATTCTGTTCCATGATATTTCAGGCATCACAATATTATTGACACAATATTTGTGTCAAACAATATTTTTGAAACAATATTTTGGCAGAACAATGTCAGTGCTTGTTCTGTCATGTTTTTGTCATGGATTTGTCATGATTTTGTATAACTTCATTGTAGGGGGAAGCTGACTTCTGTCTGCAAAATATAAATACAAGTGGTGCCAGCCATTTTAAAATAAAAAGTTAACAAAAACTTTTTTACGGTCCCAAGAATCACACATTGCCTTAGTAGTCCCAGGCACTGAAGGGAACTACTTTTATTCGGAATTTGTTGTTTGTAAAATGACAAACTGCTGTGACTCACAGTCAAGTTGGTCAATGGCTGACATAGGCTGACCCAATACACCAATCTGTATGCTGGAGTGGATGGAATTAAAATGTGAATGGCATAATACTAGATCAAAGGACAAGGTGGCTGGATGAAAGCCCATAGAAGTACATTACACATAAACGTTTAGTAAAATGAAAAGGGCTTGGATAATGCCAGACTTAGAAACAAAATTAGAAATACCACAGCCATGAGTGCCCAGCTGCATAAGAAACTGGTTTCCTGACTTTTATTCTGCCGCTATCCACGATGTCGCATTTGAATACATGCTAGCGGGGATATCGGATATACCCCTGATATGGATTAGGGAGTAATAATTGTTTCTGTGACACTATTTTGTTCTGGCTATCATACCACATTTTCTCCGAATCCCGCTGCTAAATATTTAGCAACTTTAGGAACGTGAAAGGATACTCTACCATTCCTCACCTATTGCTCTCATTTGTGATGCAATGGTGACACAAACCATCAAATCATAATTTTGAGACCACTCAAAGCCACTTTGCCAGGCTTTGAATGGCTTCATATATATGGAGTAAGGCAAGGCAGTGCAAATCGAAGTGTTGCCTTACTCTGTGCGAGAGAGGCATTCCATGGGTGTTGTGAGGGGTGTTCCCACGAACACCCAAGCATTTTGATGCAGCCCCAGATTCGCAAGATCATGTAAACATGGGGATGCAGCACAACCTTACGCCTCCAAAGGGAAGGCACACAGAGTTGATATATATTATGATCTACTGCTGCCTTTCCCCTTGACTAGGTATCTCTTCCTTACTGCCCAGCCAAAATGAGTGTTGGTGTGCTTGGACATGTCGGGAATGTTGGATGAATGATGATGTCGTGGAATGCATGGGTACCTAGTGAGGTTGGGAATGTCAGTATAATCTAATGTATTTTCTAATTTGATTGCCTTGTGTACTTTCAATTGCTTTTATTGTGTTTTAGTTTCCTTAGGAAGGGGGATGTGTTATGATCTACTGCTGCCTTTCCCCTTGCCTATGTATCTCTTCCTTACTGCTCAGCCAGAATGAGTGTTGGTGTGCTTGGACATGTCTGGAATGTTGGATGATTGATGATGTCGAGGAATGCATGGGTGCCTGGTGAGGTTGGACATTTCAGTTGGAGTGTGCAGACTGAGCAGGAGAGAGGATGCTCCTGGTGGGGCATCACCTGGACTGTACATCTTCCAGTAACTTGTTTGAAGCTGTCATCTTATCAATAAATCTACAATACATGTATATACCATCTGGCTACCGAAGATCTTTTATTTACAACAAAATACTTTATTTCTCCTTGTTTTAACGTCTTTCTGTATCAGCTACATTCTGCAGCACACACAGAAAGAGGAAAACACCTTCCAGAATTATTTTTGTGCAGGAAGGTGCCCCTTTCTGCACAGAAACAATCCTGCATGCAACGCAAGCACCCTTGCATCATGGTGCAAGGTTGCCTGCATTGGCCCTAGGCTGTCGAAATGGCGCCAGCGCATTTCTGCCCTTTCACTTTGACGAACCCCATAAATATGCCCCAATGCGTGTTAAGCCTTGGGCTCAATCAAAACTTATGGGGATTTTTTTTTAAGTCTCACACTACAGAAAGCACTACCTCGTGCTTAAGTGAGAAGTGGTTAGTTACACCTCTCACATACTAGCAGTCTTGCACTTCCATCAGATCTTCCACATCCGTCAGAGAACTAGTCACTCACTACCAGAAGCACTCGCCCATCCTTTCCAGACAATTAGTCACACAAGAGCTCCCAACACCTTCACAGAATTGTATTCTGACACTACAGAGAGCACTCTCACAAATCCCTTTTACTATTCGTTTCACACTGCTGACAGAACACTAATACCTCTCACAGAGTGCACTACACTCACACCATCTACCACAATCACTACCCTCCGAGACAACGCTAGAGAATGGCTAGTTATGAAGACAGATGCAGCCGGCATGACCCACTGGTGGGAAGGGTCACACGGGGAGGGGAGTTGCACGGGGGGGTTTAATTTAGGCCTGGGCAAAGCACTACGCTAGGCTGATGTAGTTTTCAAAATTTGATCTATTTTGCACTATGCAAACTGCAAGTAGCACAGTGCAAACATGCATGGCATAGCGTAGCGTAGTGCAGCTATCATTTTTTGCTTACTCGCGGTCCTCAATGTCAAGTTGGCGACCGCGAGCAAGCAAAATGAGTTCCCGGCGAGACTTTTTCCTCGTTCGTGATCAGCAACATCTAGTTGCTGATGGCAAGTGTGGAAAATAACCCTCCCGGCGAGATTTTCGAACACGGGAAGGTCAGGTTTCTCATTGCGAGTGGTCGCGTATGCTCAGGACCGCTCAGGATGAGAAAATACTAGTCGCCGTTGAGAAAGCTGCCGCTCGAGTAAAAATCTACTCGAGCGGCAGAAAACTACAGCTCACACTGTGCAAGATGCTGTTTTCAATGATTGCACAGTGCCGGATGCTTGTCCACACTGTGCAATCTTTGAAAACGTCATCTTGCACAGTATGAACAGGCTACTACGCAGTTTGCATAGTGCTAAACGTAGCTCGCGTAGTGCTACGCGTAGTGCGATGTGCACTTTGCGTAGCTTCGCGAAGCGCTACTTCGCAAACTACGCCCAGCCCTAATTTAATTCAATAATAAAAAACAAATTAAACTTACCTTCCTGCCGGCAGGGTCCCGCATCGTCTCTGCTCCCCTGCCTCCGGCAGGAACAGGAACCAGACAGCCTGGCTCCCATCCCTAAGCCAATCACAACTCTGCACAGCGGTGCAAGCCCAGCCATGTTCTCCGTGTAGGCTGCATTGCAGCCTGCATGGAATAGGGCAGAGTGTGCGTAACTGGTTTGGTCGGCCCAGTCATGCGCACTCAGGAGTGGGCACATCAATCCTCCCCTGCCCAGCCCTGCTCGCAGAGCATCCTGGCCTACCCATCTGAACTGCGAGAAAGCAGTGTGGCGACGCTCCTCCACCATAGTGGAGGAGCTGCACCTGAGAAGACTAGCATTCTACAAATACATTTTCCCTAGCATCCTCCTGTAAAGAAATACTGACATAGGCACACTCCCGCAATCTTCATTTTCAAGAATCTTTTTGCCATAGGATCAAGAAGACAACATACATTAAAAAACATAGAACAAAACTAGCACCCATTGGTTTTAAAAATTATTTTCTACCGTTTTTGTGGATATGACAGTATTCTGGTTTATTCTTATACAGTAAAAAGTATGACATGGTTTCTTTCAGCGGTTTTTAGGTCTCGACTTAGCGAAAGTGCACTCTCGCTGCGAGAACAATAGCTGTCGGCTCAGCCGACAACGAGGAGAGACAAGAGCTGGCCACGCGCGCAGCATTGTCTATGGCAGCGTCGGATTCCGACACGCGACTTCGGATTGGGTCACGCGCGTGAGCTTGTAACGTAGACAGCTCATGCGCGCGACCCGATCCCAAGGCGCGCGTCGGAATCCGACACTGCTATGCTCCTGAATGCTGCGCGCCTGAGCGCCCTCCCCCGGCACGGTGTGACCCGGGGATCGCTCTTGAGTTTGTGTGGTTGTTGCAGCGCCAGCACCGGGCACGGCCCCCGCCTCTCCCGCCTCTCCCGCCGCCTTTAACGCAATCCACCTGGAATGAAAAGCTGAGACCTGGCCGAGAACACGCTGCGAATATGTTTTTAATGCTGCTGCTGGAAACCGCGATCAAACCCGACCACGCTGAGTGAGCACCTCTCGTTTAAAGTGAGCGAGGGTCCCGATGGGCAGCTTCGGCTCTACCCCCATCTGCCAGCACTGGGCGGGCACAGATCTCAAGCTGTCCCGTGCCAGGGCGATCAACTAACAGTCTTTTGCTTTTTTTAATATATGTATGCCATTGGTTACAGTGTGTGCTCTGCCCTCCCAGAGCCGAACTCAGTCACCGCATCCCGTGTGCCGCGGCGTGTGATCTTACTACTGGGTCTCATTGCAGGGTGTAAAGTGTGCACCACGTCTTGGGTTGCTTTACGTAGTGTATGGTTTTGGCACTCCGCCCGTGCATGCTTCACTGCCTCCTGGGTGAGCAGCCGGATCCTGCCGTGGGAGTTTTGTTTAACTCGCTGAATGTCGCCCGTGTAGCTTTAATGAGACTCCGCACCCAGAGTGACCTGTTTACTTCCTCGCCTTGGTTTCATTTTACTTTGACAGCCAGCCGGTTCTCCCATGGCCGCGGGTGAAGCTTGTCATGCTGCTGAGTCACTGGGGGTAGCTGGGACAGTTTTAGGTAACTATGATGACAGGAAGGGGGGGTATGTATCCATCGTGCAGCAGGTGCAGTTGCACCAAGGCCCGATGCACCCCAGATATGACTATTGTATTACTCTACCGATCACGGGAGGGGGAGGAGACATTAGTCCTGTTTGCATTAGGACAGTGGTTCTTGTGGTTGTGACAGGCGAGGGCTCACATAACGAGAAGGCTGAATTAATGTAACCGGGTGGACTTGCTTTGGCCCCATCTCTGCCGCCAGCATGTGCCCTTAACACCCACCCCCTTCTGGAATCGAGGTTCATGCACCTGCGTGAGGCGCCCTAGTACTCTCCTTAAACGTGTGTGCAAGGCGGCTGACACTTGTGTGGTTTGTTTATTTTGGGATAGCGTCTGGTGCACGCGTCGCTGCAAGAAATGAGCGCCAAATCCGCCTCTAGAACAACTTCATATGCATTACATGTAATTTGGGCAGGAAACACGCAAAATAACTTCGCTCAGGTCTTACTTTTTAGTGCATGCAGTATTCAGCTGGCACAGGCGATTCGTTTTTGAGACAGCCATACAATATATTCACTTTAGTAATAAGTTACTATATTTAAAAACATGTACAGCATTGATTTTTTTTATGGCAGTTTCACCCTGTTCCCAGTAATTCCAAACTTTCAGCATGATTAGAGTGTGGGAGAAACCTTAATTGCGCACTGTGCCTGACATTGTTTACTATTCAGCAACAACTAACAGCTTGCAAATCATCTTCATACACCAATACAGAGTTTGCTAAAAATGTAATGCAACACATTGTCATATACAATGCCAATAACTCAAACTTTAATGCTGCGAGACCTATTGCATTGCAAATGCTTGTTTATTTTGCAGGCATTGCACGCTAAATCACAATTCCGCACAAAACGTGACTGTAATTGAAACGAAGAACCAACATATTTATTCTGTCAAAAGTGCAGTCTCTTCTCCAGCTGGGGACTCAGCATTATTTCAGTAATCGCGCTCGGTTATCCTAATCAGAGTGACTAACTTCAGGTCAACAGTGACACCCATTGGCCTAACAAGGTTTTAGTCCTTATCATTTTTTGGCAATCCCAGCTGTTCTTGCTCGGTGAACAGAGTGTACTTGTTCGAGCAGCTTTCTAGCAGTTGTGTAAAATCCCACGTAAGTGCAAATGCAAAGACACTTATTGCTGGACCTTACTTAAACGAACTGTGGGGTGGAAAAATGAAATGCAGATGGTTTAAATTAACCTTTCAAGTGTTGAGATTTTTCCCATCCCTTGCTGAGCATTTTTAAAAAAGATTTGAGGAAGTTTTTGTTTAAGCGTACATAACTTCCCTCCCACAAAAGATATTCAGAACACAATTGCGTCTTTTTTCTCCACCTTTTTGGCACTGAAAAGTTGCCCTGAGTTGTGTATCCCGCAGAAGAATCTGGAAAAATAGACTAAATGTGTAAACATATTAGTTTTTGTTGTTGTTGTTTTTTTTTAAAACAAAACAAAGCTTTAAAAATGTTGTGTTAAAAAGTGTGTTTAAAAAAAAATCACCAGTAAAAGGTTTGCTATCTTAAGTTCGTTGTCTTTTCAGCTTTCAGAAAGAGGCACTGTCGAAAACAATCTTTTTTCACAACAGATTCTGCCATTTCCACTGGGAGTCAAAATGTTCTATGTTGTGGTTTCCACAGTTGGTTTGGGGTATGAGACTAATAGGAGAATCCATATAGCTGTACATTTGTGATAACTAGACTGAACTGTAAATTGAGCAATGAGTTATTTGTTGAGATCACTCAAGGTTTTCCAAAAGAAATTAGTTGCTGAGATAGAAGATATAGTGAAAGTAAGTTGCAGAAATTATAAATAGATCACAATATTATAATCTGTAAATTTTTGCACTGAAGGAAGATTTACAACAGCAATATATATTTACATCCATCAGCCTATTCCACTCATTTAGGTAGATGTGACCTGGTAATCATGCTTCTGACGGAGTACCCCTCAGTCAAACTCTAACTCAGCCCATAGTGCTTTTTGGTTTCCAAAAACACTCAATATCCTGAGCCAACAACCAAGCTAAGGCTTACGTGATATTTTAATTCTAAAGAAAAAATCAAATTGAATGGAAAATGGGTAAGTAGGAAAGCTGTCCATTTTGTAAATGTGCATAGGAATCTGAGTTTTGTACCATTCTGCATCTGGGATTACACAAAATCAGGTGGTTTAGAGTGTGTTTATCAAATTGTACACACCGACCTACAGTTGGAATCCAAAAACCTGGAGAAACATTGTATACAATAACAAATGCACTACTGTTCTGCATTTCCACCCTTCTGATAACAGCGGTTCAGAAATGTGAGTTCGCCTATTACTCAGGACAAAAAGGTCCAAAAACACAATCATGTGCAAAGTGTAACTGATGTTTGATTAAGATAGACTATTACAGTGGTGGTTGTCTGTCATATTTGTGCCTAGGGTCAGCTATCTCCCAAGAAAACCTACAGAATCTAAACATTTTTGAAAGCTAGATTCATCAATGAGATTCGGGTAATGTGGCATGCGTAGATCTCATCGCATTCGCTAACTCAGAATGTCTTGCAAATTCAAACTTAGGGTAAAATAACAGAATTTCCTCATATTACTGAAAGGAAAAAATATGGTCTGGACATGCTTTTTTTCCATGACAATGGTTTCTCACCTGTGTAGATGGGGCTATTACTGACACAGAAAAGGATCCAAAATGCACTGTAGAAACATCAAGCATGTGCTTTGAATTGTATTGAATCTTGAGATGCTGGTAGTGGTGGCATTTCTTCCTTGGGTTGCCCAGCACCCAAAATAGTTGTATATTACACACTTTGGGGTAATCCAGGTCTGTGTGGCTTGGGTGAATCCTGTTTAATTTTTTAGCCCTGACTGTCTGCAAATATCAACCCCTGGGTACAATTAGAGACTCTTATTTCTGTGAGCGAATGTTCTGAAATCCATCGACAACCATAAATGTTCTATCACTCTGCATTTTCAAACTTGTGCTAATAAAAACTGTGCACCTTTTTTGTGGTTGGGTATCTCAATAGGGACAGGAAAACCCCAAAAGGCACAATGGGAATGTTAAGATTTGTACTTGATTTTTGGGATGTGGTTGCTGCAGTATTTAGGCATGGATCATCTGGCAAGCAGGGTAGCCAACCACACCAGACATTTCTGAACAGGCTCCTAGCAAAGGCCAAAGTGATGTAGCTTGGGCAGATCACAGATGGGGTTCTTTTCCAGAATGTCCTGCAAACTGCACCTAAGAGTACCCAATTTCCTCTCACTTTCAATATGAGGTGGCTGCAATATCCAGGCCTTACACCCACAAAATCCTACCAACTCTGGACTTTTTTGAAAACTAGAAACATAGGGGAATCCAAGGTAGTGTGGTCTGCATTAATCTGAGTAGGTTGTTTTTTTACCCGTAATGGCTTGCCAATGTTAAACTATGCCCAAAACAATTCCTCTCAATTATCATGGTGGATGAGGGGTGGCAGCAGTATTCAACCCGGCTAGTTATCACCATTGTTGAGTTTGGGGAAGTGTTCATGAGAGTTGAGGCCTTATGTGAATAATGAAGAGTCTCAAGCCCCTTAAAAAGTTGGAGAGTGGTGTTTATAAAGGGGGCTTGGCTGTTCCCATTGTTAAAGCATACTATTGGGCTACGCAGCTGGTGAGCGTGAATGACTGGGTCTTCGGCGATAGGGAGGAACCAGCCTACAGGGTAGATAGAAAAGCTATGAGGCAAAGAGGATACCCAGCTATCCTGTATGGCAGAGGCAGGTTTAAAAATCTCCCAGCACACACACAAGTAGTAGTGAGAGCATGGCATGCCGCCACCAAGCACATGGGCATGGGGGGAGGAATAACAGGAATGACACCGCTGTGACATTGTAAATACTTGCAAAGGGGGGGGGGCTCATTACATAGTCTAAACAAGTGGGAATTGCTGGGGTTAGAGAAAGTGGGGGACAAGTGGCGAGGCCAGGCTTAATATCACGTTTGAAACCCTGCAGCAGGAGTATGAATAGGGACCAGGAGAATGACTGAGATACCTCCAACTGGGCCACACCCACAAAGGCTGCATTCAGGAGGGGACTTCTCTTTCGGATGCGTCCCTCCTAGAGGACAGGCTATTAACAGAACCATTACATTCAAAACCAATTTCAATGATATGCAAAAAGATCATATATAATTTGCTGGACCCTTTAGAGGGCATAAGAGCCGAATGGGAACAAAATCTGGATGCAATGGAGGAAGAAGAATGGGTGGAAGCAGTGCAAGACCCGAGGGAGGTAGCTATCCATCTGAGATTTTGGTTGGGTCAGCTAAAGATCATCCACAGGGTTTACTACCCCAGAACCCCACTGCACAGGATGGGACACAGTGAAACAGGGCAGTGCCACTGGTGCTGTGGGCGGGAGGGGACTTTCTTCCACCTGATTTGGGAATGCCCAAAGATACAGGCATGTTGGAATAACATCGGGAATAGAATGGCGGAGGTGATGGGGATGGAAGTCCCTATAGATCCAAAGTGGTTCCTTTTGCTGATCTCGAATGAGCAGACCTGGCCTAAATACACAACATAATCGCTCAAAGTAGCAGTGTTGGTTACCAAACACAACACCGCCAAACACTGGGGAGCCATCGCCCCTACAGGGGAACCAGACTGGGCTAACGACTTGGACTGGTGCCAACAGGGGGAACAAGTTATTTGAGTAGAGAGTGCCCAAAGAAATGGGAGAAAATCTGGGCAAACTTGAGAGTGTATAGAGGCATGTAGAGGGTAGACAAAAATGGGTGGTGATGGGGGCACTGGGTAACACCTACTGTAGACTGCTGAACTAAATGGTATATGCTGGAACATGTAGCCTGTAAATGCGACTAAACTGTGATTGCAATGTTGAATACTGAGCATGTTTAATAAAAAGAGTTTTCTTTTAAACTGTGGTATCAAGCAGCATTACACATTCAATGCATTTGCATATATGATTTGAGAAATGCAGTTTTTTCTTTAGCAGTAGTTATTAACAGTTAAGAAATCATAATCAAAGACCTATGGTTAATCCATGTAGTGAGATAAAATCACAATGCCTAGTCCTTATGTGTATAAATAATTCTAGAATTAACATTCTGTGGTATTAAGCAGTCTTCTCTCAAGAAAGTCAAATCATGATGTGGTAGAATCCATTGCACTAATTTTGGGCAACATTTATTTTCACTGGCATGGCATAAATATATGTATAGGATCCTCACAGGAGTATCTTCCATGTGATAGTGAAGGAGTTACTGACATCTCATTGCTGAACTGCAGGAAAGTGGGCACCCAACACACTGCGTCCACTGATGAGCTTGAGAAAAAACATACCATGTGTCAGAAGATAACATCTAATGAGATTCTTGACAAAAAGTCCAAATTTATTTTAAAAAATTATTAAAACACAAAGTTGGAAATAATAATGCTGAAAATGAAAGCGATTCTAAGCTTTGAATCCCATGGTGATAAGCATCTACTGTGCAGACGAAATACCACAACCAGAATGAACTGGGGCAACCAATTCTGTGCTTCATAAATGTACACAGTGAAGGTACTTTTTTGTGGGCCTCCGTGAAAGTATTATGGCTTAGGGAGCTCGGGCCAGCAAGCAGCCATCAGTGCCCTGTTTTTATTTTCATCTCTCCCTGTACACTGAGAACATTTGTTTTAAAAACTGCCTGCTTGCCCTATTGCCTTGCCTCAGAGCTGGGGAGGAGGGTGTCATCCTCTATCTTGCCCAGGAGAAGGGGGTATAACCCTCGCATGTGCCTACTCAGTGGGTCAACCGTCTATACTTACTTGCCGGTCGGCATCTGCATACATCCTCCATCCCCTCCAACACTCCTAGCAAATAATGTCAGCCAACAATCTCAGTTCTTGGTGATGGTCATTGTTGGCCGCAGATTTATTAATATCAATGATGATTATTAATAACAATATTAATAACATATTAATAACATACTGGTTGTACAATCTTCATTTGCGAACTTTAACCATAAATCATGCACATCACATTACAGTTCATGACACCTTCCCCTGGTACAGGTGTCTGTCTCTCGTGCACCCATCAGTTCGTAAATGGCACTTGTGTACAACCAGTTCTTAATCAGTTTCTTGGTGTTCCGGTAGTTGGTTGGCCACACCCCTTTTTGGGTGTCATGGAGGGGAGCTTCTTTGCCTGGAGTTAGGTCCCCAGCTCGCTACCATTTGCGCCCTGCCGTCCGGCCGGGTCTGGGCCGCGAGTGCCGTCTCCGTCTTTTCCTCCCCTCCTTTGTGCGGCCACGTCACCCTGCCGTGCGGCATTGAAAAGTGAGTGGCCCTCCTCCTACACACCGCCCACCGGTGTGTTTGGTTAGCCAACGATTGTAGAATTTCCGCCAACGCCTTCCCCACTGTCCAGCACTGCGACTCTGCTGTTCCTCAGGTGTGGGTGGGTGGGCTTCAAACGATGTCGTTGTCGCGCCGCTCTCCCAGCTCCTTCGAAGACGTTGTGCTTCTGGTCGGGGAGCGGCGGTGTTTAAATCCCCTTGAGCCCCCTACGGGCTTCAGGTGAACCCCCTTTCATTGGGGGGTTCAAAGGTAGCAAGGTTGGCCATTGGTCGCCCCCCATGGGCGCCAAGGTCACAAGGTCACTTCCTGTCGGGGTGGCTGGTGCGCACCCCGTTTCCGCTGGTCCTGGCCGCTTCGGGCGCCCAGGACCAGTTCCATCTCCCCCTGTTGGCACCGCGTGGGTTATGGCGCCGGCCCTTGAGCCTCCCCCACCCTGCGGGTGGGTGCGGCGGCCTCTGCAATAACCCTCGCATGTGCCTACTCAGTGGGTCAACCGTCTATACTTACTTGCCGGTCGGCATCTGCATACATCCTCCATCCCCTCCAACACTCCTAGCAAATAATGTCAGCCAACAATCTCAGTTCTTGGTGATGGTCATTGTTGGCCGCAGATTTATTAATATCAATAATGATTATTAATAACAATATTAATAACATATTAATAACATACTGGTTGTACAATCTTCATTTGCGAACTTTAACCATAAATCATGCACATCACATTACAGTTTATGACACCTTCCCCTGGTACAGGTGTCTGTCTCTCGTGCACCCATCAGTTCGTAAATGGCACTTGTATACAACCAGTTCTTAATCAGTTTCTTGGTGTTCCGGTAGTTGGTTGGCCACACCCCTTTTTGGGTGTCATGGAGGGGAGCTTCTTTGCCTGGAGTTAGGTCCCCAGCTCGCTACCATTTGCGCCCTGCCGTCCGGCCGGGTCTGGGCCGCGAGTGCCGTCTCCGTCTTTTCCTCCCCTCCTTTGTGCGGCCACGTCACCCTGCTGTGCGGCATTGAAAAGTGAGTGGCCCTCCTCCTACACACCGCCCACCGGTGTGTTTGGTTAGCCAACGATTGTAGGATTTCCGCCACGCCGCAGGGAGGCTCACGTCTTTCTGCGGCTCCCCCCTCTGCCCCTTGGTTCGTGGCCACCTACCTTCCCCCTTCTTTTGCTCCTTTTTTTTTTAACGACAACCCGCGAGCGTCATTGCGCCCCACAAGTTGCCCCAGAACACCTCCATTCCCTTGTCGGACAGATGCACCCCATCTTGTCCATATAGCTCTGGGCGGCCTGGGTGGATGAGGCCGTGCCGGATTGATTCCAGGCCGTTGGTTGAGCAAAACTTGTGCATGGCGATATTTAACTTGCGCCTCGCGTTATCCACCGCTTTGTTGGAGTCGGCACCCCTCCAGTGCCTCCTGCTGATCATCTCCGACCACACCACTGTCGTGGTCCCCAGCCATGCCGCCGCTTTGGCGATGTCCTTCTGGATGGCTTGGCCCACCGCCTTGCGGCCCAACCGCGTTAGGTCGTTCCCTCCTAGATGTATGATCAGTACGTCCGGCAACCACGCTGAGTCTGCCATGAGGCCGTCCAGGGTCGGTAGCAACTGCTCCCATCTCATGCCGGGCCGTCCGATCCAGCGGATGTATGTCGCCTTGGGTCTGCTTTCCTGGTGCCAGACTCGCCTCCACCAGGACTCCATTCTGGATACGAATGAGTGTCCTACGACCCATACCAGTTGTGGGCGTCCTCCTGCCGAGAGAAAATGCTCAATTTAAGGTGGCTTTCTGCGCACCGGGTGTGGACGAGGTAGGGGCAGGAAACCCTGCCGTACGGCATCCCAAGGCGGCTGCTCCCCCCCCCCCCACTACCCCTCTCCCCTTTCTGTTTCATTTTTTTTTTTTTTTTTTTTTTTTTATATGAGATGCGGGCGTATGTAAGACTTGTAAGCCCTGGACCGCCATCTGCCCACGGCCTGGATCCTGTCCTCTGGCATGCCATACTGCGATGCCGAGGTCGCCGCCCCGATCCTGAAGGAGTGCGGGGCAAATGATGTTGCGTGAAGCCCCGCCTTACTGAGGCCCTGGCGCATTACGGCCGTGAACTGGAACCTGCTCAAGTTCCTTCCATCCTGGTGTACAAAGAGGGGGCCATCCCCCGCCGGGCGAGCCGCCATGTATTGAAACAGCCAGCACACTGCGCAGCGCCCCACCTCTGGAATACAATGTAGGCGTATCGTCGCCCCTTTTCGGGCCCTATCCGTTTTGGATTGCCTGAGCGTGAGCTCCACAGCTTTTACCATAGGCTTGATGTCCCTTGCCTGCAGGCAGCGCTGCGCCGGGCCTGACCTGCTGGGGGCCACTATTTCGCTTACCCGAAATGCCCCAAAGAAAGCTGTGGTGAACGCGGCCCCGAAGAGTAGCCGCTCATACCTGTCTGCAATGATGCTGGATAGGGCGCTAAGTAACCGACCCAGCTTGTCATAATCAATGGGGCGTCTGGCGTCCTTCTTGGTCCCCTCGATTTTCCGCCAGCCTTTCAGGGCTGCTTTCAGGTACACAGTTGCCGTGGGGTCCTCGTCTGTGTGGAGCCTGGCAAAGTATGCAATGGCGGCCAGGTGCGCCTGTGCCCAAGACCTTGTTTTCTTAGCGTCGAATGCCCACTGCACGAATTTCTCCACCGCTGTGCGCACCCTTGCTTTGTCTTCCAGTGACTCTATGCCCCCTACTCTCATTACTGTGGCCGCATATTTCCTGTATCTCCTGCGAGCCTCAGAGGTGAGTGAGTGCCCTATTAATCTGGACAAGTCAACCCCCCCAGGTCCCACAGGTATGATGGAAAGGGGGTCATCACCTCGTCCGCACCGGGTAGAAGTTGTTTGAACCGTGTCATCTGTGACCGGGATAGCGCATCGGCGACCGTGTTCTCTGTCCCCGGCACGTGTCGGGCCTTCAGCTCCAGGTTCCCCTCGAGCTGCAATTTAACCAACTCTCGCATTAGCCTCAACATGCCCGGGCATCTTGCTGCGCCTCTGTTAATGGCCTGCACTACCCCCAAGTTATCCGACCACAAGGTGAGCTTTAGGTTCCTTATCTCTTTTTTCCATACCGTCAGAGCCACTACTATTGGGAATAGTTCGAGGAACGTGATGTTTTTCGTGAGCCCCTGCGCATGCCACCTGTCTGGCCACTGGCTGGCACACCATCTGGTCCCCAGGACTGCCCCAAATCCCAGGCTCCCGGCTGCGTCTGTGTATAGGGATAGCTGATCCGCTGTTACCCAACCCTCTTTCCAGATCAGCACGCCATTGAAATCCTGCAGGAATTCGTCCCATACCTGTAGATCCTGCCTTACACCCGTGCTCAGCCGGATGTGGTGGTGCTTGTGGGTGACGCCAGCCGTTAGCGCAGTGAGGCGCCTTGAAAAGACCCTGGCGGGCGGGATGACCCTCGCCGCAAAGTTCAGCCTGCCTACCACCCCCTGGATATCCCTGAGGGTGGCTTTGCGCCGGCCCCGTAGTTTGGCTATTTCTTCCCTGAATTCCTGCACTTTCTCCGGGGGGAGCCTGGCGGTCCCCGCCGTGGAGTCCAGCTCAATGCCCAAGAACGTCAGTCTAGTCGTTGGGCCTGTCGTCTTCTCCTTCGCTAAGGGGACTCCGAGTGTTTCGGTCAGGTCCTCGAACGCCGCCAATGTACTGGCGCACGTCGGGGCTCCCGCCGGTCCTGTGAACAGGAAATCATCCAGGTAGTGCAGCTTCCCGCCCCCCTGATGCCTGTCGTGGAGGGCCCATTCCAGAAAGGTAGCGAATTGTTCAAAATAGGCGCAAGATATGGCACATCCCATGGGCATGGCTTTGTCGACGTACACGCCCCCTTCCCATTGGAAACCGAGTAGGTGGAAGCTGGTCGGATGTACCGGTAGTAAGCGAAAGGCAGATTCGATGTCCGCCTTGGCCATGAGGGCCCCCTTCCCTGCCGCTTTGACTAGTGCGATCGCGTCGTCCACTGACGCGTAACCCACAGAGCATGCTTCCTGGTCGATGCCATCATTTACGGACCCCCCCTCAGGGTATGACAAGTGGTGTATCAGCCTGAATTGGCCCTTTTCCTTTTTTGGAACTACTCCTAGTGGGGAGATGACTATTCCTTCGCACAATTCCTGAGGGAGGGGGCCCTCGATTCTACCCAGGCTCTTCTCCTTTTCTATCTTCGCGCTCACCACCCGGGGATGCTGCCTCGCTGATTGTAAGTTATTCGCTCCCGTTAATGGCAGTGGGCCTTGAAACGGGATAATGAAGCCTTTTTCAAAACCCTCTACTAGCGTCCTGGCGTCTGTTTTGTTTGGGTACCTGTTTGCCAAAATGCGCAGCTGTTGTGTATTAATGGGGGACCTAGCCAGCTGGCACTGTTGAACGTTTACTAGTGTCCTGCCCCCACTAGCCTTCGGGCTAGTGCTTCTTGTGTTTCTCTTTCTTTTCGCTCTTTGCTTCCCGCTTGGAGCCTTTGCATGTCGCTGCAGCGTGTTTCCCCCCGCAGCTTGAGCATGCATGTTGGAATTTGCACGAGGAGCCCCATGAACAGTCCCCCGCATCGTATCTCCAGCATATGGCCTTGGTCGCGGGGGGGGAGCTGGACCGCCCAGAGGAATGCTTCTGGTAATTTCTGTTCTTCCCCTTGTGGGACGAACTCCGAAAGGACTGGTCGTATTTCCCCGTCCAGGCTCTCACTTCTTTGGCAGCGAGCATTTTATGAATAAAACCTGAAACGTCCTCCTCGTTCCACTCCATCTCTGGGTGCCTCTGCATCTTTAACCTGAAACCCTTATCATATTCCAACCATGCATCCCCGGGGAATTGCCTCTGCGCAGAATGTATGTTAGCCTCATACAGCCATAGGTCAGCTGCGCAATGGGGGAACCTCTCTACTATGATACACGCCATGATCCTAAAAGCGTCTAGCCAATTCTCGAAGTTCCGCTCCTTTCTAGCCCCTCGCCTCTCCCTTTTTTCATCCTCTCTCCTGTCACATGTGGTCAGGTCGAGGCCCTCTAGCTGTATTTCTAGGAGCGAGAATATATCGATGAACTCCTTGCGCCATATCCTCTCTTTTACTGCGAGAGGAATAAGGCACGCAAGCCCCGTGGCTTTCGTCGTCAAGGAGGCAGGGCCGGGGGATGGTCTGGCGTACAGGTCACTGCCTAGCCCCCCCGACCCCGGGCTCCCGGACCCAGTATTGTACCCCCACCCGGGTAATGGGGAAACCTGATCCCCCTGCGGGGATAGGCCCACCTGCTCCTGCACCCTTGACTGCCGGGCCCACCCCGGATCCATCATGTGCCACGTTAAGCCCCCTGTCTCGTCAGTGCGTTGTTCCCTGGGCCCCGCCGCCCCCTGCCCTGAGCTGTTCAGTAACGTCGGAGCGAGCGATTTCAAACATTCTTTTACAATGGTACTAATATGCTCACCATTAACCGCTCCGCCGTTCGTCTCACCCTGCTTGTTGTCGTCCGACCTCAGCGGCGGGAGCTTCTGGCGCACTTTCCTTGGGGGATTCCTCTTGTACGTCTTCTTCCTCGGCGTGGTCTTAGGCTTCTTGGGTGCTGACGGGCCTGCTTCCTCCTCTGCCTGGCCGTCCGGCCTATTCTCCTTCCCTTTGGCCAAATGGGGCTGGAGCCATTCGTCGCCGTGTACCGCCGATATCTCGCGGATTTTCTTCAGCACTTCCGCCATGTCTCCTGGCTGATCTTCCGCCATGTTGTCCCCAAGGCCTAGGTCTGGTTTCTGCGGGCTGGTCTGCGCCGATGGGTCGGAAGGAATTCCGGACCCGCCTTTGAACTTCCTTACCCGTGTGTGCTGTCCGTCAGATGAAGCGGCTCACTGCGCGCTCCAAACCGGACAATTGCTTACCGAGCTGGAGCTTGGCAAGGCCGCCGAGCTCGTCGTCTTTCTCCGTCGCTTCGGGTTCCCGGGGAGCTGGGTGGAGAACTTGACCGGCGCGCCGCTCTGTGTGGTCGTTCTTCTGCTTCGGCCGTCCTTCGCCGACTCCCGCCGTAGTCGGTCCTCTTCAAACGATGTCGTTGTCGCGCCGCTCTCCCAGCTCCTTCGAAGACGTTGTGCTTCTGGTTGGGGAGCGGCGGTGTTTAAATCCCCTTGAGCCCCCTACGGGCTTCAGGTGAACCCCCTTTGATTGGGGGGTTCAAAGGTAGCAAGGTTGGCCATTGGTCGCCCCCCATGGGCGCCAAGGTCACAAGGTCACTTCCTGTCGGGGTGGCTGGTGCGCACCCCGTTTCCGCTGGTCCTGGCCGCTTCGGGGCGCCCAGGACCAGTTCCATCTCCCCCTGTTGGCACCGCGTGGGTTATGGCGCCGGTCCTTGAGCCTCCCCCACCCTGCGGGTGGGTGCGGCGGCCTCTGCAATGCCAACCATTGTGCTAAAGGGATGGTCCTTAATGCACACCACCTTCCCCAGGAGTGGCAGAGGTATGGAATGCCCTACTCTCACCCCATTTGGGGTCTTTGGATGCTGTCATTTTGCCCAAGGATAATGAAGAATGTTTGCCCCACCTGCCCCCTTGTATAAGGAAAGAGTGAGGTTATTTAAAACTTCTAGGCTTAGCAAAGGCCAGTCATGCTCCACCCGGCAAGCCAGATGTGGCTGTGTATCCTGCCCCACTCTCCTACCTTGCCCAAGCGTGTGATTGTGTATTTGGTAGACCTTCCCTCCCAACTTTCCTTAATGTAGAGACATGCAGCTCACAACAGGAATGCTTATATCAGTGCCTGTGCACATTTCCGGTTGCATTTTGTGACATGTGGGAATTTTATTTCTAGGTGAAGCTGGAGTCCTAATAATTAAATGCAATGTTCTCTTGATTATTCCCCGTGTAAAATGTTTTTTTTTCTTTGTGATTATCATGCAATGTTTTAATGAGTAGAGCATATCTAAAGACACCTGCAGAGTATAGGCTGGTCACTGTATCTCATCTTGATACAGATGGCGTAAGTTTGAAAGACGCAGAGAGAAGCTCTACTACAAGGATTCGCGAGAACCTAACAAGGATATAATTGTATAATTTTGATTCAACCTGATTGGATTATCTCATGAGAACTGTGTGTAGGTGTATCAAATGTTAGAGTTGTGCGATTTAAGTTAGTGCAGAGTAGATTATCAGACGGTTTGGGTTTTTGATGCAGCCTAGAAGAGTAGGTGATAGATAAGGAGCACTTTCTAAATGAGAGGACTGATTTCCCCTTCCCTTTGAGGCGACTCCACTCTGATTCATCCTCTGATACAAAATATTTTGATTTAATTTTGAATTGTATTTTAATCAAACCTAACCATTTTGATTTTTAAATAATACTGATCTGATTGTTGCGTTCTGTTAACTTTAACCTTTATTAAACGTTTAAAGGATGAAATGTAAACATCCTCTTTCATTCTTGTGAAGCCAATGTGCTTCACATATATTGAATGTAATGATTTGTCGGCCAGTCTCAGTTGTGAACTTTGATTCATCCAACACTGCTCTAGGGACCCCGAAGTGTGAACAAATAAAATCGTATATCAAACACAATGGAGACTGAGATCAGGCTCCATGAATGTGTTCCTGTTGTCTACTTGAGATTAGGTCATCAGGAGCAAAGCTATTGAATGCAGTGATTATAGTGTACATTGCCTGGCGCACAACTACTAACATGAGCCTACATGGTTTAGGCAATAGCAATGCTATCAAATGTTTTGGTAAGTAACTTAGTCCATGTGTTGTAGCCAGATAATGAATGAATGTTGTCAGATCTAGGAACATTTGTGCCACTGGTTTTTAGAGTTTCAAGTAAGGGTTAAAAAAAAATATTAAATAGGAGCAGGGCCTTATTCCCAAACTTTTCGGAAACATAAAAGTACACCTTCAGCATGCAAAACAGTCAATAGCCAGGCCAGATGTTATGATTTTGTTTCACAGGATATTTGCACAAGTACTTTGGACAAGTTGTTAGTATGGTTCATTGTCTTCGAGTATGTTTATGGGTTGGGGCAGGAAAGGGGTCATTAAAGGTGGGCTGTTTTTATGTCAAAATACAGTGAACACCAACAAACTTCTCAGTTCGTGGGGATTTTCAGAACTTTTTCAGAGTAGTTTCCCCCCAAAAAATGCACATAAAACTAATGCCAAAGAAAGCAGCAAGCGTGTTTTCATTGTTGAAAAGTTTGGGGTACACCCCCATGTTCCATGGCGTTTGGAAGAAACAAGTAACATAAAATGTGCGAATGCAAATTTTCACTAGGCATGCTCCTGCAGTTTGTCATGGACAGAAACATTTAAGAAAAGGCTTGTTAAGGACGAGAAAAGAGTTATATTTGGAGTCAGTATACAATTGTTTGGAATGTGGAACTGAATGTTGGGAATGAGCTGGTATTTATTAGAATTTGTGATTTATAACGTTATTAAACTGAAGATAACAATCATTATTACTCTCCCAGCTTCCCTTCCTTCCTGCAACCGCGCTCGTCCCAGAGCATAAATGATAAGAAAGACTGCTGAAATCCTCACACTAAACTATAGTATTTAGCTTTTGAAGTATTCCCACAATATTAGTGGTATGGAAAAACACGCTTTCCTGCTACATCACACCATAAAGAAATAGTTCGTTTGAGTGTGTTGCCTAACATCAACAAAAGCTGGATATGGGGTTTGCTTTGAAAATTCACAATTAAATTAATATTTATTTTAAGGCATATATAATTTTCTTTTTCTGAGATGTCAACACAACATTACCTCTTCAGAGCAACATATATATGATAAAAGAGGAAGGAAAAAAGTACAGCTATACGTTGCACTTTAAGTTTCACTCAATGATAAGCAGTAATTACAAAAGAAGCACAAACCACTAATTAAGACAGAAATATATCATCTGAATCAGGCAAACAGTATAGTGAACAATTAGCAATTGAACATCATTTGTTGTATAATGTAGATTTTCCAAGTAAATTATGAAAGAAAGTTTTAATTTTATTAAACACACGGAGGCGAGTATTATGCTTCTCTGGTCTTGCTTTAATTCAATAGCAGCAGTCAAGAACTACTTTAAAAAAGTACACATCCCATGAGGTCTGGAAACAACCAGGCAATGGGAAGACAACACGCAGTACAACAGTTGCCAATAGTAGTACAGTACCATGATCAATACAAAGCTCAATTGAAAACAGTCCTCTTTTCTTGCATAAGAATAAACGTTGAAATAAAGGAAAAATAGATAACACAATCGAAAGAGCCATAGTACAAATAAACAGTTAATGGCAAAAGTTAATAGTTCTGTGACCCAACATCACAAATGGGAAAGGAGAAGAAACAGGAAAATCCATAGAAAAAAAACGTGCCAGCAGGAAAGAGTCCTGGTTGTGCATTCCTGAGGTGGGAATGTGTAGGTGCTGGAGTCGCTGTCAGGGTGGGAGGAAACCTGAAGTTAAACCAGGTTCAGGTGGGATAATACTTGCCTCAATGTCTTTAAGAAAATGAAGACTTTTCTTTATAATTCACTAGGAAAATCTACATATTATTGCCAGACCAGAGGCTCCTATTATGCTTTTTTCAAAGCATGTTAACTGCAACAGAAGATGCAGTATGCACAGGTTTACAGTAGAAAGTACAGAGAACATTATCTCCTGCTCACTTTGCCACTGGATTCAAGCTAGGCTGGCTGATAAGGGATGTTACCCCGAAACCGGTCCCAGGATGCTTGTTTCTGGTCCAGGGAAGACCTGGCTTAGCGGTTTGGGCTGGACTGTTCCCATGAGGAACAGGGTCAAGACTGATTTGCATATGGCTTGCTCTGAACTGTGGTGGTAAAGTGAGCTAAAGAACGATGATTGATTTAACCCAGATATTTGATTGGGGGTGAGTGTCTGAAAAGTTTCATTACTCCGTCCATCATCTTCTTGTGTTTGCTTTGATCACACTAAGTTGGCAGGGTATGCCCCCAGAGTAGGTCCCTTGTTCACTTTGCGTCTGGCTTTAAGCTAGCCTGGTAGATGAGGGGTGTTACCCTGAAAACGGTCCCGGGATGCTTGTTTCTGGTCCAGGGATGACCTGGCTTAGCAGTTCGGGCTGGACTGTTCCCATGAGGAACAGGGTCAAGACTGATTTGCATATGGCTGGATCTAAACTGGGGTGGCGAAGTGAGCTAAAGCACAATGATGGATTCAACCCAGATCTGTGACTGGCGATGAGTGTCGTAAAAGTTTCAGGATTCCGTCGATCATCTTTTTGTGTTTGCTTTGATCGACCTAAGTTGGAAGGGTATGCCCAGACGTGGGTCCCTCCCTCACTTTGCCTCTGAATTCAAGCTAGCCAGCTGATGAGGGGTCTTACCCCGAAACCGGTCCCAGGATGCTTGTTTCCGATCCAGCGAAGACCTGGCTTAGAGGTTCGGGCTGGACTGTTCCCATGAGGAACAGGGTCAAGACTGATGTGCATATGGCTGGCTCTGAACTGGGGTGGTGAAGTGAGCTAAAGAACGATGATTGATTCAACCCAGATCTGTGACTGGGGGTGAGTGTCCGAAAAGTTTCAGCACTCCGTCCATCATCTTCTTGTGTTTGCTTTGATCACCCTAGGTTGGCAGGGTATGCCCATAGTAGGTCCCTTGTTCACTTTGCGTCTGGCTTTAAGCTAGCCTGGCTGATGAGGGGTGTTACCCTGAAACCAGTCCCAGGATGCTTGTTTCTGGTCCAGGGAAGACCTGGCTTAGCAGTTCAGGCTGGACTGTTCCCATGAGGAACAGGGTCAAGACTGATTTGCATATGGCTGGGTATAAAATGGGCTGGCGAAGTGAGCTAAAGCACGATGATGGATTCAACCCAGATCCGCGACTGGGGGTGAGTGTCTTAAAAGTTCCAGCACTCCATCCATCATCTTCTTGTGTTTGCTTTGATCGCCCTAAGTTGGCAGGGTATGCCCAGAGTAGGTCCCTTGTTCACTTTGGGTCTGGCTTTAAGCTAGCCTGACTGATGAGGGGTGTTACCCTGAAACCGGTCCCAGGCATGCTTGTTTCTGGTCCAGGGAAGAACTGGCTTAGCAATTCGGGCTGGACTGTTCCCATGAGGAACAGGGTCAAGACTGATTTGCATATGGCTGGGTCTAAACTGGAGTGGCAAAGTGAGCTAAAGCACGATGATGGATTCAACCCAGATCTGTGACTGGGGATTAGTGTCTGAAAAGTTTCAGGACTTCGTCCATCATCTTCTTGTGTTTGCTTTGATTGCCCTAAGCTGGCAGGGTATGCCCAGACGTGTGTCTCTTGCTCACTTTGCCTCTGAATTCAAGCTGGCCTGGCTGATGAGGGGTTTTACCCCAAAACCGTTCCCAGGATGCTTGTTTCCAATCCAGGGAAGACCTGGATTAGATGTTCTGGCTGGGCTGTTCCTATGAGGAACAGGGTCAAGACTGATTTGCATATGGCTGGGTCTGAACTGGGGTGGTGAAGTGAGCTAAAGAACAATGGTAGATTCCAACCAGATTTGTGACTGGGGGTGAGTGTCTGAAAAGTTTAAGCACT
Source organism: Lissotriton vulgaris (assembly GCF_964263255.1). NCBI lineage: Eukaryota > Metazoa > Chordata > Amphibia > Caudata > Salamandridae > Lissotriton > Lissotriton vulgaris. Next base: position 492,987,346 of record NC_141696.1, read on the forward strand.
CCGTCCATCATCTCCTCGTGTTGACATTATCAAAAGACCAATCAGCTGTTCTCAGAATGCCCTCCAGAAGGGAGCCTGCCCAAAAAGCTTTGGAGGCCTTGGCTCCTTTAGAGGAATGGACACCCACAATGGTGGTATCAATACCTGCCAGGGGCATGACCCAGTGAGCAAAGGTGGGGAAAGATACTGGTTTGTGGGGTTTTCTGAATGAAACAAGAAGCTGGGTGTCTGAGGGCATCCCAAGATCAACTGTGTTTTGTTCATATACTTTGAGACATTGTCCAATGCAAAGCTTGGGTTTATCAGGAAATTAGTGATAGAAACGGAGGTTACATTTGTTTAAGTACATCTGTGGACTGTAAAAAGCAGACCTGTCAGAGTAAACTGTTGAGAGGAAATTCTAGAGCTCTAACATCAGACAAACGTTTGATAGAAATCAGACATGAAAATGTAGCATTATCCGTCCATAAAATAAATATGTTTAAAACCACATTAACATCCCACAACATACTGTACTTAGGAACAAGAGGAATGGAAGATTTTACTCCCCTTAACAGTTGCAAGATGAGTGCATATTCTCTGACTGGTTTGCCATTGAAGTAAGTATGATTAGTAGATATGGCAGATCTGTAAAGACTGATAGTGTGGTAAGTCTTTCCCCCACTAGCTTCAGCAGCAAAGAAATTAACGACGTAAGTTATATCTGCTGAAAAGGGATTGACACATTTTCCCACACATAGAGACCAAACTTACTCACAAGCTTTAGTGGTACCTGGGGCCCATAATCTATCGTTGTAAGCTGAAACTTCTGGTGAAATGAGTGGAGCAGATTGGGAACTCCTGCTGTCTTCCAAGGTTAGAGAGTGAGTGAATTGCCTAGGACCAGATTATGAGGAAAGCCAATGAGATCCAGGAGAAGGTTGGAGAACGAAGGAAGCAGAACTGGGAAATCAATCACCAGTTTCAAAAGAGGAGGAAACCAAAATTGTGACTGCCAGAAGTAAACCACCAAAACCAGATTTGCTTGTTAGCGTTTGACCTGAGACAAGACCCTGATGATCATTAGAAACAGGTGGGGATGAGTAATAGGTTGAAATGGACCAGTTCTGGAGAAATGCATCTGAAGTGAAAGCCAAGGGACCTGGGTGCCAACTGAAGAAGAGAGGAAATTGGCAAGTAAGTCTGGAGGCAAAAAGGTCTATGTGGAAGGGACCCTATTTGTGACGCAGACACGAAGGATGAAGCTTCCAATTGCTCGAGTCTCATAAGTGGCGAAAGTGCCAGTCTGCTACAGAGTTTAGATCTCCTGGCAAGTATTCTGCACATACAGAAATGCTGTTTAATAGGCAGAATTCCCCAAAATGTTCGGCTAGTTCTGCCAAAGATTTTTATCTGGTGCCGTCTAGATGATGTGTGTAAGGGACTGCAGAACTTTTGTCCATATAGAGGTGGATAGACCCTCATTTTTGCTAGGTAGTTTATATGCAATCTGGACTCCTTGAGTGTCCCAGTACCATCAGTTGAGATTGGGCCACATTGGACACCCAACCCGTCCGACTTGCATCAGATTCTAATACAAGATCGGGGCTGACGCGAAGATAGTTCTGTCATTCCAGGCATCTAAATGGTCTAGCCAGCACTGAAGCTCTAAACTGGACTCTGGATCTAAGCAGATGGGGTCAGAGCAGGTGAGGTCTCTGCGAAGGTGGTGAATTTTTAGTCTGTGAATATCCCGATAATGAAGAAGGCCTGGAAAAATAGCCTGTATGGAAGATAAGAGAAGATCCATCCACAATTCTTGCTGGAGATCTGAGAGAGATTATTGAACTCTGAAAGGTTTGAAGAATCTCAGATTTGGTGGTCTTGATTTTTGCAGAAGGAAGATGGAGAGCCACCCTTAAAGACTTTAACAGACAACCTAAGAATTCCATCTGCTTTGAAGGGTTAAACATTGATTTTTCTGGGTTTATAATAAGCAAACATGTGAGATGCACCTGTCTTTAAAGATTGAGGAGATTTTGACTCATTAAGAGAATATCGTCCAAATAAATGATGAGCCAAATGTATTGGGCTCTGAAGTAAGTGACTACAGGTTTCATTAGCTTGGTAGAACACCATGGTGCAGAGGAAAGTCGAAAGGGAGAGAGACAAAAGTGATAGGTTTGACCTTGGGACTGAAATTGGAGGAATTTCCTGTGGTCTGAGAGAATGGGAACAGTTAGAAAATCATCTTGAAGGTCCAAACAAACCACCAGTCATGCTTGAGTAAAGAGCCTCTGAGATGGATAATAGTCTCCATCTTGAAATGTTGATAAACAACAAACTGATTGAACTGTCAGAGACTGATAACTGGTCTCTTCTTGTTTTGGTTTGGATGAGATTGTTACACATGAAGAAACCTGAGGGATTGGGAAAGGTCATTTGAACAGTTTCCTTTTTCAAGAGAGACTGTATCTCCTTGAGAAATAAGGTTGGACATTTCGGAAGTGAATTTTGCACCTGAAGGAAACAGTATTTGATAAGGCCTGGAATACAGTTCTATAGCATAACCATGGACAGTGTTTAACACCCATGGGTCTGACATTATAGATTGCTATTTTGATAGGAAAAGCTGGAGATGGCCTCCAACGGGAAGGCCAGGAGCAAAACTTACATGTTTAGGTATTGTATCTGGAACCTATGTGTCTACGACCTCGAAGGCCTCTACCTTGCTGGGGATATAACTGAAGCTTGTAGTCTTGATATCCCGAGTTGAAGGAGCCTGTGAAACCTTGGTTGTGGTAGTTGCAGGAGGTAAAGCAACTCATGCCTATACGGGCTCTTGCGAAAACCCACTGAGAGATAACTTTCTTAAGTTACTGTTGTGCCTTGTCAAGGAACTGAAAGGTGGACACACATTTGCTTAACTCCTTTATGAAAGAATCCCCAAACAGAGGACCTTCTGTCTTAATTCCCAGATCCATGGATGCCAGGTTTAAGAATTTGGAATCTGATTTTAACAGGAGTCCTTTCCAACGTTCATGCGCTATAGCGGATTTAGCATTGACTAGTAAATAAAAAGCCCATTGGACCCAAAAGAGAGAACATCAGGCTCATTAGAGGATTGATCAAGTCTTGCGGATTCCACCAAGTTAAAAATACAGGCCAGGGGACCCACAATATCCAGGAGTTTATCTTGACAGGTGGACCAAACTTTGTCCACCACTTTGCAGGGGCTGTTTGCCAAATTTTGAGAAGAAGGTGAAAATAGAGGGGTCGGTATTAGGGGTGACAGTAATTTTGGAAGGTGCTGGGAACCCCATCTATGATCGTTGAGTTATTGCTTGATATGTAAATTGAGATAAACTGAATGTATGGTTTTGTCATATTTGTAAAAGACCACTCCAGAGCTGAGTGGAGCTGGTTTACTTGTACTAATATTCTATATGTGCAAAACCCAAGCCTCCATCTTCCATCATCTGATATACCGTTTCTTTTTAAACCCTAGTCTTTTCACCATTCCAAACAAATGGTTCACATTTCTGTTTCATAATTTGAAAAGTATTGTTCAGCCTCTAAAGGGTGAGTGTTTGTGACAAATAGTAATCGGGAAGGAAGTAAATTTTCAGGCAGGCAATCCTTCTGAACGAGGAAGTGCTTACGTGATTTATTTTTCTCACTTACTGTTCACTTACTGTTCCCTATCTTTTTCACAATTAATTTAGGATTATTATTAATAGCATAATACGAATGGCCCACAAAATTGCTTCTTCAATGTTCTGAATATAGTCCCTAGACAGACACTGTTTTTACAAACTTGTTTAAAGAGCAACTAAAGAAAAAATTCAGCAGATCAGCGTACGGTACAATACTATGGGATATTATTTCTCTGCAGCAGCAAATCATGTACATGCCAAGAAGAAACTTGTGCACCACTCTTGCAGGGACACTCTATTAATGGATGGTGTATGAATCTCAGCCTATCATGAGCCAATTGTACCCAAATTTCAGTTGGTGTGCCACGGAAATTCCCTGTTTCTTGTAGCTGTTCTTGCATTGAAAGCAATTTAGATATGTAAAAAAATGCACAGCATCATTGTGAACCCTACATGTCACAGACTTACATATATATATAGTTAATATAGCAGAATTTTCATTTCACCTGGCATTATCATCTCAAAATTTATGCCATGGCAGTGAAAATAAATGTGGCCCAGTAACTCACGTTGTGAAGAATAACTGTACAAATAAACACATATTCAAACCTTTATTACTACAGTGCAAAGGTCAAAATCCAGTTTATTACCACAAAAGCCTGAAATTCCCATGAGAGACTCATTGTTTACTGTTTCACATGTTGCCTTTAACAATCACTTTATACATGGAAATAGCTTTCCTCATATTTATGACACCTCTTCAATGTGGTTTTACCTTAATAAGAAAATTTAATACCCTGCATCCTGGTTTTGTTTAAATACCATTTGTTCAAAGAAATAATCATGTACAAATGTCATGCACAAACCATATATGCAGATGGGCAGAGTATATTATGGTATTTATTAGAATTGCTGAGGGAAGACAACGGCGTTATGATCCACTTGAGGCTATGTTTCTCACTAGTCATGGCCCCTCACCACACTCAAAAATGGTATATAACAGAGCGTTTTTTGCTATGCTAATAACTTTGATGTGGTTTGATGACTCTTCAAGAAATGTTCAAAACAAGTTTGCCACTCACTTTAGATGCTGTCTGGAAAGTTTCAGGGTGATCCGTCAAACGGAGGCCATGAAAAAGGGGATCTCACAATGCATTTCCCCCATGCAATTTCCCATAGTGATTTTAGACATGACTGCTTCCCGAACAGCTGAAACGAATAACACCAAATATGGCAAAACACTAGAACTTTATCCAGAAAGAGTAATTTTTGTAATTTGCTGTAAATCTGTTCAGTAGTTATGGAGTTATTATTGGAAATAATTTATGTATATCCAGAGGTGCAGATTTACTACGGATCCCCCCGCAATGGATATGAGGATCCACGTGCCAACAGCAATTCCGTGATTGGCTGGCCGCAACTTGGAAGGAAAGTTTTGCCCGCCTTTTTGTGTATTGGGACTCGGCCCCAGGGGAAAAATAAAAGTTCAAAATGATAGAACTGGACTGATAGAGGGGACTGTGAGGGAACTCTCATGGGTAAGATATTGCCCAAAAACATTTTATGGGGACGTGTGAGGATTTACATATCCACTGTGACAGTCAGCGAGATCCTCTGTATGAATCGGCAACAGAGCTCAACTAAAAAAATACACTCATTCATAGACCCACTTGAACACTCTCTCACACCCCCACAGAACTACTCACACACCTACTCACACATTCATACACCCACTCACACACCCATACAGTCATTCCCACATCTCCTCACAGACCCAGGGAACAAATTACAATCCCAAGCAGACATTCCCATTCCCACTCACACAGCCATGTACATACCCGTACAGCCACTGTACATAAATAAAATATAAATAAATAAAAACATTTATAAAGCGCCTGGCTGCACAAACAGTGTATCCCCGCGCTGACTAAACTAACAGAGGGAAAGGGACGGAAAAGGAGCAGGGAAGTATTATTGGGAGAAAAAGTGGGTTTTTAATCTAGCTCTGAAAAGAGTTTCTGAGGGTTCCATACGCAAATGGACGGGGAGGGCATTATATATTGTCACTTACACATCTACTCATACACCTACCCATCACATACTCACATGCCCACTTACACTCACACAGCCACTCACACACCCATAACAATCACTTACACACCCACTCAGGGACCCAGAAACCAACTCACACATTCATACTGACTTTCACACATCCAGTCACACATCCATACAACCACTCATATGCCCACTCATACACCCATACAGTCACTGATACATCCACTCAGTAAACCACTCAGACACCTACTCACAGACTCATACAGGTAGTCACAAACCTACTCACACTCACTCAGCCACATGCATACCCACACAACCACTCAATCAATCAATCAGGGTTTGTAAAGCACAGCTACTCACTCACGAGGGTCTCAAGGTGCTGAGGGCAGCTGCAGATCAGTCTGTGCACCAGGGTTCAGTCGAAGATCCAGGTCTTTAGATTGTTCCTGAATTGGGTCAGCGATGGGGATTACCTGAGGTCACGGGGCAGGGTGTTCCAGGTCTTGGCGGTGAGGTAGAAGAGGTTCTGGTCTTGCAGATCCATGGGACTGTGGCCAGGGCCAAATGGGCCGAGGGGAGGTGTTGGACAGGCCTCGTGGAAGGCCCGCTCCCTCCCCGCATGACAGGGCCCGGACACCGGCTCTCCCGGTATCCCCAGAAAGAACCATCCCGGCAACCCACCGAGGCAACCCGCAACCCGTCCCCAACGGGACTCCAGCTCCCGAACACCCCAGTATCGGCTGGCCCGGGCCCCCGTGAGCACCATTGCCCCGGCCCAGCCACCATCTTTGGACACTGCATCACGAGGCCGCGTGGCCTCGGCTCGACCCCAACCCCGGGCCTGGCCAGGCCCCGACATCGAGGCACCACCATCCACCCAGGAGGTGAAGAGACCACTTTGCAGGTCAATGGGAGAAGGAGTGTCAATGGCTCTCCTCCGCCAGGTGTCGATCGCCCCCGGCCTCCCTGGGCGCTGGCTCCACCCCCCTGCTGGGTGTCTGGACTCCCTCATCCCGGACCTTCCGACCTCCAAGCGCGAAGGTCCGGACATCAAAGGAGACCAGACCTATAACTGGGGCAGCTACAGAGCAGGAAGGCAGTTGTATCCTGGAGTCGAGAGACACCGAGAAGAACTCATCCTTGACGGACTGCTGGCGCTGCCGCAGCCCTGCCCTGTGAAACCATCTCTGAAGCCTGCTGGCGCTGCCGCGGCCCTCTGCAACGTGCACCTTCGTCTTGGCCTGCTGGCGCTGCCGCGGCCCCTCTGCAACGTGAACCATCATCCTAGCCTGCTGGCGCTGCCGCGGCCCTCCTCGTTGTAAAGCATTCGTCCTGGCCTGCTGGCGCTGCCGCTGCCTTCCTTGCTGAGAACTATCATCCTAGCCTGCTGGCGCTGCCGCGGCCCTCCTTGCCGAGAACTATTATCCTAGCCTGCTGGCGCTGCCGCGGCCCGACCTTACAGACCCCTAAGCTCGAGGATTGTGAGCTCCTTCTTGCCGCCCCTGTACCCGACCGGTACTAAGACTGTCCCGCTACCCCTTTCCCTACAGAGACTAGAATTGGGAGGATCCTCGTGTCCTGACCCCACTGTATCGTTGATAACCTTGCCTCAAGAACCTTATATAAAGTGTGTAGATCTCATCCTTGTGTGGTGTCCATCTGTGGGGGGGGAGTTACTTGTCTGTACGATCACCGGAGACGGCCCTCACCGGAGGCCTCTCCCCCTGTACTCGGCCGACCCTCCGGGTCCCCGTCTAACATTGGTGGCCAGCGGCGCGATCCGAACCAACGCATAATCGTACAGAGAGTAACTCACCCCACGACACAACCACAATGTCAACAAAAGAGAGCGGAACCACGGAAAAATTCCAGATGGAAAAACTAGAAGAATACAACCACAGAGAACTAAAACAATTCTGCATAGAACTAGGCATTGCTACCACAGGACTGAGCACGAAAGAGGACTTCAAAAACGCCCTGAAATCTTGGGCGGAGACGGGTACGGCCGTACCCCAAAACCAAAGCCTCGAGGCACCCGAAACAAGCACCACACCGACGGAAGAAAGAAGATCGGGTCTCTCCCCAGAGGAGGTCCGAGAACGGGAAAAAAGCATGCTCCATGAATTGGAACTGGCTCGACTTCGTTTAGATGGAGAACTCAAATTGGCGGAACAAAAAATAACGTTGGAACACTTGCGGCTCCGAGAGGAGCGAGAAGAGAAACAAAGACAGAGAGAATTAGAAGAGAAAAAGCTAGCCTACGAACATGAGCGCAACCTAAAAGAACTAGAGATTCGGAAACAGAACAAAGATCTCGGGGTCCCCGAGCGCCCGAACACTCCTGCCACTACAGACCCCAAGGTCCACATCCCCAAGGATGTCGTCAGAGAGTATTACCTGAACGATGATATCCAGCAATGGTTCAAAGCCTACGGGGTAGCCATGACCTCCCACCGGATTCCTCGGAGCGACTGGGGAGCCGGGTTATGGGGGAGGTTTGTCAACGAAGGGCGAGACGCCCTGCTGCAACTCCCGGACCATCAGATGACATCCTACGGCCACATGAAAGCCGCCCTCCTCACTCGATACGGACTCACGCCCGAGATGTACCACCAGCGGTTCCGCGACTGCAAGCGGATCCCGGGTACAACCTGGGTGGAGTACGTGAACTTCTTTAGCCGAGCCTTCGAGGGGTGGATCAAGGGCAGCAAAGTAACCACTGACGAGCAACTCTTCGACCTTATTGTGTGGGAGCACCTTTCTAACAACTGCTTCGTCGAGCTCAGGCAGCACCTCCTCGACAGTAAACTGACTAAACCTCGGCAACTCGCCGCCGAAGCTGACCGATGGGAAAGCACCCGAGTTGCCCGAAACGGGCCCAGCGAACAGAACAGAGCCGCCCAAGGACCCCATCGCCCCCGAGGGGGAGGAGGAGGCCAGGGTCGGGGCAGAGACACTGTCCCGGTGGCTCCCGCCAGCAACGCCCCGCCCCCGGCCGGCAGGGGAAACCTCCCGATGCGTCCAGGTTTCCGGGCCAACGTTACTTGCCACCGATGCCAGTGACCCGGCCACTACGCCAATGATCCCAACTGCCCAAAGAACCAGAACCCTATGCCCCGCCAGGTCGCTGCCGCCGCCCTGGTGGAAGAGCAAACCCCAGAAGACCCTGAGGAGTACGAGCCCGACCAGCCCGAGTGGGAACCAGCCGCCATGTCCCTGGTCTGCCTAGGGGAAAGAGACATGATCCCGCGGGCCCCCCTGCCCGCCAACACGCAGAAATACAGCCAGTGGGTCAACCTTAATGGGCGCCGGGCTGAAGCCCTCCGCGACACCGGGGCCAGTGTGACCGCAGTCCGCTGTCATCTGGTGACCCCGGACCAGATCTTGCCAAACATCCTTTGCCCCGTACGGTCGGCCGACAACTCAGAAAGCCTGTGTCGGATGGCCTGCATCCCCTTCGAGTGGGGAGGAGTGTCCGGAATGCTGAAAGTAACTGTCCGCGATGATGCACCCGTGGACTGCCTCCTGGGGAACGACCTCGAAAGTTCCCCCTGGGCAGCCGTCGAAAGAAGAGAGCACCTGGGGATGTTGGGCCTCCCTGAATGGGCCTGCGTAACGACCCGGTCCATGGCCGCCCGCGCCATCCCCAGTCCCGAAGAACCTGAATGGCCAGAGCCTCCTCCCCCAATCGTCCCAGAAAGAGCCACCCTAGAAGCCAGTCCTCCAGAACAAAACGAAGAAGGACTCGATCGGCTCAGGGACCTTCCCGAACTGGCCCAGTGGCGTCAAGAGGGTGGCCCCGCCCAGGAACAATTCCGACAAGAGCAGAGGACATGTCCCTCCCTCGAGGGACTCCGGCAGCAAGCCCTCGCCCAGAGCGCAGGAGACACCTCGAGGGCCCACTGGATTTATTGGGACAATGACCTGCTCTACAGTGAGCAAAGGATTGCTGAGCTGGGGGCCAGTCGGGTGCTGGTGGTACCCCTCCACTTCAGAGACTTCCTCTTGAACTTGGCACACGATGTGCCTCTCGCCGGACACCTGGGGCAAGACAAAATGTACAGCCGCCTGGTGACCCACTTCTACTGGCCCAAAATGCGAAATGATGTCTCCAACCACTGCCAGACCTGCCCCACCTGCCAGGCCAACGGGAAGAGCAGCCGAAAGACCAAAGCACCCTTGCAACCCTTTCCCGTCGTCACCACCCCGTTCGAACGGGTGGGAATAGACATTGTGGGGCCCCTGGATCCCCGAACGGCACAAGGGCACCGGTTCATCCTGGTCCTGTTGGACCACGCCACCCGCTATCCCGAGGCCATTCCTCTTCGGACCGTGACAGCGCCCGTGGTAGGCCGAGCCCTGATGGGGATTTTCTCTCTGGTGGGCTTCCCCCGGGAAGTCGTCAGCGACAGGGGCACGAACTTTATCTCGAAGTACATGAGGTCTCTCTGGCAACAGTGCGGATTCACCTACAAATTCACCACCCCCTATCACCCGCAAGGAAATGGACTGGTCGAGCGGTTTAACCGCACTCTCAAGGGAATGATCATGGGCCTAGAAGACCCCCTACGTCGCCAATGGGACGTGCTGCTCTCGTGCCTCCTGTTCGCCTATCGAGAAGTCCCCCAGAAATCCCTAGGCTTCAGCCCATTTGAGCTCCTGTACGGACACCCCGTCCGGGGTCCCCTCAGCCTGGTCATGGAAGGATGGGAGATGGCCCCCCAGAAGACTCCTCCAGATATATATAAGTATCTCCTGACCCTTCGCAACCAGACCCGGCGATTCAGGGAGCTCGCCAAAGCCAACCTTGAAGCCAGCCAGGAGGACATGAAGAAATGGTATGATCAGCATGCCTCCTCCATCGAGTTCGAGCCGGGACAACAAGTCTGGGTGATGTCCCCGGTCGAACCCTGTGCCCTACAGGACAAATGGACAGGACCCTTCAAGGTGATAGAGCGCAAGGGTCCCGTCACCTACCTAATCGACATGGAGTCCTCCCGAAACCCTCTACGGGTCCTCCACGCCAACAGACTCAAACCCCACTTCGTACGCTCGGAACTCAGTCTCCTGATGGCTACCGATAGTGGGACGGAGGAAGACTCCGAGCCCCTCCCTGACCTACTGAGGACCCGTGAACAGGATGGCTCAGTGGAAGGGGTCAGACTCTCCGATGCTTTGTCCCCAGAGCAACGCCAAGACTGTCGAGCTCTCCTGCTACAATTCGCAAACCTGTTCTCCCTCACCCCCGGGGTCACCCCCTGGTGCCTTCACGACGTGGACACCGGGGATAGTCCACCTATTCGACACAGGGCGTACCGAGTGCCAGATTGGGTGCGTGCCTGCATCCAGAACGAAGTCACCAAAATGCTGGCTCTGGGAGTGATCGAGCCATCTGACAGCCCCTGGGCCAGCCCAGTCGTACTGGTCCCCAAGGCTGCCGCCCCGGGCGTTGCCCCCGAGCTCCGGTTCTGTGTGGACTATCGGGGCCTGAACGCCGTTACCAGAACCGACGCTCACCCTATCCCCGGGCAGATGAGCTAGTTGACCGCATGGGGGCCGCCCGCTACCTGAGCATCTTCGATCTAACAGCGGGCTACTGGCAAATCGGCCTCACCCCCGGGGCCCAAGAACGATCCGCCTTCTCTACCCCAGATGGCCACTACCACTTCAAGGTGATGCCATTCGGCATGAAAAACGCTCCAGCTACCTTCCAATGACTCGTGAACCAGGTACTGGCGGGCCTCGAAGAATTCAGCGCCGCCTACCTGGACGATATTGCTGTGTACAGTCGCCACTGGGCAGACCACCTCCACCACCTCAGGGAAGTCCTGCACGCCCTCCGGCAGGCCGGCCTCACCATCAAAGCCAGCAAATGCCAGATTGGCCAGGGGTCTGTGACCTACCTCGGACACCAAGTGGGGAGCGGTCTGGTGGCCCCCCTCAGCTCAAGATCGCTGCCATCCAGGCCTGGCAACCCCCTACTACCCAAACTGAAGTCCGGGCCTTCCTGGGGCTCACTGGGTACTACCGGCGGTTTGTGAAGGACTATGGCAGCATTGTGGGGGCCCTCACAGAACTCACATCCAAGAAAAACCCCAAAACAATCCACTGGACTCCAGACTGTCAAGCGGCCTTCGAGAAGTTGAAGACCGCCATGTGCACCGCCCCTGTGCTCCAGGCCCCCGACTACAGCCGGGAGTTCATAGTACAGGCGGACGCCTCAGATCATGGCGTTGGGGCAGTCCTCTCTCAAATCAACGCCGAGGGAGTCGATCAGCCAGTGGCCTTCATCAGCCGACGCCTGCTGGCCCGAGAACAGCGCTGGAGCACCATCGAGCGGGAGGCCTTCGCCGTGGTATGGGCCCTCAAGAAACTCCAGCCCTACCTCTTCGGTACCCATTTCCGGGTAAAGACAGACCACCGACCCCTGCAATGGCTGATGCAAATGCGGGGGGAAAACCCATAACTGTTGCGATGGTCCATCTCCTTGCAGGGGATGGGCTTCACTGTGGAGCATCGTCCTAGCCAGGACCACGCCAACGCGGACGGCCTGTCACGCTTTTTCCGCCTCGGCGAGGAGAGTGCCCAAGAGGATGGGTGACTCTCCCTGCCTTCAGCTGGGGGGGACGCATGTTGGACAGGCCTCGTGGAAGGCCCGCTCCCTCCCCGCATGACAGGGCCCGGACACCGGCTCTCCCGGTATCCCCAGAAAGAACCATCCCGGAAACCCATCGAGGCAACCCGCAACCCGTCCCCAACGGGACTCCAGCTCCCGAACACCCCAGTATCGGCTGGCCCGGGCCCCCGTCAGCACCATTGCCCCGGCCCAGCCGCCATCTTTGGACACTGCATCACGAGGCCGCGTGGCCTCGGCTCGACCCCAACCCCGGGCCTGGCCAGGCCCCGACATCGAGGCACCACCATCCACCCAGGAGGTGAAGAGACCACTTGGCAGGTCAATGGGAGAAGGAGTGTCAATGGCTCTCCTCCGCCAGGTGTCGATCGCCCCCGGCCTCCCCGGGCGCTGGCTCCACCCCCCTGCTGGGTGTCTGGACTCCCTCATCCCGGACCTCCCGACCTCCAAGCGCGAGGGTCCGGACATCAAAGGAGACCAGACCTATAACTGGGGCAGCTACAGAGCAGGAAGGCAGTTGTATCCTGGAGTCGAGAGACACCGAGAAGAACTCATCCTTGACGGACTGCTGGCGCTGCCGCAGCCCTGCCCTGTGAAACCATCTCTGAAGCCTGCTGGCGCTGCCGCGGCCCTCTGCAACGTGCACCTTCGTCTTGGCCTGCTGGCGCTGCCGCGGCCCATCCTTGGGAACCATCGTCTTGGCCTGCTGGCGCTGCCGCGGCCCCTCTGCAACGTGAACCATCATCCTAGCCTGCTGGCGCTGCCGCGGCCCTCCTCGTTGTAAAGCATTCGTCTTGGCCTGCTGGCGCTGCCACGGCCCTCCTTGCCGAGAACTATCATCCTAGCCTTCTGGCGCTGCCGCGGCCCTCCTTGCCGAGAACTATCATCCTAGCCTGCTGGCGCTGCCGCGGCCCGACCTTGCAGACCCCTAAGCTCGAGGATTGTGAGCTCCTTCTTGCCGCCCCTGTACCCGACCGGTACTAAGACTGTCCCGCTACCCCTTTCCCTACAGAGACTAGAATTGGGAGGATCCTCGTGACCTGACCCCACTGTATCGTTGATAACCTTGCCTCAAGAACCTTATATAAAGTGTGTAGATCTCATCCTTGTGTGGTGTCCATCTGTGGGGGGGAAATTACTTGTCTGTACGATCGCCGGAGACGGCCCTCACCGGAGGCCTCTCCCCCTGTACTCGGCCGACCCTCCGGGTCCCCGTCTAACAGGAGGTATCTGGTGGGTACGTGGAATGAGAGGAGGTAGTTTGGATATACTGGTCCTTTACTGTGGAGGCCTTTGTAGGTGTGTGTGAGAAGCTTGAAAGGGATTATTTTGTTGACTGCGAGCCAGTGCAGTTCTCGAAGGTGTTCGGTGATGTGGCTGTGGCTGGGGACGGTGATGACCAGTCTGGCTGCGGCATTTTAAAAATTCTGTTGTTTCCCGAGGAGCTTCTGGGTGACACTGGTGTAGAGTGCTTTGCCGTATTCAAACCTGTTGCTGATGAGTGCGTGGGTGACAGTTTTTCTGGATTCAGTGGGGATCCATTTGAATGTCTTTCAAAGCAGGTGAAGAGTGTGGACACATGATGAGGATACAGCCTTGATCTTTTGGTTCACTCACACATCTGTACAGCCACTCACACACCAGTCAGAGACCCAGAAAACCACTCACACACTCACTTAGACACTCATATAGCCATTCATACACGCAGCGATCCAGAACTAACACTCACCCACCCACTCACAGACCCACAGAGGTACTCTAACACCTATATACACACCCTACACCCACTCACACACCCACACAGTCACTCGCACACCCACTTACAGATTTGTACAGCGGCTGGTAGTGGGAGTACCGACCGGGCAGTGATGTGGGGAGGGGGAGGGGCAGGGTGGGAGTAGTAATATATGGATTACGGAGTTTAACAGGTAAGTAACCATATAAATTAATAAAATGAATTTCATTGCGCGCATTGCATCGCATTTGGTGATGCAGTGCACGCAACAAAATTTGTTTTATTTATTTATATGTTTACTTACCTGTTAAACTCCGTAATCCATACATTACTACCCCCCACCCTGCCCCTCTCCCTCCCTCCCCATGCCACCGCCCGGCCGATACTCCCACTACTGGCCACGGCTGCCACCACATACTCACACAAACACTTACGCACCCACTCAGTTTACAGGGACATTTTAGTTAGGAAATAGCATTAAAAAAACATAGAAATTCACTGAAAAAAGCAAAGGCTACAGGGACATTATAGTCAGGCTCAGATTTTACTTTACAAACCCATAGAAATTCAGCAGTTATAGTTACCTAAGCTAACTATAACTTACACCCCTGCAATGCACTGGTTATGACCTCACAAATTACATCACTCATGACATGGTCAGTGACATCACTGATGACATCATCCAGTGAGTGTGTTTCATTAAGCAAGGAGGCCTCCCCCACCAAGGAGCATGTGTCAGCCATTGCATTGTTCACCCTCACCTAACAGGTAGGTAGCCATCTTGCTTGGGAGGCTTGTTTGGTTGGGAGACCAGTACCACGATTCCCACCATGCCCCCTGTCCTACACCCCAGCAGCATGGAGCACTCCCCCACCCAGGAGTATGTGTCAGCCATTGCACTGTTCATCAAACAAACTTTTAGGTAGGTTGCCATCTTCACAGTGAGGGTTGTTTGGGGGAGGGAGGCCGGCACTCCTACTCCCACCATGCCCCATGTCCCACACCTGAGCAGCATGGACCCCTCCCCCCACACCACCCAGAAGCACTTGGAAGCCATTGCAGTACACCAAACAAACTTACAGGTAGGTAGCCATCTTCCCTGTTCTGGCTGTTTGGGGGTGGGAGGCCATTACCACAACTCCCTCCATGCCCCCTGTCCCACACCTATGCAGCATGGAGCACTCCCCCACCCAGGAGCGTGTGTCAGCCATTAAATTGTTCACCCTCACCAAATAGGTAGGTAGCCAGCTTGCTTGGGAAGTTTGTTTGGGGGTGTAAGGCCAGTACCACGACTCCCACCATGCCCCCGTCCCACACCCCAGCAGCATGGAGGCCTCCCCCACCCAGGAGCATGTGTCAGCCATTGCACTGTTCACCAGACAAAGGTAAAGGTAGGTAGCCATCTTCACAGTGAGGGTTGTTTGGGGGAGGGAGGCCTGCACTCCTACTCCCACCATGCCCCCTGTCCCACACCTGAGCAGGATAGAGCCCTCCCCCACCCAGGAGCATGTTCCAGCCATTGCACTGTTCACCAAACAAACGTACAGGTAGGTAGCCATCTTCACAGTGAAGGTGTTTGGGGAGGGAGGCCTGCACTACTACTCCAACCATGTCCCCGTCCCACACCTGAGCAGGATAGAGCCCTCCCCCACCCAGGAGCATGTGTCAGCCATTGTACTGTTCACCAAACAAACTACAAGTAGGTAGATATCTATACATTGAGGGTGTTTGGGGGAGGGAGGTATGCACTCCTACTCCCACCATGCCCCATGTGTCAGCCATTTCATTGTTCACCCTCACCTAACAGGTAGGTATCCATCTTGCTTGGGAGGTTTGCTTGGGGGTGGGAGGTCTGTACCACTACTCCTACCATGCCCCCTGTCCCACACCTGAGCAGCATGGAACACTCCCCCACCCAGGAGCATTTGTCAGCCATTGCATTGTTCACCCTCACCTAACAGATAGGTAGCCATCTTGCTTGGGAGGCTTGATTTTTTGGTGGGATGCCTGTACCACTACTCCTACCATGCCCCCTGTCCCACACCTGAGCAGCATGGAACACTCCCCCTCCCAGGAGCATGTGTCAGCCATTGCATTGCTCACCCTCACCTAACAGGTAGGTAGCCATCTTGCTTGGGAGGCTTGCTTGGGGGTGGGAGGCCTGTACCACTACTCCTACCATGTCCCCTGTCCCACACCTGAGCATCATGGAACACTCCCCCTCCCAGGAGCATGTGTCAGCCATTGCATTGCTCACCCTCACCTAACAGGTAGGTAGCCATCTTGCTTGGGAGGCTTGCTTGGGGGTGGGAGGCCTGTACCACTACTCCTACCATGTCCCCTGTCCCACACCTGAGCAGCATGGATGCATCCCCCACCCATGAGCATGTGTCAGCCATTGCATTGTTCACCCCCACCTAACAGGTAGGTAGCCATCTTCCTTGGGAGGCTTGCTTGGGGTGGGAGGCCTGTACCACTACTCCTACCATGCCTCCTGTCCCACACCTGATTAGCATGGAGCACTCCCCCACCCAGGAGCATGTGTCAGCCATTGCATTGTTCACCCTCACCTTACAAGTAGGTAGCCATCTGGCTGGGAAGGCTTGTTTGGGGTGGGAGGCCAGTACCACGACTCCCACCATGCCCCCTGTCCCACACCCCAGCAGCATGGAGGCCTTCCCCACCCAGGAGCATGTGTCAGCCATTGCACTGTTCACCAAACAAACTTACAGGTAGGTAGCCATCTTCACAGTGAGGGTGTTTGGGGAGGAAGGCCTGCACTCCTACTCCCACCATGTGCCCTGTCCCACACCTGAGCAGGATAGAGCCCTCCCCCACCCAGGAGCATGTGTCAGCCATTTTACTGTTCACCAAACAAACTTACAGGTAGGTAGCCATCTTCACAGTTACGGTTTTTGGGGGAGGGAGGCCTGCACTCCTACTCCCACCATGCCCCCTGTCCCCCACCTGAGCAGGATAGAGCCCTCCCCCACCCAGGAGCATGTGTCAGCCATTGCACTGTTCACCATACAAAGGTAAAGGTAGGTAGCCATCTTCACAGTGAGGGTTGTTTGGGGGAGGGAGGCCTGCACTCCTACTCCCACCATGCCCCCTGTCCCACACCTGAGCAGGATAGAGCCCTCCCCCACCCAGGAGCATGTTCCAGCCATTGCACTGTTCACCAAACAAACGTACAGGTAGGTAGCCATCTTCACAGCGAGGGTGTTTGGGGAGGGAGGCCTGCACTACTACTCCAACCATGTCCCCGTCCCACACCTGAGCAGGATAGAGCCCTCCCCCACCCAGGAGCATGTGTCAGCCATTGTACTGTTCACCAAACAAACTACAAGTAGGTAGATATCTATACATTGAGGGTGTTTGGGGGAGGGAGGTATGCACCCCTACTCCCACCATGCCCCATGTGTCAGCCATTTCATTGTTCACCCTCACCTAACAGGTAGGTATCCATCTTGCTTGGGAGGTTTGCTTGGGGGTGGGAGGTCTGTACCACTACTCCTACCATGCCCCCTGTCCCACACCTGAGCAGCATGGAACACTCCCCCACCCAGGAGCATTTGTCAGCCATTGCATTGTTCACCCTCACCTAACAGATAAGTAGCCATCTTGCTTGGGAGGCTTGATTTTTTGGTGGGATGCCTGTACCACTACTCCTACCATGCCCCCTGTCCCACACCTGAGCAGCATGGAACACTCCCCCTCCCAGGAGCATGTGTCAGCCATTGCATTGCTCACCCTCACCTAACAGGTAGGTAGCCATCTTGCTTGGGAGGCTTGCTTGGGGGTGGGAGGCCTGTACCACTACTCCTACCATGTCCCCTGTCCCACACCTGAGCAGCATGGAACACTCCCCCTCCCAGGAGCATGTGTCAGCCATTGCATTGCTCACCCTCACCTAACAGGTAGGTAGCCATCTTGCTTGGGAGGCTTGCTTGGGGGTGGGAGGCCTGTACCACTACTCCTACCATGTCCCCTGTCCCACACCTGAGCAGCATGGATGCATCCCCCACCCATGAGCATGTGTCAGCCATTGCATTGTTCACCCTCACCTAACAGGTAGGTAGCCATCTTCCTTGGGAGGCTTGCTTGGGGTGGGAGGCCTGTACCACTACTCCTACCATGCCTCCTGTCCCACACCTGATTAGCATGGAGCACTCCCCCACCCAGGAGCATGTGTCAGCCATTGCATTGTTCACCCTCACCTTACAAGTAGGTAGCCATCTGGCTGGGAAGGCTTGTTTGGGGTGGGAGGCCAGTACCACGACTCCCACCATGCCCCCTGTCCCACACCCCAGCAGCATGGAGGCCTTCCCCACCCAGGAGCATGTGTCAGCCATTGCACTGTTCACCAAACAAACTTACAGGTAGGTAGCCATCTTCACAGTGAGGGTGTTTGGGGAGGAAGGCCTGCACTCCTACTCCCACCATGTGCCCTGTCCCACACCTGAGCAGGATAGAGCCCTCCCCCACCCAGGAGCATGTGTCAGCCATTTTACTGTTCACCAAACAAACTTACAGGTAGGTAGCCATCTTCACAGTTACGGTTTTTGGGGGAGGGAGGCCTGCACTCCTACTCCCACCATGCTCCCTGTCCCCCACCTGAGCAGGATAGAGCCCTCCCCCAACCAGGTACATGTGTCAGCCATTACATTGTTCACCAAACAAACTTTCAGGTAGGTAGCCATCTTCACTGGGCTGGCCGTTTGTGGGTGGGAGACCTGCATCACTACACACTGTGCCAGGGATCAACAGGTCACAGGCCCCCATCCTCCCTACCACCACATCTGCTGCAACAACAACAGCACAGCAGACCCCTGCAGTCACAGCCTGTGCCTCCACCGCTGCCACCTCCACCACCACCCCCACCACCAGCAGTACCACCTGCAGCACCCTCCCTGTCCCAGGGGATGACCAGGCCACACCAACAACTGCGGAGGGCAGGGAGAGTGTGC
Source organism: Lissotriton vulgaris (assembly GCF_964263255.1). NCBI lineage: Eukaryota > Metazoa > Chordata > Amphibia > Caudata > Salamandridae > Lissotriton > Lissotriton vulgaris. Next base: position 493,006,375 of record NC_141696.1, read on the forward strand.
GGATACCCACAGTGGTGAGGCAACAGGTCCGTGGCAGCAGAGCAGGTGGGAGGGCCAGGGTCACCCCCAGACCTCAGGAAGTTGGCCCACCATCCCTGGACTACTTCACCAGAGTCATCAGGGCATATGAACAGGTCCAGGGACAAAGTGGCCGGTCTGACGAACTATTACGTGAGCTCATCCTGCTGATGAGGTCCATCAGCAGAATGAGCACACGCATTGGACAAATGGTGGACCTCATGGCCCAGCAAGTGGCGTTACTGAGGGACAGGCCTGGGTCACAAACAACACCTCTGCCCCCCTCTGTTGTGCTGCAGGATGACAGAGCATCATCCTCCCCTGCGGCCACAGAGAGGGGTGAGTCCTCAGACGCCGCTGGCCATGCAGCAGGCCCCCCCACCAAAGCGATCAAGGCGACATCCAAAGAAGAGCCTGGGAGTCTCTGGAGGTAAAGCACCAGCCACACGCTAATCACTGAGCCAGCCCTGATGGCAACCCACTTCCTCACTGCATTAACTGTTTGGACTGTCCTTCCCCACACTGCCTTGTGAATGGCACCTGTCTGTTGGACTGTGTCACCACATCCATGCGGTGTCTACTCTTGCATCTCATTTACCATGACTGTCAATTCACTGCTCCATCACCACCTTCATGTAAATATGCCCACAGCCCTCACTTGTCAACTTTGTAAATAAAATACCTTACACACTTCAATTGGTGCAGCTTTGTCTTTAGTGCAATATTTACATTGTTGAAAATGTCCATGATGTATCCAAAAGATGTACACTATGTAGGCCTGGATAATTTTGAGGCACCTAGGGAGACACAACCAAACAACAGACACTGGCGTTAGTGTGGCATCGCAGACATAACACTACACCAAACATCCACATAAGTCTACAGGCAGACAACACAATGTGCAACAAGTGTCAACAAATAGAGTTCTGTATAGGTTCACTTGTGAAATGTCACTGCCACATTTCCACACACAGGTGCCTGTCTGAACCATCCGCACATAGTCCTTCACAACAACAGCAATCACACCAGACAATGTACAAGTCGTACCTCGTCACCCACCTTCAAGTGAAGTAGCAGGTGATTAGCTGTTGACGCATGTCAACTCCTTCCTCCTCTCCACTGTCCTCATCACTGGACTCAGGGCCCAGAACAAGCGGTGGCCTTGGGTCCTCACCATCATCCAGGAGTAGGGGAATCCCCTTGTGAATAGCCATGTTGTGGAGCATACAGCATGCCACAATAATCTTGCAGACCTTCCCACCCAGGCGAGTATGACAGTGCACCTCCTGTCCTGTCAAGGCAGCGGAATCTTGACTTGAACAGGCCAAAAGTCCGCTCAATGACACGTCGGGTCCTGCCATGGGTCCCATTGTACCTGACGTCAGCTGGGGTCCTGGGATTCCGTAGTGGGCTCAGCAGCCATGGACGGCTGGGATATGCAGAGTCACCTGTGAATGACAAACACACATTGCAATGTTGCATAGGCAGAGGGCAGCAGGTCACACACACAGCACGCCATATCACTAGGCATACTCACCCACAATCCAAGCACGCTCGGGAAGCAGATTTGCCATCTTCCGGGGCACCATGCTGTTCCTCAGGATGTACGAGTCAAGGGCTGAGCCGGGAAATCTTGCACACACACGTGACATGGTCATGTCCGCAAGGCACACCACCTGCGCATTGATTGAATGATAATGTTTACGATTTCTAAAATTGTGCTCACTCGCCTGTGGTGGCACCAGACCGACATGGGTGTAATCGGTGGCACCAACAACATGGGGATGTGCCCGAGGGGATAGAAGTCACCATTCACACCGGCCAATTCAGCTCCCCTGGGGAAATGTATGTATTGATCCTAATATATCATCATGGCTGCAAGAACATCCCTCAGCACCAGGCTGAACATGGGTAGCGACATCCCTGCAGCGCTGGCCACGGTCTCCTACAAGGAACCAGTTGCACAAAAGTGGAGGGCTGCCATCACTTTGTATGGGGGTGTGAATGCTGTTGGGAGTGGCGACGAGGCTGCAGGTGGGGCTCCAATAGATCACAAAGGGTCTTCAGTGTCGGTCTGTCGAGGCAGAATTTTCGAATGATTGCTATATCCTCTATGTCCTTCAGTACTGTCAGGTGACGTATGAGATTAGGCCTTCTCCTAGTTGAGATATAAATGGACACATGTCAATGACAACCATCATGAGATGGCCCTCAGCACATCCCATTAAGGATGTCACGGAAAAACAAAGACTGCCATGAGAGATGTGTGGCACACCAGGTTACATGGGTGGACATTTGAGACACACAGTGGGCACACCTCTCCATTTACAATACACAAGTGCTGCAACAACACATAGGTCAATGGGAATGCACACATACTGAACCCCACATTTCACATGTGCACGCCTCGTACCATACCATCCACCAATGTGTGCAAAATGACCATAACTGTCTCATACCCATCTGCTGTACCTGTCACACCTCTATGCATCATGTGAACTTGGCACACATCCACAACCCAATGATCACAGTAGCTGGAAAACTGTCACTTGTGTGCATGAGCTGATATGAAAGCACAGGTCAGTAACAACACCATACAGTGAGACAACCCTAGTTAAGGTCAGCGCTGACCCACAACACATTGATTGGTTACACAATATTGGCACCAGCTTAACACTGTCAAGCATCATCAACCACCAAAAGTATAAGTGACATGGCAGGGACCACAGACAAATGTGCGTCACACATAACGTGCGTCCACCTGTGGATTATATGGAATAATGGCATTGTGTGCTCAATGATGTGCCCTTAACCATGTTGCTGCTGTGTACTGATGCAGTGTTCACGATGGACATTGCCATTGCATGTGCCCCAAATCGTGGTAGCTTCCGCCTTGCAACTGCGATGTGACACCAGCACCACCCCCTTCACAAGTGCGGTAGCCATTGGCATGGAGACATGGGTAGATGGCGGTGGGCATGCTCCGCCGCCAAAATCGCAGTAGTTACTACCTGGCCACGGCGGTGTGACACGAGCACTACCCCCTTCACAAGTGCGGTAGCCATTGGCATGGAGACATGGGTAGATGGTGGTGGGCATGCTCCGCCACCCAAGTTGCGGTAGTTACCGCCTGGCCATGGCGGTGTGACACAAGTGCCACCCCCTTCACAAGTGCGATAGCCATTGGCATGGAGACATGGGTAGATGGCGGTGGGCATGCTCTGCCACCCAAATCGCAGTAGTTACCGCCTGGCCTCGGCGGTGTGACACCAGCACCAGCGCCTTCACAAGTGCGGTAGCCATTGTCATGGAGACATGGGTAGATGGCGGTGGGCATGCTCTGCCACCCAAAATTGCGGTAGTTACCGCCTGGCAACGGCAGTGTGACACCAGCACCACCCCCTTCACAAGTGCGGTAGCCATTGGCATGGAGACATGGGTAGATGGCAGTGGGCATGCTCCACCACCCAAATCACGGTAGTTACCTCCTGGCCACGGCGGTGTGACACCGCCATGGGGCATTGCCTACAGCCAATGGGAGCGATGATTGCGGTGGTAATATGCAGTTTTGAAAATCACGGAATGCGTGCTCCGCCACCGTGCAGGGGTTTATTGGATGCCTTTGAAATATGCACCATCACGGTAGCACACCCTGGGCTCCTGCGGTGCATTACCACCATGGAGCATTGCCTACAGCCAATGGGAGCGATGATTGCGGTGGCATGATACAGTTTTGAAATTCGCAGAAGGCGTGCTCCACCACTGCGGAGGCGGTCATTGGATGCCTTTGAAAGATGCACCATTGCGGTAGCGCATCCCGGGCCCCTGCGGTGTATCACCGCCATGGAAAATTGCCTACAGCCAATGGGAGCGATGATTGCGGTGGCATGATGCAATTTTGAAAATCGCAGAAGGTGTGCTCGGCCACCGCAGAAGTGGTCATTGGATGCTTTTGAATGAGGCAGACCTGGACAACCAATTGTTGCAGCTTTGCACCTTACAAACGACCCCAAGGGGCTATAAATCTGTGGGAGTGAGCCTCACATTTCCACTGCTCACAGAGCCTGCTGCCTGGGACCCTTTCCTGCTGCTGCCTCAAGTGCCTGCTGCCTGGCACCCTCTCCTGCAGCTGCCTCAAGTGCCTGCTGCAGGGGACCCTCTCCTGCTGCTGCCTCAAGTGCCTGCTGCCTGGGACCCTCTCCTGCTGCTGCCTCAAGTGCCTGCTGCCTGGGACCACTCACTTTGATGGGAGCTGTAGGGCAGGGGGGTGTCAGACATGTAGTTGTGCTGCTACAGTATATGCCTGAGGGTGTGGGGTTGTGTCATACACTGACAAACAAGCTGTCTCCAGGGCGAGGGAGTGTGTATGTCCCAATGTCACTGTTTTCCCTGCCTGCAGTTGTATGTGTGAGTGGAGTGTGTTACATTGTCAGCCATACAGAGCCAAAGGATATTGGACATGTAGGTGCCAGGACAGTAATTGCTCGGGTGATTGTTTCTGTGTGCCCCTGTTGTCCGACTCAGTGTGAACACAGAGACTAGGCCCAGTGCCCGCCCAACCAAACGAGAACACATCACCGAACCAACATGGTCCTTGCTCCTGTTCATTCACACTGAAAAGAAGATATGCACCATCTCAGCCCTGTATAATTGCACACAAACACACTTCTGTAGATGGCTATTTTGTTGGTGAGTCCATGTACCCCAAGGCCATACACTTTACAAACACATATGTTCACAGGACATGCTCATTGAATGCTGCCCAGTCATGCACACAGTGCTTCTAGACACATACACAGGTAGATATGTTATGTATGTAGTGGACAGACATGCATGGGACTGGTGATGTCTGCAATCCACTGAGGGGGTTCAGTGCAGTCAACCTGCATGTGTGTGTGAGATAATCAGGGACCCTCTACGCCCTCATTTATGCATACAATCACATCTGTTTGGCCCATGCAGAGTGCGTTTGTGATGTGTCCCCCAGTTTGGGATGTCGGGAGATTACAATAGGTCATGAGTCTGTGTCTTGCCACTGTACTGATAGATGTGGTACATGACACTGTGTCACTGGTTATTTACCCTTCTTTTCTCCCATACCTGCAGCTCAAGGTACACCAGCGAAGGCTGTGTGGAGGGCCATTGCAGCAAAGGTGCGAGCCCTGGGGGTATCCAACCGACGACGCACCCATTGCCACAAGAGGTGGGACGACATCAGCCGTCTGGCAAAGAACGTTGCAGAGATGACATTGGGCTGCTACCGCTCACTCAGCGTTTGGCACGGCGCAGCATAACACCACTGATGGCCGCATATTGGCAGTGACTCATCCGAGCTGGATGCAGGTCTGAAGGAGCATCGCCAGCAAGGCAGGGGTGAGTATTTGGGGAGGGTGACTTTGGCTGGGAGCGGATGCATGTGTACAGGGCCTGTGGCAGCATTGGCCCATGTGATGTTCGTGTGGTGGTGCTGTGCTGTGTCATGAGAGTGGCTGCTGGGATGTGTGCTATTGTCAGGCATTGGGCCAAACTGGCCTTACAAAGCTGATCCTCCCTGCTGTGCTTTCTCATAGCCAGATGTGTTAGGATCTACATGGTCATTCAGCATTGGGATAGTGTGGGGAATCTATCAGGAGGGGAACAGCAGGGTCCACTATCTGAGTGTGACTTCATGTATGCCTACTTTGCATGCACCATGATCGGTGAGGCCCACACATCTGAAAACAAGGTGCCCCAGAGTACCACATGGTGCTTGGTATGGCCTATTTGGCATTGTGGACTGTCATGTCCTAATAGGTGTGTGTGTTTTCCCCTCCTGTTCCGCGAAGGTCTGTCAGTGGCAATGAGTGTTGTCCCCACATCATGTCCCTAGGTGTGGGCACCTAGGGACATCCACGGGCAGGGACGTTGTGCTGTGTGGCCTCAATATGGCTCAGTCATGGCAGATATTCAGTAGTTACAGGCACTGTTGTGGTCTATGTAGTGTGTTGCTGTAATGTGATTGAAGGGTGTGGTGGTCACCATGTTGATTTAGGCATCTCCTGTACTGCATTGATTGGATTGCTTTGTCCTGATGATGACATTAACACAACCCTGCATCTGTCTCTCATGCAGAATCGCCAGTGGACACGGAGGAACGGGAGCCGGAAACCAGTGGTGGCAAGAGTAGCACTACAGCTGCTCTGGAGGCCAGTGACACAGAGCTCACCAGCGCATCTGAGGGGGGCCGTAGTATGCAGGAGGAATCCATGGCTGAGACACAGAGTACTACGTCATCTGATGCCAGCGGTGATGCATCCATGTTGGCAGGCAGAGGGGATGGGGAGTCTGCAACATCATCTACCACTCAGCGGCCAGTGCCCAGCCTTCCATCCACTTCATCTGGTGCTGCCCGTGTCCGTGTCAGTAAGAGGGGACGAGTTACATTCACACCTGGCACCGCTGAGCCTGCACCTGTCCCCCCTGCTGCCCTCAGTGCTGAGTCTTTAGAGCTCCTGTGCCAGCTTTGTGTGGGCGGACCACCCAGCTAATTTCCTTCAGTGACCATGACACGAAATTAGGCCAGGTGGTTGCCTACATGGAGGGCATACATTCTGACATGGGTGGGCTACACCGTACAGTCCAGGCTTTGTCATCCGCAGTTACGTCTGCCCTTCAACAGGCACATGTCCCCATTCCTGCTCAGGTGCCTTTGTCCACCCCCCAGTCAGTAGCCACATCATATGACAGTGACCACAGTTCGCAAGCGTCACAGACACGATACAGCACAAGGAGCACACAGCAGACACAACCCAAGCGGTTCCGCCCACAGACACCATCCCCACAGAAGAGCAGAGCCAGCCCAGAATGCAAAGACAAGAGCCCGTCAGGGAAGAGCAAGGTCGAAAAAGCAATGAGGCGGACAGCAGGCTCACATGCCTCATAGGCCTCACCAGCAAAGGACTCTACTGTCCCTAAAACTTCATGCAGAGCTAGGTGTGCAGTGTCAGTGCCCACTGAGGAGGTGTTGTATGGCAAGGGTACACCTAGGAAGGGCACAGGGCCACATCCCCCATCACATCAACTCCAATTCCAAGCCCAGTGAAGCAGGTGGAGGAGGGCACTGTCGGGCCACCCCTGGCAAAGAGGCAAAGGAGGGCACTATAAGTGGGACACCTGGCAATCAGGGGAAGGTGGTCCAGAGGCGTTCCGCAGGATCCAGCACATCACCAGAGGGAGTGCCAGTGTCTGCACCTGGTGCGGGACAGTTGGTGTGTGTGACTGTTGTGTCATCACCAGTTCCCATTAACCCCAAGACAGAGAAGCCATTTTGTATTCCCAAGAAGTAGAAGGGCACCCCTCCAACCTCTCCCACCCACACTGTGTCACAGGTCTGCATGACTCCACCTCCACGTCCCACTATACCACCTGGTCCAAACAGCCCTCCAGCTTGCCAAACCACTGATAGCCCTACATCACCTGGACCTCTGTCTCCCCAGTCAAGTGTTCCTGCTGTCCCCGACACACAACCAGCTCCAAGTCTGACAGCCAAATGTGAGTGGCAGTCCCCCTCATACACCTGTCTCTCATACAGGTGTGCTAGTCCTGCCCATTGTTTGCCACCTGGGTGTGTTGCTGGTCATGGAGGGGTACAGTCAAACACACTCACTGTGTAGCTTCTCATGTCCTGACTCCGCATTTCTCCCTGGCCACTGAAATTGTCATTCACTGCTGTGTTGGACTCTACCCTATGCAGCCTCTCATGTACTTACTGTGCCACCTGCCATGGACACTGGTCCTGTTGCTCTGCTGTGTCGTACTCTCCCCTGTCCAGCCTCTCATGTACTTACTGTGCCACCTGCCATGGACACTGGCCCTCTTGCTCTGCTGTGTTGGACTCTCCCCTGTGCCATGGACACTGGCCCTTTGCTCTGCTGTGTTAGGCTCTCCCCTGTGCCATGGACACTGGCCCTGTTGCTCAGCTGTGTTGTACTCTCCCCTGTGCCATGGACACTGGCCTTCCTGTTTGAAGTTTGCCTGTGCAGATTATCTTGCATATGATCAGCATTTTGTGCCTTGTTCTTGTCTACTGTTGTTCTACTGTCACATCTGTGCTATATGTGAATAAAGACAGTTACTCCTGTTGTGTGTTTTGTCTGTGTCCTTGCTGATTAAAGTTCTTTTGGTGTGTGCATTTGGTTGCCTGTGCCCCATGCTCTATGTGTCACTTCAACATTGCCAGGCTCTTTGCCCGCATCACATTTTTAAACAGGGGTGACAGTGTCTTCAGTCCATTCAGACACTGATACTAGTGTTATCTGTGATGGCTCTTTTACCTGTCATGCAGTTCTCTTTTTAGTGGTTTGCTATTGTTGGCTATAATGTTGCCATGTCAGGTTGGGGGACACTGCCAGCACAGGGTTTGATCCTATGCACAAGTTTGCATGCAGGCTGGGCAGTGTCATGATGTATGTGTGTTATTACTGTATATTTGCCCATCTGTGTATGTGTATGGTCATTTTGTGTTGGCCCTTAGTCCTGGTCCCCTGGCCTACATGAGATGTGTGCTCTTGGGTGGTCAAGAGGTGTGCTGTGTGAAGGGTGTGACTTTGTAGTGGGTGTGGATGTGTGTGTGCCCCTGTATTGTGATAGACACACATGTATCAGCCCTGCGGCTCCTCACTGGCATTGTGTTTGTGTTTCTCATGCATTGCAGGCACATGGTGCCTTTTCTCCTCCTATATGGCATGGTGTGTGTGGCATGGTGTGTTTGGTGTAATGCCGTCCCCTATGTGTGCCACTTGTGCCTAGCCATTGTGGGTCTGCACTCCCTCTATTTGTGTATGGTACACCCCTTACATGTCTACTACTGACATGCAAGTCAGTTGACTTTGATGTCAGCTGTCCCCTTGGTTTACATGTGTATGTGCCTCCCCATCACTTCATTTGTGACACTGTGCCTTGTGGTGCAGTTCTTGGGCCAAGAGTGATGTTCCCCTCTGGACATTGCCCCAATGGTTTATGTGTGATGTTCTTGTGCTATTTATCAGTGAGGATTGCTCATGTGCACTTCAGCTGTGTGTGCTGCCCAGTGCTCTGGTGAAGATGGTTCTGCTCTTGTATCCAAAGGCGGTGCATCCTGTTGTTGTTGTGTTGGACGTGTGTGTGTTGGTTGTGGTATTGCTTCACTTCCTGGATGTGCTGTTGTATTTGTGCTGTGCTGATTTGTGGTGTGTGTGTGTTGAGGTTGTGTCAGTCATGTCTGTGTGTGGCTGTTGTGCTTGGTGTGCACACACTGCTTGTTGTGCATACAGTGCTGTGTGTATGTGGCCTTGGCGTTGCCTGATGTGCATCCCCTGATGCCCTGTGGTGTTTGTTGATTTTTAATTTAATGTGCATCTGTGGTTGGTTTGATGTGGCAGTGTAGTTCTGTGCAGGTGCACTTCTTGTGTGATTTGTGGTATGTTGTGTGTGTTTTGTTCCTGAGTGATGAGGATGTGCACTCATGTTTTGTTTGTGCTCCCATAGCCTCTCCACAGTTTGGCTGACAAGGTATGTCTGTTTCTGTTGGGGTTCTGTGTGTGTTCCTGTGGTGTTTGTGTGTTGTTTTTGGGACGGCATTTGTTCAGGCTTTCCTGTGTGTGTTATCTTTGTAGCTACACCCAGGGTGTGTGTTTGTTTGTGTGTGTATGTGCTGGCAAGGTTGTCAGCCTTCAGTGTGTGTGGCACTGGTGTTGTGTGTTCCTTGTCAGCTACTCCTGCAGTGGCGGTCTCCCTGGTTGTTTGTTGTGTGGTTCAGGCTGTGGATTGTGCTTGCTTGTTGCTGTGCTTGTTGCTTGTTGCTGTGCATGGGGTGCACAGGATAAGGACCTGGCCCGTGACTTGATGGGGTGTGTTGATGTGTAGTTGGGGGTGGTGTGTCTCTGTGGTCTTTGTGCCCTGCCCATGCCTTGGAGTGGCCCTACCTTCTGCATTGTGCGCGTGTGTTGACCGCTGCGGTGACGTGACCGGGACCAGGACATGGCTGTTAGTTCGTGGTCGATGTGTGTCCAGGATGCAGTGGGGTGACTTAGTCGCAGGTGGGTCATGTGTGGGTGCCCTTGTGGATGTGTTGTTACCCCCAGCAGGGTGTCTGTGGTGGAATTACACCCTGTGTCAGCCTGTGTGTTGTATTTGTGTATTTGCGTACCTTCGGCGGCGTCCGCGGCAGCTCATTTCATAATAGTACTGTAGCAGGTACAGCACCAGAAACACATGTAGAACTGAGTCCATGGTGGTTGTGACTGGGTGGTGTGGACCGAGTCTCTGTATCGCGCTCCGCTGTCGAGTTTCCGCCGTCTCTGTTTGGGCGGTGTCTCCGCTGCGGTGCGTCTGCCTGTTTGGGCCATCCTAATTTGTGGAGCCGGGCGGACGTCATTCCGCATGGCGGAGAGTCTCCATTGGCTCCCACCGCCGCGGTGGCGGGCGCACTTTGATGGCGGTGCAGGTCGCTCAGCCACGGGCAGGAAATTACCTATGTTTTCCTTTCCTAATATGGTGGACGTGATTCCCGCTGCTCGCTGGCGGAAAAAGGCGTTTTTCGGCCCCGCCCGACATCCTAATGAACCCCATAGTATTGATACGTGTAATGTACTGCACAGTGGACGCAACCATATTATCTCAGATACTGGGGAATATCTCGGTCATGTCGCTGTGTTGTCCCCCCCCCCCCACCCCTTGAAGCAGAAGCGGAATGGGCTGGTCCAATATACACAACTCCAGCATAAGAGTATAAATACATAGGCAACGCCTTGGGCACGGTTCACTTGTGCGAAGACAAAAGACTGCCACAGAGATGATCCTCACCCTGCCACGTGGCTGCTGCCATAACCACGTGCCTCCTCGATACAGGCCCATTGCAAACTCAGCGCCATAGCACCGCAACTTAAGTCTGTACTGACTATTGCCTTCGATCTACACTGCGGACAGCAGGGTTCACAATTTGAATTCAGATTTGGATCTACACTACGGACAACATTGAATCTAGCCTTGATTTAGTTAATGCAGAGACAAATGTACTCTAGGTCCTCAGATTTTGTTACAGGATGTGGCAAACAGTATTCTTCGATGTCTGTGCTGACTACTGCCTTCGATCTACACTGCGGACAGCAGGGTTCACAACTTGAATTCAGATTGGGATCTATACTACGGACAGCATTGAATTTAGCCTTGATTTATTTAATGCAGAAACAATTGTACTAAATGTCTTCAGATTTTGTTAAAGTATGTGACAAAAAGTATTCTTCGATGTCTGTGCTGACTACTGCCTTCGATCTACACTGCGACTGCAGGGTTCACAACTTGAATTCACCTTTGGATCTACACCATGGACAGCATGGAATTCAGCCTTGATTTATTTAACGCAGAGACAATTGTACTCTATGTCCTCATATTTTGGTAATGGATGTGACAAAAAGTATTGCTCGATGTCTGTGCAGTACAGTAGCCAAGACACATTGTATCAGTGCGGCTCGTCCAGACCACGCATCATCGCAGGGTGCGCACACGCTGAGTTCTTCAGGTACCACTAACTCACTGCACCACAAGTCATTGCCACGTGGCCTTATTAAGGAACAATTCATTAGACAGAAGACATTGCTCCCAGTGCGGTCCTCCCGGACCACACACATGGCCTTATTAGGGCAGAATTCACAAAACAAAAAACATTGGTACCAGTGTGGCCTCCCCGTTCCACGCATCATCGCAGGGTATGTACAAGCTCATTACCAAAGGCACTACTAACTCAGTGCACCATAAATTATCGCAAAGAAGAGTAAACAGTTTTATGTCAGCCATGAGGCATACTACCACTCAAAAATTGAATTGATACAGAATTCGTTAGACAAAAGACATTTGTCCGAGTACGGCCCCCCTGGACCATGCATCATCGCAGGGTATGTACACGTTAAGCACCGAAGGTACTACTGACTCAGTGCACCATAAATCATCACCACGTGGCCTTATTTAGGCAGAATTCACAAGGCAAAAAACATTGCTACCAGTGCGGCCTGCCTGGACCACGCATCATCGCAGGCTCCACAGAACCTTGCTTCAGGTGCCACTAACTCAGTGCACCACTTATCATCCCTGGTTGTACACACGCAAAATTACCAATACTGTGCAGCTCTACTCAACGTCACTTGGTCGTGGGACCTTCAATCAATCAATCAATCAAAACAATTATATAGCGCAGTACTCACCCGGAGGGTCTCAAGGCGCTTGGGGGAGGGGGGTCTGTTACTGCTCGAACAGCCAGGTCTTGAGCTGCTTCCTGAAGGCTAGGTGGTCTTGGGTCAGTCGGAGGTGGGTCGGGAGGGAGTTCCAGGTCTTGGCGGCCAGGAAGGAGAAGGACCTTCCTCCTGTGGTGGCTCTTCGGATGCGGGGGACGGCGGCGAGGGCGTGGCTGGTCGATCGAAGCTGGCGAGTGGGAGTGTAGAAGTTGAGGCGGCTGTTGAGGTATCCTGGGCCTTGGTTGTGTAGGGCTTTGTGTGCGTGGGCGAGGAGACGGAAGGTGATTCTCTTGTTGACCGGGAGCCAGTGCAGGTCTCTCAGGTGTCTGGAGATGTGGCTGTGTCGGGGGATGTCGAGGATGAGTCTTGCTGAGGTGTTCTGGATCCGCTGGAGTCTCTTCTGGAGCTTGGCGGTGGTTTCTGCATAGAGGGCGTTGCCGTAGTCCAGTCGGCTGGTGACGAGGGCCTAGGTGACCGTCTTCCTGGTCTCGGTGGGGATCCACCGGAAGATCTTGTGTAGCATGCGTAGGATGTTGAAGCAAGACGAGGAGACGGCGTTGACTTGTCTGGTCATGGAGAGGGAGGAGTCCAGGATGAAGCCCAGGTTGCGTGCGTGGTCTATTGGTTTGGGTGAGCTGCCCAGGGCGGGGGGCCACCAGGAGTCGTCCCAGGCGGAGGGCGAGGAGCCCAGGATGAGAACTTCCGTCTTGTCTGAGTTCAGTTTCAGGCGGCTGTTCCTCATCCACTCGGCTACGTCTTTCATCCCTTCGTGTAGGTTGGTTCTGGCGGTGGCGGGGTCGTTGGTGAGGGAGAGGATCAGCTGGGTGTCGTCGGTGTAGGAGATGATGTTGAGGTTGCGTTGGCGTGCGATAGCCGCCAGGGGGCTCATGTAGACATTGAAGAGGGTGGGGCTGAGCGAGGAGCCTTGAGGGACGCCGCAGATGACTTCGGTGGCTTCTGATCTGAATGGGGGTAGGCGGACTCTCTGTGTCCTTCCGGTCCTTGCTAACCGCTGCCTCCTGCCTACACTGCAGTCATCAGAGCTCACAATTAAATTGACTCTTCATTCATTATTTGCAGAGTGCAGTACCAAACTAAGTATAATGTCCCTCAAACCTACACAATATCCCTTTAGTATCCTTCCTTCAAGAACTTCTTTTATGCCAGTTATAGGTTTAGTACAATAACCAAATTCATCCTGCAAGTCCAAAGGAACACTGAATGCCAGTCTACACTGCGGACAACATAGCTCACAATTTGCACTATAATGTCCCTGAAACCTACACATTTCGACAATGTACTCGTTACATGTTTCATCTTTGATTTGAATCGTGATTACAGATGATGCAGTCCGGTAGGCAACAAACAACGCTTCCAGTGCAGCCCGCTCGGACCACGCATTGTCACATGTTGCATGCACGCTGAGCGCCAGACGTACCACTAACTCAGTGCACCACAAATAATTGCCACGTGGCCTTATTAAGGCAAAATTCAGTAGGCAAAAGACATTGCTACCAGTGCAGCCTGCCCAGCACCATGCATCATCGCAAGCTCCACACAAGCTGTCCCTACCTCAGCCCACCACAAGTCATGAACTCTTTACGATAGAATCTATTGTGTATTATTTCACATGTAGTGCTCATACCTTTGTGCAACACAAGTCATAAACAATTTATGATGGAATATATGTGTATGATATGATGATTACTATTGTACTTGTTACCAACAGCAACGATTTCCGGAGGGCTGGCTTACACTCACCCCACATTCACCCAGCACAGACATCACTAGACATGTAACTAGGCATGAGCGGATTTTGCGGATTGGCAATCCGCGAATTTGCGGATTTGCGAACTCGCAATCCGCAAAATCCGCGAATTCCCGCGAATTTGCGGATTTTTTTTTTTTTTGTGTTCGCCCGTGTTTCTGCCAGTTCGCGAGGGTTTTTACAATTTCGCAATTTGCGAACTTACCTGTCGGGTCGCAAGTTTTGCAAACTTGTTGTTTCTACGTGTCCAACCTGTTTGGGACACTCTTCTTCATCACTGCCACTCTCTGTCACCACTGCCACTCTCTGACTACTCATGCCACCCTCTGGCCCACCCATGCCACCCTCTGTTTCATCACCACACCCTCTGGTTGTCCAGTGTACATTATTTTCGGCAAAGCAAAGCACACCTTCCCTGCCTCAAGTGACCTGAATTAATTTGGGGCTGATTAATGTGTCACAGAATATTTTTTTAGCTGGCACCTGCTTCCTTAGTGCGCCCTGATTAGTGATCTTTTGCACTTGCTAAGTGCTTTCATTGTTGCAAAATTAGTTACAACACCTGCCCTGCCCCAACTGACAATAATGAATTAGGGGCTGATTAATGGATTTTAACTTCCAGCCTGGCTCCTGCTTGTCTCCCTTAGCTGTAATTCATGACCTTTGTGGCATATGTGTAACTATTCTGAGGTTCAGAGCAGGGTCACATAATAGTTTCAACTGGCAACTGAACTCTGGAGGGGCCCCTCAGGAAGCACTACAGGAAATGGCTACTAATGATGTGCCTGAACTTTTGAACCTGGTAAGTAGTTACTTTCAGTTTTGCTTAGATCATATTTCTGCAATTTCGCACTTATTCGCGGGGCGCGAACTCACGCGAACAGTGCGAGCAGTGCGAGCAAAATCCGCTGCTCGCGGATTTGCGGATTTTGCAGGAAATTCGCAAATCTCGCGGATTGCGGATTTCCCGAAAATCCGCAAAATCCGCGAGCGGAACGGATTTTCCGCCCATGCCTACATGTAACCCTGGTAATAAAATGGAGTAGAGCGCACGTGCCCGTACCCAGTTCAACTATCTATCTGTGTTTGTGTATTCATTATGTTTGTAAAATGCTGCCCCTGGGCCCTACCACATTACATTGTGCTCTAAACAGCGTATGCAACCTTCTTACCTCTGGCAGTAGGAAAAACTTTGGCTATGTAACTATCTCTTACTCATTCTACAAGTACGCACGTATAGACTGGATGATTAGAGTACTGCAACCAAAGTGTATAGTAAATTTATAAGTGTCTGCGATTGCTGGAGTTTTTTTTGTAGCATATTTATATGGCGCGAAGTCGACCTAGAACTATTTCAGCGGTTTACATGAGCACCGTATTTACAGTACATTTTCAGGCACGCAGAGATTACGTGATTTGTCTACAATACCAGGATGTGGATGCGACTCCGAGGCTCGAACACTGATTTCCAGCACCAAGTTCGATAGTATGCCCGAATGACCACGTAAGTATATATTAGCTGCCCTTCATGTGCCAAAACTGCAACCTAAACTTTCATAGACCTGTATTGCTTCAGCTACAACACTCCACTGAATGTACAACAAACATTCATATTCGCAGAAATGCGTCATGTCCACCATCTGCTATGTATGGAACTATGGATGAATATAGGGTCAGTGATACCCTGTACCTTCCATGTTGTTGGACTTCACAGACATAATGACACATTAGCGGTTAAGACCCGGGTGACAGCATAACTACAACACGAACACCTGAATCAGTTCATTTCTCAAATAGCTCACAACGGAGCCACGCCCATAGCTCTGGAGTCATTGTTCACAGCCTCGTGCAGCACTGGCATACGTCAGGCCAGCCCACTCCACTTACGCTTAGAGGAAAACACAACAACAGTACATGGCCCAGATTTTTATTGTAGTGATCTGCTAGTTACAGGTCTAGTTGTCAGAATGGCACACACACACTCCCTCATGGCTGGTATACACCCACACCACACCCATCCAGCACAGGCGTCACAAGACACGTGACCCTACCAATAAAAAAGACCGGGCGCACGGGTTCTACGCCATTTTAGAGTTGCTCCCATCACAAGTGCTGTGATTTCCCGTCCTGGTGGTTCGGACGCCTCATATAGGCCCGAACCACCGAACAGGGGGGCCACCACCACGTGCGTGGCCTCTTTGGTCACTGAGCTAGTGGTACCGCGAGGACTGAGCGGGTGAGCAATCTGCAATGATGATGGGTGCACGAGTATGTCCTTTGCCATAGTGATATCAAGACTCAGTACCGAATGTGAGACTTCTTGGTGGCAGAGCGGGACTGCATGAAGTAGAAGGTGCCCTGTCCGCGAAAAGGTGAGCAGTGAGGCCTAGGTGCACACCGGAGGGAGTAGATGAAGTGCAG
Organism: Lissotriton vulgaris; assembly: GCF_964263255.1. NCBI lineage: Eukaryota > Metazoa > Chordata > Amphibia > Caudata > Salamandridae > Lissotriton > Lissotriton vulgaris. The sequence continues at coordinate 493,022,827 of NC_141696.1, forward strand.
CAGACTGGATACAAAAAGGTGACACAGCGATTTAGCCATACACAGTCCTATATACCCTGTCTTATTGCATTTTGATTTTTTTTCCAATAGCAGGAAAGTTTTTATAGTCGGTCAAATGTCCGTTGCTCCAACAAGTGTAGCAAAGTAAATGAGTATTTATTTTTTTATCCTATGTACCCTTAAATTTACCATCTTAATTTGACAACCTTTTCTTTAACAATTCTTTTAGGACTCGCGCCTGCGTTGCTGTGCGCAGTACATCTCGTGCCTTCACTGTATGCACAGCATAGCTCATGCAGCGCGAGATATTTTGTAAGTGAAAAAGCGGGGATTTGAACCTAACCTACGAATTGCATGCGGTCGTGCGTGTCAGTTTCCTTCCGTGCTACCTTATTGGCCTTTGCGTGCAACTTATTCTAAAAGACTGCACGCAATTTGCCAGACGCAGACACATTGCTCTGCCCATGGCTTACCGGTGTCTATTACGACATGGGGTTTCAATTATCATGCCCAGACACGACGTGATGATTGAAACCACGTGTATGGCTGCGCACCACTTGTTTTCTATAACCGGATGGAAAACATTACTACTTTGACTAATTGTTGATAAATCGAAGCCAATTAAACAAAGTTGGAAAGGTGCAGATAGATGTGTTTTTAATGGGGGAGGGGAGGGGTGTAAGAGGGCAGTGTTATTCTACTCCACATTAAGATAGTGGCAATTACCAATCATAACATCTTCCTTCATGTTATTCCTATTAAAGATTCTGTGCCATACATAATGGTTTCTGCTATATCACTTTAAGTTCAACTCTATAATAGTGCAAGCATTTGCAGTGCAATAGGTCTCACATTACTAAAGTTTGAACTATTGGTGTTGCATCATTTAGCAATGCCAATAGCTCAAACTTTAATAATACGAGACCTATTGTATTGCAAATGCTTGTTTTTAAGGAGGTATGGTGTGTTGCGAGCATCGAAGTATGTAGACACGAGCGTGACATTCGTGTCACAGCTCGTGGCTGCTTCACGTCGCTTTCGGAATGTTATGTTTTGAATATGAGAAGCTTGAGAAGTAGAAATTTACGGGTGTTCAGTCATTCTTGGTTTAAATTTGCTGCATGCAACACATGTTTTGAGGAGCAATTGAAATCAACAGAATTACCGTCTCTGTCTTTTTATGACTAATTGTCTATTATCTTTTAGATGTGGAGCTTCAGGGTCCACTATGTACCGGCACATGGTGGGAGGCACACCAGTGACAGAAAGGTGAGCTGCAAAATTTTTTTCAGTGTCACTCTCTCACTTCCTCTCTCCTTTGATGAACAAATGACTCACAATCTTATCTTCCTTTTTATCTAACAGGTTGTGTTTTGTGAATTGGCGTCCCCCCCTCCACCCTCCTCCCAACACCACCAAAGCTCAACGTCTGAGGAATCTGAGATGATGCATGGCCATCCTAACAACGCCTGAGAAGGTTGCTTCAGCACGTGGTGGACCCTCTTTTAAACACGCCGGTGGCACAAGGTGAGCAGAGAAGCTTCTTTCTGCAGCAACGAGAAGCCATTTCTGGGCGGTGAGAGTGGATAGTGTGCAGCAACCTGAGTGTGTAAGAATGTACAATCACCTCCGGACACTGGGAGTGGATGGGGTGCAGCAGTATGGGTGTGCAGTAATGAGAAGTCACCGCTATGCAGTGGGAGTACATGGGGTATAGCACCCTGGGAGGAAAAGAGCGCACAGACACCTCCTTGCAGTGGGAGTTGATGGAATACAGCAGCCTGGGTGTGCAGAGGCGTAACGCAGAAATATACGTGTGCAGTTATATGTACTCTGCAATTACTAATTGTATACTATCTTTCAGATCACTAAACTTGAGGGTGCCCTATACCCCGGCACGTGGTTGGACACACACCGGTGGCAAAAAGGTGAGCTGCGAAGATTTTCTCCAGTGTCAACACTCCCTCTCCTGCTTCATCTATTCCTTTCTCTCTCCCACACTTTCAATGTATTTCTTTCTCTCTTCCACTCTCTCTCTCATTCTTTCTTTCTCTCTCTTCCTCTCTTCACTTTCTCTCTCTTCCTCTCTCTCACACTGTTTCTCTTTCTCTTTTCAAGTTATGAACCCTGCTGTCCACAGTGCAGATTAATAAATCAAGGCTGAATTGAACGCTGTCTGCAGTATACATCCAAAGCAGAATTCAAGTTGTGAGCTCTGCTAAATGCAGTGTTTGCAACATGTAAGCAGAGAGGCCTAGGTGCACAAGGCCTCCAAATAAACGCGGTGCGAACAGAAAATATTGTCCTGCATAATGACGTGATCTCTCACCTCATTCAGTCTCATCTCTAAATAATTTTAAAGGCCTGCTGGACCATACTGTAGATCTGAGCCAGCGGGCACTTCCTTACAGCGAAATATAAGCATTACGACAGGTGTGGAAAATGGGGGAAAACCACAAAAAAACTAGTTTGCCATAGTAAAACAGTAAATTTGAGGAAAATGGCTCTAACAAAACTACTATTTTGTGTTTGAAAACTGCCACCATTTTCCCAAAATTGTGATTATTGAAATATTTGCAATTTTCAGAATTCATGATTTTTATTAATAGTCCTATTGTGCACAGCTATGGGCGTTGAATGGGTACATGGCAGGCGAAAGCAGTACATTATGAGAAAAACACTAGAAAATCTTTGAAAAACAAAACCGCTATAGTTCAGTGAAAAAGCCCTGAAATTTCTCCGTTATAGTCTGCAAAGCACAAAAGGCACACCATAACTCACACTGCAATGATAATTAATTGCTTACTTTAATTTAAATGCAAAACCTAAACATCATGAAATTCACAAGTTATGGTAACACACACTCACTATGCAGTGCTTGTAACCTTACACATGACATAACTGATGTAATTGCAAATTACATCATAATTGAAATCATTGATACATTTAATGAAATCATTGATGATACCACTGATGATATTCATAAAATGAGAGTACAAAAAGAATACTGAGTGATGCAGAGTGGGGTAAAGAACCCCATTATGAACCTAAAAAACTTCACAAAAACGTTGGCCATGCGGAGCAGTAACATGTCCATATTTGTGGTCATATTAGAATGCACTGCCATGTTGGAAACGAATTAGCCGGAGGGAAGGAAACAGACTGAGTCCAGGGCTTTCATTGGATGAAATCTATATTTCATAAGAAGTTTCTCTGCTCAGAGAATTAACAATACCTCTATGGTAAATACAGATTTTGAAACCACTGCATTTTCGGCAAATAAAATTACCCAAACATTACGGTTAAGTTGGTCTTCCCATAAGACATGGTTTTTGAATCCGTAGTAACCTTTGTGACATTTATCTACTAGTTACAAAAGTTCGACTCATCCCTATCGACTCGGTCTTGGAGGAATTTGGGGACATCGCTCAAAGGGAGCAAAAATTATACGACGCATCCTTGTGCTTTCCCCTCAACTGGTGCACAATTGACTGCCATGCGCCAGCAAAGGCATCCTTACGCCATTTTGCAAGGGTGCCTGCGCTGTGGGGATGAATGTTTTTGTATAGGAAGGAACACCTTACTGCACAAAAATAATAATTAATCGCATTTTCCGTGTTCTATGCGTGCTGCAGAGTAATGCGAGAAAGGGGCCCATATTTACAAGGTCATTAAAAGTCATGCAAGGTAAGTCAAAAAAAGTGATGCACTGGCAGCGCAAAAGGCTTGTAAATAAGCCTCTAAATATTTGCAGAATTTATGTTAAAAGGATTTGCAAATAGAAAATAGTCTAAAACATAGCAAATTCCAATCACAAAGTTGAAGCAGGTGGTTTGAAGATGTAAACTTTAAAAGCAAACGCAAGGTGCCATCCACCCCTCCAGTAAAACATCCCTCTATGCCACGGTGCAGTGCATGGTGATACTGACAGCATATTAAAGGTGCAGGATGAGAAAGGATGGGCCTGATTCAGAAACAAAACACTTTGGGCCTCATTTATGAAGGCCTTGCGCCACTAGTACGTCACTTTTTCCCATTTTAAAAGTGACGCACCGGCGGCGCAAGGCCATCATAAATAAGGACCTTCATTTTCAAAAAATTAGCAGCAGATTTTGAAAAGGTGAAATAGCAATTTGCATAGCATAAAGGTCCATTGTGATGTGTGGTGTATACACTTAATGCTGTGGGCTCATAGCTCCTGTACTTACCTTCACTTGCAGAGTATAGTGACCTCACACTTGAACAAGTGTATTTAAAAAATGCATAAAACAACATCAAAAGTTTGTACTGCACGGAACAAGAGGTACTTCCAGTTTGTCTATCATTACTCCAAATGAGCATATCCTTTTGCACAATGTCCTTTGGCACAGTGAAGAGTTAGTGAATTTTTTCGCTATGCAAAGGCTGAGGCTGCTCACGGTCACATGCGATAGTTACAACCAGTTACTCCTTCTGGGATGATGCTTATGCACTGTGCATTTATCCATCAACGATCATGGTATCAAATGCAAGGTAACAAACTGTTATTATATGTAGAAAAATACATCAAACCTTCAGGACATGTCAACTAATGTTGAGTTTCACTATGAGAATATGGGAAACTACACACAAAATAAAACCAATAAATATTCAACAGCAAATAATTACCGAAACATTCCCCTTTATGAAATAATTTTGCTGTTTCAATCATTCGTTGTGCTGTCTGTTCCTAGCAGAGAGCCACTAATGCAGGTAGTTTATCATCACACCCGCCTTCTAGTAGGGAAACAGTGCCTGTGTGTGGAGCATCAGCACTGCTGCTGGAGCTTTGGTCCAAGCAGGTGACTTGGTCCAAGTATCTTAAACTTAATGCCTGTGTGCCCTGCAGCACCTGAAGACAGTAATAACTTGTACCACCACATGCTTAGAGCCGATTACAACTTTTGGTGGAGCCTGCGTGCCAGATTACGACTTACAAGTAGTCTGGCAGACAGGCGGTATGGAGGTACCATGGCTGGGCCTCTTTTACAGGGGACACCGTAATTTAAAAGACACCGTAATGGGACCACACTACAAAGTTCCTGTATGGCATGGACTCGAAAGTCCATGCCATGCAGGAACCTATGTGCATGCACACAAAGGGGCACATGTTATGCTCCCCTGTGTGCATCCTTATGCAGATGAGGCACAGGGGGCCCTGAGGGCCCCCTTTGTTTCCACTCTGCCAGGGTTTTAATGGCGGTGGAAACACCATGAAACCCCTAACAGGGAGGAAACTCGTAATATGTTTGGCGGGACTGTGGCGCTCCCGCCAAGCATATTGCGGCCTCTTATTTCATGTGTTATAGAATAGTTGTACCTCGGCGCACTAATATTTGACAAAAACAATTTACAGTATTGTCATTGAATTTGAGCAATACATGGTTTGGATATTCACTATTGCATTCAAATGTTCTTTGTTTTGAGCACTATGAGCAAATGTAGCGGCCAGAATGGAGGTCCTAGTCCTAGGGCCTTCCAAGTACTGGCATTTGAAAAGCAGCCGAAGATAGCCGACACGTGTTTCATTACTTATGTGTAACTTTTTCAAGGCTTATTTATTGTGCTGAAAAATCTGTCACAGCGAAGAAAGGTTTTAATATGGTTGTCAGAACAATACTTGGAAGTGTTTGGTCAGTTCTCATTCTTTTATATTGAATTTCCCACCCTAGGGGAAAAAGTTGTCTGGGAAACTTGATCTATCGACAGGTCTGTGGTAGATGGATGTATTGAATTTGAAATTATATATACTGTTTTTGAAAATATATACAGTTCTTGTACTGTGTTTGGAATTACATACAATTTCTACGAAAAACTCTTGGACTGAATGATATTAAATTGCACAGAAAATATATTCATTTTGATGTTCTTTTCTCTTTATATGGTTGATGCAATTCTAATGTTCTCTTATCTGTGAGATAATATACCAAAAAAGTAATCATTATTGTAGGATCTCTCAAATTGGCCATTTGCTCAAATTCTATGAACATACCCTATATTGTTTTTGTCAAATATTAGAGTGCTGAGGTACAACTATTCTTTAACGCATGAAACACTGGGTCTTTAATACCTGTTAACCTAGCATCCTTGGTAGTGGGATGTTCCAGTTACCTTGAAGGGCACCGTAATCTCGGAAATTGACCCATTAGAAATAGACAAATAATACAAAGTTATTTATAACATTTGATGTGCGACTGTCAAAACCACCACTACCGCTGTAGGATATTATATTGCAGCCTCTGACCACTGCTTTAACGCCAGGGATCAGTGGTTTCCTGGCAGAGCCAGTGGCCCTAGGGTGGTCCGACTGCCCAGTTTGTAACTGGGTAGCCGAACTGCCGGTCCAGGGGTGGTTGGATCTGCCACTGCCGCGCCACCATAAGTTTGGCGATTCTTGGACTGTCAGACTCATAATAGGGCCCCTTATGTGCATATAGGTTGGTGTGGAGTGCAAAAAAACGATGGATTTGGGCCCAGATCTTTGGACTGGGGTGAATGTGTGACATTGATCCACATTCGGTCCATCACCTGTTTTGTTTGCATATAGGTTTATGTACAACATGGACTTTCAAATTCATACCATACAGTAACCTTGTAGTGCGGTCCCATTGCTCTGCCTTTATCAAATGCGCCTCTGCCTTTAAATGAGGCACTGCCATGGCACTGCAACGCCACCCACACCCCCGCCAGACTACTTGTAAATCGTAATCTGGCAGGCGGGGGACCTTTGGCGGAGCGGTGGTGAGGATTCTAGCACCTTCCTCTCTGTTCTGCTAGCGAGTTAGTCAAGTTCTGCAGAAACTCCCTTTATTTAACCCAGCTCTTTGTCAGTAACCTTCATTTCCACCTTCTCTGTTCTTCCTATGTATGGACACTACTCTCCCTGGACATGTGAAAGATGTGGCCTCACTGCTTGGTGAGCTCCCCTGCTGCAATGTTTCTGTGTGACAATGGTCAGAGATAAGTGATTTCATCAGTGGCCAGAGATAAGTGATTTCATCAGTGGCCGTCAGTTCAACGGCCACAACTTGAGAAATCTTCTAAACAGCAAATTGCGCGTCCTTTGGCGATTGAAAATCATTATGAATCGCTACAATGCCATGGGCTCATACATATTGTTTAGTAATTTCCATTATAGATTCAGCTAAGTTCGCAAAGTGAGAATCACTGCATTTTACATTTGTAAATTAGGCCCATGTCTTAAGATAGCTTGGGAGATAGTTCAATGTGTTCTACATTTCATTGCTCCAAATAAATTATTCAATTTTCATCATTGATGCAATTTGCTTGAAATCAGAAATGGTGGTTTCAGAACACTGTGCATTTTTTAAAGTGGAAATGTATTATAAGATAATGTGAAACTTTATGAAAAGCAGATTATACCACATGGGGAAACAAACCCAAGAAACACAAGAACCCTGTCTTTGTTTCATTTCCCTGCATATTAAATTCCTTCTCTATGTCAGCACATGTTAAATATTTCCTTCTATCAGATTCCAAACCCATAAGTTACAGTTCCAATATTAACATCTATGAAATGATTCACACAGTCTTTTAGATCTGATAAATAACAGTTTGACAAGAACCACTTGATAACAGGATTAAGGAATGCAAGAATACTTCCTGGGGAGGCTATTTAAAGTTTCACTATCAGATAACAAGAGTTTTTTTTGTACTGTTCAAAAAATATTTCCATCTATGATCCACAAGGCACTAGAGAGAAAGACAGGAGACACGAACACTAGGAGTTATCAGATAAACCTTTCATTCAACAATGAAAATAATAACCTGCTTTACAGTTTACTTAATGCTGTATTTTGACAATTCCGCAGTACAGTAAAATAGCAGGTGTTGTTATCATGCAAATCAACCTTTCTACGTTAATCAACTGTAGAATGATGAAATGCTGAGCCAATGTTTCCAGACTTTGAAATTGATGAAGACTACAAATAAATTCATTTGAACTAAGTATGAATCCATATTTCAAGCTTGAAAAGACACCAACTCAGCTTAATACTTGTCTTATATGAAAACATAACATTTTCTCTTCATCATCAAAACTTTATTTGATTATATATAATAATCATAAAAGCACAACAAAATTCACAAAAATATGTCTTTTAAAATCCTATACGTGTTTTTGTAAATTTGATAATTGCTTACTCTAAAACACAGTGAGCAAAATTACATTGCTTAAACAAAGGCATTAAAAAGCGTTTAGAATAAGCAATATAAGAGTTACAAAAGAAGACAACAGCAAAAGTGTTGAATCTGAAAGGCCATCACATGGACATGTGCAAATATTACAACTGTTATACTGGTCCAAAGGAAAACATAACTGTGAACGAATAGCCCGAGTCCTAAAATGAGTTCGAAGAGCCCTTTCCCAGTGTCCTGCCACTTTTCAGCAAATAAGGCCTTATACGGAACGTCATTTGTACCATTAAATAATGCCTAAGTGTAGGTTTCAACAGCTCAGCACTTTCCCTATACATGCGTCGTTTATCAATAAAAGTTTGCCCCACCCACAGTCTATAGACTGACAAAATAGTGGATGGTATCTTGAAAAGAAGAGGTCCATCCAGACTGTCGAAAGCTTCCTTAACGTATGAGATCCTGGGTATTTTAAGGCCTTTATCACAGTGGTTAATGAGAAGTCGATTACAACTCGCACCAAAGTATCAATGGAGCAAGTTTGATAAAGTCATCAATATATGAGTGAACCAGCTTATCATGACAGATGGAACTTGAGCTACATGGGGGGGTTGAGGCGTTGAGAAATGAGACGACAACAACATCGGTTCTCTTCCAACTGCAAGGACGCATGTTTACGAATCCCATACATTGCTATAGACATGCATTGTCTTTTATATATTTCGAAGAGAGGGGGAGGAGGTTTACTTCCAATTGATGTTGCCAAACTGAGGAATGTGCCAACAGACTGACTAAATGTCTGTCTTCTGATAGAGGCGTTCTGTCTCCTTGAGTTGGATGATTGAAATACATTTTTAATTTAAGTGTGCTTCTTCTATTGATGGAAGCAAGCATTGGCTTGGCAAATCCAATAGGTTTACATTGAATGCCAGCCTTTGGCTTTGACAATATTTGGCACTGGCTGTAAGCCTTTAGATTTGCTAAGGCTTCTTTCGTTTTGAGGGAGCAAAAATACTTTTTGTCACAAAAAGCACGCCTGTCACAGTAGTCCGTGGCACTTAAGGGAACTATGTGTGTGTGAATGAGTTCTTTGAAAAATTGCAGAATGACATCACTCACAGTAAAGTTAGCCAGTGGTTAAAATGGGCAGTCCCGTTGTCCCATGCTATAAACTGTAGTGAGTGGACAAAAAATGTGGATGGCAGACCAATGGTTGAAGAGGGTTGGCTGACATCCTCTCTAAGTAAATATAATTTATATATACTTTCGTTAAAATAAAAATGACTTGGCGAACTTCAACTCTATTATGTAGCAAATGTTAAAATTAAAAGAATAGTACTTTATTTAAAAATGTTAAGGCAATGCTGAAATGATTGACACATTTGGTATTCTAAACTGCATCATTTTAACTCTAGTTTATAAGAGCTCACCCTGCACAGTAGACAGAAATGACCATCAGTTAAGACTCTTGAGCTTTGCCCCTGAACCGCGTCCATGAGATCATATCTGGGCAATGAGCACATCACTGCCAATTGCCTATAGGATTTGATGGAAATCATCTATTCTCTATATACCACCCAGTCAAAATGGTGCCTGATGATTTGCGCTTTGATGGGAAGTGGTTAGGCCACTTTGGCACTTATTAGGACTGGCCGGTATGATTGAGGGCAGTGATTTCTCTTACCCCATATATCTCAATTAGGAATTTGGCGGCTAAAACGGCACTTCCGTCATTTTCACTCAATACATTTTGGCAGGTCAAACATGCTGAAATTGCAGAGGAAAAAAAATGCCCAATAATTACTGGTCCAGATGGATTTGGGTGCTTTCAGCATCACAATCTGGATCTTAGTCCCCATATTTGGTCAATTCTGTGGGCCTAATGTTCACAAGGTCATGCTGAACCCGTACCAGGAGCTGGTATGAGATTAATGAATCGTCCCCAGAATTATTTACTGAACAGGGACGTGTTATATATCACAAATTAATTGTGTTGAATGTTGCTATCATTTTACGGTAACAGGTATTAAACATGCAATATCTGACATCGGTCTACATAGGCATGCCTCTCATTTTATGTCTAGTCAAAATAAAAATCAAAAATCAACAATTTGTTTACAGAGGTAAGGCACTAGAATGTTATGGTGCAGTGCAATTATTATTTAGGAGCTGCTCCTGACCCTAAGGTTGAGTTATTATGCAGAGGTGAAGGTACAGAAGACACAGAAAAAATTATGTTCCCTCCTGTACACATTGTCACTGCATCACTTTTTGTATGTCAACGGCTTGTAGTCATGAACCCTCATTTTCAAAGTCTAACTAGGGCTGGCAAGAAACTATCCTCTACTGGCACTGGGGTCTGGTGAATCTGACACTAATCCAGTCAGTCACAGCCATGTGATTCTGTCACAAAACACCACACTACTTTGTGGGTGTTGCCATTTAGATCAGAGTAGGTGGCCCACCAGTCTAGCAGGTTTGCAGCGCTCTGGGCTCCAGTTCCCATGCACAAAAATCGCTGCCATACTTACAGAATCCCTCCCACATAGATGGATCCCTGTGAATGCACCAGTGCGGCAGATGCACTTTCACCAGTGCGGCAGATGCACTTTCATCTCTTATGAATGCCAAGCGAGTACCCATGTTTTTTGGTCTGCTTAGAATTCTGTTTTGCTTTTGAGCAACACCCCTCTCAAACAGAGGCGGAACTGCTGAAAAAAAGGCATGACGTGTAGGAAGTTTTCTTCCAGAGTGTCAAGAACATTCTCACATTTTGCTTAATGTGTCACACACCGGTGGTAAAAAAAAACAGACGGTGCAGGGATACGGTCTCTATGCCTACAGTCAAACTGGACAATAGTCCACCAGGTCGCAGCTTTCCGCTGGTGAAGCCAGCTAAATCTTTGCCAGTGGAAGTAATGTGGTTTCCCAGCATCTAACTTTGCAGTAATAACCATACATGGTTAGTTTCTGTTAATTTTTGAATTCTTAAGCGGGCCACCATCTTTGTGATACTGGCCAATTGTAGAGGAACACAATTTGCTACCTATCACACGAATATTGTTTAGGTGGGTCAAATTGTGACCCACTACGATTCTGTATTTTGTGAATGGCCTATTAATACATAGCAAACTAAGAATTGACTGCAACCAAGACATCTGCATGTTACGCAGAAAAGTCTGTGTCGCAGATTTAGTCCCTGACAATAGGTGACAGGAACATCTCAGAGGATGACCCAACTCTCACTCACTAGGAATCAGATCACTAATCTTGACATATGGGCCTCAATAAACTTCCATCTGACCATGCACATATTGTCATAACTTTGACCCAATTATTTTCACTCCTTCACTGGCTAACTGGTGATATCCCATTTTCTTCTGTCAACCCCACATTAAAGTATCTTTTCTCACTAAGAGTCTGGGTTTCTCTGGAGAATACATTAGGGCCAGATGTGTGACTGTTTCTTGCAGACACAAACGTGAATTCAGCCTGTTTCTGACCGCAAAATTGGTCTGCCCCATGCGCAAACCATATTTTGCGACTCGCTAATCTATTAGCGACTCGCAAAATATGGTTTGTGACTCGCTATTAGGAAGGGGCGGCTTAAGGCGTCCCTTCTTAATAGCAAGCCTAACACCAATGTATGATTGTTTTGCAACCGCATTTGTGGTCGCAAAACAATCGCAGTTTACCACCTACTTCAAGTTGGTGGTAAACCACTGGCAAACGGGAAGGGGTCCCCAAAAAATGAAACTGAAAAGTTTAATTTTTCTATTTTAAATGCATCCTTTTTCCTTTAAGGAAAGAAGGTTGATTTTTTTTAACTGCTTTATTAAAAAAGCAGTCACATACATGGTGGTTTGCTAACCCCAGCTGGCCACCATCCCTGTGAGTGCTAGCCATTCCCAATGAGGTCGCAAATCGCGCTTGCTTCTTGAATATTTGTAAAGCATGCAATTTGCTACCCCATTTGGAATCGCAAACAGTGCATGAAGTTTAGCGAGTCGTAAATTGGGAGTCGCAATTCCGCGCAATTTCCAACTCACTAAACTGAATGATAGTACATCTGGCCCTGAAAGATTTAGAAGTCAGTGTAAAAGTGGGGCTGTACATTTTATTAGCCTTTATTATTATGTTTAATAATATGTCACATCCAGCAATAACCCTTACATAAACTACTACTGAATTACGACCCTATGGGCCGTGTGACACCCCTTAAAATTTGACCTTGCATAATCAAAGACAAAGGCAAAAAACAACGGTTTACTCCTTATTTTACCTTAGCAAACTAGCATAGCCATTCCATGACCATTCTTCAGAAACTCTAAACAAATTTTGCTGCTACACTTGATGGAGGGTGGGGTATGGGGTGGGTGGGTACAAGGAGGGTTGGGTTATTGAGAGGGGAACATTTTTTAAAATTAACAACATGAGAATGAAATCTGTTAAAATTTGTAATAGGAAGACAGTTATTGGCACAATTAGAATAGAAGGGGACAATACTTTAATGGGATGTATCGATTGAGATGTTTGGCATGGAATATAGCAGGTCTTAATAGTAGAAATAAGAGACAACTAGTTTATGAGGAGCTAAGAATGTATAACCCTCAAATAGCTGTACTATCTGAGACTCACATTTCTCATAAAGACCGAAAACTGCTGGGGGAATTAGGCTATGGTGTAATAGTCTTTTCAGCATTGAATGTCTCAATACGAGGGGTCGCTATTCTGAAACAGAAATCATTTAAAACAGAAGTTGTCAGAACTGCAGTTGATAACGAGGCAGATGGGCTATCTCTGAAATCGTTTTGGAAAACCATAAATATGTATTTTGTGTTATATACGGACCAAATACAGACGATTCTACTGTTATTAACCGGTTGAACATGGAATTGTTGAAATGGGAAGGAGAGCGTATAATCATGGGGGACTTCAATTGCATATTGAGCTATGACATAGATACTACTAGGCGGGGAGCTTTCCAACGGATGCGCAGGACACAAGCCGCCATTATAGAACTTTTTTATACATAACAAAAGATGCATGGAGTATGATACATCCTAATGTAGCAAGGTATACTTATTATTCTGCACCACATAAACTTTGTACACATATCGACATGGCTTGGGTCTCAGATAAAATCTTAGAAACCAGTAGCATGGAGATACGTCCAAGGGTCACTTCTGACCATAACCCAACTCTTATTTCTTTTAATATCTCACAAAAAAGGCAGGGCCTAAGGCTATTTTTATTCCCTAGGTATCTATTATCAAACCAACAGTTTATCTTACAACTCAAGAAACATCTGATAGAGTTTATAGAAATAAATATCAATTCTACTCTGCCTACTATGGATTGGGAAGCCTGTAAGGCCATTATAAGGGGGTTTACGCTAAAGTTTGTCTGGAGGCAAAACTCAGAACGTAAAAAGGCAACTGAAATAATGATTACTAATATATTGCAATTGGAAAATCAATTATCGAAGGCTCTACGTCAGGGCTCAGAAAATGCAGCTAAAGTGGGATATAATCTAGGGAACTCTAAATCTGCTTTGAAAACTATTTTTAGAGACAAAAGTAGTATAAAATTACATAAATACCACCTATTTCAGTACAAGAGTGGGGATAAAATTGGAAAAGTCTTAGCACATAAAGTCGCGGACGACAATGCTAAAACATTGATAAAGAAAATAAAGGGACCTAGTAACCTGTACATAGCCAACCTACACAGATATTGGAACAATTTGTCAATTAATACAGTGCTCTGTATACCCCAGAAAGTTATCCAACTATAAGCAACATACAAAGATATTTGGATGACACTATAATAAAGAACAGAGTAATAGAGGTATTTGATTCCTTTGATAGAATTCACTTTTCGATGCTCTAATTACCCTATGATGACGTGTGAGTTAGCATCATATGACTAACTAACGCATTTACGTAAACGCACCTATGTTGAATTCATATTTTTACTTACTGCTTATATTCAAATGTATGCGTGACCATATTAGTTTCTTAGCTTAGCCTGTGTGCCACCATTTTGTGTAACTCTCTGTGCCTGCGGGTTCTGCTCGCTCATGCCCCTCCCGCAGGAATACAGAAATATACTAAGACAGCAGTTTTCGTTTCTCGGCTTACTGTGGCCGAAACTAACAAGTTCCGCTATCTGCAATGTTCCCATGCCCAGAGGCGCCGAAGCCTAGCTCCATGGCCTTGAGCAGAGATAATAATGTATCCCTCGCAGGTGCAGATGCCTGCTGTATGAGAGCATTGTTCACTGGTCTGGGGCTCAGTAGTTTTCCACAAGGGGCGTACCCTATTTACTGTATTGCATTATAATGTATTGCTGTGATGCAGAGAGTCAGTCCTCTCGTTCGCACTCCTAGGAGTGAGGTCGGACAGGGCCCTCTCATATGAGTGTTATTTGGCCTAATAAAGACTTTTGTTTATACTTCTCCACTGTCCGGCTGACTTCCTATAAGGTAATTATAGGTGAGTGCTGTAAGTCACTCGGGTGGATTTGAGCCACGCTTATCAGATGGCGCCCGAATAGGGACCCCGCGATAAGGATCTTTTCTCACCCGTAAGTGGGTAGCAGAAGACCGGGGACCCGCTGGTCGGCACGGTGGGTCCAGGATCCCATTTGATGCCGAGCTTGGTTCTCGCAGCGCTGCCCCACCCTGCTGATCGGGAGAGGTCCCGGTTCGGATCTTACGCCGGGGTCCAGAAGGCGGAACTTGAAGCTGACCGTGTTGGTCCTGGCAGCCGGAGGTGGAGAACGGTAGAGGTCGGTGCCGCCTACGGAAGGTGAGTGGTCCACCTGTGATTGCTGCAGGAACTGGAGTGTTCCGGGAGACTAGAGTGTCTCCGATGCTTTGAGGAGCCGGTGCGCTCCTGGGGCTAGTGTGCTCCGGGGAACTCCGAGTACGAGTTGGTGCTCTGACAGACTTGACGGGGTTGGGGGACGTATTTCGAGGTAATTGTTTGTAGCGATCCGACCGGATGGTACTGTGGTGACGGCGTGGCTCATTGTGGGCAGACTCTGGTGCGCTTACCCTGAACTCCTAGTGTGGTGATTCAGTGGAGGTGTGATCTGGGTTTCCCGCGGTAAAGTGCGCAGTGATCCACAGTGCCGCACGGGTGGCGGATTTGTTCCCCTTCCTCAGAACAGTTAGTGTACTGTTCGGTCTGCGGTAGAGTCCAGGTTCCCCAGGACTTGGTCGACGGGCCTTGTCCCATTTGGTAACACGTGTTTGGAGATATTGTATATGTGTACGTGGTTCTCTGATGTACGTCTATATGTTTGTGTGTGAATGAACTCGAGTTGAGATTCAAGATAAAGTAAAGATGCCGTGTTTTAGCAAGTTGTGATGTTTTGGATGCTGTTGTCGACCCTCAGATACTAGACTGGCCGAGAGCCAACCTGCACCCCCTGAAGGGACACCGAGTTTTGATATGTATGTTAAACATGGACTGGTCCCGATTTTGTTTGGCACTTTGTGGCATCGATACACTGCTGATAATGTGGATTTACAATGGCCTTTGACGGGTTCTTTTGATGAAGCTAAGTTGGATTATTTGCAAGACAAACTGTTTGCTAGGCGTAGCCGTCAGAGTATGTTTGACTCTTTGCGAGTATGGCAGAAAGAGGTCAGGAAACGTAAGATGCGAGAGGAGAAAGAGGAGTATAAAAAGTCCACCCAGACTATGGCGCAGAAAGCGAGGGAACAGGTGGGGAATGAGAATGCATTACGCATGGAGCGCGCTGATAGACTTTGTAGGTTGAAAGAAAATAAAAGTTACGTAGTACGAGAGGACGACCCAGATGAGATGGAGGACATTTTGAATGCCCGGCCCCCTCCCCCTTATGCCCCGCAGCCCTTGTACCCCTCCTTGCCACTTTCGGCCCCTAGTAATGCCGTTCCAGGTCTTTCGGCGAGTGCCCCCCAACAATCCTTGCCCTCGACACCCCTCGTTTCTCTACTCCAGACAACTTCACCTGCCCCCTCACCATTTTCCTTAGCACTCCCTACTGTCTCAGCTAGTACCACCCCCAGTCAGGAGATGCTAACACCGAGTCGCGGCGCAGGTAGCGGATTGCTTTCACAGGTACGGAAGTTGCTTACACGTTCTACAGTTGGTTTAGATGAAAAAAGTATGGTGGCTAATCAGGCATGTCAATGGGCCAGGAATAATATTTATTCGTTCGAAGACATTTGGTCCACCATGAAAGATTTTGAGCCCTTGATGCAGCAGCACGCTTTGTGGCACATGGCTGGTGTATTGATACCGCTATGGGAGCAGGGATATGGAGGTGTGGCTCCGGCGGTTTTACGGGATATACAGGCTGGAGCGTACAGAACGAACACGGGGGTGAAGGAAGTGATGAGTAGTTTGCGCGCGCTATTGCAATACAGGAACGAATTGCCCTCTGCCGGTACACCCCATTTCCCAGGTCTCCACCCAATGCGAGAGGTGCACCCTATTTTTCATCCTGAGGTCCCCGAGTTGTTAGACCCAGTCACGAGGGCTGTCACACGGAACAGAATTGATGCGCATTTTCAGGAGCAATGGGTGTATACGCCATGGAAGAGAAGTGAGGTGTTGTCATTGAAGGCTCAGCTGCCGGATTCTAGAAAGAATCCGACTGCCTATTACAAAGAGCTTACAGAAGCGGCGTCTTCTACTGTGATGACGTTGGCTGATGTTGAATTGTTTTTCGGGCTTTTGGTCCCGGTTGATGTGTGGCGACAGGTGAAAGGTACGGATCATACGGAGGAGCTGGGAGGTACATGGCAGGAGTTGCAGGATTGGGACAAGGAGCGTAAGCCAGGGGAGAAGCCGAGGGCTGAGATATTAGCTTTGCCAGGACGCATTATAAAGTATATGCATTCTCTCATTCCCCCGAAAAAGGTAGATTGGGACAAATTGACGGCTTGCAAGCAGAAAAAGGATGAGGCGGTCTCAGATTTCTTTACGAGGTTTGAGGAAACGTTCATGGATTTTAGTGGGCAGGATGTGTCACAGGATGGAGGGTTACGGCTCTTCGTTAACAGGTTTGTCACAAATTTATTGCCTGAAATATCGGCTAGACTGCAAGCGTCCGAGAGCACGTGGACGACGTCCTCTCCTTCGGGAATACTAAGTATGGCGCAATATTACGAGCACAGGGAAAATGAAAATAAGGACAAGCAGGAAAAGAAGGCTAAAGATTTGAAGACGAGGGTTTTGTTGCAGCAAGTGGCAAGAGGCAGAGGAAGAGGTGCGGCGCTGAGTCGCGGAGGCGGTTTTGGGAGAGGTGAGAGTAGGGAAAGGCTGGGACCGAACCAATGCGCCAAGTGTAAGCAGGAAGGGCATTGGTGGCGAGACTGCCCGCTGCTCCAGTCAGGCACGGGACAAGGACGAGGACGAGGACGAGGTAGTGGTGATTTTGGAAGACAGGCTGGGCGATCAGAAGGAGGCGGGAGACCGGGAGGTAATTATTTTGACAACGGGGCAGATAGACAACAGTCACAGAGGAGCGGGGGCCAGTATTACAACGATGATTATTCAGTGGACGATTTGACAGGGTTCTCCCACAACTAGGACAGCGTAGGACAGAGCATGGGACCAGTACTTATGGAAGTTGATCAGAGGGGACCTTATGTCGAAGCCGACTTACTAGGGTCTCAACAGAAATTTCTAGTGGATACGGGTGCAATGAAAAGTTCAGTGGCTCGTTCTCGGGTCCCAGGGGCGGCTCTGTCTGGCAAGAATAACATATCCGTGGGTTTCGCAGGAACTCCGGTGATTAGCCCCATTTCTAAACCTCTCACGTTAACGATTGGGCCTTTTACTGTTGATTCACCGTTTTTATTGACATCGAATTGTGGAGAAAATTTGCTGGGTTTAGATTTATTGAAGAGATTGCATTCCACCATCTATTGTTCTCCGGATGGCGTGTACCTTACTCTAGGCCCCAATGTTGCCCGCCCACTACAGTGCTTTTCAAAAGACGACCCGTTGCCACCTGAGTTTCGAGGCATACCCGACAGCTTGTGGGCTGTCAGTGACAATGATGTAGGGAGAATGGATATTGCCCCGGTGTCAATAAGAGTGAAGGTGGGAGCCAAATTGCCCAGAATTCCACAATACAGAATACCTAGAGAGGGTGAGAAGGCCTTGTTACAGATAATTCAAGAATTGATACAGTCTGGAGTTGTAGAAGAGACTGATTCGAATATATGTAACAGTCCTATTTTGCCTGTACTTAAAAGACGGTCACCTGATGCCACTGATAATACTCCTGATGTCTATAGATTTGTGATTGATTTGCGGCAGGTGAATAGAGTTGTGGAGCCACAGTATCCGGTGGTCTCGGACATCACTACGATATTGACAATGATTCCACCTTCGGCCAAATATTTCTCTGTCCTTGATTTGAAAAACGCTTTCTTCAGTATTCCAGTACATAAAGATAGCAGGTATCTCTTCGGATTCTCATTGGCTGGCCGAAGCTTCCGCTTCAAGAGAATTCCTCAGGGGTACACTGAGAGTCCTAGTATATACAGTCAGGCTCTAAAGGCACAATTGGATGATTTGGAACTTCCACCTGGCAACGTGATGTTGCAGTACGTGGATGATATCCTAATAGCATCGGATGCCGAACAGGGTTGTCGAGATGCTACTGTGAAATTGTTACACCATTTGGCTAAAAGGGGGCATAAAGTGTCCCTTCCGAAATTTCAATACTGTCGAACGGAGGTCACCTACCTCGGTCACCTCCTTTCGAAAGCGGGGAGGAGATTGACGCCGGAGCGCATAAAAGCGATCACTAACATGCAAGTACCTAACACGCAGCGAGAGGTCCGCGCGTTCTTAGGCATAACATCGTATTGTCGTCAGTGGATACCTAACTATGCGTTACTAACAAAACCCCTATTGTATCTGACTACCAAAGAAGTGCGCGAACCTCTACCCTGGACCCCCGCATGTCAGGAAGCGTTTGAGTCACTAAAAACGTCTTTGTGTTCTGCGCCAGTGCTTGGAACACCTGATTACCAGAAGCCTTTTGTTCTTTATGTGCACGAGGCGGAAGGTTGCGCGTTGTCTGTCTTAACTCAGTGTTTTGGGGGGAAGCAGAGACCGTGTGCGTACTTCTCTGCAATGCTCGATAATGTGGCAGGAGCGCTGCCGAGCTGTCTGAGAGCCACGGCGGCTGCTGCGGTCTCTATAAGACAATCGGCAGGGCTCGTGCTGGGATCAGATCTCACAGTAATGGTACCGCATGCTGTGGATATTTTGCTGAACAGGACACAGACGCAGCATTTGACAAGCGCTCGTCTGACGGGTTACGAGATGACTCTTTTTGCGCCCCATGTAACAATTAAAAGGTGTGCCACATTGAACCCCGCCACCTTGTTACCTATCCCCACAAATACTGACACGAATGGTGACATACATGACTGTTTGTATAGGACTGAGGAGGAGACAAAGGGGAGGGTGGATCTGACAGACAGGCCCATGGAAGAACCAGACGGGGAACTGTATGTTGATGGATCCTGTTTTAAATTACCAGACGGGACATCGACAGCAGCATATGCAATAACAACATTACAGACGGTGGTAGAGACTTCTAGAATACCTTACAATTCTGCTCAGGCTGCTGAGATTATTGCCTTACTGAGGGCATGTGAGTTGAGTGAGGGGTTGGATGTGAACGTTTACACCGATAGCCAATACGCCTTTGGCGTGGTTCATAATTATGGGCGACTTTGGGCAGAACGGGGATTCTTGACCTCCCATGGACAGCGCATCCAACATGGTCCACTGATATTACGACTGTTAACGGCATTGACATTACCCAAAAGATTGGCTGTGATAAAATGTAGCGCACACAAGACAATAGTGGACGATGTCGGGCGAGGCAACGCTTTTGCCGACGAGACAGCAAAAGAGACTGCTAGAGAAAAATTACCACGAATGTTTGTGGCAGGGCCAGCACGATGGGTCCCAGATATTCATATGTTCGCAGACACGGTACAGAGTGTCAAGAACATACAAAGTAAGGTGACGGATGAGGAATTGAGAGCATGGAAGGATGGGCAGGGGCGACTGGATGCGGATGAATGTTGGACAGATGTGACAGACAAGAGAAGATGGATGTTACCGAATGCGTATGTCCTTCCAGTAGTGACGATGGCACACGGGCCTGCCCATGTGAGTGCAAAGGGTATCTGCAAACTGTTAGACCCGGTGTGGAGCAATAAAAACATCTCTAAGATGGCCACCAATTTGGTTCGTCAATGTATGGTGTGTTTGAGACACAATCCTGGAAAGGGTACCCCTGTCCCAGCTGGAAATTTTGCACCCCCCTCTTTCCCTTTTGAGGTGATTCAGATGGATTACATCGAAATGGAAAGAGTCAACAACTTGAAGTACGTCCTTGTAGTCTTATGCGCCTTTAGTAGGTGGGTGGAGGCGTTCCCAACGAAAGACTGCACGGCTATGTCTACTGCAAAAATGTTGATAAAGGAGTATTTCTCCCGCTTCGGATTACCTAGGGTGATTTGGAGTGATAATGGCACGTCCTTTAATGCTGAATTAGTGAAAAATATATGCAAAGGTCTACACATCACCCAGAAGTTCCACTCGGCCTTGCATCCTCAGGCGGCAGGACTGGTGGAACGATTTAACGGCACGCTCAAGTTAAAAATGGCCAAAATATGTGAGAGTACAGGTCTCCGTTGGCCAGACGCACTTCCCTTAGCCTTGCTATCCACAAGAGTCACTGTAAATGCAAAAATGGGCGTCTCCCCGCACGAGGTGGTATTTGGCCGCCCGGCCAATATCTGGGGAGTGCCCCGACCAAAATGTTTTTCCGAAGTTCCTTACCCTCTGTTGACAGACTATCTGTATGCTTTGACTAAAGATCTTCGTTCTATTCATCAGCAGGTAGCAGACACTCTGAAGCCGTTGCCGGAGGGGCCTGGACACACCATCCACCCAGGGGATTGGGTCGTGGTGCGACGATACCAGCGGAAGTCCTGTTTGGAGCCCAGATGGTCAGAGCCTCGTCAGGTGCTCCTTACCACGCGCACTGCACTACGAATTGACGGCAGAAAGGCGTGGACCCATGCCTCTCATGTGAAGAGGGTCCCGCTCCCGTTGCCCTATGATCAATGGGTACAAGATGGCATCGCTGACCAGGAGTTTGAACATATTCCGAGGTATGTTCCTTTCTCGGATGCTTCACTGATTGGAGAAGAGCGAAGCGGCATTGAAAATACTGTGAGCTCTACAACTCCTTTTGTTGCTAACAAAGAGATACCGGAAAATTCAGCATCTGCCACGGAGACACCTGCTTTGTTCTCCGACCCCGAAGTGCCAGGGAGCACTCGCTACAATTTGAGGCCCCGAAAGAAATAAGTGCAGTGCTGGAATATGATGGACTAAATACTGGAAGAAGGGCTTAGTGGACATTCTGAAAAAGAAGATTTAGTGGTAGGGATGGACTTGTAAGAGCCCTGGTGTTTAGCCGAAGATTGTGTTCTTTGAGACTATAGAGTGGTGTGGGGCCCAAATTAAGTGCTTCCCTTATTTCAAAGTGTTGACCAAGCGACGTTGGAGTAGGTATGAACGGTAAAAGCCTGCCTGTGAGGCTTTGAAGGACACAGGAAGAAGATCCCTTTTTAAGGGTTGAAGAACCCCTCTGGCCGGTGGAGGATTGTCTGGGACTATTTTTTTTTAGTAACAGTGTGATTTTTGTTTTTCCTTTGATTTTTGATATTTTTGAACGACTATTGGAAATGTATCCCTTTGGGCGGCCAATTCCTGATGAGGAGCAGCCTTTTGCAGCTCCCCCGAGACGTGAGCCCGATTCCCCCTGGTTGGCCCTTCCCCGAAAGGGAAAAATTGTAGTGATAATAATTGTTTTAATTGCCTTTCTGGTGACTCTTGGAATACTGTTTTTCGTAGATAAACATTATCCCGTTCATACATTTGCACCCACACCTACTGCTGTCCCGGAACATAAAATGTTAACAGTTGAATATGGTGAGAGAATGATACGTAAGAATTATAGGGATAATGTTTTTATTAAAACACTGCATCACGCACATGCCACTACCAACATGACAGATTGCTGGGTATGTGGGCTTTTGCCTTCTGCTGCCTATAAAAAAGATAGGTTCCTCGCTCTCCCTTTAACGCCAGTGAATAGCTGTGTGGGGTGGTATACTCTTATAGGTCTTGTTAAATATTTCCAGCAGCCAGATTCCTTGACTCCACTCCTGCAGAATAGGGGGTGGACAATGACAATGCGAGTGCGGCCCTTGCCTTCAGCTTCCCTTGGACGAATATACACTGACGGACGTTTTGACCAGACTTTTATACAGACATGTGAGAAAAAGTTGGGTCGCTTCTTGACACCTAATGATACTGATCGACTAAGGGATAGTTTCATGAAATTGAACGCCACTTTGTCTTATAGGCATCCCCCTAGGAGTAACGACAGCTCCAAAAGTTTGATACCCTTGGCTGTGGTGGGTCCTCCTCCATTTTTCTGTATAGAGGGAAGGGGTCCCATCAAGGTTGGAAATAGCTCTTGTAACGTGACTGCTTCAATACGCCTGCCCGTTAGCCCTTCCTTGATTGCCCCACCCAGTGTCTATTTTGTTTGCGGTGAAAATGGGTACTTATGGTTGCCCGAGGGTTGGGGTGGGGTGTGCTACCTGGCTTATCTGATTCCTCCCGTGTATGTGGCTCCCTCTGATTACCACAGAACTCATCGACGATTCCCCAGTCCTCAAGAGCAGCCGCAGGGGCAGCGTAAAAGGAGGGACCTTCAGGTAGAGGACGTTGATCAGACAGATACCTCGTATCAGCAGTGGACTGATTTTTCTAAGGGTCTGCTTCCTTTCTGGGGTCCTATATTCAACAGTAGAGCTATCAGACGACTCTCTAGGGTAATGGAAAAGGTGGTTCTGGTTGAGGCTGACATTACGACTAACATCTCTGTTGAGGTTCAGGCTATGAGATTATTTACGATCCAGAATAGGATGGTCCTTGACGTCATATTAGCTGATAGGGGCGGGGCGTGCCGCGTCATCGGGACCTCTTGCTGTGTTTATATCCCTGACTCCGCCCCGACTGTTAACTTGGCAGTGCAAAAATTGCATAGATTAGCGACTGAATTGCACCAAGATAATGGGACATGGTCTCTCCAAGGGCGGCTCTGGGGTGCCTTTTCTTCCTGGGGCTGGAAAATACTGATGGGTTTGGTTGGAGTGGTGAGTGTAATTCTGTCATGTTGCCTTTGCATATATTGCCTTCCTCCATGTTGTTCAATGTGTGCCGCAAATATACGTCCGAAAAAGAAGTTACATGGTCAATATGCCACTTCTATGATTACTGAAATTCCTGCTGACGCAAGTTTCTTAATGTTTATTGCAGAAGATGTTCTAGACTGAGGTAGTACAGTCCTGCCCCTAGAATGGATGTCGGCACTACCTTTGGCAAATAAATGAGGCTATAGTTAGCCAATGATGCTAAAAGGAGGGTCTGATAGAATTCACTTTTCGATGCTCTAATTACCCTATGATGACGTGTGAGTTAGCATCATATGACTAACTAACGCATTTACGTAAACGCACCTATGTTGAATTCATATTTTTACTTACTGCTTATATTCAAATGTATGCGTGACCATATTAGTTTCTTAGCTTAGCCTGTGTGCCACCATTTTGTGTAACTCTCTGTGCCTGCGGGTTCTGCTCGCTCATGCCCCTCCCGCAGGAATACAGAAATATACTAAGACAGCAGTTTTCGTTTCTCGGCTTACTGTGGCCGAAACTAACAAGTTCCGCTATCTGCAATGTTCCCATGCCCAGAGGCGCCGAAGCCTAGCTCCATGGCCTTGAGCAGAGATAATAATGTATCCCTCGCAGGTGCAGATGCCTGCTGTATGAGAGCATTGTTCACTGGTCTGGGGCTCAGTAGTTTTCCACAAGGGGCGTACCCTATTTACTGTATTGCATTATAATGTATTGCTGTGATGCAGAGAGTCAGTCCTCTCGTTCGCACTCCTAGGAGTGAGGTCGGACAGGGCCCTCTCATATGAGTGTTATTTGGCCTAATAAAGACTTTTGTTTATACTTCTCCACTGTCCGGCTGACTTCCTATAAGGTAATTATAGGTGAGTGCTGTAAGTCACTCGGGTGGATTTGAGCGACGCTTATCACCTTGACAGAAAATATCACCTCGGCTGAGATTAGATCCGCAATCGCTGCATTGCCATCGGGTAAAGCAGCTGGGGAAGACACGCTACCATTAGAACTATATAAACTTTGTATTGACAAACTATCTCCACTTCTCAGTCAAGTAATTAGCTCAATTGGTGTAGGGGCAAAGCCCCTAATTCGTGGAACACTACAAAAATCATATTTTTTTCTAAAAAAAAAACAAGCCAGCCGATGAGTGTGGGTCATATCGACCCATCTCATTGATAAATACTGACGCAAAAGTGTTTGCTAAAGTTTTGGCTACACGGTTAGCGCCATTTATCTCACATACGGTTAACCCTCAACAGCATGGCTTTGTCACAGGCAGAGACACAATAGCTCATATAAATATGGTTATAACCGCATTTGATGTCGCGGAGGTAAGTTCCACCCCACTTGGTATGATATTGTTGGACGCTAAAAAAGCTTTCGACCGAGTGGGGTGGGACTATTTCTGGGCAACATTGACAGCCTTTGGTTTCAAAGGCCAATATCTAAGGTGGATTCGAGCCTTATATGATCATCCAACTTCTAAAATCAGCTATGCAGGGATGACATCCTCTAGCTTTTTAATATCTCGGGGTACCCGACAAGGGTGCCCTTTGTCACCCTTGCTGTTCGCATTATCTATGGAGCCAGTTCTCTTTGCATTACAGACTCAACCTCGAATAGCCT
The DNA here is from genome assembly GCF_964263255.1 of Lissotriton vulgaris. Lineage (NCBI taxonomy): Eukaryota > Metazoa > Chordata > Amphibia > Caudata > Salamandridae > Lissotriton > Lissotriton vulgaris. The sequence goes on from NC_141696.1 coordinate 493,047,938, forward strand.
CTTTTGATTTTGGCCTGAACTCTCTGAAAATTACAGCCTTTGCTGATGATATTGCGATATATTCTACGGACGCATCAGAAGCTTTACAAGGAATAACTGAAGAGGCCAATAGATTCGGGGTGGTGTCAGAATACAAACTTAACATCAATAAAACACAGATACTAATGAATTATAATCCTCAGGCCCCAATACAAGGGGCATGTAGAACGGCTACTTACTTAGGAGTTAATATCTCCCCTAACATAAGCGAAATAGTCGCAACTATGAGACCCTTCTTAGAGAAACAGCCCTTATGTTAAAAAAATGGCAGAAGGTGCCGCTTAATATTATTGGATGGATTAATCTAAATAAAATGAAGGTACTCCCCAAATTTCTTTATTTATTTAGATCCATCCCATTACTTGTCAACAATCTTTTTTTACAAAGCTAGACAGGATTTTTATTAGCTATATTTGGGGGTATAAAAAAGCCTGTCGATCGATTGGCTTACTCAAACTTTCATTAAAACAGGCTGGGCTTAATTTCCCTGATTTTAGGTTATAAATCTTTGCATATTTTCTTGGTCGTCTCCGTAGCTTATTCAACTCAAACAACCAGTATTACTTTTATAAATTTATGCTAGGAGAGGACTCCAATATGCTCTTAGCCAAAGTGAACGACCCCAACTATTTCAAAAGGTCAAGTTTAAGACCGCAAGAGATAGTGTTAAAATTTGGTATTCGATTCTTACTATATGTAGGACCACGCTCTTCCATCCTAAACTTCCTCTGTGGGGTAACCCAGGATTTCCTAAAATTTTCCACAATAGGGATTGTAATATCTGGGCCAGCTCTGGAATAAAAACTCTGGGTGACCTTTATGGTAATAATGACTTTATGGACTTCGACATATTAAAGATATTGTATAATTTGACTGAAGCTATGCGGTTTAAATATTTATAAATCCGAGATTATTTTATACGTAGCATGAATTTAAGAGAGATCTCAGACTCAGATATTTGGGACTGTTTTTACTCGGGTAAGATCAAGTCATTCATTAGCAAGGGCTACAGATGTCTTAATTGTCATAAAACTGATGGCTGTGTGAAACTGGCATAGAAATGGAGTATACGATTGGGCGTCAATATAACTGCTAATCAGATCTCTGCAGCTTTTTGCGATCTTAATAGGTCAGGTCAGTACAGTCCTCTAGCTTAAGGCTACACAATACAAAATAATATGTGGTCTGTAGTATACACCAGCAACAATATCAAAATGGTCCCTAAATAGCCCAATCAGCGACCGGTCTAAATGCCCCAAATGTGATCCAATAGCGGCCGATCTAGAACATATGGGGCCTTATTTATGAAGGACTTGCGCTGCCGGTGCGTCACTTTAAAATGGGAAAAAGTGACGCATCGGCGGCGCAAGTGCTTCATAAATAAGGCCCATGTTATTTTCATGTCCTGAACTGGCCGAATTTTGGTTAAGAGTTCAAAAGGTTCTAAATCAAAAACTTATTAGACCTATTTCTCTTAATGCACCAATGTTACTGCCAGGTGTACAGACTCTGAATAGCCCACAGAAAGACCTTATAACTATACTACTTGCATGTGCTAGATTGGCTATCGCTCGGGTGTGGATATCACGAAATCCACCCCAGGCTATGGAATGGTGGGCTCTGGTTAGAGAAATATATGCTATGGAATCTTCTTTAGCTAAAATAAGAGGAGTATGATCACTAACGAAATTGGATCAAATCTGGGGTACTTTTATTTAAGATTTTATTTCTGTACATTTTTATATCTGCTACTGATTGATCTTGTATGGAAAATCAACTATTTGCTTTGATACTCTATTTGTTTCTCCCTTCTCGTTTTTCTCTTTATCTCTTTTCTCTGAATGTCTTTTTTTTCTTGCTTGAACTCTGTTACTTGTAAGATTTGAATACATCTCCCATGTTGTCAATAAAAAATATTTAATAAAAAAAAATACACTTGATGGAGGGTATTTCTTTCTTGCGAAAAAAAGTAAGGCAATACTCATAAAGGTACAGAGGTGGTATGGTGCCAAAATACCCTACCCAAAATATTATCTGACAAAATTATTGCGTCCTGAATATTGTTAAAAGACACTATCATTATAATGGACTTAATAAATGGAGATTTAACACCCAATAGGATGATATATTTGCACTTGCTATTTATAACACAATAGTTCCATCAAGCGATATTTATGTTAAATATATTCTGGCTTAGAACCGATTGGATACTAGAGACTGCACTAGTATGAATAACCTCGGTTACAAAAGCACAAAGATTCTGCTCTATTTTGCACTTTTAATAATAGGATTCAAAGTAAATTCATGATGTCTCAAACTTATTTCCTTCTGTCATATTTAAAAAGTAGATAGAATTTATATATCACATTATCAGTTAACTGTTGAAAGAATAAAACCCTTATGTCAAAATATGTATCTAACATAAAACGGAACATACCCTTTCCCCGTTCTATATAACGCATTGGGGCCCATTGGCGAAAGGGGGGGGGGAAGAAAGCACCGACCCGAGGCTCAATGTAAGTGTGATAAAGGCCGCTTTATTGGAAGCAGGTGCATTCTACACAATAACATCCTTGGCCTGCGCCGCACAATCTACACCCCATGAATATGTAATTTCCTGCCTCACCCCCACCCCCTCCCCTAACTGCTTACCAAAATCCACAACAGTAACAATTGGCATAACGTCAATTTGCCTCTCTACCTGGCTAAATACTTTATTGTGCTTGACCTACCCCCCGATAATCCAAACAGTTCTCCTGCTCTTCCCCCATATATTAGAAAGAACCGCCACTCGAGGGACGTGCTAACGGTCCTCGACCCCCCCCCAGGACCCCCCCCCCCCTTAAACCGGTACGTGCCGTATGACCCCGTGGGCAGAACCACCCCCTAACGATCTGGAGTGCCGCGGACCCCCCTCAAGCCTCGTGCAGTCCGGTCCATGCCTCTGACCCGCCGGCAGGTCCTCCCCCTCCCCACAGGGCCATGCCCTCCGTCCCACGCATAGGGTCATGTTCTCCGTCAGCACGTATAGGGCCATGCCCTCCGTCACCAATGTATAGGGCCATGCCCTCCGACACCAATGTATAGGGCCATGCCCTACGTCACCAATGAATAGGGCCATGCCCTCCGTCACCAATGTATAGGGCCATGCCCTCCGTCACCAATGAATAGGGCCATGCCCTCCGTCACCAATGTATAGGGCCATGCCCTCCGTCACCAAGGTATAGGGCCATGCCCTCCGTCACCAATGTATAGGGCCATGCCCTCCGTCACCAATGTATAGGGCCATGCCCTCCGTCACCAATGTATAGGGCCATGTCCTCCGTCCCCACTGTATAGGGCTATGCCCTCCGTCACCAATGTATAGGGCCATGCCCTCCGTCCCCACTGTCTAGGGCCATGCCCTTCGTCACCAAAATATAGGGCCATGCCCCCCGTCACCAATGTATAGGGCCATGCCATCCGTCACCAATGTATAGGGCCATGCCCTTCGTCACCAATGTATAGGGCCATGCCCCCCGTCAGTAACCGTATAGGGCCATGCCCTCAGTCGACGTCACCCCCCCCCGGGGGCGTGCTTCCTGTCCACGGAATCGAGCTCCCTACAGGTATGCCGCACTAAACGGGGCCGTGCCCCCTCTCTGGCGCCCAGGGCCCCCCGGTCCACACCAGGCCTGAGAAGCCGCTCCGCGCCCGCAGGCAGTCCGCCGAAGCCGGCCGTCCCACCAGAGAGAAGCCCTGCGGATGCGTGTCCCACACCTGCGCCCGTCCGCCAGGAAGAAACCCCTGCCCAGTGCCCCCCAACCCCCCCGTCACCTACCATACCCCGCAGCCCCCGACCGAGCAGCGGCACCGTTCGGCGTCAGACCCCACTGCGCGTTGCGACCCCCCCTGTCCTCCGGCGGGCGTGCTCCCTGGCCACGGAGTCGAGCTCACTAAGTAGAATGACCACACCGACCTGGGACCGTGCTTCATCTCTGGCGCCCAGAAAGAAGTCCTCCACACAGTGCGTCACCCCCAGAGCCTGTCCGCCAGGGAAAAGCCCACTGCAAAGAATGTACCCCTATCCCGCGTGGCTCGAAATACCCGCGGCCCATGGAACGTCAAGTTTGTTTGCCGCATTCACAAGCGCCTGTGCCGCTATTCGGTAAGGTTGTGCACTCCAGGACTTCAACTGTGAAAAGTGACACTCCTATAAATTTCATGAGCTTGCCTCCCTGTTCCATACCAATAAAAAGGGAAAAAACGTACCTCTCACCCACGCGCGACTCGAAATGCCCGCGGCCCATTGAAACGTTAATTTCGTCTGCCGTATCCACAAGCGCAACCGCAGATATTTTGTTATGATGTTCACTGTAGGCCTTCAACTGTGAAAATCGTCACCGTCATAAACTCTATGCGCTTGCCCCCTTGTTTCACACTAATACAATGGTCCTACAGAAGACATCAGCTTGGTACTCCGCAATGCACCTTTGCACAGAAAAGATCAGCCATATACAAACTGTAAAGGAAAGTATGTGTACCTTTTATAGCTGGGGATTCTAACCCAAAATGCAAGAACAGGAACCCGGGCCCCGAATTAAGTATATTTCCTGAACGGAGGCGCAAAGTGCAACTCCGCATTGCTCCCACCGAAAAAGCCGTGTAGCACCAACTGCACCAAGAGTTGCCTTTCAATCAGGTCTTTGATGGCCCTCGCGTTAACAGACTGTACGTGCGCTACATAAACGCAAAAACTTCTGTCCCTCTACTATCCTCTCACAATCCCCTTGAAACTAAAGAAATTCACTCACCTATCCACCAATCAATCACCTTCAAATTTCACTATACCAAATCCTTTGAAGGTGCCGGAGTAGCAAGGTGCCCCCGAAAAGCGCTCCGGCACCTCGACAGGGGTAAAAGGCGGCATTTAAAATTAAGTACAACACCATACCTGAGTAGCCAAGCATGTGATCCCCTCTGCCGTCCACCTACCCAATCTTTCGCAGCTTCAGAAACATGTGGACCCCCCACTTCAATAAAGTAAATTATATTAGTCCTGGCAGTGCAATTACATCGCTCATGCTAGACGAAGGGATGCAAGGCCATATGCTCCATGCTCCGCTTCTGAGGGAATGAGCGCACTAGGCCTACACAATTTAGGCGCCCAACAGAGCCATATTCCTCATACTAAGAAGTCGGTAAAACACTATGTTCGTGTTCATGACCCCCAGATATCACTACTAACCAAGGCAGGATGTACTCAAACTTTCCCACCGTATATGGAAGATATCTCCTCCCCACCTTAACATAGGAGATGGCATACTCGTCCAGGTAACCTATGCATAGAGAGAAAACTCAATAATGGCGCAGCGAGACCATAGACATTGTCTATAAAGGTGGTGCTGTGAAGGTCATTAGAAATAGAAAATATGATGACTGTTGTGTGTGGGACAGTATCACGAAAATATAAAATATCTAGGCATAGTGTAGCGAAGGCACGTAAAACCCAGATGACCATGGTGATTAGGAATGTGATGGATACCCATATGGTCAAACATGAGGTCATCGGGTTAAGAACTGTCTCCCCAAACCACACACATTTTAGTGGTGCAAGCCTCATTGGAATTCCCTAACCCTGTAGTCCCATGGGTAGTGAAAGGTCACTCTGAACTATAGTGAAAAACCATCATCTAGCATGCTTGCGTCACTCGCGATTCCCATGCTTTATACTTCAGACTTTAGAACAGTCTAATTGGGCCTTAAATCCCCATTGCCCGTTAAGGGCCAGAAACAGTTTGTCTGCAAACTTCCCATGTGCTTTAACTGGCCCGTCCTGCCCTAGGCTTGCATACGTGTCTCTTCCGCTTTCGGTTCCTGGAATGTCTGCGTTCTGTAATGGTTAGTTATCGTCTGAGGATTGTGTGCGTTATCGAACAGGGAAAATGAATACAGCTCTCGAGGTTAAGGCCCTCAAACCCATTCCTTCCCTAACTGTCAAGAGAGCCCGTGTCGTGCGTGGCACATTCAGGAAACAAGTTCTGTGCTGGGGCTTTTGGTCCCATACCTACAATTTGATACTGAAATCATGCACGGAGGAAAAGATGGTTCTCCATCACCGGGGTACCACATTCTGAAAGGTGGACTCTCCACTGTCAAAACAACTCCCCCATTGTCAGTGACAGCCTAGCCGCAGTCGGGTAAAACCAACAGAATATACACACTGAATAGCCATGAGGTCCTGTACTGCTCACACCGCCAATTCGCTGCCCCGAGAATACAGCCCCCCACATTATTCAAGTACCACTGTACAATGAACTCCGTCCCAAAGGATGCAGTTCAGCGGTTGCCGCCTATTTTCCCCTCGATTGCGATACTCGCAGCGCTGACAGAAGCTCTGAGGCGTCACCCATCATTGCTCCCAGTGCCCTCCCGCCAAAAACAGTGCCCGGAATTCTGTGAACGGCCACCTCGCAGTCTGTAAGAACACACCAGAGCCCATCACGGGGCCATGCCAGCCTACACCACTATCACCCCACCGCACCATGCTATCCCCCTCAGTGACACCCATCCACATCAGTGTACGCTACCCACCCCAGGATATGCACTACAACGCATTACCATATTATTTCACTTGCACCGCGATGCTACGTTTCCTACCCACCATTACCGCTACAATGCTTATACCACAAACCACGTGTACCACAGCCCCACTAGTCCCCCTTATCCTCTAACAGGGTACCCACAATACCATGCTGCCTACTGAAATACGAGGCCAAGTGAATCAAATCGTCCCCCCCACAGTCCCCCGTTACCACCCACCACAGTACCTCACCATCCACACCCAATGCCATGTAGCTAAACTTGAGATTCCCCTTGCGCAGGAGAGCAGAAATCCCCCAAGAAGCACAGCCGTCGGTCTTCTCCCCTGCCCCAAATTGAAAACCTCGGCGGCCGTACAGACCCATCGGGTAGGGGCAGCGGGACTCACCTAGTCCCACGTGGGAGCCTGACCGCCCGCACCAGGCAGAACAGGCCCATCCGCTCGGCCGCGTGGAGCCGCAAGCTGCTCACCTGAGCTCCCCGGCCTCCAGCGATGGTTCCGGCCTGTCCCTGCTGCCTGGAAATCCGGCGCCATTAGCAGCAGTCCCACAGTTCGCCTCTGACGTTGCCCCGTTCTCCACGGTGCCATCGAGCCTTGCCAAACGCCGGCGATCTCCGTGCACAGTCCGTGCGCCTTCGCAGCGAGGCTTTCCATCCGAAACAAAGTCCAGCTAAAGTCCAGCAAAATTGTCCCAAGCAAAAAATTGTCCCAAACGCCACCCCCCGCCCGGCGGCCGAGACACCTCACCTTAAAATGGTGTCTCTGCCGCGGGCCGGGCGGAAACCACCGCCCAGCCCAGAGGAAGCCCCACCAAGCCCCGCCCCCCAGCCCAAAAGCTACCAAACCTGGAGCTGTCCCCGGGCGGCGCCATTTCTACCCCCTTTCCCCCCCCCCCCCCTTTCCCCCGGCCCCAAATTTCCCCGGGCGGGGAAGGCCTCCCTTCGGTCGGCCCCCCCCCCCCAGGACCCATTCAGCAAATTACTTACTCTGCTTTTGGCATATGGCCTTGCCTAAGTCTTGAAAGCAATGTAAGTTTAAAGTTTAAAGGGCAGGGTCTGCAATTGCACTAAGCCCAGGAACTGCCTTCTAGTTTAGCTTTCATTGTTCTTTATTGTTGATGCTTATTTCCATAAAGTAAATCGAAAGTTGGTCCAATAAATATACACATCTCTGTCTGCTAACTAAACTAACCATAGCTAACATCATTTATTTTAAATTTACTTAATTATACCATATTTTACCAAAGTAACGTACACACAATGTGGATATATTTTTTTCAGAGATGCTGTAAGTGTTGTGCAAAATCTAGTTTTCTAACCTTTCCTCTTTATCCTCAGGGACTCTTTCTCTTTTCATTCCGATGCCCAGAAAACCCTTTCATCAAATCCTTTTTTCAAAGTCATGGTATGGAATATTTTTCTAGTACATTCAAGTCCACATTTCCTGGTAAGCCAGGTATCTGGAAATAATTCTGTACATATAACTTCCCAATCAAACACACTTAGGCTGGAATTTTTTTTGTCAATGAGCCATTAAAATTCTGGTTCTCCCTGCCCTTCGGTTTCTATGCCTCAAAGAACCATGTGTAAACAACTGAAACTAGGAGACTTTATTATAAAAACTAGTTATATTGCGTTCCTATACTTCTAAGAATTGAATAATTTTCATAGTTTTTTTAGATTTAAATAATTTGTATAGTTTTCTTTTCTTTTGACCTTCACTTTTTAACAAATTTCCACGCCCTAACAGTCACAACTTTATTTTTATGGCACTAATAGCAAGTAGCACTGGCAAACTCCAAAGGTTCTAGCTACTGACTTCACCAATCAATCAATCAATCAAGGCATTTATATAGCGCACTACTCACCCAGAGGGTCTCAAGGCGCTAGGGGAGGGGGTCCGCTACTGCTCGAACAGCCAGGTCTTGAGTTGTTTCCTGAAGGCGAGGTGGTCCTGGGTCAGGCGGAGGTGGGTCGGGAGGGAGTTCCATGTCTTGGCGGCGAGGTAGGAGAAGGACCGTCCCCCTGTGGTGGCTCTTCGGATGCGGGGTACGGTGGCGAGGGCGCGGCCGGTCGATCGAAGCTGGCGTTTGGGAGCGTAGAAGTTGAGGCGGCTGTTGAGGTATCCTGGTCCTTGGTTGTGCAGGGCTTTGTGTGCGTGGGTGAAGAGACGGAAGGTGATTCTCTTGTTGACCAGGAGCCAGTGCAGGTCTCTCAGGTGTTCGGAGATGTGGCTGCGACGGGGGATGTCCAGGATGAGTCATGCTGAGGCGTTTTGGATCCGCTGGAGTCTCTTCTGGAGTTTGGCGGTGGTTCCGGCGTAGAGGGAGTTGCCGTAGTCCAGACGGCTGGTGACGAGGGCCTGGGTGACCGTCTTCCTGGTCTCGGTGGGAATCCACCGGAAGATCTTACGTAGCATGCGCAGGATGTTGAGGCACGACGAGGAGACAGCGTTGACTTGTCTGGTCATGGAGAGGGAGGAGTCCAGGATGAAGCCCAGGTTGCGTGCGTGGTCCGTTGGCTTGGGTGCGCTGCCTAGGGCGGGGGGCCACCAGGAGTCGTCCCAGGCGGAGGGTGAGGATCCCAGGATGAGGACTTCTGTCTTGTCCGAGTTCAGTTTCAGGCGACTGTTCTTCATCCATTCGGCTACCTCTTTCATCCCTTCGTGAAGGTTGGCTCTGGTGGTGGCGGGGTCGTTGGTGAGGGAGAGGATCAGCTGGGTGTCGTCGGCGTAGGAGATGTTGAGGTTGTGCTGGCGTGCGATGTCTGCCAGGGGGCTCATGTAGACGTTGAAGAGGGTTGGACTGAGTGAGGAGCCTTGAGGAACGCCGCAGATGACTTCAGTGGCTTCAGATCTGAACGGGGGGAGGCGGACTCTCTGTGTCCTTCCGGCAAGGAAGGAGATGATCCACTCCAGTGCCTTCTCCTGGATTCCGACGTTGCTGAGTCGCTGCACTAGTGTATGGTGGCAGACAGTGTCGAAGACCGCAGAGAGGTCTAGGAGGATGAGGGCTGCTGTTTCTACGTTGTCAAGGAGGGCTCGGATGTCATCGGTGGCTGCGATCAGGGCAGTCTCGGTGCTGTGGTTGGCCCGGAAGCCAGACTGCGAGAGGTCGAGGGATCCGTTCGTCTCGAGGAAGGCGGCCAGCTGCTTGTTGACGGTCTTCTCGATGACTTTTGCCGGGAACGGGAGCAGCGAGATGGGGCGGTAGTTCTTGAGGCCGGTAGTTCTGTAGCAGAGCGCTGAGTTCGGCGTGCTTCCAGCTCTCCGGGAAGGTAGCGGTGTCGAAGGAGGTGTTGACGATGTCCCGCAGGTGGGGTGCGATAACAGCGTCGGCTTTGTTGAAGACGTGGTGAGGGCAGGGGTCGGTCGGAGATCCGGAGTGGATGGAGTTCATCGTGCGGACAGTGTCTTCGGTGCTGATCGGGGTCCAGGCGCGGAGGGTGGTGGTGGGGGGCGGTGGTTCGGTCATGGCGTGCATCGGTGGAGTGCTGAAGCTGTTGTCTATGTCCGCGATCTTCTTGTGGAAGTAGGAGGCGAGGAGGTTGCAGAGGTCTTGCGAGGGGGTGATGTCGTTGTTTCCGGCGTTGGGGTTGGAGAGCTCTTTGACGATGTTGAAGAGTTCCTTGCTGTTGTGTACCATTGTGTTTTTTTCCAGATAGCCGCAGCATGTGCATGCACATACACAGTAGTAATCTTGGAAATATTTTTCATTTGCTTTACAAAAGAATATTCAAGGATACCTGCAGCATATGTGTGTGTGCATGTGCAGCAACCACCTTGGAATGTTTTTCCTTTCGTTGCAATAAAAAAAAGTTAAAGAAGGCAACTGTGCTGTCTCATGCATAGTGGCCATCTTTGAAAGTTTTTATCTTTTGTTTTAACACTTTGCACTTGGGGCTGATGCACTTTAAAGAGAATGGGGGCCTAATGGGGTCACGGTCAGAAGGATACCGTAGAGACATACAAAAAAAGTTAAAAAAAAGTCCTTAAGGTACAGCAATTCAAGGTTATGACATCAGTAGTGAAAGGCTACAACTCATCCTATCAAATCAAGGTGAGAGCAAAATGCTCTTTTGGTGTGAGAAACACAAGAAAGAGGAGGAATGCAAATGCATCAGGAGCAGGGAACTAGGGGGCATATTATCAAGAAACAGCGTTAATATTATCCCTGCTTTAGCGGCAGGAAACTGCCGCTAAAGCGGCGATAATGGGCTTGATAAAATGCCCTTGTGAATTCCCATAGAAGCCCATGTTCTGGTGTGAACATAGGCTTCTATTTAAATTCTCAAGGACATATTATCAAGCCCATTATCGCCTCTTTAGCGGCCGTTTTCTACCGCTAAAGCGGCGATAATTTTAACGCAGTTCTTGATAATATACCCCTAAAATAGACAAGAAAGCATTTGAATTATGAGGAAAGTGCAAACAATAAGGACACTCTCTACCTATACTGGATACAACAGGTCTGCTTGCTCACAGACAGCTGAAGAGGTCTGTTAGAAAGGCCTAAACATTTATAAGGTAAAGCTTCTTCTTCTTTATCATAAATCAAGATTTTCTTTTACAAAGCTACCTCAGAAGCCTGAACATATTTTTATATAGTCAAATTTTTTTGATCTAGGAACTTTCACATGCAGAAAATGTGCTTTCTGTCAAATCATTACATTTTTAAAATGCTTGACTGCCACCTAATTTCAGACGAAACTGAAATCTCCTGATTCTAGCCTGCACACAAGGGTCTGTAACTCAACCTAAACTTAGGGGCACATTAGGAAGTCCGCCGGCCATCCCGTCGTACGGAGGGACCACCCGCCATAAAGGTGGGGGGTACCGTGCTTGCCATTAGGTTGCGCCCGCCACAGTGGTGGGCACATCCTGCATCCCTAACATTGTGGTGGGCGGTGCACTCAGCACCGCCCGCCACAATGTTAGGGAGGCATGTTGTGCACTTCCATGCACAACATGGCAGGCACAGCGCAGTGCCTGCCACGTTGTGCATGGAAGTGCAGGGGGTACCATAGGTACCCCCCATGTGCACTCCCCACCCCCCCGGAGTCCTTGAGGGTCCACAACGGGCCCCCCTAGCAGACTCCGCATGCCTTTCCGTGGCGTGAAAGGCATTCCCAAACGCACATTGTAATATGGCTGGCGGTGTCTGAAAGACACTGCCACCATATTGCAGCCTTTTGAAATGCGGCGGACGGTCTTTCCATTCGCCGCGGACCCCCCAGCCATAATAATATGGCGGGGGGGTCTTTTCTACATGGATGGCAGGCGGATTGCCCCCGCCGGGCCGGCGGTGACCACCGCCGACCCTGCGGGGGCAATCCTCCCGCCATCCTAATGGGGCCCTTCATTTAGTAAAATTAAACTCATCTCACTGTCACAGAGGATGCCTAACACACAAAAGGTAATGGTAGGAATGCTTGCAATTTGTCTTACCGCTGGAAATCGCTTGGTTTAGCATTTAAATCCCTTGTTCTCATTTCCAAAACGCTATTTAAGATTAGACCCAGCCATATGGAAGCGAGCCTTCATCCTGATCTAACAGCTTCAATCCAGCCCAAAGAACAAATGTGGGCCAATTGAATTAGGGTGAGTGGCCCACCAGTGCGTCAGAGCCCTTTACCTCTGCCTGCCAAGAAAACTGCTGACCCAACTTACAAAACCTTGGAGGCTTGGTAAGCATCATTTTGGCAAAATTATTTCGGTATACGGTTAAGATTGTAATGGTTGGCAGCAGACTTGTCATTGCTACTGGTCAGCATGCTGCTTTGCATTTCCGAAATAAAGCCACAAAGCAATGATTTTTTTCTGAGCGCCCCACACAAATAATGACTCTGATGTGCATGGGGTTATCTTCCTATGGGTGAGGCCCACTGATCATTTTTTCCAGTAAGAACACCATAGCTAATATGGCATTCCTGAACTAGAAAAATATGAGTCAGAATGTGTGATATAAATAGAGTGGGCCTTTCATGGCATTGAGCCAGCTGCTGTGGGGTATATGAGTTGCCAGGTCATAGGATTATGATTCCTAAAGCAACTGAAATTCTGCCTTCGGAAAAGGTGATTCCCCGGCATCTCAATGATTGTGGGGGAACCATATGCTTGGAGGAACAGAAGCCCCACAAATTTGTGAAAGGGGTCCCACTTGTTCAAAGTCTGTAAGAGTTCCAGTGGGTTTTAGGTACTAAGCCTGTGAGTGCTGAACACCATATTTGTTGCCAGGTGGGATTTTAAATAAACAATATTTTCTGCAGAAGCAGCGTGAAGATGTGGCTAGGTCAGAGTTTAATGTATACAGGAGAAACACAATGACCATGGTAACACAGTGACAAGATGCAAGGGTATTGGTGGCCACCAGTGGCAGACGATGAGGGCTTTGAACACATTTTCTCCTAACCCATCTTTTCCACTGTCCCGGTGGTCCACTGCTCTACTGGTCAGTTTCAAACCTTAACCTAGTCCATACCAAGACCCAGATAGTGAACTTGTCTCCTGAATGCTGCAATTTTGGTGCAGATGATTTTGTGTGGGGGTTCCGATAAGGAACAGTTGATTTTCTTTCAATGATTTTCACATTCTCAAGGTTTGCTCTGGACCTTGCTCACTTAATCAATAATTGTTGCTGTAACTGTGGGAGTGGATACAATAATAAAACGTTTTATAGTTTTAAAGGGAGCATACCTACATGTTTACATTTTTCCACTTGAAAACAAAGTTGTAGCTGGTATTTGAACGGTCTGACCTCATTGCAGGACTTGGTCTTCCTGGTTATTTGTTTGATCTTGTATAGCTGTTAAAGATTTGTATCCGTCTACATGGAGGGGTCCATCATTCTCAGGCCTAGGTTTTGCTAACCGTTTTAGATTATCTCCCCGGTTCAGCTGTGTTGCTGACTTTTTGTTGTTGTTTTTCAGGGTGACAGATGCTTCATGTTCCGAAGTGTAGGGTGGGACTGTTGGGGGGAGAGGGAGGGTTGGTAGACCGTTGTCTCCCGATGGTTTGTTATTTTTGGCCGCCTACGGGCCGCTAGTTTTTGTTTTTCTTGGCATCCAGCAGAGGACATGCGCCACAGCTCGCGACAAGGCGATTCACATACCACACACAATATATCCTGTTGCCCCGGCTGGAAGTGACCTCCCCTGGGACCCAGGCATAGCAGTAGTAACGCTCCACATACAATACCTGCCCATATGATGTCCACTCTACACAGACCCCTCCACATTCTATCGTGGAATGCTAACGGTCTGCTTGACCATGTCAAGCGAACTGCAGTTCTCCGCAGCACCCAACGCCACGCTCCCGATATCCTCCTTTTACAGGAAACACATCTCCTAGGCACCCAATGCACCTTCCTTGCAAGATACGGGTTCAATAGGGTCTGGCACTCAGGCTTTACTTGGGGCTCCCGGGGGTGGCCATATTGCTCCGTAGGGGTCTCCCCTTTACTTTGTCTCGGGTTGAGAACGACGTGCAAGGCTGCTATGTGGCCCTGACTGGTAAAATTGAGGGACACCCTCTTAGTCTGGTGTCTCTCTACATTACCCCTGCTGCCATGCCCGATGCACTTCGGCGACTCAGGCTCCTGCTCTCAGCCCTTCCCCAGGGCCTGACTGTCATCGGAGGAGACTTTAATGCTGTCATGCACTCCTCCCATGATTCGACAGGTCTTCCCTCTGCATCCCGCCTTGCCTCTGCTAAGCGTATTTCTGATTGGTCCTCCGCCCTGGGTCTCTGCGATGTGTGGAGGGTATGGAATCCCCGTAGACTGCAATACACTCACACTTCTGCAGCCCACCACACCTACTCTTGTATTGACTGGCTTTTGATGCCTGCCTTTGATTGCTTGTTGGTATCCAGGCCGCTATTCTGCCCAGGCGCATGTAGGATCACTCTCCTGTCTCCCTCCGGCTTGGGAACGCCCCTGATGGTGTCCGCACGACTTGGAGAATGAATGCCTGGTTTTTGCAAGACAAGGACTTTGTTGACTCGCTTGGCCAGGAACTGAAGAGCTACTTTGTGCTCAACACGGGGTCGGTCTCATCGACAGGCACTCTGTGGAAGGCCGGTAAGGCCACCATAAGGGGGGTGGCTAGGGGCTTGGTCCACGCGAATTGCAAGGTTCTGGTCGCCCGCCTTGCAGAGTTGGAGGCTCAGGCTGCTCAGCTGGAGTCGGCTCAGGGTTTGACTGGGGGTGAAGAGTCCGCTCAGCAGCTTGCGCTGCTCCGGGAGGAGATCTGTCAGGTCTCTCTGGAAGCCGCCAAAATGCTATGGCGCTCTTCGGTGGCTCGGATATATGGATGGGGAGATAAAAACAGCAAACTTCTTCATAATCTTATTCCTTATCCCAAGGCCGCCTGCATCATTCCCGAGGTCAGCGATGGAAACGGAACCCACCACTGCACCTCACTAGCCATCGTCCAGGCCTTCGCAATGTATTATGCCACTCTCTACACGGCCAGCCCCCCCCGAGGCCTCGCTGACTGCACTGCTGGCAGAGACTAGTACCCACCTGCAGCGTCTGCCCAAACGGTCTCGGAAACTATGGATCTCCCCATTACTCCGGACAAAGTCAATGAAGCCATCTCTCACCTACACTCCGGTAAGGCGCCGGGCCTGGACGGGTATCTGCAAGAATTCTATGAGACTTTTTGTGAGTCGCTGATCCCGCACCTGGTAGAACTATTCCACCATGTGGTGGACAAAGGGTCCTTTACCCCCAAAACGGACGTGGCCACTATTGTGGTGCTTCCAAAAACACAGCCCCCCTCTGTTGACTGCACAGACTATCGCCCTATTTCCCTCATTAACACTTAGGTGAAAATCTTCGCTACTATCTTAGCCCAGCGCCTCCTACCCTTCTTATGCAATTTGGTGCATTTGGATCAATGCAGCTTCATGCCTGCCCAAGGTACGCAGCACTGTAATCGTCACCTCCACGTCTCACTCCGTATCTGGCCCCACTTTTAATCGATTTTGAGAAAGCCTTTGATACGTTGGATGGACCTACTTGGATGAAGTGATGGAGGTGATGGGGTTCAGCTTACCTTTCAGGCGCCTCACCCATGTTCTCTATTTCAGTCCTAAAGCGAGGGTCCTGGTCAATGGGGGGCTATCGGAGGCATTTCCTATTCGAAGGGGCACTTGCCACGGTTGTCCGCTTTTGCCACTCCTATTCACACTCGAGATGGAACCCCTGGCCTCCCTTATCCACCAAGACCCCAACATCCAGGGCTGGACGTGGGACCCACTGCGGGTGGATAAGATCGCCCTATACGCGGATGATGTCCTCCTTTTTCTGGCAGACCCCAAGACCTCCGGCTCACACTCTTTGGAGGTTCTCTATGCTTTCGAAAGCACCTCGGGCATTCGGCTCAACCCAGTGAAGTCCACCCTGGTTCCCCTCCACCCATCCTGTGCCTGTTTCGACTGGCAGACAACCATGCCCTTGCGCAGGCAATCCTTCAAGTACCTGGGGATTTGGGTTGCCCTGCTTCCAGAGCTTGAGTGGGCCCTGAACATCACACCTCTGATCACCAAGGCCAGGGCGGACCTTAAGACTATTTTATACTGCACCCTTGTTTTAAAACTCTTGCCTTGTACCCTCCTTAGTACAGCGCTCTGCTACCCTTTTTTGGGTCATGTTCACGCTTTATAAAATTCTTCAAATAAATAAATAAAGGAGCATATTTGTTCCAGGCATATAGATTTGCATCTCTTCTCTGGTTACACCAACTTTCAAGTTTACTCATGATTAGAATCTCCTTGTGTTTGCTTTGTTCGCCCTACGTTGGCAGAGTATGTCCAGACGTGGGTCCCTTGCTCACTTTGCCCACTAGATTCAAGCTATCCGGGCTGATGAGGGGTGTTACCCTGAAACCGGTCTCAGGATGCTTGTTTCTGATCCAGGGAAGACCTGGCTTGGCACTTCGGACTAGACTGTTCCCATGAGGAACAGGGTCAAAACTGATTTGCATATGGCTGGGTCTGAACTGGGTTGGCAAAGTGAGCTAAAGAAAGATGATGAATGCAACCCAGATCTGTGACAGGGGGTGATTGTCTGCAGAGTTTCGGCACTCCGTCCATCATCTCCTTGTGTTTGCTCATGATGAGAATGCCACCATGAAGCACCTTATGTCAGCCTGAAGTCTGAAGAGAAAGTATGGATTGAAGATTGAAGTGGGAATTGATGAACTAGAGTGTTGTGGAGCTGCAAGTGTATAAAGACATCTCTAATAGGAAACTCCCTGCAGCTTTAACAAAATTAATGTTTGACTGAACAAAACATCGGACCCGCTTCACAAAGCCAGCTGTGTAGGTTTTTTTAGGGGATTTCAGATACTGGGGGCGCTCTGCCTCAATTTCTACGTTACAGAGTGTTGTGTAGGTGGGTAAATGAGTAGTGCGTGAAGAGCAGACGGAGGAACCACCGTTATTGATAGAAGAGATTTCTAAAATCGGGATTTCGTGTTCCCCAACCAGGGTTTGGTTAGATGTGACGGTGTGCTCTTTCAATTATGCACAAGGACTCGATAGTCTTGTCGTCGGAAATAGTGATATCTGTAATGTATCAGACGGCCTCCCTGTTCCTCCGTGCGTTCGCCTTCGTGTTCATTCAAAGGGACGGTGGTTCCTCCGTACACAGCGAAGGCTCTGTGGCCTAAAATATAAGTTTTTAAATGTGTGACAACCATCAGAACAAGGTCCACGACAAGACAAGAACTTGAAGCATTTGATAAACTTTATTTTAGTCAAAACACAGATACATCAAATATTTGTAATGTCCTGATGAAGGTGTAAAGACTGAATAGCACCGAAACGCCGCGTCGACTTCTTTGGAAATTTTGACTGTATTTGATTTATTGTGACACCATACTTGGAGGTGTATTTTAGTTGGTTTTTAACTTTGTTTTAGATTGTAACCCAATTGGGAGGCTTTAATAAATTTCGAAATTAATTTTATTTTCTTGTACATGCCGATTACTCAATTATAGTGCATTTCTGTTGCTTGCTTACACTAGATTGTTTTTTAGATCACCTCTATAACCGTGCAGAGACTCCCTAGGCATAGCCTTTCCCAGAAATCAGTCTGCTATGCTAAACAGGGACTTTCCTTCTATAAGTTCAACTCCCCCTCCCTGACATCTGTCATAAGGGGATCCTCCGTTTTCTTGAGGCTAATTTGTATCCTAGCATTAAAATTTCCCAGTAATTGTGTGAGAAATTTTCATTATTCCCACAGTATAAAGCCACTCACTCTGATCTGGTGGCCTCACATTACCCCTTAACCAAGTGACTCACTGATTTGTAGCATCAAACACTAACAACATTTGTCTGCCGCTACATAAATAGAGAGGATATTTTTGTTCATAGGCTACACCGACAATCCCATAAATTGGGAAACTTAGTGTTGTAGTATGAAACATTTCATCAATAGCGTTCAGTACCAAAGTGAAAAGCGTCTTTAGTTTGGGGCAGAGCCACAACAGACCTATGTGTGCTGCTACCCCCACACCCCCTCAGCCACTCTCAGATAGTTGCTTATCTAGTTTGCAAAACTTGAATGGGGTGTGGTACCAGCATTCAGGAATTTTAACTAAGGTCTGCTTAGCAGCCCACAATGTTGTGACTAATGGGTGCTACCAAATACTTCTTTATGCTCCATTCACAACGCAAGTGGGCAATTTCAGCTTCCTTTTGCTGCATCTGCAATGTACTGGGAGCTGATTATAGATTTCAGAAATTAGCTTTTTATCATGTTCCTTTGTGAGGAGCCACTGTTAAGATTTAGTTCGTAGTCGGTCTACCAAAATTCTAGTGACTGGGCAGATTACCCCATACTGCACCTTTGTACATTGGAACTACTTTCTGGCAGGGAGAAGGTTGTTTTGAAGATTTCAAGGTATTTGATTCCCACTGCCTTAAACATCTCTCCAGCTCTTGTTTGCTTCCCCACCTTAACCACTCAACAAAAGCATCAAATCCCCAAACACAAAATGGGAGTTAGCAGTAAAGGGACCATTCTGAGCATTCATCTGAATGCCACCCAATTCTATACCATCAAGGAAGCCCTAGCAACTGGGGAAAGATACAATGTCAATACCCTGTGCTCTCTCTACAACCAAAGAACCCCTCCAATAAATAAAATAAAATAAATGTGCCCCAGCAGTTGTTCTGATTTCTGAAGCACCGCTGCTTTTCCAGTTCCAGTTGCTCCCACTCAACCTTATGTATAAGCTGCACAGCCAGATAGTTCTGTATGATATCAGGGGCCTCTACACCATCCTCTCTGGTTGGCAACTGCATCAGAGTCATAGCCATTTGTCACTTTTTCCTTGTCTGAGCAAAGTCATCTATTAGGTCTATGAAGAGTCCTGGTGGGGTATGGTCTAAGTTCTGAAAAGGAACAGGATCTTAAGGAGAAAGGTCATTTACTGCTGAAATTCCCCCACTCCAGGACAAACCCCAGTATCCCAAAACTTTTGGTGGAACTTGACAACCTGTTGAAGAGAGCTGTAGTTTGTGTGGACAGTCTATTCGCTCATTGATTCTGAGTTAGGTGGTAAAGCCTTCCGCCCATTGAAATAGAAACTGCTACCTGAGGATCATTATCTGTTCAGCAAGAATGGAGACAATAAGATTCTATGACTTGGTGAGGTTATTTGTGAAGTGCTGATAAGCAGCTCAGGAGAGTAATCAATGTGACATTATATAATTGGAGTATATTGCTAATTTATTTGTCTCCCCACAAGTCTTAATTCCCTGAATGTTGAGATTCTTATGCATTCCCTGAGCGACTTCACAGTGAGGGCAAAGAGCAGTGCGGAGAAGGGGCAGCCTTTTCTTGTCTCCTTCTCCACCTCAATGGCTTAGAGGTGTGGATCCTCGGTAACTCAAAGCATTTAGAGTAATAAATTAGGCTGTCATCTCTGTGAAGATGCACAATATGTTATTATTTCTTTTGTATTTGTTTTGCCTATGTAGCCTCAGCTAGAGTCTTCATGGTGAGAAAATGACCTGCTAATAAAATACTTCAGCTTACTCTTAATACTCAAAGATATTCACAGATTTGTACTTGATTATATCCAGTCAGTCAAAGCAATGCACCAGTTAGTAATTAACTAAGAACTCACTGTCTGATGAGCAAGTAACATGTTTATTGTACAGTTAATTAAACCCTTTATAAAAGTTGGCCGTCTTTTATAAAACTGTAAAACATCAATTTAAAAGGCTGATAGCCACAGTTAAGATCACAGTTAAAATTGCAAAAGAGATCCAGTCTCCTAGCCTTGGTGCCCCATAGTCCAGTTGCTTCATTTTTTGTATGCAGAAATTTAGCAGCAGTTTGTAAGGTAGAATTACCCCCCTGGTCAGAGTCTTGGCAACAGAATGAGGGCGAGCGATTGGGAACAAGTTTAAAGTACGTAGTGCAGCACAACATTTGTGGCTCAGCGCAAAAATGGCAGAGGTTAGCTTGTTGATGTTTTTCTTCGAGGCTTGGGTGTGCAACAGTGCTTAGTGCTTGGTGTAAGAAGCGCTGGTAAAGGCTTTTACATGATGGGTTAGCAGGCCGACTCCTTCCGGGTTACAATGCCACTTCTCAGATAATCTGGTGGTATCTTTTTTAGTCTTAGATCAGCAGCAGTTCAAAATGTTACCAGGCAACATCTTAGCTGAATATCTTAACCAGAGTAACTTTCGAGCACCGCCGGCCTACAGGACCGTTTTTTTTCTTGTTATAGATTGGTCTAAGTAGTGACCGGCGATCCTGCATCAATTCCAGGCATGTTGTTATGATGTGCACTATGACCTCCTCTCCTTCCCCACAGAGATGGCAGATTGCCGGCTTCGGAGGGTGAAACTATGAAGGCAGTTGATGTGCAGATAGCAATAAGTCTAACCGAAATCTCAGAAACTTCTCTTTAGTGGTATTGGAGAAGTTAGATTGGATGTATGCGTGGGGAGTGGCTTTGCTGTAGGACTGTACAGTGAGCCAGTCGTGTGCACGTTCTGTCAAGACGGCTTTGTCTTGTATGAGAGATTCATTTTGACAGTGTTGTTTACAATTTTTTTGAAGCTTGCCATGGACCTTGACGATTCCCAGAGTTACCGTAACCCCAGCTGGTCCAGTGCAGTGTCCAAGAAGTATCTAGCTGGGAAGGTCTCTGAGGCTTCTAGTTCCCTCCACAAGTAGTAGTTTAGCGTTTCTGGCTGCCCTCTTTTGATTTTGTACCAGGTTTTAATGAAAGCTCCTTTAAGGGCCAGCACTTGCCTTTGCATCCCGAATTCAAGTCTCATTTGTGCCGGAGATGTATATCCAGGCAACCTGTACATTATTTTCAATGCTCCTGCAGTGGTGCTGTTCAATGTTTCGGCGTCTCTCCCTCTCCTCATGGCTTCACTTCCATTGGGGATTGATGGAATTAGTTTAGCCTGTATCACCCTGGTCAGAGGGAGAAAGCTTGGTTTTTCAGATTTTTAATGCCACCGCTGTCATTAGTCCCCTCTTTTTTATTGCCTCACATTGTGGTTCGTAGTTGCCTTTGTTATCGATCATAACCCCTAGGTATTTGTAGTCTTGTGCGACTTCCAGCTTGACTTTTGCCAGATGCCAGTTTGTGTTTTGTTTTTGTCTTCCGGAAATTTAAACACATGACTTTTGTTTTTTCTTGATTAATACTTAGTCTGTTGGTCGAATATTGAGATGTGATGTCAAGCTAGCGTTGTAGACCTATAGGTGTCCAGCTGATGAGCACCAGGTCATCTGCATATAGGAGATTGGATAACTGGCGGCCTCCTAGCTTAGGGGCATATGAATTGCTTCCATTGAGTTGGACTGAAAGCTCAGCCATGAAGAGATTAAAAATTATTGGGGCAAGAACACAGCCTTGTTTTAAACCTGAGGTTGTGTTTATCTTTTTCGTTAGATGGTCTTCTCCCCCAGCTTTACTTGCACCCAGGTGTTACCATGCAAAAGAGTTAGTTGTTTTAGAAGCAATTATGTAATTCTTAGCCTTTTTAGTTTTTACCACAGAATATTTCTATTTATATGGTCAAAACCTGAGCTGTAATCTATGAAGCACGTGTACAGGGGCTGTTTTATTGCAAGTGCAGTATCTATCATTAGTGAAAGGGTTGAGATGTTGGTAGCAGTGCCCGTGTCCCAGCAAAAACCGGTTTGGTTGTAAGATATTAATTTGATTTCTGTGGCCCATGTTGTTAATTCTTGGAGGAGTACACCGGCATAATATTTGGCTTCATTGTCCAGAAGAGCTACCACCGATAGCTCTTTGGGTCACTACTGTTGCCTTTTTTGTAGATGGGAGAAATTATCAAGCCCCTCCATGATGATGGTACAGTTGAAGTTTGCAAAGTTGTGTAGAAGATTGGTTTCAGAACTGAAGCCCAGAATTCTGGATCTTGTTTAAATAATATGGGCGGGATACCGTTTGGGCCAGGAGCTCCCTCACGTCTGTCTTTCAGGATTCTATTGCAAACTTGTGTCTTAGTGATTATGAGATCCTGTCCCAGTTTTGCATTGAAGTTTAACTGGGGCGATTGAGTTTCCAGGGTAGGCGCAAGGGTAATTCAGTCTGATAATAACAAGTACCACTCTGAATTCTGCATCTAATAATGCAGGCTAACTCAAAGATCTTTATGACTCACCTATTTTTGTGATCATCGTCATGATAATAAACAAACCTCAAACAGAGCTCAGCTCATGATGTCCCGATTCTATCACTCAGAGATCTTTTCTTTAGTAGGCCCAGACTTATTCAAACCACTGCTCCTACTAATAAATAAATTCACTCAGAGCTTGTTTATGATATTACTTAAATCCCCTCTGAGATCTGCAATCTGCAACACCCAGGATCACCCAGAGTTTGTAGTTGACATTTATCATATTCAGTTCATCCAGGATTCCGATCTTGATATAAAACAGTCGCTCAAAGCCAGCGCCAGACAGATCTTTTACTCCACCGGGCATTTTCTCGATGGGCTGGGGCCTTGGAGGTCGATTTTGGAAGTCCAGGGTCGCTCCAGGTGCCTCAGTCACTTTCACCAGCTACATTAACTGCAGCAGAAAGAGGAGACTTCAAAGAGGGAGCGAAAGCAAGGGGGTGAGATGGAAGGTAGAGAGAAAGTGATCATAGAAGAAGGAGTGAGAGAACGGATGAACAGATGGAAAGAGATGAGATACAAGGAGACAAAGTGAGAGGGCTGGTTTGAGCCTTTTTGCTAGGGCTGCTTTATGTTCCTCAGTCTTGCTCTGCTCAAGCTCTGTTCTTCTGCATCTCAGGCTCGGTTATGGGTTCGGCTTTGGTAGTACTCGGAGTCACTCAGAGTTCCTCTATTGATAACAGAGATTCACTCCCAATACTTAGAGTACGCTAAGGATCATCTTTGTGACTCAGATGTGTACTGTTTATAACGCATGCCAAGAGCAAGGCTTGGGTTTGCGGTCTACTGCACCCTGTTAGCAGAGAGAGATCAGTGCCAAGTGAACCATGTTTGTGAATGTAACACTTACAAATACAAAGCATTTGCCTGCAGTACCCTAAAAAAAGAAGAATCCTTCCCAGGCAAAGAAGCCACCTTCCCTAAGAATAGGAAGTCAACTCATCCGGCCTCTTTCCAACCAAGGCAACTCTCTCATCTCTCCTACTCACTTTACAAAATCAAATCTATGAGAGATGTGATACATGTATACTAATTACTTCATCTAAATCCATATATAGCGCCTAACTTTGAACATGTGCATTCATTATTTACGTATTTACCTATAAATAAATCATTAAATTGTGTCACGTAAAACTTGGTGCGGGACCAAGGGTCATAATCAGTATGACTTTAAAATGTGTCTCTCAAACCTTTCTAACCACATTATAGTTTAAATTGGGGTATTAAGTTGTAACTCCTAAAAGTGAGTTTGTTACGAGAAGCACTATGTTCTTGACATGCCCCTAACAGGCTGCACGGAAAATAAAAAGATATCTTTGTTGCTAGTGTGTACTGTACAAATGTAGGCAGACATTCAGTCAGCCTGCCAGCCAATCAGGATTAGAGGCTCAGGAATGGAATCTGAAGCAGCAGTTGACTCCCAACAACAATATGGCAATCCACTGGATCCATGGGTCTCCTGCGGTGACCCTGTTAAACTTCAGAGAGGGAAAGAGAAAATATACCACAGATTCACTTACCAAGTTTTAGATCATATATTCTAATGTATTTTATTTTTATCGCTTCTACACGTGTGATATGTTTTATACGCATTTAATACCCATTTCCCAAAGAAATCAATAATTTGAGCAGAGTCGGCTTGTACAAACTCATGCTGAGTTTTGGTACCTCAATTTTGTCTTTCCTTTCATCTCGCTCACTGTGAAAATTGGACCTGGGGTGGATATTCTCACCCTTACTACACCACTTTCTCCGGGTTCTTTACCGGTAAATTTAGAAGCGCAGATAAGCACGGGGGAAGGATTGAAACATTTTGTGATTAACTTTTTTTTAACGCTCTGGAATTTTGGAAACAGTCATAGTTGTTCTTCTTTCACCATCTACTCAGTGCCATCAAGCGTCAGTATCATTCATGTTACAAAATGTCCTCAATTTGCAGCCAAACATGTAAAACAGATGTGCACAAAAAATAAAAAGTACTATCATGTAAAAGGCGCTGTGCCTGCTTGCCTTAACTAGTCCTCTCCTCCATCGCTGTGCTTGAATGGTTACTAGAGATCACAGACAGTGCTTAATTTGTAAAACTATAAGGGCAGGGCCCAAAGGTTTGCTCAGAAGTTTTGTGGGCAGTACTCGTATATAGAGGGTTACGAATACCAAGGCTGCGTACTTCAAATTGCACCTCATGACTCTTTCTTAACAGTATCAGTCACTCCCCACCCTGCTATCTCACTCTTGCATGTTCATTGCCATCCCTTCTGTTTCCCTTTGTCACTGTTTTCCCACTTTTTTCTTCCTTCTTCTTTCCTGCTTGTGTGTTTTAACTCTGTTTCTCACGGTCAAAGTCTGTTTCTCTGGGTCAAAGTCTAATGAGGAAAAATAAGTGCCAGTCCCCAAAAATGAGTGTCGGTGGCCACACCTACAAACACTGGCTCAAATTAAGTGCTGGTCACGGCTGTGACTCCTGGCTAGCACCCTGCTACCCATAGCCCTATCTTTGTGACCCCTAGCCCCTGTAGTCAGAAAACCACCATAAGAATAAGAGGTCTTTCAGTTTTCATTTTCCACTTAGTTCTTTTTTAAAGCTGTGACTGCAGCTGCTTACAGATCACTGAAGTCAGGGGCATAGAGGTGAGGCCAGAGTGTCTGCAGGTGACCACTGCTCTAGGGGTTCACTTCTGTTAGAGGTGGGCATTGGAAGGAAGCAAGGGGCTACAGATCTGGCGAGGGAGGGGAGGGAAGGTAAGTAAGTAATATGATCGTCTCTAGCTGGGATCTTTCTACCAGAGAGATGTCCCAAGCCAGGGCTGGTTGGGAACACAAACCAGCCCTGGCAATACTGCTGGACCTGTCCTGGGTGGGGGACAGGTGCTAGTGAGAAGCACGGGGAGGTGGGGAGCACTGCTGTCGTTTTTTTTACAGGGGGTCAATTTTGCAACCCGGCCGCAGTAACAAAACTGGCCCCACCCTTCCAGTGCACTGGGAAAATGCCTGGTGCCTGCTATGGCCAGTCCGGCTCTGCCCTAAACCTAATAGATTTTACACTATATGACTGTCTGTGATCAGATTCATCCACCTTGGCTACAAAACACCAAAATGGCAGGTGAGGGACGTTGTGCACACTTGAAACACGGTCTGCATCACAGTGCGGTGCACTTGATCCAACCAACATGCCTCAAAAGCCACCCATTTGCTGCTGAGAGAATGAAGGAAGGGAACTGAATAAAAATTACGAAAGTAAACATGGGTCTGAAATCCCTGTTTACCTTTTGTTCCTCTTGCTGCCCTAATGACCTCTGAAACCGTGAGTAGCAAGGATGGAGCCATAGGTACCAAAAGACAAGCTGGGGAGAGTGGGCAGTAGCTACTCTTAGCTTAGCCCTTAATGACCTTGTATCTATAGGTTCTCCATTTTATCCATGGGTACATGCACTTTCCTGTCGTGAGATCTGTGCATCTGATAAACTCCACAATCTTGTGCCAGATGACCCCTATCCTTCCATTGGACAAGCACTCGAGACGTGGCTGCTAACGTATGACTTGTATAACTCATAGTCAGGCTTACGGTCTCAAGGTGCCTCATTTCCACCATGAACCTGAAAAGAAGTAGGCTGGAAACCCTAATTTGCTAAACAAATCATTGTGAATCCCCAATATCATTTAACATACGATAAAACCAATATTCAGTCACCTGAAGCCCACCATTTATCATCTCTGTATATTGAGGAAATCAATAACTAGCACACATTCTTGGTCAAGCTCATAGCAACACACTATGAAAAGAAATGCCTCTAGGCACTTTAAATAAAGATTTGCTTAGAAAATGATTTGCAAAGTAAAAGAATAAACAGTATCAACAAAAAGGAACACTTCCTGTGGCAAGAGACTGATAGGAAAAACGATTACAAAAAAACTGTGAACATAAAATACATATAAAACTGATGAAAATAAAGGAAGAGGGCGAAAAGCAGTGGCAGTGGAAGAAGGTCTGGAAAAAATGACTCCAGAAACTCATAAATTGGGGGTCAAGGTTTATCAGAGGAAAGGGGATGGCGTCATGACAATTTACAGGCAATGTTTACTATTATTTTGCTTTAAAAGTCTGCTGCAAAGAGATTAGCAACAAGAACACATGTGACATTAAATCTTTTCTAGCTTGCTAACTTGGATACAAAGAGGCAGCATTTTAAAATATCTTCGATGGATGAGACACCTGCTGCAGAGATCTTTGTGTGCCTATCAATGTTGAGGGGATTATTATAATAGGAAGATAGCTCGCGTAGTTAATGCACTTGCTGGGGAGTTTTGCGTTTTGTCCAGCCATAGTGTTGACTAGCATAACAGCATGAGGAATCAACGTGCCTGCTACAAAGACCATGGATCACAGATCACAGATTTGTATTTTATGTAGACAGGTAAGTAAGTGTGTGACTTTGCATGTCTCCCGACCAAGTACTCTTAACATAAAATGTCCACAAGAATGGACGATCTGTGGCTCCTATACCTTATAAACCTCAGTGTATTATGTGACATTTCCTGTACATTAAGTTGCATACACTTATGATTTGTTGTCTCTCTGTGTGTGAAAACTGCGTCTATTGTCGGACACGTAGGAAAGAGTCATTTTTTTCCAAATTCAGCATTGCTGCTAGAATTTTAAAAAAAACTTTTTGTTGAAGGAAAATGCTGAACTTAGCTTTAAATGAAGCTGAAATCTGACTCCCAGCAGATGTGCTGTTGATAGTAAGTAGGGCCAGTACTTGACAGAAACATACTAACCTTAGGAACAATAACAGCAAAGCCTCTTCAAAATATCGACACACGTGCCCGTTTGGGGTTCTTGCATGAAAAACACACATCGTCTGCAAAAGAACAAGCTGTAACATCGGTGAAGTTTAATAATTTACCATAAAAGGTGTTGGGCGTCAATATCCCATTTCACATTCCAGTTCCTTTCCTTGGTGCAAAGTCACACTTGGGGGCGGGGCACTAGAGCAAACAGTTTGCTCTTGAAAATGTCCTCTCGCTGACCGCGTGTCAAAAGCCCAGAAGGAGACATGCCTTGGGCCATGTTTTACATTCTGAGGCTGAGGCAGTCACACCTCTGACGCCTGCGCCCATACATTAACTGCTGTTGGAACTGGTTACAGCTCATTAGGAAGTGCGTGTCACCGACAGGGGCATTCATTTGTCAGCATGGGTGTGCTTAGAGCGGCTGCGCCAGCTCAGTGATCCGGAAACGGATGTTGAGACACTCTTCCTAAAAGGTAGGGTGCTTCACGAAATAAAGGTCATTCCAGCCTGTACGATTTCCTTCTGTTACATTTAAATGTATACGTTTTACTGATGATTAACGCATCGCATAGTTTTCATAATATTTTGATGACAGTGTTAACAAGCATTTGCAATATAATAGGCCTCTCATTCACACGAGTTTGAGCTATTGGCATTGTAAATGACAATGCCTTTTATTTATGTTTTGGGTTTTAAAACATATAAGGCATTTTCATTTACAATACTAATAGCTAACACTCTCATAAATGCAAAACATATTGCAGTGCAATAAAGGGCTTTCTCGACCCCTTATTTTTTTTATTTTTTGATGCACATGAACATTAGTCGCCACTTACATCCATTGGCCGGTGGGGATTGTTCCTTAAACATCGTTCAGCAAGGATAACGTTAGAAAAGAGAGACAAAATGAAGGAGGAAAGTAGGAATAAGAGAATATAGCAGCTAGGGTGGACAGCTAGCAAAGTCCCTGTCCTTCTGAGGGACATAAAGGGGGTAATGACTTGAGCTGGGGTTGGTTGCCTGTCTGGGTGGATGTATGACGTTACAACGCATGCTTTTACCACGCATGCCTTTACAACGCAGTTTTTACATCGCAAACCTTTACAACGCATAGCGCTTTGGGGTGCTGGATAGTGAATAGTTTAATTTACTATTCCAACTCCAGACCCCGTGGACACTAGGGAAGGTGTTGGATAGTAAATTAAACGTATTCCCTATCCTAGAGCACCCCCAGCGCAATGCGTTGTAATGGTTTGCGTTGTAAAAGTTGCGTCGTAAAGGCACTGCGTTGTAAAAGTTGCGTTGTAAAGGATGTTTCCCGTCTGGGTCTGTGTGGTGGAGAGGCGGAGTATTCTCAAATATCTTGGGCAGGTAAGTTCCCCAAGTTCGGAGGAAAGGAAGTCAATTGTGGTGCCCCACATTTTGTCAAATCTGGGGAGGGTGCGAGACAAGCCAGCGGTAATCTTTTCCATGCCCACTCCCTCCCATACCCGGTAGAGCCAGTCCAGTTTAGTCTGGACCTTGTCCGTTCCCCACCTAGCCAATAGCACCTGTTTGGTATCTCCCAGCGTTAAAGTGATAGCTCTTCTTCTGTATGACTTAAGAGGGTAGGTCACGGGCTTAGGCAATCCCAGCAGGGTGTAACTGGGGAATCTCGGTATTTCGGTGTGATGTATGGAATCTACCTCCTGAAGGATTGTTACAGAAGGACTGTATTTTCAGGCATTGCCAGAGGATGTGAGTTAACGTACCTGGCTGACCACAGTTACACCAGCATAAATCACTGGCAGCAGGTTTCCATTTAGCGAGTCTGACTGGGTGTAATACCAATGGTGGTCTATCTTTAAAACTATCTTTTTCTCTGCTGTACTACAAGCAGAAACTCTGGCCCTATTGATGATGTCTTGCCATTCTTTGGGGGAGAATTATAGCTCCATCTTTGCCTCCGATCTAATATATATATATTTTTTTTCAACTTTATTTTTCTGTTTTTTACACAGATATACAACAATAATGATACAGTGCAGGTAGTGTAGACAGAGATGATGGAGCGTCACCGTAGTAGAGCAGACAAAACACATGCGCATACAATAATATCAATTGGAGATGTGATGCAGGCAGCAATAAAATTATATAAAGTACAGCAACATACAATAATACAATAACTAAACAAAAATTGAGAATGAAACACCAAGACTACAGTGCAAGGGGTAATACCAGACAACGGGACAGATCAGGTTAACATAAGAACCCCGTGCGGAGGCCTTCATACATATATAGAAAGACTTTCACCCCACCCCCTCAGGGGCAAAGCTAGCCACAACCTGCGTGTCTTGTGATGTCTAGCACCTGATCATGTATTCTTTGTAGGGGCCCCAAATGTCCACCAGCCGGGATGAACTGGGGAGCAAGTTACAGAACTTCTCACACTGAACATTACAAAATGCCTAGCTTCTCAGCCAGGGTTTAAGAGTGGGAGTACGCCTGCTACCCCATAACAGTGCAATCTCACGTTTAGCCAGAAGGAATCCCAAGGCAGCCAATCTTCGAACCTTCCAAGGGAAATTAGCAACATAACCCAGAAGTGCAATCTCAGGAGTGGGCAGAAGTTGAATGGACAGTATGTCCCCTAACGTAGAGTGAACGCTCGTCCAGTATTGATAAATTCTAGGACATGTCCGGGCAAGGTGGGCAAAGTCGGCATAGGGTGATAAACATTTCTGACAGTGGTGTGGCCTGGAATTGTCTATTCTATGGGAGTGGGCTGGAGTGAAGTACATCCTTCGGAGACTCTTAAAATGGAGTAGTTTGTGTCTGCTGTTCAGGGTAATCTCACCGGTGGCCCTGCAACACTGCTCCCATTGGTCGTCGGAGATAGGCTTGCCCAGATCGACATCCCAGGCCGCCCGCACCTTGGAATCGTCAATTGGCCGGATTGCGCTACATTGCCTGTATAGTTTGGAAATTAAATGGGCCCCAGCCGGGCTCTGTATCAGCAGCGACAGGGGAGGGACAGGCTCAGGGGCAGAGGGAAAAGACGGGAACGTAGCACGAAGAGCGGACCGCACCCGGGACAGGACAAAGGAATCCATAAAAGTACGCTCGCTGAAGCGGGCCTCCTCCGACATCGAAAAAGCATGCCCGTCTGGAAATAAATCCCCGAACGTACGGACTTTAAATTTCTCCAAGGTGCGTTGAACTAGGGCCTCTCCAGTGATCGGGAGTAAGGAAGAATTGGGCAAGGGTAGGTCTGGCAAATACAATAAATCAAACCCCAACAATCGACGTAGTCTGTCCCAGGCCCAGCACATGGTGGAAACCGTTTGGACATCTCGCAGGTCCCGAGGGTAGCCCGAGGGCAGCCCAAGGGCAGAAGGGATAGGAGTTGGCGTGGAAGGAACCAGATCAGCCTCTGGTTTCAAATATGGAATGCGAGCGTCCGGGTGGAACCAGGCATAGGCGTAGCAACACTGTGCCACCAAGTAGTAGAGATGAAAGTCCGGCACTCCGAACCCGCCTCTGTCGTATGGCAGAGTAAGAATTTTCCAACTGACTCGGGGAGTCTTGTCCCCCCATATTAACCGCAGCAACAGTGAGCGCAACTGTAAAAAGAATATCTTGGTAAGAGGGATGGAAATGTTGTTAAAAAGGTACAGGAATCGGGGCAGAATGACCATCTTAAAAATGACAACCCTGCCAGCCATGGACAGCGGGAGACGCAGTGGCGGTTTCTCTATGAGGGCGTCAGGGCTCCGCCCCGTTACAATCCTGGATTAGCTCTGCAGTTATTTATAAACAAAAATACCCATGATTTACAAGCTCCCCATAATGCCCCACACTCACTCACCGATATGTATTGTATCACCACTGTAGTATTATTTCAATTGTTAATTGACCTCACATCACCGTGTCACATGACTTACCACGCCTGTCCTGCTGTTGCTCGCTAAGGCTAGGTGTTTGCCGGGCCGATAACCTCACAGCCCTGAAGGCTGTGATGTCATCAGCTCGGCAAAGACCTAGCTGCAGGGCGCAGTCTCCACCCCCTGATGGCGTGGAGGTGAAGTGAGCCCCGGGCGTTTTGAAAACAAGCCCGGGATCGCTAACCCTCCAGGTCAATCAGAGAGAGTGGAGCTTGTCACCAAACCCTTTCCCAACTCGTTACAAGGCATGGGTGGGACCCTGATGAGTTGGGAAAGGGTGTGGCAGGAGGAAAGCAGGACTCGAGTCTGCGCTGACTCGACCACCTCAGGCGTCCCGCGCATGAGTCTGCAGTGACTGGCAGTTGCTGGTCGGAGTGCATTTTTTGGCTGCGTCCTTATAGTAACGAGGTAATACTGCCCTTTGCCCGCCGTCTCTTTCTAGCTTTCTCCGTGGTATTTGTCCCTTCCAACTAATTACTCCTCAATATGACGCTAGGTCTACCCATTTAACATTGGCCCCTTCTGTGCCATTTGCCTCCTGCCCCGTTTATCATGCGACATGCCCCCTCCCATGTTTGCCCCTTCATCTGTTCCGTTGGATTCCCGTCGCTGCTGCTCCTGTATTTCCTTCCCCTACATCGCTGCTCGCCCTTCATCCTGGGGTGAGAGGATGAAGGGCGAGCAGCGATGTAGGCCCGAAAATATTTTCGGGCCTAATGCACCTACTACCATCTCTGTATAAACACTTTGTAATCTCAAACAAACTTTGCTTTCTACCGACTAGCATGGCACTGTACCCATAAATACACCCTCCCCGCAGCCTTCAGGAATGCCGCAAGGCAACAGCACACTTAGGAAAAGAAACCCACACTCAGAAAAATTAACACGCACAGGTCCGGCTTCTCACAGTGGGGTACGAGAGGACTTCTCCTTTAGATCCCCAAGTGACAGTTTGTCGTGCATTTCACTCAAGTGCTGTAATTATTTGGGTACAGTGCCATGCTAGTCGGTAGAAAGCAAAGTTTGTTTGAGATTACAAAGTGTTTATACAGAGATGGTAGTAGGTGCATTAGGCCCGAAAATATTTTCGGACGTTAATCAGGTGCAAAGTGACTATCAGTAGAAAAGATGACTTTTTATGACCAGTTTGCTAAATACCATTAATCATGATATTTTATTTATTAGTATTTTATTTGCACTCGATTTCATCCCCAATAACTCCAGCTCCTTGAATGCACTTTGGTTTATGTTTCAAGATCCTGGTTGCCCTTCCTCTCGTCTGCACGTCTTCCCCATCTCATAGTGATGTCAGGCTCCACTTGTCCCCCTCTACTCTATGCTATCAGAGATACATAAAAAACGGGTTGCAGAACTCAGCCCCATCCGGTAATGCTGTACACCATCAGAGTACAGAGCAGTGAATTGTAAGTTTGTTTTCTGCCTCGCCCTCCAAAATTGAAAGAGAGCAAAGATTAGCAGTGCAGTATCGTGCATATGTAATGACACACATTCTCGCTCTAATGTCGGTTTAATATACTGTTTTCAAGTTGAAAATCCATGTAATAATGATCTATTGGGGGAATATTGTCCGATTTTCAGTAAATTATTTTTCTGTTGTGTTCTGGTGGAGAAGTGTGGCTCACTGATTAGAGCGGCAGACCCTGATGCAGAAGTCAGACCCGGGACCAGGGTTCAATTCCCGACGCGGCAGGGTCTTGAGCTCAAATGTCCATGGACTCGATAATTCTCGCTTCGGTGCCTGACCTAATCATGGGTTCACACTCTGCAACTCTGGACATTAAGCTTGCTTAATCTCCACAACGGCCCCCCGCGGCGGGATGCCTGGCTTTCACCTTGGGGATGCCCTGTAGGGGCTATCTCACAGGGAAAAGCCAGGACGGGTTCCCAAGGCAAGCGCCGGGAAACCTCCGGGTAGCTGTGCGCTCAATAAATGCAATAATAATAATATCTGACCTAACAGGGATAGGGTGCACTGATGACGTTTTTTTTATGTTGAATAGTTGCAGTTTATTTAGCACCCACCAAGAATGCACATTGCTTCTTGGCTCTTTTATATTGAGGCGTTATTGTTAGCTGGAACAATGAATGGGAGGGTTCAGTCATGACCTCTTTTGTAAGCAACAGTGCATGCATGTATGAACTTGGCAAGTTCTTTTACTGGGGTTTGAATCTATGATCTGCCTGAGTAAGGTGGCACATGCGTTGATCTGGCGAGCTACCTTACTTGGGTTCAAGTGTGCAACCTGCAGATTAAAGTGGAAGATTCAGCCCGTGGGGCCAAGGCGTCGGCTGCCGTCACATTGGGTGGGATTGGTACGTGTGGCTGCAAGGTTCACGTGGATCTTTGGCCCAGGTGTTTAAACGCACTGAGTCCCTGCACGCTGTGCGGTAAAGGAAGGAATCAGACATTACATTGATATTGGACACTCATTGGCAACCACAGACTGAAGCCCAGCTCCTGGACTCAACCTTGTTCAATATCCGGTTGACCTCTGTAGTATTCTATAGTTGTGCACAAAATAAACACACTTGCGGTTGTACATCTGCCTTAAGCGTACATTTGTGCTCTGGCCAGACCATGTGCTGGCAGCCTGCATTGGAATTAATTGTAATTCATACCTTGAAGTGAGTCATTTCATAGTAAGTACTGGTCTCTTCCATATCAAAGTGCTCAGGAAAATGGTGCCTGCTCACAGTATTCCTGGAAAGTCACAAAAATGCCCCCTCCCCTGCTCTTAATGTGTCAGGCCCTCGCTGTGTGATGTGGCCAGGTTTTTGAGTCCTTGCTCTCTAGGTTCTGGGCAGCAGCATGTGTTACTGTTGGAATTCAGCAGCGACTGTGGTGCAGGAATGCCAGCCAAAGTAGGCACTGTGCCAGCAGCAGAATGTGCCAGTATATAATGTGCCATCTTATTTGACCTCCTTAAGGCCGTCATGCAAACTTAAACTTCCAATTATATTTGTTTGTATAGTGCACCCTGCAGAACTTCATTGTTTGAGGAGCTTCAGAGAGCTTTAATATGGGGTTAGGGGTCACGGTTACCATAACTGACCCAGAGCTGGAACCTGTAAAATGAACAGCAGTTGTAGTTGCATCTATAACATGTGTTTGGAGTGTAAATGTAAATGTAAATGTATAGGCATTTATATAGCGCACTACTTACCCGTAGGGTCCCAAGGCGCTTAGACCGCTGCGAAACCCTTCCTGGCTTCCCTGAGAGATGGTCCCTTAATGGGTATATCCAGGGTGAGACCAGGTATCCCCGGCGGTCTGGTGGGGCCGTTAGTGAAGATGAGGCAAGCTAATGCCCAGAGTTGCCGAGTGTGATCGCTGATCAGAGTGGGCACCGAGGCGAGAGAATTATCGAGTCCGCTGACCCTGGTCCAGAAACCTGCCGCGCCGGGAATCGAACCCTGGTCCCGGGCCGTCCTCTTCTCTCGGGTCTGCCGCCTCTAACCAGTGAGCCACACTACTTCACTACGGAGTGTGCAGTTCAACTGATACAACAGTACAGCAGTAACAGATTTTGCAAAGAAATGCATTTTGCATGAAAACATAAGACCAAAGGAGTCTGTGGATGGGGGTCCTGCCGGGGCTCAGCTTTGTTGACTATAGTAAAGTAGGTGACAGATGTTAGTTGAAATTGAATGTCTGTATGAATTTGCCACATTTAATTGTTGTACTTATTTCCACTTTCTATACAATTCTGGCAGTAACATATGGTATAGTTAATGGAATAGGTCCAAAAGCAGTGGTTATCGGAGTAAAAAATGTCTGCTGGGGTGAGAAAGCAACATCCGCATTGAGAAGGGAGGAAGCTAGGGACAAGGGAGGGACAGGAGATGGATGCTCCATGGGGGCCTGTGAGCACAGCAGGTGGCAGCTGAGATCTGCAGCAGAAGCTTGGGCCTGCGTAACAATGGCTTCTTCTGCATCTTTCTGCTCAGGCATGCGCAGTCTAATGCGGACTTCTGGTAGGCAGCCAGAAAAGCTCTGATAGGAACACAGTATGCTGTTGTCATAGAAAGAGGAAATACTGGAACTTAGCAAAGGGATGTTGTAATTTTTGTGCTCTGTTTTGCTATTGGAAATAGATGACGGTTTATATCTGGGTGAAATGAATGAGGCCATTGGCCTAAGTCAGTGGAAAATTAGTTGCCGCTCATGCAGAATGCTTGTTGTAAGAGGGCGAGGCAAGCTTTTTATCCATGCAGTACTTTATGAACGGAGCCTCAAGTGTCGTCACATGGGGGGGCACTATTTTGGAGTTCACCCAGTTGGTGGTCCGCTGCAGGCCCGTTATAGAGAGTGGGCCAGGTGGCCCATAACTGGGGCTTTTGTTGTCTCTTTATCAATTTCAGGTGGGCCCGTGGTTTCCACATTAAATATAGGTCTTTTTGGCAGGCTTACCTGCCGTTTCATATCATGCCTGTTGGAAATTGGCAGAGTGACACCCTTCTTCGTGGTATTGTGTTGGGTGTTTGTGAGTTAATTGGGGCCTAGTGGAAAGAATGGTCTCATGCCTCTCGGACCAGGGTGAGTATCTTTGGGAAGCCATGGCTTCCTGGTGCTTCAGATCAGGGTTGGGATAAAAAAGGGTTTACTTTGGAGTGCTTTCTAGCACCTGGAAATCCTGCCCTCTTGGGTGTGGTTGCATGTATGCCATGGATGTCGGCCGGGGTGGGGTGAAGGGGCAGACACACAGTGCAAAGTTTAAGCATTTGCGCTATGGGCTGTTGCATTTGGTGTAATAAATTGCTTTCAACTGCAGTAGTTGTTCTCCGGAGTCACAGTGTGATTATTCTTTTGCAGGCCTAAGATTGAGAAGTGCCATTTTCTCTCACTCCGTTTCCAACTGAAATGATCTATAATTCCAGATTCAGGCAAGGCAGGCTCAGCGTCCCAGTCTTTTCAAGTATAGTTATTTGAGCACCATAGATTGAGTACTGGCAACATCTGTTATTTATTTCCTGTGCTTTGAAATGGCAGATTTGCAGTTTTAGTGCTAATGCAGGGAAACAACTTCTTTAGTTTTCTGATGGAAAATGAGTGCACAAAAGGCATGTATCACCAAGGCAAATCCATACTGGAGCTAGTTTTGAGAGACAAATTAAATTGAGTCAATTTGTTTTTTAAACTTCGAATGAAGCATTGTTATAGTTGTATGGCACTTGGCTCTTTTAGTGTACAGCTGTACATTATTCACAATTGTATTGCACTGTATGGCATTGACATAGTGGCTCCTATGTTGATGCTCTTCATGCTTTTCTTGTTCTTCAATAGCCCGAAATTGATTAATCCACTTTCAAATTATTGCATACACGGAGTGTATACAAGACTGTAGTCACTATTTAGATGTTAACAGTTCACAGCCCAAGAATTTCTAAAAGTACACAGAATGATCAGAGCACAGGTCACACAACAGATGGCTTGTGTGTGCTTCACCATGTGTTAACCGCCTGGTGGGACCAAGTGAAGCTGTTGAAGCAAACAGTAATTTTTTTTAAACTACAAAGGACCAAAATATTAGATTTTAAAAGGAGCATTTCAAAAGAATGTTAATGATTAGCTAGCTGTATGTCGCACTATATGGATTTCCTGTGATTCCTAGGTGTTTTCTATCTTTTGTACAATCTATTTTGCTGGTGCAAGTTGTGGGGTGGGCTGTCTGGGGTCACTGGCAATGGGGTTTGAATATAAGCAGTCAGTGCTCTTGCCAATAAAGGATATATGTTTTCAATAACTTGCTTTTGAATTAAAAAAGAAGACTCGTTTTTTAATTGTGGTTTATTGCAATTTAGAATGGCTCATTCATGAGACCTTGGAACTGACAATAGTTTGAGGGGAGGCAGTGGCCTGTTTCTGTTTAGCACAGTGGCTTCCGAAAGTCTTGAAAATGCACTATTTGCCCACTAATTTTTCAAAATTTTCTCGGGGGGAGAACCCCCCCGAACCCTCCTTAGTTAGTTCAGGCTCGCTCGCTACGCTTGCTCGCCGCAGTGTGTTCCACCATTAAGTTTACGCCCCGCCACTTTCAAATGTCACCAGCCGCCACTGAGGAGACGTAAACATTTCGTGACCTGTGATTCTAACGAGCTAACAGTTCTGCCATAGTTAAGTCTAATCATCGTGGCAGTGTCAAGGTGAATGTAAACTCCGAGATATTTAACCGCATCAGCGCACCATTCAAGCGGAAACTAACATGGCCAGGCTGTGGTGCCAGCAGTAAGAGGGAAAATAACGGATTTATGCCAATTAATACTGAGCCCAGAGAACCTTCCGAACCGCACAATCTCTAAAATCAAGGGCTCAAGGTTGATATGAGGCATCCTGACGTAGAAAATGGTGTAATCGCGTATGAGGAGATCAGAAGAGGGCCCGTACGAAACTGCAAGCCGCGGTGCAAATGTTTCTCTTGGAATTGTCAAACGAAATGGTCCATGGCAAGCATGAAAAGGAGCGGAGATAAAGGGCATCCCTGTCTCGTCCCGTGAGACAGGGGGAAAGGGTCGGAAAGAGTACCATTAGGGCGCAGTCTGGCAGTTGGTTTAGTGTATAACCACGCCACCCTGGCGACAAAGCATTCAGGCATGCCCATGCGGCGGATGACCGACAGGAAGAAGGGCCATTCGAGAGAATCGAACGCCTTCTCAGCATCTAAAAGAAAAGCAGCTGCAGGAGTGGAGGGCTCAATTCTGTGCAACACCGTAAATAAGGTTCTTAGGTTCAGAAAGGTAGATCTGTGCGGGACAAATCCCGACTGCCCCGGTGATATAATAAATTCCATCAGTAAAGACAATCTGATCGCTACAACTTTGGCCAAAATTTTATAGTCCAGGTTCAATAGTGATGAAGGCCTTGGGGTCTTTCCCCGGCTTGGGCAAGAAGATGATCACAGCCTCCCGAAATGTAAGGGGAAGAATACCGATTTCAAGTGCCTCAGCATAGACCTCCACTAAACGCGGCACCAGGATATCCTTATATTCCTTGTAGAAATCGGCAGAAAAACCGTCGAGGCCAGGCGCCGAAGAGTCAAGCATATTTTATTGGTGGTGGTGGTATTTGTGGTATTGTTGGTATTGGTGGTGGTATTTGTTGAATTGTTGGTGTTGGTGGTGGTAGTAGGGTATTGGTGGTGCTGTTGTTGTTGTTAATAAAACAGTTTTTTGAAAACAACTCCTCAGGTGGCTTTAGTACAGATGACATGTAACACAGATGTGCTGTTGTCAACTTCAGCCCATTAGCACACAATAATGTACTACCTGGAATTCACATGACTTAATTTGCTTATCATGTCTAAATCATTTTTACTTGGGGGGGGTTGAAACAGACACGAGAAAATGCTGGGTTAAAGTGGGAAGTTCCAAATGAAGACAAGGCTGTACTAAGGAGGGACTAATAAGTCTATTAATGAATCCAAAGGCAGCATTTAAGAAAGACAATAACACAAGCTAAGGACACAAGTCAACGAAAAATATGGGAGGGGAGTGGACATGGCTTCTCTCCCATACTCTACTACAGCAGTCTCCCCGTTGCTAGCAGCACATGCGCGCTGCTGCTAGGTTCGACCTAAAAAGCACTATGAAGCAACCAGAGCTGGTTGCGTCATAACTCTTTTCTATCAGTCCTGTTAACCACACCCATCTGCTCTCCCATGATCACCCCCACCCGCTCTCATGTTCATCACCCCCACCCCCACCCCACCTAATCCTCCCTTCACCACTACACCAATTGCCAAAGCCAACAGGTCGCCCTTAGGCAAGAACGATTGGCTTTGCCAATGCTTGTTATATGTGGGTCTCCTGTGCTTCGAACACACCGCACAGGATTAAGGACGATATTCTTTGTGCTGGATCGAGGATCTGACTACCTAGATGGGCTGAATGTGTCTTTCTGCAATTTGTAGACAGGTTCACATTCACTGGCACCTGCCCTTTGCATGCTTTGCGTACAGAGCCTGCAGGGTCTGAGGGAGGGCTTTTATTTTCAATTCCATCTGGGCCACCATAAATGCCCCAATTAAAGGGCCATCAGCACCACCTTTATTCAAGTGTCATCCTGGCTGGGAGCTAGCTAGAGCTTAAATCCTTGATGCCAATGCCATTGTGGAAAAATGACACTCACCTTATCACTTCACAAGTGCTCAAAAGTAAACTATGGTTTTCAAACAGGTTTTTATTGTTTTTTATATTACCAAGCTTGATATAAACGTGATATGCATGCACTGTGAGAATGGCAGATGTATCTGTCCAGGTGAGTAATTACTACTAATAGCCACTTCTGCATCACTTACTTATAAGTGTTTATTACGGCAAGGAATGATTTTTTGCAACCTTTTAATAATAGAATGTTGGGTAAGAAAGAGTATGATTGTAAACAAAATTTCTGTTGGTGACTGCAAACTTTTGGCTTTGCTAACTGGTTTGAATGAT
Organism: Lissotriton vulgaris; assembly: GCF_964263255.1. Taxonomy (NCBI): domain Eukaryota; kingdom Metazoa; phylum Chordata; class Amphibia; order Caudata; family Salamandridae; genus Lissotriton; species Lissotriton vulgaris. The sequence goes on from NC_141696.1 coordinate 493,087,421, forward strand.
TTTGGTAAAACACTGCAATGGGGCTACTTTTGTGTGAAAATGCACATTATGCAAGACCAGAATACTCTCACTCACAGAAAGCTAACCCTATAGCTAAAGTGGGCTGGCCCAGCGCCCCATGTTGTATGCTATGGTGGGCAACTGAAGTGTGAATGACACGTTAACAAACTGCAGGAATAAAGTTGACCGAAAGCCCATATAACGAAGTATAAAATAAATACACTTTCATCTAAAACAAACGTTCTTGGCTAATGCCAGACCTAAAATTGTGAAAAAGGTTTCAGAGACATGAAGGATAGGCTACCATCTTAGAGTGCCACCAAGTGGCGGTGTCAAAATGACACACACACCTAAAAAAGGTGACTTTAAGCATATATTACTTCGCTCGGATTGATTTACAATTTACCTGTTCATTAATCCATTCAATGCCCCTGTTTAGAGCAGAACAAAAAGAAGACAATGAGGGCAGCTGGAACAAAAAGGAAAGAGAGCTTCAAATCCTAGCAGCAAGAAGAGAGAAAGAGGAGGTTGGAGGATGTGCACAGAGAAGGTTAGGTACAAGGAGAAAAAACTTAGATTTTGAACAAAGATTCAGAGAAGGCAGAGGGACATGTATTAATAAAGAAAGGTAGGTTGAGAATGACCAAGGATGCTCTTGTAGAGAATACGGAGGAAATGGAAGCAGGATAAGGTGGAATATGGGGGTGGGGTAGATTGACCAGACGTGCAAGATTTCCCAGGACAGTTCCACTTTTTTAACTTCTGTCCCCGTGCCCTAATACATAGGAATGTACAAACGAGGGAAAAAATCACAAAGTGCAAGCAGGATTGGCAAACCTGACCCTACTGCTAAACAAATGGACCCTGACATTACATTGAAGAGCCACCCAAACCTCAAGCTCATAATAGCACAAGGTGCTCATCCATTAGGGGAAAGCAGAGAGTGGCGCCATACATTATGAGGAAGCTTGCCATCTCTGTAAATGACTTACAGCAGCGGCCTGGGACATGGGCCATGCTCATTCAGTTTAGAGAACTGGTGCGCAAGAATACTCCCCCTCCACGAAACTCGCAGCCTGACTAATGCTTTGCCCCACACCTGACCTGCTTAGTCCCAGTCCGCAGACCACCGTGCGACACGGTTACATTAAACACACGTCCCAGCACCGCCAGCGCCTCTCCTCTCTCAGATAATAAAACTCTTGTGTTTCGTTTTATCTCAGACTTTATTACCTCTCTGCAAAAGTGTCTCTGTCTGACAGCGCAGACCAATTTCAATCTACGGAATAATCACGCATGAACAAAAAATACAATTCTGCTAATCAATATGAATGAGTACCGGGTGAGAAGAAATAATTACCGGAGCTGAAATGGGCCACAAATTTAATTTTGTTAGAAGCCGCTGTGGCAGTAAAGCTCCCCGACAGTGACTCACCTCGCCCTATTTCCCCCCCCCCCACGCGCGCCCATCAGGGGGGATTGGTTGGCAGCTCATGCGTGACGCAGGGAGGGAGTGGGTGTCTGGTCCCAAAGGGAGGTGGGGACAGAGGCGCACAAGATGGAAAAACTGGAGACAAATAAATAAATTTAAAAATGCCTTCTCTCAGACCAGATGCGAGCGCCGTTTTTTTCTATCGGACTGATATGAGGAAAAATCTCAATATTCATCTAGAGCGTGCGAGGAACAGTGTGCAGCTTGGGTGACTTGGCACGCATGGAGGACGTTTGAAAGCTATATAACCAAAACAGTAATACTGATATGAGGACAAATGTTCACTTAGAGTGGGTGACAAACAGGGTGCAGCCCGGGGGACTTTGCCAGCACCCAGCATGACAACTGGAAATTATAAATAGCTTTTGAAGGCTAAATAACCAACGCTGTGCTAGGTGTACTAGTGGCAAAGTGAAACAAGTAGTTCCTAAATGAATAGATAACAGCCAGCAGCGCAACTAGACAGTAGTTGGTCGTTGCTGCTTCCTGCAAAACGGAATGCAAAACGGAAGTGAGGCTTTGCATCAAAAGCCAACCGTAAGCCTGATAAGAAGACCAATGCCCGAATCAACCAATGGCAAGCAACAGGAGAAATTACCCTATATATTGTGTTTACTATAGGTCTTGCGACAGCGCAAGCGCTGTCTACGCGAGACCTAAAAATGGGGTTTGTGGTTGGCTAGGGTATGCACCTAAGTCAGGCAGAACCCACCATTCTAGTCAGGGCAAGTAAGCTACGCACCAAAGATAACCTGTGCTCACTCTGTGGTAGCTTGGCGCAGAGCAGTCAGGCTTATCATCATAGGCAATGTATAAAGTGTTTGTGCAACACACTCATACAGAAACACAATGAATACACCCCAAAAGAGATGCCACATAGGAATATATAAAAATATACAGTACATTGTACATATCATAGATCAAAACGACATGAATCGTCAGTACTGTGCATATTATGCAAATACTGAGGTAGTACTAACAAAGCAAGAATAAAAACAACATACATTAGAACATCAGGACATGAAATTAAATTAACATAAAAACACACAATGTTGCAAACCACTTCAATTCGGGAAGGCCAACATGTTTCATTGCCAAAGTACCTTGCGGCAATTTCGTCAGGGCTCGTGGTCAATCTTCACCTCACTAGTGTTTCATCATGCGCCAGGTGGCTGCCCTTAATTATCCTACTGACAACCCACCTCGTGGGTCTGGCTTTTACTGGGCGCGCCGAGTAAAAGCCAGATGCAGGAGTCGACCAGTTGACGAGCAGCAACCGCGGGTGTACGCAGGGGTGTTGTTATATACTATTGCAGAACACACACACTCCCACAAGGTGGGTTGCCGGGAGGATCATTGTGGGCAACCACCTGGCTCATGATGAAACAGTAGTGAGGTGAAGACTGACCCCGCGCCCTGACGAAATTGCAGCAAGGTACTTTGGCAATGAAACATGTTGGGCTTTCCTAATTGAAGTGGTTTGCAACATTGTGTGTTTTTTATAGTTCTTTTTAATCTGAGTAGGCTCACAACATTTATTAAAGTTGGCATTTCCGCCAGTGGGTCCTATCTCATTTTTAGCTGGAGAAGCGACAAATTCCTTTTTCTTTTCACTATGGGGACACAGTGGGATAGGAGTGTGAGTGTGATTTCAATCAGATTTTTCAAGAACCTCCGCTGTTCGCATACACCAGATCACGCAACTTAGGTGAACTTGTGCGTCAAAGGTTAATCAAACAAATCATCTACACTGGCACAAAACCATGTCACAATTGCGGAAACTGTAATTCTATCATTAGAGGCAATACAATCAACCATCCGATGAAGGGGCACAAGATTAAACTTCAAGTCAATGCCACATGCGATACCAACAACGTAATTTATGCTCTCAAATGCCCTTGTGGAAAACTCTACATCGGAAAAACTGAACGTAAAATCAAAACTAGGCTCACAGAGCATAAATCTAACATTCGCCTTAAGAACATCAAATCAGCGCTAGCAGTCCATTTCCACGAGGAGAAACACAACATCGCACAGTTGAAATTTATAATACTGGAAACCATTGCCAAACAAGAGGGTAGAGACAATACCAAATTTCTACTCCAAAGAGAAAACTTTTGGATTTACAGACTCTCAACACAGAAGCCACAGGGGCTCAACGAAAGAATTGAATTTGCTTGTTACTTGTAAAAGTTGCTCGAGGACTGAGCCACTGACTCCTGATCGAATCAAGGACTTTTTGATTTAACCTTGTTTTTTATTAATTTTTTATTAATTTCTGGGTGGCAATATTGTATATTGTTTTTTCATTAATTTATAGCCGACAGTATTGCATATTGCTTTATTGCGCACAATATTACTGTATACTACTCGAATACCCTTTGTGTACGAGCCCACCATTCACCTTGATTTTACTCGCCAGTTGTGACAACACTACCACTCCCAGAGTGCACTGCATGTTTTACTAACCCGGAAAGCGCGCTTACACTAAACTGTCCCTTTAACGATAGTCGGACCACTCCCATCCCTTCCACTAACCCACGTGACCACGTCCACCTTAACGAAGGCAATCGCGGTCAATGGCGTTCCGCCAGAACCAGCGACGAAGAAAGCAGGATACCATCCACAAACTTTAAGGTCAGTTTGTAGTCAGGATTGCGTGCCTACACGCTCGAATGCACTATATCCGTAAACATCCAACTAACACGCACCCTAACGTCTTCCCATTACAGGAACATGCCACAACGTGTGAACGGTACAAGTAAGCAGTTTCAGATTCTATTACCAGCATAGCGCTCACCGCACTTGGGTTTAAAAGGGTCACAGAAAGGTGCACCTCGTAAACAGCCCTCACGCCTCACCATTTCTCTATTAGATGCATGCGCATCCCGCGTTTTTTGGTTAGTTTTTCTAGAATAGTTTTGATAAATACATTTTATGTTTGCAGAGTCCTTTCCCTGATGAAGGGGTGTTATATACCCCGAAATGCATTGGATGCTGGATGCTCATAAGGATTGTACCATATGACACCATAGACGATTGAATTAAAAATAAATATGCAAATAACGTACTAAAGAAAAATGATGAATAAAAAATCATGATTGCAAACATCTCTTGAAGAATATTTTCCGAAACCTCTGCAAACCACAGAGGGAATACAGTGTGCATACTAGGATGGGGCCAGTGTCCCACTGACCCCACAACAAAGCTTGACACAGTGGGATAGCACATGACGAACACTTGCAGTGCATACCTCTACAAATCAATAGGTTTTCTTTGTTTCACATTTTCTCACTGATTTCATTTTTTAGGTCTTGAAAGTTACCAATGATGATAAAGATCTGAGCATACTGGTGGGTACCTATCAGCAGCTCCAATGGTGGTGTATACGTGAGGTATTTTGAGATCTTCAGACCTTTCTTTTCCCAATGTGCACTTACATATGGGGATTTAATTGGGGTGGATAGACAAACTTTTTAGAATTGGACAGCAAAACCCGTTTTCAAGTAGCATTTTTTGAAGCTACTCACTAGCACGACAGTTGAGTACTTTGCCTGTGGGTGTTTTAAAAAATATTGGTCCTAAATCAGAGCAGGTTTTTGTTGATATACTAAAGTAGCTTTAAATGCCAAATCAAAGTGGTAGTAAACTGCGCACACAGGCCCTACAGTGGCAGGCCTGAGACAGGTTTGAAAGGCTACATCTGTGGGTGGCACCAGCAGTGCTGCAGGCCCACTAGTAGCATTTAATTTACAGGCCCTGGGTATATGGTATACCACTGTACAAGGGACTTACAAGTAAATCAAACATTCCAACCAGGTGTAAACTAATTATACCAGGTTTAAAGGAGAGAGCACACGCACGTTAGCACTGACTATAAGTGGTAGAGTACTCAAAGTCAGAACGCCAACAAAAAGAATGTCACAAAAATAGGCAGTGGAAGGCAACACTTTTGGGGATAACCCTCAAAAAGGGCCAGGTTCAACACATAGTATTTAATTTTGTTTGTCTCCCTATGGACATAGTATTTAATTTTGTTTGTCTCCCTATGGGCACTATCAGGTAGGGTGGTGCACCCATCTGTTATTTGGGTCTCACATCCATTTGATGCCTTGTGACCATAATTCTGGGGATTGCAGCGAGCTGTGCTGTTTCCTTGTGAGAAGCCCCAGAGTTCTGCAGAAGTCCCTGTTTGTATCAGCTCTTACTCATTTGAGCTCAAAAGCAGCCCCTCCTCGACCTCGCGCTGAGAGTGGACCTTCCCATTGTCATTCTTTCTGCTGGCTGATTGTCACATATAGGATGCCAGTTGGCCAGTCTGGGCAGTTAGAGCATTTGGTGGGCTTCCTCCTGCCCCGGTCTGTTGCTCTGTATTTTTCTTTTGTCCAAGTATTTGTGCCTTCACACCAGGTGCCAAGCTTTTGGGGAGGGGTTGGATTTTGAAATATCTCACATAGACTTCAGAGTTCCGTATATGCAAGCAATGTTTAGGTTATAATAAAAATGTTAGTTTAACTCTGGTGATTAATGTATCTGTTGGAGAGATCAGAGTCTTGGTAGTCTCAGTTTTGATTCCTAAAAGAGGGCAGAGGAATAATTGCTTCCTGCAAAGCACAAGGTGTAGCATGCAGATCAAATAATTGTTTGTATGTTGATAGCTCAGTGGGTTACTGCTTTTGTCACTGAGTCCCTTTTTTTACTTACAGCTGTTTTTAATCCCCAATCGTTCATTGTTCTACGGTTGCTAAATGGGGCTCCTTTGGATAATAATAAATAATTATTAGTTACAACAACCCCAACCACTATGTTATGTTTTAAATCCTGAGTCTATATTTATTTATTTATTTAGTTATAAAGTTTTATATATCTCCAGAGTAGGCACTGACATGTCACTCCTAAACCTTGTAGCCTTCATTGTCTTAAGTAACATTTCCAATGCATTGACTTGCGTACATATGAATCATTGTCTGTATATGTGTGTGACATAACGCCCCCAGACACCCTGCCCTACATACTTGGGATGAGTCGTTATAAAAGAAATCTAATACAAGCAAGATGGTCTATGGAGTGATGATGGACACCATTGAAGGGTGGTAGTAAGGGAATCTGTGGAGACATTTGTCTTGTGGGGGAGGATGGGGTGCCAACAAAGAGGGTATGCCGGCGGCCACCAGCACCAAAGCTGGCCCTGTCAAGGGCTTAACAAGAGGTAGGCAAGATAATCAAAGGTCTAGTCAGCCTCGAGCCTCTAGCATAGCTAAGCTCAAGGCCTCATTGGAACCTCAAGCCCGTATTGAGCCAAGATTTCGTATTGCTTCTGAGGTAAAAAAGGAGAGACAAATGGACACCCATTTAAGGCCTGATTTCTACAAAGAGAAAAAAACAAACCTTGGATTAATCAAGGTATCACCCTTAACCAAATTATGTGATTTTAGGCAAATTCTTTATTTAACCAACCCCACTTTTTCTTCACTTTCGCACTTGAATGCCCCTTTACATGTGTGACTTCATGATAGCAGCGGTACAAAAACCTGTTGTGTTTGGACTAACAGAATATCATATTGTTTTTTCTCTAACAATCTGGATGCAGTGTTCACATGACAACCGTCTGGCCTCTTAGATTACTACCGGCACTGTCCTCGGAGTGAGGAGCCAGGCAGGAATGGTTCAACGTTCATGTTTAAAAACTATTACTTTTAGTAAGTCCTTTTCAGTGCAGTCCTATAATGCAACATATTCATGTGAAAGCTTCCACATGTTAAAGAAATACACTTTTTGTTTGTATATATGAAGAAACGCTATCATATTTTATGTGATGTTTGCTGTATGATTAACCTGGCAAACATTTTCAGGGCTCTGCTTGTGCACAGACTCTAACAGCCAAACCAGACCCCTGGCTTGGCTCTGACTCGGCTCACCCTGATAATGTATTGGCTCGCCCACCTCTAGGCATAGCTATCATTCCTTTGCACCTTGCGCTGCGTCAGGCCCTGAGGCAAAAGCACTTCAAGAGCTAATTGTGGGACTGGTAGGAAGGTATAGCCAATGAATGGAGTGGTTTCATTTTATTGTAATTTCTGTTTCTGTAAAGTTTTTATTTCTTTTTTTTTTTTAAGTTAATGGAGAATGAAGAGCACTATTATAAATGCCTACCATACCATGATGTTTTGCACTAATCCAAAAATATCCTCTTACCACACTGTAACTTGCCAGACAAATGCTCTGTGCTGGAGCCTTGGTTGGATTTCTCACTCATTCTTTTAAAAATAGTCTTTTCTTAAAAATTATTTTCTGTCTGTATGTATGTGTTATTTCAGTGGGGCGAACCTAGCCAAAAGGCAGTAGAGTGCTGTACAAGGTCCAAGATAGAATGTATGTCTCGACACCTCTGCCCAATTATTTTGGGGAATAATTACTAATAGTTCACACAAAATAGCACTTTAAGTGAAGGTGCAGCACTGCATTGCGTGAAAGGGAAAGAGTAGAGCAGCACCATAATTTGGTGCTTTGGATTTGGGATTGAAAGCATTAGAATGCACGTTACAAAATGAACTCTCACATATCTCTCTGTTCACTCCCTATTCAATCTCTTCCTCTCTGTTTCCTTTTCAGTACCTGTTCACTCCTCTATCCCACCTTGCCATTCATTTCTGCCTCTTCCCCCACACGCTTTCTCTTGGTGGTTTCCTCTACCTTACATGCCCCCTATACCTTTTTTCCTCAAGCCAATATTTTTTCTGTCACCCTTAGCACCATTCTGTATCTGTTTTTAGCTTCTTTTTCTTCCCTATCTTCTTCTGTTACCCTCTTTGCTTTTTTCATCATCTGGTCGTTTCTCTCCCAGCTGGAAGATCCTCACTTGCTTTTCCTTTTTTCTCACTGTCCACTTTCATTGTTCCAACCATCTCTCTCTCTCCCGCTCTGTATATTTTATAACTGTGCAATGTCCTAAGATGTGTTTGTAAAAATAACCTTTGGTCCTTAATTTTATCACTTAATTTTGACTCCTTGTCCTGAATTTCTACTGTCATTGTCCAGAATTTGCCTTCTTAATGGGTGCTCACCACACGATCAGTGCTTAGTTTGCAAAATAAAAAGAAGTGCAGGGGACTAAATGTTTTCATAGGAGCCCACCTGTGGCCCCCCTGAATGATGGGATTGCCAAATATTAAGGGGCAGATTTACTAGCCCCTTGCAACACTTTTACGCCGCTGTTGCGTCACTTTTGTGACGCAGCGGCGGCGTAAACAATGGGCCACGTTGTGACTTATTTACAACATTACGCATCTAGGCAGATGCGTCATGTTGTAAAGCCCTGCGCCACATGAAACCTGCGTCAGGTTTCATGCGGGCGTTCTGTCGCACGGTGGGCGTTCTCTCGCAGGAAAGCCCCGTAAAACTGACGCAGTGAAATTTACAAGATTTCACTGAGTCAGTTTTACAACGCTGCTGCGTCAAATCCTTACGCCTGCTTGAAGCAGGTGTAAGGAGTGACGCACCACGTTGAGTATGGGCGGCCCTTGTGCCTTGCTGGAGTTGCGTCGCACTTGCGATGCAACTCCAGCAAAGCGCCTCCCGTACGCCACAAGATGCGTCACGCATCTACCTTTCCTTGCACCTTCGTGCGCTGCATTGTAAATGCGGCGCCCCTGTGGTGGCGCAAGGAGGGGATTGCGTGACGCATCTGTTCTGGCGCATCCCTGCTGATTTGCAGAGATGCGCTAGAACTTGTAAATATGCCCCTAAGTTTGTCCATTTTTATTTACACCACGTACCTCTTTCTTCCATCACCCTACAATTCCTGCCGGTTACTTTTGGAGGTCTTTTTTCATCCCCATTTTGTTAGGAACAATGGCCTCAATTCTGCTACACTCTTTTCTCCTGGTTGTGAAACTGTCAGCTAGCAGGCAGTCTGATAAGAGTGCACTGGTTCAGTGCCATAGCTTGAGAACGGCATCCGCAGACTCCACTTCAAAGCAGCAAGGTGGGTGAAAAGGGTGGCTGATGGGTGAGTGGTTGTGAGACAGCCAAAGGTGTGTGTTGCTCACCAAAGGGAGGTGAGTCTGGAGCTATGACCTGGGCCACTGTAATTAAGTGATTCTGCTGAGCTTTAATACGTCAAGCTCATTGGTTGAACCTCTCAATGAGAAAAGGAACATTGCTTGCTGTTTTAAGACAGAACCATTTGCATCCCAAGGTGGGTGGTTGTAATGAAGTCGACTTTTAATATGTATAATAAAGTTGAGCTGAAATTGTCGAGATAATAATTTTGTGTAAATTATTTTTAACTATGGCAATTCCAAAAATGTCGAATTTTAAAAGTCGTTTTTTTTATTACATGCACTCCTAAATGTATCTAACTGCCCCCTAAGTGCAGTACTCCTTAATGCTACCTTTCCCTGATCCCTAAAAGTCACTAAATACTGCTTATTGATACCAAATTTTTGAACCCTGCCAACCACTTGCTATCCACTGATGCTGCCGCTCCCTGAACCGTAAAATGCCCTTATTGCCTTTTAGCGCTCCCTTCCCTGAACCATAAAAAGCCCTTGCTACCTATTAATGATATCCTTCGCTAAATCCTAAAAAGCCCTTACTCTCCCGCACTGCTACTCTTCCCTGAACCTAAAACTGCCGTTTTCCCCCATTGCTACTCTTCCTGAACCCTAAAATACTCTTACTACACATTAATGATACTCTTCGCTAAACCCCAAAACCCCATTACTATCCCTCACTGCTATGCATCCCTGAACCTAAAACCCCTTACTTCGCCTTATTACTGCTCTTCCCTGAACCCTAAAACCCTTACTACCTTTTTATCCTCCCCATCCATGAACCCTAAAAAGGCTGAACTACTTCTTAATGCTACACTTGCCTGAGCCATAAACATCTATTACTATAACCTTAGTGCTACCTTTCCCTGACCCTAAAAATCCCAGTAGACGAAGCTTTGCCCTATAAGGCACAACGTTTTTCTATTTTTTGGGAGCCACACCTTTTTTTACATTCTATGTTTTTTCAACAGATAACGATTTGGACAAAGCTTTTTTCAGTCTACTTTACTACGTTTACATTTTTACTGCAAACCAGGTGGGCAAAGATAAAGGGAACCAAGAGTCATACCCTTTCTAATCTGAATCAAATCACCCCTAAGAATGATAGGCACAGCTGGAGCTACCCCTTCTTTCCTGTTACTTTACGCGTTAGCGCAGAAACAGTGGTTCAAATGGAAATATAGCAAGAATTGGCAAAGCCAATAGACCTCGCCTATGAAAGAGCTAATGGCTTTGACCATGTATTTTAGCCAAGTTGTACACCAGTGTGACTGCTGTTCAGCATGGCTAAAAGTAAGTGGCAAAGAAGAGAATGATGTGACATGGAGTGGAGTGGCATGGACTGCAGTGGACTGGAGTGTTTTAGAGTGGAGTGGCATGGAGGGGAGTAACATAGAGTGTCGTAGAGTAGGTATGCATAGAGTGGTGCAGGGTGGAGAGTTGCAGACTGGAGTGACGTAAAGTGGAGTAGAGTGTCACATAGTGGAGTGTCATAGAGTGGCATAGACTGGAGCGGTGGGAGTGAAGTAGTAAAGTGTAGCATAGAGTGACGTAGAGTGGAGTAGAGTGGCATAGAGTGTAGTGGCATAGAATGTCATAGTGTAGAGGGGTGTAGAATGTAGTGGCGTTAAGTGGAGAATGTATGGTGTGGTAGCGCTCTGCCATTACAGACAACACATTTTCATTGACAGTACCATTACATTTACACAGACATGCAAATTTACTGGTAAAACTAAACACCACACAAACAACAATGTGTGGGAATCGGCATCACCAAGTGCATTGATTTGTTCTGATCTTATTAAAATATTGGTTTCCACCACACTTCAGAATTAAATCCTTTCACTTTGCAGCTAGAGAAAGAAAAGTAAATACCAACTGCCCACGGAAGACAGAGCCTCACATTCGACCTCAATCTTTGAATGCACAGCAAATGTGACAAGATATACACAAACTCTAAAGGCCTGTTTATTGCGTACTCACTTCCTAACTCCTGCATTGTTATTTTGGGGGTGCCATAGCACCACCCATTCCCCTACTTCCAGCGCCTATGGCATGGGGGTGAAATTGAGAAAGAGGATTGTATAAGGTATGCTTTTAATATAGAACACCGACTAAAATAAAGAAGCTCGTAGACAGAACATTGTAAATTTACCTCTGCATCTGAGATTTGATTCCCTGTGAACCTACTGTATGCGTACATTTCACACATTTCATGAAGCTGAAACTTGGTCGGCTAAATAATCTGATTCCAAAGGTTGTCTCACAATTTACAAGACCCTTGTCATGAGATGCAATGTCTGTGCTGGTACCCTGTGCTTGGAGTAGCGGCCCAAAGCATGATGGATCAAGGCAATGAGATTCAAGGGCCAGTGGCGTAGCAATGGGGGGTTTCGCCCGGGGCGGCGCGAGTTTTGGGGACGGCGGCTTCCCCCCCCACTCTTCCATGCCCCATGTGTTTGCAGTGGGTTGGCAATCACGGGAATATCGGCAGCACCCCGCCCTCCTCTCTTACAGTCCCTGCTGGGCGGCAAAGAGGCTAGCTACGCCAATGCCAAAGGCTAGGGACTTTAATCTGCTCATTGAGGGAGCCTGTTCATTTGTCGAACCATCATCTCAATATCTGGCTATTAATGTTGTGGTGGGGGAAGGGTTACTGGAACCCGGAATGCTAGTCTTCGAAGCTGGTGAAACGGTGTGTTTATTTAAATAATGGACAAAAAGAAAAACATATAAGCTCGCACCTACTGCACACTGTGTAAAATTCCTGCTCCCATTTTATTTCTCAAGGAGCTGCTTTTAGCAATTCAGAGGGGTGTCATTTGTTCGATTGATGTTGATAGCTTCAGGTGATGAAACGATAATGCATTCGGCGTGGGTATCCAGAAGGCAAATGGAGGAGTGTTTGTGCACTTTGCTTGGCATTCTGACAAAATCGAAATTGCTAGAATCTGCATAGGCCAGCTGACAACACACATGTATTGGTTATAAAGGGGCGGAAGAAAGAAAATATGGGCATCCTTTAAGAAAACTGCACCAGAATAATAGGTAGGCCACCAGCACTATTAAAAGCTAACAGTGCCTGTTTCCTTCCAGCTTTCCTAGCATTATGGAAGAATACTTTCATTGGTTTCGATACTGAATGTGATAGAAAATCAGGATTTTAGGTTTTCAGTACTGGAGCGTCTTTTATGGGACTAACAGCCAGATTCATCAACGGAAATTCGGCTCGTAAAGGGCCAGATTCTGAGAATCTGGCCCTTTGCGAGTGCAATTTTTGCATTTGGTATTCATCATCCCAAATGCAAAAATCGCTATTATAGAATTCGCAAATTTGCGAGGAATTGCATTTAAGGAATCTCTATTTGAGATTCCTTAAATGCAATTCATGAAACATTTAAAAATTGCGAATTCGCTATTTTGAGCCGCTATTTACCGTGAAGTCAAACCTCGTGGTAAATAGCGGAAACTTAGAAAATGCACTTAAGTGCATTTTTCTAAGTTGTATGTTACACACTTACATGTCCTTGGGACATGTGTGTGCGTAACACCAGCATCCAATATCATTTCAGGGGTGCAACAGGGTGTCCTTTGGACACCCCTGCACCCTTGAAATCGCAAACTCAAAATGCGAATCGCTAACAGCGATTCGCACATTGATATGTCTTCCCATTCATTCCTATGGGCCTTTAGGCCCATAGGAATGAATGGGGTTATTCCTTATTTGCGATTAGCAATTAGCTAATCGCAAATAAGGAAGCTGTAGAAATCGCAATAAATATTGCGATTTCTACATGAATCCCATTTTGCGAGTCTGTAATAGCGATTCCTTAATAATCGCTATTACAGACTCGCAAAACATGCCGATGATGAATCTATGTGTAAGACCCTTGAAGGCTTTTTGAGAATTCAGGCTGACTTAAGGGGCAGCACTAGCTATAAATGTATATTGATTTGTGAAGCTTTTCTCTCCCCTTCTTAAAAAAAAAGCATTGGGAAAGCCATTAGGGTTCACTTACCTGAGATCCATTTACTTTGTCAATATCTTTGAGACACGTTTCATAGCAGTGCTGGCAACTTCATAGCACTTTTTACTTTAAAAACACACGGTCAGCCAAACATTCATGTGCACTTATAGAGTGCCTACCACACCTGCCCCTGCTCTGAGAGCAGAGTAGCCGCGCCCCGCAAAGCTGCACCATATATAAATATATAATGATAATACCAACGAGTTATTATCAAATTATTTTTCCTTTATTTGCAAGGCTGAAATCAGTTGGGCAACGCTCCACCGCCTTAGCGGAGGAGCCGCCACTGCCAGTAGGAAGAGGAAATGAGAGTGATGTGGAAGCCAATGACATGGAAGCCAATCAATGCTAAGTATCTGTAAGTAATGGGCGGGCTCTATGCCCGTTTTAAAGCTTTTTTTTTTGTTAAAAATAGCTTTTGCTGACATCACATGCGCTCTGTAAGGTGAGACCTCTAAATCCTTTTAACAATGCTCTTCCAAAATATTGAGGTTGTTTTATCGCCCTATATCTACATCAACTGCAAAATATCGACTACCAACGTATCAACCAAGTAAGGAGGCATGCACTTATAACAGTATATCTACATTGCCCAGTGTACACTTACGATGATGATATGCTGGAGCCTTGACAATATGCTGTACTTCGAAATTGTGACCTCGAAATTTTGACATAAAACAATTTCAAACTAACAACAGCCATTTTCATTGAAAATCTGTGAGATCCGCATGCAGAGCGTTTGCAAGGACAACCTGGGAGTTGATCAGAACACCCACTATAGCACCATACAATTCGGGAAGAATGACTGGAAAAAATGGTTTAAGTTCATCTATCTTAAAAAAACAGAAGCTTTTGCTCTAATGTACCCACCTTAATATCAACCCTCGTGTCAATTTCTAACCATGAGCACAGAATCCGTACTTTGCTTGAAAAAGAGATGTCATTGCCAAGCAGGAGTCAATATCACTACTCGTTTGGTAAGTAGGAGAAGTAGGACCTCAGCTTTAGACTACTAGCACCAAGCCAATCACCATCTATTCTGAACATCTGGCTTAATGTGGAACAATTGCAGAGCACCACTGTCTCGCAAATGAAGCTTCTACCTGAGACTACAAATGAAATGTCAGTGCCTGCCACGAAACAATTTATTCAAAGGTTGAAGATGTGTGTAAAAAAACACAAGAAGAAAGAGAAGAACGCTGGGGAACCGACTTTCCTAAGCAAGTCTGATTCAGTACCGCTGCCTCCAATGACCAACACGTTCTATAAATTATATGTACGTGAAGCCATATTGGGAGATGGAGCTGCCACTCAGCAGTCTAAATGTATTTGATGCACTGAATAAAGGTATACATGCGTGCACTACTCATTCCACATCCGTCCGAACATATGCACCCCTAAAAGCAGAGTCAATGTCCATGGTAAGGAGCACCGCTCAGAACCTCGTGCATGCTGTCTCATACCCTGGCCTTACAGTATAAACACTCACACATAAACACACACCCATGTATTCATACACTTACAAATACACGCACCCACATATGCACCCACACACGCACCCATTGTATGCATACACACATATATATATACACACATTTGTAAGCATACACACACACACACTTCCAACTAAGCATGTTTGGTCCATTCAGCATGAAAACGGATGATGATTAGCACTAAAATATCAAGTTAGTTTTCCTATAAAGGTTTTATAACGTAGTGTGAATTCCTCTTGCACAATTGTCAGATGAATGGCTGACATCTTTAGCATTTGTTACTGATGTTCCCCTTAACGATATAAGTGCACTGAATTTAAAGATTTATAACTATAATTATTTAAGATTTATAGTTTATCCCCTACCTTGCCGCAGAGAAAAAGGACTGAAGCTTAGCGTGTATGCCTGTAGCACGCAATTGTGACAATACTGTAGTGTTGCCGTAGGTGGGCTCAACCACGGTAACCCAAGAACAGAATTGCCTAAATGCTCCGCCCCCCCCTCAAGCGTGCGTTAGGTGGTTTAGCCCGACGTTGAGATGGAGGGCACGCTCTGTATTCAATAAATATCCCAGGGCCCTGAGCGTGGCAGACAGTGTACTGACCACCAGCACAGCTAACATGTGGACTCCAGTTCATTATAGTTAGGCCTTAATCAGTACAGAAAAAGCAAATTATGTGGCATAATGCAGCAAATTTTGTGACAGTATTACTTTATTATGTTACCATTTTTACACTTGTGTAAATCTGTGTCACATTGGTTGAACCTCATAAGTATAAGGTTAGCACCCAAATATAGCAATAAGCAATAGAAAGGTGACCAGTAAACTTTGCAAAGACTCTTCCACTGCATTGCATGTTGCTGCATGTTTAGTAACTTTTGAACCGTTTGAGGTAGAAACAGTTCTTTTTTGTTAAAATCTGCAGATTATACAGCAGATGATTGACTTTGTGGCAAGTGCGCAAATCTATAATTATGCAAAAAATTCTGCAGCAACACAAACACATAATTCCAGTGGCCCTGACATTAATGCTATGCCTGGGAACCTTCCATGTTTTAGAAAATATACAAGCATAGAGCAGAAAAAATTTGAGATTTTAAATTTATTTCTACCTTTTGGCATGGAAATTCATTTTTCATTTGAAGACTTCCTGCGTCCACCCTCTTAAAAAGTGGGGATATTCAAACTCATACTTTCAACCATGCTTTCATATGAGTCACTTAGATGTATATTTAGAGGTGCATCGCTGTGTGGGAATGGCAAAGCATATGTTTCTGAATACCTGTAAGGAAACTTTGTGAGTGTTTGCATCATATAGATTCCCCACTAAACGTACCCCTTGTAGTCGGAACGTGCAAGAAAGTTCAGGGGAATATTTATCAAACTTTCACGCAGTGCACCAAATCACCTTGCTGCACTGCATGAAAGGGAAAGGGACGGAACACGTGCATTTAACATTATATGGCACATTCCTGTCCTTTCCTTGCACTGCTGCACAATGTGCTGCCTTGCACCAACTGAGTCACCCTTGCACCTGGGGGCAGAGTAGCACAACACAGTAATTTGCCCTGCTTTGCATTACTCTACGTTAATCGAGCAACTTCAGTCCATTCAGAGTGGCCTCATAAATTGAACTTAAGTGTTGCATTGCCCGTGTGCCTGTTGCGTGGTGGAAGGGCGATGCGGAACTATGATAAATTTGTCCTCATTGCCTTAAGCAAAATGCAGTCTTACAAGCTACAGCATTCCCTACATGGCATACAATGGCCTTTCAGCATTTATTGTATTCATGTTTTACAGAAGTCACTATAATACTTCTTCAGTGGCCGTCTACACCCTCCACCCTCATTTGGTGCAGATGTTATGACTGGGCATGGCTAGCTTCCAACAATTCACTGTTATACTGAGCAGCCTTACTTCATCAGTCTTTCTCCACCAGGTCTCAGTTAACCCTGGGCGAAGAACTACGCTCCGTTCGCGGAGTTTGCGGAGTTTCGGCAACTCCGCGCTCCGCGGAGAACGCGAAGTTGCCGAATACTCCGCAAACTGTTGCGTAGCATAGTTCTCGC
Source organism: Lissotriton vulgaris (assembly GCF_964263255.1). Classification (NCBI taxonomy): domain Eukaryota; kingdom Metazoa; phylum Chordata; class Amphibia; order Caudata; family Salamandridae; genus Lissotriton; species Lissotriton vulgaris. The sequence continues at coordinate 493,104,558 of NC_141696.1, forward strand.
GCGCTCAATAGCATTTTCGCGTGTGCGAGGATGCTTGTCGGTAAGATCGAGTGGCCGAACACACAGAAACTGCAATCTGGCACAGAATAACTCGCGAACACGTTAGTAGTGACCGGAAATAAGGGGACGCGAGCGGGCGGGACAAACCTCATGGGTAACTTCGCGCGTTACACATCCCGAGCATGCAGGCAATCAATCAATCAATCAGGATATTTGTATAGCGCGCTACTCACCCAGAGGGTCTCAAGGCGCTTGGGAGAGGGGGGTCCGCTACTGCTCGAACAGCCATGTCTTGAGTTGCTTCCTGAAGCAGAGGTGGTCTTGGGTCAGGCGGAGGTGGATGGGGAGGGAGTTCCAAGTCTTGGCTGCCAGGTAGGAGAAGGATCTTCCTCCCAGGGTGGATCTTCGGATGCGTGGCACGGCGGCGAGGGCGTGGCTGGTCGATCGTAGCTGGCGGGTGGGAGTGTAGAAGGTCAGGCGGTTGTTGAGGTACCTGGGGCCCAGGTCATGGAGGGCCTTGTGTGCGTGGGTGAGGAGTTGGAACGTGATTCTCTTGCTGACGGGGAGCCAGTGAAGGTCTCTCAGGTGTCCGGAGATGTGGCTGTGTCGGGGGATGTCCAAGATGAGTCGTGCGGAGGCGTTCTGGATGTGTTAGAGTCTTTTCTGGAGTTTGGCTGTGGTTCCGGTATAGAGGGTGTTTCCGTAGTCCAGTCGGCTGGTGACGAGTGCCTGTGTGACCGTCTTCCTGGTTTCGGTGGCGAGCCATCGGAAGATCTTTCGGAGCATGCGTAGGATGTTGAAGCATGATGATGAGACAGCGTTGACTTGTCTGGTCATCGAGAGGGAGGAGTCCAGGATGAAGCCCAGGTTGCGTGCGTGGTCCGTTGGTTTGGGTGTGCTGCCCAGGGCAGGGGGCCACCAGGAGTCGTCCCAGGCGGAGGGTGATGATCCCAGGATGAGGACTTCCGTCTTGTCTGAGTTCAGTTTCAGGCGGCTGTTCCTCATCCACTCGACAACGTCTTTCATCCCTTCGTGTAGGTTGGTTCTGGCAGTTCCTGGGTCGTTGGTGAGGGAGAGGATCAGCTGGGTGTCGTCGGCGTAGGAGATGATGTTGAGGTTGTGTTGGCGTACGATGGCTGCGAGGGGGCTCATGTAGACGTTGAAGAGGGTGGGGCTGAGTGATGATCCTTGTGGTACGCCGCATATGACTTCGGTGGCCTTGGATCTGTACGGGGGGAGGCGGACGCTCTGGGTTCTTCCGGTGAGGAACGAGATGATCCACTCCAGTGCCTTCTCTTGGATTCCGATGTTGCTGAGGCGCTGCACTAGGGTGCGGTGGCAGACCGTATCGAATGCTGCGGAGAGGTCCAGGAGGATGAGGGCCGCTGTTTCCCAGTTGTTGAGCAGGGCTCGGATGTCGTCAGTGGCTGCGATGAGGGCGGTCTCGGTGCTGTGGTTGGCGCGGAAGCCGGACTGCGAGTGGTCGAGTCTGGTTGGGCGAGCGCAATTGGTGATCCACTGTGTGAGGTTGTTGGCTGCTTGGTTGGGGTCCGTTGAGCTGGCGGGAGGGTTCTGGCTCAGTGAAGTGGTGAGCTGGTCGGTGGTGATCTTGTTCCAGTTCCTGCGGGGAACCTGTTGCGGGTGGTGGTGAGTCGTGGTCTTTCTGAAGCTGAAGTGGACGCAGCTGTGGTCTGTCCAGTGGAGTCCGGTGGAGTGGCTGAAGGAGATGTACTTGCTGGAGGAGAAGACTGGGTCAAGCGTGTGTCCGGCGTAGCGGGTGGGGGTGTTCACCAGTTGCATGAGTCCGAGGTTGGCGAGGTTGTCCAGCAGGGTGGTGGTGGTGTTGTCGTTGTTGTTCTCCAGGTGGAAGTTGAGGTCCCCTAGGAGGATGTAGTCAGCGGAGGCGAGGGCGTGCGGGCTGATGAAGTCTGCAATGTCTTCGCTGAATTGTGTGCGAGGTCCTGGGGGTCTGTAGATGAGGGTGCCTCTGAGTGTGGTCTTGGGGTCGGTGTGTATCTGGAAGTGAAGATGTTAAGCGGCTGTGAGGGTGTCGTCTGAGTTGGTCGTGATGCGGATGGTGTTCTTGTGGACGATGGCGATCCCTCCTCCTGTCTCGTTGACGTGGTCTCTCCGGGTGATCTTGTATCCGTCCGGGATGGCGACGGCGATGTCGGGCGCTGAGGAGGCGTTAATCCATGTTTCCGTGAGGAAGGCAACGTCTGGAGATGTGGTGTCGAGCAGGTTCCAGAGTTCCACGGCGCTCCCGAAGACGAAAAATGGCTCGCGAACGGGTCAAGCAAGCTACTACGCATGCTCGCGGAGCTATGCGTAGTTCGCGGAGTGCAAGTGCATCTTCGCGTAGCTCCGCGGAGTGCGGCTACGCGAACTACGCCCAGGCTTAGTCTCAGTCAGCTGGCCTTGTGTTTAGCAGTTCAGCCACAAGTCTTCCAGGTAGAGAACCAAATAGGCACCTCTAGTGCCCCTGGTTTATTCCCAGTGCCTCTGGAGATTTAGGGAAAAGGCACTGATGGGAAAGAAAGACCACTCACCAGGTATTCTATGTAAAAAAATCGATATTCTCAGCCAGCCGATTTGGTACTGCCAGCCAAGTCCCTGTGTGGCCCTAGTGCAATCACAAAGCAGAGCAAAGTCCCCAACAGCGTCCCGCACCGCAGGAGGTGATGAGGTGCTGTTATAGAATGCGGTGCAGGAAGACTCCAACAGCCCCATCTCTCCTACCGTGGAATTCTGGGACTCTAAGTCTCTAGTGCAGCCCTAGTGTGGCCACAAAGAAGAGCCAAGTCCCCAAAAGTGATATTCACTAGTGATTACACTTGTGCTCAACCTACACTTTACCCATATCTATGCCTGAGTCACAAGAGAAGGAGAAGGAAAGAGGAAAAACACACTGCATTTCATTAGATTCCATAAGGGATACACAAATTAGTAACTTAACCACCTTTGGAATGTTTAGTATTTAGTAAATTAATACTCAACCTATATCATACGTGGTTTGTATAAAAAGTCAAACACAGACTCGCAGCTTTGCAGTGTTTTAAAATCTTTCTGAAGATATCCATCCAGCTTTACATATATGTTCCCACTTCATGCTACTCTCATTCTGTTGTGAATCCTGGATTAATATATTAGCTAGTAAGTGAATGCCACAAATTCAAGTTTAAAACAGAGGATCTGCCCGACTAATTCACCTGATCCAGCAAGAGGTGGTGCCTTAGAAGAAAATGAAGCATTTTCTCACCTGGGCACTGCTGGCTACTCCGAGATTGCTTATTGTCTTTTAGAATGGAATGTTGGACATCGCCGTTTCCTAAGGGTCATCCCCAGACTTTTTGCCTTTACCCTCCTGTTTTCAGAACCCGTTTTGTTGTCTTTTAAGACTCTGCGCATTTTGCCACAGCTAACCAGAGCTAACGTGTTTGTGCTCTATCCTTAAAACATGTTAGAATTGGTTTACACTGAATTGGTCTATTTACTTTGCTTGCAAGTCCCTAGTAAAGTGGTTCTACCTGTGCCCAGGCTCTATAAATGAAATACTACTAGTGGGCCTGCAGCACTGATTGTGCCACCCACCCCTTAAATATGCTGCAGATCTGCCATTGCAGTATGTGACAGACGTTTTAAAATGTAATTTCAAAATGGCTGATAAACCCTTTGCCAGGCCCAAACCTTCCTTTTTAATACATATAGGTCACCTCCAGGGCAGGCCCTGGACAGCCCAGAGGGCAAAGTGCAGTGCATTTAAAATGTAGGACATTTACTTTTTGATGTCCTGGCAGTGAAAACTCTTAAATTAGTTTTCATTACTGCATGGCCTACCTCTCCCAAGGGATAGCTTGGAGTTACCTTATTACATTTAATAAGCTGTACATTCCAAATGGTAACAGGTAAACAGTTCATGTTTGGTGTCTTTAGAATAGTATAGAAAAACCCTCTCTTATGGTAAAGTCGGTTTTTCAGTTCCAATTTTGAAAATGACACTTTTAGAAAGTTGTTATATAAACACAAGGGAGCCCAAAGGTCAGTAGGGACCAAGGGTATAAGAATGTTTCTAGAACAAGGGCCCCTAAGGGAAATTAATAAAAACAATTCTCTTTGAGCAAAATAAATATTGCTCAGGAGTTATTACAGTGAATATATAAACAGCCTTTTATTTTCAATTGAAACAAGTTGAATAAAGAAAATTAACCCCTACAGAGTAATCTTCACAAGCATTAAAAACAAGGAGAAGTGGCACACAACAAGTGACCATTAATAAAATACAATATTGAGGTCACTGATTCAGTGGATAAAACACTACTGTACCCATAGAACATACACACAATTGTCAACGGATTAGAGTGCTACAGGGTCAACAACGTTTCGATCTATTAGAAATAAAAGATCATCATCAGGAAAACAACTGTATACGCCTGATTACATAATGATGAGGTAATGCAAACAATTAACATCTGTGGGGGTAAAGGTAAACTAAAAAGAGAAAAGAGGGTAAGGATCAAAATAGGGTTCAACAGGAAGTGAGTTACAGATGAAAGTGAAAATTCAATCATTAAATATGCGGCACCTAACCATGCTCGTGGTTTCTAAAACAGAGATGTTATCACTTGTGAGGATTACACTGGAGGGGGGAATTTTCCTTTTTTAACTTGTTTTAATTGAAAATAAAATTCTGTTTACATATTGACTTTTAAAAAGTTGGCATTTTCCTGCCTTAGCCATTTAGTGCTTGCAGCCTGTTTCTGGGTCACATGATAGAGCCTAGTTGACAGTCGGTCCTTTTGTATTGCTCCCAGACAGCCACACAGTAGAGAGCTTGGGTGTGTCTGGATGAGTCATCACCGGCAGGATGGGAGGGAGGAGCTGGGTGCAGCCCTACTTACACTTGTACACCCACTGTAGTTAGTATGGGGCATGGCAGTGGAGGCACAGAACTTGTGCACTTTAAAGGGACACCTCTAGAACCTTCTTAATCTTCAAAAGAGGCACCTGGTATAAATATTGGACCTCAGGCACCAACTCTTCAATACACATCTGGACCTGTGGGGACTCTGCTAGGAAAAAGGACATCTGTGCTGTTGAAAGGACTGCCAAGCTGCTGGACAGCTGCCCTGTTTGACTACTGCCTTGCTGGACTACTGTCTTGCTGCCCTACTGCCTCAGAGGGATTTGGACATGCACCGGAACCCATTACTCCCAAAGTGACTTCAAGGGCTAGTATGCTGGACTTCTGTTCAGAGCCACAGAGATATGAGGCACCAAACCACAGGAATCAGCATCCAGATCCAGCTGGAGTAAGCCTCTGACCCCAAGTTGTGTTCTTCAGGTCCTGGACCGGTAGTGTGACCTCATTGGACCTGAAAGGAAGTTTTTGTGCTCCACGTTACTGCAAACAGGCCCGATGGCACCAAAACCTTGCTGCTCACATGCCCTCCAACGTTAAGTTCCTTCAACCCGACCGTCACGCTCCAGCATCGACTGCTTGCATGGAGCGCTATTGGGAAGCTCCTGCCCGACCCTCGCATGAAAATCACAGGATCTCACACGACAGCAATGAATGTCCACGACTCCTGACCTGCTCATTGAGGCCTCAGCAACAACCGTCCATGACGATTCACTGTTCCTTGCAGGCAAAAGGGACTTTTTACACTGGACTGAGAAGGTAACTTTTCAGTGGGACCAACCTGGTCCCCATATCTGACTTGTGCTTCATCGCAGACAGCCTGAACTTGTGACTTTCTCCCGGTCTACCATGACCAGATGTAATCTGGTGTGTGTGCAGCTTGTGCGCTTTGTAACTCATGACTGAGCTGCACTACATATCTCATGCCATGTTTATGTTCAAAGTTGCCTGTGCTTGCAGGCAAGAATTCCAGCTGACAGAGTCAGTGGTAATGGGGATCCAAGCCAGCCAGTCGCTGACTGTCATAGGTGAGACTTCATGCTGCAATAAGTGCAGTTACTTTGCACCTTCGCCACCACCTTCTGTTTACCATATATTGGCAATTAGTAGGTTCTCACCTAATAACCCACCTCAACACCCATGAGATTCAGCATATTTCTTTGCAGCAATCGACTCACACAGACCATATTACTTCACCTTCTCCCCCATGGTAATATAGAACAGCAAAAGATAAAGAAGAAAATAAAAACTAAAACATGACATGAACAACCTCGTGAAAATACACTGCTGTGAACTATGAGTAGAGTTATAACTGAAACCACGAAAGGAATTGTACTTAACAAGATGCACCAACACTAATACATTACATAATCCTTCACTTTTTTTTTTTTAAGAGTTTTATATAGTGTGAACTAGACATGAGCAATCGGGTATCAGAGCGCTTTACATGAGCACCAGTTTTGTTATAGATGGATACATTCAGTTTTTTTTGTGGTTAGGCACAGGGAGATTAAGTGATTTGCCCAGAATCACAGGATGTTGAGCATTGTTGCCGAGACGCGAACCTGATTCCCCAGCTCCGAGTTCGACTGCCTAGCCATAAGGCTACATCATCTCCCGGGTCTTTTAACTTTACCAGGTCTTTTAGCCTCTGGCAACCTCTGCATGCTACTGTAGAATGAACATCAGAATTGATGTTAATATAATAAGTTGCCTTCCTGCGTCTGCCTTCTGATTACCACACCAGAGAGCCGCAAGTGGTGCTATGGGCTTTTTGGAGCTATTTTTACTTTAAAATTGCATATCTCTGGTACTACTGAATGGATGTTTGATGTTTTGGTCTTGACTTATTTATTAAATGCTACTCTATTTTTCTAACTTGGTGTGAGAGTTTTCTTGTGTAGTTTCACTTTATCACTGTTTGAAGTGCTCCATAAATACTTTACCCATTGCCTTTAAGGTAAGCCTCATTGCACTGTGCCAAGCTACCAAGGGGGTGTTCACAGGTTAATTTGTTTTTTGTGTGCTTCACTCTGACAAGGAATGTCGTTTCTACTTCAGTAGTGCCCCCCCCCCCAAGCCAGTAACACAATTTCTTACATAGACCAAACCATTGCTCTCCAATGTGATGACCTTGATGACCTCTGATGGGGGAATGCTTTCAGAGTGGCAGTAAATGTTCTTTACATTGAAGTATTCTGTACAACTTTAATAGTTGGTGAATATGTATGTTTTGCATTATACGTTTTATTGCACTTTCTGAGCTATGGGACAGTGATTATTTTAGGATAATGTTTCACTGTTTTAAAAGTTACTTAAAATATATGAAACTGATCTCAACCAGCCTACCAATCTTTTCTGACTCCTAATATTTGTAATCAACCAACAGTTACAACGTTAGTACCATAAACGTAGTTCTAGAATGTGCTTTGATTTATTCAGCTCGTGTTCTCTGTTTTCTGCATGTGAGAGAGTAGGGTGTAGCAATGCGTAAATGGGTGTGTGGGGAAGAGCCGCCCTATGTTTGCCTGTGTGCATGCATGTATGTGTGTGTATATGTGCATGCCTTTGTCCGTGAGTGTGTGTGTGCGTGTTGGTGTGTGTGTGTGTGTTTTTTTTATGTATGTGTGGCCGGTGTGGTGTCCTATCAGACTACCACACTCTAGCATCTCTATGAAGCCTTCAGTCGCATTGCACACAAAAAGATACATACATTTTTTTTTATTGTTTTCTAAGTAACTTCTGTCCAACATCTGGAGTTACTTTGTAAACTGTTGCTTATTTTCACTTCCGGAAGTTACTTCAGTCAATCTAAAGAATGAAACCACATTTTCAGAATTAAAACTTTTCCTGAAAGTTAGTGTACAAGCCTCTTAAATAGCATCTTCAACGTTTGCAACATTGTGAAGTGAGGATTGTTTACAGTCGCCCTCTGCAGAATCAAAGCAATTCATGTTGCAACAAACGTTATCCTTGTGTGAGAAATCCGAATGAAATGCAATGCATTCTTGGTGTTTTATTGGAAAGACTTCAAATCAAACTGCACTTGGGCTCAGTGTCAAAACTACATCATAAAAGGAACTTTTATCACAAGCACTGCAAAAATAGAATCCCATTCTTTCGTCAAAGACCACAAGCTGCACGTCCCTGATTTATAATTTACATTCACTGTCATGCTGTGTCCATTAGAGGCAGGCCAGTTCTGAAAAGATAACGAACTAAAATGACCCAAACATTATTTTAAAAAAAGTTCATTCTGGGATAGTTTGCTGCCGCATTTAACTCTTAAAATGTTGTTCTTTTCGAAAGTGCGCCTCTTAGCTGTGTCGGTAACTCAGGGCTGTAAATCTCCATGTATGACCGATACATGGGTATGAACTGCAGGGTTTAATCACGCTTGACACGATTATACTGTTCCAATTAATGCTGCCTCGTTTGTGCCACATTTCGCTCTGGCAAGACATGATCTGCAGCTGACTTCTTTCTTAAGGGCTTATGTAGTTCTCTTGCAAAAGTGCGTTCTTCTGTTTGCTGTTGTTTGACTGACAAGTCCATATGTCAATTCACCAGAATGCCAGGTGTGATAGAAATTACATCACTCTCCATTTGACCCCCTGATGACATCATTGCGTTGATTCTTGTCACACTATAAGTCCGCCTGCACAGTGGCATACCATAATCCCCCACAGCCGCCACGGTGCAGGGGGACCCCCGAGATCCAGGGGTCCCCTCCGGCACTGTGCACAAGCGGCGGGCTCCTGGCCTGAGAGCTCTTGACTGGGTGTGGGGGTCCTACATGTACTTTACAGGGAGGCCCCCTCAAGTTTTATCACTCCACTGCCAAATCAGCTACATTTTTCGTGCTGACAGGCTATTGAAAGTGCAAGGAGTGGAAATTACAGAAGTACACGGGTCTATGCTAACCCTGTTTATTTTCTGTCCCTCTTCTTGCTGACATGGACCCAGAGACCAGGAGCAGCACATTAAGTTCCAGGGTACCAGAGTGCAAGCCATTGGCAGAGTCTGACAGCCTTGGTTGCTAAGGTGGAAGTGGCGCATAGGGCAATCTGGCAAAGCCCGAAGGACTGGTCTGACGCATGGGCCGTTTTATTAGGCTTTTTGTGGGATTGTTTTATTGCCTGATGGACAGCTTTTTTACTGTTGATTTTCCTGATATTACTACAACCATTCCCTGCAGCAAGCACACATGCATGCAGTCCTCCATACCTTGCAAAACAATTATGCAGCATGTCTTTACAAGTTCAACATTTCCATGATCTGCAATAGTGGGCTACTTGTTTTAGCTATCTGATTCACTTATAGGGGCCACTTCTATTTTGATGCCTGAGCATATTTTCTGTCCCACTCCAACCCTGTTGGTGGCCCCTAATTTACGTTCATGGTCAAGATCATGTTTGATTTTTTGATACTTCACTTGTACTATAATTGACATCCTGACTGGTGATTGTTAGGTCTGACCTAGAAACAGCTATCAGGTTTCCTAAAACATTCATAGATAAAAAATACCTACATATATAGGTAGACAGACTTTGTGTCAGTCCACTTCAACCATTGGTCTGTTCCGCTGTAATTCACATTTTGCTTACTCCTACCAAAGCATACAGCTTGGGGAAATGTGTGATCCCAATTAGTCCATCAGCTCTCTTGCTCTGTGAGTGATAGCATTTTGCTTAAACAGATGTGTGCACAGACACCTAAAAAGAAGTGCATTTCAGTGCTTGGGCTGGTGTGCCTAGGATGCTGAGTCATCCTTTAGTTTTATACTTATATATGTTTGCCTTTTGCTCATAATGCATATGTCTGCACAATAAATAAGTAAATAAATAAAAACACTATTAAGGGTAGACTTGTTGGCGTTGACAATGGTTGTTATTGTGATAGGAGAACGAAATATCTTGTTGACCAAAGTATCTATAACTGTGGTAGTTTTATTAGTTCTGGTCTGCTAGGTATGCTATAGGGCTTTGAACTTACAGTGATTAGTTCTGTTCTCTAGAGTTTACATGTATGCACAATCATTGTCAACCTTCTGCATGTAATATTTGTGAAAGTTTACTCTCTCCAAAACTTCAGTTAAACTACCAATTGGAAAAAGTTTCTAGAGGTTCATTTCAAATTCTGTTTAAATCTGCAAATGCTCAAAAAAACTGCACTTATCACAATTATATGTTATGTGATATTATTCTCTTTGTTGGTGATCAATCTTTTCCTTCGCATGGCAACTCGAGCAGAAACGTATTACCTACTGGTGGTTGCCAGTAGGTAGGTATAGTTACAATGTAATTTCCATAGGAAGAGTGTTTTTTCATTTGCCGATAACTTTGGTGTCGTCTGATGAATCCTCTTTCAAGGTGACACGTCAAGCGGGGGGCTGAGAAAAATAGGGAATCCCAAAACACTTTTTCTCTGTGTTAATTTCTATAGGAAACTTTAGATACCGCTACAGCCCGAACTGCTGAACAGAATTACACCAAATTTGGAAAAAGGTAGTTTTTGGTTCAGAAAGCACTCTTTTTGTTAAATGATGTGAATTCGTTCAGTAGTTGCTGAGAAATTTTCTCAGAGATACCACTGTAGCCACGGTGGATGTGCGACCTCACCCACTCTGGTGCCTGAGATCTGTTTGGCTGCCAACACTTCAAACCAGGAAGTGTTAGCCACCATCTTGTGACTCAGTTGAACTGAGTCATAAGAAAAAAGATTTTTGTAAAAGAAAAGGAGGCAGGCTAGAAACACCCTGACCTCCTATACCTCTTGTAGGGGGTCCCACAAGGACCCCCCGGGGCCAAAGAAACACTTTTTTAAAGAAATTCAGCGGGATTTCCATTTGATTCACGATTATCACCATAAATGGAAAAACACGAAGTACAGGCTACCGTGCTTTGTTCAATTTAAGACCCCGGTGGGCCAGGTCTCGCAGAAAATTGCATAAAATGAAGGGGGGCCGCCACCTTTCCGGAGCTGAAGACAAAGGAAATGCGGGGGGGGGCACTGCAGCCCCAGGAACCGCCACCTCCCCGGGGCTATATTAAAAAATAATGCTACCTCCCCAGGGCAACTCTATATTTAATTACATATGGGGTCCTGCGGCCCTGGCAGCCCCGGGAATCACCACCTCCCTGGGGCTTAATTAATGTTGGAGATCTAGATGGCCCAGGGGACCGCCATCCCCAAGGGCCGGCTCTAGCAATGTCCCAGGGTGCCCACCCCTGGGACATTGCAGTTTGCTATGGCTTGTTCCTGCTAAGCCATTGAAAATACTTCTCCGCTTTGTGAAAGCAAAAGCATTTTTGCTTTCGCTTTCATGAAGCGGACAAGAATTGCTTTTGAAGAGAGGGAGCTGCATGTCAGCAGCTCCCTCTGTCCAAAAGTAATGCCGGACTCCGCAGGAGGCGGAGAGCAGGGAGTCACTACGGGGCCTTCTGGCTCCGCCAGCGGTTCCGAACAACATGGCCATGCCCCAGGGACGGGGTCCTGATGCAATACTTTCCATTTTATTAAAATAAAGATGACCTGACCCCGGGGGAAATAGGCCTAGGGAGAGGGGCCGTGCAGCCCCACGTCCCATTTAAAAAATACATAAAATAAAGGGCAGGCCCCTTTTCCTTTATTTAAAAAAAAACAAACAAAAGTAAAAGGCCAGACCCCAGGGGATGGGGTCCCAGGTCTTAAAGTGGCCCAGAGGCAATGCAGCCCCCTCCCTAAAAAAACCCCATCTAATTGTTTTTAAAAAAAACTCCGGAAATTCACAGGAGGCCATACACCCTTCTCCACCACTCTGCAAACGTGCCTCCTGGTGCACTGGTGGTTGGGGAATGAATTCCCCTGGAATGCTGAGGGTCTTTGGGTGCCAACAAGCCCTCTTGTTACCTCCAGTAAGTCCCACACAGTGGGATTGCTAAGAGATCTTTGAAGGCCATGCCCCTTTCTCTACCACTCTGTAAACGCTGCTCAGCTTGTGGTGCACTACTGGTTGGGGTATGAAGTCCACCCTACCCCTGAGGGACCTTAGGGGCCACAAAGCCCTCCTACAACCTCCTGTGCATCCTACACAGTGGGATTCCTGAGATGAGAGTTTTTAAATGTATCAACAACGCATATAGGAAAAAACTGTCTCTAAGTATCCTTCTCTTATCTTCTACAAGTGTGCACACACCTGTTAACATGTGTCCCACAAAGCCTTCACATAGCACTTTACCCCAGCAGTAAACAGCAGATGAACTTATGTTAAAAGGCAGGCGCTGACAATTGCTACTCAATTCGATTTTAAACAGAAGCTTACAGTAGGCAAAGCTGTATTAAGGAGATTCACAACAAAGGTCTAAGAGCCAGAAGATCCTAAACAAATCAAAAATGTAAGTTTTATTACAAGTCAGTACCTTCTCTCTAGTTCTGTAAACACTATCCTATCCCCGCATTATTTCCAACTAACCCATTACCTATCACTAAGCAAATATTACAACTCCAGCTACATGCATATATATTTATGGGGACCCTAAAGTTTCTCCCTATTTACAGGTGTGTTTCCTTACCCATGTCATCTTAGCATCATGGGTAGATGTCCTTCGAGGCTTCATAGGGAACACCTGCTGAGAAGATATACTCTTCCCTCTCTCACAGCCTCCACCAGTGGCCACACGCATAAGAACATTACGACCAGTGGTGAAAACAGGGCTAGGGGAGAGGGATAACAGAGAAAACAATCACACTGAACTTCACCATTCTGACTCACCACTTGTGCTAGGCACTACCGTCTGTGGAAAATAGAGGGTGAGTGGCAGAAAAAAGACATATTTAGTAACTTACCATTAAAGTCCTGTACTTAAGTCTAACAGGGAATCGGTGTACCCTAACTCCATATATCTGTCTAACCACCTCTATGTACTTTGTTGTTGAACTCATAATTTCTGAAACTAAACATATTAAAGATTATATGAGGTATCTTAAATATATAGTCATCCGCACTTGTCTCAAGGAGTAGGATAACTATTTCAAGCTTCGTCACCTTGCAGCCTCAGTGAAAGATAAGTTATAGTTTCTAGTTGACTCGTGCTACTGCAAGGTAATTAACATAAGATATTCTGTAATTCATACCTTAGTAACTCTTAGAAACCTCTCTATAATTGTAATAACTTAAGTAAAGTCATGTATACCCAGCATGAGTAACATGGCCCTGACCTATTAATCATTGTTTTTCCATTACAGGAAAAACTTCAAGTGAAATGCCACAATCCTACAGTCTTTAGCAAAGTTCAGTTTAAATGTTGTTTTCACTGCACAACTTGATTTTCTGACTACTTCATAGAATTCCTGGTGTCCTTGAAACATATACAACGAAAGCAAATGTTTCTTGCAAAGGAAAACCTGGTCCATGTGGCAAGTCCTGGATGGAGCAACATTGCACCATAAATGCCCACCAAAGATGCCATGCCCATGAGGGAAATCGTCCCCAAACTATGTAACAGCCAATGTGCTCACAAATGTATTTTGCTTTCAAGGGGTTGTTGTGCCTTGTGCTCTATACACATACACAGCTGCCCTGCAGACAGTGCTGACCCTCTGCAAGAACCACTAGCCTTTCCATCTCTAAGAGGGCCTCTGAGCATTTGGATATGGACTATTGTTGCCCTACATTCATTGAGTCTTAAGCGATAAGCCTTACCTCATGCCAATGCTTTCTGACAAGGATTGGAAGTGGGGAAATATAAATGGGTGTAGAGAGTGGCTGTTGAGGCTGTCTACCCCGGGCTGGTATTGCAAGTGGCATTTAGAAATCCTCTGTCATGCATAACAATCTAGAATCTGATGCTATCCCCATAATATGGCCAATTATTCCCACATTGATGTCATCATTAACATGCCCAAATGGTTTACCTGCTTGGAGTACAGCTGCATGACACAAACACATTGAACCACATTAGTCCCCTGTCTTTGTTAAAGCACGTTCACATGCTGGAACATTTACTCCTTTGTTGCATAGCCACAGTGACCACTAAGGATTACCTCAATACCTCTGATGGCTTTGGCATTGTTTTGGGACTGTTGACGTATAGTGCCTAATGCAGCATCCATGGCAGAAATTCCATGGATTTGTGCAAATGTGCTGCCAATGTCCAATGATGGAGCACTACCAACACTTGGGGGATTTGCATGATCAGTTGCAAGAGGATGTTATCCATGAGCAGCTCCAGGAGGATTCCCAAATGGTTTGTCATCCTCCATATAAGAGTCAGTGCCCATGGCTCATTTTCTGCAGGTAAACAAAAGCAAATATGGCTTATTCAGGTCGATTGAATACATTGTTTTCAAATACATGGACTAGACAGTTGAACCCAACAGAAATCAAAATTAAATACACAAGATTCACATTAGCCTGTATGTATTTATGTGGATAAGAAGTACTGGGATACAATTAATGTATTTCATAAACATTATATTTATGCAAATTTACAAAAGGTGCTAAAATGAATTGGCATGGTGGCGCCGCAGTGACGGGAAGCAAGCAAAAATAGCTTCAACGCAAAAATTGTCTATGGCAGTTTACCAAAAAACAAAAAGGAATCCAATTGTTGTGTTTAATTGAGTTCTTAAAAGTGGAAAAAGAGAGCTAAAAATAATAAATAATGGTTACATTTAGTCCTGACAGAATGTTAAAGAGAGTCTTCATTAGAATTAAGTCTAAACATGTAACAACCATACAAATAAAAAAAGAGAACGTATCATCAGGAAAGCACAGGTGCACCCCAACATTTATCATTTGATTTATACTTTCAATAAGTCACGGAAAACGTTTCGTCCCGGAAAACGTGCTGCTGTTAACAGGGGAATACTCGTTGTTACCGATTGTACTTATCAAATACCGATTGGGGCAACCAACCCATATTATTCAACCCTCGACTACACGCTGTTGGACTATACATCTAATATGGATTAAAAATAGGGTCCACAGATATCTTTCAAAAGATACCACACAACATTCTTGAAAGACAGCGGAGACATAGACCAGATTTTTACTTGGAACTTTTGACCTTTATCGGATGAGACAAGCCTGTCTCGTCTGTTGCGGTGCTACTCCGCTAGAGCTTTATTTTCCATCTTCACTCAAAGTCAATTTCCATTAGCAGAAGCCCTGAAGAAGTCCCTCTAAGGGACGAAACGCGTCAGCTGTATGGCGCTTCAATCTTTTTTGAAATAAAGAAATCAAAACGAGGAACTTCATTTTCCATGACTTATTGAACGTATAAATCAAATGCTAAATGTTGTTGTGCACCTGTGCTGTTATGTTTAATTGATTCAGTTCCTTAGGGAACTAGCACTGTGACAGTGGGTGCACTTCAGTGTGCACACAAACCCACATTTAAATATTAGGGGTACTAATCAATAATTGGGGTTATCCGTTGTTAGGTTTTGTTTCTAAGAAGGTTCCACTGTTAGGTCTCTTCTATCTAACGTATCATCAGGACATGAATTCCTATATGGAAGGAAAAAACAAAAGCCTAAGGGTTATCAAAGGGCATTACTTACCATAGTTAAAAGTAGTAAGGATCCCACTGGCTTAAATGTATAAAAAAGAGATTGCATAGAGACATGAGAGAATACTTTAACCAAGGTAAATGGCAGCTAGCATGCGACTGCACATATGTTTAAAGCAAACACTGGCCTAACAACATGTTGCCATCTAAAGCTTTTTTTTTAAAAATCGTTATATAAGTTAAAGGAAGGGGCATTGACTAAAAAGTGAAATTATACTCTGGGAAAGAGAAGAGAAGTCTTGCCTCATGTCAGCATGTCACAAAGGAGTACCCTCGATATAATTGAGTAGATTTCGCTTCAGGAATACAAACCCCATATAAAACAAAAAAGTGGAGAGAAATTGATACTTATGCTGTGAGATAATGAAAGAAGAGAACATTATATACTCACAAGCCGACAGAAAATGTCAAATGGATGGAATGCGGAAGCTATAATGCAACCAGGTTTACCAAGGGTAAACAGATATCACTGGCATATGCTACCCTTCCACTATAAGTCCGCCATCACACCGAGTTCTGGAAGAAATGATGACTTTAAAGAGAATGCTATTTATATAATTAGATGTGCTTAGTAATGAAATAAGTATATACATTTCAAAAGACTCAGGACAGAAAAATAAGCCCTCTGTAGTCAAACTAACCGCATCAACATCACTAATAAACAGTGGCGGCTGGCAGAGGGAGAGCTGCGGGGTGGTGAGTCGGGAGAGGGGCGGGGTGGGGGGTAGTGGACTCGGACCTACGACGGACAGGAGTAAAGTAAGTAATTAAATGAATAAATCAATTTACCTTGCGCTTGCTGAATCGCCAATTTTGAAATTGAATTGTTTGTATTTTTTCGGTTTTGTCTAACATATATATATCAGTGATGTCATCAGTGATGTCACTGACCATGTCATGAATGATGTAATATGTGACATCATCAGCAGTGGATTGCGGGTACGCGAAATATAGTTAGTACAACTAACTATACAGGAGCAATTTCAATGGTTTTTTAAATGCTAATTCCTAACTATATAAGGCCTGAAACCTATGGTTTTTTAAAGTGATTTGCAAGGTTTTTTAAATGCTAATTCCTAACTATATAAGGCCTGAAACCTATGGTTTTTTAAGTGAATTTGCAAGGTTTTTTAATGCTAATTCCTAACTATATAAGGCTTGAAACCTATGTTTTTTCAGTGAATTTGCAAGATTTTTTAAATGCTAATTCCTAACTATATCAGGCGTGAAACCTATATTTTTTTTCAATAAATTTCAAAGGTTTTGTAAATGCTAATTCTATTAGCGGATAACGTTTATATATGTTATTATCCCTCTAGGACCACCTGAGCAGCCATCTTGTTTCTCAGGAGAAGTGAGGCACAAGAGAGCACAAAACAAGAGTGGAAAACGCGAAAAGAGGGCAGGGTTGAGACGCCCTGACCCCCTAGCCCTTCTCAGGGGGTCCCAGAAGGACCACCAAAGTGCTCTTGATAACACAGATTGGAATACAACAAATGCCATTGTTTTTAAAGTTTGCTTAGTGTCCACCCCTTGTGAGAGTCACGTGGCTTCTAACCCTAGACATAAAAGAAACACTCCGCAATTGCACAGGTGCTTTTCCATGTTTGCAGTGAGTCAAGTACAATGAACACAGTATTTCAGTGAGGCTAATGTTGGATTACTTTGAGATGTCATTAACACTATTCTAACAACATGAATGCTGACATGTGCATATATAGCAAATCAGAATAACTATACATATATAAAATATATAAATATATAAATAACAATGAAATCCCAACATATTATGCATCTGCTGAGGACCACTATACATCAATATTTCAATAAATACATATGTAAACAATACACTGTGCAAACATTTAGCAATTTTGTGCAAAATCTACAGATGCTGGGTCCATCAGTTACAAAATATACCATAACTTGTTATCGGTTCCTACGAGATTTTTTGGGGATTATTCCATCCAACTTTCTTTTTAACTGCATAAATGCAATGGGTCAACTTATCCACCTCCTTTTGTTGATGAGTTACTACAAAAACATTATATCTATATGGAAGCCTAAAAAAAGTGATGACTAGATAAAGTGCTACAGTGCTACAACAAAACCTATTGAAAACACCCTGGTGTTATTTAATTTCATAATATATAGATACACCTCATCATTATTTTAATCCAAATTCCCTAATTGTGCAAAGACTAGCGGTTAAAAAAGATTTTGTTGTTTGAATAAAAAAAAGGTGGGTTTTATATCTAAAAAATTATTTTCAATAATCATAAACAATCCCCATGACCAAATGTATTGTATATTGCAATATCTACATCATGATCAATTCTTAAGACATAAAACCTGGATAATCCTATCCTAATGCATCAATATTTATCAGATTTCATCAGAATAATGAACATTTATTAAACTACATGCTTGACTTGGGATGATACCTTTTCTGAATAAATAAATAAATAAATACGCAAGTAAAAACCATAAATAGCACACAGGCTCATAAATAGTTGTGCAAATCTTCAGAGTTATTCAACCCGTTCAGACTTTTACTATCCAGCTCCAAAATCATGCCTGTCTCTAATTTTCTTAGGAGTTTCTCTCTATTCCCTCCCCTTCTCAGGGGGGCCACCACATTAATTACAAAATACGTCAGGCACTTCAACTCGTTATTATGTTCAGCCTTGAAGTGCCTGGCAACTGGATAGGCAGTGTCAATATTTACTATGGCCCTAAGATGCTGCAAAATTCTGCCGTGCACCTGTAGCTTGGTGCTATCAACATAGCGTAATCCACAGGTGCACGCCAAAAACATACACAGCATACTCAGTTCGGCATCCATAGCTTCCTTTAATGGCCACACTAACGTCCGAAAAAGGGGTGTTGTAGTGGGTTGTATTAATGCCGAACCTACATGCGCGGCACGATGAGTATTTGTGGAAGCCTGCTTTGGGTTTGAGCCAGGAGCCCCCAATGCCAATTTCGGGATTCATTTTAACAAGTTGACTCCTCATAGACCTAGATCTTCTATATGTGATTGTGGGTGTTTCAGGTAGCCTACTGCCTAGCACCCCATTTGTAAGCATGATGGGCCAGTTCTTTTTAATGATTGAATCAATTTTTCTCTCTTGCTTACTAAATGTGGTGATTAGTCTGGGACTTTCTTCCTCCCTCTCACTCAGAATAGTTTTGGGGGCTAAGAAGGAATCTCTTGTCCTGTCCTTAACCTTGCTCAAAGCTCAAGAGAGAACTGCTTTAGTGTATCCCCTCTTTTGTAGCCTCACCATCATCGCACCTGAACCTTGATCAAAATCCTGTGGCGAGCTGCAAATTCGTATCAGTCTCAGCAGTTCACCATACGGGATACTGTCTATGAGGTGTCTTGGGTGACTACTGGTAGCATGTAATATGCTGTTTCCTGCTGTTTTGCTCCTGAATAAGGTTTTCACTAAACTGTTGTCGACAATTGAGACTTGTACATCCAAAAATTCAACTTTGGTTTGGCTAATGTTGGACGTAAAGTTAAGGTTACAGGGATTGCTATTTAGATTGTTGACAAACTCCTGTTCACTTTTTACATCTCCTCCCCAAACTACGAAGACGTCATCTATAAACCTTAACCAGTACCGGGCATTGTGTATCAACATGAAGATATTTACATTCTGTCGTGGAAATCAAGCCATCCCTTTTGTATTCGTGCAACAGTTGTTTTATAGTTTTTTTCGCTTTCTTATATTCCAATCCATTTGATCTTTTATAGCATTGAACATCATTAGGTTGCCTCATACCCTTTTGAACATAATCTTTTCACGGCCATAGGACGATGTTTCCTCCCTTATCTGATTTATTAATTATTACCTCTTGATTTTCGGACAATTTTCTCATCAGATTTGCATATTGTGTCAATTTGTAATTTTTCTTTAGATGATGTTGTTTCTGCACTGTCCGGTTCAATTTTTTCAAGTCTTCAACTACACACTCATGGAAAATGTTTATTGCATCTTTTGGCATAATTGGAGTAAAGATGCTTTTTGGCGTGAGAGGGCTTTCTCCTGCTCCCTTTTGTGCTATGTTTATTTCACAAAGTCGATTTTGTATATTGACCACATCCTCATTAGATGATTCAGAATGATCTGTGACTGATGCTCTTAGATCGTGAAGGGTCAATAAGATTTCTGCATCCGATGCTGGAGCTAATGGTGGTGATGTGCCAATGTTGTACTCTGTAGTTGATGAACTCTAATTGGTGCTTCCTGTTTTGATAGTGAAAAACTTCTTTAGTTTTAATTTTCTTATAAAACAGAAAATATCCACCCTGGTACTGGCATAATTAAATGAACTTTCTGGGCAAAAATTGAGACCAGTCGCCAGTAGGTAGTTATAGTTAGGACCTATTTTCCATGGGAAATCCGCAACATTCTATTCCCAATAACTTTGGGGCCGATTGACGAAGCTTCGCGAAATATAAAAAACGTATGGCCCGCTCCGGTCCGCTCCTATCCTGAAAGTTTCACGGTGATTGGTCAAGCGGGGCAGAGAAAAAAGGGGGTCCCAAAACATGTTTTCCCAATGCAATTTCACATAGGAACCTTTAGCTGCAGCTACAGCCCGATCTGCTGAATGGAGTTGCACCAAATATGGCAAAAAGGTAGCCCTTGGTTCAGAGTCATGCCTTTTTGTTAAATGGTGTAAATCTGTTCAGTAGTTGTTGAGAAAATCAAAAGTAAAATCATATATATATCTATGGCCGCGCAGGATCTGCGCACCCTCCCGATGACAAGCTGTATGCTAATTCGCTGTCAACACTCCAAACCAGGAAGTGTTGGCAGCCAACTTGTGCCCCGGTAGAACCTGGGGAGTCATTAGAATATATGTACGAGCTCACAGCCCCCCCTGCAGCCAAGGGACCGCCACACCAGGGGCTTTAAAAAAAAAATAAACCTGTGTGTGGGGGGCTTGAGCCCCCCCCGCACATGCCCCGGGGACTGCCACCTCCCTGGGGCACTAATAATTTAAATTTGGGGGTCCGTTATAGACCCCCCAAGCCCCGGGGACCACCACCACCCGGGCTTTGAAATTACTAGGAGCCTTGTCATGGCTCTGGGGACCACCGCCCCCCATGGCCGGCTCCTGCAGTGTCCCGGGGTGCCCACCCCCGGGGACACTTTAGTTTGCTATGGCAGGACGGGAGCCTTGTGACTCCTGCCCTGCCATATCAAACTTGATTTGGATTTTGAGAGAGAGAGCAGGAAACCTGCTCTCTCTTTCAAAATCCAAACCAAATTTCTTTTCCACACGGGGAGCTGCATCTTAGCAGTTCCCCATATGGCAAAGCAATGCCGGCTCCCACAGGAGGCGGGGAGCCGGCTGGGACCTTGGGGGGATTAGGGACTCCCCCACACTCCCCAAAAAGAGGCCAGGCCCCGGTGGATGGGGTCTCCGGGGCCATAAGTGGCCCAGGAGGGGGGCCACGCGGCCTCCCTCCCTAAAATAAAAAATAAATAAATAAAAAAAATTTAAAAGGCCGGCCCAGGGATGGGGTCCCCATGGCCATAAATGGCCTGAGTAGCGGGGCAACGCAGCCTCCCTCCAAAAGATTTAAAAAAAAAATAAAGGTAATGCCCCTGGGAATGGAGTCCCCAGGGCCGATTAAGGCCTTCGGAGGGGGGCCTTGCAGCCCCCTTTCAAAATATTTGTTTTTAAAAAATAAAAAAGGGGTCAGGCCCTGGGGGATGGGGTCCCCAGGGCCAAGAAAATAACAAAAGAAGGGGGGCCACACAGCCCCCCTTCTAAAAAAAAAAAAAATTGAAAACGAAAAAACGGCATCATGCAGAGATTCCGCCCCCTCACTGGAGCACTATGCAAACGCGCCCCCTGGTGCGTTTTCAGATGGGGACGAATTCCCCTTGAATACTGGGGGTCCCTGGGGGCCAACTAGCCCACCAGGAACCTCCAGTATGCGCCAGGGTGCTGCGTTGCAGAGAGGTGTTCTGAGGCCACGCCCCTTTTTACACCTCTCTGCAACGCAGCTCTGTGGCGCTTAATGGAGGTAGCTGGTGGGCTAATTGCACCACAGGGACCCTCAGGATTTAAAGGGAGTTAATCCCCCACCTTAAAATGTGCCACGGGGTGCGTTTGCACAGTGGTGAAGTGAGGGGGCGGGCCTGAGGTGATATGTGTGCAAACAGGCCCTGTGACACGTTTTAAGTTGAGGAATTTATTCCTCTTCAATGCTGAGGGTCCCTGGGGGCCAACTAACCCACCAGGTACCTCCAGTAAGCACCACAGAGCTGCATTGCAGAGTGTTGTAAAAAGGGTCGCAGCCTCTAAACACCTCTCTGCAACACTGCTCTCTGGTGCATACTGGAGGTGCCTGGTGGGCTAGTTGGCCCCTAGGGACCCTCAGGATTGAGGAGGAATTAATTCTCCAACTTAAAACACGGCACAGGGTGTGTTTGCAGGCATGTCACCTCAGGCCCGGCCCCCTTCCATCACCAATGTGCAAACACGCCCCCTGGCGAGTTGTAAATTGGGGAATTAATTCTTCTTAATTACTGAGGGTCCCTGAAGGCCAACCAGCCCACCAGGTACCTCCAGTATGTGCCAGGGAGCTGCGTTGGAGAGAGGTGTTTAGAGGCCTCATCCGTTTTTACATCGTTCTGTAAGGCAGCTCTGTGGCGCATACTGAAGGTACCTAGTGGGCTAGTTTGACCCTAGGGACCCTCAAGATTCAAGGGGACTTAATCTTCCATCTTAAAACAGACACAGGGCACGATTACACATGGGTGAAGGTAGGAGACGGGCCTGAGGTGACGTGTGCAAACACACCCTGTGGTGTGTTTTAAGTTGGGGAAACTTAAAACCTGAGAGCACCCGGGGGCCAACTAGCCCACCAGGTGCTTCCAGTAAGCACCATTGTGCTGCATTGCAGAGAGGTGGTCCATGCTGTACCCCTTTTTACACCTCTCTGCAATGGCGTTTACTGGAGGTACCTAGTGGGCTAGTTTGACCCTAATCAAACTTAATCTTCCAACTTAAAAATGAAACACAGGGCGTGTTTGCTCAGTGGGGAAGGGAGGGGACGGAGCCTGAGGTGATGTGTCCAAACACGCCCTGTGGCTCGTTTTAAGTTGGAGAAATAATTCCCCTTCAATCCTGAGGGCCCCTGGGGGCTAACTAGCCCACCAGGTGCTTCCAGTAAGGGCCACTGCGCTGCAGAGAAGTGGTTCAGGCCGTACCCCTTTTTACACCTCTCTGCAACGCAGCTCTGTGGTACTTACTGGAGGTACCTAGTGGGCTAGTTGGACACTAGGAACCCTCAGGATTCAAGGGGACATTAATCTCCCTTATTAAAACGGCCAGAGATCACGTTTACATAGTGGTGAAGGGAGGGGAGGGGCCCTGAGGTGACATGTGCAAACACGCCCTGTAGCGCGTTTTAAGTTGGGGGAAATAATTCCCCTTCAATCCAGAGGGCCCCTGGTGGCCAACCACAAGGTGCTTCAAGTAAGCGCCAGTGCGTTGCGTTGTAGAGAGGTGGTCCAAGCCGTGCCCCTTTTTACACGTCTCTGCAACGCAGCTCTGTGGCACTTACTGAAGAGACCTGGTGGGCTTCTTGTACCCTAGGAACACTCAGGATTCAAGGGGACTTTATCCACCAAATTAAAACGACACATGGCGTGTTTGTACATATCAGCTCAGCCTGCCCCTCCCTCCACCAGTGTGCAAACGCACCCTGTCGCACGTTTTAAGAGGTAGTTTTAATCCCCCTGCCCTAATATATGCAAGGGGCTTACAGAGGAGGTCACGCTAATAACTGGGGTACCCCAACGCATAGTGTTTCCTTGTGTATGTAGGTGTTTTTCACTGTATTCTAAGTGTCTTTTAGCATAGCACTGCCGCTAGGACTGGTTAGTCAGAGTCAGTTACCACCAGTACCCATCTGAAAAAGTTGAAGGTACAAGATGATTTTGCAACAAGGCCTCTTTCTGCTTCTCTGTTTGTTCTTTCTGCATGTCTTCCTTCTTCCTGCACTTTTCTTCATCTTTGAGGACTTCTGTTGCTTCTTTCTGCATTTCTTTTTCTAGTTTCTGTGTGTTTTTTCTTCTTTCTTTTCATGTCCTACCTCTTTAGGCATAGTTAGAAACTAGCATTTAAATGACCTTTGAAATGAACTGTTAAAAAAGGTATCAGGCATGTTATAGTTAGAAATGAGCCTTTAAAAACCTTAGAAATTCACTGAAAAAACCATAGGTTTCAGGGGCGTTATAGTTAGTTGGGCATTTCACTCGTATAAAACCATAGAAATTCCACCCGTTATAGTTACTTCAGCTAACTATAACTCGCGCACCCCCAATGCACTGCTGATGACGTCACATATTACATCACTCATGACATGGTCAGTGACATCACTCATGACATCACTGATGACATCTCAAATGAAATCATTGATGACATCCCTGTGCCAAGCCCGGCAGACACAGCCAGCCAGCAGGCCAACGACCCACAGAGGCACGGCAGAGTCCTGCAAGATGCAACAGCACCAGAAATGATATAGAGCAAGCTCCCCATATTCAAAAGAAGAAGAGGAGTGACTTGAGGGGGCAGCATCTCCCTGCTATGAAGCCCAGACATGGGGAAAGTCCACACACAGGCTTTAGGCCTAGTCTTTAGACAGCAAGGCCCCTAGGAATAGCTGACCTAGTGCCGGGAGGCCACGGGCACTGGTGTGTTGTCCTGTTGTGTGGGTCCACCAAAACCCAGACCCCATATCCTGGTCAGTGCTAATCGACGTAGATGACATGATCCACACCAACACCCAATACTGAGGTCTAGCTACTGTGGATCTCAGGAAGCGATCAGGGAGAACATATCAATGTGGGAGGGGATGCTTCCTTCGCCATCAAATATCATTGGTGGCAGGTACCTAGCGGCTCTGACTACATTAAAGCAGAGTCCTAGAGAGGCCATGAAGTGTGTGACTTTTGTCAAGGGCACTGGCGGCCCACAGAGTAAAATGTGGACCCTGTGCTTGACCCCAACAGACACAGTCAGCGGCGGCCTAGTTGAGATTGGTAACGGGGCTCAATCCCCACCAATGCAGCATTCGGTGTGGGTGCGGAACCGGTAAAAAGACAGAAATGGGCAGAACGGAGACAAAGCAAGCTAACCTATCGTTTGAACCCAGAAAGCTGCTGCGAACTCAGCAGGGAGACACTGACCAGCATATGGCGGACTTCCTTCCCAGTGCCTCGCACGCCTCAGACAAGGACTTCAAATCCCTTTTGACAACCATGAAGCAAAGCCTGACCTCAATAGAAATCAAAATGGACTCCATGAGCAGGTGTATAGATTTCATAGCCCAAAAATTAGAGAGACACCATAGCCACATTGAGGAAGCAGTGCAAAGAATTTCTGACTTGGAGGATACATCAACGGCCAGAAAGACACAACTAACTCAAATGAAACGTTTATTAAAAGTTATTGCTACCAAGAATGAAGACCTAGAATTGCATTCCAGGCGCAACAATATTAGTATCCTGGGATTGCCGGAAAGTGATAACACTGGGTGGATGAAGGTTATGTCGAACACATGCTTCAGACCACTTTTGGAGCTGATGCCTTTTCTGCGCAGCTGGTGGTGGAGAGGTTGCATCAATCATTGGGGTCCTGACCACCTCTGGGGGTAACTCCTAGGCCTATCATCGCCTGGTTACTTAATTATCGGGACCACGATGCAGCCCTCTGTTTAGCCAGGGTAAAACGACAAATCAAGTTTAATGGACACGCCATTACACTGTACCCTGACTATACTATAGCAGTACAAGAGGCTAGGAGGAAATGCCTACTGGTGAAAAAGAAACTTCAACAGGTGCAAATTGACTACGCAATGATGTATCCAGCACGCCTTTGAGTTACACATCAGGTGAAACAACATTTCTTCATAAATCCTCAGCAGGTGGAAGATTTCCTAAAACGCACCAAACAAAATTCGGCCAGCCAAGGGGCAGACTGCCAGGTTGATTGCTCGCCATCACCGATGTCGGAGATGGATTAACTTAGCCCTGTAGGGACTGATGGCGAGCGCCCTAGATGTTCATACAAATGGTACCATCACTGAACAGCCAATGCTAGATTACCATTTGGAAGGTGAACTGCTGCGGATATGCAGAATTTTCCTGATTCCTCACTGTTATTGTACATCTGATTTTTCTTTTGCGGCTTATGGGTCATATAATTACACTATGCCCGGGCATCTCCCTCCTTTTCTAAAGTCGGTGCCATCTGGTGTTGCCTCATAAGCAGATCTACGGGAGATAGCCACATCACTCACTGTTTTTTTCTCATATTGGATTTTTCTTACTTTGGATGCTTACACTAAGCATTTTGTGTGTCTCTTTATAACAATAGGGTGGGCCTGAGATCTTCAATGATGGCACGGCTTGACTCTATTAGAGAAAACAAACCCTGACGAAGTTAATATTCTCGACGATACACATGTTGGCCATTGGGAAGAATCAACTTTGTGAACAAGCTAACTAAATGACTTGTGGTGTCCAGGAATTGAAATAATAATTGATATGTGAAGTAAACATCTAAATGAATGCATCAACTGAAGAATCTATTGTGATTATAAACTAAACATACATACTATCAGTGTGTGCCAATTGGGTTTATATGAACAGTGCCATATCTACTTAAATAGGGTGATGTCCTGCTCTCTCTCTAGTTTTCAGGCTGATGCCTATTGTAACACACACACCTTTGCACAATAGTGCAAAGGTGACTGCATCAAATCTAGGATAGGTTTTGTACTAGAAGGGTATCATTCCAGCACAAAATACTATGGGTAGACAAACTTTAAAACTTATCCTTCTTTAGGTGTGTGCTGTAGAGTGCAGCACAAATGCAAAGTTGGAAAGGCTAGGAGAAATACAAACATGTCTCTTTTTTAATGTCTGCCTCAAAAAAGCAATATTGTTGTCACAAACCCTGTCTACTATTGTTAGGGCCATATTTATGAAAGAGGGTGTGTCACTTTTACACCACACAACGTGGTGCATGTGCAAAGCAAACCCCAAAATGCAATTTAACAAGCCATGCAAGGCCCCTTTGGCGTTGCCTTGAGTGGTTTTATAAATCATTAGTAACGCAACACACTAGTAGAATTTTTACAGCCTAAAGCGCAACATACTCTTCAATGAAAGATGTTGGCACAAGTAATGCAAAGCAGCTCTTTGTAATCTAATTCGATACAAACAGCAGTTTAGATCAACTTTCATATGCAAACAATATTTTGTTCTTAAAGTTGACGAGAGCTAGCACCAAAAAACGTTTGCATTGTTGAGCACCAATCCCTGATAATATATGCAAAAAAGAGCAACAGGTCGTGAACAACGCAAAAACAATTCCTCACAATGCCAGACCTACCAAACTAACTGATTTGGATGAAGTCCTACTGTCAAATGAAACCAGATGCAAACAAATGGTAAATGGAGTCATGAAAAATTACACATTTTGCGCAGCTACCCGTAGCTGATTGACAACATGCATATAATTAGCCTGAAAGATGTACCCTTAGTACAAATCTCATGCAAGACCCCACTTAGCACCATGCTAAAACAGCAGCACACAATACTTCATAAATACAGCGTAGTAGATCTGCAGAATTTCTCAAAATGTTGCTGACTTTCATGGTGGTCTGCACTATCCGATTTTTTTATAAATATGGGCCAGAGTGTAAAACAAACCCTTTCCACTGCAAAAGTTAGTAAAATAGCAACTCTACTATTTATGTAAAAAATTGGGCTGAGTCTCAACCAAAGCTGCAACACTGTGTTCAACTCGTTGGAGAGATCATCACACAGCCATAATTATTACACTATGGTACTACTGCTTGCTTTCCCAGCACAGGTTTCCTATAGCCACACGTGCCCCTTTGCACCATAGTGCAAAGTTTTGTGCATGATATCTATCCTAGGTTTGGTAGTGGAGGGGTACCCTTTCAGTACAAAATACTATAGTTGAAGTAACTTGAAAACTTTTCACTCTTTGAGTGTGTCCTTTGCATCGCAGCAATCATGCAATGTGTGAAATTTAGAAGAAATAAAAACATTTCTCTATTTTTAGCCCCTGTCTCAAAGAGTTGTTTATTTTAGGGACAAATCCAAGCCATGGCACGTATAGGTAAGAGCGGTAGGGCAGTGGGGCTGGGTGGGGGGGATTTAGACACACCAAGATGAGAGAAAATTAATTATTTATTTAATTTTCTCTCAAGGTCGTCTGTCGATTCCCCCCCAACCCGCCGGCCCCACCCGTCTTACCTGCATGGCCGCTGATGGCAAAGCCCTGTCTACTTGTTATAGTAGATAGGGCTTTGCGTCAAAAAAACATAGTGGTAGCATGGGGGCACCCTAAAAGCATTCATGGGTCATTCCCTTGATGCAAAGAAATGCAAAGTAATGCAAAGCTCTAATTACATTACTTTTAAAGCAATTTTTTAGCACAAAAAATGTTATTGACTAAAATGTAAATACTTTATCAAACATTTGCACCTGTTTTTGTCACTTGACATGACTGGGGTTCGATGAAAAGTCCTGATAAAGTGCCCCCCTGCTTGCCAACACATTTCTGCTGGTGGCGGTATTGCTGTTCGTTCAGCCAAAGACTTTCCAGCTATTAGTATACATTAGTCATCTACAAGCTCCTATAAATCAGCAAAGTGTTGCAGATGGTATATACATATCTATAGCGTTTGCGTTTGATATAAACACTTTGCTGACAGTCTCCAAGACAACGAAGTCTATTGCCAGGTAAACTTTGTAGTGATATAAACGTATTCTTTTCAGACTCTTTCAAGGTTCCCTTTGCTTGGACGTATTAATCATAGCAATGTGCTGTGTGTCTCCTACTTCTGAGTTTCTTAGTATTATTCCTTTGGGAGTATGCAAGGCAATGGCTTTTGTCCTACTCTGTTGTTCTCCTTTCATTATCGCAGCTGCCAGCATAATAATGTCATCACCCCCTCCTACGCCACCATTATGTCCCATAATGCTAAAGTCTATTTTTCTATTTCTGGAATAAAAATGATCATTTCAGCACCCAAAACTTTTGGGCATTTGGGTAATAAAAGAAAAAGTAAGATAATTCAAGTGTGCATTGAAATGATTATAAAGGATTGTTGGGGTACTGTGTCAAGGGAGGCCACAGATGGATGTGTTGACAGGTAACAATGTCCAACAGCAGCAGTCTTTTTGTGATATCTGCAGCACAGATGCTCATCAAGTGTTTGTCATATGAGAACATGTTCTTTGTGTGTGCAACCGCTTTGTTTGGAGTATAGTGCATGTGCAAAAATGCCCTTGTAAGGGCCAGAGGAAATAACTCTCATTCCAGTGCATTTCCATTGACCCTCAACTCTGCACTAATATAGACCTTTTTTTTTTACCTGAGGATCAGTAAAGAACTTTAGACCCAATATCACTGTGATGAAAAGCAAATCAAGTACTTTTGTTTACATCACACTAAATCATCTCTGCAAACAACTGGGTGGAGGCCGAGGAATTAAAAAGTACAAAGCATGGATCACTGACCAACCAATTTCTGGGATTCAAACCAACTACTAAGTCAGAGCCGCTTTTGGATTACGTCCAAATTCCTAGAGACAGATCACTCTATTTGAAAATCAGATATGGTACTCTCCCGTTGAAAAAGTTTACAGCAGGATGGAAAGGAGTGAGAGACTATGATGTTTACTGTCCAGGCTGTCCATGCAAGATGGAGACTTTACCACACTTTCTGTTTGCTTGTAGGGCTTACAAGCTACCCCGAGCTAGGTGGTTAAAACCTGTGTGTAGAGAGATGGGTGTTAGAGATTTTAGGATTGCATTACGTATGCTGCTAACCGACACATCCTCTATGTTCATTGTTTGTGGAATTGCAAAGTACCTGTTCTAGCGCTTGATTCATAAGGACTCGGTTGCTGGACTCCGCAAAACAGAAATGTTAATCTCCTCCCGATTGATCTTTCCTACTGAAAATGCATTTTAGGCTTTTGTAACTATTTTTATTGTAAAAAGTGTTTTTAAACTTTATTTTTAGATGAATTGTATTATGTATGTGATACTTTTTGTATATTGATTGCATGATTAATGTATGTTTGCACTTTTATGATATGGAAATATCGAATAAAGTATTACTACTACTACTGAAAATCATCTCTGCAAACAACTCACTTTGAATTCTGTTACCGACTCAGGAATTCTGTATTGCTGCTTGCTTTGTGTGAAAGCAATTTTACAAGTCAGAACATTCTTTTCAGCTCGCATAATGGGTTTTGCAATCCATTGCAAACCGCAGACAGCAGAGGGTGAAAAGGAAGCTGCCACAGTATGTATCAATGCTTTGTGACCACAATTGCAGTTGCAAACCAATAATCCGATACCACTACCTGTTTTTTAGGTCGAGCCTGGCAAACACAGCGTGAAAGCGCTGTTGCCAACGAGATCTATTGTTGCTGACTTGCCTCGGAAGTGGGACAGGAGATGAGCACGAGCAGGGCGATTGGTGATTGGAGCCTGTGCACGCGCCCATGAACACGTGCGATGTGCACATCTCCTGTCCCACTTCCGTCCACGCAAGCGAGCTGCATGACGTAACTGCGCCAACAAACACACACATATGCACCAGCCGCCCACAGTCAGTGCACACGTACTCGTTTCCCTAAAGCTGAGCATGGTGTGCTTTCGCTAAAACAGGAGATACTGGTCTTCAAGCCGTAAATCACGTAATGGCCAAAGTAGAGGACCACGTGCTAGCGTGTCTGTGTTCCATTGTCTGAACAGTGGAGTGGCCTTATGAGCTGCAGCAGTGCGCCATTTCAATATGTACCTTTAAACAGGTGCAAGCCTTATGCACGCTCCGTCATACTACATGCCGCACTACACCCGCTAATAGCACCTTGTGAACGGCAGGGCTGGTGCTCGGGGCGCCCTATACTGCCTTCTTCATGCAAGCGGATTCCTTTTTAGGCGCAGGGAGATAGGCGATTTGGCCAGAATCACCGGATGTTTGAGGGTCGGTGCCGTGACTCGAACTGGATTCCCCAGCTTCAAAGTCCCACGCTCTAGCCATTCTGCTGTGTTGCTGTAAACAACGCGTGTAGAGTGCCTTGCACCCCTAGGCCGTCACACTATCACCCCCCCTCCCTCCCCAGGGACAGGATAAAGGATCTGTGATCCCAGCCATCGAGAAACCCGGTCTGGCTGAAGGGGAAAACGAGGGGAAAACATTCACAGGCAGTCTTGCCCGAGTGTTCTCCAAAGTGGGCCAGCCATCCCCATCGCCGGCTACCCTGAGGGGCCCCTGGGCAGCTAAACACATCAGCATGAGCCCTTGGTCTGACTCTGCCCCTCTCTCCTGCTGAACTCCAGTAGCGCCTGCTTCCGTAAGTTCTACGGGTCCTGCACCACCAAACACACACGCACTAGCCGCCTCCAGCCAGTGCACGCGAGCATGGCATGCTTCTACTTTCACTCCCTCTGGCATTTCAGTCCACGACCAGGTTCTCTCGTCCACTGTGGCCCCCTCTCTTCCTCCCTCGCAGCTCTCTCCCCTCCTCTCCCTGGCTCCTCTCCGACCCCCTCTTGTCTTCCTCCCTGCCCTTTGAGTCACCTTCCTCCCCCCTTTGACTACCTTGTGCCTCTTCCCCGTGTAGCCCAGCGCTGCTCGGTGACCCTCGGCAGAGAGCAGCCCTTGCACGGCCATGAGGATGGAAAACACACAGCCCTGCTGCTCAAGAGGACCGACATTGGGCAGAATGCAGGTACTGCTTGGATCTCCTGAGGGCATCATAGAAGCCCCACGGAGACTCCTGGGGGTCGGACAGGGACACCTCTGAAACCGACAATGGAGAAACATCTGTGATCTCAAAGGGGGCTGGGTGGAGGCGCAGCAAAGAGCATGGAGGACTCAGACAGGACAGTGACCTGCTGCCTCTTACAGGACAACTTTCCCTCTAGCCCCCGTACCCCAGCATCCCCCCAGTCTCCCGCCATGGGATCCTCAAGGTCCCCTGTTCCGCCCGACCCCGAACTGAAAGCAGTCACCTACTCACTTCTCAAGCGCTAACGGACCCTCGAGGCGCTCCTGGAGGCTGTGGAATCCAAAGGAGCTGTGGTGGAGGGCTGTGTCCCACTGTTCCCTTGCTTGGCCGAACTATTGGTGGGCAGCTTTCCCACATCGCCCCAGTGGCTACTCTGCAAACTCTTCCGCTGGGCTGATCTTCAGCGCCTTGCCGAGCTCAATGCGCTATTGGGCAGTCAACATTTCGGGAGGTCGGTCGACAGTGCCTGCTGCCTGCTTTAACCCCTACCACTACAGTCGTCTGTGTGGGCCAGGTAAGCTGGTGACAGGGGTTGGGTGTTATGGGAGAGAGGGATGTGGTTGGAGGAAGAGACTAGGACAGTGTTCTGGTTGTTCAATGCAAGCTGCCCAATGTCTAGGGCTCTCTGTTGTGGACTCTGGGAGTTGTCGTGCACCCTATGGTGATCATTGTAAAACCTGGAAGAGCAGTGAGTGGGGGAGCTCAAGATAACTTTGAAAATCGTACTGGAGTGCCATGTAGAACAAAAATGCCATTAGCGCCCCTCTAATACTGCATTATATTTATTAATCATGATGCAGTTAATTTAAACCTTTACATAATAAAGCGCAGTCTACAAATCTAAAGACTACTAAAAGGCAAGCACATCAGCAAAAGGACGCTTTTAAAGCGTGACTAAAAATGCCATGATTTAAAGACCTGCACACGAGGGCCAGTAGTCCATTGTCCTTAACAGTGCAAAACATACGTGTTGGAAGTCTGCGTTTAGTGCAAATAGAAGGAGCAGGAGTGTTTCGCATTATGATCTTCAGGTAGGTTGTACACCAGCTTTAAATTGCTTTTCCACAATGTTGTTAAAGTTTGCCAGGCCGACTATTACTTGGTCGCTAGAACCTTGCAAGCAGAAGAGGGCCTTCTAGCATGAGCTTATTCCATAAGTGTCAAAGAGGTTACATAAAAGCTTTCTTCGTGCAAATTAGGACATATGCACAGTATATGCAAAAAAAAAAATCTTCTGGCACTTCACACCCTACATAATGGCGCGCTTGGTTCTGGGGCTCACGGCGGGAGCACATCCTTCATTGGAGTTAGGCAAAATCTTGGCACTAAAATCCTGGATTTGTAGAAACCTTTGATGGATCGGAATGGATAACTCTGTGGAGTAGGCGATTTGTATGCGTTGATGGGTAGCCACGATTGTTTACACTATTGAAAGCGCGCCTTATCATGCGCCCACGATAATGGCTTTGTTTATTTTGAGATAGATTTCGCAATTACAACTAAGTGAGCTATTGCCATTTTGCATTACACCATTTGATTAATGCTTCACGAAGGGAAAAACAATAACATTTACAATGCCAATAGCTCAAAACAATGTAATTGCGAGACATATTGCATTGTAAATGCTTGTTTTTTTTTGTTGCAAATTTTTATAGCGCAAAGGTATTGGAGCGCTTTACATGAGCACGTATTTACATTACATATTCAGGCACGGGGAAATTAAGTGATTTGCCCAGAATCACATGATGTAGATGCGACCCCGAGGCTCGAACCCTGGTCTCCCTTGAGGTGATATCTTCCGGTTCGCAAAAGGGAATATAATGTGTTAAGTCCCAAGATTTCAACCAAATAAGAAACCTGCAAGACTATCACACTGCTGCAGGCCAAGTACTCCATATTATGTTATTCATGGGAGGAAAGTGGAGTCCTAGCCTTAAAGGATATGTGTTCCCTGCCCTCCACACCCAGACCAAAAAGATGCGGATAATTTCCCTGAGTTTAGGCATGCCTGGGGGTTATGTAGTATTTCCAAGGTAGTTAACTACAGCCCTTAGTGAAAAACAGCTCTGATATGCTCTACTTGCCCACTGAGGTAGGAGTAATTCCTCTGAGGCAGATACATAATTTAGTGTCTGATTCAAGGATAGTTTTAGCAAGACATAGGCATCATGGGGGTCTGGCTCCACACAACAGCACTTCAATGGTTATGGAGACAGGAAAGTTTCTAGGCCAACACTGTGTTCCTAGGTGAAGAATCGTCTCAAAGACGGAGAGACACAGGAAGTGGTGAAACAACTTTTATTCAGTAAAAGATACGACGACCTCAGCCACAGCTGAGAAGGCACAGCTGCCAATAACACTTCCCCAGGCACTCGCTGTGGAACGCTCATGGTGGTGACATTCTAAGTGATGTCACCACCGAGTGTTCCAAAGCCTACAGAGGGACAGGGGGTGATGGGTGGTTGTTAGAGGACGATACCACACTTGGTATCAGGGACGGGATTGGTGCATTCTGAAGAAATCAGACTGGCTGATCAGGCATGTCCGTCACTCTGAGGAGGCAAGAGTTAAATAGAAGCCTGCAAAGTATGGGACTTGATCTCAGAAGATTAGGTATTTCCTTTACTCATACACTTCAAAAGCCTTAGGGCCTGATTTTGAATTTCACTGACAAGGTACTGAGTCACAAATATGAAGAAGTACCCTGTCCGCCAACTTCTCAGCCCACACACCCTATTGTAGTTTGGGCAGACTGTCGATTTTCCCTCAGCGTTGTCTCCATTGGCTCAGCTAAAAGAGAACTTACTCCAGCAGCCTGACAGAGTTCTGGCTGTCGGAATGGGGGCATCACACTGTCTCCCGTATTTAGGACGGACAGTCTGATGTTCTTGTTATCTGTCCGTCTGTTCCAGGGAAAACCTGGCAGTGGCAAACAGAAAAAATTAAATAATGAACATACGTCCCGAAAAAAAATCCCTCTGTGTGGGTGTCAGTTGGTTTTTTTTCAACAAAAAAAAAAATCCTCGTTTGGAATGTATTTTTGAACAGACTTTTTTTTTTTGTAAACAGAAAGGTTGTTGAACAGCTATTGAAAGAGATGGTGGCCTTCCACCAAACATTTAGTGACGTCAGAGAAGTTGCACTAGTGGCGACACCTCTCAAGTCTTGGTGATCTCTTAGTTTCGTGGGCAGTTGTCCGCTAGAGTGGCCGAGTGGAGTTCTCTTCCATCCTGACAGGTGGCAAGCTGCCTAAAAAAATGCTAAATCAGGGACGTAATTACATAGGCACAAACAAATATTTGCAAAAGATAGGCTACTGGGTCACTAGACCACAGGGGTTTACTTTAAGCATATCTGGCTTATCACACACATTGATTTTTGATGGGCTATACCCTCGGTCTGTGTTGATGATTGTAACAATAGGAAATAACCCTATATTACAAATATACAGTTTCTTGCTTGTGCCATTCAAAAAAACTGTTTTAATTTAACAAGATTCACAAGAACATGATTAAAAACAAACAACGTCCACCATGTGATAACCTTCTTTTTTGTTCAGACTAACCAGAGGGAATTACATTTATCTAATCTTATATGACTAAAATAGTATAGCAAGGTTTTGGTCCTGGAATGTTTGATAAGGCCATCACCATGTCAAAGAAGCCAGAATTCGGCACTGATGTCATGATGCAGGGATTTAGCTCTCAAGGATTGAACATTTAACTAATTACAATTGTAGCCAATTACAATCTTTTGAAACATAACACACGTCACCATTTGAATGAAAGGCTACTTTTTTCCAATAAATGGTCAGATCTACACAGGCTCAAAGTTTCCAGGACTTTGAAAATAGGGTACATTTTAATTTTAATTAGAATTATACATTGTTTCGATGAAATTCTATTGCTCTGTTAATGCTTGTTCAAACCATCTTAATCACGGTTTCTCAACAAAGTTAGCCTTCTGTGGAGGGCTACAATAGCGCCATACATGTGTGCTCATTCTTTCAATACTACTGATGTTCAAAGCATCTATAGTATGCTTAAATGTCATTCCGATAGAGCAGCATTTTAACACATTGAACATTAATATTCCTAAAGAATGAAACAAATAAAGAGTCCCATTCGCTTAACAACCTAAAGTTGGCTTCAGTTTCATATGCACTGAGCTCTTGCGAATGGCATTGTTCCTACCCAGGCAGTAAGAAGTACCAAATAAGACAAAGGTTATATTAAATATTTTCATGTAGCATAGCACAGAAAGTAATCGAAAATGGAAATATGCTGAGAACTTTCTCATCTCTGCCCGTGCATACATGTGAAACTTTCCTTCTCTGGCGAATGCTCAGTTAAGAACATAACCTGGAATAGAGCTTCTCTCTAAAAGAGAGCAGTGTGTACTTGATACTGATATGAGCTGTCTACTGTTCGTCTCCCTTGAGGGCTACTGGGACAAGATAACAAATGTGTGGTATGCCAGCACTCCAGAGCACAGTCACACAATGAAACAGTGTGTACTTCTGCATACAACATGTGCACTCTATTTCCAATGTGGCAACCTGTGAGGGTAACAAGCCAGGTGCTGATCCTTTTCCCGAGGCAGGGCACAGGCTTCTCTTTGACTGTGTTAAGAGAGATTGTTCTCTGAAGGGTAGAATTGTTGCGCCTGTCTCAAATGGACTTGCTTTCTGAAATGCGCAGATAGGAAAGTTCCGAGCTACTAAAAATCATTGAAAAACACCATGAAGAGACATTACTACAAGTTGTTATCAACAACCAATGCCTATTACTTTAGAGTTCATAGTTCAGGGGCAGGATAGTGACTTTTTCGGTGTGACTTACCCAATGGTGGGCACCAGCAGTCATTTTTGGGCACCTGGATCAATGCTTAATTTGAGCCAGTGGTTTCCAGTGCTCGGCACTGGCACTTGATTGGTTTCCAGTGCTCGGCAGCAGCACTTATTTGTCAACACCCCACTTATGACAGTCTGCCACATGGTGGCACTGGTCTTGTAATTCATGTTTATGAATACAATTTACAATAAAAGCTACTAATACCTGCCTCCCAGCTCTTCCTTTAGCTTTGGGGACCTGAAATTATCTGAACTGTCGCACTTGCAGGCGGGAGAGATGGTTAGTAGTTGTTTTGGTACCGCCATTGGCAGCGATGATAGGGGCAATGAGTGGTGCAAGCTGCAGTAGCCTCCTGGTCAGGGCCATGGCACTTATTGTTTTACAAATTAACAATGCAAAATAAGCCCATGTGATATCCCTGCAAGATATTTTTACTCTATTGGTTATCATTGACCATTAATATTATCATCGATGTTTGCAATCACAGAGAGGGTACACTAGTGTTTCCTATGCTATATGTGTTTTTTCACATAAAAATGCAACATGGTATTGAATACAGATGAATATAAATGAAAACCAGAGTCCTACTTGTATATTAGATTTTCTCTGCTCATACATTTATTCATAATAACCAGGGGTGTGATTAGTGTTAAAGTTAAATAAAAAAGGTGCAAGGGACACAAGTTTTTTATTACCCACAGAAGGCACTACTGAATACCGGGATGTGAAATACAAAAGCTGAATAACTTAATTCCACCTCATGCCTCTTTCCTTCACCGCCTCATGCTTTGGTACCTGTATCATACACTTTCAGGCTACTTTTCATTCCTGTATCTTCCTTGTGTCACAGTTTTCCAATATTTCTCTTCCTCCTCAGGTCCAGACTGGCCGTAGCGGGCACCAGGTGTTTTGGAGCTGTGGGGGCCCTATTTGCATCTTGGCCCCCTGTAACGAAAGCAGCATCAGTGTTTTCCATGAGCCCCACCCCATTCTTCCCTGGGGCCGATCCAACTTAATTGCCAGGGCTAGTTTACACTCTCAGTCCAGTCGTGTTCCTCCTCCTTTCTCCCATTTTGAACATTTTGGGATGTCATCACAAACTGTGTTATGGAACAAATGGTATTCAGTAACTTACTTGGTTCTTCCTCTCCTATTTTGTTATGTGAGGAGATCTCCACTCTGATTGCGGAGACCTCTGCACACATAGGTATACGTTTTAGCTTGGTAGTAAATGTGGGGGGAGTGGTTGGAAAATGGGGAATACTTACTACAAAATTGGAAAGGTTAGGGGAGGAGTAAGGAGATCTTTAGGGAGGGTTAAGCTGAGGTTGAGGGTGAGGGATATACAACCACCCACGATTCCAAGGTGTGGGCTAAGCCCGAGGATTTGTCACTTTGTAATTGTGATATCTATTCATTGCAGGACACTTTACATTTTATGTTTTTCTGTAAATTGTATTCTCTGCCCAGGAAAAAATATATCACCCCGTTGCTTAAAAACAAGGGGTTTGTCCAAGTCAAACCAGCTCTCCTTTACTTAAAACAGTTAGACTCCCCACTAATAATGTTTGGTGTTGCAAATTTTTTTGTGGCTGCTTTCCGCCTCAAAAAATGTACCAGGACTAGACAAACTAATAGCACTGGCGATAACTTATGAAATCTTTGAAATACTCTCTTATCTTTTAAAAAAAATGTAAATATTTTAATTGCTTATTTTTAATAGTGCTATCAATTGAATGTAATTGTATTCCCCTGAACATGTACTCGTGCCTATTGTGTGCTTTTTATGATTTTTACTAATCGAAATAAAGTGGTTTTTGAACTTGAACTTGAACCACCCACAAAAGAGTAAGAATGCTGCTATTCACAAATTGTACTTCTATACTTAATACAACCAAAAAGGCCAAATAGAGTAATAAAAGTACTCCAGCTCAGAGCTGGAATAAGCCCAGCACAATGCATGGCCAACCAATGGTACAACAACACTGTACCATAAAAAACAATTGAGCCAGGGACTTACACTAAAAACTAATAGGAAATGATGCCCAATTGAATTGACATACTTTATCTTTTTAAAAATATACATTTAATTTAATATTTCAAAACTATGTATTAATAAAACATAATTATTATAGTATTGTAATATACATTAATAACCTTTTTTAAATGTAAAAAGGAATGTAATTAAAGTTTAGGTAAATAACAATTACAAATAATTTAAAACACACCTGCTACTAATTTTACTATACAACAAATAAAACATATTTTTTTTATCATATGTTTTTTTATTCAAATGCTTTGAACATTTTTTATTTAATTTAATGTATTCAAAACTATTTAAATATTTAATTCAAAATTAAGTTAGCAACGCTGTGGCATTTTTAATTTTGTTCTACACTAAAACACATTTTTAATTAATTTACATTCATATTTAAATGAACATGTCATGTATTATTTGTTCTTAAGTTCAATAAACATTTAAGCTGTTTGCTATACTTTAACATAGGGATAGGTCCCCTCGAACACAGGGAGTGGGGACATGTAAATATACACTTTTGAGTAACTTTACACTTGTAGATGCTGAAAAGACAAAAGTAGTAAAATTACTCAAAAGTGTATGAGTATATTTACTTGTAGAAATTTAATACATGTACATTTACCTTTGGGGATAGTCTGATGATGTAAGTTCCAGTCCCCAAAAAGTTGCTGCTGACTACCTTTAACTACCAACTCAAACTGAACACTGCTGTGCTACTAACATCAAGGTTTTTTTTAGGTTTTTCTACAAATAACTACACATTGATTGCCCTATAAAATATGCAATTATTCTGCAATGTATAATACTACCTTACATTCCTAAGGACAGTTAAAAATGCTATCAAGCGCTGAGTTCCGTTTTCAGCCAGTTCTGATTTCCTACCCAGGAACAAGTTGAATATTCTGGGACTTGTTGCTTTGATTGTCCCTTTCCGAGCATCTATTAAACAGGGTGTGTTTGGCTAAAAATTCACAGAAAAAAAAGGATTGGCTAACTATGACAATTATGTCATGGGGCCAGCCGACAGTATTGAAAGTATTTTAACATTACAGAGTGTTCATATTTTTACTCTAAAAAAAACCACAAGTGGACTCATTTATTAATGAAAGGGTTACAAAGCTATGGTTTATGTTTGCTAAATTTACCGGCACAGGATCAAAATAGTTTCCATTGTATCATTGTGTGTTTTATGACTCATACTGTTCTAAATATCTAACTCCATTTTCCTGCCATCAAGGTCGCAAGATTAAACATAAAAACATAAGAAGGATAGGCTAAAATAAAGACATGTACTTTCTCGACCAAGCAAATTTCCCACTAAAGGCACGCTGCATGCTCTCTTCCGGATACAACCTAGACCCACAGGGTGTCCATGGGGAGTTCATTAGCATTAAATAAAATTTAACTATCGTCATGCTAGACTGCCTGTTGGACAATATAGACAAAGGTCCTGGTTTAGAGAAGAGTCGTAAAGTATTAGCCCTTGGAATGCACTTTCAACCACAGGATTCTCAGCAAGAGGAATGATCCTTGCCATGTTGTGGCGTAGTACTATTTTTCCTTCTGTGAATATTACAGTTATGCTGAAAATTCCATTAACGCATATTTCCAGGGGCTCTTAAGTTACCAAATGAGGACATTGCTACTGCTAGCGTATTCTCATCCTTTCAGGAGAGAATTCATAGTTGTGATCAGACAGGGGGAACAAGGATACTTCCCTCTTTAACCACTCTATAAACTAAACAGCCTTTGCATATTCATAATATCACAATTTACCAAAGAAAAATACATATTAACGACTCAGTACTTGGGGGATTAAGGGTTGCAACTATTTTAATATACCTATTGTTGCATTAGGATCAATTACATCAAAACATCTCAGTTAGATACATGTTGACAACAGAAGAAACTTGGCTATTAATGCCCAATGGATGATGCACTCCCTGCGCTAGAAAGGTGAGAAAATTGTTGGCTTCAATTCTGATGCTATTAAATTTCACTCTGTCCCTCCCCTTAACCTGGCGAGAATCTCTTACCCACCCATGAACACAATGCTGATAACTGCTGCTTTCTAAATTATCAGTTCAATACACATCTGTTATTCCGCACCAAGATACCCTTCGGGTGAACGTGTGTTTTACAAATACACATGTTATGTTGCAATATGTTATGTAAGTGAAAGACCAGTACTGCTATGAACAAACAGCTAGCAGGCTCCATTTAGCCACTACCACCAACAATCATTCCCTGAAATCTTGTCTCAATGTGCAGAAGTAGGCCCTTCCCAATATTCCCTATTCAAATAGCAGAAACACACTTGGTTGCTATGTTTGGAACTGGCAGGCCATTCAATTGCTGCTCTAGCAGATGGATGATAAGAATAGCTTGTCTTCATTCCCAAATTCACTGTTTCCAGTATCTCCAATTGATATAAACAAAAACACACTTATTCGATGCTTTTAGAATTAACACCTATGTTGTAGCCATTCTAGGCATTAAATTGTGTGGAAATAAAAGCTCAGATAACTTTTGAGAGCCAACCTCTCACAGTACAGACCTACCATACTTGAGCCTATATTAGCAGTGATTCCCACCACAAGATCAGGGGTAAGTATGTACTTGATCAAAAAATCCTAAAGAAGAGCATTCGCCTGAGTTCCTCTATGGATCACAAGAAATCTAGTCTTGGAAGGCTCTTTGTGTGTACCTTCCATCTTGGAACACTGTTGATAAATCGTAATTTACACTGGTGAACATCAATTTTGTAGTAGGTCATAATTCACTTGTTTTTGGCATTTAATTTGGTATCCATTTGACATAAACCTCCATCGGACAAAGATGGTGGTGCTGGGTGTAGGAGAGTAGGATCTGCTTACTATGGTTACCCCCACTTTTTGCTGTGTTTCACTGGTTTATCGACTTTAGTCTGGCTGTGGCCCTGCTAATCAGGACCACAGCCTAGCTGTTCTCTCTCTAAATTGGTTACCTGTACGTTAGGTACACTCCAGATTGGTTACTGGGTTACCCTTGTGAGTCCCTAGTATATGGTACATTAGGTACCAAGGGCATAGGTACCCCAGAGGCCTACCAGAGGCTGAAGCATGTATTATGCCATCCCTGGGAATCCTTCCAAAATGGCACCACAGATCTGCACCTACAGCCTAGGTAAGGTGGTGTAAGCATCCCTGACTTAGATATAGTATACTTATATCTACCTATATATAAAGACACATATAAACATATAAGTCACTCTATTGGCAGGCCCTTTTTAATCCTGAAGGCAGAGTGCTTGGGTTTGTGTGAGAGGGTGCCCTGGCATGAGCTGAGAGCCTCTGCAGCTTTTGGAATCCTTTCCTTATAGCTTTTCTATGATATAGCCATATCATATAATCTTAAATGCATTATAATCCTCGCGGTTAATACTAACTTGGGAATGGCTTTATCAAAACATGTCGTGTTTGGTGTCAAACACTTTGGAATCCTACCCCCGCCAGTTCTGGAGGCATGGTAGAATTCCACCCTTCTAGATGGAGAAGACATCTACACACTTACTTGCCCGGTAAATGTTTTAAGAGCCTCAGCATCACAAAATGGATGCTGTTGCCACAGACACGAGTCTGACCTCCTGCTGCTGGACGAAACTCCGGCAGGGGAGGCTTGGACAATAGGTTTCCTGTCCAGGGAGGTGCCGGCACCTCCCTAGACAGGCTTTAGTGTATTGGGGCAGGGTGGGTTGCAATCAGTGAATGCTTTTCAGACACTGCCTGGGGCACACAAGGTGTCCCATGCACTTCCCATTTCAAACCGGTTCCTGGGGCACTCAGCCCCAGTTCTGGCATGAAACTGGACAAAGGGGAAGGGGTGTAACCACCCCCTCCCCAGGTTCTCCTATACGTGGGACCCTAGAGTTAGTCCAACCCCTAAACTTGGTATAAGTATGGGAACCCAGTCACTAGGACTTTAGATTACCCTGGACGAAACTCTGATACAGAAATCCTAGACCTTCGACATTCCATATCGACTGAAAGATGGAAGAAATCTCCCTAGGGGTCAAGGAGTGACTCCCTGTTCAAACAGGCACCAAAGAAGCATCTTGCCAATTTGCATTTTCAAGGCTCCCGACAGATCCCGAAGAATCTGCGACACAGGACACAGACTTTCAGATATCTCCGAGGCTGACACAAGTCCCCAGTGAAGCTGAGACCTGTAGCTATCACGAGAGACGTGGGACCGGAACTCCTGGACATCCTGCACATTTGCTAGTGCATCAACTTCCTGGGTTTTCCTGAAGTTGTGCATTGGGCTACTTGTAGTCCAAGCCCTGAGCACCTTTTGCGTCAAAGATTGTGGGCCTACACCCCACGAGTGTTCCGTGGGCCCGCTTTCAGCAATTCAGCTTGATGCACCTTCACAATCCCTAGTCCGTCAACTGGTGGGTCCCCACAAAGGACAATCCTTTGTTTCTTGGGTTTTCCTGGTTGCTCCAGATGTGCCCTGACTCCCCTCCAAAAGGTGAGTCCCTCAGACCTTGCTGGTCTGCACAAAAGTCAATATTGTTATCTTGTATGGGTTGCTGTTGCCAAGATTTGTTGGGTTCAATCTGGATACCAATGCTGCAGCACTCGGCATGCAACGTGGGACAGCTCGAATCCAGCTCCTTGTTATTGTCAACACCTCCTGGACCTTGTGGCTGAAGAGTCAAGCTTCACCTCTTTCACTTGAAGGCACCCGACATTGGCTGGCATCTTCTTGTCACCATCCTGGTCACTGGCTAGTGACCCAGACTCTGACCCCTCTGCTTTCAGGTTCTTCAGATCTCCGATCCACCTTTGGATCCATCTGGACACTTTTCTCCTGGTCGCCTGCAGCACTTCTTTGCAGCTCCTCATTGGAATCGACGACAAAACCCTACACAAAAAGACACCTATGCACCCGGCTTCCCTGGGTGAGGTAAAATGAGTACTTCAGTGCTCCTGTGGGTCCTGACTCTCGAAGTGTCCATTACTGAAAGGGTTTTACTGTAGTCCACTCCTAAATGTCCCTAATCTGTGACTTTGTAACTTTAACTTTTGCCATAGAAGTCAATGGTGATTTGCGGCTGTGTTTAGACACTGCACGCATCCCCCGTGGGTCTCCTGCATCCCTATCTTGGGTGGTTCCTGGTTGCCTCAGCGATTCTACAGGCCCTAGGCCTAATCTCTATCCCTTACGTGGTTCTTATACCACTATTTTAGTATATGGTTTGTGAGGCCCCTAGGGCAAAATGTTTACTGTGCTAATTTCCTGTGTGCTACTTAAGGTCTTGTATTGTACTTTTCCCTCTAGCCTCATAAAGAGACTAGAGGGGTTGTGTTTAGAATAAATAGATATATTTTATATATATACCTGGTGTGGTGCTATTTCATTTGGTCATTCGAGAGATTATAGACTGGTAAAACAAGCTGCTTTACATTCCTTCAAGACTTAGCCTGAAGGCTTCTCTCAACAGCTACCACTAGGATCGCTTTCTATAAAGGTTGTCTAAACCTATCATCAATAGAGGTTGTTTGGACTTGTGCAAGATGCCCACTATAATAGTGGACATCATATGCCAGGCCAACTTCTCACACTGGGGTCAGATACCTCCCTTCTGAGAACCAGACAACTGATCAAACTTCTGAAATAACTGCAACGG
The DNA here is from genome assembly GCF_964263255.1 of Lissotriton vulgaris. Taxonomy (NCBI): domain Eukaryota; kingdom Metazoa; phylum Chordata; class Amphibia; order Caudata; family Salamandridae; genus Lissotriton; species Lissotriton vulgaris. Next base: position 493,148,477 of record NC_141696.1, read on the forward strand.
ACCATTCAAAATAAAGACTGTGTATTTTGCTTGAAGGTACACTTCATTTAACAGTACCATTGCGCTCCTGTTAGCGATTATACATTCTCTCTAGAACGTTTCATACTCATTGCCAAGCAGTGTCAAAACATTTACTGTGTGGGCTTGTGCCTTAAGATGTTCTTCGTCTGTCTCTGAAGTCTACACTGTGCACCTGTTTGGGGAGAAAGAACATTGCTTCAAAAGTCAGTCATGAGTTCTACACTCTATGTAACATTAACATACCTTTTCCTTTTTAGGTCCTGGTATGGTTAATGGAGCATCTCAGGAATTCGGGGTGACTGAGTAAGTTCCATCTTTAATTATGTGGCAATACACAATTACTAGTTTAAAGTTTAGCATGGCTGCAAGGCCTGTCATCTGAGATAGATCTGCCCAGTTTAGATTAACTTCCATTTGCAGATGCTTCATCTTAGAAGTAGTGTCCTTGATTCATTTTCACCTGCAATGTCTTTATCATTTGGTTTAGCCTATCCCTGCAAGAGCATTCATCTCTGCTCAACTACTGGAAGCACAACATCCAGGTGTTGTTCACTGCACCTATTTCCACCCACACTGGAGCTGTAGGAACCTGTAATGCACTGCCCTGATGTTTTGCATTTCCACCTCTGACTATGACTTAAGCCAGACTCGCTTCCACATTTGACTGTGATTCTCAGCAGAACTATCAGGTCCCTTTATTCTTTAGTGAAATCATGAAGAGCATGAGGCTGTGCCACAGGATGGGGCATCACAGTGAAAAAGGAGCAAGCATGATCAATTTTACATTGTCATTCTTCCAAGGTTTCCAGGCATGAGATAAGTTTTGTTCTTTATTTGTTCTGGTTGCTGATGGTAGTGAGCACTATCATTCATCTTTGAGAACTGGAACTTATTTTTCATCATTAACTTTGACAGAGTGCTAGAGACAAAGAAAGAGGACAAAAGTAAACAAAAACTGAAAGAGTGAGATAAAGATACTGGATGGTGAAGAAAGAAGGCATGAGGTGGAATCAACTTGTGTTTTTTGAATAGCCAGTATTCAACACCACCATGCATGTGACATTTTACGTTTTCAGAAACGATTGAACATACTTGGCGGAGTGTAGTCCTTTAAGATACTAATAGCCAGGTTGCAACCAACTTGATTGATGAATCTCAGTTACACATATTGAGTACTGGATAGATACAAGAGAATATAAGAGCTGCAATAATGGGCCAATGCTGGCTGAAAATGTGTACTTCCCACAACTGATATTTTGATGTATTTTCAAGGAGAAATAACTCTGTACCCACAGTGTAGCTTAAATGAGTGGGATATCAATTTGTTATTAGGCAATACTATATTTAAGCTATATTGTAATGCATGTGCCAAACAAAAGGATTCTATACCGCTTAGAACTGTGGCCTGAATACAAAATGTAGTTAACACTTGTTGTTTGACGACCTTTTGTTGAAATCTGCATTCATCTTGAAAACAATCCTAATAAATTTCCCTTGAGATGGGAGCTACTAAGTGTAAGTATGATCCTAGGCAACAAAGCATTTGTGACCTTAACCAAGGTTTGATCTAGCCTTTCTATTGTTACCCTTATATGGGTGTTTCACAGTTCAGCTAGTCGGGGGTTACTTGCAATTTAGAAATATCAATAGGTTGTTAATGTAAAATAACAAGGCCTTGTAAAATAAACAAGGCCAGAATGGGAGGTCGCACCTTTTCATATCTTGCCCCCTTCCATTGGAACAGGCTACTGGAAAGATTGCATGGCTGTACGTCTTTGGGGCACTTTAAGAAGAGCCTAAAAACTTGGCTGTTCTAGGGGCTCAGGCGGAGCGGGTGGTCGGTTCTCTTGCTGCTAGGCGCCGAGAGATCTTGGGGATGATACGTTGCGCCATACAAATGTCAAATAAATAAATAAATAGAAAATAGGCTGTAACATGTACTGGAGTAGTTCTTAATCTAATAATAAGCAGATAACAATATATAATGAATTTAAAGACAATTCAGCATAACCCAAGAAACATTTAAGATATTGGTCTTCGGTATATATCATCTTAATCAGTGTACAAACCAAAACAATTATGTGAAATATCAGTTTAAGGTCTAAGGCTAGGGGTGTGCCAAGTTCCACATTTTTTCATGAACTTTTCATAATTCTCGCAAATGCTATGATTACTACCTAAAGATCTCAAAGGTTTCGTGTTTGTGTTGTTTCATGTTAAAAGCAGAGCTTTTGCACAACTTTTTAGTAGCTGTGAAAAAAGTATCAGCAATATCACCCATTTTCCAAGTTACGAAGAAAATTGCTAGTACTTGAGAGGAAATATATGTACTCATGAGAAATATTTTCAGCTGGCCAGAAACAATTATGCCAATGCCTACTTGTAGGAAAAGAGGAAATGTCTAAAGGATGAGTAAGCCAATAACCGAAATTGAGAGGCTTTGTTTGCATACTAAAAACACACTCAATCCTAGTAAAGACAGGGACATGATTTAGGGGTCGCCAGGGGTCGCAACTGCGAACCCTGGCTCGAGTTGTGCTACCCCTAGAACTGCCTTTGCGACCCCGGCCTAAGAGGTGGAAAATTCAGTGCCAGGAACACATGGATATCTGGGGTTTCACCTCTCTTTATTTTCTGTCAACTTTTTAATAACACTAATAGTGAATAAATATATTAGTCACTAATGGTGTAGTAAAAAGGGAGTATAATACGCTGGAATATTCCCTTCCATGGCAGCTGAGGTAAGTAAACAATGCTTCTATATGTATGTTGTGTGCGTGCTTGCGGGTGAGAGTATGTGTATGTGTGAGAGAATGTGTATGTGTGAATTTGAGAGTATGTGTAAGCATGTGTGTGAGTGAAAGTGGAGGTCAAAGGTCGTGTGGTGGCACTTCCACTACCCTAGGCATTTCACTTAATTGAAGTCCATGAGAAAGGGCCTAATTGATTTTGTGTACTCATCAAATTTATGATATATATATTGCGATATGGAAGCTAATTTCTCACTTGATCAAGTAATATAACAAAAGGATGTAAGGATTATGAGTAGTTTTAGTTATCAGTGTTAAAGTAATTATGCAAACTATGACATTTCAGGAAAGCCTGCAGCCTGCTATCACATATACTGCCATAACATGGAGTGCTAAAGGTAAACTCACAACAAAGTGTGATTTCCTTTTTGTCTACTCAGCGGCCATTGCTCATTATATTGCTGGCTCTGGGTTCAACGAAAAACCAGGAGGATAAGTTGTGTCTTAATTTTGCTGTGTCCACAGCTCCTTCAGGGATAGCTCCTGTTCTTCCTGGAGCCAAGTGAAACGATACACAGACTGTAGACTACAATATCAACTCTGTAATAAAATTGCATACTTTGAAATTAATCAGGGAAATATTTACATTACAGCTCTCTTATGTAATCTGCGGACCTGAAATGAGATGCTCTATTTAGAGGACTGAAAATAAGTTGACATGCACATTCAGAATATTAAAAGCCTCTGCTACTTCATGGGAGCTGTTGCTAGAGCTATACTTGCAAACTGTAAACAGAGCTGCTAATGCCAGTGGGGCAAGCAGTGCGTGCCACATCTAATAAGGCATGAGCGTAATACCAGCATTTTTGTTGATGAGTTACAAGTGTTGCAATTTGTAAAGTTCTTAATATGACTCAACCCAGTATGCCAATTATTTGCCGCAAGGGATTAGATGCCCGTTACGAGTGGGCCGGCAATCGGCACAGCATACACTCCCTGCCATTTCTATGGGATCAGTAATTCCAGGGGCAGGAGAGGACAATTACTCTTGATTACTGGATAATGTGGAAACCAGTGTGTTTGAGTCCATTTATTTTTGTTTCTCACAATTTCCAGAAGAGTTTTCACCCAGTCTTTAGAGCAGCTAAGTCTCTGGGTGATAAACCCAGAGACTACTGTTAGATTATACTTCAAAACGATTCTCCTATCTCCGATGACGCCAAGAAAGCTTTCGGTGAACGGGCGCTTAACAAATCCCCCAAACATAAACATACATATAAACCCAGAATGTGAGGTGCTCTCTATATAGGTGTGGCTGGTTACTCCTGCTACTGCTAGGGTGCATTGGTTTTGAGTAAAGAGGTGTAGAGTACATTAGCATAGAGTGCAGTGGCACAGATTGGATTGGTTCAGAGTAGAGTGGAGTAGTGCAGACAAGAGTATAGTGGTGCAGGGTAGAACACAGAGTAGAGCCCTTGCAAGTGGCCCTAAGAGAAAGGGAAAATACTTACAAACACAAAGGATGGTCGGAAGTAACAAGGATAGTGGGGAGTAACATTACTGTGGTCAAAATATGGACCTGCAACAATATTCAGTCTTCAATACTTACTACTACTGAATCATCAAGGTGTGTAGATCTAAAATTAAGATTAGAAAATATATACATCTGTATTGACAATTACCTTGACTGTATAGTCATAGCACATATGCTAATCGCGAAACTGTTGCAAGTCGATATTGTTATAGTCAATACTACAAAGGATTACAGAACATACAGTTGATTATGACATTTCATTTGTGTGAAATGATTGTCCTAATTGTTTAAATAAAATTTAAAAATCCATTTCTTGGAGCATATATTCTTGCTGTTTGAATTAGTCAACACCAAAACTAATATCAAACTGCTTTTGTAAAGATCATGCAGTTTTAGCTGGCAAGTTCTGTTGTGTTGCAAGTACTTTCGCGGTTTAGGTACCATTGAGCAGCCGCCACAGTTGACACATTTATTTACGTGTTCTGAAGTAAGACATGCCTGACAAAACAGGCATGATTGTGAATAAGTTTCAGACAGTGATCCAGAGAGAGGTCACACCAGCTACATGGCACAGGTGGGCCAAAAGATCAGTTTGCTCCAGTTCTCATTAACAAAATTGCGAAGTTAGATTTAGAGACTAGTTGACGCTGAAGGGTTGTTAGTGTTATGTACAACAGTGCATACATAAATACTAGACCTGGGCAGAGTTTGTGGTGTTCTGCATGACGAAAATCTCTGCCGCACTCTGCGGAGTTCTGCAAGCGGTAGAGTGAAGTACGTTGTGTCTGTTCTGTGCTGTAAAATCAGCATGAATGGCACCACATGCAGCACAAAAGGGCGCAGCTTCTTTCTGCCACTTGAGTAGATGTTCTACTTGAGCGTCAGCTTCCTCAATGCCAGAGCATGGAATGGGTAAAATTTTGCAAACTCCGCGAGTGGAGGTGAATGTTATGCCCAGGCCTAATAAATACATAATTAAATAAATAAAGTAGTAGGTTCCAACTTTGGCAAATGACCCTAAACTAGTGAATCTCTTAATTTTCAGTGGCCAGATCCAATCCACTTTAATGCTCAGTACATCTGACAATGTATTTGAAGGACCTAACTCCCTTAATAAATGATCAGGCAAAAGCCTGGTTAGAGCACATTGATTAGCCCTCTGCAACTAGAAAAAGCAAAGACGGTCACCAGCTTAACACATAAGGCTTCCATTACTGAACAACAGAGGCTCAGATACCCACATTGAGCCATTATGAGTTTGAAACAGGATTTCAATAATTCCTTTTTGGAAACAGGGTTCATGCTGGATATGAATTAGATTAACTTTCCACTTTGTGCTTGGACGCATGCAGAGGCCAGGATTATAGCATTTGCTAAGGTGTAATTCCCTCGCACAAACTTGAGAGACCTCAATATCTACTTTGTGAGTCAATGCTATCCCACTATTTTCCAGAAGATGCCCACTTGTGCATTCTGGGTGATCTGCATCCGTAAATGCTTACCATGAGGACACCACAGTTGTTCAGACTTTCCAAAATTTTAGCCTGGTTTCCCCAGAATTGTTATGCCACCTTCTTACCACCATTAACTCTGGCTACCCAGATGACCCTTGCCCTCCTTCTATATTCAAGCTATCTCCTGAGATTATTGGTTTCACGCTTACTGAGATCTTTAATGCCATGTTCGAATCAGGTGTATTTCCTTCCATTTGGAAAAAAACTGTTATCAAACCTCTTATCAAAAAGAGTACTCTGGGTCCCACTAATGTCACCAGCTACAGGCCCATAGCCTGCCTTCCTTTTCCAGCTAAAATTGTGGAAAAAATCATGAATGCTCAGATTTCAGAATTCATGGATCAAAATAAATGTTTGGATGACTCTAAATTCAGATTCAGGAGAGGACATGGCACAGAAACCGCCCTAATTAAAGCTTTTGACGAAATCAGAAAGATTTTAGATGGAGGGGGGCTGCAGTTCTTATATTGCTAGATCTCTCCGCAGCCTTTGACACAGTCGATCATGTTACTTTGATCGACCGTGTCGCGGCAGCAGGAATATCACATGGTGCCATATCTCTTCTTTCCTTGCCAATCGTGAGCAGTCTGTGTCCTTTGACAAATTCAACTCATCACCATTTGTCTTTCCTTGTGGTGTTCCTCAGGGATCCTCGCTAAGTCGGAGACTCTTTAACATCTATGTGTCTGACTTGGCGAGGATCATTAAATCGCATCACCTGGCATTACCATCATACGCAGACGATACTCAACTGGTGTTATCAGTCAATAACAATGGAGAGAAAATGGCCCATAATTTCCAACTTGGAATGCTTGCAATAAGTGCGTGGATGACTGAAAATTGCCTTAAACTAAACTCTGAGAAAACGGAGGTGATGGTCTTTGGCAACCTCTCTCCGGCCTGGTCTCCCACGTGGTGGCCAGCAGATCTTGGACCTCCCCCACCTCCAGTTCCTAAGGTCAGAAACCTGGGGGTCATTTTTGACAGTAAATTGTCATTTATGCATCATGCAAATGCGATGGTCTCCTCTTCATTCTTCACTATAAGAATGATTAGGAAACTTATCCCCTACCTCCCCATCAACGTGATTAAAACTCTAGTCAGCACTCTGGTAATGTCACGCATTGACTATTGCAACAGACTCTTTGTTAAAGCCCAAGAAAGAGTATTGAACAAGTTACAATTGGTGCAGAATGCGGCAGCCAGATTGATTTCAGGAACACCTAAGTTCAAACCAATTTCTAAAATCATCAGACAGCTCCATTGGCTACCGGTAAGAAACAGAACAAGATTTAAAGCCTTATGCAGTGCTTTCAAAGCAATTCATGCCTCTGGACCAGCATTCCTAAAACAATCTTTATGCACTTACATGCCGGCACGATCTTTATGATCCTCCACAGCAGGCCTCCTAAAGGTCCCAAAAACAAAAAAAGTCTCATGGGGTGATAGGTCCTTCATAATTACAACTTTGGACTAGCCTGCCATACCAAACTAAGATCAGCACATCCTTGTTAATATTTCGTAAGCAGATAAAGACCTGGCTTTTCAATCAATAATATGTGAACTACAGTTAGTGTATCCATAAGCACTGAGACACCTACGGGTATTTGTGCGCTCAATAAATCTCTTAAATAAATAAATAAAATAAATAAATAAATGGGATGTGCACATGTAAAACATAGGAATGCACAATTATGACTTTGTTGGTATATTGAGCTCATTGCACTGAAAATGTTAGGATTTGCCTTAGAAGTTGTGTTAATTTTAGGTGCACTCACATTTGTTTCAATTTCTGGGTGCCTACTCTGCTTGATAGCAAGTCTCAGCAGACAAGCGGACTTCATCCCCCAACCACCAGTGTGCCAGAAGACACGTTTGCAGACTGGTGGAGAAAGAGGGCATGACCTGCGACCACCTCTCAACAATCCTGGTGTGTGGGGATTACTAAAGATAATAGGTGTAGGAGAGTAGGGTCTGCTTCCTATGGTTACCCCCAATTTTTGTTGTAATTCTCTGGTTTTTCGACTTTAGTGTGGCTGTGGACCTGTTAATCAGGCCCACAGCTCAGCAGTTCGCTCTCTAAATTGATACCATGTACTTTAGGTACATACCAGATTGGTTACTGGGTCACCCTTGTGAGCCCCTGTATAGTGTACCATAGGTACCCAGGGCATAGGTGCACCCTAGGCCTACCGGGGGCTGCAGCATGTATTGTGCCACCCCTGGTTTGCCTTCCAAACTGACACCACAGGTCTGATCACACAGCCTGGGTAAGGTGGTGTAATCACCCCTTACATAGATATAGTATACCTATATCTATATACCTACCTATATAGACACATATACACCTATAAGCCACTCCTAAGGCAGACCTCAACAGTTAATGCTAACTTTGGTTTGGCTTTATCAAAACATGTTGTGTAAGGTGTCAAACACTTTGGAATACTACCGCCCCCCCCCCCCCACCAGTCCTGGCGGCGGGGTATCATTCCACCCTTCTAGAGGGAGAAGACATCTAGTTACTGGTTTACCCGGTTAAAGTTAAACAGAGCCTCAGCATCACAAAATGGATGCTGCTGCCCTCCTGCTGCTGGACGAAACTCCGGCAGAGGAGGCCTGGACAATAGGTTTCCTGTCCAGGGAGGTGCTGGCACCTCCCCAGACAGGTTCTTAGTGTATTGAGGCAGGGAGAGCTGTATTCAGTGAATGCTTTCCAGACACTGCCTGGGGCACAGAAGGTGCTCCATGCATTTCCCAGTTCAAACCGGTTGCTGGGGCACTCAGCCCCAGCTCTGGTGTGAAACTGGACAAAGGGGAAGGGCTTGCCTGAGTGAGGTAACACGAGTACTCCATTGCTCCCGTGGGTATTGACTCTCCAAGTGTCCTAGTCTAAAAGGGTTCCATCGCAGTTCACCTCCTTGTACCCTTTTTCTTTAAAATTGTAACTTGTTCATTCCCCATAGAAAGTCAATGGTAACCCGCGGCTGTGTGTAGACACTGCACGCGTCTCCCGTGGACCTCTTACATCCTAACCTTTGGTTGTCCTGAGTAGTCCCAACGATTCCACAGGCCCCAGGCCTGCTTTCTATTCCTCGCGTGGTTCTTATACCATTATTTTAGTATATGGTTTGTGAGGCCCCTAGGGCAAAACATATACTGTGCAACTTATTGTATGCTAATTAAGTTCCTTGTATTGTACTTTTACCTCTAACCTCATAAAGAGTACAGAGGGGTTGTGTTTAGAATAAATACATATATATTTGATATATACCTTGTGTGGTGTGCTTTCATTTGGTACTCAAGAGATTATAAAGGGTAAAACAACTTACTTAACTCGTCTCCAAGTCTTAGCCTGAAGGCTGCTCTCCACAGCTACCCCTAGGATAGCTTTCTATAAGGTTGACTTTATAATCTACCTTCAATAAGAGTCGATTGGACTGGTGCAAGGTGCCCACTAGAACTAGTGGACATCATATACCAGGCCAACTTCTCACAATAGGTAGGCTAGTTGCCCCCTTAGGAACCCCAGGAGCAAAGGGGACTTCATCCCACATCAAGAGCCCGCCAGCAGGCACATTTGCAGAGTAGTGGACAAAGGGGGCACGGTCTGTTAACAAAACTCAGCAATCTTGCTGTGTGGGACTTACTGGAGGTAAACAGAGGGGTGGTTGCTCTTTATTACTTTTTATACAATCAACAAATTTCTGTATATACGCATAACAAACTTGTCGGAAGCCCACTAGGGCTGACACCAGAACAGATTATGGCATGTAAATAGTTCACATGGGCGGAATAGATTTTCTTTTTTTTTTTTATTTGTATGTTCACAGCAACACATTAGTAGTTAAAACCAAGATATTATATAAGCTGTATACATAATAAGGCATTAGACAACCAAAAACAAATAATTATATCATTACATTACATGAGACAATTAATAGCCAGTGTAAATCCATTATTACCAAAAATAGTTCATTCTTATTTCCAATCTCAATCTTCATAGTAATCAGAGAAGGAGCCCCAAATTTTCATACCCATCTTTTTTTTCTCCACTAATTGAGAAAAGCCCCCACTCCAATTTATATAAGCTGTACATTCTTTCTTGCCATTGTTGATAATCAGGCAGCTTTTCCTGAAGCAACTCACTAGCTATACATAATTGTGCCACTGTCATAGAAAAAAAAATAAAGTGGCGGTGTGGATATGAACTCTCCAAGGAGCTATTTATGGGTATCTTCCCCAAGATCATCATAGCAGGTGTGATAGTTAAAGGGATATTAATGCAATGTAGCCTTGGGCAAGAAAAAAAAATATGAATACTATCTGCATGGTCAGCCTTACATCGAAAGCATTTACCATCATATCCCTCGCCCCACTTGGCCATGCGTTCGGGTGTATAATATAAATCAAACACCGTCTTAAAAAATTGGGCTTTTAAATTCACAGACATTAATGCCTCTTTAGACAGCATAAATAGATCTTCCACCACTATATCTGAATCTCCTAAAGTGTTAGCCCACTTTGCCCTTACTTTCTCAAGAGCATCTGTCTTTTCCCTTAATAATATCTGATACAAAAACCCTATTTTAAACTGTTTATTAATCCCTTCTATTACTTTATTAGTTTGCAAAGTTAACTTCTGTCTAAAGAAAAAATCCCGTATTTGCAGAAATTTAAAAAAATAAGCTCTAGGAAAAGAAAACTGTTCCCTTAACTCATCAAATGATTTACACGTGCCATCTTCCAAACAAATATCCCCCAGCCACCTCACCCCTTTCCTCTGCCAGTTTTGGACATTCCATCAGTTTTTCAGAATGCTCCGTTTTTCAGAGGCAAGATGGCGTCCACGCTGGACGCGTGAGCAAGCCGCTCCTGCCGGACCTCTTGGGGTATGCTACTGACAGTGGAAGAGCGGAGCTGACTGTAAAGCTGACTGAGAGCTGACTGAAAAGCGACAGTGCTAACACTGCTAATGCTGCCTACCTGATCGGATGAGCCAGTAGAGAGAAAAGAATACGGGGCTTGTTGCTGCGCTGTAACTGAGAACACTGCTGTCCGGACCCGGATGCTGTTGACTCAAGCTGCTGTAGCCTTGGAAGCCTGGAGCACGCTGAGGAGTCGGTGGGCATTTCTGCTGAGGCAGGTTACCCGACTCACCTGGGACGCGGTCTGCTGTGGTGCGTTGAGTGGTGGAGGAGTTGGAGACGCTTCACGGCAGCGAGCGTTTCTGAGGAGAATGGGGCCGAAAGGATGGATAGGTCACGCACAGCGAGCTGCTGCTGACCTGAAGGAAGGATTGGAGGCGTCGAAGGAAGCCCCCCCCAGCAAGTAAGGCGACAGAGGCTGGGTCAGGGTCAGCTGCAGCTGCAGTGCGGTCTAAGGAGGGGGCCACGGCGAGTGTGAGGAAAAAGATACCGGAGTTGTTTTCTGCCTTTAAAGCTAAAGAAGCTGAAAAACTACAGAAGAACAAAAAGACTGAGACCTCACTATCGAGCTCCGGGGCATTGGGGGCGGTGGCAGAGGACACACTGGGGACTGTCCCCCTCCAAAATGTTGTAGCTTTAGCACCCTTAACTTCTGCGCCTCACATGAATGGCTCTACTGAAATCTCTGAGGAGAATCAGGAATACTCAGCTACTGTGACGAATTTGGTGAATAATGAAGGGGCAAAATTAGTAGTTGGTGGGGAGACGGACTCTGCCGACTTTTATTCACTATCTGACCGATCTATATCCTCTTCAGAGGATTTAGCGGAACTGTATGCCACGCGTATGAGTATGGAGGATGGAAGCAACCATAATAGCTTGGAGGCTGATTTATTGGAGACAGAAGGGTCAGAGCCCCGCACTCTGAGCAGGCTCCAACTGGGTGCGAATGACAATGATAGTGTGGTCAACGAGGTGTGTGAGGAAAATAGAGGCGCCGCTGGCGCAACAGCATCTGATTCTGAGTGGGAGGATATTTCATTGGGTCTGATTTATCAGACTATGATGCAACACAGAGATGAGACACGAGAGGACAGTATGAGAGTACAAAATTCCTGCAGGAAGTTACAGAACTCGGTGAGACGCCTGGTTAAGTCACACTCAGAGTTTTTGGCTAGGGCGAACGAGGCAGAATCACGCATCTCGACCTTAGAAGATGAGCTAGCGCAACAAAAGAAAACGATTGAACTACATATGGCCACTAAGGAGGACATTAATTGAAAACTTGTGGATATAGAAAATAGCTCCCGCAGACATAATTTGAGATTTTTGCAGATTCCTGTAGGGAAAGAGGGGGCGGACACTCGAAGGTTTATAGTTGAGCTTTTAAAAAAAGCAATGCCGAACACTACAAAATGGGATTGGGATCAGGAGGTTGAGCGGGCCCATAGATTTACATTTAAAGTTAATCAGCGTGATCAAAAGCAAGAGCCATCTTAGTGGCTTTTAACAGTTTTCAAGCTCGTGAGGAAATATTTTTGAAGGCTCGGCCGGATAAAAAATGCAGTGGACTCGATTGTGAATTTTTTGTGAGTCCCGATTTATGTAAACAATCTGTTGAAATACAATGGCAGCTTTGGCAGTTAATATCTGAGTTTCAAACTAAAGGGGTGCAGGCTTATCTGATGTTTCCGGCTAAATTAAAAGTAATTCACAGGGAGCACACCCGATTTTTCACGACCGCCAGTGCTGCCAAAGAATTCTTGGGGTCGCTGTAATATATGAGAGATACAATAATTGGTGGTATTGAGATTAACTGCATGTAGTCAGTAATTTCTTCATTTTTTTTTTTTTTGCTCTTAGCTCTTCACCGGAGAAGCGGGTTTGAGCATGGTGAAGGCATGATGGGTGATGCACCGAGGGTAAAGGCAGGGGGTTGGGGGTAAGCTCGCATCAGAGAACCATAAGTCCTAAAGCCTCTATAAAGGGAGAAGGGAAGGGATGGGGAGGGGGGTTGGGTCAAGAGGGTTGGTCTGGGGGGTGGAAGGGGGCACTTTGGTGTGGGTGTGGGGTGAAAATATGGGAAAAAATGTGTTCACAGCAATTAACACAGGGCAAATATGATGGCTGTAGAAAACAAATTGAATGTTTCAGTATCCTCATTATAAGACTCATTATAAGATCTGGATTTTTTGCAGGGTGGGCGGTAGATAGGTGGGTGGTTGTGTACGGATTGGTACAATGGCGAATAAAGGTATAAGAATTTGCACTATGAATGTGTCCGGGCTGAATAACTTCATAAAAAGACAAAAAGTAGCTGTGGAATTGAGATATATCCGGCCGGACATACTGTGTTTACAAGAAACTCACATCCCTTGGTCAAAAAGGGGAATGTTAAATGAATTAGGGTTCACATTAGTGGTCGCGTCCAGTCAATCCAGTATGATAAGGGGAGTAGCTATTCTTGTTAAGCAAAATTATGTAAGTATTGGACGGAAAATAATGGATAAAAACGGACGGTGGGCTATTGTAGAGTGTAGGATCGAAGGGAGGCAGTTAACCTTATGCACAATTTACGGAGCTAATTTGGATGACCCGGCGGCCCTGAATGAAATAAATTTAGAATTAGCTACTTTCCCGCAACCAGTAGTGGTTTGTGGGGATATGAATATAAATCTTTTGAATAGTGCAATACAGGATGGTTTCGATAAATATACAGGCCGGAAACCGAGAGTGTATAAAGCACTTGTCAATTTATTAAAAGATCAAGGTTTAGTGGACGTATGGGGACGGCTTAGGGGGCAAGACAGTGGGTTTACATTTTATTCACATCCGCACAAGAAGTTGGTCAGATTAGATTATTTTTTTGTACCAGAGACTATATTGGGCGGGCTGTATTATAAACCTATCCTAGGATCACATCTGACTATTCTCCTATAGTGCTGGAATTACAGGGGGGGTGTAAACAATCCTAAGCGCTCTAACTTTACCTATGACCGGAAGCTTGGTTTGAATAAGGAATTTAAGGTTCATATGGATAGCTGAATTCAGTCTTTTTTTAGTTTTAACAAGGGGACGGCCAATGTTTGTACAGTATGGGACACATTTAAAGCGGGATTCTGCGGTGAATGCATGAGTTTTTCAATCTGGCAGCAAAAGAAATTTAAAAAAGAGATTGCCATGCTATATGACCAGCAAGTAGAGGCAGAGACTTTATTAACGAGGGAAGTAGTTAGCGGCCGGAAAGAGTTATGGGAGTTAGAGAATAAGGTGGCTAAGGCCAGGGCTAATGTTCTTGGGTTTTGGAGTGTTGAGATCGCAAGAACATTTTTAACATCTAAAATGCAAAGTCATGAGTTTGGGGGAAAAATTGGGAGAAGGCTTGCGGTCCGACTAAGGATGAAGGAGTCAGCTAGGAATATTCAAGCAATGAGGGATAGTGAGGGGGCATTACATTCGGAGCCGCAGCAGATTCTTAATATATTCCAGAAGTTTTACTCCGAATTATACACCCAGGAAGGCGGGGAGGGTGTGGGCTCGGATTGGAATGATATGTTGGAAGTGGGGCTGAAGGTACTAGAGCCTACGCTAGCTAGCCATTTGAACTCTCCTATAACGATGTCTGAATTAGAAGTTGCCGTTAAGGGTTTGGCAATTGGTAAGGCGGCAGGCCCTGACAGAATTCCTGGGGAGGTTTACAGACAGTTTTTTAATAACATCAAGGAAGAATTGTTGAGTGTAATGCAGATGGCCCAGTTGGGAAGTCCTCCTAGTACTTGGTCGGAGGCGACTATTGCGGTATTTTGCAAGAAAGGCAAAGCCCCTGACTTGGTGGGATCTTATCGGCCTATATCCCTATTAAACGCTGACAATAAAATGCACTCAAAGATTCTGGCCAATCGCTTATCTGAAGTTATAGCATCTTTAGTATCTCAGCAACAGCATGGTTTTATACCAAAAAGAGTCACGGTAGATCATATAAATAAAGTTATTACGCTATTTGACACCGCTGCCGTGAATAATAAAGAATTAGCGCTTTTTTTACTTGACGCGGAAAAAGCGTTTGACCGGGTGCATTGGGGCTATATGTGGAGACTCATGGCCAAAATGGGATTCGATCAGAAATTTATTGTATCAGTACAATCCCTTTATTCTTCACCAAAGGCTAGGATATCTGCCATGGGATTACTTTCAAACACTTTGAATATTACCCGAGGGACTCGTCAAGGTTCCCCGTTATTATTTGCCCTGTATATTAATCCTTTTATAGAACAATTAAGCCGGAACATATTTATTCCCCTGTACTATGTTTTTGATTATTTCTTTTCTGTTTTTGCGTATGCGGATGACATCGCTGTCGTAACAGTTAATCCGGGAACAGCCATAGTAGAGATTGAGAGGCTTGCTAAGGAGTTTGGATTGGTAACAGGGTACAAACTCAATGAATCAAAGACCCAGATCTTGTGTTCAGAAGCCTTAACATGGGAAGATGAAAGGGTGGTTAAAGAAGTCATTTATTTGGGGATATTGATTAAAGCTAATATGACGGAGCTGGTTGATGCTAATTGGGATGATTTGTATGTTAAAATTAAGATGTCTCTGGATAGGTGGGAACGTTTGTATTTTACCATTATTGGTCGGACAAACATTATTAAAATGAATGTCCTACCGAAGGTATTATACTTGTTCAGGTCGATACCTTTGGAATTTCCTAAACATAGGATACAGGCCTTGCAATCCCTATGTGGCAAATTTATCTGGAGCCCTGGAATGCCAAGGCGGGCGATGAAGTATATGATGTTACCATTAGAGAGGGGGGGTTGGCGGTCCCGGATTTTTTTCTTTACTATGTGATTTGTTTTTTTATTAAAAATGAGGATACTGCTTACGGGGGAGACAGTCGATCATATGTCCAACCACCGATCTATCTTTGAAATTGTATTAGGGCCATGCGCGAAGCAGAGTCTATTTATTGAAATAGATGGAAGCTATTATAAACGCACTCGCTTCAAGGTTTTGCTGGGTGCATATAAGGTCTGGAGATGGCTTGCCAGAATAATGGCTATAGGGAAATTATCATACTATACACCTTTCAAAGCATCTAGGATACTGCCGGCGGAATAGATTTTCACTGTGAATACAGATGATAAATGTTACATTATTGAAAAAGATTGCAATGATCATATGTAACATGCCGGTACTGTGATTGAGCAACATTAAGGGCTTAGGAATTCTTATGAAATGTTGAGAATGTCTTGAAATTCATAACCTTCACTGTGGTTGTACTGAAAGCCTTTTTGGAGGCATAAAATTAATTTGAATATTTCGAGCAAGGTTGTTAGCGTATCATTTCAGATTACAATTGCATGCGAAATGTTATAAAACTATGAGTCTGTTGTTTGTATTGATTACACGAGTAATTTCACTTGAGAAAATGAAAACAGGTAAAAGACTACCGTTAATGCCGCCTCGCCAGTGGTGAGCAAGGCTGGGATCAGCCAAAACGCGTTCAATGGCGGTTTCAAAATAAAAAACATTGGAAATCACACATGGCGTCGTCATCCTTGTGAGAGGATTTGGAGCTCGTATATATATATGAAGGAGCAGATGCAGAGTTTTCAGGTGTGACCAGAGTTTTTTTCCCTCCGGGATTTAAACATTGTTGTAATATATATCGGCGTGGTTCAGCCGAAGGTCTAACACCACCACAAGAGCGCTTTATTTCTCCCACCTTGAACCTTTCTGTTGGACTCGGTAAACCCGAAAATAGGGGGATTGGTGCCGCCGAGGACTGGATCTCGGTATTGGATTGTGAGTCAGTTTCAAACGTGAACTGACCCGGGAAAACTCTCTGCCGAAATGATGGAACCCAGCCTTTTGAATCACGGGTCCGAGTAAGCATCTTAAAACTAAAATCAACATGGAACAAGAACGCCATGGGCAGACGCATGAAAGAAAAGGAAAAGAAACTTGAAATAAATCGGATGGAGAAACAAAAGGACTGGAATTAATACACAGTGCAAACAGGCGCTGGCAAAATCAACAGCACAATGCTCTACCCACTGGAGGGTCGTAATTAAAAAACAGTTTCTTTTGGATCACAGGCTCGAACAGGTGTCTGAAAATCAAAAGGCAACATGGAAAAAGAACGGTAGAGAGACACAAAATAAAGGGAACGTAATGCAAAATAAATCGAACTGTGAAACAAAATAACTGGAAAAAAGTACAACCACAAGTCCCACAAGCCATTTCAAAACGGAAGTGATTCCATAAAAGAATGCCATTGGAGGCAAACGAAATGATTTCAAAACATCGGACGGTGGTTGTTCTCTGAGCAAGGCTTACCTTTGAAGAAGTTCCATGTCGGAACGAAACATGTTGGGATTATGCCACAAGCTGCTGTTTTTCCATTAATAAAGGAGCAGATGCAGAGTTTTCAGGTGTGACCAGAGTTTTTTTCCCTCCGGGATTTAAACATTGTTGTAATATATATATATATATATATATATATATATATATATATATATATATATATACAACATTCTTTAACTTTCTAGAAACACTCACAGTCGCTGGATGATGTCATCAGTGATGTCATTTGAGATGTCACCAGTGATGTCGTTGACCATGTCATGAGTGATGTAATATGTGATGTTATCAGCAGTGCATTTTGGGGGCGCGAGTTATAGTTAGTTCAGCTAACTATAACAGCTCAAATTTCACTCGTACAAAACCAGAGAAATTCAGCCAACTATAACATCTTTGTAACCTTTGGTTCTTTCTGTGAATATATATAGTTAAGTCAGCTGTTCCATACGAAAATCGTTTTTTGCGTGCCAATAACTTTGGCCCCGTTTGACAAAACTCCAAGAGGGCCGGCCAAACAGTTAATGCGCACTTTGGGAGAACTCTTCCCCTGTTCTGGCCAGCCCCGCCCCACACTGTACACAGGCCACTGATTGCATGCAATAGGAGAAATAAAAATGATAACAATATGTTAATGTCATTTTATTTTTCCTAGTTACAAAGTGGAGCAAGGCTCCTCCACCTTATCATGTCTTTGCAATTTGTTATTGACTCTGCTTTTGAAGGATAATCTCTACATTTTCCTTTTTAGAAAAGTTCTTGCAGTCTATTTTTGTTTCTCTGCAAAAGAAAACAGTTAGATCAGTTTTGCATGGATTCTCCAAGTGAAGATCATTTTGATTGCTGTTTGGAAATCTTAGTGCTGTATAATTTATCAGTAAATATAGTGAAAGGGCCCCATTAACATTTTTCTTGCAACATGCTTTTGTGATTTTTGAGGTTGCAGTGAACATCGTCCTTCTAATAACATTTTCTGTGAAGTGCTCTGCTCCCTTTGCGCAGGGTATGCTCTATATGAAATATTTGAATAAAATGCGACTCGCAAATCGATTTTCCACCTTATAAACTTTATACATTTTCTCAGCATTGCTTGTCTTTTTGGCAGCAGGGTGTTCATTAGGGCCCTGGATGCCTAATTCCTACTTAATAATAGGAATAGAGCCATGGCTGTGGTATCAGGACAAGAACTATGAACTTCCATGGCCCTCCATTTCATGTGAGTACCTTCAGAAGAGAAATGCTAAAAAAGATCTATGACTCTGCTGAACTAAGTATGCAGGAGGTACTAAGTCATTTCCAGCTACTGAACCCTAGAACTGAAAATAGGCGGCCACCTTTCAAGACATGATGTAAGCAGTTAAAGTTGGCAGTCTCCATGATACATGTGGATGTGGGGACAGTTTGGGATCTTCCTTGTCACAGGGAACACTAAAGGAAACCTGGGGAGGGAGCATTCAGGCCTCAAGAGACAGAAGTGGAAAATGCCAGGACAAGAGCGCTGGTACAATCATCTGTGGGCATTGAGCTTCCCACACTTCTTCTCGTTGCTACCAAAACGAATAAGGTTTATGAAAACTGCAGTGAGTGGGTTCTATTTCTGAATCCTGGGTTGCGATTGGCACATCAATGTTTCCGTTTGTATAAGGCTGGGCTTCTGTCAAATCAGCATTGCTAGCTCACTGGCACATCACAGTGTTCTTGAATTTCTCCTTAAAACTGAGAGGCTGCCACACATCCAGAGAAAAATCAATTATTAATTTAGAGGCGAAGCTCCTACCAATACACACAACAAAATATAAGCAAAGGCAATTCTTAAGGGCCAGCTTTTGCACCACCAAATTTCAGCTTGGGTGATAACTTCAGGTTCTGCAGCATATCCTTATTTTGAGAAACAAGGGGCCTCATTTATGAGGCTGTGCGTCACTTTTACGCTGCCGGTGCGTCACTTTTTGTGACGCACCAGTTGCGTAAAAAATGCGCTTTGTTGCGCCATATTTACAAAGTGACGCATCTAGGTAGATGCGTCACTTTGTAAACCCCTGCTCCACATTATACCTGGCAATTAGCTATCACGCTACCCCGAACGGGACTACAAACGCCCGACACCGAGATCCCATTAAGGATCAGCTGGAACCGGACTGCATACCCTTGCAGCCGCC
The DNA here is from genome assembly GCF_964263255.1 of Lissotriton vulgaris. Classification (NCBI taxonomy): domain Eukaryota; kingdom Metazoa; phylum Chordata; class Amphibia; order Caudata; family Salamandridae; genus Lissotriton; species Lissotriton vulgaris. Next base: position 493,167,746 of record NC_141696.1, read on the forward strand.
CCTTGCCCTTATTATTTCAGGCTCAAAAACCGTACTTCTCCCTCTGCCACTGCGTAAAGGCCGTTCACATCAGTACAAGGAACATTTACCAGACGTTCTGCCACGCCGCCCACCACTTCGCAGGAACCTCACCAGGCTGCCTGTGCACATGTTAAGGTGAATTACACTACTTCCGAGGCTTCACACCCAGATGCCTTGGTTTCCCCTCCCATCGGCGATCAGGCTTTCCAAATCACTCAGGCAATAGCACTATAATTAGTCCTGAAGATGATCCCAGTTAATAATTGGAGCCAGGGAACGAAACGTCACGTCAACTGTTTTAACAGTACTGCATTTCTTATTTGTACAATATTTGCTGCAGTAACTGTTGGTTCGTGCTTACACAAGATTGCATTGTACTGTAAGCCACCTTTTGCTCCACTCTGTTTGCCTGTCAATTTTTTCCCTGTATTGTTCTCCCTCCCCTTTTACTTGGTACAGGCTTGTGCCCAGTTTTTGATCTATGTCGTGTCTCACGTATTCGTGAATCTTCGTTTAATCTTGAAAATAAATATTCCCTTGTCCGGCTGGACATTGGAGAAAAAGAGCAATAGTTCTTATTTAAGTCTGTGCTTACTACTCATAATTGCATTGAAAAGTTTAGGACCTTTGTTCTTTATAAAATCACTAATTACCCGAGGTCCTCAGCTACCTAAACTGGTCCCCTTGTTGTTTACACTGCCACATTATACCTGAGCCAGGTATAATGTATGCAAGGGGGGCGTTTTGACGCAAGAAAGGGTCATGGAAGTGACACAGTGAAATCTATAAGATTTCACTGCGCCATTTCTTGGCCGCTAATGCATCAAAATCTTACGCCTGCTTCATGGCTCTCTTCAAGGCTCTCTGTATAGTTTTTAAATCAGTTAACAATCAAGGACCTTACTTTTTGAGAGACAAACTTCAATTTTACAAACCGACAAGAGCTTTACGCTCTGCCACCCTCAATCAATTGTCAGTTCCACGCACCAAAACAGTGTCCTGGGGAGACCGTCGCTTTCTTGTGGCTGCCCCCAGACTTTGGAACACCTTGCCTCTCAACATCAGACGGAGTGCTACACTGTTTCAGTTCCGTAAACTCCTGAAAACCTGGCTGTTTTCCCATTAATCATGCTTATCGGTCTTTTTGTTCATTCTTTTCTTCTGTCTATTCTTTTTCCCACCCTTTCAATAATGGTTTTAGCGCCTTGACGCCTAAGGGTATAAGTAGCGCTTTACAAGTGTCAAAAATAAATAAATAAATAAATAAATGGCAGGCGTAAGACTGGCGCAGGCACTAACAACATGAGACTTGCCCATGTGAAAGTACACATTGCTGGAGTTGCGTCACTTTTGTGGCACACTCCTGCAATGCGTCACTTTTGCGCCTACAGATACGTCAGAAATACTGACTTATCTGCAACTCCTCGCGACATGATTTGACGCATCAATCATGACGCAAGGAGTGCGCACTGAGAAGTGACGCATCGCTGCTTTCACGCAGCGATGCGTCATTTCTCATGAATGAGGCCCAAGGACTCTGCTCCATTATATCAGCTGATGCAGTTTATAATCCTCCAACGTGATGGATATTTTGCGTTTGTACATTTAGGGTTCGGATGAAGCATGTATGGTCTTTAGTGAGGTGCCAAGGGAAGAGTTGGCAGAAATTGAACAACTAATTAACGTTTGCTAATTGGTAGTGTTTGAATATTTACAAAACTTTCCCAATGATTTTTACCTCCAACTATTGTCTAAATATGGCGGCATTGGGTGAGCAAATTGAGCGTAAAAGAATACTCAAAGACCCCAAATGTTCCCGAGGTATAGGTGAAAGGACTTCTTTACCTTCGAAAAAATCTCCACAACATAACAAAAATATGAAATTTAAAGAACAGTTCCTTTAAACCTAGGAACTTGCTGCTGGTAGCAAACATGACGATTTAAGTTTAGGTGTACGCATGGTAATGCACGTTTATATAGAGGTCCACTTATTTTGCTATAAAAAGCTATTTTTTTGCTTCCACAATAGTTTCTGTGCAAAAATTTAAATATGTGCCTATAAACGAAAATTGTACTGTTTTCCTTATGACCCCTTGATGCTCTGATGTTTAAAATATGAAGGGAATTGTGTTTGTTTGTATTTGCTGCATACAACAGTTCTTACTGACTATTCAATAATCTAATTAGAGAACTTACCAACTCCAATTACGTCTCTAGCAATATAATGTTTTGAATGCAAAGATCAGGGGATACTGTCTATGGTTTTATTCTGAACACTGTGGAACTTCCATGCACATTAAGTTTCATCTTCATTAAAAACAATACTGAGAAAACAAAGCAACTGCGTGAGCCAAAAACATCTCATGCAGGAAAGCATCCGTCCTCCAATACTCCTACAACTCACTCAGATTTCCTTGTTAGGAAATTGTGCTCTCCGAGGACTCTGGCGGAAGTCATTAATAACTCCCACTAGGGTCCAAGGTAGATGCTGGAACAATGTGTCGTCGGCAGAAGAATTCCTTCCGGCTCAGCAACTGGCGAAAAACCCAGCGTGCTCCAGCCGGGCCCTTCAGAGCCCGCCCAGCACAAATGACAGTGTAAATAATTCACGCTGCTGGGCGTGCCACAGCAGCAGAAGTCAAAGGTCAGGGAGGCGATGATTATAATATATTTAGGAAAAGAACGTTTCTTGAAAAATTTCAACACAGACATTTGAAAGTCACACCAAAGTATTCGTGAAATTTGTGAAAGCCAAACTGATTCATTATTATCATTTTGAGCAGTTCGGAAACTTCATCAGTCCTGATTGTAATGAAAAAGATTTGAAAAGCAGTAGTATGTTAGATAATGTACTTTTTTTTAGGGTTTGAGACAAGAACCAGATTGATAATTGACTTGAAATCTAACAGTTCATGAAGGTTACTGATAAAGTAGCATAACTCCCTTTGCAATCAATTATAGTTCAGGAACAAAACATTTGAAATTCATGAGCAGGCCAGGGAGGGACTTTGCAAAAATAGAAAACCGGGCAAACTTGACAGATTCTCCGTATTTGCTCAGCATTTCAACTTTGCGTGCTTCTTTAGCACTGCATACGAAGTAGTCATGCCAGATGTTGATCGCCCATAATTACCTTATGAGTATGGTGAGATTTGGTGTGTGTATTCTGGGAATCCCTGCAGAAAATTCTAAGGATTACAAATGTTCTTCCTGTAATGGAAAAAAACGGCACAGACACGCTGCCATGTCTTTCCGTTCATTTCATCACACTTCCACGGAGAAAACCGCAAAATGTTTCCCCCTGCTCAAAGCAGGCACAAAGGGTTTTATTAAGAGTTTGGCTGTCTGACTGTCAAAGGACCGCGTCCCTGACCACTAGTAGACCTCTGCGCCTGTGGCCTTCCGAAAGCTGTATTATGAGTTTTCTGAGGGACAGACGGTCTTGCGGCAGGTCAATGTATTTCCATATGTACCGATGCATGTGTGTACATTTCTACTGCATATGTGTTGAATGATATATGTGGAAAAATACCACCTATGCATTGCCAGAGTCTGACCCATATGTGGGCAGTCCGGGTAATGGGTACGTGGTACCAAAGAACTTAACTGTATTTTGCCGAAGACGGGGTCGTATTCCTTTGGGTGAAGAAGCTCCCGTGTATGGGGGACCTGGAAAAAGGGATCCACTTCGAAATCTGCTCAGAAAAACTCGGAAAGGGGTCAGTATGCACCCCAAATTCTTAGCTTCCGCTGACCTTTAAATGGCGGTCGGACCACTGCGGTCAGCTTGTTGGGAAGTCAACTCGTACTCCGGATGGTGGTGTTGCACCTCTGCACTGCCCAATGAAGGCTGCCTTCACCTGCGACCCCAGCAGTCGGTGGTGTGCTGGTGGTGCTGGCAGTCCAGCTGCGGTCTTCTCAAAGCCAATCTGCCCAACTTGTAATATGGCTGATGGCTCACTGCCGTCAGACGGCCACTACCGGGACGGCGGTCCATGGACCGCTGAACCCATAATAAGGCCCGAAGTGTCAATCGTGACATTGGGACATTGTAGGAATCTGGCTCTCTATATAGTGCACTAAAATGAAGTACATGGTGTAGAGAGTCCAGGGGGTCGCCAATTGGTTTGCAGAGAAAAAAGTAGATAATACCAGCGCTCTATTTGTAGTAGTGTGGGCGAGCAGTTAGGCTTATCACAGTAGTGCTAAGCATTTGTTGTATTCACTGAGACAATAAATGAGACAATAAATCGAGACCAATTTTCAAACAGAGCACGTATTTTTATATCTATTTTCAGACAAATAACTTCGTTCACAGGTAAGTACTTAATTTCTTATAAATTATTTAAGTTTGGTGAATAGTTCACAGTTGTGTGCAATTAAGCAATGGATTCCTATGGGTGAAAAAGCTGAAATACATAGAAAACAGCACATACTGTTCAAGGGGTTCACCTTCTGGATTCGGATTGGTAACCCGTCAAAGTTCAAGAGGTCACAAGCAGTTAGTTGGGTGAGAACCAGATCTGGCCGGGAGCAAGGTACTGCTGGCATTGATAGCTGGTGCCCTACAAAGAAGGGGGCACCTAGAAACAGGCTGCAAAGGGGGAATCGTAGGCAACACTGAGGGATCCCAATTTGGGGGATCAGGTCGCAAGGGCCTCTGGAGCATGGGAGCACTGACTAATCGTCTGTATCCTGGCTGGTCAGCCAGGCTCTGTGCGCAAAGGCAGTCTTCGCAGTCAGGGACAAGCAGCTTCCAGGGATGATTTCAGGACTGCTGGCCACTAACGGAGTAAGTCTCAGGGGTTTTGACGTCCCTCATCGGGTGCATTGTTCCTGGGCAGTTGGAGTCTGGATTGGACTCTGTCAGTTGGTGTTGGTTGCAGGGCTTCTGGTACCCCGGGGATTGGAACAGCACGGCTCCAGTCAGTCCTGGGATCTTCACACTTGGTGGGGGACAGAGTTGACCTTCCAGAGTATGAGTACTTCTTCCTGGGTGGTTCTGGTGTCAGAGAGCTGCAAGTCAGTAAACCAGACCCAGCTGGTTCAGGGCCTGCGGTTTGCAAGGGAATCATTTCTCTACTCCAAGGAAGTGCTTAGGTGATTGGCAAAGGTACGGAGGTCCACTGGGGTTCTTAGAGGGCTCACAGTTTCAGGATGAGACAGTTCACCATAATGGTCGAGTCTTGAAGAGGCAGGCAGGCTTTCGTGCCAATAGTCCACAGCAGGTGCTTTTGACAAAGTGGAATCACACCATGAAGTTTCTTCTTGAAGTTTATTTGTAGTATAACCCCCGAGACAACAGATGCACATCTGCTGCTGTCTCAGGACATCCTTCAGTGCCGTTCAGAATGTTCCACACACCGAACTCCATTCAGAATGTAGCACCAACATACACCAGAGGTATGATGTTAAATATAAACAATAACATGATGTAACACATCCTCTTTCTTAAAAATAAATTTAAAAAAACTAATAAAACAAAAAAAAATATTAAACCTAAAACAAATAAAAGTAAGAATGAATACAATCAATAATATTACAAGACACCTAATGGTGACAATTTTAAGAGTACAAAACATAATCATTTAACTTGACAGGTTTAAGAACAATCTGGTCAGATAACCTTCGTGAACCAGAATTATTTGGAACAGATGCATTTGATGATGGTTTTTGCGAAACAATGACAGGACTTGACCGAACATTTTTGGAAACATTAAAATTGCCATCATTTTCCAACCAGGTGTTACACTCTAAATCATTGCACAACGTTATTTTGTTGAAATTCCATCTACGCCCATCATCCAATAACACACAATTTCCCATCACCTCTAAAAAAAATTTGGGATTAGACCACCTGGAGGAACTTTCCTTTGACATTCCAACATGCGCAGTTCTCACCCAATCACCTACACTAAAATCTTGCACATGCTTATTAATTTTACTATTGTGCCCGCAGATGTACTTTTCCTGATATTCATTCACCCTATCTTTAAGAATGTGTTTGGAGACAGATTTAGAAAAAGTTTTGTGCATCCATGCAGGAGTTACTTTACTACAAGCAGAACGTCCTTTGAGAAGACTAAAAGGAGTCTCCAAAGTAGCTGAATGTGGGGTATTACGATAACTCCAAATCATTTTCTTAACAGCCACTTTGTAATCCATACTTTCCACAACAGCCAACTGAACACATTCCTTCAATACCCAGTTGAATCTCTCCACCATACCATTTTCCCTCAGACAATAAACTGCAGTAGTAATATGTTTCACACCATGAGTCTTCAAATAATCCTGAAATTCTCCTGCCACAAATTGTGGACCATTATCTGTGGTAATAGATTCTGGATAACCTTCTCTGTGAAATGTTTCTTCACAAAAACAAATCATATTAAAAACCTTGATTTCCCTAACAAACGCAACCTCAGGCCACTTGCTATGATAATCCATTAAAAACAATGGCACATTTTCCAGTTATATTACAAACACTAAATGGACCACAAATATCCATAGCTAACTTCTGCCAAGGTTTCTCCGGAAATGCAAAAGGAATGATAGCAGATTCTTGTGATACATGAGACTTGTCACTACATGTGCATGCCAAACAATTTCTAACATCTTTGTCCATGCCTGGTCACCAAAATTCGCATCTAGCTCTTCTTTTCATGCCTGACATGCCCGAATGTCCCTCATGAATGAGCTCCAGTAATCTAGAACGTAAATTAGATGGTACAATAAGTTTGTCCGCTCTCCTTACAATGCCCAGAACAGAATCATAAGATAACACAGACCACACAGTTTTATATTCTGAAAGTTCTTTATCATTCCAAGTACAACAATTGTTGTCTTGAGTTAACCGTGAAATGACTAGTTGTAAAACCCGGTCATCCTGAACAGCTTGTTTCCAATCCTCCAAACAAATAGCACCATTGCAAGCTTCATCAACATTGGCTACCGACCACTCCTCATCCATGTCAACCACCTCACAATTGTCATTAATAGGAAGGCGAGACAAACAATCTGCATTAACATTCTCAATGCCAGGTACATACATAATCTGAAAGTCATACTCCTGTAATTTGTAGATCCATTTAGCAATTCTGGGAGTTGCTCTACCAGCACCTTTAGTTGAAAATATATCTACAAGGGGCTGGTGATCCGTTCTTAGCTCAAAATTAGTGCCCCACACATAGGTTCTGAAATAATTAACTCCCCAAAAGCAAGCCAACGCTTCTTTCTCTATGACCGAATACGATGGCTCCGCACCTCTCAAAGTTTGAGAAGCAAACGCTATCGCCCATTCAAATTTGTCTTTTCTCTGCATCAAAACGGCACCTAACCCATAAGCACTTGCATCTACTACTATAATCGATTACTTGTTAGGGTCAAACGGTTTAAGAGTCAGAGCATTAATGATATTTTTTTATGTTGTCAAAAACCATCTGGCACTCAGAAGTCCAAACAAAATTTGCACCTTTTTTCATTAACAATCTTAAACAAAATACCTTAGACGCAAAATGAGACACAAACTTGGAATAATATTCTGCCAACCACAGAAAAGAGGGTAATTGCTCCTTGTCAGAGGGTGGAGGAGCATTCCTGATAGTATTTAACAAGTTTTTCTTGGGTTTGACACCATCCGCTGACAAAGTATGGCCAAGATATTCAATTTCAGTAGTGGCGAACTTGCATTGTTCTGCAGCAACTGTTAAACCAGCCAATTGTAACTTAGATAATACTTCACTCAATACATCATCATGATCTGCTTCACTTTTACCCCACACTAATACGTCATCTTGAAACACAAACATATTAGATACACCCTCGAGAATCTTGCACATGAGCCTTTGAAACACAGCTGAGGCCAACCCAAAAGGCATCCTCAGGAATTGAAACGCACCCTCTGGTGTTATGAAAGATGTTAAGTGACGAGACTCGGGGTGTAACTTTATCTGGTGATATGCATTAGACAGATCTATAGATGAAAAATACTTGGCCTCCTTGACTGATGCTACCATCTCATTGATACGGGGTAGGGGATGGCGGTCAATCCAGATGTTTTTATTCAAATCTTTTAAATCTACACACATGCGCAATTTTCCGTTGGGTTTTCATGGGAAAACCACTGGACTCAGCCAATCAGATGCTTTGATGGGCTCAATAATGTTTTGTTCACATAACCTATCCAGTTCAACTTTTAATTCTGATCTTAGCACAATTGGTACAATGCGAACTTTGTGCACAATAGGAGCACAATCCGGTTTGAGAATTATACGGTGTTCAAATTTTTTCAAACACACTAACTTGGAACTAAATAAGTCTGGAAACTTTACACGTCATTTGGACACACCATCCATTTGAGTTAAAAGAACCTGGTTAGGATGGTTTGGGTCTAAAATTATTCCTAAACTTTTCTGTTCCTTCCAACCTAATAAGGTTCTACCTTTTTCAACCACATACACCATACCCTGTGCACACCTGCCTTTATAAGTGATATTGCCTACAAAACATCCAATCACAGGTAATTTGTTGCCACAATAACCCACAGGTGTCACGTCAGATTGAGAAAGATCACACTTACCAAAAGATTCCAACATTGTCTTGTCAATTGTGGTAAATGGGGAACATGAATCCGCCCATAAAACCATATTACAACCATTGATTGAGATTTCACATTTCGGTGGTTAATTGCCACCAGATATCTCACCAACTTCACTGGTCCAAATAGCCATAACTTCAATCTCACTGTCACTGCTACGATCAGTGACTTCGCCAAAGACATTTACAGAACTCTTCTATGCATTAGGATTGTCAAATCTACACATCTTAGCAAAATGTCCCTTCTTATAACAATTGAAACACGTTACATTTATAGCTGGACACCATAGAGTTTCATCAGAATGTCTAATATTTCCACACCTGAAACAAAAATGCTTGTTAAAGCTTGGTGGAATTTTACTGGTGGAGGGTTTTGTTTGAGACATGGTATGTTTGCTAGTTTCTGGAAAGATTTTAGATTTGGGTTTGATGACATCCCGACGTGTGGTACATTTATTGCCATAAGGCCTTGGTTTATGATTAACTAAGGCACACACATCACTCCGATCTTTGCTACACACATCATTCCGATCATTACTGTGTTCTCCACCAGGTTCTTTTACATAATGAGAATTGTTTTCAACTCTTCTAGCTATACTGAAGAGACGGGTCTTTTAAGTCTAACAGTTTTTCTTGGATTTTTGTAATATTAGTTCTATTAATGAACTGATCCCTAATAATTTCTTCATGCAAATCCCTGAATTTGCATGTAGCTGCCAATCTTCTCAAAACTGCAATATATTGTTCTATGGTTTCACCAGCCAACTGTGTTCTAGAGAAAAATTTGTGTCTTTCAACGACAATGCTAGTTTTCTTGCCATAATTTTCCTCTAACGCCTTCAAGGCATCAAGATACTCGTCAGATATGAGCTGCTCGGTTTTGGTACTATCAAAAACAATATCCTCATCACTAGAACCATTATTCCCACCATCAGTAACCTTCAATGTGGTATAAGTGTAGAGAAGTGTGGCTCAATGGTTAGACTCTGATGCAGTAGTCTGGCCGGGACCAGGTTCAATTCCCGCCTCGGCAGGTCTTGGGCTCAATTTCCTTGGACCTGATAATTCTTGCCTCAGTGCCTATTTTGATCATGAGCCCCACTCTGCACCTCTGGGCAATAGCTTGCTTAATCTCTACAAGGGCCCCAACAACGCTGAGGATGCCTGACTTCACCTTGGGGTGCCCAGGGGTGGGCTCCTCACAGGGAAAGGCCAGGAAGGGTTCCTCAGTGGTATTCGTACAAGCGCCGAGATGCCTCCGGGTAGTCGTGCGCTATATAAGTGCGTAATTATCATTATTTATAATTCACTCTTGCAGATTTGGGCAAAGTCTTTAAAACCTTCCTGCCTTCTACCCCAAGTGTATGTTTTAATAATGCTAGCTTGCGTGACGGTAAAAAGGTCTCCCCACCAATAGCTTCTAAATACTTCTCAAACGACTCTTGCCAATCCTCCCATACCATTGGAGGAATACGCGGGTCTTGTAAAAATTTAGGTGGGGCTAATACTGAATTTGTTCTCATATTGAAACTTAATAAGGTGGAATAAACAGCTAATATAACATCATACTGTAAGTATACTTATCAAAATACAAGTCCAAAATAGTTTTGCCTAAAAGAGAAAATAAAAAACCCAAATTAAAACAAATAAAGTAGTCACCGTTGTCACAATGGTAGGAATAATAAAAGAATGCATAAATTAAAATGTAGTCAATGTTGTCAAAATAGTTCTTGTATAAGCAATATCCAGTTGTAAGTAGAGAAAAAATGTTTTTCCTTTCTTTCTTTCTTCTTTTTTTTCCCTTCCTTTTTAATTTCATCTTGCAGTACACTATAATGAATCAAACAAGAAAAACTTAAAAAATACCTCAAAATAATGAAATTCAAAGGTTGTAAATGAGTTCACCACAAAAATAAGTCTCCTAAGATTTTCCGATCACTGGTTGCCAAGATACGCGCCCCACAATGCACTACGCTGTCCCAGAATGCAATCCGGTCCCAGCATGCACTGCGCCAAAGAACACGAACAGAGGACTCCGAGTGCTCCGAAGTATGGCATGCGCAATGGAATCTTAGACAACCAAAAGATGCAGGTAGAAAGTTTGTCATTCTTTTAACGTTGTTTATTTATTATTTTTCCAATGTTGCGGTTCAAAACAGAACAGAAAAGACGATCTTGTAACCTGTTTGAATTTGTAGGAACAGCGATCCAATAAAATTCGACAAGGTCTTTTCTCTTGCAAAATCAAGCCAAACAACGTGGTAACTCGAACTTTTCAAAAACATTAAATAAATCGTTTTGGTCTCTGGAGTTGAACGCGGGTCAGTTTCTCCTTCGTTGCCACTTTTACAAAGTGGAATCACACCATGAAGTTTCTTCTTGAAGTTTATTTGTAGTATAACCCCCGAGACAACAGACACACATCTGCTGCTGTCTCAGGACATCCTTCAGTGCCAATCAGAATGTTCCACACACCGAACTCCATTCAGAATGCAGTACCAACATACACTAGAGGTATGATGTTAAATATAAACAATAACAAGATGTAACAGTGCTCAGTTCTCAGGTTCATCCACTCTACGTTGTCCGTTTCTTCTTTAGGTCTGTCGAATCTGAAGTTCTGTGTCGAGGGGTGCAACCCAAATACTCAATTTAAGGGTGTTAAGGGGAGTGTCAGGTAGTAGCCAATAGGCTACTTGCCTTAGGGTGACTACACTCTCTATATGACCACTTCCTGTGGCATAACCATGACCCTAATAGGTTAAGTCTCTCCAACTCAAGATGGAGGATTTGGAAAAGTGGGGTCCACATTGGCTGCCAAACCTTAGGGGTGGTGCTTCATAGGTGTAGGTCCACCTCCTAATCTAACTACTTTTACTGCCTGACCTTCACCCAAAGTATAGTCAGGACATGGGGGTTTTCATCTTCCACTAACTGGAGAGCGGATGGGAACAGTCCAGCCCAAATTGCAAGACCAGGTCCTCCCTGGACAGGAAACAAGCTTCCAGGGGCCGGTTTTGGGGTATCACCCATCATCAGCCAGGCTAGTTTGAGTCCAGTGATTCAGAAAAGGGGGTGGTGATGATCAGAGTGTCTGAATTAAGCAGACCACTCTTACCCAGTCCAAAGATCAGGGCTTGATCCATCACCGTTTTTAGCTCACTGCACCATCCCAGCTCAGAACCTGGCTACATGCAAATTAGTCTGTTCCTGTCCCAGTGCAAGATGGGAACAGGGCAAACCAAACTACCCGGCCAATTCTTATACTGGGAAGGAAACAAGCTACCGGGGACCGGTTTCTTGCATTTCAGCCGTCGTCGGCCCGGCTTGCTTGAATCCTGATGGTGCTATGAGCAAGGGACTCACATCTGAGTATAGCCCTTCCACGCTTATGGTGGACAAAATGATTCAGAAAAGGGGGTGGTGATGAACAGAGTGTCTGAATTAAGCAGACCACTCTTACCCAGTCCAAAGATCAGGGCTTGATCCATCACCGTTTTTTAGCTCACTGCACCATCCCATCTCAGAACCTGGCTACATGCAAATTAGTCTGTTCCTGTCCCAGTGCATGATGGGAACAGGGCTAACCAAACTACCAAGCCAATTCTTATACTGGGAAGGAAACAAGCTACCGGGGACCGGTTTCTGGCATTTCAGCCGTCGTCGGCCCGGCTTGCTTGAATCCTGATGGTGCAATGAGCAAGGGACTCACATCTGAGTATACCCTTCCACGCTTATGGTGGACAAAATGATTCAGAAAAAGGGGTGGTGATGAACAGAGTGTCTGAATTAAGCAGACCACTCTTACCCAGTCCAAAGATCAGGGCTTGATTCATCACCATTTTTTAGCTCACTGCACCATCCCAGCTCAGAACCTGGCTACATGCAAATTAGTCTGTTCCTGTCCCAGTGCATGATGGGAACAGGGCAAACCAAACTACCAAGCCAATTCTTATACTGGGAAGGAAACAAGCTACCGGGGACCGGTTTCTGGCATTTTAGCCGTCGTCGGCCCGGCTTGCTTGAATCCTGATGGTGCAATGAGCAAGTTTGAATCCAGTGGCATAGTGAGTACAGGACTCACGCATGGGCATACCTTTTCCACTTAGGGTGAGTAAAGCAAAAAGAACAAATGATGGACAGAATGCTGAACAAATCAAGCAGTAGCCCCCAGTCACAGATCTGGGTTTCATATAATGTATTTTTGCTCACCATACCACTCCACCCCACCCTACCCCAGTTTGGACCCAGTCATATGCACATTAATTTTGACCCTGCTCCCCGTTGGAACAGTCCAGCCTGAACTGGCAGGCCAGATCTTCTTTGGACTTGAAACAAGCATCCTGGGACCAGTTTCAGGGTATCACCCCATATCAGTCAGGCTAGCTTGAATCCAGTGGCACAGTGAGCATGTGACCCACGTCTGGCCACACCCTTCCCACTTAGGGCGACTAAAGCAAATAGAACAAATGATGGAAAGAATGCTGAACAAATCAAACATTCACCCCAGTCACAGATCTGGGTTTAATCCAGCATGACTAGGCCAGCACCTTACTTTATCTACCAGTTTTAAACTTCCATTAGCAAAGTCTATCGGTTTGGCATTTATTTATAGCCAGACTTTTGTCTTTCTCAATGCTTATTTAGTTTAGCCACGGTTTTTATGCAACATTGTTATGGGAGCTAATATAAATAGAAAATTCGAAGAAAACAGGTTTTTGGCCTCTCACAGAACATATTCATCCCTATCCCTGGAAGGAACTACTTTGTGTGCGGATCTACTTCTTGTGAAAGAGCAGAATGCTGTAACTCTCAGTGAAGTTAGGCTGAAATGGGCTGACCCATTGCCCCATGCTGTATGCTGTTGTGGTTGGAAGATAAATGTGAATGACACAACAACAGACCAATGGGTGAAGAGGACTGGCTTGAGTCCCATTTAAATATATCATATACATAAGTTAAGAAAAATCAAAATGTATCAGATAACACCAGACCTAAAAAGGATGGTTACCTCACAACCTGTTCTCTCTTACCTTCCAATTAAACCAAGTAACCAAGAGTGCCCACCCTCAACTTCATAAGCCCAGCAAAATAACACCCAGGATCATCTTCTGATACAGTGTGGGTCCACTACAAGCCTTGGTTTTATCTTCTCAACATCTTGGCAATTGGTCTTTCGAAAAAGCACGAAGAACAACTTTAATCAGTAAAACTCACACAATTAGACTTCAATTTGCATAAAATAAAAAGATCATATAAAAAACAAGACAAATATTGTACTGGCTGCCAAAAAGTGACCTTCAAGATGATGCACCCGACTCACTGGATCAATTTTGTTATGGTGTTAGGGGTCATACGATGCATGATGTTACTTCCATTACCCCACTCTTATGACATGTTGACATCAATGAGGTGGGGAGAGATCAAGTTGGAGAAAGACATTGGCTTAGTGAGAGAATCTAAGGAATTAGTGAGCATTCAGAGCTGGCTGGGCCAATGAGTGAGGCAGGAGTGAGTGGGACCACTTGCTATGGTTTCACATGCCGACTTTTCCCTCCCTAAGCCCAAGCAACTCTCCTCGCAAGCCCAGGAGCTCCCTACCAGAAAGTAGATGTCATGAACATGCCAATTAGGTACCACTCAGAGAATCTAGACACATAGGCAAAGGAAAAAAACTAAAACAAAATCAAACAGAAAATGACAAGTGACTTAACATGCCAGGTGTGATTATTTTATCCACCACTTTTTTTAAATCTATGTCTTCTACAAACTATTATTGGTTTGAAAGAGGTAAACTTCAATTTCCAGAATGCATAAAAAAACAAGCTATACTGCTGCCCAAGGGGAGTCTCATCGTACTGCTATGGCTGCCAAGTGGGCAGGGGAGCTGCAGTGTACAGCGAGAGAGCTGGATCTGAGGAGAGATGTGGCTAGGAGGACGAAGAGCACAAACCCGCTCCTGACCTCGCAACAGATGTGCTGATGAAAGAAATGAAATGAAATGAAAAGGAATCTTATTGAGCGTGATTGCTGCCCTCAGGCGTCCAAGCGCTAAAAAACAGGGATGCTACCTAATGGGCGAAGTTAGCACAGGAAAGTTAGTCACATCTATTAAAAAGAAAAGTTTTAAGTTGTTTACAGAAGGAAAACAAATTAGGGTTGGATCTAAGGTAGAGAGGAAGTGAATTCCACAGCTTGGCCACATTATAAGAAAACGACCTGCCTCCAGCTCTAGATCTTCTAATTCGAGGGACTGTAGCCAAAAAGGCGTAAGTGGAACGAAGCTGTTTCTTAGGACAGTGAGGGGTGATTAAAGAATGGTTAATTACCGGGCCAGTTTGCCAGTAGGCTTGATGGGAGATACACATGGATTTGAAGTTAATTCTCTCCCTGACCGGGAGCCAATGCAGGCTCTTCAGCCCGGGCTTTGCTGAGAGCCTGCGAGGGAGCTGAAGCAACGTGCGTGCAGCACAGTTCTGAATCAGCTGAAGTTTTTGCAAGGTGTATTCAGGTGCCCCTAAGTACAAGGCATTGCTGAAATTGAGACGGGACTGAATCAGACCTTGGATAACAATTTGTTTGGCTTCAAAGGGTAGGAGAGGGAGAATCTTCTTCAAAAGTCTGAGGAGACCAAAACAGATGGCTGATAGCTTAGTTGCCTGGGTGTTAAAGGTAAGGGGCTTATCCAACCAGACCCCAAGACTTTTTATGTTGTCTTTGGGTGTGGGTGGCGCACCCAAGTTGAGGGGCCATAAAGAGTCGATAGAAGGCGAGGCCGGGGGTCCAAGGAGCATAAGCTCAGTTTTGTCTCAATTCAACTTGAGACATGATGCGGACATCCAGTTTTTTACTTCCTCCAGGCAACTTGTTAAACCGACCTGCGATGGCTGGCTGTTCTTTTGCATAAAAGAGACCACTAGCTGGGTATCGTCCGCATACGTGATGATCTTAATGCCATATGGACGGACGATCTCAGCCAGCGGCCTCAAATACACGTTAAATAGCTTAGGGCTCAACGATGAGCCCTGCGGTACCCCACAGCCCAAGGGTCTACTGGAGGATACAGTATCTCCTTCAAAGACTTGAAGAAAGACGCCCAGCCACCCCACTCAAAGATGCAGCATGCCTGAAACCACGCTGTGCTCCACCTGAAGCAGCTGGCATGCTGCCGCCATACTAGTAACCAGAGCCCTGCACTGGGGCACAAATAATATATGCAACGGGAGCGAGTGAACGAAAAAAAAGTTTCCGAAAAAATACTCTTGAACACACAAGTGAAAACACACCAGTATTTAGTCCCTGCTCCGTGAGTGTCAACAAATGATGAAAAGGAGGGACAAACAAGAAAACTTAGTCACTAGCAAGCAGGTGAATTTTAAAGACAGTGCAAGTAACAAATAAACGTCAAGGGGCAGACTATCAGCCTACAAAGTGAATACAGCATGTCTTAAGGAAACAGCACATGCACTGCATAGGCCCCACCTAAAAACGACAAGGTAAAACAGAAATGCACATCCTCTTTCCACAGTTCTCTGCAAATCATCACCATAATACTGACAGTGAAGAAATGCTTTCCGGGATGGCCAGAGGTTAAAGACTGAACTCCAGACTAAATGTGGACTTAAATAATACTTCACAGCACATCCACGTCTATTTACAGACTTCATATTTGTACACAGATTTTTTTACACTCAGGAGCCTTGTATGTTTCACAAGTGATATGATTTATAAATGATTAAAGATGTTGCAGCCTGATAGGTTTTGACCATAGTGCAATGCCAGGTCCATTAACGACAAGTTTCCAAAGGATCTGCAGACTCGGCTGCAATCAATAAAACCCATCTCTGAAACATTCACAGTAATTAAAAGTGAATATACTTCCATGTCTACGGCAATTACAGCTAAGAGGGAAAAGAACACTGTGAAATAAAAGAAGCAGAAATATATCACAGAGGTCAATAGGAAAGAATCAGGATTATGTTTCAAGAAGTGGGTGAATATGTGAAAGTTCTACCTTTTGAGGGCAGGTTTGGGAACACAACATGGATGGTGGGTAGTTAAGAATGCACTGCCTTCACGGATAAGAAAATGACAGAGGAGTCCTTCCCTATGAGAAATTAAACTTTATCAAATGAAGGAAATCTATATATTGTTGACTTAATAAAAATGTATTATGGTACCCCAAAAAATTCTAAAATAAATCCTACTGAGCTGAAACCACCTTATCTGAAGCCAGGAAGTGAATGGGGAAGTAGACAGACTGGTGCAGAGAGAGCGAGAGAGAGAGAGAATGAAGAGACAGACACTACTACCTGAAGAAGGACATGCTTGCATACAAATGGATCAGTGCTTGAAAAAAAGTGGACTATGGCGTGCAAGGGACAAGAATGAGAGAAAACAAACAGGGGACAGACACAGCTGTATAAAACATCAGGGTAAGGATGTAGAACAGTTTTTTTGTGCTCAGAGTGTGTAATATTAAAGGCTCTTAACTTGAATCTTGTTTATTGTGTGTACTTGCCTTCGCTCTGTCTGTTATTAGTTCAAAATGAATTGCTTCCCCAGAAAGAATGGTGTGTCTGTGCATTTGTGAGAGCATGTGTGTTATGTGTGTTATATTTGAAGATGAAGGGCAGCCTAGGCTGTGTTTTTTAACTATAAATGCGAGTTTGTGTTTTCAAAAACATAGGTCTGCTGGTAGCAATGCCGTCCACCTAAATGATTCTAACAGGGTCAGACTGATCATTCTCTCACTCTGGAATTTCACCATTACTCTGAAGGCTAGGTCGTGGTTGCTTACACAGCAGGGTGGGCTGCCATGAACAAACTGTGCTCCATGATCCATTCTGGTTGTGGTCTCCTGCAGTGTGGGGCTGGTATTTCACATTTTGACACGGCTGATTTTGGTTTCCACTACAGTCTCTTTCTCTTGACACCTATATCTTTTCCCCCCTCCTTCACAGATCATTATAGCCAGATTGCTGTGTCTGGCTTGGATCAGCCGCACCATGAATGGAACAGAAAAATACTGACGTGGAGAAAAAGTTCCTGACTAGCTGAGAGAAATACACATTTCCCTTAGTTTTATGGCATGTCTGTCATCATCATGAAATGAGAGACATTGAGAAATGTTTGCAACATTTGTTATATTGTTCCAAAGCTGTATCTAGGGAAATATTCATTTGAACACAGTTACATGCACACTATTTCAAGTGTTGCACCTCATCTGAGTGGATGGAAGTTCTGGCCCCACTGTCCTGCAGTCTAGTTAGAAAAAGAATGAAACCAGGAGCAGGAATCCATATAGAGTTGGAACCAGACTCATGGACTTAGGAAAAATGCTTGTTGTTACTGTGATCTGAAAGAAAAGCAGATAGACTGTCTTAAGAATTTTAAAGGCGGTGAAGACCAGCTGTCTTGAGTGTACCTTTCAAGACTGCAGCATTGGTAAAGACTCTGCTAGAGAACGGAGTAATTACCTCTGCTGTCCAGTGCAAGTAAAGAGCGCTGTCAGAAATGGGGTCCTCTAGTTGGCAATGGCTGGCCACTGTCCAAGTAGGGACCCTCCTTCCTAAGTCAGAGTAAGGGAGCTACACCCTTTGATAACCCCTGCTCAACCCTGTGGTAACATAGCACGAGCAGCTAGGCTAATCTCAGAGGCAGTGTGTGAAGCATTTATGATCATACACAGTAACACAGTGAAGAACACTACAAAGGGACACCACACAAGTAGTTATAAAAAATAAGTATCTTTATATATATAGACTTAACACAAGACCAATAACGTTAAAAAGCCACAATACTGTAAAATAGGGTTATTCTTGAAATGCTGTAAAAATAGTTCAAAGTGTGCAAATAGGAGTTCAGTTCAAAGCAGTGGTCTCTGCAACCCTTTCACTTACAAAGTGCCTGGATTTCGTAGCAAAACAAACAAAATGTCGCAAACGAGCTGTATCAATGATTTTCCTCATGCAAGGCCGGCGATGCGTTGAATCCTTGCCGCAAGGGAGAATGATGCACCGGGCCTGTTGCGTGTGCGACCCTGTTGCGATGAGAAGAAATGGCGCTCCGCGAGGGAGCGACGCGTTGGGTATGATGTGATGAAAATGGCGGACGCACGGCGCCCGCATTGCGATGTCGTGATGCGATGATCTCGATGCGAGGATCCGGTGTTAGAGAGCACTCGACAGCCCGCAAACATGTGATGCGTTGATCTTTGGGTGTTAGCGAGCACTTTGTGGCCCGCAAGCGTGCGATGCGATGATTTTTGGCTTGCAAGACCTCGGCGGCAGCAGTGCAGTGATTTTTCTTACGCTCTTCAGCTGCGGCGGCTTGCAAACGGGTGTTAGCGACGATTTCAGCATTCTCTTCTCTGTAGTAGAACTAGAGGCCCTGGAACTCACAGGAGCCCCACCTGCAGATAGAAATCCTTGCTGGGGGGAATCAGGAGGCTGGTGGTGGAGTCAGATGTGCCTGAGACTCCAGCAGGAGGCTAGCTCTCTTCTAGCCCTTGGGTGATTGCTTTAGCAAGTTAAAATAAAAGTTCTCTCAACGTCCTTTTTCCTCTTCTTCCAAGTCCAGGAAAAACTACTGCAGGCCAATCCAAGAAACAGCACACAAGCACAAGGACAGTCTTCTCCTCCACATTCCTTCAGTTACATGGACAAAGGTTCTTCTTGACATCCAGGAGCAATACCAAAATCAGGGGTTTGGGCACATATATTTATACCCCAAAAGTCTTTGTTCTTAAAAGTCTCTAGTCACTGAACCCAGCCAGAACCAGTTCTGCTGAGGCCTGGAACACTTTGTTTACCAGGCGGCATCCTTCCTTTCAGAAAGAGGGGGTCTGCCATCAGACACACAGTGGGAAGTGGAGCCAGCATTCACCTTGCTAGGAACAGCCCTATTCAGGTCAAGGAACTACCCCTCCCCAGTACTCAATGGAGATCTCTCTATTCAACCCAGGTCTGACTCAGCCTGCCTTGCCCCTCTAAACCCAGACAGCCAATACACATAACAGCAGAGCACACTGGAAGGCTTAGGCAAGAAAATATCTACTTTCTAAAAGTGGTATTTTCAAACACAGAATATTAAAACCAACTTCGCTAAAAGATGTATTTTATCATTCTTTGTTCAGGCATACTAAACTTGAATTTCTGCATTGTTCCCTGAGTCAGTTAGGACTATCAGATGTAATAGTAAGACTGCCCATTCTAGCCTATGGAGAACAGGTAGCTGCAGTGGCACATCTGAGGACACTTTACAAGCTGCTTCTGTGGGTGGCGCAAACCAGCACTGAAGGCCCACCAGCAGCATTTGGGTTACCAGCCCTGGGCACACACAGGCCACACTACTAGGGACTAACAGGTAAACCAAATAAGCCAATCAGGGATATACCAATTCACAGTCATATTTACACAGGGAGAGAATATGCACTTTAGCACTGATCAGCAGTGATAAAATGCCCAGAGTCATAAAGCCGACAAAAACAGTTCAGGAAAAATCCAGGAGGAAGGCAAAAAGTTTAGGGATGACCCTGCAAAAAGGGACATTTACAACAAGCGCCATCACTAAAAGTGGTGATCTCACTAGTCTCACCATGCCTCCGGGAGAGAGAAGTCATTGCTTTTTGATCCAAACTACCAGGTATGAGGGGAAGAACTCAAGGACTACTGAGATAACCGCTTTGTGGTGCAGATTGGCCAAGGTGCTGCTCTTTCATCTGTATCTATCTGTTTTATGTGGCCTAGGATGTCCATCCCTCTGCTTTTTCTTGGTGTATCTAATCTGTCCCCTTACAATGCAAAGGTCAGAACTCCTCTTGAGGACTCCACAGATATACTTCTGCATATTCCTTTGGAAGACCTTTGGAACTCAAGAACAATGGTTGTGGTTTTGTTAAGTAGCAGGAGACACTATAATGCCACTAGCATCGAAATCACACTCCATTTGGCTCTTACATCTAATGAACCTACCCATATGTGGTCAAAGGTCAGCCCAGTGGCTGAGGGATCCAAATGCACTGATAAATACATCAGAGAGTAAGACTAAAAAGATGCAACATTCTTTTTAGCTGTCAATGAGTATTAAAGATTTTGAAGAAAGATGTTAAAGGAGGTTTGTGGTCTGATATACATACAAGCATATAATGAAATAATACATAATGACAAGTCAAATTTCACTTGTAATAATTCAGAAATATGTTGTGTTTGACAAAGTATAAATATCAGTAGAAAAGGAAGAGTAGAAAGGTACGGAAAAGAGACAGAAAGGGAGCTAAAGAGGGTAGAGGTAATGTTATATTCCATATAGGTATCATAATATAGGCCTCTGTAATCTCATTACCCTTCATCTATATTCCTCCCTACATTACACTTGTCACAGTTTACTGACAAGTGTACTGACCTTTTACCTAGATATTACACTGCATTAAGAACGCAGGTTTTCTTTAGTTCGAAATCTCATACATTATGCATGAGGATTCTTGGAATCACAGCAGGACTACCATCTCCTGTATAAAATCTATGTATAAAGTTCATACCAAATGTCATCCTTAGGCAGACATAGTAATACAGCAAGGTAGGACCCCTGGGGAGACCTATGGGTATATAAGCATCAAATCTTGCTAATATTAACAAAGGAGATCATGACTTCCTTGCCGACACACTGACCAGAAACGCTGAGGTTCCTGCATGCAGACACTACAGCTCGCAGTGGTCTAACATCCCTCACAGGGTGTCCAGCTCAAAACCAGGACGGGTCCCACAGTCTCACATTTCAGGTAATGGGGTTGACTAAATCTTAGAGGGATTCTTGGCTTAACACCTACACCCATTCTAGGTACACTTAGGTACATCTAGTTAGGGAGGTATCGTAGGAGTACGGATCTTTGATCATGTGTTTCATATACTTGAAAGTATTCATGATTTCAGTATGATGGTAGAACTATACCATCCATTTATGTTTATAGTACTGTTAATCATGTATATTTTATACTGTCTAACGGTTCTTGCAGCACATCTATTCTACACCAGAATAACAACTGTTCAATAAATGCTTATTGAAAACGCCCAGCCTTTTTATTCTGTGGATCTCTCAGAGACAAACTAAGTAAGCACGAGTGACTGAGCGAAAGGTAGTATATTGTTCCCTCTGTCCTGAGGGATCACGGTTGTCATGATTGATGGTTGCAAAGAACTATTAAACAAATACTTGGAGAAGTATACCCAAAAGACAGCTCACTGTCTTCATAGTATTGGGAGAAGTGCACAAGAAAGGAAGTTGTCCTTTCTTAAAAATACCCCTCACTCACCAACCTAGTTGGTGGAATGCTTCATCATTGAGGCCTCACCCAAATAGCCGAATGCTATCCGGGTGTGCTACGACACCTGATTACAGTGGAGCAGGTTATTTGTGAAAGTGAGCGAAAAAAAGTGTTGTTTAAAAATTGACCAGATATAACCAACTTAAAAATACTTTATTCTGGAGCAACTGGACAATGTTAAAAGGCCATACTTGGTTTAATTGACCATCGGTATCTTTGAATTAAAAAAAAGGTGCATAAAAAAGTGCAGTAAAAAGGTCTACATGTTTCAACCTGTCATTAATAGTACCAGGTTTCTGCCAGGACCAGTGAACGTGACCAGGGAGGTATACACACGCTAAGGTGTACCCTACCCTTGATCACTGTGACCTAACCATGTATCATGGTGAGGCGTACTTTCGTCCCATTTGTTGAATGGAATACATCTGAAAAGACAAACACATGATCACAGACAAACATAATCGTTTTGCTGTAATGTGCTCTCTTGCGGAATAAGTGCTCTTCCAGTTCCCAATGATCTTTAAAATTACACACATCTCGAAGTGTGCCTCGTAGAATTGGAGGCAGTGGACTGTAGTAATCGTACACTCTTTTCAGTGACCAATTGAGCCACTGAGACATAAAACATACCCACTCCTGTCAGTCTTTATAGGGGGTGTCTAAGCACCCTAAACTTGAAGTGCAGGTGCATCGATGCAGCCATGAACACACAGGAATATCAATGGTTCCCGTGGGTATATATTTTAAACACCACATACATCACACATTCGTAGTGGGCTATATTACGCTCTCATTCAATTCTGTGAGGGTGCAAGGAAATTGCATACATGCTGAAGTCGCTAGCGCATTGTAGTCAAGGTGTCTGGGTATTAAAAGGAGAAAAAGGTATGCTTACTAAAAACGCAGTTTTAGCGTGCCTCATGGGGGTCGTGGTGCTTTTCTCAGTACACGATCTAAACAAGATGAGCAAAATCGGAAAAGAAATACCATCGGAGAGTCCGATGGGAAACGGGGAATCGGGCCCGAATCGGGTCTATATAACGTCTGTGCACTTACTCGGTGGAGCTAGTCACCGGCTGCTGCGCCTATCTCAGGGACTAAACGCCACTCCCCATAGGATCACTGCATCGGAGCGTCCACGCCAATTAATTGTAGGCGCTTCCGGGTACGTGACCCAGGGGCGTGGCTGTGTGGTCACGTGGCCAGCGTCAGCATGCCAAGGGGTGTGGCTAAACGTGGAGTTACTTGTGTATGTTTGTGCATGAGCGGGGCTATGTCGAACAATAAAGCTACATAATAAAAACCCACTTCACATCAACATAAGCTACTGTCAGAGTTTGGAGAAACCTTTTAAGCAAATTCTAAAGTCTTCATAACATCAGGTCTTTCCGCGTACTTATGGAAGATACATACGGATTGGGGCATTAAAAAGAATACAGGAGGGTGATCTAAACGAACATAGTTGGTGAGGCTTTTAAAACGAAAGGCTATTAAAACTAAAGTAGTCTCATCAAACCATACCTCATGCTCACATCGTCTCTGTGTGGAAATTAATATACTAGTGATCACACAGTGTAGTACTTACTCAGTTAATAGTTAACATCCCATATTCTGTCTCACTGAGGATCATATCTGAAACATTGGTGACATACCAGGGGAAGATGAAAGAACAATAATGAACATACTGCTATAGTGTATACCCTGTTAATTCTTATGTGAAGCAGTCCAATGAAAAGATGTGGATTTCCACCAAGTATAAGTTCATTTAGGTAGAACTGAATTCCATAGGATACTTTTGTTGTTTAATCCCTCTTTCTGGGTGGATAGCCTATAAATCCACAGTTGCTCTTTTTCGAATAGTCTTTGCTGCACATTTGGTTCCATTTTTATTTGTTCAATTATGGTCCATCTCATATCATTGGTTGTGTGATTTTTCAGAAGAAAGTGTTCAGTGAGTTTAGTTGCAGTTCTTTTACACCTAATTGGGCTGCAGTGCTCGCATATCCTCTGTTTAATTTTTCTGCACGTCATGCCCACATATTGAAGGTTACAAGGGCACTTTACTATTAGGTAGACCACGTTGGTGCCTTTACAGTTCGTGTGGGCTTGCTGAGTCCATACTTTCCCTGTTTCAAGTGACAATGTTTTTGTATTGATCGTCAAGTGGCAAACACTACAGTTGCCACGCTGATAGTGCCCTACGATGTTTGGTAACCCCCATGCATTCAGTACAGTAGGTGGTGTTCCCGGTCTTGTCTCCTTTGGGCGTGTGTTCACCAGGGAGTCTTTCAGGCTCCTTGCTTTCTTGAAGGAAAAAAGCAGTTTTTCCCAATTGAGATTGCCTGTATTAATGATGGACCAATGCTTATTGATGGATCTGGTCATTTGATTAGAGGCTGTGTTGTATGTCATTACACATGTAAGAGGAATTGCCTCATCCTTCTGTGTTTTATCCTCCAGAAGAGCCTCCCTAGGTTGATTCAGTGCTATTTTTTGGAATTTTTTTGAGGATTTTATCGGGGTAACCTCTCTCAGATAACTGTTTGGTCATGTCTGTTGCTTGACTGCAGTAGTCAGTGGTTTTGCTACAGTTACAACATAGTCTCAGATGTTGTCCATAGGGCAAATTCTCCCTGAGAGGTCTAGGATGAAAGCTCTCAAATCTGAGTAGGTTGTTCTTGGCACTGGGTTTATGATGGGTTTTGGTTTCTAGTTGGCCATTCCTCTTGGTGATTACTATATCCAGGAATATCATCGTATTGGAGTCCATTGTGTGGGTGACCCTTAGATTTTTTTCACAAGTGTTGAACCATTGAACAAAGTCCCTTAAGGTCTCGATAGGTCCTTGCCAGATGGCAAGGACGTTGTTGATGTATCTTTTCCAAAAGACGATTTTAGAATGGAAGGGATTCTGATCGTTCAATATGAACCTTGTTTCAAAGTTACAGTCCTGCTACGCTCCGGGCCAATGTGCTCCCCAAAGACGAGTGACTAAGCGAAAGGTAGTATATTGTTCCGACCGTCCTGAGGGATCATGGTTGTCATGGTTGATGGTTGCCAAGAACTATTGTCTCCTTGGTAAGAGGAGATTCTAGTAGCATTGTGAGCTAGTTGGTACAAAAGCTCCATCATACCCGGCGGGGGTGATCAAATTTCGGCTGACACCAATCCTACAGTGTATGTTGGCTAAACACGCAGATTCTGTATACTTTTTATAGGATCTACATGACATGGCACCACCAGCATTGGTTGGGTACTTACTTAACAGTAGCATCTGAGTAGTTCAGTTGTGCTATTCTCAGAAACCTCTATTCACGAAACACCTCAGATGTCTGGAGTGGGTGGGCTAAACCCCACCACAGCTTTGTAGGCGAAAAATCCTATTTATTGGCTGGTGGTTAATCAAGCTTGAAGGACACAGTGTTCCTAAAATTGTGCAAATGCAAAAAAACTTATCTTAAGTTTCCTTGACAAGTTCTTCTTCTCTAAAAACAATGATAACGCGGAAAGAGTTGTGCAAAACTTGTATCTCTGAGATGAAGAAGAAAACGCAGATTCAATTCACATTGCAGAAAATATTAGAAATGCAGTCACCCTGAAACTGCTTGCGCATGGTCTAACACTTAGGGTGGCGTGGTAGCTTTTGTGATAGAGGCACACAAACCATACAGAATAGAGGTATTTTATTCATGGGTTACATTCCCAACAGCAAATGCAAGAACAAAAACATTTCGCTTCTACACAGAAAGTGATGCACCAGCGTAATACTGTCTGTATGAGGACAATGAGGTCTGCTCACGTACCAGGAACACTTTTACTAGCTTAAAGGCACCCTACCCCATATAAGAGGCAGAGTAAGACTAGGTCTACTCAAAAGAGAACGGGGCAACATGGCCAATATTAGCAGCCTACACACCACATCCTGAAATTGAAACAATGCCAGGACCAGACTTACCAATACTTCTGAAAGAATTAATACAACTTTACCAAAACATGATGCATTTCGTGATGAGGACACTTACAGTCCAGCCAGCGATGGTAACAACAAATACAGCTCAAGTTCAACTAAAATTACATCACAAACATTACATGCAGTAATGGGTAAAACATGAACAAATGCATTCTGGGTAGCTCAGAAAATAACACAGCTAGAAGCAGTATTCACAAATACCAGTCCTTATGAAAAACACAGAATGCTGTCAATGTGCTTGCCCATGTGGATAACACCACACATAGAGGATTGTATCTCGTGGGGCACAGTTTTCGCTGCCATATATACCAGAACACATGGTATTCCGTCATTAAAAGTAATACCAGACGTATTTAGACAAATACAGAACGAATA
The DNA here is from genome assembly GCF_964263255.1 of Lissotriton vulgaris. Lineage (NCBI taxonomy): Eukaryota > Metazoa > Chordata > Amphibia > Caudata > Salamandridae > Lissotriton > Lissotriton vulgaris. Next base: position 493,194,031 of record NC_141696.1, read on the forward strand.
CTGAGCGGAGCCTGCTCTGAACGTAGGGATGAAGTTACTAGGTAACTATGCCCAGGTATCAGCAATAATATTAGCAAATATTAAAGGGGAGGCAGCATCAGTGGCTATCTGCCAATGCCTAAGGGAGTTTAGTCCTTTACAAAAGGAGCTTGATCTATCCAAAATAATTGAAACTGTGTTTGCAGAATTAGGCAGGGACAGTTTGGGTGGAAAAGCGTTAAAACCACAGCTGATGTGCAGTCCCGAGAAGGAGAAATTCAAGCAGACACCTGCTTATTCGAAAAAGAAGTGGGACAATAACAAAAAACTAAAGTTAAAGTTAAAGAAAACTGATCTCAATCCAGAGGCAGATCTCCTCCACAGGAGCCCTCTGAAAGGAGGTATAACCTTAGGAATAGGGATAACATTAGGAAATCTGACAGGTATCAGGATACTGATACACGTTCCTCTCGTTCCTTTCAAGGTTCATCGAAAAACTCCAAGAGGGAAGAATGGCCAGACAGACAAGAAGAGCATTCAAAGTCCACAGACAAGCTCAACGTTCAAGACTACACTTCCAAAAAAGAAGATAAAGCCAAATCAAAACCACAGTTCAAAAAGAAGAAGGTTGCAGGCCTGAAGATCAGGCATGCCCAGAAATCTGAGGACTCGACTACTGAACAGGGAATGGGCTCTGACGATGCTAGACAGTGCTGCAGAAGTAACAATAGCTTGCCAGAACCTGATGAAATTTCTGGTGACAGCGGACTTGAATGATTATATCACGTTGGAAACACCTGATACTAGGGTAAGTGTCCCATATAAATTGTATCAAATAACAGTCCAAATGGAGGGGGACAAATGCAGGACAGTTAGAAGTCTCTTTTGGGAGAACCTGATGTTTGGCTATGACATTTTGTTGCTGAACAAAATTGACCACCAGCATTTGTCATGGATTGCCCTAGGGGAGAAACTGTAATTTTACCAGCATTTTCCGACCACGTTTCCAAATACCTAAAATATACATATGCACAGGAGTGGGTGGTAGCCCAAGCCTCGTCATTATACAAAAAACATGTTGGATGGGATGAGGATTTAACCCACCACACTATTCCACTAAAAAATAATCCAAATGCACAAAAGCAGTATCCAATAAAGCAAGAAGCTAAAAAAACAAGTCAGGGAGATCTTAGATCAACTTGAATATCAAGGGGGGATTGAAACTTGCACCTCTCAAATGAATAACCCTTTGTAACCCTTTGTTTCCAGGATCAAAACCAGACAATTCATATTGTTTAGTTTTAGATTACAGACATTTAAACACTTGCACTAAGATGTTTGCAGTTCAAAATGCACACAGTGCCACATTAATGAATAACATCATGTGGAAAAAATACAAAAAATACAAAACAGCAATAGCTATCTCAAATGGATTCTTTTGCCAAAATATAGCACCTGAGAGAGATGTTTGAGAGCATTCTCAGCGCTAGAATCCCAGGGCAATTTTGTTGACTCCCCAGGGGTATAAGAACAGCCTGGGGTTGTTTTCCGCCACATTCACTGAATTACTTCAAAGTTTGGATGAAGAGGCATTGCCCTATGCTGATGATATTTATCTAATGGACAATGACCTGGAGGAACACTTGAACAGAGTGAATACCATAATTTGGAGATTTGTCTCTGAAGGTTACAAATTCAACTTTTTCTAGGATATGAGCTTTCAAGTGAAGGGAAAAGCCTAGCGGCTAACTTTTTAGAAAAGTGTGTACTGCTCCAACATCAAAAATCATTACAAAATGTACAATCATTCCTGGGATTCCTGAATTTTGGCAGAACATACATTTTGTATTAAGCAGAAAGAGTAAAGTCTTTCTATGATTTAATAAAACCGGACTTCTCAGTTAGACAATGGACACAGGTACACACAGATACTCTTCGTTCCTTACAAGCTGGCATGATAGCTTCAAAACACTCACAGACATGCGTAAACGTACGCAACATGGTGATCTGAATAGTTGCTGTTCAACCTGGGTACACCTATCTAACACATAATGAAGGTGAAACAGTACCAATTGCATATAAATCACATTTGTACGCAAATACTGAGATGCTTTATGCATCAACTGAAAAAATACTAACAGCAGTACAGACTGCTGTAGTTAGAGAAAGAGCCCTGGCTCAAGGGAAACATATAATAGTCGTTACCCCATTTCCAGCCTTAGAGGTTGCGACAAAGGTAAGCGTTCCCAATGCCAAAGCCTTCCATCCAAGATAGATACAATGGGCTAATTCTCTAACTGCAACAGATGTAGAATACAGGTATGACCCAAATCTAAAAACACAAGCATTTCTGCAATACGAACAAGAATATCTTCTATGAAATGAAAAAATTCCTCTGGATCAGTATGAATACATTATTTACACTGATGGTCCTGTTCAACTGGGCATAGGGAGTAAACAGCAATACAGCCCTGCGTGTGCTTTCGTTAAAGGACGTATGCAGGTTGGAAAGTTTCATCTGCATTGCACAAAACACAGGCTCTTGGAGATTGTACGGCGCAGCTAGCAGAATTAAAAGCACTAATACTGACACTGGTAAATACGGATCGAGAATTCCCCACATTAATCGTGTGTGATTCCTTTTACTGTGTGCAGTCACTGTGTGCAGTCATACAATGAATATTTACACCACTGGGGACATAATGGGTTCAAAGATGCAAAAGGTGGCACAATTAAGCATAAAACACTATGGGAACAGGTAGTGGAGCTGAAAAACGAACTACCATGGGCTCACACGATACATACGCTGAGTCATCAATGTGATGGCTTTCACGTTGAAGGGAATTCATTGGCTGATGAAGTCACGTAGGGGGCTGTACGCACGGCTGCCATAGCTGCAATCACTCATTCAAAAATGAGGATACATGGTGAGATAATGGTTGCAATTATCTCCATACGCAAAAACTCAGCAGTACCAAAAAGATTTCCACTCCAGTACTCCTACAAGTTAGATACAAACAATGTTCCATTTGCTCAAATTCCTAGAGTGGAGGATAGAGTAATACCAAACATGAATCTTAGATTAGGATTAATCCTAGCAGCACACAAGGGTAGGGGTTCTGCACATGCAGGAGTTTTAGCAACTATTTATCTATTGAAACAGCACTACTGGTGGCCAGGACTGAGAAAGCAGACTAAGGACATCTTGAAATGCGACATCTGTCAGCAGGTGAAGGGCTCCACAGTAACACGTCCAGTGCAGACACCATTACTAATATCCGATAAACCACTAGCGTGTGTTTATTTGGGCCACTGCGGCCCCTTACAATCTGATTGTGCTTACAAGTATATCATGGCTGGGGTGGATTGCTGCTCTAGGTTCCTATGGGTGTGGCCCCAAAGCTCGGCTGATGCTCGGACTGTTATAAAAGATTTGTGGGTCTTTATAGGGACATACGCAATCAGCATACTACATTCTGACTGTGGCCCTGTGTTTAGCTCAAGGGCTTACAAGGAAGCCATGGGAAATCTGGGTGTAGCATTGCGGTACTACTCTCCGTAACATCCCGAGGGAAATTCGGTCGTGGAGAGGAAAAACCGGGCTTAAAGCAATCTTCAACAGCTAGAGTATTAGGCTCAGGTGGCAATTGGGTAAAACATCTGTATGAAGTTCAAAGGGTGTTAAATAATCAGCCAAGAAGCACTCTAGGGGGTGTCACTCCTTATGAGGTCCTATTTGAGAGGAAAATGTGGGTACCTGATCTTGATTGTGAAGGCAGAGTGGCGGATGAAAAACCTTTTGACATCCATGAAAGTTTGGCTGTTTTACAGGACCTGAATGAATCCAGGGTGCTACAGAGTAATGTCCAAGTGAAAAGGACCGCAACTGGGGAAGTAAAAAGTTTGACGCCAGCCCAAAAAATTCATCTACAGCGATTCAAAGACTTTCGGAACTTTCTTAAAAAGACTTACCTGGTATCACCTTTTGTGCAACTATGGGTATCTACTGGAATACTTTTCTTTCTTTTCTGGGTAGGCCTAGTAACTGTTTTAGTGTGCTTATTAATAGAACTTATCTTCGAGAAAGCTTTGCGGCAGAAAAAGTGAATGTGATTCTGAAACCGCATCTATCATCACCTCGTGAAGGGAGAGACCTATCTTCAGTGAACATTACAGCAGTTCCTATACCTGATAGTATAGTATGGGACAAGTTTGATTACAATATATATTTGGCCCGACTGAACTTTTAAAAATGCCACATTAATTTAAAATCATTACCTCCAGTACATTTTACGATGATTGGGATTATGAAACTGTAAATAATATGTCTGATGTCTGATTTAGAAACATCTGCTGCTTTTTCTAATAAAGAAATGTAAGAAGACACATCAGGCTATGAAGCAATGTATTGCTATGAACATTATGGTCTCCACTTTCTGCATAAATCTGCTAATCCCAGAAATGTTTTCACATACCACCAATGAGAACATTGCCAGACAGCACCGAAAAGTAGTTCAAAAAAGTTTGCACAGAATTTGTCATATTTTTCAGGGTTTAATACTTTAGACCGGCCCTCATTTTTTTATAAGGTTGCACCAACACCAGCACAGAAAAATATGTTCACAAACACCAAACATATTTATTCTGCTTCCTTTATTGACCAGTTGTCTGAACAAGGTTTTGACTTATGGAAAGACACCATAGATCTAAAATCCGCCTGGGGTACTAGGGACTGGCAGGTCCAGGGCACAGAGGCACTATTTAGAGCATGCCTTATTCCTCAACAAATAATGTTTTTGAATGAAACAGTGCAACAAACAACCTGTCTTGGCTTAGCCAGGAATAAAGATTTGAATAAACCTCGGGTACCAGCACCATCACACACTGAGGTTAACAAATCATCACAAGCAGAGGTTACAATAGAGTGGTCGATAATGGGTTGACAATACTAACTTCCAGGATACATTCACTGGGCAACATTGTATCATCTACTATTGATGTACTAGAACAAGATTTGTCTATATTACAACACGGGCATTCACAATTGCGTTCTTTAATGTTATTAAGCTGGAGGCTGCAATATTTGTGCGCAGGCTATGTGCCATGGTGTTTTATAAACAGCACGCCTCTGTTTTCTTCGTGCAATGTGACAGAAAAACAGATAGCAATGGCACAGAGGGGAGCAAAATATACAATGCTGCGCATTAAACAATTGGACAGATTCTCATTCACAGTGGCAGAATCACCATCCACAGAATTGTTAATCCATGGGCACTTAATTCTTCCGGTCACGACCTTTCAATTCTAATATTGCCTAGAACAAATGCAGGCAGGCAGATATAAAGAAATGGGTAAGGAAGTCATCAAGAAATCTTGGGAATTACCTTACAGATTTCGATGCCGGAGAGGGGAAAAAGAACTGTTTCTGAGCGGTACTAACTGCAAGAATAATTTATACCAGGATATAATACTTCATGAGACCAGTAACGGGACAGTAGCAAACCTATCCAGTCATTTAAAGGGTCCCCCAGCTGCCATGATCACACCAGTATTCAGACTACTCTCAAATGGGAGTTACTTGATGCTAAACGATCAAGGTTGCTGTGGGATGCTTCCAGGCATTGCATATCTGGTAACCATGGGTTCCAGGGTTACTTGCTGTATGCAAGTTTTGTTTCCCACAACACATACAGTCAGGGAGGCTGACCTGGATCAGAACCTGGATCACCTGTTGTCTGGCCTCTTTAGTTAGAAGAAACAGGAATTTCTGTAGAAGACGCAGCAGAGCAAACAGGTGCCAGCTACTTCGTTCACCTGAGTGCGAAAGAGCAGCTGGTTGTCTACTTTGAACCCCAGATTTTTTACCACCAGGCAATTCGGTGAGGGGGCCGGAGTGTCCGCAGGCCAGAAGCCATGTAAAAGGGTTTCCGCCCCTTTACCAAAGAAGAGTAGTCCTGTTTTAGCAGCGTTATATTTCAACCGGTTGGAGGCCAGCCACCCAAAAACAGCCGTGAGGCAGGAACTGATGAGGACACCCGAGTGTCGTCTGCATAGGAAACAATTTTGACCCCACATCATTCAGCCACCTCAGCTAAAGGAGCGAGGTAGATGTTAAACAGGGTTGGGCTCAAAGCCAAACCCTGTGGGACCCCCACCTCCAATGAGTGTGAGGACGCTGAAAAGGGATTACAACAGACCTCAAGCCCCTTCCCTTCTAGAAAAGAAGCCAGCCATTTCCAGGCCAGACCCCTTATGCCAATCGTGTGAAGCTGGGTCAAGAGCATCTGATGTGACACGGTATCAAAAGCGACCGACAGATCTAACAATATCAGCAGCACCATCTCATCTGCCTTTGACTCGGCCGGATAGAATCTACCACTTCTAACTGAGCTGTTTCTGACTGTAATTCAGACGAAAGCCCGACAGCTACGGTGGAGCCGGCCAATCTTTAACAGAAAGAATGATAGCTGCTGGTTCACGTGTTTTTCCAGTATCTTCGAGAATGCTGAAGGCAGGGAGATCGGCCTGTAATTAGCCGGGTCAGAGGGATTGGCCAGAGCCTTTTTTAGCAAAGGGATAACTTTGGCCAACTTCCAATTCATGGGGACCGTAGCCTCAAGGAGGGAGTCATTTAATAGTTGACATTACGGAACAGTATGGAATATCATCTGTCTTCAATTGACATATTCTGCGAGGTGACCATCAACTGCGGAGGCAAGCAACAAGAATGTTGCCTCTACCAGCCAGGACACATTAACATTTGACTCATTTGGCCCATCATGTGCTGGGAAAAATTCACCTTTTGGAAAGCAAACAGAAAAATTAGAACTCCATAACAAAATTTACATTCTTTTGAGCATGTATGGCTCTCAGATGCTTGTAGTAGTTTGGACTACACCCATGGACATATATTAAAGCTGTAGCTTAAGTGTCAATTTCTAATATATATGTTTTTTTAATACATTTTAGACCCCTTTTAACTTTTAAAAATAATATTCATTAACACAATGAGAAACGAATGTTTTATCAGTTTTGCATACAAGTATCTGATCCACCTAGTACTACGTTTAGAATTGTCCATTCGGAAGAGGAATAAGTGTTATATTCCATATAGGTACCATAATATAGGCCTCTGTAATCTCATTACCTTTCACCTACATTCCTCCCTACATTACACTTGTAACGGTTTACAGGGACTGACCTTTTACCTAGATATTACACTGCATTCAGAAAGCAGGTTCTCCCTAGTTCGAAATCTCATATATTATGCATGAGGATTCTTAAAAGCACAGCAGGACTACCATCTTCTGTATAAAAATGTATGTAAAAAGTTCATACTCGACGTCACCCTTAGGCTGACACAGTAATACAGCAAGGTAGGACCCCTGGGGAGACCTATGGGTATATATGCATAAGCATGGGCGGAAAATCCGTTTCGCTCGCGGATTTTGCGGATTTTCGGTAAATTCGCAATCCGCGAGATTCGCGAATTTCCCGCAAAATCCGCAAATCCGCGAGCAGCGGATTTGCTCGCACTGTTCGCGTGAGTTCGCGGCTTCCCAGTTCAAACTCGCGCCCCGCGAATAAGCGCAAAATTGCAGAAATACGATCTTAGCAAAACTGAAACTACTTACCAGGTTCAAAAGTTCAGGCTCATCATTAGTAGCCATTTCCTGTAGTGCTTCCTGAGGGGCCCCTCCAGAGTTCAGTTGCCAGTTGCAACTATTATGTGACCCTGCTCTGAACCTCAGAATAGTTACACATATGCCACAAAGGTCCTGAATTACAGCTAAGGGAGACAAGCAGGAGCCAGGCTGGAAGTTCAAATCCATTAATCAGCCCCTAATTCATTATTGTCAGTTGGGGCAGGGCAGGTGTTGTAACTAATTTTGCAACAATGAAAGCACTTAGCAAGTGCAAAAGATCACTAATCAGGAAGCACTAAGGAAGCAGGTGCCAGCTAAAAAAATATTCTGTGACACATTAATCAGCCCCAAATTAATTCAGGTCACTTGAGGCAGGGAAGGCGTGCTTGCTTTGCCACAATAATGTACACTGACTGGACAACCAGAGGGTGCTGTGATGAAACAGAGGGTGGCATGGGTGGGCCAGAGGGTGGCATGAGTAGTCAGAGAGTGGCAGTGGTGACAGAGAGTGGCAGTGATGAAGAAGAGTGTCCCAAACAGGCTGGACACGTAGAAACAACAAGTTCGCGAAACTTGCGACCCGACAGGTAAGTTCGCGGTTGCGAAATTGTACAAAACCCTCGCGAACTGGCAGAAACCCGCGCGAACACACAAAAAAAAAATCCGCAAATTCGTGAGAATTCGCGGATTTTGCGAATTGCGAGTTCGCAAATCCGCAAAATTCGCGAACGCGAGATTCGCAAAATTCGCCCATGCTTATATATGCATCACATCTTGCTAAGATAGACAGAGGAGACCAAGACTTCCCGGCCTACATACTGACCAGAGACGCTGAGGTTCCTGCATGCAGACACTCTAGCTTGCAGTGGTCTAACATCCCTCACTTGGTGTCCGGCTCGAGACCAGAACGGGGTTCCACAGTTTCGCATTTCAGGTAATGTGTTGGCTAAATCCTGGAGGGATTCTTGGCTTAACACCTACACCCATTATAGGTACACTTAGGTACATCTATTTAGGAAGGCATCATAAGAGTACGCATCTTTTATCATGTGTTTCATATACTTGAAAGTATTCATGATTTCATTAAGATGGTAGAACTATGCCATCCATTTACGTTTATAGTACTCATAATCATTTATATCTTATACTGTCTAACAGTTGTTGCAAGACATCTATTCTACATCAGAATAATAACTGTTCAATAAAGGCTTATTGAAAACGCCCAGCCTGTTTTATTCCATGCATCTCTCTGAAACAAACTGACTGAGCGAAAGGTAGTATATTGTTTCCACTGAACTGAGGGATCAAGTTTGTCATGTTCTAAGGTTTCCAAGAGCTATTCTCTACTTGTTGAGAGGAGATTCTAGTGGAACTGTGAGCTAGTTGGTACAAAAGGGCCAACATACCCGGTGTGGGTGATCAGAGTTCGTCTGACACCAATCCTACAGTGTATGTTGTCTAAACGCACAGATCCTGTAGACTTTTTATAGGAACTACACAACAGTGAAAGAGAGGTACATGCTTAGTTGGGATGATACAGAGCAAATATAAATATTAGGTCCCATTGTAAGATATAGCATTGTAGTTTATTAATATCTATGGAGGTTTTATTTTTTACAGGTATATCTAGACTATTCCACTGTGTTCTAGAGGAGATAGAATCAAAGGTGTCATTACATGCAATAGTATCAGCACTTGTAACATCACAAACTCAGGCCGACCACACATGATATGAAATATTATTTACATTTTTCTACTCTGAAAAGATAGTTTTTATGCCTATTGTGAGTAGTACTTCAAGTGAGTGGAAGTCCCATCCATTAAATGAAGTGTTAGGTGTAATTGCTGTAGGGCCAAGATTGACAATAATATGATTGAGAGTAAGAGTAGTGTTGAATATTTAATTTATGGTGCATTCTATGTGCTCCCAATCTATATATATGCTTGCAGTAAAAGATGAAATGCTCTAGATCACCCACAGATTCATTACAGTGCCAACAAAGAGCCGACTCAATCCAAGTCAACTTGTGTATTTCTATAGGGTTCCAAAAGGCTCTTTAGATGAGAATTGCTCAATCAATAGGGACATTGTATTACATGGGAGAGAGTCCCAGATTTTTGTCCATGTCTATGGTGATGGAGGGGTTGTGTTATTGGTTACCAAGACTTTGTCTCAATTTTCCAGAATATGGGAGTCGTCTGTAGAGGCATTTCCTCTAGTCATTTATAAATTATAGAAGCAGTATGATGTTTGAAATGGATTTGAAAATGTTTATACAGTCATAGGGATGTGTGTCTCCAGGTTTCCTAAGTACAGCCTTAATTTTCAGGAAGTTGTAGAAGTCAGAAGTTTTTAGATTTAAACTTTCAGCAATCATAGCTAAGGAGAAAGGAGACTTAGAGGAACCAATGTCCTTAACAAGTAGAATACCAGACACTGGTGGTGAACTCCTGTCAAAAACAAGAAGACTGGCGTAATTAATCTTGTCTTAAATACAGTCAATGGTACAGTAGATACTATTTCTGAAGATGAGAAATGCAGATGGCTTATAACTCGACTCAGCAAAGACGAACTAGCAGTTTATAATCAACATATATGGTCAGCAACATATATGGTCCCAAAATTCACAAACCCCTCTTCTAGACTTATCTAAATAAAGAACGTCCAATTTACCAATCGACAGATACATAATCCTAGGTGGAGATTTTAACCTCCATGGGATGCTACTTTAGACAGGTTGTCTGTAAAACATTCTAAAATTGTTTTTGTAGGCCTGACACCCTGTATAAAGTGCAATCTCACTGTCTCTTTCTTGCAAGAACCGCTGAGGAGTCATATTGTCATCAGATCTGAGAGGTGGATAGAAAGAAGACTAGCTGTATTGCTACAATAATTTTAATATGACTGGATTTTGCAAACAATAGGAGGTGTATACTTTTAATAAAGTTATGACACAGCCTGAAATATCAATTTATTGAGAACCATTCAGACGTTATCTGTATTAGAGACATATAGGGCTTGAGTACAAGTCTAGGTGCTATTTATCACACCTAGTGAATAGCAAAACCACAGGGTTAGCTGTTTATTGGGTGCGATCAATGGCACCTATTACGAGTTTCTGGGGAATAATATGCAGAGTTTGGTGTTTAATGCACAAAAATCTGCATAATACGGTAAATACTGTATACTTTTCCCTGTTAAATTTCAGCAGGTTTGTTCAGCTGAAGTTTAATGAATGTTGAGTTATTGCAATACTTATCAGATGCAGTAAATAAAACCATACTCATATTTCTGACCCATGCATAAACTGGGATGGGTCAGAATGTAATGAGCAGCTTGTAATCAGGGCCTAAATCTGCATCACCCTCCAGGAGTGAGCCTTGATTGCTAACACTTGGGAGTCATTACCTAAAGTAGTGCCTCTTAACATTTAGAAAACCCGAAGCAGTACATTTTAGCCTCACCTTTTATTTTCACCAAAAATGTTAAGTTTTTCTGATACAAAATCATTGGAATTTGAGTTACCAGCATTAACTCATTCTATATTTGTATAGGCTGTTCAGCATCACACAGAAGTAACCTAGGGCTAGATGTAGGTAATTCCCATTTACAGACTCTTAAATACTGAATTTTACTGATTCGGTGTTTAAGAGTCTGTAAATGGGAAGGGGGCAGATGTAGGTAATTTTAAAATCTGAATTACCGAATCTGTAAAATTCGGTATTTACCGATTCTGTAAAAACAGAATCGGTATTTCCCATTGATTCCTATGGACTTTGAAGCCCATATGAATCAATGGGAAATACTGATTCTGTATTTACAGAATCGGTAAATACCGAATCCTGTAAGGGTGCAGGGGGTGTCACTTTGACACCCTCTAGCACCCCAAGTACAGGCTTGTGTGCAATGTGGCAAACATACATGCCCTAAGGGCATGTCTGTGTGTCACATTGCACAGGTGTGCATGCACAGATGTGCATGCACACCTGAATTCAGTATTTTACCACACAATAGGATTGTGTGGTAAAATACCGACTCTTAAGGGCCTGTGGCACTGTAAACTGTACCACCTACATTTGTAATTACAGAATCGGTATATTTACCGAATCGGTAATTTTACCGAATCAGTAAATATACAGATTCTGTATTTTTCAGCCCCCTACGTCTGAAAACCCTAATACCGGTCGGAAACGGCCGAAATCGGCCGTTTCCGACAGGTATTAGGGCTCCTACATCTGGCCCCTAATTCTCTCTTCCCATAGAGATGTTACAGAATGTCTTGGATACCCAGGGGCAACCCCAAATTAAAAAAAAGTAAAATAAGAAAGCACTTTGAAGAGCCTGGGGGCACCACTCATTTAAAAGGCTGTAACCCCTCTCAAAAGTACAAATTGGGGAAAGAGAAGGACCACAATACGCTGGTGGTGGAGAAGCAATCCCAACTTTGTTTACAGTGTGCTGGCTCCATGATTGTGCAGCCCACCTCCATTTCCCCTGCTACTGTTCTTTGGCTAAGTAAAAGAGGATGTGGGAAAGTCTGAAAAAGAAAAGCAAGGGGCATAACTGAATGGGGAAATGGCTTACATTGTAGAGAAGGGGTAAAATTAAAATGCCTGGGATGGAGATTTCAGATTGAAGGACTAGGTTTCCCATTACACCACAAGTTCAAGAGCCTTGTGTACCATATGAGTTCTTGCACTGTTTCTCTAGATTCTAGCAACCATCTAAATTGTCTGAAACAAAATATTCTGAGGTGGAGCCTTGAAAGACTCCAAAATTCCCACTTTCAAATTATCTTCACAACATATCAAAACAAAGCAAGCGCTAAGCCAATCCTTGTCAGATTCAGCCCTCTAACTGTTACTCCTCCCCATAAAAATCAACCCACTCACATCAACTTTTGTAAGAACTAAACAATCTTCCCTTTCATAGAGTCCTCAGAGAAGTATACGCCTGCTACTCTTGTTCCACAGTACTTCACTGAACTAGTAAAAGGGGGAACCGTGTTCCTCCTCTTGTCTTCCCATCCCCCTGGCATCCAACCATAATGTATAATATAATGTGATTTTGTCACAACTAAAATAGACTCTTTTTCACTATGTTAACATGACTTCTGGAAAATGATCTGACGCCTTTTATGGTGTTCTCTCCACTACTTAAAACCTAAAAAAAACTCGGCTGATCCTGAAGACTTGAATAATTATGGACCAATCACAAACATTCCTACCTTGGCTAAACTACTGGAGAAATGTGTTCATGAACAACTGCGTAAACACATTGAACAATTCCAGCTCCTTGACCAATTCCAATCGGGTTTCCGCACTGGCCACAGCACCGAAACAGCCATCACTCACATAGTGGATGACGCTCTCACTTTACTTGACCAGAACGAAGCCTGCCTACTAATTCTTCTCGATCTCTCATCTGCATTCGACACTGTCAAGCATGACAATCTTCTCCACCTCCTTGAATGCAGAATGGGTCTATCTAGCACGGTCCTTAAATGGTTTGCCTCTTTCTTCAACAATAGAGCTCAAAGAATCAAATCCAATCAGTCTCTATCCAACCCCAGTCCTTGCATGCTCGGTGTGCCGCAAGGGTCCTCACTCTCCCCCATGCTCTTTAACCTCTTCCTGGAACCACTGACAGTTATTCTTAAAGCCTCAAACATCCAATACCACATGTACGCCGATGACACCCAACTATACATGAAAATGTCCTCCCCCGAAGACATCAATGATCTCAACGGAACCCTGCACAAAACCCTAAACTGGCTTACCTCCAACCACCTCAAACTAAATGCCCTCAAAACGGAATTCCTCCTCATTGCACCGGCTTGGCAAACCCCCACTGTTGTGAAATATCTCTCTAATCTCACCACGCTCAATTGCATACCTCACCTCATTGACTCCACAAAATCACTAGGAATTCTGCTCAATAAAAACGTAAACATGCAAGAGCACATCAGAGCATCTACTAAAGGAGCGAAATTCCAGTTGTGCATCCTAGGAAAACTCAAACCCTACCTGCCCCATGAGGATTTCAAATAAGCAGTGCAAGCACTGGTCATCTCCAGACTAGAATATGGCAGTGCTACGTTATGCGGACTGCCGAAACTCAGTTTAGCCCCATCACGGGCTCTAAGAAAACCAACCACATCTCGCCGGACTTGAAATCACTCAACTGGCTTCCCTTTGAGGCAAGGATCCAATCAAAGATTGCTTGTATGACCCATAGAGCTCTTCACTTCAATACCCCACTGTACCTGGCAAATAAACTGGAACTCTCTGGTGGATCCCGGCACACAAGGAGCACCAGCACCTTACTGCTCAAACCAAAGAAATTCAATAAGCTTAAAACCTACAACCGCACATTCTCAGGCATTGCCCTGAGAACCTGGAACACCCTTCCAGTGGAGACAAGGCTTATTCCATCCACCTTTGTTTTCAAAAGGGAAATGAAAGAACTATTAATGAACAATGCGCTGATCTAGAAACTGTGCTCCTCTTACCTTGAGTCTTTTGGTTATCCTAACTATTACATGTCATCTGTTGTGATCCTCTGCTTCCTGCCATAATGTCACTTTTGTTCTTGATTTATATTGTCCTACATTTCCTGTTGCAATTGCCCACTACCTATTTCCCTCCTCTATGTAATTTTTACTCTTGTGACATGTTGACCTACTTGTTACTTGAACTATGTTCCTTTTTCTTCGTCATCCTTATGTAAAGCACTCTGATACCCACTTGGGTCATGTTCGTGCTATACAAAACTTACAAATAAATAAATAAATAATAAATCTGAATGTAAAAAATAAATAAGCCATTATATTCCCATCTTTGAATTACCTTAATTACCACATACATCTGTAGTGTCTCTCTGCCTTAACTTCGATCCCACAGTGGCGAGGCGCATTAGTCCACTGTTGACCTAGAGGATGTAGCAAAGAACAGACACACAAACAACACAGCTCCAGTCTCAAGTGTCTTTCCTGAAAAGAACTAACATTTTTCTGCAGCTGTTCAACTTATATATGATGCACCTAAACAGCTTACCTGATTGTAGCTATCAGTTGCCCTATGACTGGAGAGTAAATGATTTACTCACATCACAGTGGTGTGGAATTCAATATAATAATTACCCTAATCTTTATTAAAATAATCATGCCTCGAAAGAGGTTTTGGTATGAGCAACAACAACAAAACGAAGAAACAACCACCACTCGGCTCACAATATGTCTGTGAGAATTCCTACTATAAAGCACACAAAAAATAAATCTATACCTTGTACTTTTGACCCATAAAACAATGAAAAAGTAAGTGAAAACACATACAAAAGCACCATTTGGCCGCTGCTAGTGGGGCAAGATGGCGGCTGCGTGAGCTGCACGGTGTTTGCTCCCTGACCAATTCATTCTCTGAATGTTTTCTACAGAGCTAGTTCACTGCTAATCCCAACCATCGAGCCCAGCAAAAAGCTGTATCTGTTTCCAGTTGATCCCCGGATTGAATGATCTTCCTTCCCGTATTGTGTGGGATATGGCACAGCTCGACGGAACTCCGCCTTCGGGTTCCGCGAAGCCGAGCATGTCAGACGCTGGAGCTGTGGAGAATGCTGATTGCCGGCAAGCCGCCGGGGGAACACGCCATCCGGATTGAGATGCCACCTCGCCGAGTTGCTCCTAGGGACGAGGCGCCAAGTGTGAAGATTAATGTAGCCACAGAAAAACAACCGATGGTAAAGAGCCTGTATGTGGCTCTCATCTCCATGAAGGGGGGTAGGGAGAAGACAGAGAAGGCAGTGGAGAGCGGCAGAATTGCTGACATGGAGCTGGTCTCACTCTAGAAGGGGGCAAAGAGAAAGACACTGACGATCCCTGGAATGTTTTCTGGCAGGCCGGTAAGTGGGAAACCGAGCTACCAGTCCAAACCACACCCTGAGCGAACGCCAATTCAGTTAAGGACTACAGGATCTGCTACAGTTTCATCTGTCACTGTTACTGCTACTGTTGCTACTGTTGCTCCCAGTAACTCTATTATGGCTATTAGTAACTCAAGTAACATTGTATCCGGGACAGATTGTGTGTTCACTGTATTAGAAGCTGCAGACATCCATGTTGTTATGTTGCCTATGTTACCTGAGCCACCGACCGGGATGGAGCCAGAGTGGAATTTGGGCTTGGATCCCGCATTTCATAGTATCCCTGGTGAGCTGCAAGAAGGAGGGGATAAAATACCGGGTACCCCTGATGGCGAGAATTTATTTTCTATGGCTGAGGAGTTGGATTCTATTGTGACCTGGATAATAAAGATGTAGACGGTTCTGCAGATAATAACGACACAGATAGCCCTCCCACAACCGCTGACATGCCTAGACAGGCTTCTAGTTGTGTCAGGAGGAAAAAGCACTCAAGCTCCCGGCATCAGAGTATACATTTGGATTCTAATGCCCATCTCCAATGGGACTACTCTACCTCTAATCCTGGAAGTGAGGGGGCCCAGGGAGGCATAGGACCTGGATTTCAGGAGGAGAACCTCCATGCTTCAGGAACTAAGAGTGAGCTGGCTCCCTCAATGTCTCTAATCTATGCGACTCTTAAGGCAATGCAAGTTGAGGCTCGCCAGGAGCATAAAATAGCGCAATTGGCGACAAAGAAAATCCAGGGAGCTATCCGAAAGACCACGAAAGCTTGTACTGAAGTTGTGGCTCGAACAACGGCTTTGGAGGAACGTGTAGTAGGTCTAGACGCTGGGCTGGAGAGCACTGAGCAAAAGACATCTGCTACCGATGCTAGAATGATGGACATTTTATGGAAACTTGAACAGTCTGAAAATAGACAACGAAGGAACAATTTGCGCTTGCTGGGTATAGAAGAGAAAGCTGAAGGAGGGGATATACGTGGCTTTGTGCTCAGGCTCTTCAAGTCTGCTTTCCCAGAACTTTCACACTGGAATTGGGAAACTGAGATTCAGCGTTCCCACCGATTCCTGTTAATGGTAAAGAGTAATCCCGCCTGGACCTAAAACCACGAGCAATCTTGATGTTTTTGGGGATTTTTTTATTGCAGCAAGAGATATTTGATAAGGCCCGGCCGGATGCTAAGAAAGTAGCAGAAGGGCAGACTTTTTTTGTGCGACCAGACTTCTGCCACACAACCGTTGAGAAAAGATGGCGATTAAGGCAGATGATCTCCCCCTTTCAGAAACTTGGTTGTGAAGTATATCTGATGAACCCTGCTTGGTTGAAAGTTATACATCAAGGGTGTGTCAGGGTATTTACTTACGAGATACAGGCAGGGAGCTATCTAAAGGAGATATCTGGTGATTGGGCGAGCCTGTGTTTTGTCTGAAAATTATAGGTTGGGGTCTGGGGTTCGGGGCTCCGTCTCATTTCTGGTTCCTTTTTTTTCTTTTTCTCAGATGTCTCTCCTTCTCCATCTGTACCAATAGAGGGGGTCTTGGGTAGGTTTTCTGTTCCTTTCGGCGGGGACGAATGTATACATTGTACTGAAGGGTTTATGGAAAGTAAACATAGCGTGGCAAAGGGGAGGGATGGCAGGGCTTGGCTCCTTACGTGCTTTATTTTGCTACAGGTCAGGGAGCAACAGGGGGCGCACTAACGTGGAAGGCATCACAAGGGTCTGGAGACCTTTTTGCCTTAGTGATGGGTGTGGGGGATGGGTGCAGGGGTAGGTGGATCCATTTTAAGGGAAGGGCAAATGGAAGTTGCTGGGGCTGTCTTGAAATGTGTTTTTTTTCTGAGGCTATGGTTATTATTTATTGGTGTATGTACTATAAATTATGGGGTGTGTTAGGATAGCCACTATCAATATTTGTAAATTAAATGATCCAGTGAAACATCGAAGGATAAAAGAAGATGTTCGAATCCTGAAGGCAGATATAATCTGCCTCCAGGAGACCCACATTGAAGCCAGCAGAGGTAAGATTATGGAGCTGGATGGGTTCCAGCTGATTTTATGGTCTAAGTAGGAGGTTAAGACTAGGGGGGTGGCAATACTTGCTTGCTGGGGGGTGGCAAATTTTTCACGCTCCATTTTGGTCAAATATGGTAGATGGGTAATTACTCAATGCTCAATTGATAACAGCTTGTTTACACTGTGTTCTGCATATGGCCCGGTGTTAGATGACCCTGATCTGTATGATTGGCTGAGAGCTGAATTGGTGGGTTGGCCGTTGCCGGTCATACTGTGTGGTGACTTCAATAATAATCTGGATTGTGCAATATCCAATCACCCGTAAATAATATATCAAGGGCGTAAGCCGAAAGTATTTAGATCTCTCAGCCAATTAATGGAGTTGCACGGGTTGGTGGATATTTGGGCATTAACACAAGGCAAGGATCCTGGTTTTACTTGCTATTCTGCTCAGCACCAATCACATTCAAGATTGGATTATTTTTTTATCTCTCAAAGTCTGGTGCAGTGCAGTAAAATTGTAAAGTTTCCTAGGGTAATGTGCGATCACAACCCTCTGGTCTTGGAAGTAAATATTAGATGCCAGAAAAATGTGTCTAGCTGGACCTTCAACAGGGCACTGTTGAGTGATAATCTGTATACAGAGTGTATGGCTGTGTGGATCACCATATTTTTGCATGAGAACCTGGGTAGTACTAGTGTTCAGAATGTTTTGGATACCCTGAAGGCAGGTATTAGGGGGGAAACCACACAGTTTGGGTGCGAGGTACAGAAGAAAGAGAGAAGTAAGCTAAATGATCTGTACGAGGTGCTGACTAAAGTTGAGCTAAATTTGTTCAAAGATATAGCAGAGGGAGGGAATATCGATATGGCACAAACCAGGATTTTAATCGCTAGATCTGCCATAACAGAGATTTCTTCCGCTAAAGCCACGGGTAGATATCTTGCTTGGTGAACCAAATTGTATGAGAGCAATGAGAAGGTGGGGCACACTCTAGCTGTGCGAGTGAGGGAAAAGGAAGCACACACCCCGGATCGCGGGAATTAATGATCCCGATATTGGCTTAGTGACTGACTCAGGTGCAATTCTCGCTGCTTTTGATAAATTTTATCAGAGGTTATATTCTGAAGATATCAACGATTAATCCGGGTTGCAGGCAGAAATCACTGGATATCTCGATAAGGTTAAATTGGCTATTCTGGCCTCTGAAGACTGTGAAATGTTGGATGCTCGGATTCATTTTGGAGAGATTATTAGTGCTTTAGATTCAGTGCCATCTGGAAAAGCGGCTGGGCCGGATTTCCTTCCAGGCGAATTTTATAAAAACTTCCGAACCCAGTTGGCACCAATTATGCCTGAGATGTTTTATTTGATATAGAGGGGGGAACCTCCCCCTGTCTCTTGGAGGTATGCAAAGATTGTTATATTCTTAAAGAAAGGTAAACTGGCTATGGATCTGGGGGCTTATCGGCCCATCACATTGATAAACAACGATGTTAAGATTTACTCTAATTTAATTAGATGCTGAAAAGGCATTTGATAGGGTCTCCTGGCCTTTTTTATGGGCAGCTTTGAAGCATTATGGGATTGGGGAGGGATTCCTATGAGCAGTCCAAAGTATGTATAAGGATGCAATTGCCAAAATTGCATTGATGGGAACACAGACAGATCAACATAAGGCGAGGCACTAGACAAGGGTGTCCTTGTTCTCCCATGTTATTTGCGATCTATATTTTGATCCTTTAATAAGATTGATTCAAGAGAACCAGACAATCCTGCCAATTTCTGCCCGAGGGGGAGATGTGAACATTTTAGGGTATGCAGATGACCTAGCTATTACTACTTCTGCACTGCAGCAGGCATTAGAGGAAATAGGCATTTTAACTTCACAATTAGGCAGGATCTCTGGCTATCATCTGAATGATAGCAAGACGCAAATACTTATTAACGATAAGGTTGTTGTAGCAGACCAATGCATTGTATCAAGTGCCAGGTATCTAGGTGTTGAGATAAGCTCTAACCCTGCAGCCATCGTAGATCTGAATCTCTCACCATTACTATGTAGTATGAAATCAGACTCCAGGAGGATGAATAATCTCCATTTGACGGTAATTGGAAGATGCAATGTCATTAAAATGATTTTCTTTCCCAAAATATTATATTATTTCAGACCTATTCCGTTGGAAGTCAGCAAGATATGGTTCCAGAAATTTGATCAGGTAGTGTCGTGGTTTTTATGGGCGGGGCAGCGCCCAAGAAGGACACTTAGGTATATGACATTATCAAGAGATCGGGGAGGCTGGTCCGTTCCTAATTTTCAAATATACTACTGGGTGATCACGCTGAAGTATTTGGGGGAGCTGGTGAATGGGGGCAATCTGGGAGGTTCTGAAATCTCAATTTTTCAATTAATATATGGGGCAGAAGGAAGGGGTCTCCTCTTGAGGCAGATAGATTTTGCATATTATAAGAGGGTTACGTTTAAGGTTTTGCTAGGTGCTTATAAAATTTGGATTGCAGTCAGGAAAAGATGTGAGATTGGGCGGCTCCATCGGTACTCTCCCTTAACTCTCCCTTAACTTCTTAATTCCGGAAATCTTTCATGGTGTATATTTTAGAAGATGGGGCGAAAGAGGGATTCAGTATATTGGGGATCTCTTTTGTGTTACCTAACTGTTTTCCTTTGATTCCATTTACGAAAGATTTGGCCTCGAGAATAAAGATTTTTTTAAATATTTACAAATCTGGGATTTTTGGCCAAAAGATGTTTGAATCGGAAACGAATTCCGTTATTAGATTTGATCAATAGTAATCATCCTGTCAACTCTGCTGTTTACAAATTAATTAATGAATAAATGGGAGATGATCTTGCCAGCCATTTCAATAGATGGTAAACAAGCTTACACGCTGGACAGGGGGAGTGTGAGGACTCCCTGTTGCTTAGTCAAACATCGTGCATCTCAGCCAATTTGCAGGTGCAATGTTTTTAGACTTGGTGCAATCTCTACGTAACCCCGGCACGTATATACCGATGGGGGGGCACTTTGAGGATACATTGTTCACGCTGTGGGTTGTTTGCTGCGGATAGCACACACATGTTTGCTA
Source organism: Lissotriton vulgaris (assembly GCF_964263255.1). Taxonomy (NCBI): domain Eukaryota; kingdom Metazoa; phylum Chordata; class Amphibia; order Caudata; family Salamandridae; genus Lissotriton; species Lissotriton vulgaris. The sequence continues at coordinate 493,214,697 of NC_141696.1, forward strand.
CCTGCCCTATTCTTTCTCAAGTACTATCTAAAATTGAACGACGACTGGAATCTGTATTGTGCTATACGTATTACTGACCCCTCAGGCTAAAATTTTGGGGATTTCTAATCAAGTTATGGTAGAAGCTGACAGGAAAATGGTGTTTATTGCAATGGCGGTATTTCGTTTGTGTTTGGCCACGGCATGGCTTGATTCAGACCCCCGGTCAGAACATGCCTGGTTTAGTAAATTATTATCTAAGTATAATTGGGTGATCTCTGTCTATAGAAGAAAGGGTAGGCGGGCAAGGGAAAAAGGGGAAAAATTATGGCTGTCTCTAACTAACTGGCTAAGCAAGGATTGGCATACAGCCTGAGAAGTATGATTGTGGTTGGGGCTCTGTACAGTATACAATTATTTTTGTCGAGATTTGTTTGTTTTTTCTAGAAGGATGGTTCTACCGGGGTGGGGGGCGAAAATTAAAAAAATTAATGGGGCATCAGTCACAGTTTTCTTTATGTTGTATTTGCCATGTTGCTCTTCGTCCTGTGTTTTGATGTCCTAATAAAGCTTTATTTATAAAAAAAAAAAGTAAGTGAATACAGTTTTATGCTGTCAATAAAGGCTTAAAAGCCATTTGCAGAGAGGAACAGAGCTGCAGGTTTGGAATCAGGGTACTGTATAACAAAGGGAAGAAAATGTTTTAAGAAGAGGGTGTAATTATTTCTATGTGACACTCCACCACATAGGAAGAATGCTGTTGCGCCATTGTGAATGATTTGGAGCACACAGTTGGCATGTAAGCACCAGACCCATCCAAGTGCATTGAGGGGATATTTTGTGCTCACTGCTTTACGTTTTCAGCATCATATATTGGTGGAGCCAGTGCTGGACATTTCTAGACGCTTGTTTCACGCTGTTTGTTCTTCATGAGAATTTTGTTTTTGGGGTGCTTAACACGCTACCTTCAGTTTCTTATGTCAATTACGTCTCCAAGCTCAGGTGCATCACAATAGCTCGTCAGCCAACAGCAGATCACGCTAGAAGGAGACTTCATCAATTTCAGTGGTTGGGATCACACTACTGTTATGTTAGCACCAGTGCTCCCAAGTGCCGTGTGGTATTACCAGTTCACTGATATGCTGTACTCACAGTCTTTAATAATTTTACGACTCGTGTGAATACGTAACAAAGTAAGGCTACAAATATTGAATCGTTAACAACTGTAGCAATTTCAACAGGACAAAGTGAAAGTAATTTGCTTTTGCGTTTCCCACACCCTGCTAATTATATCATTACTAAATGTAGGATTTCAATTAATTTGTGATAATTTCAATTGTGTAGCTCAATGAGGTGAACAAGAGGTGGAGAAATGACTTGGACAATGGAGCATCAAACCAAAAAAGAGAAACTCAGGGGCATATTTACCTAAAAATGTTGGAAGGTCCGATATTGTCTGTGCACCCATGTGTTCCGCTAGTGCTGGTGTAAAAAAAAAGTGCCTAGTAACAGCGCAGGCACCCTGCTGCCATGTTGCAAGGGTGCCTGCGCTGCAGGGACAATAGTTTATGTGCAGAAAGGGACACACTCCTGCGCATAAACAATCAATAATGGTGATTTGCTCTTTCCATTTGTGCTTCTGCAGCACACATGGAAAGAGCAAAAAATGAAGAGAAATTACTGATTACTCCTCGTACCGCCTTTCTAAAGCCTGGTATTCTATGGCATTAATTTGTAGCGCTGCCTCAGCCTTGTAAATCTGGGGCAGTGTCAAAAATCAAAGGGTGTTGCGGTGGAACGCCCACAGCACCACCCATAGCACGCCCCTTTGCCTCAGAGGACTGCGGCGGAAAGGGGCATATTTACAAGGTGGCGTCAAGCCACACTAAGTGGCATAGCGTCACCTTGTAAATATGGAAAATGGTGCTACGCCACCAGAGCACCTAAAAAAGTGATGCTCTGGTGGCGATAGGGGCTTGTACATATGCTCCTCAATGGTCAAGGACTATACAAGGTTAATTAGAATCTCCCGCATCCTTAGCAAGATCCTTGTGAAAATAGTTTGCTTCAGCGATTCACTGATACAGACACATCGGTCATCGTGTAATGCGCATGTTCTGTTAATTGTCAATGGATTTCTGTGTAATACTATTTTGGAGTTTGTATATATCTGTACCACTTCATGAAAAAAACGCAATTTCACCGGTATCGATTTTACAACACGAAATCGCCCGATTCCCATTTGAGACTTTGAGATTGAATTGTAGCTCTCTTTTATTCCTTCGAAAATAAATCTCATTCTATATGAACGCACAGCTCTCATGGGTAGATACATTTCTCGTGCAAAAGTCAGGCAATACAATGCACAGGACAGAATAGTGAAGGGGCTATGTTTCTGCAGAGACTGCACTGCTTAATGGTCTGCCCTGAATGTATTTAAAATATTACAAGCATAGAATGGTTGGTAATAAGAGATACGCTTTTTAATGGCAGTAGCGTGTTCATTGCCAAGGGTACTAGGTGGAACACTTTCAGGAAAGCATTTGGTTAACAACTATAGTGTGCACAAGTTGTAGCTCATTTGTCACACTGTTAAGAATTGCATGACCCAGTCTCTGCCTACTTATTTAGCGCTGTGAATTAAAAACCAAAGGGTGGCATGGTTCAAATGAATAGCATACATTTAAAGGTACTCTCATTGTACAGTCCACAGTACAGTACTGCCGACTGAAGAAAGTAGAGACTGTATGTATGTCTGGAACATTAGAGGGGCAGCCATTTTTTCCTCAGTGAAAATGATGTTTCTAGGTAAAAAAAAGACGTGTATGAGCCTCTAATGAGGAAAGAAGAAGGCATGATATTGGCTGTTCATTGGTGGGTTGTGTGTGAACTCATTGCCGGAAATGTTATAGACCAACCAATAGGTTATTGACCCAGAAAGGAAAAACAATCAGTGTTTGGGCCATGGAGTTTAAAGGGTTTAATTAGAGTGTACCCTTAGCATATATTTACAGGTCGTTTCACCTGGTCACTCTCCACTGGATCTGGAGAAAGGCTGTGTGTGCAGTAGGTGAATGGAAGGAACTAGACGCTGGGTGATGGAGGGGAGGAAACTTTACGTGCTTTAAAGGGGTATACTTATGAGCATGAGAAAGAGTAAAAATATGTGCTTGTCGTCGAGGGCGGTATGCACTCTCCTCCTCTACTAAAGAGATGGACAGAGGGACACTGGTGATTGATTGATCGAGTGCCAGCAGTGGGTGAACTGGTGCAGAAACAGAACATCATTGTGAATATTGTTCAGCAAATGGTAGGTTGGAAACATTGGGACCGATTCACAAAGGTAAACTGAGGCAAAAGTATAACTTTATGACTTTCGGTATTCACAAAGGGCATTTCAAATAGTAAAATTAGACTTTTGTCTCAGTTTTGGTCTCAGTTAAACTTAAGACCAAAACTTAAGTTTAACTGAGACAAAAGTCTAACTTTACTACTCGTAAATGCCCTTTGTGAACACCGAAAGTCGTAAAGTTAGACTTTCGTCTCAGTTTACCTTTGTGAATTGGACCCTTTGCTCTTAAATGGGCTTCATATTGATCTGCTCTGCTGTGGGATGAGGAGAGAAAAGGCATTGCTGACTAGGTTTGTATGCAGTGTGCACTGTGGTCACATTATGCTTTAATTGGCTGGAGTCCAAGTCTACATGGACACAAAATCCGCTACTGGTGAGCTGTGTCTGACATAGAAAAGGCTAGTGCCACACAATCATGATACTTTGGCATTGCGATAGGTGGTAGTGCTACATATTGTGAAATCTGAAGCTGGTGATGGTTCTACAGGGTGTCCAGGCTTCTTGCTCCACTGATGTTTTACTATGAAGGGCAGAGAAGTCCAGAAGTGGGATGTATGCAATATTTAGGGGAGGAGGTGTGGACTGACAGCTGGGAAAAAATCCTCGAATCCTGCCTTGGGCTCAACATCCTGTGATTCTGGGCAAATCTCGAATCTCAAAATGCCTAAAAACGAAACAATTAAACTGACTTTGTCTAATGTAATCTGGCCTTTATTTAAAGAGCTCTAATGCCCCTTGGCCAAGTTCACTCTATATAAAAGCTTTAAAAAAGTTTAAAAAAAGGGTCATGTAAGTTACAACCTCAAATGCATACCATTGTGAGCACAAGACAACAATGGCGTCATTCCTGGGTAGCTCTTCTGGTTGTTTGGCCTTTCACTAACCATTATTTATCTCTTTCTACTGAACGTATATTGTTTGTAATATATGTGGTTCAAGTCTGCCATTAATGTTATATTCTCTATGAGATATTGGCACCAACAAATATAAATCATAAGGCTTCAAAAGGTAATATATTCTGCTACCTTAGCCAATGTTTTCTCTAATATTAACTCAATAACATGTATAAAAACCTGTTGGGTTTCTGCCGAGCGCAGGACTCAAGGTTCGATCACCGGCAGCAGCTCAGCTCAGCACCATGTGACTCTAAGAATAGCTTGCTTAATCTCCCCGACTGGCCCCCACTGCCTTGAGAGACTTAAGAGTGAGTAGTTTGCGATTTACAAATACCGGATTTAGATTTAGAATGAGGGGGCATATTAGCAAGGCGGGTGATATGAAATTAATCTAGGCTTTTTAACCTGTATATCCAATGGGAGGTGGATATTCAGGTTAAAACCCTATTGGCGTTAATGCCTGAATATCGCTGGATTTCCAGCACTATTCACGCATTAAGCCGCTATCGCATTTGAGATGAAGGTTGCTATTTGCACGTTATCTCTGCGATAAAATCCAGCGATGCAAGGCGATAGAATTTTTTTTGCTAAGCTTATTTAGCGATAAATATCGCTAGTTGTTGATAAATGCCCGAAGTACTTAAAGCTTATAGCACTGGATTACTGTAACTGCAGATTAGCCTTTTGGCACTTATGCCTGATGAATTCCCTCCCCTTTGATTACTTTTCAAGTATCTAGATTTATCTCTGTGGCACTTCAGATCACAAGAACTTTGTGGGTTTGGGGAAGTGACATATGAATATGGACTTTACTTGGTTAGTGATGGTATTCTAAAACTTGTAATACATTGTTCTGTTATGCTGTATGCATTGAACTGTATTATTTATTCATATTTTATTAACTGTGAGTTGAGGTTGTTAACCGCAATAAACTATTTCTGGCTGTCTGTCAAGGAATATTTTCCAGTGAACGAACAATTACAACACATAGGGGCCTACTAGGATTTCGTCCACCTGCCACCCTAGTGTTGCTTTGACTGGCCGCCAGTGGTGCGGCGGTCCCGCACCGGCAATTAGGATTCCACGCCACGGTGGCATCCCCCATCCACAACATTGTGGCAGGTGGTGCACACAGCACCGCCCGACACAATTTTGTGGTTGCACCTTGTGCATTTGCATGCACAACGTGGCAGGCACCACATGGTGCCTGCCACATTGTGCATGCAAATCCAGGGGGGTAACCATAGGTATCCACCATGTGCACTCCCCCAATACCCTGGAGGCACGCAATGGGCCCCCAACTACAAACACTGCATGCCTTTCTGTGGTGGCAACGCCGCCACGAAAGGCTACTTCCCGCATGCATTGTATTATGGAAGGCAGTGTCTTGCACATGCTGTCACCATATTAAACCCTTTTCCGTCCGGTTGACTCGTTGACCGAGCGGAAAAGCGGCAGACGGTCTTCCCATCCGCCACAGTACCCCCGCCGTCAGAATTAGTTAAGAATAATGTAATTATTTTCAATAAAAATTATTGCTGCATTGTTTGATGCAAAAAAGGTTATTAAAATATTTTAAAATTTAATTAAATTGCATATATTTTTATTTATTTATTTTAACTCGCAAACTCAAATTGTTTCTATGGGGGTCTTTCATTCTTAGTGTTTGGCGATGTGTGGTGCTGGACTTACTGCAGCTCTAAGCTCGATTACTTAACTACTGTTTCGGTCTGTTTTATGCATTGGTAACTTTAGAAAAACAGTTTGTGAATTAGAATGGGCTTCCTCTTTTGTTGGTGGGTAGGCATGTGTGCTTAAATCCCTCCTTGACCATCTTTTAACCTCTCCTTACTCCTCCCTTCTCCCCTCCCCTTTAGTAGTGAGTATTCCCTATTTTCGGCCACTCTTATGTATCCCTCCCACATCTACCAATAAAATGTATACTTATGCTTGCAGAGACTCCAATCGGGGGAGGTTTCTGCGCAGAAAAATATAGGAGAGGCTGATGCAGAAGCTCCAAATGTTGATTTGTGAAAAGCATTTTGGAGTTGGATTCATGTATCAGATTCATGCTAACCATATGCTGCATAATGTTGTCCAGTATATTTCCCTCAGATGAAAATACCTAAATGCTGAAAACATAATCACCAAGCAAAGTATCAAAGATATCTATTTTGGTACGTCTTGTAGATCTGCACACAGAACAAAATATATCACCAGACTTTAAAAGGACCCTTTCCATTCAATCACCTTCTGGCATCACTTTTCTTCTGAAACTATACCTTATACGCACCTGCATTTGCATATGCTTGCTATCTACAGTTGCATTTTTCACACCTTTTTCTTTGCCTTGACTGGTGCTGGATGCACTGTGTTCTTGTAAATGCTATCACAATAACAACAACTGAGGTGGTATTATAAATGCCATAATAGACTTATTGCGCCCATGTAGAAAAAACAAAGGTTGACCCCCTTAGTTTTTCCTACTTCTGTTGTCGTTACTCAAGGATTAATGGTTGTTTTCAGGTTTAGCATTTGAGGTGTAGACCTTGGTTGCACGTGGGCATCTATCCTTATATCATGCCCAGCCACCCTCCCATGGGTTGTGATATGAACCAATGAGTTGCTGTGTGGGTGGTGGAGCAATGCAGAACATAGGTTGCTCTTTTAAACCTCAATACTAAGATCCTGATTTATATTTTGGTGGACGAGATACTCCACCACAATGGTGATGGGTATCCCATCCACCGAAATAGAAATCTCATAATATCCTATCAAATTTATATTTCGACGAATGTGATATCCCTCACTGTTGTGACAGAGTAACCCGCCCATCGAAATCTAAATCAGGCCCTGAGTCTGGTGGTGTGGGAATCCTGGCTCCACGCATCAACTATTTGACACAATTGTGGTTGCATTTTGAGTCATCGATATACACCAGATCTCTATGCCTTTTAAGCATAGGGATTAGATTCACACAGTAATTTCGGTTTTGAGGCAAAGCAAGGGTGTAGCACAGACAAAATCCGCCACCAATACCTTTTCATTTGTGAGTGAAGACTCAATGGTAACTCAGCAGTCAAAATCCTACAGAGGGCAATTCATCTGGCAGCACCAATGTCTTATGGAGCACGGAATAGGACAGTGACTGTCTTATGCAGCAGTAGGCCTTCTGAAAGATTTGGAAAGCAGTGGTTCTTATGTCTGTAGCTGTTGTCGTGTTATAGTACTGGAGCAGCTTAATTTAGTTCTTCTCCTACAAGTTACTCCTTTATGTTATTTTATATAGATGATTACTACTTTAGTCCATGTGTTCTAACCTTTTAATTAACCGGGGGGGGGGGGGGGGATTTTGAATGTATTACTGAAATGCTCCATGATACAAAATCATTTAACAAGTACATATTAATGTTGAAGATCTTATTAGAAATGTAGCTATCATTCACAGTTATACAAATGATTTTTAAATTTAACACCCAATTTATGTAACCATGATTTATCCTTTATGTAGTCATTTGATAATGCTTGCATATATATTCATTGTCAAAGTGTACTCTAACTGCTGTGTTACCCAAGGTCCTAAGCTTCTGAATTTTAATGTTTTACTATCACATGAGCGCTGTGTTGTTTGAATGTTCTCTTTTCTACAGGTGCAGATGCAAGGCTTTGTTAGTTAGAATCAGGAAATGTCTGTTTGTAGTGATAGTAAGGTACGGGAAGAATTTCTTGGCAAGAAGAAGTGTTGACAAGCTGGTGAATGAGTTCTCATGGTGGAGAAGGGACACTCAAGGACAATCAAATGTGCCCCATCAAGAGTGTAGGAGACGAGCTGGATGTTGCGAATTTCTACCTAAGACAAATGGAAATGTCCTGAAAAGTGATGCCGTTTTTGACCTTGAATGCTTGTATATTAGTAGACATTGTATTGTTTGTTAGAGTAGCAGAACCATTTGGATTCCACGAGGTTCAGACCTCTGATGTGATTTCTCTTGTTGTCTAGCTTCATGATATATTTCGTAGGTTTGGAGTACTTTTACGAAAGACTCCCTGATTCTGTCACCTGCTCCTTGCTTCCCATATCTTGCTAGGGTTTTTCCCCGAAGTTAGTATAGTGTAGGATAAATTAGATCTATCAGAAATACTAATGACTAGTCAGAAACAGCTAATTCTGCAAGTAAAACCTGTAGGTTATTTTCCTCTTCTGTTGTTTTGCAGCCACTAAGTTTTTGGTTATTGTTTAGACTGAACTTTAGTAGGAGGTTCAGATTTATTCTTGTGATACTATATTTCTATATTATGTGTTTTTGAGTTTAGTATAAAACCCTTTACCTTCCTTTAGTAGTCTTATTTTTTTCTTGAGTGAAGAATTTGATTAAGCTATTTTTGAAATTTTTAACTTGGGTTTACTCCCTCTTACCTCTCAAGCAAAAAATAAAGAATCATCGACCAAAGAGAGAAAAGTACTATCAGAAATTGAGCATTCTCAGTGCACAAGCGGTAAGTAGCTGTGATGGTGCAAACTTTAAACTGGGAGCAAGAACACTTTAGGATGAACTGCAAAGGATAGTTTCTTCAGAAGCAGACACTAGGCATAGACTAGTGGAGGAGTGCAGTCGGTCGTTTATAGCTGTCAGGCAATGCAGAAAGAAAGAATGGGAAGCTGGTATGGCAGTTCATTAATGGTGAAGAACACTATCATGTCAGCAACTCCACCAATCTTTACTCTTCATTAAAATGGGAGAGAGACCTGGCCCTCTTGCGCAGTGTGTAAAATATATCACATTAATAATGACGGTAGTGCTATTTTAAGTTTTAGTACATAGACACTCACTTTAATTCATGTTCAGAATACAAAACAAGTTTAGCCCACTTTATCTCACATGTGGTGGTGCGTATTTATTCAAGGTTTACAAGTCTACCCATCAATGAGTCAGGCCTGCTTTCATCATCTCAGCATGTGTAAACAGGGCTCTGGTTACTAACTTTTCCATTTGTTGCCTGCTTCACCCTTGAGGCAGGAGCAGCAAAGCCAGTGTCGAGGCTAATGAAATGTCCTATTACTTACCGGTAATCTTCCTTACTCCGGGTCCCATTGTCCTCGTCCCCTTCATACTTACAAATGGTATGAAGGGGACGAGGACAGGAGGGACCTGGGGGTAATGTCCTATTACTTACCGGTAATCTTCATTTCTCCGGGTCCCGTTGTCCTCGTCCCATTCATACCATTTGTAAGTATGAAGGGGACGAGGACAGGAGGGACCTGGGGGTAATGCAAATTAACCATATCGGTTCCTACCCTGAGCAGTTCTTAATTCGAGCTAGCGGTTGCCGGTCGGGGCCACCAACAGTCATCTTTTGGGAACTGCACTCATTTTTCCTCATCAGACATTTGCCGAGAGCAAGAGAGGTACAAACACACAAAGAGGAAAAAAAGAGGAAGTGAAAGTCGGAAAAAACATCAGAAAGGTTGAAAGCAGGAAGTTTCAAGAGTGAGATAAAGGGGAAGAGAGTGTCTGACAGTGTATTAAAAAAGGCCTGAGGTAGGTTTAAGATGACTCAGCGTAAGTGTTCGCCGCCTCAACATGTAATTTCTCTGGCTGCGGGCTTCAGAACAGAGCTTCGGGCACCAGCACCTATTCTTTTGCCAAACAAGCACTGCCTGAGTAACTGCAGTGCATGCTTTTGCAATATGGTGTGTACCATTAGTCGGCGGCCCTAAGGATGAGAACGAACGTCGGAAAAAAGAAAAACAGTTTCACAGTGTATGTACAATCACAAATCATTCAAGCAGTATTTCGTAATCCGTATCATGAGCTCATTACCAAACGGTGCTATCAATCACAATTTGAAAACAAATACACATAAAAGATTTGCAATTCCAAATCTCTGTTTCCCTCCCAGCCAAATACTCATGAGAGATGTGAACATAACATCCACAGCTGTCCTGGTGCCAGCTCAAATGAAGAAAAAAAAGCCAAAAAACTTGAAAAGCTTCCAGATTTTCCCGTTTTTTCTCAGTTCATAATTATACTAACCGCTAATTGAGCAAACTTTACAGCAGTGATTGTCCAACTATGCCCCACCAAGCTTCTTCAGACTTCATGAAACATGGCTGGATGTAATTATTTTGGCATGAATTTTGCGACTTGCGATGCTTGTATGCGTAATATCTTCCACGATTGTGTTTTTATCTTTTGTTTAAAAGTATCACGTCTTAGCATTTCTTATCAACTATCCCCACCATTGTGTTTTATTTCTTCCGTGTTTTTTATTGGTGAGTGGTTGTTTAATTATATTCGATAATGGTTAACAGATAGTCATATATCACAATCCCATGAGTATCTAAATCAAGCCTGGCCGTCATCCACGATTAAGCATCTTTGGAAGACCTTCATGTGCATGCTGTTACCATGACTAATTAAAGAAACACGAATGAAATGTCTTTCGCACATTTATATTTACTTTTTTTTGGCTGATGTTTTAGATACTACTTGCTCCGACGTATTAGGTCAGTACCTATGTGAACTGCTGCAGTGGGTCCCAGTCAGCAATGGTGTGAACTAGGATCTTGCCTTAGGGTGATCACATCCCTTCAGGCTATAATGGACACTGTTTATAATCCTGGATTAATGTGTGATAGCCTAATGCATTCTGGGTGTTGCAGTCTTGTTTTGCATCCATTCAAGTAATTTTACTAACACACATTAAATCGATGATCTGTAGGTTAAACGTTCAGGACCGGAGTAAGTTTATTTAATAAAATGGAGTTAGGTGGTCATCCTAACACAACACGATGCACTAAACGCCATACCTTGGGTTTCCCCCAGGCCACTATCTGCAGAAAATCCAAACGCTGCTCAGCAACCAGGGAAATGTATATATTGTGTAGAGTCTGTAACACTGACCTGCACACTGAGGTTTAGTGCCACGTCCCTTTCTTTGTACCCAGCATGGAACTGGGCCAGGTGGAAAAACTAACATTAACCTGCTAGTGTTGACATATGTTTCTTCTAATATTCATGGTAAAGGGAAAGACTCTTCACACCTAATGGAAGCCTGAGGTTCACTTTATCCTATACTAAGTACTACAATTGTTTGCCCAACACATAGGTGCTATACACAGAGTCACCTTGCAGAAGCCAAGACTATCTCATGTTTCTGTCCCACCTGCTAGCAACTCCACATAACTTTACATCAGATTACAGCACTAGGGGCCATATGTATCAAGGCCAAATGGGTTCGCAAACGCTGAAATTCGCAGAATTTCGGCGTTTGCAAACCCATTTTCGCAAAATGGTCTGTATGAAAGAATTTGGGTGCAAAATAAGGAATCGCAAAATTTGCCATTCCTTATTTTGCGATTGCATTTAAGGAATCGCAAATTTTGCGATTCCTTAAATGCAATGTATGAAGCAAAAAAAAAAATCAAAAATGCCCTTAAGGAATCGCAAATTACCACCAACTTATAGTTGGTGGTAATTTGCGATTTCTTTTACAAATGCACTTTATGCAATTTGTAAAGGTGCCATGTGACGCTCATACATGCCCTTAGGGCATGTATGTGTACCATATGCGCACACATGTCGCAAATTGAGAATCACTTCACATTCATTCCTATGGGCCTCCTGGCCCATAGAAATGAATGGGAAATTATTCCTTAACCCCTTCGATGCTCATGGCGAGCTCAGCTCGTCATGAGGCACGGTTGAGCTGTGCGATTTCTAAATAGCGATTCCTTAAAAATCGCTATTTAGGAATCGCAAAAGGGACTGTTGATACATCTCGCCCTAAGTGAGAATTGGCTGCCATTTCATAGGCATTCATGAAAATACATTTTTATGGACCTCCTGTCAACAATAAACTGAAAAAACTATGTATGAACTTCCATTGATCTGTGGGCCAGGATTCTCCCAAAATCTGGAATCTTACCAACAGACCTACGTTTGTCATAGTTTTTTTTATAAACAGTATTTATATAAAATTCACCAAGCCATGCAGGCAGCGAAGTGCTTTACAAGTACAAGCAGTAAGGTTTACATTTTTAATTGGTATAGTAAGAGGTAGAGAACTGAACATAGAATAAACTAGTTTTAAATATGCGTCCTGAAGATATGGGCTCTTAGATATTTTCAGAAGGAATAGTAGGTTGGTATTCAGGCTGATGTTTCCTGTTAGGTGGTTCCATATTCTCAGGAATTGACAAGAGAAAGCTTGATTAAGAGATTTGATTGTCCTGTATTTTGATATTTCTAGGAGTAAACAAGATTTCCTTCTTGTTTTTTGTGCCTCCCATGGTTTATTACTTTAAATGATTATCTTATTTGTTTTATAATGTTTGTAGCCACAACTGGAGTGAGTTGAACATGTAATAGTCAAATGAATCATCTAGATACCTCATTCCTAACACATCGCTGTGATATGATTTAAACCTTGTTAGTAGAGAATAAACAAACCTTATTTCAGTTGCTTTCTTACTATTTTTGCTGTTTTACATTGTGTGTAGAAGTAGTGGACGCGTCATACAAAGAACAGTTACAGAAGAAGCATCAACAGCACATAAGCATGGACTCCTTGTGGAGTATCAGTATAAGCTTCCCTCACTTGCACAGAATAGTAAAGGCACATGCAACTGCAGTGCACGCTTCCCTCACAATGTGTGTGAAGGTGTGTGAAGGTATGTGAAGGAATATATGTGAAGTGGTGTGTGCTACAGGTCATGCATGTTGGTGCAGTTATTTCTATGGTGGTTGGTTAATGATGTGTGCGCTTGTGCATGATTGTCATGGTGCATGAAGTGGTGTATATATAGTGTAACTGTGATACGGCATGTGTTATGTGATGCTGTGTTAAGTCGTATGTGTGATTAGATGGTATAATGCTCAGTATAGGTGTATGTGAAGATACATATTCACGTGACTGTGGAATGATGAGCGTTGTGTAGGGTGACAGTGTGTGGTGTGGTGTGTGATATCAAATAACCCTTTAATGGACTAGGTCTTGTTTATCAGACTAAGTTGCTCCTGCCAGATTACTTGTGGAATGGCTCAGGGCCTAGCAGGAGGTGTGTTAGACCTTTAAGCTATAGTATGGTTAATATCACCAGCAAAATCAGCTGCCTTCTTTACACATCCCAGAGTTGTTGAAAGATACTAGACAGTGGGATCGGAAGGGAATCCGTCTCTCGAGCTGCCTCAGCTAAGTCCTAGCAGTGAAAAACAGAAACTGCTGATATTTGCATGCATTAACCATTGTAAATGTAGAAAATGTGTCCATAAAACTAATTGATAACAACGCTAATTTGCCTTGGGCTTCAACAAAGAAAAAGCTTTTAAAATAACACACAGACAAATTGTGCAAAACGTACCAGGCTTTCATTTCTACTGCCATGCCTCAGCTATGCCTCTTCTTTCTATAAAATAAATGCTTTTAGGAAATGCTGAACCATGCACAGGTCTATTCAATATCTTGACCTTAATGTGACTTGACCTTAATGTAACTGCAGTATTTGCCGAGATTGTAAAATGTATTACTTTCTTCAGCTACATGTTCTTGATGAACTGAAACTAAACTTCTTTCTTCGTCGTAAATTCATATGATACTGAATAGGGAACCGTGTTTTAACAATAAATGTATGCTCATAGGGAATAAATGCCTTTACCTAACAGGAGATCTGAAAGCAAATGTTTCTGTCTACAGCGTAGTTCATTTTTCCTCTGTGAAACATTTAATAAATGGTAGACGGGACACTGCAATATTCTTCCCTGGAATCCAAGGTAAGCTGGTCCCAGTTGTACAAATGTTCGCATGGTAGGATGCAATTTTTAAAATAGAGCGTGAGCTTCACATTTTTTCCAAAGGAAGAACAAAGCTGCTTACAGTTGTAAGATGACTTCTCATTGGCTAGGAACAATTAACCTGCAACTTTGTAAATAGCATGTTATCATGTCATTTATCATAGTGTGTTTTTTTAGCTAGCTAGCACCCATTTGCCCTTGGCCATTCCCATCCTCACTTGTATTCTCACTTGCCCCACTCCTGTCCACTTGCTGTGAGCTATGGCTGATGGTAAATGCGGTTGCATTACTTTGTGCAGTTGCTATTGAGGCTGCATACTAATGCTTATGGAGAGATGAGACTCGGCTGAATTTCAAGAACTACTCTTTATGGGGAGTTCGACTTAATTTAGATTTTGATTTGATGCTCCTTTGATATTGTTTTTTTTCAGAAACTCTTTATGGGTTCTGTTAAGTTGGTTTCGCATTAGATAGAATAGTGACTAATTTCCTTTATGGAACACACTGTTATGTTGCTATATTAGTGATTCTGACCATTTTTTTAACTTGATGATTTCTATAACCAGATTATCTGATTTACTAATTGAATAAATAGACGAATACAAATTATTTACTAATCTCTTAATGAGAAATAAAGGTTTTTTAAATCTAACTTAAAACTTTTATAATTGACTGAACTTAAAACTGTAAATTATATTGATGATTGATATGATTTGAGCTGGTTTCCATTCATTTACGGTGGCAAAGATCTGTTGCCTCGAAGAAGAAGAAATAATAGCGTGGAGTTGGAGTCTATTCCTATAAGTAAAAAGGTTGAACTGATACTGAACAGTAAATTTTGACTCTTTCCCTGCTTTCACCCTCTATACGCTTATGGAGCACAGAAAGCTGCAGAGAGAACAAAAGGATTGCGGCAGATAACAGCCCAAACTAAGAAACTCATCAGACCCAGTACCAACTTATGTGAAAACAATTTCTACTTGAGATGAGGAGTGGTGGTATCTGAAGGGGTGTGTCAAGGAACAGACGAGGTGTGTGTACTCAGTTCATGCTGCAAGTATTTTGAAGTTTGCCTCGCATACAGCTGTACATCTCATGATTCAGTGACCTGCAATGTGAACTAATTAAAATATACTGTTCAGAGCTATTGATACTAATTGATTGGTAGTTTATTAAATGTCAAATTTTTTGGATACAATAAGAAAATACTTAATTTTTCACTATTCATTTTTCACTATTTTCATCTAGGAGGACGGACCCCAAAGTACCTGAAACGATGAACTACATTTGCCTTGGGCCTATTGAGGCTTGGCCTGCCTGATTGGGGACATGGTCTGTCGTGTCTGGCATGAAGTATGCCTCCACTACCAGGCGTGAGATCCACAAGCATCCATATTTTATATGTTTCAGAAACGAATAAAATTTGTGTCTCCTGAAGAAGGCGTCTTCTGTACGCCAAAACGCTCGTCGACTAAAAATAACATAATGCCACTATTTGTTTAAATGTTTTTAATATAATAATTGTACCCTGTGGTTGTTCTTTGAACAAACGGTTTTATTTTGAATGTATGCTTATATTAATCTTTTTTATATAAAAGAATGTATTGTGTACGAAGGATGAATTAAAAAGCTTATGTTTTTACTATTGTTTTCCTTGAATTTCTGACTGCTCTCCCCAAGTCCCTTGATATTGTGATTTATCTCTTACAATGCCTAGGATGTTATACACATAAATGAAATATTCCTCCACCACCAGGCGTGAGATCCACAAGCATCCATATACTGAAAGACAGGTATGGTACGCACCACAGGCTCCTTATTGTAACACCCACTGATCAGTCCAACAATCTGATCTTCAGGTAAGTCACAAACTAAGCTAGCCCCAATGCTCTCTGGGCCCGTTCTGGAGCTCAACGGATAGCTCCCTCGTAGCTTGTGTGTCAGTGCGTTCCATCTTTGCCTGTCCCCAACATGGCAACTAGAGTTCTTGCATGAGAAAAGGAAATGGGTTAAGGAACGAGGGTCCTAAGCCATAGGCCATTTCATGAAGTGACTGAATTCAGTGGATGGAAGCAACTTAATGTGAGGGCTTCACAGGGTAAGGAATCACTGGCCTGACAAATGTCAATGCATCGATTTGCAATGAAAGCAGTTACCTGATGCCAGCACTCTGGTACAGGAATCCCATGAATGGCAAACAGAGGATGTAAATGTAAATGTAAATGTAAATGTATAGGCATTTATATAGCGCACTACTTACCCGTAGGGTCCCAAGGCGCTTCGACCGCTGCGAAACCCTTCCTGGCTTCCCTGAGAGATGGTCCCTTAATGGGTATCTCCAGGGTGAGACCAGGCATCCCCGGCGGTCTGGTGGGGCCGTTAGTGAAGATGAGGCAAGCTAATGCCCAGAGTTGCCGAGTGTGATCGCTGATCAGAGTGGGCACCGAGGCGAGAGAATTATCGAGTCCGCTGACCCTGGTCCAGAAACCTGCCGCGTCGGGAATCGAACCCTGGTCCCGGGACGTCCTCTGCTCTCGGGTCTGCCGCCTCTAACCAGTGAGCCACACTACTTCACTTCAGTATCAGTATATGATCTCTTTTATTGGTGCCTTCGAAGCTCTTTTGATCATGCACCATCATACATCCAAAATATTACAAATAAAGGCAGTAAGACCAAGGGCATGATGGTGAGTGTTGAAAGGCATTTTGGCATGAACCTTTATTTCCCTTTGGCTGGCTAACCTCATATCTCTTTTTGAGGTATTTCTGTATAAGCTCTTTATAAGCAATTTAAGTGTCTTTTCTATACTGTTTCAAGTGTACATCATTTGTCTAAGAATGTTGGGAGTAGCTTTTATCTTTGCAATATTCGTTGGCTTACACAGCAGTCTATGTGCGCAAGAGCGAACCAAAAGCTGTGGCAATGATAATATGATAAGTGAATGAACATCATAGTTAAAAATCCGGGAGGGTCAGAGCAAGTTGTATTTCAGCCCAGTGAAAAGTACCAAGTGTACTTTGTTCCAAGATTTTGTACTAAACATATCCGAACCGTCTGTTTTTAATAACAGCACATTGCACAACCATCTGTAGGCAGGCGCCTCTCAAAACACAGGATTGTATCAATGTGCGATGATAAGGCAGCTCAACTGAGATTTTAAGTTTTATTTGATGATAAAATTACTGACATGGCCTCATGCTGTAGTTACTGTAAAAAGCATTCTAACTATCTCAACGGAATCGGCTTCTCACCCAAAACTGGAATTAAAACTAGCCGCAACTATGCTTCAAAATGAAAATGCAATCTATTTACGTAATTCCTTAAAGCGATTTTGATCTCGGACTCAGGCAAATTGTTAAAAGTGTTGTCGATGCGGAAGTATCAAATAAAAAATAATATTATTTATCCCCATGAGTGGTTTTCCTGCACATTCACACGATCTCAATTGCATCTCCCATCTTCCTTGCCACAAAAACCAAAAAACACTATAAAGCATGAACTCCAATGGCCCATAAATGTATTTGTTTTAGTTAAAACCTAACTACTACAGAGATTCCTGCCATGGATTAAAATATTATGGCAATATTATTCAGATAATGATCTACAGTAAGTAATTATCATCACAACAGAAATTATATGTTGGAGCAGAAAGAAACATATTGTAATAGCAAAAGATTTCACTTACTTCCAGAGCACTAAGACAATGTTACTGTTTGGAAAACAGGTCTTTTTGGTTTTAACACAGCTGTACAAAAGAGTGGAAGCAAAACAAACTACAGTGTTCCCTATGTAAATTGAACGTCTCACAAATTAATTTTCCGGAGCAGTGTTTTCGAATTTCCTGTAGATATTCAAGAATTTCTTAGACATGATCAGAATGCTGGCATCCAGCCAGAAATCCCTTTTAGAATACCTTGAGATGCTCTGAATTGTTTCCCCTTCCAAGTTGAACATGGTTAATAAAAGTACAGGATACAGAATTGCTATCATTTGAGAGGCACTTAGCTTTTGTGTCAGACATCTATTAGTTTCAGACTTCCTTTCTTAGATGATTGATTGTTGGTTTCACCGTGGTATAGAGCTTCATGCCACATTGATGCTGTTTCTATGTGCTATTATATGTTTTAATATCCAATGTATTTGTTAACCTCAGAAGACTCGTAGACTGACTTGCAGGGCGCATCAAATGTTAGCATCCTGCATGTGTAAGCCATGGTTTTTTAAAGAAATTATTCCAATGCTCTCTCTGCGATCCTATTGGTTGAGAGGGGCTGGCCTGGCGTGTTTTCACAGGTTAGATTAAGAAGATTGATTGTCTATCTCCCCTCTACATGAGCAGATCTTCATCTTAGTTCCCAGAGCTATGTCCTTCACATCATGGATCTCTAGCACCTGATTACTATTCTCAGGGTTTACGTGCAGACTCACATGTTCTCGTGAATAATGTACTCCACACAGGCACATTTAATCGTTTGACACTAATCTGTTTAGGACTAACATCTGTTTCAGAGGTAATTTTCAAATTATATTGTCCACTGTTTAGTGAAGCATCTGTTTCTGTACCAAGAAATCTCACTGCTGATGCCACTTGTGGCCATACTGAAAGAGTGTGGGCTCTAACACACATGCTTTGGCTCATGTTCAGCCGTCGAAGAAGACTATTCACTTAAGGAGTACATTTCTGGTTGTGTTCAAAGTTCTTATGGGCTCCGGGAAAAACTAGATGGGCTATGAAATGGTTGACGATGCTGGTTGAAAGGGGTGGGCGCGGGATACCCGACTTTATATTTGATTACTATGTATGTTTTTTGCAACGAATGAGATTTATGTTGACAGGGGAGTCAATTGATGAAATAGCGGAAGCTCCATCAATATTTTTTCTGCTATTAGGGGAGCATGCAAAGGGGTGTCTATTAAAAGAGTTGGAAGGAAATTATTACAAACATACACGTTTTAAGGTATTGGATTCTGCCTTTAAAGTATGGAGAAAGGTATTTAAAATCATTAAGTTTGAGAAAATAACATACTATACTCCATTTAGCGCTGATAAATTACTTCCTTCTGTCTTCTGGGATGGAGTGACTAAGGAGTGGTCAAAGAAAGGTATATGTAAAATTGGGGACTTACATGAAACTGATGGGACACTAGCTACATTTGGAATGTTAGTTGCCAAGCATAAGTTACCCCAATCTTCTTTTTTTAAATATCTCCAAATTCGAGACTTTTGTTTAAGAAAGCAAGTTAAACCTGCTCCTAATAAATTAGTTGAGGCAATTCGCCTTAAGAAAAGGATTGGTATGTTATATCAGATTATGATGGAGTATAGAACGAACGATATACGGAAATATAACATTTATTGGCAGAATCAATTAGGCGAACCAGAACTTGATATTCTTGACACTATACTGATGGCCAAGGAGGTCTGTTTATCAGCTAACTTAAAGACTCAAGTTTACAAGACAGTGTTTAGACTTTATTATACTCCTAAAAAGATGGCAACTTGGGGCCCATTATATGATGGCAAATGCTTCCGTTGTGGCAGGGCGGACGCCGATATACTGCATATTTTCTTTAATTGCCCCAATCTAGCCCACTTTCTAACTAGTATAGAAAGTTTTCTCTCCTTGGTTCTTCACAATCCGGTTAAACTATCTCCCGCTCTTATGGTATTAGGAGGGGGACAAGCTGTTGGAAAGGGCACGGTACTTTTTAAACATAAATACTTCTTATTTTTAGCCACTACTGTGGCGCGTTTATGTATTGCAACTGAATGGCTACAACCGGAAGCACCAACATATGAATTTTGGAGAGCAAAACTATATAATATATATGAAATAGAATGGAGTTTGTATGTGTTAAAAGGCGCTAGGAAAAAACGACGAGGCCTGTTAATTTGGGCCTTCATCAAAGAGTATCTGGAGGAGATATGAGTGAGAAATATTATTGGTTGCTTAAATGTTAAGAATTGGCTGATTTATCTTTTATCTGTGTTACATTGTACGTATAATAACTGTATGAATTTAACTGGTTTTGTCACTTGATACAACTGTGGAAATAAAAAAAAATAAAAAAAAGGAGTACATTTCTGGAAAGCCCTCCCAATAACCCTTCATCAATAACCATTGATCACCAAGTTCAGAAAAGCCATGAAGGCTACGCCATTTGGATTACTGATCACTTCCTTGTTTGTTAGGGTCAAGCTAACAGATACAGGAAGGTATCTTCTTTGCCCACTTTCGAGTGGTTCCCCTCACACACATTGTGACAGCCTGATTATTTAAAAAAAATTATAAATCTTTCTTTGCATCTTTGCTACCTCACAAAGGTGCTGATTTATAAATGTAGAAACCACCACTGGGTTGGGGCTCACAACAGTAAGTCCAAGCCTCAATAAACTATATAACAAACCAAAACAACTGCCAATACTGCCAATTTACTTCTACTTATAATTTTGGGAAACACATTGATCTTCAAACATTATGTACCATCGACTTCTCTTTCTGTCTAGAGTGAATCTTATTCTTTTTATTAACCTTTTACATATCAAAATCACATATTTAATTCAATTTTAACACATATTTAACATTTGCACCTCAGAACAACATCAAATTCGCTAAAACATAATTTACTCTATCATTCTTTCACTCGCTCATATTTACCGTACATGCACTTACATTCCTCACACAACCGCACCACACACTCTCAATCTTGAATTCGAAAAGAAAACAATTTTTTGCTTGTATTATTTACAAAAAACAGCCATGGGAAATCAGATCACAATAAATCAAACCATTTTTACAATTAAACATCATTGAAAATTCCTACGCCTAAAACAAAAACTGTTCTACACGTGTCAAACTCTCTAGCAATTAAAGAGTTCTCATCAGGACCACGTAGCTTCACACTGTTCAAATCACTGGACTTTCAGATGAAAACAAAAAAATATGCTGTTGAGATACCCGTGTCTTTGGAATGGAAGAATATGTGCTATCCAACTCGACCATATGATCCCGGCGCTTGTCCCGGTTGAACGCGGAAGTTTCGGATCGAGTCCAGCACGTTCCCCGTACACCAGAAAGGAAAGTGAAGTAAGGCACCCCGGGGACATATTTAAAGAAAGTGACTCCTACTACAAAAACGGAAGGGAGATCACCAGAGGGATCGTATGGTCGAGTTGGATAGCACATATTCTTCAATTCCAAAGACACAGGCAGCATATTTTTTGTTTACATCTGAAAGTCCAGTGATTTGAACAATGTAAAGCACACACAAAAACTTGCCAAAATCAGTAACAGGGTGTGTGATAAATCTAACAATGGGTGACTGAATGAGAGAAATTAAGAAATTTCTTTGCAAAACTGGCAAGCAGGTTTTAGCCTTCAACCCAGGTTCCCAAATCTGCATGAAATTCCCAAACTTCTCAATTCAGTGGCAAATTAGGAAATGTGCCTTTTCTCCACAAATAATCACGAATTTTGATGTTTATATTTATCAGGGGCTGTTCCTTTTCTATGGCAGTGGACAGAGAAAAATTAAATGACAAGAGAACTATTTTAATATTATTTTATTTTTCACTTTCAGGCTGCCAAGTTAGGGTGCAGCGGGGCTATGTCGCAGAATCAGCAAAGGGGAAGGCTGAGTGGAAAGCTCTGAAAGTGCACATGTCGGTTTGGCCGTCGATTTTAGGCCGGCCAAACCGACATGCGCACTTGGATATCTCCAGGCTGTTTCTTGGAGATATCAGCAGTGCTCAGGGGCACAGATCCCAGTCCCTGCTAGAGAGTGAAACCGGCCTGCTCCCGTCCAATCCCAGTGCTTCTTTCATGCTGGGTAATATCAGGTGAGCAGAATTGGGATTGCGTGGGGAGTCTGAGAGATTGTGCTCATGGTGATTGCAGTGCCAGGAGCAGTGAGGTGCAGCACAGGAGCAGAAGACCATGGAGGGGGCGGCTGGCAGCAAAAGGTTAATGTATTTTTTTATTTATTTTTTCCTTGCGTTGCCCCCTCCCCACATTAGATTGGATTGCCAGCAACCGCTGCTGATATTTATGAGTTTTACAAAAGTTCTATATGGAACTAACAGTGTGAACCTTTCTAGTGGTCACAAATAATTGTAGAACCCCGCATTCATCAGTCATCATATGTGATTTTAAAAATTAACAAAATAATATTTCAATCCTCGGAAAACACTCCACATCTATTAATGTATTTGAATCAGATTGCTTGTTTCTCTTTACCAGTTAATCTTGTGCAGATGGCCAAAAACAACTTGGTAATATTTAATGCCTTCAATGGTAGCTCGGCCACCTGGAATACACTGTAAACTAGGGTAGCATGAGAAACACAAAAAGGAACACAAAACAATAAAAGATAAGAGAGGGTCATGTTAAAGGTTCTTATGGTGATCTCTCATTTACGTAAATATAATGCAAAAAAACGTTTAAATAAAACGTCCGATGAAAAAAAAGTTAGCAACATCAAAACATGACTTTTACTAATGTCATTTTCAAAGATTGACCTTTTCACTAAGTAACAAAGAGATACATACCAGAAAACTATCATAATAAAGTTCACAAAAGAAGGCAAAAGTGTAATTTGGGACCATAAGTGGGTGTTACAAGTAAACTCATCGATTTGACTGCTGTGTACATGTTTATTTCAAGTGGCTTTGTATAACCCAGAGAGCAGGGTGCAGTACATTTAAAATGCTGGACATGTACTTTTAAATTTTACATGTCTTTAGGGCTCAGTATGTGCTGGCTGCAGCACCATCCGCAATGCTAAATTGCCATGCTGAGCATTTCCCTGCCCTACGTGGCAGGCACCAAGCGGTGCCTGCGACTTGGTGCTTGGAAATGCAGGGAGTTACCATGGGTACCCACCCAGTGCAGCAACACCCCCCCAACAAGGGGGACCTGCAACAGGCCCTCAAAGCCAATCCCTGCCAGCCTTTCCATGGCCGCATCGCCGCCATGGAAAGGCCTTCCAAAACCCACATCCTAATTTGGTGGACGGTGCCTACCAGGCGCGCTGCCATTTTAGGTGCCCTGCACCCTTTGCCAGGCTATCAGGACAATTGCCTTTGGCGGTGAAGCGGCGGGAGACTTTGCGTCCACCGCGGTACCTACTGTCATCCTAATTGGGCGGTGGGTGAAATGCTCAGTGATGGCGGAAGGACTGCCACTGCTGGCCCCACAGTGGCGGCATCATAATGACCCTCATAGTTCTGAAAACTCCTAAATTCAATTTTGATTACTTCGAGGCCTACCTCAACCATAGGATAACATTGAATTACCTTATTGCACTTAATAAGTGATAACTTTCATTTGGGAGCACGTGGACAGGTCAAGTTTTATGTCTAAATAATTGTAACTAAAAACCCTCTTTAATGGTAAAGTCGGATTTTTGTCGCCTTTCTGAAAACGCCGCATTTAGACAGTTGGTATTTACTTGTCCTAGGCATTTGGTGCCTGCAGCCTACTCCTGGGTCAAATGACTAGGTGTAGCTGGCAGTTGGTCTTTGTGTATTGATCCCAGACATTGAGACAAAGGGAAGCCAGGGGTTGGTAGGATAGGCCATTCTGACTTAACAGGAGAGAGGATTTGTCACCTATCACACTTGCACATCACAAAGGGCCTAATTACGAGTACAGCGGTCCACAGGACATCCGCACTTGCGATGGCGTTCCGACCACTGCCACCACTGGGGTCCCACCTGAAGTATTCTAAATGTGGTAGTCAGAACGGCGTGTCCACTGGGATACATGATCCCACAGCGGTGGCGCAGAGATAAGGAACAGTAATATGCTGGCTGTGCAGCTGCGGTACAGCTAGCGTATTAGGGGTTGCTTGTCCATTGCCCCTTTCAAAGCTGTGACTCCATGCAACTAAGGGGGCCCTAACAGGGCCCCCTGCTGCTTGTGGTCCTGGGGGTGCATGCTGGGGGACACATATTGTGCCCCCTTGGAATTACACCCTGTTCCATCACAGTATGGCGTCCATGACATGGTGCATACCATGCCACGCACGGTGGTCTGCTTGTTAGGCTCTCTTATGAGCCTAACAGACAAGTGCCCCGAGATTGCCGCAGCATGCCCGACCGACCTGGATTTAACTCATAATCCTGTAGATGGGTGCACTACGGGCTTGATGGTCCCCTTGCTGGCATGGCAGTGGCGGGCTGAAAGGAGGACCACCAATCTTGAAATCAAGCCCAAAGTCTCTGCCTGTGCACTCTCTCAAAGGGTTTGTCACTAGTCTTTTTGTGACCCCATGCAAGCTGAGACCAGGATAGGGAAGAAGGGGATTCCTGACACCTCAGGGGTTTGAAAACCTTTATAAACTTCCACTACTTCAAAGTGGGCTCCAGCTATAAATATTGGACTCTTAGACCCAACTCTTCACTACACTGCTGGACTCTGTAGACTCTGCGAGGAAGAAGGACTGCAGTGCTGCTCGAAGAACTATCACTCTGCTGGACTACTGCCCGGAAGGACTGCTGCCCCACTGTGCTGGCTGACCTGCTGCCCCCTTGTCTGGGTGGGTGAGTAGAGCTTGACCTTCAGCTCTAAACCAAAGACCCCAGAGTGACTCCAAGGGCTAGTTGTTTGGCCTCCTGATCAGAAGCCTCAGGGCAGAACATGCTTCCAACAACCTTGAACCCAGTACCTTGACTCTGACATCTGTGAGTCCTTCCCTCCCAAGTGGTGCCATCACAGTCCTGGACACTTGGAAGTGGGCCTAAAGTTGCTCTGCCAGCCCATCTGTGGATGCAGCAGAATCAACACATCACCTCGCAATGCTGCGCATCTCTCGCAAAATCGGTGCATGGCCTCTGCTGCTCGATGCATCACCCTCAGAACTGATGCATCATCGCTGCTACGTGGATTGCCTCGATGCCAGGACTTGGCATCTCCCATTGCAACCCATCGGAACCGCTGCTGCACGATGCAGCTCCATGCAAGGACATTACCTCGCCCAACACAACTCTTTGGAACGGCATGTGCAATGCATCTCCATGCAAGGACATCACATCACACTTCGCTGCTCCCCAGAACTGCTGCTGCACAATGCATCTCTTCACCTGGACCTTGCATCGCCTCTGCTGTACGACGCATCCTTAAAGTGGAGCTCCACATCTCTTCGCAACCAGGACTTAAGGTACTCTTGTTCAACTGCCCTAACTGGGTCCCTCGGTCGGTCAGAACGTGTAACTTTGTCCTGGTCCAACGTGCCCAGATAACCACAGTTGGCGGTTTGTGCTTTTTGATGCTATTTTCACTTCAATCTTTAAAACTGCATATCTCCGGGTCTACTGACTGGATTTTTCTCACTTTGCTCCTAATTTATTTATTAAAATGTACTATATATTTTTCTAAATTGGATTGAGATTTTTCTTGTGTGGTGTTTACACTTTATAACTGGTTGAAGTGCTGCCTACATGCTTTCCACATCGCCTCTAAGTTCAGCCTGACATGCTCTGTGCCAAGCTACCAGACGGTTGAGCACAGGTTAATTTGGAGTTTGATTTTGACTTCACCCTGAGAAGGATTTTGGTTGCTGCTTGAGTACATTTTCACCTCCCCTCAACTAGTAATCCAACTTCTTACATTACCATAAAATGATGAATACACATTTTTTATTCCAGTATGATTCAAGAGCACTCTTTACTGCAGTGTTTACATTTGTCCTTTAAGTACCCATTCAATTGTTTTGAGAGTGAATGTCAGATTGGAAGAAACAGGGTTAAATGAAGAAATAATCTAATTCAAAATAAGAGAAGCTAAACCTTTGAACGAATATGTTTGAATACATTTAAAAATCATGTTTACCTTTGCAAGTGAATGCTTTTGAAACAATAATAGGAAATGTTCGAATTTTTGAAAATGTAATACTTTTCTCAATAACACTATTATCATGGCTTATTCTAATTTTAAAGGTAATGTTTAGTATCGCTCGTTTTGTGTGTGTTTTTTTTTGTTGCTTTTGCCATTGATATTCTTTCCCCTGTAGTTTTCCATGTCCTATTGCTGGAGCGCCTACATTTACATAATTGCTCACTATTTGTTTGCTTCTTACGTGGAGACAAGCAACGCATGCATTCGTCATTTATATATTTTGTGAATTTCGCTCTAATTTTTTCCTTTTTGAAATAACCTGATTCCCAGCTTAGATCAGCCGGATGTATTATGATATGTGAATATTTACATAGTGCTAATTCACAAACAAGTATGAAAGCTTAGGACAAGTGAGAAAGTCCATCATGTATTCTGAAAAGGCGATTTGTGAATGAAGTGGGTGGTAGGTGCTACTGGAACATATAATAGTTTAGAAAGTCATTTAAATGACCACTCCGGTCCTCGTGCAAACTGGAGGAGGACCACAGACAATATTTAGTGATCTCCTCCCTGGTGTGAACTCTGTGATGAAAGTGTATACACCAGTGTGAGGGTCGTTCTTTCACCATTGTTGAATGGAGAGCGACCATCCGCTCATCTTTGTCCTTTGCGTTTCAGCAAAATTACCCCAAAGATGCAGTTTGCTGCCGGAAAGCAAAAGAAAAATGTCCCTGTTCAGGGACACTCAAACAAAATTCCTGCCCAGTACCATCATACTTAGGAAGGTGGTCCTGGCCAAGAAATAGCAATGCCAGTAGTCCTCCCTTAGTAAGGACAAGGTTATCACCACTGTCACCAACCTGCCCTTGGAGGACAGGTTGCGTGATCAAGGATTTCCACAGAAATAGCAGGCTGGAGCTTCACTAGCACAAACTGATTGTTTTTCGTACCTCTTAATGGGGCGAGGTTGTCCTCAGGGCAGGTGCAATGTAAATTTATGGAGGTGCTCCTGCTCCTTCAAAAGCTAAACTACCTGATAAATGCAGTTAATAAATTGCCAAAAAATGCTAGAGATACAGAACACTTTAAACAAATTTTGGTCATGTAAATGTAACGTTTTGGCTAGCTGGGACTTACAATGAGAGCAATTAGCATAGATGCTTCAGAGGAAATGAAGAATTTGCTCAGGAGGGCTAAACTTGGACTAGGGGCTAGATGTAGGTAATTCTATTTTACCACTTCTAAAATACCAAATTTTACCGATTAGGTATTTAAGAAGTGGTAAAATAGAAGGGGGCACATGTAGGTATTTCAGAATAGGTAAATACAGAATCTGTAAGATTCAGTATTTACCGATTCGGTAAATACAGAATCGGTATCCCCCATTGATTCCTATGGGCCTTGAAGCCCATACGAATCAATGGTGAATACCGAATCCGTATTTACTGATTCAGTAAAATCCGATTTTTGCAAGGGTGCAGGGGGTGTCACTCTGACACCTTCTGGCACCCCAATTCCGGACTTGTGTGCCATGTGGCACACAGACATGCCCTAAGGGCATGTCTGTGTGTCACATTGCACAGGTGTGCATGCACAGATGTGCATGCACACCTGGATTCCGTATTTTACCACCCAATTGGATTGGGTGGTAAAATACCGAATCTGAAAGGCCTGCGGCACTCAAAGATGTGCTACCTACATGTGCTTTTACAGAATCGGTATTTTTACAGAGTCTGTATTTACCGATTCGGTAATTTTACCGAATCTGTAAATACAGATTCGGTAAAATACCGATTCTGTAAAGCATGCTCCTACATTAGAAAACCCTAGTACCGGTCGGAAACGGCCGAAATCGGCCGTTTCCGACAGGTATTAGGGCTCCTACATCGGGCCCTAGATTTCTGACTTTTCAAGGAATCCCAACAACAGCAAGAAAATCAATGATAGTGACATATATCCCAATATACTCAAATTGTCTCGTACAGGAATGTAAAATGCAGACATATTTACCTGTGGGAAAGTCAGGTTATACTGCATTGTGCTAATTAGTTACCTTTTAGTTTGCTCATTGATAAAATCTGGTTCCATGCAACTCATTCTCTGGGAATAAACAGATTTAAAAAGCCTATGTTACATAAAAATGATTTTAAAAGTTCACTACTGAAATAACTTCCAAACATTAATTTATCTCTACAAACAAATCGACATTTTTGGAAACTCTTTACACATCTATAGAAGAAGGAAGTTACTTTGCTATTCTAAGTCTAGTCTGGACAAGTTGAGGGGTAAGTGCTTAATAGTAGATTTAACTACAAGGCAGCTTTTTGTAGAACAATATTCATGTATGGTAAATATTTTGGCAGTGGAGGGTTTTCCAGCCAGTGTTTATGCAGTCTATGTTTTATCTGTTTATATTTTCAAGTGTTACTTTTCATCTCTGAGGGTTTGCAGGCCAGGTTAATATCTACAATAGCTTTGTCAATGCCCACAAAGTCATACGTTTGACATTGTTAACTCCCTTTTTCAGGTATCCTAACTTCAGAATGCCACAATCCATGCCTATGAACAGAATTACTCGTACTTGAAAATTCTGATTCATTTCGAGAAAGTGACAGAAATAGAGAAAGCGTTTATGATTCAGAAAAGATCTTGTCTTCCTCATCTACATTTTAGAGACATGCTGAGGTTTCTGATTTTTAAAGTAACACAATAAAGTATTTTCATAGTGATCAATGTATCTCATGGTGACTGTTAGCAAAGGTATTTTGAACAAATCAAGGGTACACTTCCAGCAAAGGTTGGAAAACTACTCCGGCAAGTTTGAGTACATTTCTCTACAAGAACCACAAAGAATACCAGGCCTGCTCTTGAAAATATGCACCACTCATAGATTTCCAGTACTATGCCAATCTCTTCAAAGATGAAAAAGTAAAGCAAGTTGAACTAATATTTCTATTCTCTTCAGTGAACATGATTATGGGGAAAGACAAAAAAACAAGGAGAAATAAAATTATTCCTCCTCATTACGCCTGCTCTGCGGAAACCGTATGGTTTTGGTTCTGCTCCAGGTTTACATGATGAAGTAAATCTGGGGCAGCATAAAAATCCATTGGTGCTGTGTGGGAAAACCAACAGCAACACTCATGGAAAGCCCCCTTGACGCAGAGTAAGGCATCGCAGACATTGCACTGGTTTGTCTTCCTCCATGTCTATGATGCCATGCAAAGCAACTCAGAGTGGCATTGCGTCACCTCATAGATATGATTGAGATGCGTACGCCGCTGGAGTGTCTAAAAAAAGTGATGCTCTGGTGGCACAAGCATTTCAAAGATAAGCCCCATTATGTTGACTGCATTGATGAAACAAAAAAGCTGAGCAAAAAGAGTGAGAAAGCCTATGGTAAATCCTCCCTGGAATGAGGAAATTTAATGTTGGTGTTAATATTCCATGACATTTCTTTTTCCACTTACATTACTTTTCTCCTTCAGATGAGTCCCACATCACAGATTGGGAATATTGGAATGACTGATTATATGACCAAATACTTTAAGTATGAGTCCTATTTTATGAATTACATATGTATACTTTTAAAGGTTCTCCTAAGTGTACTCTCATGAAACAGATGCCTTCCTTTTAGAGACACAAGTTGCCAAAAGTGATTACATTCCTAAACTGTTTTTATGGTGATATTTTCTAGAGCTGGGATTGATAGAAGTTTTAAATTCAGCCACCTGTATTCTTCCTGGTGGCAAGGTCCCTAATTTTATTGTGTAGCCATTCAACTGAAATCAACACTGAGGGTCATGTCATTGGGGTAGGTTGAGAAGATGGCTTCTCCATGCTGACATTTTGAAAGTCTACACCAATCGCTGTTCTGGCTATAGTTCTAATTTTTAGATTGGTTGTGCTACTTTCAATTGGGAACAGAATAGATCTTGAAAATATAGGGTATAGAGGTAGTAGCCATATCTTTCTTTACCTGTGACGTATTTGGTTCTGGGGCAAACTGTGTGGTTATTTGGCTTTCAGCAGCCCTTTAGGTCACCTGACGAAGTGTGGGACAAGGAGGAAGAAAATCACCTGCATGGACTGTTCATACAGATGCCATGCTCAGCTCGCATTTCTTGATCTGAAACCCTTGTTTCAACTGCTTTTGTTTTACTTTTTGCTACTGATAGGACGTATCCAATAAATCCATGAGTAAAGGCACGGTACCTATGACTTTCATTTGCTTTAATTTCTCTGCTTCACACTCCAGAATAGTCACAATGCTAATGTTCATTTGAAGGGAAACCTTGTAAATGGGGACACTGCAGATGTTGTGAAAGCCACTTTCATGATGCATTTGAACAGCATACAAGTGCATCAAACATGCTCCTAAGGCAAGTCAGCTTGCACCTATGTGCCTTGAAATGGGCCTGTATGAAGAATCTCTCATGCTCATAGATCTAATAAGGCTTACAACATTACTGAACTTCACAGACCTGGGATGCATAACTTTCATAGATCTGGTGGTTTATCACACAAGAAAAAGCATTTTAAGTAAAAATAACACCTTGACTTCCCCATCAAGACTTCTCTCCATTTCTTGAATACGATTACCTAGTCAGAAATGAAACGACACCATTATGGATGAAACAACTCCCATTACACTATTCTAGGGTCAATAATCAGTAGCTGTTTTAGCAATGTGGCTAATTTGTGACCTGAGAATATTTTACATTGATTATTCTCACTATAGGAACACTGATGGTCACTAAAATTCCCCAACATCCTGCCTCATGCAAAATAATAAGCAGGACTTCCTTAATGAACCGTGCTGAATAGGTGTGATTGCAGCGATGGAAGCCTAGAACAGATAGCACATTGAAATTAGTATACAGCTTTCTCGTTAATTGCTGTGTGCTCTCCTTGAGGCCCACAGCTCATATTCTCAGACATCTTAGATTTACAAATGCATACGACCCCTTTAATGTGCTGAATTCCAGTGAATGATTCACAAACACAATTATGCACATATGCCATTGATAGATCTCATTAATAATCACTAGGTCAGGGGTACAGCTAATTCACATCACCTTTTTTATCTGATTTGTAAGCAGTCACAGAGTGCACAGTGCGAGTTTGAAAGAAACGTTCTACTTGTAATGTAACTTTAGCACATTGCAAGGGGTGAAGTCCACTAATTATAATGCAAATTATTTATATTAGCTGCCTAATATGCAATGATTAATGTAAAATTAAAACCTGAAATGACACACATTTCAAATGGGCAAACTGCGGTAGGCAGTCATAGCTATTTGTATTGGCCATAGAAATGCTAAGAAGCAAGTTTCCGTTAAGTAGAAGTAAACCTAATATTGCTGAAATGTGCACAAACGTAATTTGATGTTTCTATTCTGTAGTATAGTTCATTGTCACACAGTGAAAATGTAATACTTAGAGGGCCAACTCTGCTCAATGCCTATGGGAACTGAGGCTTATGTTTCCAGAACCTAACAACACAAAAATGTTGTAGCTAACTTTCTGATAAAGCTTTGCAAGTCACATATATTTTTGCGGGAAAGAAAGAGCCGAACCTGCTCACCGATGAGTGCTGCCATCTGATAGGTCCAGAGAGCAAGAAGCATGCTACAATGTCTGCAACATGTATTCATGTCTTTTATATTTGTGACTGTTCCTAGTTAGGTTCAATGCTTTTTCTCCACTCCTAACCCACCTTCTTGTCCATTTTCGCTTGTCCTACACTGACGGTTGTGGCTACTGCTGCTTCTGTTAATCCTTACTTTATTTTTGTGCTTTATTTTTATAGATTGCTATTGCAATTGTATTATCATTTGCTCTTATCACTGAGACTCGGCTGAGTTTCCTGAACTACTGTTTATGGGAAGTTCTGCTGCTTTAATTTGGCTTTGAGTTGTATGCTCTATTGATCTCACTCTTTTTCTTTGAGCTTAAACTCTTCATGAGTTCTACTAACTTTGAAATTCAGGTCCTGTTCTTTAGAATAGTTTTATTCCTCTACAGAACGCGCTTGATGCATTATTTGACTATTTGTTCTAACCAAACATTTTTGTTAGATATCTGTAAACTTGCTAAAGATTTATTGACTAATTATAATAAAAATACTTAAAAATATACTTATCTCCTAATGAGAATTAAGCTTTTAAAATGTATTCAAACTCTGATCATTGACTGGATTTGGAATAGGAATTGAAATTTAGCTTATGATAGTGAAATAGCTCTTTGAATCATAATACAGCGGCAAAGATCCGTCACCTGAGACATAAATAAACCTGTTTGGGAACAGGGCTTAACCCTGTAAAGGATGGTAATTGAAAGGCTGAATCATAATATTGAATTTTTGCCCCAATCCGTGATATCTCAAGTCAAGTTTGTTCAGTTGAATGGCCTTCAATTTTGCAAATCACAAGCTTTGCCACAATAAACTTTCCCTGATACATCAGACCCTAGGTTCTCAGTAGAGTCACAGCTTTTAAATATCAGATGGCAGGTGTGCTATCAACAAGAGAACTGACCCAGAACAGTAGGTTAATTCATGAAAAAAGAGTGAAGACTTGAATCTGCTAGTGCACATGTATAGGTATAGATTTCCAGATATAGGTGTTCTGGGCAATATAGGTGTACTTTACAAGTGTTTTATTCCATTTCACAATAGCCTCCACAAAAGCCAACATATGCTTCGCTGTGAAACCATCACAGACATGCCACAGGTAACTACGTCAAGTACATGGGAACATTTTTTACCCATAATTGAGACATTGAGTACATACCGCATTGAGATATTGCGTACACCTACAGGGTGACATTTGTGCTATTGGAAATTCTGTCTACAGTACTATCGATTTGTGCAGACTGCACTGATGTAAAGCCTGAAGACGTCTGGATTACAATGAAACTCATGCTGGCTATTGTGGAGGCTATTGTGAAATGGAATAAAGCCCTCGTAAAACGCAAGATTGAAAACACCAATTGAAGTCTGAATTTTTATATAATTGCGTGTGTAATAAGGCTGTATAGTTGTCTCCTCATTGTGCACCACATAATTGTGTACTATATATATATGTAACATTTAAGTGAGCGCTATGAACCAAGTTCACCCTTTTGGAGGTAATGTGGGTGTACCTGCTGCTGTAGATCTGTGCTTGAATCCAAAATACACACTTATTTTGCCTAAAGCACATATTTGCTCTCCTTAAAACACATATCACACAGATAAACACACAAATGTAAGCTTATGTATTAATGATCACTTACTTGCCATTTCTCTTTCCCTGCCCCTATTTACAACCCCTATGTATTTGACTGGATGATGGGTGTGTGGCAGGAAAGTCAGATGTGGATGGTGAGTCACTTCAATCATCCACTGCCAGGTTCCCTTCACAGGCACAACCTAGAAGACTTATGGAAGCCCCCCCCCCCCCCCCGAGGGAGAAGTAGAGAATTTGTTTAATATTGCCTGTGAAAGGTACAGCGATTTTACAACCAAATACAGATATAGATATTGCAGAATAAAGGAGTTTAGACCATTTCGAAGAAGTGTACCCAGGCTTCAAAGTGGCATAGACTTAGATTATGAACAAGCAAAAGAGAAGTAATGAAAAGGCTATTACAGGAGCCAAGGAAATGATCGAAAGAAGTGAAAGAATGATCTTTGTACACATCTGCAGGAAGTATCCCATCAGCTTGTCAATGAGCTATACTTTTGAATAATTGTGGAACACCAGTGTATTGTTTCTATTTATAAATTCTCTAGATCTTGTTGGATTGTGTCCAGACAAAAGAGATGTTCTCTTCTATGATAGGCAGCCTACAAATGACCTCATCTTTTTAACTAAACATCTAGTGGAGAAATATAGTATCAGAAAGCATAAGCAACATTATGTTCCCTAACTATAGATATGAACGTCTTGAGAGAGAAAGAGAAGCAAAACTATTTAACAATCATTAGGAAACACCATCCACCACCAGGAACCGTCACAAAAAGTCAATAATACATGTTAGGATTGGCCTAAATAAAGTAGTGTACATATTCAAATGAACAGAGGTGTAAGGCAGGGATGTCTGCTGACCAAGGCACTTTTTTATCTCGTGTATTAAATATATCTACCACAGCTTGATAAATTGTTTCAGTTTTAATGCAACAAAAGGTGCCAATTATTCTCCATGTTGACAACTCAAATTTAATCACCAGGAACCCAGCAACACTTCATCAGGATTTCTTTGCCGCATCAGAAACATTTTTCGAAAGGAAAAAATTAAGATACATTGGATTTAATTAATAATTAAGGAGAGCTGGAGTTGGCCAAAGAAAACAGAAGCATAAATCGTTACAATTAATGCAAAATTGTTACAAATCCATTTACTTTGCTGAAGATAAACGACAAGAGGAAATGGCCCACCAATGTAGAGCACACGCTCAAATAAAAGACTTGAATGGCAGCAAGTGATAGCAACATATTTGGAGGCCATTAGGCCTTAAAAGAGTAAAACTCTCAAACAGCAAAAATCTCAAAAATCATGCGAAGATGTAGAAACACCTCTTCCGGCACGCAAAATTACCTACCAGTATTACAATGGAGGCAGTCTTGACAAACAAGTCTTGGCCTAAAGACGAGGGGGCATATTACCAAGCAATAGCGATAATTATCGCTATTGCTTGGTTAGAGACAAACATTTACCGCTGAGCTGCGGCGATTTTTACCGCAAATAAACCTTGGTATTACCAAGGTTTATCGCAAATGCGATAAAAATCGCCACAATGCATGAATATCGCTGAAAAGTCAGCGATATTCATGCATTACTGAGCTAATGCTCTTAGCCATGTTATCCACCTCCCATTGGATAACATGGCTAAGAACTGCTCAGGGCAGGTGTTAGCTTTTGGAGATATTCGCGCTTAGCGCGAATATCTAAAAAAGTTGGTAATAGGAGATAGCGATGTTAGCGACTGTTTTCAGTCGCTGACATCTTGGCACGCCCACTTTGCATGTCATTAGTGATAAATTTCACTGACATGCAAAGTGGGGCCCAAGATGGTCGCTATCTCCTACTAGCTGTCGCTAACTGGTGTTAGCGACAGCTAGGTAATAGGGAGATAATTTTATCTCCGCTTTCTTGGCTTTTAAAGCCAAAAAGGCGGAGATAAACCCCCTTGATAATATGCCCCGAGATGTGCTAAACTCGGGCGTAGTCATGACATCCTGTAAACACCATTACCCCAGGTTGAGTTGTTTACCTCCTGTTATAAGTTTCTGCCCTGGAAATGAGGCATAACATACAAATATGATATTTATCGCACGAAAATCTCAATGATTTGCATTTTTTCCAGGCATTTTCTACTGGTATATTTCACAAGAATATATGTTGCCCAACTTGCAACTACGAGCCCTGCACAAACTCCTTTTTACTGCTTGGCTAGTAATCATCCTCTATGAGTGAACGAGCATGACTGAGCTACAGTACGCCTGCTTTCGAAAGACATTTTAACCAAAGTAAACATCTTGTAGAGCAAGTACTGATGACAATTTGTGCTCTAGAACTAACTTCATTTTTGAAAAATAAGCTATAAAAATAGGCAGGGAATCAAACAGAAGTGATCCAATGCCCATGACTACAGTATTAGGATCATAAACCTCAAGCTCAAGCCTGTGCTTACTTCTTGGCACTTAAATTTCATTTGAGTGCACTAGGTAACTATTTCTAAACAATAAAAAATAACACATATATAACATAATATGCTTTCTATCCATTTTACTGAGTTGTCTCTTATAGAGCATATATTTTGGTATACTACCAGAATTATAAGTTCTAAATAGTGGGCTACAAAAATATTGGGGCCTAAATTTCGGCTACAAAATTATTGTGAAGATTACTATGTATAGGTAAGTATACATTTACTATTTTTAACTCCACTTATATGTGGTAATATCTTCAAGGTATGTAGATGTTTTCCCAACAATAGTAAACATATGTACTTACTTCTGAATCTTCACATTTACATTATTTTTGTAGCTGGGTACAATATTTTTGTAGCATATTTTTGTCAGCATTCATGTAAAGTTGTTCCATGGAATAATAAAAGGACAGAAGAAATGTGTTTAAAAGATTAGTTTGTCCTTAACAATATATACTACAGCATGTTTTGGTTTTGAAGCAGAAAATTATCACAAGCCAATCATTCTCACCTCATTTGAGACAATCGTACTACTATTTTGAGATTCTCACATTTTCAGATTTCAATTTTCTTTTTGTTAGCACAAATTCTTGCATCCATTCCAAAATAACACATGTAGTTCACGGTAGACCATACGTTTAATTTTACTCCAGAAAAAGGCATAAACATGAACACTCATTTTAAAAAAATAGGATTTTCTGACAAGTGTAATATTGTTAATATGGACAGGGGCAGAACTGTGACCGAGACATATAAATTTACTAGGCATTGTCTGCCACCAGATGCTGCCATTCTTCCTTTGTCTGTCTTGAATATAAATGCCAGATTCACAAAACAATGTTTGTTTTATTTGGCTCGTAAAACCTGAATAATGAAAGTAATACTAATTTCCACAGTGAACAAATGCTTTGAAAATCAGACTCTATTTTAACCAACCGTGTCAAAATATGCTGGGTCTAAATACTGCAACACAAGGCCAAACTTAGTAGAGAATAATACATTTAGGTCAAAATCACAAGCCATTGATACATTGATATTCATAGGACAAACATTGACATTTTAAGTGTAGTATGAATAGGTCAATCAAGGACTATACACCCGCCTAAGACTTGACATATTCCGTCGCCTAATTAGCTTCCCAAAAATGAACGACTGGTCTGTAAATTTGGCTAATTACCCTTGTAAAGGCACGATGCCCCAGAATACTATGCATGTGGTTCTTTTCTGTAGATTCTACAGCCAACTTAGGAAACCTTTTACACTATGCCACTCTGCATATCTATTATTGCAATCAATGCCTACCCTAGAGATTTGTTGTGGAATATCATCTTTTTTATGGGCTGTTTTTAATGCCAGTAAGAATATTTCACCAGCCCTTGTTTGGAATAGGGCATAGGATGCAAATTCTCTAAGGTTCTAGGTAGTGCGATCTATGTGACCAAGAGGAATTGGTATTAATTATGTAACACATCGCAGTTTGCACTCTTTTAATAGAACTAGATCTAAGTATTTCAGGACCAAATAAGATGAAGGGCATGTAGGACCCAAAACAAGGTTTTTGTTCTCCTTTCCTGCACTGGTCCTGCTCAAGCGTAGACCAACAGTGCTTCGGAAATTGTGCTGCTTTATTTTCTGATCTCAAATTCAAGATGAATTTCATGAACCAATTTACGCAAATATGAATGTTTCTTGGCTTCTCCTCTATTTCTTCCTCAACAGTTGTATATTAATTTCTGTATTAATGACACTCGATGAATTCTGTAATAGATCTGATATGTTTTAACACTGATTGATGTAGACTGGTTTTTACTTGATTTCTTCTTAGCAACTAAGAAGAAAAGCGTTTTATATAGTGGGCCTTTTGAAATATCTGGGCAGGACATGTATTCAAGCATATGCACTTTGAAACTTGGCAGTTATATGATCTTACAATTGTAGCTTGTTTTATACTGTTTCTCCTTTTATGCATACTTTTGTCTTACGGTATGACCTGCACGTTGTTGTTTGTTTTATGCGATGCGTTTATGGATGTTTTATGCTTCCTAATAACGTTATTAAAGAAAGAAAGAAGGACTATATTATATTTTATTTCTTTAGTTTATAGTTAAAGAAAGAAAGAAGGACTATATTATATTTAATTTCCTTAGTTTATAGTTAAATAAGTGCAGAAAAGAGAGCTAAATGAGTAAATGAGTCAGTAATGCAGCACTGTGATAATGAAGGAAACAGTTTTCAAAACAAGACTTCGGACTCGATGTAAAGATCAAGCTAGCAGCCTACTCAACCTAACAAGCGTGAGTATATTGTAGACCTCACTGTTCACCATGTTTTTCGGCTCTATAAAGCTTAACATTGAAGAGTTTGGGAAATCAAAGAGGGGCTGTATTTTAAAGGTACCCTACAAACACTGTGGACATTTGAGCCAAACCTTTGAACTCCTGCATTAGAGAAGTGGCAGCAGATCCTTGTATAGTCCCTTCTGTAATATACATTGGCTTTCCTGTTTTCAGTTTCTATTTTTGGTAAATTATGGTGGTTTTTTTTCAGTGTTTTCAATATCTTAAAAAACTGTTGTTATTAGTTGTTACACATTTTCACGCCACTTAAAACAACAGAAAAAGTTTTTTCCCGGTGTTTATAGAATGTTTTGCTTTTAATATTGCTTGCTTCCTGCACTGAAATAACATGGCATATAGACAGTGTACATATAGTGTATATGAGGTCCAAATAGATTTTTGCAAATTAATCTTACTGTAGTACACCATACAATACTTCTTCAGTGAGTCTTTGGGTCATGTGCGCTCGCTCTTTCCTTCCCATGTAAACTTCTGTGAAAAGTCCCTCTCAGCATTTATAGCTTTGGGCCGAGAACTATCAGCTAAGGGACACAGTTGGGATGACTCTTTCTTTGATGCCACATAAAGCACAAAATGATAAATATTTGCGTTTTATTTCCTGTGCATAAGAAAACAGTGCACCAGAATGGACTAAAAAGTCAATAGCACCCATCATTAACTCTGAAGATTGTAAAGATGCTTTCAGCATACCATCTAACAAGTGGCAAGGATCTCCTACAGGGAATCACTTCAGCTCGGGTATCAATTTTGACAGGTCATCACACAACCTTTTTTATATACGTAGCTGAATCACTGCAAATACAAACAACATCACTCCAATCTTTGTTGAACTTGGAGAGCACATTTTCTGCAGAGCATTACACGTGACACTGCGTTCCATGTTTCCCAAGAGTCTGGTGTGATGTTTTCACCACTATCCCAGATGCTTGGTGATATATATATATACTTGTCACTATACCTTGCATTGAATGTTTAAAGCCTGAGGTGTTGGTAATTCACCTACTATCAATACTGACCCACTAGAAACTATGGTCTGATGTATTAAGGGTTTTTACCCATTCTCTGTGGGTAAATGTGATGACACATATTAGGAAAGATTTTTATGAAAACAGCCATTTTACCTATCAGTGAAAGAATCAAATTCAGCCAAAATATCAAATATGAGTATATTTCGAATATGAGTATTTTGAGAACATATTTCCTGATTCTCTACAGTTTATAAAATAATTAAACTAGACCTAAAACATGAAACTAAACCCTGCATCATTAGACCAAAGGCCACAAAACTGAAAAAAGTAAAAGGAAGAAGAAACAATATTTTAGTGGCATCCCTAAAGAACAAAACTCAAGCAGAATAATGTTAGCCAGTCTTTCTTACTACTAGATTGTGTAACAAAGTTACATTGTATTGACCCCTTCAGGAAGAAAAAAATGACTCTTTCACTCTATTTTTCTTTTATTTGAATGGTGTTTAGTTTGTGGTTGTGCAGGTGTTTTTTCAGTGTTTATATGTTTTCACCGGAGAAGGCTATTTTTCTTTCAGTGGGGTTTTATCAGTTATGGATCACTGAAATATTATCGAATGCCAAAATATCGACCAGCAAAAATATCGTGTAAAAAATATCGACTGACAAAATATCGAGTTTCTATCTACAAACAGGTAAGTACAAAAATATTGAGTTTAAAATATCGTTTACAAAAATATAGTTTTAAAAAATATCGACTTTACTAAAAACACTATTAAATTAAATTAATATTAAAAACTAAGTACTAAAATATACTTAAAAATACTTAATTTAACTAATGATAATTAAATAAAGTAACAAAATAAAAAATATTTAATCATATTTCTTAAAACATATATATATAGTAACAAAATATAATTAAATAATAGCCAATATTATTAACTTACAATACCAAAAGAATAAAAATTACTATTCCCACTCCAGTGGGTGCAACAGTAGGGAAAGTGTTGGATAGCGTAGGGGTTAAAATTACTATTCCCACTCCAAAGAGTGCAACAGTAGGGAAAGCGTTGGATAGCGTAGGGGTTAAAATTACTATTCCCACTCCAGTGGGTGCAACAGTAGGGAAAACGTTGGATAGCGTAGGGGTTTAAATTACTATTCCCACTCCAGTGGGTGCAACAGTAGGGAAAGCGTTGGATAGCGTAGGGGTTAAAATTACTATTCCCACTCCAAAGAGTGCAACAGTAGGGAAAGCGTTGGATAGCGTAGGGGTTAAAATTACTATTCCCACTCCAGTGGGTGCAACAGTAGGGAAAACGTTGGATAGCGTAGAGGTTTAAATGACTATTCCCACTCCAGTGGGTGGAACAAAAGGGAAAGCGTTGGATAGCGTAGGGGTTAAAATTACTATTCCCACTCCAGTGGGTGCAACAGCAGGGAAAGAGTTGGATAGCGTAGGGGTTAAAATTACTATTCCCACTCCAGTGGGTGCAACAGTAGGGAAAGCGTTGGATAGCGTAGGGGTTAAAATTACTATT
Source organism: Lissotriton vulgaris (assembly GCF_964263255.1). Taxonomy (NCBI): domain Eukaryota; kingdom Metazoa; phylum Chordata; class Amphibia; order Caudata; family Salamandridae; genus Lissotriton; species Lissotriton vulgaris. The sequence goes on from NC_141696.1 coordinate 493,255,116, forward strand.
CCCACTCCAGTGGGTGCCAAAGTAGGGAAAGAGTTGGATAGCGTAGGGGTTAAAATTACTATTCCCACTCCAGTGGGTGCAACAGTAGGGAAAGAGTTGGATAGCGTAGGGGTTAAAATTACTATTCCCACTCCAGTGGGTGCAACAGTAGGGAAAGCGTTGGATAGCGTAGGGGTTAAAATTACTATTCCCACTCAAATGGGTGCAAGAGTAGGGAAAGCGTTGGATAGCGTAGGGGTTAAAATTACTATTCCCACTCCAGTGGGTGCAACAGTAGGGAAAGCGTTGGATAGCGTAGGGGTAAAAATTACTATTCCCACTCCAGTGGGTGCAACAGTAGGGAAAGCGTTGGATAGCGTAGGGGTTAAAATTACTATTCCCACTCCAGAGAATACAACATTAGGGAAATTAAATAATCCATATATTATTCAAAAATCTACAAAAAAATATCTATTAATAATTAATTTTAAACAAAAAATTAACAATAAATATTTAAATTAATCACCTAATAATACTAATTAATTATACATTAACAATTTAATATTTTATAACTTTAACTAATATAACAATTATTTGCAAATAAATAAATTGTAGTTTTATTATTTAATTAGTAATTATTAATTTAATTTCCACCCTATGCCCCTATAAACCCACTACCCACTACCTAAATTAAATTAGTTACATCTACATAATTACCAATTAATCAATTAATATAAATTAATTAACAATTTTAAATTAATTATTTAACAAATATAAATTAATTAACACTTAATTACTATTTACTATCAATAAATACATTTACATATTTAATTAATTATAAATAAATTACTTCCCACCCTATTCCTCTATAAACACACAACCCACTACAGAATTAAATTATTTAAATTTACATAATTAACAATTATTCTATTACTCTAAATTAATTAACAATTTTATTCAAATTAATTAACACATATGAATAATTAGCAATTAATTACTAATTACTATCAATAAATAAATGTACATATTTAATTAATTATAATTAAATTACTTCCCACCCTATTCCTCTATAAACCCACAACCCGCTACAGAATTAAATTATTTAAATTTACATAATTAACAATTAATCTATTACTCTAAATAATTAACAATTTTATTTACATTAATTAACAAATATGAATAATTAGCAATTAAATACTAATTAATATCAATAAATAAATTTACATATTTAATTAATTATAATTAAATTACTTCCCACCCTATTCCCCTATAAACCCACAACCCGCTACAGATTAAAATTACACAAAAATTATTAAAACAAAATTCGTTAAATATAATTATTTATAACATAAATACACAATGTTCACACATATAATAACATAAAAAGACACTATAAATAATTATATATTATTATAAATTCGATATATTGTACTATCTATATTATATACTTCGATATTTTAACTATCTATATTTTTTACAGTCGATATTACTTCACTTACCTTAAAAACAATATTTTTGTAGTCGATATTCTGTCCTGTCGATATTTTGTCCACTCGATATTAAATACACGATATTATGTCCAAACGATATTTTGGACTCGATATTATGTCTGTGCACCATCAGGTATTATAGGTTTGAACTTAAAACCCCACAGCCTAAATATGCACTATGTGACAATAAAGTGGGTGTTCCCACATTTACATGAGGCTGTGGCTCCATGCAGAAGAATAAGCCTGTGTGCAGATGTTCTGTTATCAGTGCAGATATGGAGGCACAGGGCCATTGTGAGAGGTGGTGCATAATAGAGTGATTCTTTCTGTCCCCTTTGGGAGCAAATATTGAAGGTTCAGAGAACGGGGAGGGGGATTCCTTCCTCCCCACTTTTTAAGGCAGACTGCAAGGACACTAACAGAATGGTAGGTGACATGCTAACGGTGCATCTGCAAGTGCATCCCGGCCTAGGCTGGGTTCTCAAAGACCACCCACAAATTGGATGTTTCATTTATGTGTTTGGTTTTGTAGCATATTGATTGTGAGATAGCCACAGTGTAGCAGCCTCAACTTCAAATGTTTCTCAGAGAAAAATTCCCAAACGGAAATCTGGTCAGAAATTAACCATTCGGAATGCACTAGATCAAATGTGAACAATGTGTGTTCATTTTTACAATTAAAATATCTGCCCATCCATCCCAGAAAATTATAGACATCATTAAATGTGCCATACATTTCTGTGAAAATTCCAGGGGGTTACAGCTTAGAGATTTATTTTGTGGAGGTAGGGGTGGGGGGGGGTTATATAGCGCATAGTTGACCAGAAAGTATCAGAGCACTTTACATGAGCACCAGTATCCTTACAGACAGACACAGGCACTAGACGATTACATGATTTGCCCAGAATCACAGGATGTTGAGCACCCCTGGCAAGACTTGAAGCAGATTCCCCAGCTTCCAGGTCAACCGCTCTAGACGTTAGGCCAAAACCTCTCTATTAGATTTACAAATTAGAAAATTGTGATCCTAAAATGCATGTAAATTCTTCAGGGGGAAAATGTACAATCCCAGCTATGTCGAAGCTGGAGGCAACGACGGACAGAGCGGGCCTCTTTGACTAGAGTTGGTTGCCAGGTGAGATGAGGTCTAGTCCTCGTGTTACATTGATGTCGCATGCATCAAGTACACAAGGAGGATCAGAATACAGATTACACATGGTAAAACAGTGTCCAACTAATATGTATAAAACTTTATAAATAATGCAGTGACAAAGTCTTTGTACATTATGGTCCTGAAGAAAGCTAGGGAGAGTTATCCCGGAAAGCAGAAACATGTCGACCAGATTAGGCAGTGAAGAATTATAACTGCTTCTTTATCTTCTTCACACTATTTTTAAGTAGGAATCCAATTTAGAGACGAGAATTAGGAGGAACACTACCACCCCATGTCTCCGTTGTATATCCTATTTTAATACACTCATTTTTTTGTTGCACTGCACTGATTAGAAAAGAAATCCCTTCATCTACACTCCTTTCTCTCTTACAAGAAATCTAACAAGAGGATACAACTCATTTCTAACTGTTCTTCTCATGGATGGAGAATAGAGGAGTAAGAGTTGTTTGGAACCCCAGATGATGACACTGGGCGCTTTATGTGTAATGATGGGATACCATTTATCCTAAAGTGGATTTCTTTTTTTTCAAGTCACTCTTAAAAATGACTCTATACTACATCTTGATCTAGTCTATTTACGTCTTTCTTTATACACTCAAGAATTTAGAAGACCATAGATATTTATTTTTTGATGAATAAGAGAAGGGGGATTTAATCTGTGCAAGTCTTTAAATTGTCACTCAGGCCCTCCAATTAGTGTTTTTGGAAAATGTACAAGGACAACCATAGAATGTCAAACCCCGATGTTTTTCATTGTAGACAGAGATTATCCAAATGTATTACCCCATTATAAATGAGACTTTGATAAGTAATAACATATTTCTTCCTCCATAGTTTCTCTGGTGTCACAGATAGGCTTTGCACCGCTTACATTAACAATCCAGCAGATAATATTGCACTAACCATCAACATATATGAAATAACATCAAATCCAAGGACAACGGACCACAGTGACACCATGAAAAAACCTTGAGGGAGGAAAAACATTATATCCATCCTGAGCTGTTAAATTTTGGCAAAATAAAGCATTACATTTTCTCACTAATGTCGGTGAGTAGCATCCTGGTGGTGAATGACCCACCACAGAGTGATATGAAGCTAAGATTTGACCACCACACACCAGTGACTTCAGTAAGGTAAGAGACACCAAATTTAAAAAAAACTTTTAAAATGGATGTGAGAAAAAAACTCAATAGTTGATAATCAGTTGGTCCTGTGTACCCATGCAAAATATGTTATTTGTGCTCCATCATGTAATTGTAGACAGAATCACATACAGTGCCATCAGAAGAAGCAACTCATTAACTTGGATTTGCTTCACATAAAATTAATGAATATGAATGTCTAAAGTTATCATAGAACATCTTGGTAGAAACAAGATTACTTCACTAACATGTATAGCTCCTATGGTTTTCTGTAATTGTTTTTGTAGCAATATCCAATGTGTTTTGATGCTCTTTATTATATCTTTTAAGTGAGTAAATACATGGCATATTTAAATTTTTATTTACTTTTTGAACTAAAAATGTGTTTTTTAAATATTTCCACTTTGTGATGTGCATTTGATATGTTTGGCAACATCCTCCAAGGTTTGCCATTAACTTTTAATTTAATACATTTTTGCAGAGCTTAGCTAGGCAAATTGTAAGTTCTTCAGACACTTTGAAAGATAATATTGAGTAATGGGTCTTCTTTTTACTGATGGAATAGTATCTCTTACTTGTGCTGGAGAACTACACTGAAAATATAATTCTTGCCATATTGTACATGCGATAATAAAGAAAGGTCACCCTCTGGTTTATGTTTTTCTATTTCAAAACTGGATGAAACAAATACATTGTTTTTTTTCTCTGAACTCTACAAGGTGCAACTGCGAGTGGGCAGTGTCTAATGTTTTCTCAAAAATGACTGTAGTGACAGATATCTTGTGATTTCTAGATGTTAAAGTAATTTAATAAGCATCATTCATCTAATTTGCTACTGTACATGAGCAGGCATCACCCAGCATTGAAGTACAGTCAATCAATCAATCAATGTAGGGATCCAAGCGTCGTTTCCACAGGAGCGCCCGGAACCGCTGACAAGACCAGCCCTTCCCCCCTGCACCAATTGCGTCTATCAAGCACTAGAACACAATGATGGTATGGAGGGAAATGAGGGAACAAAACAAGGAAAGGCAGGGAAGAAAACAGGACTCTTCGGGCTGGTATCCCTCAAGGTGAAGACAGGTACTAAAAGGAAAGGGTTAGGTTAATGTAAATCAACAACAGACAGATAACAATCATTGAAACCTTATACTTCTATCTTACCTAAAAGACAGTGAGAGGTTTGTCAGTATATAGGTTGAAGTGACATATGCCGCAATACTGAACCAGCAAGGTTTGCAGACTTGATGCCTATTTACAACAGTAAAGGACGTTATACCTTATAGCCGCTTAAAGAGTATGCAAGAACTATAAGCAATAATCTCTTACCATACTGTACAAATAATAGGGGTTCTGACTGTCAAGATTAAGGCAATGGGAATGATCTAGTCTCATCTGTAAATGCAATTAACCTCATATGAGAATTCACAATCTTGCTGCAGAGTAATAGTAATAAATGTGGCGCTAATAGCTCTTTACCAGTTCTTCAAGTCCACGCACTGTGACGATTGTCAGCCTCCCACAATCCCTCAGAGAGATCCTAGGCCCACAATCCGCAGGTCCGGCCGGCCAGCGGAACAAAGAGTGTCTGGCCGACGGGCGGAACCCCAAAACCCAGGCCCAGGACCCCCTCAGGACCGGATACAAGACAGCCGGCTCAGGAGGGAGATAGATGCAAATATCGGTTCCGTCAAACTGCAGGAACGGAAACGAAGAACTGATGCGGGACGCAGAAGGATGGTGGGGGGAAGGACGGTTACGATACACAAGAACGTGTATCTAACAAACAGCCAAGGACCGCTTAGAATGCAGCCGACTATACAACAGGATCAGGAAAGAACTTCAGGGAGCAGAGGAAGCAGTCGCACCGACGGCTCAGACACAACGGAAACGGCTTCTACGGAAGTGAAGTGTTCGCTTGGAAACACTGAGGCACTAGAACGCGAAGCCCAGAGATGCGGGGAAGTTAGGCTTTTGGCTCTAGCCCGTTCCCCTCGCGCATGCGTTTTACATGGACAGCGCGGTCCGATCGGAGGACTGGCAGGCGTGACAATCAATCAATCAAATTGGATTTATAGAGCATGCCTAATCTCTCGTGACGGTATCCAGGAACAAAACCAAAGCTGCCATTAGAAACATAAAAACAGCATGAGAAATGTAGGTGCTTCTTTTTAAGTTTTGGTAAAGAACTCTGAACTTCCTGAAATTGTTCAAACATGCACATAGGTTGGTATAGCTAAGGTTTAAAAAAATATGCTGCTATAAATCAATGTGAGACAAATGTAGATTTTCATAAGTTCATAATTATGATGAGACTAAACAAGTATAATCTTAAAGATGTGTTTACAATAAAACACGACATTAAAAAAAATTGAAGTATTTACTCAGAGTAATGACTATGGATAATAAAAACAAATTACTTTTGGTAGGTGCAAGTAGAGTACATGATCACTAAAATACTTTAAAGCCTTTAGGGGCACATGCATCAACCTATTTAGGAAGTGCAAACGGTGCGAATCGGTAAATTCGGCCGTTTGCACTTCCTAAATATGTGTTTGGGATGCATCAAGCATTTTTGAGTAATTCGGTATTTTTACCGAATTCCAAAAATGCGATTGCTTTTAAGGAATTGCAAATGTGCGATTCCTTAAAAGCAATGCATAATTAAAAAAAAATTGCGATTATTCAAATTGGAAGTGCAAATTACCACGAGGTTCAACCTCGTGGTAATTTGCGAAATTGTTTAAAAATGCTTGAAAATGCATTTTTTAAACTGTCCAGTTACAGACACACATGTCCTTAGGACATGTGTGTGTGAAACATGCACTTTCAATTGCATTTCAGGGTTGCAGGGGGGGTCCTTTGGACCCCCCCCTGCACCCATGAAATTTTCTAAGTGCCACTCGCAATTTGCTACTGCCTTCCAATTGACTACATTGATTCCTATGGGCCTCTAGGCCCATAGGAATCAATGTAATGCCATTCCTTAGTTGCACTTCGCAATTAAGGAATCGCAATTTCCGAAAATTAAGAAATCCTAAAAACTTTTAGGATTTCTTGATGCATAGCATTTTGCATTTCCTAAATAGCGATTCCTTAATTTTCGCTATTTAAGAAATGCAAAATCCTAGATTGATGCATGTGGGGGTAAATGTATAATTATATATACTTCAATTTTCTGATTCTAAAAGGGCCAATAACACCAGTCACTGGTTCATCACAACTCCATGTTCTCACAGTTCCCATGGAGTATCTGGTTTCTGAAAGAGCTGAAACCTTCTGGTGAAACTCCAGGGAGTATGAGGAATTATGAGCAAAATAGTGCACAGTATTACCCCAATATTTCCTCATCTCTTATCCAAAGCTCACAGTTCCATTTGTAACCTTAGGCAACTCCACACTCAAAGTTATTAATAAGCTCATTATTGGTAACTCTGGTGAACATGTATGGACTGATTCACAAAGGGACACCTGAGTCGAAAGTCTAATTTTACGACTGTCGTTATTCAAAAAGGGCATTTACAAGTAGTAAAGTTAGACCTTTGTCTGCGTTAAACTTAAGTTTTGGTCGTAAGTTTACTGAGACCAAAACTGAAACAAAAGTCTAATTTAACGGTAAATGCCCTTTGTGAATACCTAAAGTCATAAAGTTAGACCTTGTCTCAGGTTACTTTTGTGAATCGGGCCCACAGAATTTATTGCCAAACTATGGAAACAACTATGTTTAAATTAGAACTTTAATGTTGCATAGTCAAACTCATTCTGAATAAAAGAAGGATCTACATTTCCTGCGTCTCAATGGGATTTATTGTACAGAAATGAAAAACGAATAATGGGAGCTTAGAGATATGGGGCCAGATGTATCAAGATACCCTTTAGCGATTCTCAAATAGCGATTTTTTGAGAATCGCTATTTGAGAATTGCTAAATGGTATGTATCTAGAAATTCGCTATTTTTTAGCGATTTCTTAAAATTCCTTAATTGCCATTAGCAAATTGCTAATCGCAATTAAGGAATATTTTCCTATTCATTTCTATGGGCCAGGAGGCCCGTAGGAATGAATGGAAAGTTATTCTCAATTTGCGATATGCAATTTGCTAATCGCAAATTGAGAATAATTTCAAGGGTGTCTTAAGGACACCCTGCTACACCCCTGAAATTTACATATATGCGCATATGGCGCACATACATGCCCTAAGGAAATGTATGAGCGCCACATGGCACCTTTAGAAATTTTAAAAAGTGCATTTTTAAAAGAATTTGCAAATTAACACCAACTACAAGTTGGTGGTAATTTGCGATTTCTTAGCGTAAATTTGCAAAGCTTAAATGCTACATACATAGCATTTAAGATATTGCTTGCGCAAAATTAAGGAATCGCAAATTTTGCGATTCCTTAATTTTGCGGTGCGATTTTTTGATACATCACATTTGCCGATTTTTTTTCGCAAACGCTGCTGGTTACTCTATGATAATAGGGAAAGAAACTCACTTTAACACTAAGGAATAAACCAAGAATGGTGGTGCACATATGTAACATTATTTTGCATGTATCCTCTTTCTTTTTGTATCATTCCTAACATATTTTCTTTGTCAAAAACCAATAAGTTCCTCACCAAAGCTTGTGGACTTTCTTGGCACTATCTCCACTTAAGAAGAGCACTTTTTCTTACTGTTGCCATGAAATCCTAGAGGTCTAGGTTGGTCCTTTGAGAATTAATCTCATTACAAATCAGGAGAGACCAAACCAATGCATCAGAAATGTGGGCAATTGCTCTTTTTGTGAGTTGGTGTAGTGTCTCTTGCTCTCTGTGAAAGAGGCTATTATGACCCATTAAAAATAACTTTAGGTTCAGCTACCACATGGATTTTGATTATGTGAAGAACAGTCAAGATGTATGTATGTAATGCTTTGACTCTATTACAGTGACTGACCACTACTTCAAATTGATCTTTACATCGAACATGTAAAATCTGGTTGATGGAGCCAAGTTGATGCAATGGTTACAGTCAATGTAATGGCCCTTTCACTGAATGAATCAGTTGAGTCAAAGATGCTATTGTAATGGGGCTGCATTATATGAATGCATGCTTCATATGTTATGGTATGCTAACATCATTTGCTATAGTGCTCGACTAACCCAGGGGCATCTCGGCACTGAAGTATTGTGGAGAGCAATGGATCTCAGGGCCTTGATTCAGTTATATATCATGGTCAGTGTAAAACACCACCAATCAGCAACTATCCAAAGAGACCCCTTTCTGACAAAGCACACACAGATCATCACTGTGACTTCTAGCTCTTCTGGTCCTCAACTAGTGTTTACAGTGTCTTGAATGGCTCTGCTACATCATCACTTTAGTTTTATTTTATAAGTATCCTTTAGTGACTTTTGTAACTCCGTTTGCTTTTATGTATCACTTCTCTACTTATTATATGCAGATTCTTGTGTGGTTGTGAAACAAATAAGTTAACATATTAGCATGAAGTGTGTGGTGTTGCACTCACCTATTACTGGATGCTCTGGAATTGGTGATAGCTGAATTTGATTATAATGTAATTGCTGGCATTAGATGGGTTTTACACCAACTTTTAAAGGACCACATGGGTCAATGACTTTGTTCTGCTTCCGTCAAGTGTCTGAAATGTGAGTTATAGACTCACAGTTTAGAACTCCTTCAAAAGTAGAATATGTACTCCCATTTATAAACCTACCTCATAGAGTATTGGTGGCCATGTCAGTTTAGAAAGAAACTGAAGAAACATTTCTTTCCTGAACACTGCCATCTCACATAGGTGAAGCACCCTTACCTTCTTTTCCTATCTGTAAACATTCTCTTTTAGATTATTATGGCTCTCACCCCACTGTCCAGCAGTCCATCGCTTCCTAGCTAGGTTTTCACACAAAAGCAAATCAACATATATACAAGATTGTGTTATCCTCTTTTGATGGATTCCTAGCTCTTTTGCATGCAGAACTAGGGTTTCTAACATGGTCACTTCTCTGGGCTTAATAGGGCATATAATCCAATTTTTTGAATCAACAACGACAATAAAGCACAATTGTATATGGGTCTACCTAAAATGAATCTTCACACAATTACCAAATTGTGCAAAAGTCATATGAGCATATACAGAATGCCCAAAACAATTGGCAATATCCTTTAGCGATTGTAGATCATAGGAATAATATATTTTCCTCACAGCTTTGATAACATGTTTTGATACTTAGGAAATATTTCTGTCCGACCAGACTTAGTTAATGTAGAATTAGTTTAAATTCTTTTTTATCATGTCTTTGGTCTTCCAACAAACAACCTTGATTTTTCTGTGTAATACAAATCATAATTTAGATTTTTTTCCAAACCACAAAAAGATTAATAAATGAAAATGTAGATAATTTCTGTCTTTACGATTAAGATAGTTTATTCTTTTCTAGTGCCTTTCCTTGTTCTGATATATAAGTATATAATCATTACAAATTATACCCCAATAGCACAGGTACGACTGAGATATTAAAACAAAGACTTGTGCTGAGAAGAAACCAGTGCATAACCACACCTGTCTCATAACGTCTACTTAACTCTTCTCCCATCTTCCACACCAGATTTGGTTGCTTCTCTTAAGGATGACACTGCATCATTTTTTCTAAATAATTACTAAATCTATCGATACACTGCCATTTGCATTCAATGTATGTAAATTTGCCACAAGAATATTCATTGTCTAATTTCTGGATGTGTTGCTGGATTCTACCCTCTTGGACAGTCAGTAAAGTCTTCAAAGAGCAAAATGACTTGCTTTAGCTAAGAATATGAAAAAAGGGCATTTAAGTCTTCTGTAGTCTTGCAAGTAATGGCAGCCAAATAAAAACATACCTAATAACCTCATATCACGTTATGAAATCTTGATACAATGATTAGAAATGAGCCTTTATTTTCAAAACGGTGTTCCAGCTGCACTCATAGAGTATCTTCCAATATATGTAGTAAGGTTGAGTGTGCTCCATATGAGACATACATTCAAAACTGGTGCACAAATCATAGCTCTGTCATTCGAAGACAAACGTGACTATCCATTATACCATAAATTTACTTCCAGATCCTTGGTTATTCTTTGAAGATAAGCTAGTAATACACTTTTTAAAATTCAACAGATGTGTGTATTATTATTAAAATTATTGTTGTAATCATTGACAATGTATTATTGTATTATCATTAACACAGATTGGGTGTATGTAATTTTACACCCTAGAAGGAATGACATTTTGCTCTATATAACTGAGCTCTTATTTGCAGAATTAAATCATATGTACTGTATAACACAGCACCTCATGTACAACGTTCCTCTGTATCCCTCCTCTGACCCTATAGCATGCTATGCTCTGTTGCAGCAAAGCACAATGAAATTCTTCTTATTCAATAATGCTCAATTAGTAAGTTACTCTTTCACATCTCCCTTTTTTACAAAATGAAACTGTAAACAGGATAGACATAACGCAATGTGAGAACTAAAAGTAGCAATGTAGAGGGGAGGAGCCAAGATGGCGACCTGAACGGACGTGTGGTCGCTCGGCTCCGCCGGCTCTGGAGACCCGCGCCTACATCCTGACTGCTATCCTCTGGTTTCTTTCGCCTGAAATGTGCGGGACACGGAGCCGATCCTGACGGTGTCTCTTTGACCTTTCCGCCCGCCCGGAGTCGTGAGCTCTGGGAGGATCATCTCTGCCCCGGGTCTCCGCCCACTCCTCGGCGCCTGCCGGACCTCGCATGCCCTGAGGCGAATATTCTGTTGCGGCGGCTGCCTACAACAAGGGAGTGCTTTCACCCGTCTGCTGCTTGGCCCATACCTGCGTTCACTGTCCTGCTGAGATCACACGGAGCAGCGCCGGCACGAATGTGAGGGGGCTCACACGGTTTCCTTTGTTTGTGGCCGCCATGATGCCGGTCGGCTTTCTTCATTGCTGTGCTGGCTGCCGGTGAGCCCCTCACGGCCCTGTCCGCCTACCTCACTACCGGCTGCCCTTTGCTTCCGCGGCACACGGGAGGGGGTACAGTTTGTTGCAGGGACAACATCCACTTCCCGATCGGGACCCGAGGCCCCCGTTTCTCCCCCTCCCAGCACCCCGTGGACTGCTGACAAGATGGCGATGCCTGATCACCAGCGCTGTGGAGATGGCACCGTGCCCTCCTCTTGGGGAGGCGAGTGCACCTTTGCGCAGGGGACCGTATTTGAACTTTCCTCCGTGAGTAAAGAACCACGTGAATCACAGCCGGAATGCACCTACAGGGATGTGATGAAGATCCTGGGTGAGGTACGGTCGGAGATGCGGCGTACCTACAATGTGCTGTTTGAGACACTTGATGCATGTATCCCTGCTGAGAGCCGAACGCAGGGGGTTCACCCCCGACAGGATCCGGGACTGACTTTGCTGCAGCTTGCCAGCCCATCACTATCTCCTGTTGCTACTGTGTCGATCGAGAGAACCATTGCCGGGGCTTCTGAAGATTTGTTGCCACCAGTCGAGACTGTTGCTGCAACAATGTCTCCCCTTTGTTCTTCGACTAGCTGCCTGCCTCGTGTACCAGTCTCGCTGCGCTGTTCATTGCTAGCCTGTTCTCCTGCCCTGTCCCCTGCTCCTTCTTTGAATAGTTTCACCTCCTCGTTCCGTGACTTTTGTCGCCTGTATGCCTTGGAAGTGCATTTTAATAGGGGACTACTACCTACGGGGGACAGGCGATGCTTCCTCAGCGATGGTTCACCTCCCCCATCCTCGAGGCGGCCATGTTTCTTCGTCGACGCGGACTGCATCAGACTGCCAAGTTGGTTGGGTGACAGAATGAATCCTAGATCGGGCCAGGGCTAGGCGATCCCCTCGCTGCATTAATATATTGGCGGGTGGAGGCAAGGAGAGACTTGATTTGTGTATATGACACTGTGTATTATTTGCTGATTCTCCCCAATGGTTATATCTCTGGTGAAGTTATCTGGTAATTGATATTGGGGTGCAGAATGTTTAATGTGCCGGCGGTGTCCGAGCGTGTACGATGTGGCCCTCCTCCTCGATTGCTCTTTCATGGGAGCCCAGGGATAGATTTTTCTCCTTGCTCCCTATATCACTGGTGAATTTTTCTTCTTTTCCTTCTTTCCTTTCACTATTTCTCTTCTCTTCCTAAATTTCGGGTTTTTTGGGGCGACAGACACTCTGCTGGGGGGGGGGGGGGCAGGCCGTAGCCTCTGCATGTGTGTAGGGTGGGGGGTAATATTTAGTTTTAGTTAAGTTTCTATGGTGCCTATGTATGACCTTCTTTTATGATTTTTCCTTTTTTCCGTCCTGAGTCTGCGATAAGGGTTTAGGGGGTGCGGGTAGTACTGTGTGTGGTGCGTAAATGCTAGCTGACTCTCCTGCTGTTATGTACTGTACTGCCGATTTGATGAGGGATTCCTTATTACTGTTGTTACTTTTTGATGCTGCCTGCCCATGTGGTGAAGTAAATGTACGGACTCAGTACTCCTTGGTTCTATTCTTCACTGATTTATCTTTAGACTAAAAATCTTAAAATCTTAACCTCACTGCTCCTTTCCCTAGCGACAGAATTCTGCTCAGTGTAACTGCTGTTAATTGACGCTATATTGCCTGCTGGCGCTGGGGGACCGTATAGTCTGCTTTTGTGCATAAACGTATTGTGGCCGGCCTGACGGTTGTAGGCCCGTATTTGTACCATCCTTACTGCACAATAAAGGTTTTCAAAAATTAAAAAAAAAAAAAAAAAAAGTAGCAATGTAAAAGATTTAAACAAGTTAAAAAATGTACAATATTTAGAATGTAAGCAATGAAGTTCATAAAACTACAGTAATCCTAATCAAAGGTAAAGAACCACATACAGCCTTATTTAGAGACCATGCCTGTGTGGTAGAGATATACCACTGTGGCATTTCCACTGTAGGCTGAATGAAATACCAAGCATGCAGGGTGTTGTTTTGATCCTTTTCAGCACTTCTGTTAGTTTTTCAAAAACCCATTTCCAAAGTGGTATCTATTTTGAAATTATCAATGGACCTGCTTTACAGGGAAATATTTGAGGCCGCTAATTGATTTTGCTACCCAGGACAGACCTGCATGGCTGTCCCACTTAGACAATTCTGGTGACCTTTGCCTCACATTAAATACATGTGGTGACTGTCACTCTGATCTGATGGCACAGTGGTATAGGGGATTCCAAGTCAAGGGTTTGTGCCGGTGGGGCCAGAATAAACCCTGCGGTTTGGCCACCTGTAAATGGGACTGGGAAATTACACGTTTGCCAGGGCAGATGATGTCTGTTCTCTAAGGATCAAATTAACCACTGTCCCCTAAATCACCCTTGCAGTCTTTTATGTAAACTTTCATTTGACTATAATCTTTTGGTTACATCAAAGTGGAAAAGTTCAGGTTCAGAGTACTTTCATTCTCATCATACTAGTAATAACACAGCTTTGATTCCAGATTCTACCAAAGCATTATTTACTGTGTTATTGAATATTTTCACCACATCCATTGGCTGCAGAGCCCCATTTTAAACTCTTAGTTAACTTGAATAATTTTCTAGCACCTTTACCACAAGCGAGCACACACACAACCTTTTTAACACCATCTCAGTCTTTACACTTCTTCTGTACTGCTCTTCTCAACTATAACACTCTACCTTTTTAAAGACTTACAGCAACAATCCCTCTGTTCCACCTCATGAAGACTGGCTATACACATGTTAAATTTTAATGTTGGGACCAATTCAAACAGAATTTTACCTATGGTTTAACGTAGGATCATCTTACACTCAATTAGCCTTTCTTGAACTTTTCCCTTACCATTCTTTGCAGAATTTAAAGCTATTTAAATACATTCCAAAATTGATCTATTAAGTCTTTCAACTATCTGGTATGACTGAGGGTGTGAAAGCCTACGTTTTGTGAGTAAAACTCTTCTATTTAAAAATATTCCCATTTCTTTTAAACCTAACTGAACTTCATTGTCTCTCAAATTAAACAATGATATACCCTTAAGCTTAAAAATGTCATTAAGAAGCTGACTAACACTACCTGTCATTTAATAATTGGCAAAGGCATTTGTAGATCATGTTGAATATAAATTAATTAAGCTAATATTAAAAGTGATACCTCTTCTCAACCTGCTGATCATGGTTTTTTACAAACCATCTTTGTGCAGTTTATCACTTTCGGAAAACAATCCTATCAATCTTATACCATCTTCGCATAATCTAGGAGTAAATTTGTCCACCAAATGTCACTCATTATTATCTCCTTAGAATTTGTGATGACGGTCAAATGACTGCCATGTGCTCAAACTAGTACTCTCTTCTATATATTCCTTTAAGGCATCAAGCGACTATCAATGAAAATAAATAATTCTTCTCTAACTCCATAAAAGGATGTACAGTCTTCACTTAGTAATTACTGGTCTTTCCATTTCTTCTAGACTGCTTTAAAAAAATGAAATAGTACATCTTAGTACATGTCCCCTCTCAATTCTCCCTCTGCTATTACCATATTGCTTGCAAGTGTTGCACACGTTGTGCAAAATTCCACTATGCAACTGTGTGAGATATCATTCCATGTTTCTTGTATAGGGAACTTCTAAGACTGGTTTGCTTCTAACTCCCTCCTCTGAAGTTTGATGACCCAAATAATCAATTAGAGTTTTACTATAACTGCATTTTTCATTTTTTAAGGTGTACCCACAACTTTAGGGAATAGATAATACAATTCGACTTTTCTTTGCGTTATTCCAAGCTGCTCCAGTAAATTAGGACATCATCCAGAAAACATATTAAGCCCAGGTAATAACCCCACATATAAACAAATACCACTTTGGAATAAATAGACTAAAGGTAACAGGCCTGGGTTATCAAAGCAGTTAGATTCTTTACGCAACTTGATCTGATGCTTATGGAGAGGCTACATCCAGTATAATGAAAATATTTTCTCCATTATGTAATGACACCATACTGCTAATATTAGGAAGGGTGTATTTGAACACTGTGCATTAATATATGTCAGTTCCCGATCTATAGGGGAAAGTGACAAGAATGAACCACTCACTGGCATATAATGGTTTTGTAAAATCCATCATATTGAAACTAGTCATCTCCTTTGTACAATCTTTCTTGCACTTATGCCTTCATCGCGAGAAGTGGGAAATGGGGCATTTTCCCCACCCCCAAAATAACTGATACTGGGAGTACATTTAATACTAAAACTGGCACAAACCTGGCCCTTTATGAGTCAGACCATGAGAATCTACAGATAACGAGAACTCAGTAATTCTGATTCTCCATTTTGCCCCAGACTTTCAACCAATGATATCCACTGTTTTCATCATCTGAAATCCATAGGTGAAACTGAGCAGCAGCTTTTCTAATTCTGATGGAGCTGGTAATTGTCATTTCCAGGTCCAGTGGAAAAGTGGTTTCTAGAAAAAAGAGCCTTAAAGATATCCTCTTCACTTTACTCGGAATGGGACTGCAAACATCTATCATTTTAATCCTATGGACAGACCTTCTATCTAAGACACCCCCAATAAATCACTGAAAGTTTCAAGACATATGTTTCAATGTTCACACTTGTACCCCACTTTGTTAACCTACACTTTTGTATCATAATTGACATCCAATGTTATCCCTAAAGACCTTTGATAAGGCCAGCTCAAAATACTGTGACCTTTGATGAGCACATAAACTTTACCCACTGTGAACCTTCCTCCAAAATAAATGCATTCTTTAAAATACACTCTCACCTTTGTTGAGTATACATTCATAGACTCCCAGTCTGAAGTCTGGATTCACTAATTTATCCTTACATTGTCTGCCAGATACTTCCTTTGAAATAATAGCCATTTCAGCTCCTATCTCCACCAGTAATTCGTTGTCTTCCTTATCAGTTTGTATCATGCCCAACTGGCTTTTCGACTGTTGTACGACTGAACAACGCAGGGAAATACTTCATATATATATACACACACACACACACACACACACACACATACGTACATATTTATATACATACATACATATATAAACAATATATTTGTGGGGGAGACCCCAACTTACCTTAAATGCGTGGTAAAGTCATGCGTTGTAAAAGCATACACGTGTATAGGCACAACGTAGTAAAAACCTTCCTGTTAAGGCAATTTCCCTTTCGACTAAACAGCTTCAACTTCCTTTATTTGCCACAAAATAGTGCTCTGTCCTTAAACTGATTACTCCACTCATTTCTTTGCTCTTCTTTAGAATTTAACAATATGTGGCATAAATGCTACTTTTTTCACTACTTTTACATCCTAAGTTCATTGCTGGAAATGACTCCCTGTTCTCATTCAACCCTGAAAACCACATGTGAAGCACAGTGCCTTGAACTCTGTTTATTTATTTAGTTATTATACAAATGTAATAGTTTTACAGCACTAATGAACTAAGAAAAAAGGAAAAAAGAAGTGCAGCAAGGTTGTAGTGGTTTAGTATTTAGTATTTATGTTAATTAAATGTTATGTCTTACGGAATGTTCTTATGTTCTCTCTCATTATTAGAGCAAATGTTCTTGGGTGTTTGATCAGCTGCTGTCAGTTTCTGACCGAGCCTTTGAGGGATGCCGCTCATTGCTGTGGCTGAAGAAGAAATACGAATAAATCAACTTACTTCAAAAGACAACGACCTCTCGTCTGACTATTTACCTACTACAATAGTGACGATCGCGAATACCTTTAGGAATACCTTCAGCCTCACTTGTTGCATTCTAAACATAATCCTAACCAGCAGCTGCTTCTCGTCAGTTTGAAGCTTTTCTAACAAAGCGAGGGTCCTCAAAACATTCCCGTTGAGGGCTGGAAACTGGTAGGATCAATTTAATTTATGCTGTATTCCTGATTGGGCTTGGGAGAGCGTTATCTTCGTGCGCTAGACTCTCACGCTGTGCCGTAGTTTGAAAGTCTTGATACTTGCACACACACTGTGCGCGTCAGAACAAAGGCCTTACGAAGGGGCACATGCATGCTCAGCATGCATCAGTTCGAGGAGTTGGAGATCCTACGTGGGCACGTAGCGGGAGGACGCACAGAGTCCATTTTGACTTGGGCAACTCAGCGCTGCTGGCGGCAGTAAGCAGTCAGCTGATCGTATGTCACGGTGATGCGCACACCTTAATTCTGATTGATTTGGTTTTAAAGCAACAGATTGTGCATCATGGTGATGCGCACACCTATATTCCATTTTTTTATCGGCATATATGAAATAAGTGGTGATGCGCACACCTACCAGTGAATTTAAGTGTCTTGATTTTACAAATTGCAGCAGGTTTAACAGTATTGTTTTAATAATTGTTTATTGCTATAAAATCTTTTAAAATAATCATAGTTATGGCAACACCACAGCAGATTTCTCAATTCACTCAACCTTCACCATTTCTAGCGAAACCAGGTAAACCAAGTTTACCCTGGCAAGAGTGGTTCTGTTTGTTCGAAAACCACTTAGTGGCTATTGATGCCACAGAGTACTCACCTGCTCGCAAGTTCGCTCTTCTTTTTGGCAGTTTGGGTTTGACAGCACAACACATTTTTCAGAGTTTACCTCCTATTCCACTCCCGACTGGCCAATAAGGTGACAAACACTGGAACATTTATTTGGAGACTATAGAGAGACTTAAAAAACAGTTTTCCAAGCTTCCTAATATAATGTTAGAAAGGCATAAGAAAACAGGGTGATGAAGAGAAAGTAGAAGAGTATATATCAGCTCTGAGAGTTCTAGCTACCACTTGCGGGTTTGGACCTTTATCAGATGACATCATCAGGGACCAGTTTGTCTTCAATTGTGCATCGCAAAAGATAAAGGAAAGGATTCAAAGTTGCAAAAATCCCTCTCTTTCGAAGGTGATAGACATGTCCTTAAGCATTGAACGCTCTGCCATCTCTACTAAAGTCCTGCCATCCAGTTCTACTGCCAAAGTTAATCTAGTTTCTGAGTCTGAGGAAGCTCATGAGGAAGGTTTACTTGCAGTGGGCTCAAAAGACAGTTCAACTAAATTTACACAAAGGAAAAACCAATCTTTCTGCTACAGAAATTCCACATTGGTAACTTTTCAGGTTGCCCTGCTTTAGGTAGACGATATTCTATCTGCAAAAATATTGTTCACTTTCAAAACCTCTGCAGAGGCCAAAGAAAAATTGTTCAAGGTCGAAGTATTGACATCGAGACAGATGGTTGTGCTGAGTCTCTTGATAATTTACTTTTAACACTGGATTACACGGATTATCCTTTGGAGATTAAAGGCCCCTTGTGTGTTGCTTCGATTGATGGTAAAGAAACAATGGTCATGCTGACTCGGGATCCCCAATAACAATTCTGCGTGATTCATACTTTTTGGAGAACTAGGTGGAAAAGTTACACTTTCAAATTCAGACGTGAACCCAAGGCCTTTGGTGAAAAGGACATAAACATGTTTTTTTTTTTTATATGTTAAAATTTTAGAACGAAAAATTACTACTGAAGTATATGTTGCCATTAAGGGTAAAAATAGTGTGGTCTGGAAAGAACTAGAAAGTTTGGGCCTATATTTAGTCCCAGGGGATATGAATCCTGTGAGGGTTAATGAGTCCTCTGTATGCAGTGTGGATGAATCAGTTATAGATTTAAAAAGTTTGATGTCTACATTTAAATCAGTGTTCAATGATCAAATTGGTAGCGTGAAAGAGTTTGAACACAAGATAAGGTTATTACTTGATGCGCAACCAGTGCTGCCTAAAGTCAGACCAGTCCCCTTGAGTGCTAGAGAAGAATTAAAATCCATGTTGGAGGGGTTATGTTCACAAGGCATTATTCAGCCCACTGCTTCATCACAGTGGGTGGCCCCCATTGCGGTTGCCTGTAAAAGGACAGGCGAAATTAGACTCTATGCGGATTTGAGGGGCTTGAATAAAAACATCGTAGTCAACTGTCACACTCTCCCTACGATCCATGAGCTTCTTGCAAATTTGGGGGGAGCTAATTGGTTTTCGCTGATCGATCGAAAATCTGCATATCATCAGATCCCACTAGCTAGGGAGTCTCAGGAACTGACAACATTCATTACACCTTTCGGTGCGCTTAAGTTCCTGAGACTTCTCTTTGGTTTAGCATCCGCAGCTAGTGTCTTTCAAAGATTGAGGGACACCGTTTTTAAGGGGATGAAGGGTGTCCAGACATATTTGGATGACATACTAATCTTTTCTAAGGATTCAGATGAGCATGTGGAGGTGTTGAGAAAGGTGTTAGCTGCTCTTGGTAAATATGGAATGACTGTAAGGGCAGACAAATGTAAATTGGGTGTGAAGTAATTGGATTACCTGGGTCACACAATTTCTTGCAAGGGCATCAAGCCAACATTTTCAGTCACCAGGGCTCTCAAAGAGGCAAACCCCCTTCTGATAAAGATTCTCTCGAGTTCCTTCCAGGGTCTTGCCGAGTATTATGCAAGATATGTTAATAACTATGCACAGATTGTTGAGCCTCTTTGAGTGTTGCTTAAGAAGGGTCAACAATTTGTAAGGTCTCAAGAGCTTGATGGAGTATTTGCAAATGTAAAAGATCTAATTATTCCAGCTCAGTCCTTACATGCTTTTTGTGATGATTGTCCATCTATTTTCACAGTTGATGCTACTATGAATGGCCTGGGTGCGGTCCTTAGTCAAAGGGTAAACAGCAAGGAACAAACTGGGGTGTTCGCTTCTAAATTGCTCAAATAATTTGACAAACATTACAGCACCATCGAGCGTGAGGCCCAGAAGTTTAAAATGTATATCTGGGGTCGCAAGTTTGTGATTTTTACTGACCACAAGCAGCTCACTTTTTTTTTTGCAAGGTTTCAACAATACCATGTCTGCAAGGTTAACTTGATTAATTTCGAAGTCACAAGAGTATAATTTTGATATGAGACATATTCAAGGGGGCAAACATTTTCAAGCTGACTGTTTGTCAAGGATGTTGATGGAAAATGATGATGAGGAGGATGTGGAGGAAGATGAAGTTGAGTGTGTTGCAGTGCTAGATGCAGTGGAGAATTGCAATTCAGTTATCTCAGAGTCAGAAAGGAAAGTCGCATCCTCTAAGGATGCTATTCTGTCCAAAGTTTTGGAACATTCTTCTTCTAAATGGCCAGAGCCAAGAAATGTTTCTGGGGAGCTAAGAAATCTTTCATTAGTAGCAAATTAAATTTCAATTAAGGTTGGTTGGGTGTTATGGGGAGATAAGTTCATACCTCCAGGTTGCCTAAGAAGAACTTTAATCAAGATTGCTCATGAAGGACATTTAGGGGTGACTAAAACCTGCATGAGGATTAAGTAACATTACTGGTGGCCTGCCCTCGATATGCCTAGGTGAAAAGTATAGTGGAAGGTTGCGAAGAGTGTTTGCTCTCAGGCAAGCACTGGAAACTCTGCATCCCACAGAGTTTCCAGAGAAACCTGGGGAAAAAGTCGGATTGGATTTTTCAGGGCCCTACAATATTCTAGCTGAGTCATCGAGATATTTGATATTAGCTTTAGATTATCATTCTAAATGGATGTATTACAGATTTGTGGACTCTCCCACCACAGATAACACTATTTCTTTTTTGAACAAAGTATTTTTACTGGAAGGAACTCCTAGGTCATTAGCAACAGATAACGGGACTCACTTTGTTTCGGATAAAATATGTACATTTTTGAAGAGCCACAACATTAAGCATTTGAAGGAAGCCATGTACTCTCCAGCTTCTAATGGGCTGGTGGAAAGGGGCAATAAAGTACTTAAGGAAGGGATCCAGACAGCGCTGGCCGCTGGTCGGGACATTTTTGGAAGAGAAAGTGTGGAATTATAATACTTTGCCACACTGTACTACTGGTGTCACCCCTTTTGAATTTCTAAGAGGTAGAAAGTCCAACACTGCTTTTCTGCCGTCTTGGTTAGACAGTGGTGAATTTACATGCCTTGACCCTGGTTGTAAGAATGTAGCTAATGTAGCGAGAGCAAAACAAGAGAAAATTAAATAAAGGTTGGACAAGAGAAGTTCTTCCACCTATTCTGAAATTGGGGTGGGAAATTGGTTTTTTTAAGAAACCATTCAAAGTTAGATAAGGTGAATCTGTATTTTTAAATCCTGTCTTGGTTTGTAAGGTTAGCAAAGGTGCTGCATTTCTTAAAGGTAAAGGATGGTGGAATAAAAGACAATTGATAAAGGTAACCAAAGAACAAGCTAATTGAATTAAAAACAAGAAAACCTCCATAGAGGAACACAAGCTCGAATGGACTCATTGGTTATATGATCAAGAAAGACAAGGATACTCAGGTGAGAATGCATTCTTGCCGGATGATCTGCTTGTGGGTAATACAGTTGAAAGAGAAGCAAGTAGTTCACGGGGGTGTTGTATCAGAAAACTCCTTCCAAGTTCAAGGATTTTGTTACATATTAATACTGACTAAGATGATTGTGTTTTTATTATTATATAAGGGGGGAGGTGATGTAGTGGTCTAGTATTTAGTATTTATGTTAATTAAATGGTATGTCTTTCCGAATGTTCTTATGTTCTGTCTCGTGCATGGAGCGCACGTTCTTGGGTGTTCGATCAGCTGCTCTGAGTTGCTGACCGAGACTCCGAAGGACGCTGCTCCTTGCCGTGGCTGAAGAAGTAATACGACTAAATCAACTTACTTCAAAAGACAACGACCTCCCATCTGACTATTTATCTACTACAATGGTGCAGCCCAGCTATCAAGAGCCACTATCAGCAAATTAAGGGTTGAAGGTGCATATGTATCAAGCCCTTTTCCCGTTCGCCCATTTGCGAACAGGAAAAAGCCTGTCGGGATGTATCATTCCAAAAGGCCCTCGCAAAATAGGGAATCGCTTAATTTGTGATTCCCTATTTTGCAAATTCCTTTCAGGAATTGCAAATTGCGATTCCTTAAATGCATTGTCGGTAGCACCCAAGTAGGGCGATTTTGACTTAAGAAATCGCAAATTACCAGAAAATATCCAAAGGCACATTTTCTGAGAAAAGTTAATTGTTCCAAATGTTGTGTTATTCTGTTTAGCCATGCACTTCCTCTGTATTGGAGAGCAAACAATCCTATGGGGATTAAAATGGAAATGTATGTTTTGGGAACACCCCTACCCAGCTTTCTTAGTTCCGCTTGACTGATCAGTGAAAAACTTTCCAGGCAGGAGCCAAAGTGAATGACATTTGTTTGCAAAGTTTTGGGCAGATAAAGACATATCTTTACTATTGAAACTGTGACATAACTATAACTACTCTGGCACAATTACCACCAGAGTAGTGTTATATATATTTTGGTGGTAATATGCGATTTCTTTGAAAAATGCGCTTTTTTGCATTTTTCAAAGTGCCATGTGGGGCACATGAAAAGTGTGAGCCCACATTCCTGGGTTCAGAGACCTGTCTTGTGTTGTGGCTATTCACAAAAAATTCAGTGAAGCCAAAAAGAAAGAAAACAATTCTTTCTTGAGTCCCCTCACTCACCGGAGTTTCCTCACGGTGACATGCTTCATCATTGGGGCCATCCCAGTTCTCTACGAAAAGGGGCGTGCTACGACTTGCGAACTACGTAGGAGCACTTAGTTGTGAAGGACTATGTGTGGTGCAGAAAAAAGTGGAGTGGGGTGGAGTGGGTGAAAAGTGAATTAAAAATACCGTGCTAGTGGGCCTCAATAATTTATTTTGCTCCTAGGTTGGTATATTAAAAATGGGGTTTATACTGTAATCCGACCAACTATGAAGGTAGGTTCAGTATATGGTCAACATGTTTCACGCTACCCCTGGCGTTTCTTCAGGACCATACAGGGACCAGCCCTGTATATGCCACTCCTAAAAACCTATAGTAAATGTTAAGGAATAATTAATGAAAAAAAGTTTTTGCAATAGTGAACGCTGTGGGGCACATACATACATGCTGTCAGGGCCTGTATGTGTGCCACATGTGCACACATACATATTTCAGGGGTGCAACAGGGTGTCCTTTTGACACCCTTGCACCCTTGAAATTGCATTCGCAATTTGCAAGTGCTTATTTGGCAATTTGTAATTCGCAATTAAGAAAGATGTAGGAATCGCAATTATTATTGCGATTCCTACATACATAGCATTTTGCAAAGCCTTAATAGCGATTCACTAAAAATCGCTATTAAAGGACTCGTAAAACTGTCTTTTCATACACATGCCCCGAAGAGTAGTGTTATAACTTAATTTTTAAATCGCAACATGGAGGGCAGTTATTTATTTTTTCAGGTAGTGAACCACAGATTTGAAGCCCTGGTGCTGAAATCAGTAGCCATCTTTCCAGCGTAGGTTAGATCTTGGGACTTACAGCAATATTTGGCTACATGGACAAATTGATCTTGTTGGAGCTAAAGTGAGAGTTTTTTTGTAGATACTGGACCTTTGCTTTGAAGGCATTTGAATACCAAGCAAGCCAGTCTGAAAATAATCTGTTTTTAAATTAGAAGCCTGTGAAAGGACGCTGATCCATCCCTGATACTGCTGAAATTCTATATTTTCAAAACCTGTGTCTGTAATATTCTGTACAAATGTAAATTGTTCGAGCTGATCTTCTAATACAGCATATGTGCATTTGAGTTTTAAGTGCACAATGGTCCTAACTATAGGGCACATCAGGATGCCTGAAGGACTGCCACCGACAGGCCGTCGGTGGCGGTCCCACCGACAAACAGCCCTTAGGCCAACCGCTGCATTAGGAGGCGGACTATTGGACCCTTGTCTTTTGGGGGACAGACCACTGCCTGCGCTAGGATCTATGGATCCCAACATGGTGGTGATCAAAATCGTGATCTTGAATAGATGTGGTGCCTGCTCAGGCACTGCCATCAGGATCATTATGTCCATTTCACACAGCTTTTTCATGATGGTCTCACCACCATGAAAAGTCTATCGGAAAGGGTTCTGGGGAACCAAGCAGGGATCATGTCCCCTGTAGGTCACTGCTAAATGGCCAGTGGGGCACATGTGGTTCCCCCCAAACATCCATGGACTGTGTGCCTTGCGCCACATGGTGCCTGGCACATGGTGCACGGATGTTTGACTACTGCCTTTTTTTACTGCAGCTTGTGCTACTGCCCTTTTCTGGGCCGCAGCAGAAGCTGCAGTAGAAAACTGCATTTTACAGCTGCCTACACAGTGGTCTGATCAAAATATGGCAGGTGGGCCTGCGGACTCCTTGTCGGTCATTCTCAATCTCACTTCGATGGCAGTCACACATTCGTCTGACAGCCATCATTATTAGCCCCAATTTTTTTGTGATAATTTGAATCCACAAAAGAAAGTCGTCCTTTGAGTTGTCTCAGAAAAAAAACAAGTGAACCACTAAACGCAGGTGTGCCTTGAAGTTTAAGTTGTAGGTTCACCTCTTTGTTGGCCTGTTTGTAGTGCATTGATTTTGTGGTTGCCACTACCTGCACAGTTACGCCTGTTGCATTCATAATCAACACCTAATACAATGGAATGGGGGCCATCTTTAGACGTACTTCTTCTCTAACTTTGTGACTGACACAAGGAGGCCACAAAGTGCAAGCACAATCTTTCCTTCTCTCTGAACACTATTTTTAAGGTGACCGAGTGCTGAGGATCCAATTTTAGGAGATTATTGCCACTTTTTGATTAACAAGTGACTATTCGATGTAAAGAAGTGGCATGTTTGTTTCATAACATAAAACCTCATCCACAGTTTTCCTGTGGGAGGCTCCTCTGACACCATAAAATTCTTCTAAGTGAGCACTCCATGGTTAGTAAAGTATTATGTTACAATTGTACCACCTAGCTACTGGTAGTAGGGTCACACCTGTTGGCATGAGGGAATTGGAAAGGCGGTAAAGAAGTGGAGACATTTCTTGCAGCTTTCAGATATGACGCTGACTAGTTTTCCACTTGGAAACATACTTTTCAGTTTACCATTGTATCTCATTGCCCCTCCTCACTTTGAAAAGCATTTAGAACTACCTCACGATGAGTACTATGCAAATATAATAGAAGATCACTAAAGGACTTGGTAAGGTTACGCCCATTGCTCTTTTGGACTCGTTTAAGAAGAACTGAGGAGCTCGCAAAATATGCTGACGGGTTGGACGATCTCCTTTTGCTGGACACGGGGAAAAAAATAGGATGGCTGAAGAAATTGAGAGACATGGTTCTTAACTTGGGTCTAAGGGATGCTTGGGAGTCACAAACGCCGCCACCTAAGGAAGCAATCAAAAAGTTATATTGGGATTGGGTTCAGAGCAATGCACTGAGGGTCATGGATGGGGGCTCACTCACGGTCCATTTTCTGTTAATTAAATGGGTAAAAAAACTGGAACCCTTCCTTGACCTGATAACCAAACCTTTAGATCGAGCACTATATCTAAAATTGAGATATGGGATGCTTCCGGTGCATGACTTTACGGCGAGGTGGTCGAACTCTGGGGCCGCCCAGTATTCGTGCCCTGGATGTGCAGCACCAAAGGAATCTGTGGCCCACCTATTTTTTGCCTGCCCCGCTTACAAAGTGGCGCGGAAATTCTGGCTGAAACCTGTGTCTAGGGAATTGGGGCTGAGGTGCCATAGCCAGGCACTAAGTATACTCTCTACTGACTCTTCTTCCTCCACCATGATTTGCGGGGTGGCAAAATTCCTGGGCAGTGCGTGGGTGACGCGCTCCCGTCTACTGAAATTGCACACGGGGGGACCGATGGTCTGACGCTTGAAACAGCTTGTAGCAAACTAGTGACTGCGGTGTATTTCTTCCCTTTTATCCGTACTTTTTAAAGTTTTACCTGTGAACTAAAATGTTTATGTATATGTATGCTTTTATGGTGATCAATTTGCCGAATAAAGATTTAAAGATATTTACAAATATTTACAAATATAATGAAAATATTTCAAAAATGCAAATGTGCACTCTAAGCAAAATTCAGAAAAACGTTTTTGCACCTAAGTGTCATATGTGCAAAGGACAGATCCCAATACACTGAATCAGTAACTACAGAAATTCAGGGGGAAGGTCATACTTATAACTGTTAAAAATCTGCTCTATTGGCACATTTTTTACAGTTCTAAATATGGGTTGGTAAGTTTAAAAATGGATTTTCCCTTAAGAGTGCCAATGGCCCAATGCACATGTGGTGAAGACGCAGAAGGTCACAGAAAGAAGCGTCATTACTCTTATATATGCCCTATTGTGGTACACTTGTAAAGATTGGTGGGTATCCAAAGAACCAAAGAGGATCTCATCAATAGGGTTCATTTCCAATTCTACTATAGCCCTTGAAATGATAAGTAAAACAAGGTAGTGACATCCATAGTTCCCTCAGTCATCAAGGGGATAACCTCATCTACCTTGTACAAATATTTGTCAACCACCAGGACAGGGCCTCCTGAATGTTTCCAGACACTGCCATCAAAGTGTAAATATATTTTTTCTATTTGCAGTTTTATAAAGCACAGACAAGACCCATTGGGAGTCACAGAGTTTACATAATGACAACAACAAGTACATTTATTACATTACAAGTTACTGAGGACAGGTTTTAAATTGCAAGTTGCAAACAAGCAATATACTTTTCTTTGATGCAGATGTATATAGTTTCACATGCATTCTCTTCAGATTCGCCCACTTCCCCGAGGTGGTAAACATAGTTTACCCCGAAACCGGAACATC
Organism: Lissotriton vulgaris; assembly: GCF_964263255.1. Taxonomy (NCBI): domain Eukaryota; kingdom Metazoa; phylum Chordata; class Amphibia; order Caudata; family Salamandridae; genus Lissotriton; species Lissotriton vulgaris. Next base: position 493,282,636 of record NC_141696.1, read on the forward strand.
GCATGCCATTACAACACGGTCATTGCTACGACCACATTGTTACAACGCATGCCATTACTCCACAAGTCAGAATAACAACATGCTCTAGGGGTCAGAAGGTGTTGGATTCAAAATTCCACACATTCCATACTGTTGCAAAGACTGGAGTTGGAACAGTAAATTATACTATTCCAACATCCAGCATCCCCCCCCCCCCGAGCAAGTCGTTGTTCCAAATTGCGGAGTAATGGCATGCGCTGTTACAACGCAGTCGTTGTAATGACCGCATTGTAAGGGCATAGGTAAAAAAAGCATGCGGGGTGACGAGGCATATGCAACACCGCAAAAGCACATCCTGCCTGGAGTATTGTATTTATTATTAATAAATATGTACATTTTTAGCTGAAGCTGTTCGAATATTAGTGTTAGCAGAGCTTGTATTGATTGTCGAACCACCTTGTCTTGTTCAGTGTTATACACGTTTCTTCAATTATGCGATACAAATCTTTTGTTCTGCAAAAGGAAGATGTCTTTTGTTATGTACAAATGAACTGGGAGTATGACATACCTTCGTGTTGAACTCACTCACTATGCATAGCTGTCATTGTTGATTTATTACATTGTGTTTATGTGGAATGGAGGAATGTCATTATTCATAGGAATTATTTAATAGTAAAAGAGGGTTTTGTTTATGTAGACCACAAATATTACAGACAGGAGAAAGTTCCTCGGAAGCACACATTGGCAAATACTTATGCAAAAAAGTAAATAAAAATAGTCTCAGTGAGAGGTGTCTCTTATTTAAAGGCTTGCATGTGATCATTTTATGCAAAAAAACCCTTGTCTTTCATACTTTAATGTCAACTAACTGGCCATTCATTCTGAATTATCTGTTAATCCCAATGAGGCTGGTAATGTGTATTACCGGCCGCACAGTGGTGTAACAAAACTTGAGGGGGGCCCTCTGCAAAGTACATGGAGGGCCCCTCGCGGACCCCAGTCAGGAGCTCTCAGGCCAGGGCCTTCCGTCCGTGCACAGTGTTGGAGGGGGCCCCCTGGAGCTCGAGTAACCCCCCCACCCGCACCACGGGGACAGCACGGGGGATCATTTTATGCCACTTTCTGAATGCAGCCAAAGGGTTTGGGTAACATACCTGGTAAACAGATGTAGGAATCGTGCGGAAACACTGACTCCTCTTACTTGTTCCCCAAGCACTATTAATGGCCTCATTACCTGGTAAAAATTGCACAATAAATTCATGGGTGTATTAAATTAATACATAAAGCTGGGTGGAGGTACCAGGCATATGCAGTTTTTATGGCTCTTCCTTGTGTTCCTGGGGCCCTCAAAATGAGGGCCTAAATGCCAATAGACGTCTGAAGAATATTTGATCAACAGAACAATCGATGGTGAGTGAGAGAAGGGCTTGACTTTGGCATTTTACATTTTCCTGTAGATAGGGGTTTAAAGTGCTGAGTAAAGTTAACAGTTTTAAAGAGTTCCAAAACACAAGAAGAAACTAAAAATGATTTGATGCACAGGGCATAGGCTAAGCCCGAAACACTGTGTTTAAAATCCTGGAATTAGCAGAAAGAGAAGTGTTTGAAATATTAGATAAGATACATAAAACGAGGATAACGAGTTTATTGCTTTAAAGTTCTAAACTTATGCTTTTGCCAAAAATTATATGTTAGAGTGTTTAAAAATATCCATTGTTGAATAAACGAGATAATCACAAATTTTCATTACAGCCCTAATGCAACTGTGTGAAAAACTAAAAGATGACACAGTGGGAGTGAAAAACAACATATTTCGTTTTATTTTTCAAAGTGCTTTTCTTTAATAAGTATAGCTTAATGTGCCCTGAAATAATAGATGGTTGAGCACTGCTGATTGTGAATAGTTTCACAGTGATAGACTATGGACCTAATATATAAGCAGTAGAATTGAATATTCCTCAAAAAGAATGGTCAGGCACTTCCACAATATGGAGACTTGTGATACCCTGGAAGAGCACGTAGATTATTTAGATTGGCTCTGCTCCAAGAGGTCAGATGGTGCTTCGTTTTCTGTTGCCCTCTTACATTTCCGGAATTAAAGAAGATACGATGGAGGCTGAAGGAATGACGTCTTAACAACATATTCTGGGCCATCTTGGGGATGAACCTATCAGTGATAGGCCACTGTGCAAATATGGGGTATGTGCAAGACCTGGGTGGGTTCACTGTCGTGCATGGCTTACTCCTCAAGAGAGGAGGCACCTGAAGCTGTGGGAGCTGATCCTGGGAGCTGATCCTGGTAGCTATTGCTGTCGGGCAGGAGCTTATGGGATGGCAGTCCCTTTGCCCAGTGGACTTCAGCTTAAAGACAGTGTGATCAGAGAGCAACACTGTTAGAAGAACAGGTGCACTGCTATGGCTTAACTATCAATGGTGCAGCAGGAGCAGTGGCACCGAGCCCAAATTTGTGGTGGCCCACTGAACCCTGCTTATTGCTGTATTTTACTCTCCACACATCCATTCAACTGGTCTATTTTCAAGCTTGAACTAGAGTTTGTAAAAGTCACACAATTGATAGATGGAATGTAGAACAAATCAAAACATTCACGCTCAGTCAAGATATCTGGGTTAAATCCATCATTCTTTTGCTCACAAAGCCACCCCAGTTTAGGCCTAGCCATATTCAAATCAGTCTTGACCCTGTGTCTCAGGAGAACAGTTCAGACCGTACTGCCAATCCAGGTCCTCCCTGGACTGGAAACAAGCATCCTAGGCCCGGTTTCGGGATTTCACCCCTCATCAGCCAGGATAGCTTGAATCCAGTGGCACTGTGAGCCCAGGACCCACGTCTGGGCATACCCTGCATACTTAGGGCATGAAAACGAAAGACACACAATTGATGGACGGAGTGTAGAACAAATCAAAACATTCACCACCAGTCAAGAGATCTGGGTTAAATCTATCATTCTTTTGCTCACCATGCCCGCCCATTTTAGTCATAGCTATATGCAAATCAGTCTTGATCCTGTGCCTCATGGGAGCAGTCCAGACTGAACTGCTGTTGGTCCTGTACTCTCCATGCCACTGGAGTAAAGCTATCCTGGATGATGAGGGGTGAAACCCTGAAACCGGTCCTAGTATGCTTGTTTTCAATCAGTCAGTGCTAATTTAATGAGTACGGTCATATTAAAATAAATCCCAAACTCCTGCTACACACAACACATCCAAAGAATCACATGAATATGCTTCCCATACAGCACAATAGATTGCTTCACACATGTGAATCAAAATCTAGCCCAAAAAACTATTTTGACAACAACCACACACTGACAACCAACATGACAGCAACACTCAATCAAACCTCCACTGTGTCCAAGTCAAATTCTACTCCCTGCAGCCAACAAACCAAGCCTAACAGCAATCCGCAAATACCTAACTAAGTCCAGTTGTACCTGCATGAGGTCTACCAACACTATATGCTGGCATTGGTTACATGAAGAGTCATAAGACAACTTAATTGATATCCTCCACACAGAGAAATACCTAAAACACATTAGCCATACACAGATTCGACTGGGAAGTTGCAATGTCCCAACTCCCCTTCCCCCCAACCACTATGCTGAGTATGCTCTGTCAATTGACATCCCTCATATGATACTGCAGCAGGTAAGAGGTACCGGGGTTAGGCACTGTGAGCCTTTAGCTACTGATCTTAAAGCGGACACCTTTACTTTGAGGAACTAGCTCACTGCACGGCCGGGTCCCTGGGGGCGCTTACACTGTGCCTCTTGATCGGAGTGGCTCCATGAGCATCTGTTGGTAGGGCACTGAGTGCTGCACCACCGCCATGCATACTGGCTTTGTATGAGCACCTTATCTGTAAATTGATTGTGTCATTGGTTTTGGGGTCACTACTGCAGGCTACAATCACCCTAACCTGGACCTCCTGCTCATTACAACCTAGAGAAAGCAGGGCCAGTTAGTGAGCATCGAACCAGTGTGCATATAGCCAACTATGATCTGGTATTTTGTGTCTCATTACATCCAGAGAAACTACATTGAGTGTCCGCACACTTTGCTGTTAACTGATGAGGCAGAACCAGATACCTTGAAGAGGTGAGCTTGCGTCCACTTATCACTACGATGTAAATCACAACTTTTTAAGCATGTATACACAGGGGATATAATTCCAAATCCTTACGATATAACGCACACTCAGAAGTCATGGGCTGCTGCAAAACAAGTTTATTTTCTTAGAACCGCTACGCATTTCGATACAAACCTGTCTCTTGATGACACAGGGGATATATACAGAAGCACACACAGAGCTTGAACGGTTTGCATGATAGTATTGCGTGTTTTTTATTATATGTTTGACTCAGGAATGTGTAAATTAAGACACATCGATTGAATTCAACTGGGATCATCTCCCACTACCTTGTCATGGTTTTTAATTGTCTTCTTTGTACTCTAGGTTGGCTGCCCTTCCTCCGGGGCAATGACCCATGGGTAGAGCAAGTGGTAGGTAGCGTTGCACCACACCACCCACTGTAGATAGTTTTTATTATTCACTTGGTCCTGAGGAATCACCAGCTGATCACTTCTGTGACTTATTTAGGCGAGAAACATGTTGACCATCTGGGGGTTGAGCGAAATTTTTGTCACATTATAACAAAACAGTCGCCCCCCTTATTCCTTTTAATCAAGTTGGGACCCTTACAGAATAATTATAATCACAGAGGCTTCCCTTACCTGTTTTACATTCACATCCCACATAAACACTTTCCCAGGCCCCTCACACCCACAGCACTTATATGGCAAGGAACAAAAGATCTCTGATAAAGAGCCCCTTTATTGCTGCCCGTCGAGCATTGCAGCGCCGGCTCGACGAGGAGCAGACCCATAAGATGAAACTTGACACCTAGCTTGCTGGTTGTGTGAGGGTCCTAGTTCCGACAGGAGGTATTCCCCACCTCCTCACTACCTATAGTATACACAAGGTGGCTAATATCCCACCAAGGAACTCTGTACTTCTCTGTCTTGTGATTGCAGCAGCAATCCCACAATGGATAAAACAACATTTGCAAGTAAAAGCCAAAAAGGGCAAAATAGTTGACAAACATGAATACCTTTGGAAATGTTCCATTGTATAGGTGTTCAGAAGTCTGAAGACCTTCATTCAAAGAGTGCAATGTTGAGAGATATATTTTTAACAGGAAGGTGTTGTGCTTGCTGATTGTTTTTTAAGCTTGGGGTGTGTTTATCAGAATGATGCATAATGCAGTGCATCCGCATCCTTTCATGCACCAACATTGAACATTTACATTTAATCCAAAATTGACCATCGTAAGTTCCAATTAAAAAAAAACAATTATATTGGTCTAAATAGTTATCACTTTTGTTTGCCTGACACTGACACCTTCCAGTAAATAACACCCCCAAAGACACAATGCAGATCAAAGCACAAAGATAATACATAGGTATAAATGCTCATCACCTTGGTTTTTTTGCAGTGCAGGAAGCTCGGTTGTATTTTTCTAGTTTGGGAAAAAGCCCATAGGCATGGATATACCCACTACGGACAGCATTTACCCAAAATAAATAATTTGAAAAGATCAAAACAGACAAAGTTGGTTCTCTTACCCCATTTTTTTATATGCTGTGCAAATCTTATGGATCGCAGGGACTTCGCCAAGTGTCATCTTTATAAATGGCATGAATTTAGGAGACTTCTTGCCAAATTAAATAAAACCCAAAGATGGAATGTTAAATCATTCTGTAAAATACATTTATATGTCAATAAGCAAAGGCGCACATTCACCACTACCATTAACAATGATGGTGTCAAATGGGGGTGTGGACTGCCTGTTAAAAGTGAAATGTCACAGCAGCATCAAATAGGAATGTGAAACGTATTGGCCAAACAATATGAAACAGTCTCACTTGACAGACATTCAACAAGAAGGGCTTTTTGGAGATAGAAACATGACCATGATGTCAACTCCTGAATAATTCATGCTGATAATCTAGCGATGGCAAACATCTATTTAAGAAATGCGTTCACCTACAAAGCAAATACCACTTCACCCTAGTTTTTCTCATAAAGGTCATCCATCTTTCAATGTATGACAAAAGAAATTATACATTCTAGATTGCTAAATTGTATTTCTTCCAGTGCTCAAAGAAAAAATAAATTCTAGCTTGCTCTGTTCCCTTGTACAGCTGAAAAAAAGTGGGTAATGTCCCAAGACTCTGCCTGAATTTTCTAAGAAAAAAGAGCATCTCGCAACCAATTTCTGAAAAATACAGCAATCATTACTTTTAATAATTACATTCATTATGTGATTATTTCCCTATATCTTCGTATTTACTCTTAACCACATCGCAGCGGCGGCTATTCCGCCGCAGCGCTAAGGGGGCGGGGCGGCGGGCGCATGCTGTTGACGGAACCGCTCCGGTTGGGCTGTGCTCATGACGGAGCAGTTCCATCATGCCCCCACCCGCTCAATGGAACGCCCAGCGCAGGCGCGGAATCCGCGCTGCGCAGGCGCGGCGAGCGGGCCATGACGGAACCGCTCCGTCATCAGCACAGCGCCACCGCAGCTGATGACGGAGGGGTTCCGTCATCAGCATCGAAAGAGTTAAAAGGTTAAAGTAGTTATATTCTAATATATGCCTCTTATCTGTTTAGGCGCTTAGCAACATTATGAAACTGTTCAATAACTTCTGATACTGAATAGTTTAATTAAAATACACTTCCCTAAAATAGTCAAAGTGGAGAAGGAATAACAAATCACTCCTTTGCACTAATTTTAAACATGTTTTTAATCCAATGGTTCAAATGCTAAGAAAATATTGAAATATGGGGGGCACTAGAGAGCTGGCAATCCTGATGACTGCACTTGCATGAGGCTCTTGGCGTCCAGGCTCATAATATGACATCATCCTGCCTCAGAACACCGCCAATCATCTCAAAACGACAGAAAGCATACCTATGAAATACAGAGCTACCCTCAATACCTGAGCGACTGAGCAGTGTGGAGCCCTGTGCGGCAGAGGGTTACCATGTAGTCCGCTGGCTTCAGGCCAATCGCTTGTTCCCAGCTGCGAGGGTAAAAAGCAGCGGTGCGGTCGGGCTGCGCCTTGGTCCTGGGAATAAGTGCCCACATCCTGAAATCTTGCAAGGGGACGCTGGCGCCCATGATCACTCCTCCTCTGTTGGATTGTTGTGAGCCACTTCCCCCTGAGTCCTGTTAGGGCTGAGCCACCTGGGGTGGCTGTGAGATCGCGGTTCGGCCTACGGCACTTAGGCCTGCAGAGGACTAGGCCTGCGAGAACTTTGACCTGTGCGTGACTGTGGACGGCAGCTTCCCTTCTGCCACGTGACCTGGCTACCCGAAAGACATATTTAAGAGGCTGACTCGAAGACATTTGAGGGAACATCCATGCTTATAGAATCCCCCTACCCCCCAGGTCCTATCTGGGTTGCTTCACATGGACAGGCTTAGAGATCATGGAGCAGACTGTGGCGGTCCAACCTGTGGGAGGCAGGAGTTGTGAGGTCTCCAGCTCCTTTGTGGCAAAAGATGGTGGCTCTTCCCACTGCTGCGGGCCTGACTAGGCCTGGAGGACACATAAGAGTTAGTCTCATAGACACTTGACGGCAAGGCCACAATTATTGCATCTAAGCCTGCAAAATCTACATGCTCTCCTGATCACGGTGAGGTGAGGATGCCTTGCCCACATACTGCTTAGCGCCCCCTCCAGCTCTAACATGCACGAGGGACTGGGGTGCTTCATTCAGTCCTCTTCTGCCCTGCCGAGTGCTCCTCTCCTTCTAATATCTGGAAGTGGATGAGGAATACATACAACTTTGCTGGGTCTGCAGGTGCCCCTCTACCTGAGGATTGAGAGGTGTGGCGGGCTCCGAAGACGGTTACCTCAGGGAGAAGAGAGCACCTTCGAAGAGAGCTCCTTTGGAACCTGTCTGGCTGACCTCTCCCTGCATATTGTCTGCAAACCCATTGAGGTAGTGGTGCTTATGAGATGGGCTGAACGGAAGGTAGACAATGAAGACTACCCTTTGAAGCATCCAAATCTAACCTTGCACAAAATAACGACACAGATCAAAGTATGACTGATGAGCAGCCCACAGAACATCCTACTGGGGACACTGAATTGAAATCTCTCCTACTCATGATGAAGAAAAGTCTAATATCCTTGGAACCAAAATGGACTCCATGTGTACTCTCAAGGATTTCATTACACAAAAAATGGAGAAGCATGATGCACACAAAGGAGAGGCAGAGCAGAGAAACTCCGCTTTGGAGGACACATCCTTGCAACAGAGTGAGCAGCTATTACATATGGAGCGCATACTGAAAGCCATATCCGCTAAGAATGAAGATTTGGAGGAGCGATCACTCAGAAACAATATATGGATATTGGGAATACCCAAATCTGCAAATGCAGGAAAAATGGAGGAGTATGAGGGGAGACTGCTTACAACACTATTTGATGCCCCTGCTTTCTCCAAACACTTGGTGGTAGAAAGAGCCCATTGCTCCCTAGTATCCCAACCCCCTCCTGACACTAGATCGCAGCCTATTATTGCTAGATTGCTAAACTACAGTGACTGGGATACTACCTTGCACCTAGCAAGAGAACATTGCTCGCTCAGTTTTGAAGGAAACGCCATAGCCATCTATTCAGATTTCACCATGGCGGTACAGGAGGCCCTGAAACAAATGCTGTCAGTCAAACGCAAATTACAGCAAGCCGGTATACCCTATGCCATGTTATATCCGGCATGCCTTTGCCTCAGTTAGCAAGGAAAACAGCACATCTTTACGAATCGACAGCAAGCTTACGGTTTCCTGTGCAGCATCAATCGAGAATCCCTATGTTGCAGCTGGAGATGCATCGGAGATTAGACTAGCTTTGTCTTTGTCAGAACCAGGTCAATCTAATATTATTGTCCATAAAATTGTGCTGTAGTCTTAATCAGATACTCATATCATATGCTTGAAGTGAATGGATGGCCGGATCCCCTCTCTAACTCCTACACACTATACCGGGGCCGGGGACACACATACGCTATGCAGCTTCAGCTATCTAAATAACTTTATTGCAAGATTCATTAGATGACTGGAAAATCCATTTCTACAGCCTGGACAGCTTTGTTGACTTGGGGAAAGACTTCCAAGTTCCTGGCGATGCCCCGGAAGGATACCTCTGTTTCAGATGACATCTATTTTTCTCTTTCTGTATCTTTGCTCTAACCTTTTCTACACTTTGAACCTTTTCACCCCTTTTCTCTCCTCTACATTTTCTGTCCGGCACTCACTGCTTCAATCTGTTCTGTATCTTCTCTTGCTTGCCTGTCTTCCAGAATTCTCTATCAATGTACTTCTTGTTATACATTTGTTTATTATGATTAGACTCTAGTTTATTTGGTATAGCATTCTCAAATTTCTTTTCAATATTGATGAGGGAGGGAGTTTTACTTCCATCAGGTTTGGGCTCGTGGAGTTTGCGGGGTGGGGAAATGACTTAGGTTTTGTGGCTATTTCTGTGCATTTCTGTGATCACTACATACCCTTCATTATGCAAGATTTATTTAACTTGTTTTTGTGAAAGGCCGAATCCATTTGATTTTGCTGAGGAGGTAATGTGACTGATAGTACAGACACACATGATTCATCCACTCATTCAAGCTGGAACTTCTTGACATAGCATGTGAAGGGGCTGTGAAACCAGCGGAAATGCAGAAACATTCTATCTTAATTAGACAGACATCATATTCAGGTTGCAATGCTACAAGAAACCCACATGAGCCCCACATCAAATGCCACCTTTGCCTCTAGATGGGTCGCACATATTATTACAGACAAATACACCTTAAGTCCCAGCAGGAACTTTGAAGGATCTGCAGGGATGTTACTGTATAATGTGGGAGAGGATGCAGCCTTCAAGGCTAGAGCGGCCGACCGCGAAGCTGGGGAACCGGGTTCTATTCTCTGCAACGACGCTTAACATCCTGTGATTCTGGGCAAATCACTTAAGCTCCCTGTGCCTAACAAAAAAAATTAATGTGTCCTTCTGTAACGCTACTGGTGCTCATGTAAAATGCTCTGATACCTGATATCTTTAGGTCTAGTTTGCACTATATAAACCTCTAAAAAAAAATGTGGGGCAGACTTGCTTGTCATTCCATTACCCTAGTAAATTGTTATGGGCCAAATATTGACAATGCTGAATTCTTTATTAAGGTCTAGGGCGAGTGATAAATATTGGCTCAACTCACATTCTCTGTGGTGGGGAGTTTAAAATAGCGCTAGCCCCTCATGTGGACCGATCACATCCCCAAGCCCATCACTACATCAATGCACACAGACACATTCAAGATATTATGACTGACAACCATTTATTCGCTGTCTGGAGAGCTCTACCTCTGCAAAGAAGGCACATTTTACTCGAGTGTACATTCAAACTGGTTGACACTAGACTACTGGCTCATTTCTAGAGGCCTGAGCGAATGGCTGACGCAGGCTACCCACCTTGCCCGTACATACTTGGATTACTCACCAGTCTTGATGAAGCTGACTCGCCTAACTGACCTACCAACCTACTTTCCCTGGAGACTTTCCCCTATGGTCCTCCTGGATAATTCATTCAGAGAAAAATTGAATCAGGAGATTTGCAAATTATTTTAATGCAACACAGATTCTGTTCTACTCCTGGTCATGATATGGGAGGCCTGTAAAGTTACTATTCACGGAATCTGCTTTGTGGTATTTTACGGGACATCCAGAACACACTTTAAAAATTAGAAATTGAGATTAAGCGCTTAGAGTCCAGACAGGATGGCCTGGACATGGGAAGATGGAGGATAAACTCAGAGACATGCTTACTTAATGTCAGACCACTGCAGAGAAGGAATTCTTGTTTCGTAGTAAACACTTTTAGGCGCCTAACTATAGGGAGGGCAAGTGGCCTGGGAAGGACCTGGCTGAGCTGATCTGTAAACCCCAATTTTCCAACTATGTTCTGGAAATTAAAGTTACAGACAGTCTCTTTCATAAAGACAGAACTGATATTTTAAACACCTTTATGACATTTTACTCCACTTTATACAAAACACGCAAAATGGGTCAGTTGGAAATAGATCCATATTTAGATGATGTGGCCTTGGGCTGGCTTAACGACTCACAGCGGGAGTTCCTAGCTGCTGACATCGAGGAAGATAAGATTAGAACTGCTGTAATGCACCTGGACCAGATGGCTGACTTTTGTAAAAAACCTTTGTGGGCTTGCTGGTTCCCGTCCTTAAGGTTTTATATACCGAGGCATGGGAGTTGGCAGTTCTTCCACCCTCAATGTGAACAGCCCTGATCATATCGCTCTTGAAACCTGATAAGCCAGCGAACACCTGCAAATCCTATCACGGTCTTTCACTCATTAATTGCGATGTAAAAATGAAAATATTGTGAATAAAATAACGTTTTAAATTTGTACTGCAAGGGTTGTTCAAGCATGCATTTTGCTAATTATAGGGGAGAGGGGTTGCAAAAACAAAGCAGACTTCTATGGAAAGGATTTTTTAAACAAGTTCCATGCATTCACAGTGACAACTTGTACGACAAAAATCAATTTACGGTAATACCCCCTGTGCAGTCAGTTCAAAAAGGTCTATAGTATATCCTGCCTCTGTATTAATGTTTCTCCTATGTTACCTGGTTCCTAGCTGCTCAGCCAATGTGAGTGTTCTGAGTGGAATGTTGGTGTGATGGAGATGATTGAAATGTTTGGGTGCCTGTGTGGTGAGGTGTGGCAGTTGAAGATGGGCTGAGCAGCCGGCAGGCCGCACCTGGTGGGGCTGCTCTACATGGATGTTAACCTGTAACTAAGACCTAATAAAGAAACTACAAAGATACTCCTCAGCAATATCTGGTACATCACAACATAATTTTGGCAATGATCTGGAGACAGACACATGCTTGACAAATGGTCATACTGAAGAAGAAGATGACACAGAATAGAAGATTATGCAACTGAAAAAACATAAAGAAACATGAGTAATCCACTAAGAACATAAACTAACAGACAGGTGAACAGAGCAACAAAGTAAGTCCTGCAGCACCACCAGTGTCCTTTTCTCTGGACAGCCCTAGCCAGTGCTCACTTCTTTTTATAACATTCCTGAGTGTCCTCAGTACACAGAGTTGTTCCACCAAGGTGAATCTCCAAAAGTTGACCAAGAAAGTATTGTCTGCAAAAATTTGGATCAGCGTTTTTTAAGGATTGTGTGTAATTCAATGGTCTAAATGTGAGGCATGACCTTGTGGAATTAACACCAGCTTTAATCAGACGGTGCTTTGCCTTTCAAACTTAACATCAGGTGCGTGGACTCTGTGCTGTGTAACAAATTCAACACTACGAGAGGCCAGCATCGGTATCTATTTTAATTGAAATGCGGGTAAGCCGGTTGCAGGACCAGCAGTTTGTTTAGTGTGGTACACCATGCGGAGGATCTGCCAAATTGTGTATTTGGGTGAGTTAGCCCTGTTTACAGTTGTTATAGTGCAACGTTTAGAGACATTTGATTGAGACATTTATTTGAAGTGGTTCGCGCGCCACTTACTGTTTGCTTTTGGCCGCGTGAAGGGACTGCGAGAAAAGCTGCTGTCTTTGGCAACCAGGAACGGAATATATTCAACTGACTTTTATGCAAAGACGTTTTGGGAGCACGTACGCTCCAAGAGCAACCTGGCCAGTGTCAAATTTGCGTGCCGCCATTGTGGTCCATCTGCAGCACGCAAAGCACGATGTTCGGTAATTTGCTACACTACGTGTTCTGCTCCTTAGCCTGTTCGGCTGGACAGTGAGCAGTGCGGGTAAGGGAGTAAGGGATTATCAAATCGCCTTGGCACGTCGTAAAATCATGGTGCACTGCTTCTCCGCGGAGAATAGGAACAGATTGATAATATACAGGTGTCTGATGGTCTCCCATCATTCAATGTTTTTTTACATTTTCAACATCTGACATTGGATTTGTGTTTCTTCATACGACCTCATTCAAGCAACCAAGTTTGAGATGCTTTCATTAAATGGGATCATTCTTGTTTCCAGCTACCTAATTTGACTTTTCTCCAGTACTTTACTTTTGGGTCACTACACTTGGGACAGTCATTCTACTTCTGAGGGGGCGCCAGACTAGACGGTTCCCAGAGTGGCATTACTCGGGTGAGAGGTAGCTCACCGGCGTACTGTTTACCTTGCCAAGTCACATTCTATTTCTGCATGACTGTTTTGCTCGATGACCAATTTTACTTTTTTTGTGAGAGGGTTTCAGCTCAAAATATGGAGTGCTTTTCTAGTGTGTGAAAGTTCATTTCTGGGCTAACGTGTCGTTAGTGTGGTGATGCAGTCCCATAGATTAGTCTGGTCTAGTAAAATTCTTGAGAGTTGGTCGAGATCAACGCCAAGGTTTTATTAGAGAATCTATTTATTTTGGGGGTTTAGCTATATTTGTATGGCTGTACAGTTGCTTTTATGCTTTGTTGTGAAGCTGACATTTTACATTACACTCTTTGGTTAGTTTGGGTACCCTTACATTAGGAGGGTCTTAATGTTTCAGTGGGTGGTGGTCACACATCTCTGGGTCTGTAGTTACACAGCATTTCTTGAGGGAATATCATAGCAGTGGTACTTGCCTGTTGTTTCTTTGCATGTTATACTCACAGACCCTTACGTGAGTGATCGTTTAATGAGTATATGGCTCTAGTTTTTTAATTGCACATTGCAGTCCCTTACATGAGGGACGATAATGGGTATTAATCCAATTTCTATGCAGTACATCACATGACCCTTACATGAGGGGTGGCTCAATGGATGTCGGTCCCATTTAACGGTTTTCATTAATAACCCTTACACATGGCATGTCTTTATGGGTCACAGTCCCATTTCTGCTAGTTTGACTCTTACATGATGGGTGTAAAGATAGGTTTTAGTCCCATTTTAACAGCTTACATTTCAATTCCTTACATGAGGAATCCCTGGGAGGGGTACAGTTCTCTTGTGTCTACACTTTTAGTCAGCTGTCTAGTTGCTTGTGACGTTTTTGCAATCATTGCTCCTACATTTTAATATGTTTTTATAATGCGGGAGGGTGGGTGATGCCAGTACAAGATTGCTTATGACATGCACTCAGAGGGACCTTAGAGGTGCCCCCTGAAACACATACAACCCTCTAGTGTGCTGGCTGACTGGTATCATCTAGGCTGCCACAACAGACATTATTTGGACCCCCTGCAGGTGGGAGGGCAAGCTTGTTGCAGCCAGAAACTATTCCTGCTCCAGAGGAAGGTGTTCACACCTCCTCCAGCAGGATGGCTAGTGATTTAGCATAGCAAGGCTAGGGGCTTCAAAGCCCCTGCCACTTTTGGTATGCGTCCGGTCTTCCCTCAGACCTGGAAGATGCCATCCCCTGCCCTGAGGCCTATTTGGCACCAGTACAGATGGGGACACTGTTATGCAAGTAGGCTTGGTGCACAACCAGGCTAGTCACAGCCATAGGATGGGCCACCTGGTGTGCACCACGAAAGAAGGATTACATCATCTTGTTTTTGGTGGAATTAGGAACTCTAGGACAGAGTTATGCCAACTCCCCACTGGAAATGGTAGTATAGGAGGGGTGAAGTGACCCTAAGGGTGAGTAGCCCATTGGCTACTACCCTTCATTCCCCTTAATGCCACTAAATTAAGTATTTAGGTGGCACCGCAACATCAGAAACTCAGATTCACCTGACTAAAGAAGAAGAAAGACAAGGAAAAGCAGAAGAATGCAAGAACTGCGGACTAGCTCTGAACTTGGCACCAAATCCTGCCTGGCTGCTCCTGTCTCGACAATTACAAAGACCCAACTCGCTCTACAGTTGTTGATCCTCCAAAAGCCTTGGAGGACTGAAAGTACTATGCCAACCAGCCAGCATCTCCCTTCCCTGCATCCTACAGGCAGCCATATCAATGTACCGTTCACCGATCTGCTGACCACTGGGTCCACCAATGCAGCAGCCACCCAGAAGGAAAGCACCATGCTCCAGGAGGTCCTATCCATCACACCACCAAGTGAGGCCTCCAACGCAAGCAACCCGCCAGTCAAAACACCTCTGCACCCGAGCTTCACCGCAAGAGTCAGAGCCTACCAACGGTGCTCCCTTGTCCTAGAGACCCTCAAGAACCCCTTTCAGGATTTTTCCGTTACATGTTCTCTCCATAGACTTCAGCAATAGTATTCGAGGCTACCCTTGCGACCAGAACCCCTGCACCCAGGTACACCAGCGCAGGTAAACCAAAACTACTGGTGGTTCTAAGGACCTAGGCACCTACTCACTTTAAGTCCAGAAGAACAACCCTGTAACTCGATTGAACGTACCCCTAAGCAGAGTATGTTTCTCCCATAGAATAAAATTACTGCATTCGAGGCTCATGCCTCAAACGAGCTCTATTTTCTAAGTGTCCGAAAATCGTTAACTCGAGAAGTACTTACCTGATCCAAAGATCTTGGTGTCTAAATTAATATACAAATCTAAGTTACTTTTCTAAATTGGGGTTCAATTTTCTTAAGGAGTGTGTGTTTTATTTATTGCCTGTGTGTGCAACAAGTGTCTCCCCCTCCCCTCGGATAAGCCTTAGGCTGTTCGACCACACTACCACAAATAGAACATCTTGGGTTTTTTAAAGTAAGCCCCTGTACACTAATAAAGTATACCTGGACTCTCTGCACAGTGCACCTCATTTTGGTTTAGTATATAGAGAGTCAGCTTCCTACACCAGATAATTGCAAATACACTTACAGCGCCTGATTAATAAGCGCCTGTCTTTAAGACTCTCCGAACAAAGAGTAACATTTTACTTGAGATAACGTTCATGCTATGAAAAGGATGTGATTAAGGGTAAATTGCTAAAACAAATCTAATTTTTGCTAATAATATCTCCTTCATCAGTGAAGGAAACTAGATAGCATTTTTTTCTTTTCCGTTCAACTCTAAGAAGAAAGATGTATATTTCCCTGTAAAACAAGTGCCACATTTGATAGAGCAGCTAAATGTTCCAGATTCTTCAGAGACTAGCGGGCAGATGTTGGCCCTGTTACGCTTCTGCATTGATAAGAAAAGAGTTATGATTCCCTCAAAATGAACACGCCTGCATTTGAAATTAATGCGTGGAACTTTTGCAATGGTCCACAACATTAATGACAATTAGGGCTTTGAAAGATGGGCCAATGGCCACTTGACTCCCAATAAACAAGAAGCGAAATAATTTGTACTGTAATATGAATGTTTGTGTCAACTTTGCAGAATGAAATGCATTCCTAAAATCTCACTTAAATGATTTAATTTATGCTTGTTCGAGACTTTTGGCTGTTTACCATACCTGAGAACTTACAGATGTATATCACATAAACAAAGTGTTTTTGTGTTATTTAGGATTTACCTGAAGTAAAGTTAAGAGAGGAGCAGAGCAATTGTTACGGATGTTGGTGTTAATAGGTGTTCATGCAGCACAAGATAGAAATAAGTAATGCTGTTGGGAAAGTATGTGCTTCAGGGAGCATTTGCCAGATTACTTTGAAGGTAGGATCATTGCCTTAAGCATTCACAACACACTATATAAACTTAAACCAAGATTTTTGATTTTCACCAATGGGCATTAATGGTTGGTTGTTTTCTCAAAAAAGATGGTGCTACACCTCTGCACTACTATAAAAAAAAAACTGAATAAGAACAATTTTAAATGAAGTATTTCTAGTGGAGCGGTGTTCATAACTTTTGTTTACATTATTTGGGTGTTGTCTGATTTATTTTTTGCACTAAACAAGGAGGAGAGTGAGAAGCATAAAATCTCACCCTCCTTCCCTAAAATCATATATCTAACAAAAACAATGAGCTAGTTACCATGTTGTACAACTGACAGCTAATGTCCATTCAGTTGTCTTTTCTGAAAAAAAGCATTAGGTTTTTAAAAAGAATCCTCGCACACCTACCTAGTTGGTAGCATACTTTATCATCGGGTTCCCACTTCATATGCTGAGTGCATCCTAAGTGTGCTACGACTACTGATTACAGCGGAGATGTTTTGTTTTGTGATAAAGTGAATTTGTGAGTGAGATTTTAAAACTGCCTCCAAGACCCCCTTCCTATTCAGGATAGGTTTAGTGATGGGTTCTTGGGGTAGGATTAAAATCAGTGGTGGATGTGAAAAGAAAAATGTGTGGTCTCACACATCTGAGTGTATGGTCTACGTTTCAGCTAAAATTGCCTTTTGGATAAGTCACAGTGGCTTTCTTCAGGACCAATGGTGTAAGAGCCAGAAAAAAAACCTTTCAAAAAGTGATTGCACACTCACTAAGGCATGCATGCGTAGGGTGGTTATGTAACTTGAAATTTACACCCAATCTTTAATAGTATTGAAACGATAAAGTATATAGACACATACGTGATGCTTATCAACATAGTACATTTTCAACCTCTGAGGATTAGTAGATGCAGGGGTAGCACGGTGGGCATTAAAGGTGTACCATGATCATCATGCAACTGGATAACGGCTTCCAGTTCATTGCACACGTGTTGTGTTCAAACTGCATGCAGTTGCTCTTGATACACACAAAAAACTGTGTGCGAAAAGATATCACTCATATTTTTAAGTGAGTGTATTTAATTCATACCGCTCAAGACGAATAATCAGCGCTCTTACAAGCCATGTATCATTCATAGGGACCACGAGCAATATTTGTGCACTGAACACTTATTGTAAAACATTCTCACGATGTTGTGCACTCAAGCAAAGAAAACAGTGATTACAACAATCTATACAAAATCCCATGGGGGAAGTCCCTCACTTGCTTTCCCAGTATGGCCGCGTAAAAACTTCTATCCAAATTAAGATAAGTAATGTAACTAGCACCGTAAACATTTGGGCTGCATGACCTCACATCAAAACGTGAAAGAGGGGAGTCTTTTTTCACCTACTAGTGTTACTAAAAATCAAGCAACATGGATCCATGTGGGAGGTGGTGCTTATAGTCACATTCTGAGGGGAAGAAAAAAAGAGTATCAACCTGTGTAATGTCACTGGCTGTGCTGTTGTATCGTAAAGTATACCCAGGCAGCTTTCAAAGTGGTGTGTCAATCACCTGTAAACCCTCCCAAGAACCCACTTACTTTGTCAAGGTCATCCACCTGCCGAAATACATACTGCAGCTCTCCTCGGAATTCTGAAGATGTCATGGTCCTGGCTGCAGAGGTCTAAGTAGCGAGGCCGGCGTCCCCACACTTCTGCTCTCTGCACGTGCTGACGTAATGCTGTGGGAGCGCCATTTCCAATTGGATGGTTGAAGTAAGTAGAGGACCTGGGCAGGCAGTTAGGGCTGGACTGCTCCCATAGGGCGCAAGGTCAAGACTGATTTGCATATGGCTGGGTCCAAACTGGGGTGGCATGGTGAGCAAACCCAGATCTGTGACTGGTGGTGAATGTTTGACAATGTTCAGAATTCGGTCCCTCATCTTTTTGTGTTGGTATGCAAGCATAGAGTCCCAACCATCAACCAGACTTAGACACATAAGCTGACTTCAAGTATTTCCACAGGACAATTCCACGCCAAAATCAGGATCACATTGCTTTCCTAGAGTTGAAAGACCCATAACAGACAGCCGAGTAGTACCAGATCTCAGAAATCCAGGGGGATCATTATGGTTCTTGAAGAACACAGTCGGCTATATTGACAAAAGTATGATTGCATGTGTAGATTGTCCTTTAGCTCTACATCTAGACTTCGTTTTAAATGTCCTCATGGGCGGAATTCATCATTTCCATTTGTACAGTTACACCTAAATGTAGACTTATGAGTCCCCACCTTCTCAACTAGGGGTGGAGATACCTACACTGACTTCATAACAGTAAAGTGACTAATATTAGCTTACCACCTGTATGTTGAGCTCTCCACATCTAAAGCAGAGATGTCCTATTAGGAAGTAATAGGGGATTTTAAGAAAATTCATTTAAAATAAAAAATAAAGCCTATTTATTATTAATACAAATATTAAAACACATTTCCTTAACTCCTTTTTGCCTAAGACTACCAGGGTGATAATAGACAACACACCTCCATTAAAATGTAATATAGTCTTAAATTGTGACTAAATAAATATATAAAGTTTTCATTTTTTTAATTATTCATTTTAATGAAATGTTCCCCTGACATCCTGTGCGAAAGGATTTGTGATGAATGGGTCACTGTTTTGAAAAGAAGCTGTGTATTATTGTATCTGTGATTTCATTAAAAAATATAATTCAAAATATATTCCATGTCAATGGTATTATGAATATTAAAAATTTATTTTCGGGGGTGTGGTCTCACCACGGATGGAGTGTGCTGAAGGAGCTCCTGTACGCTGCCACCTCTAGCTGCCTCTAAAGCAGAGCTGGGATTCCATTGGAGCCACAAATTGTGGCACAAAGACAGCAGAGCTGTAGGGGCATCTCCTGAATGGTGGCCTGGGTCGATCCAGCATGGTGGCACTGGCCTTCCGATCCTAGCGGTTGGACTCGGCGTCGGTGGCTGCCATTTTGTCTCGAGCAGCCCCGGGCCTCCGCCGGCATTGCAAGACGCCACCTGCCCTCACTGGCCCCGCTGAAGAACCTGCTTACTGGTGAGGAGCGCCTGGCCCTGTGTGGGGCTTCCTCGTGCTCGGGGCTAAGCCGGGATAAGGGGCACTCTGGCACCCTCACCTGCGGCGGCCGTCATCTTGGGCCTACCCACCTCCCCCGGAACAGACCTGGCATGAAGAGCAGCCGCCGAGATGCCCTGCCAAAGCGGCCTTTCCCTGCGCCGGGGGGAAAACTGAGCGACCAACGGTGATCTCAGGGGTACCTGGCATCTGCTGTTCCTCAGAGGGCCTGACTGCAACCCGCAGAGACCCAGCCTGTGAACAGCGGTCCCCCAGCCTGGCGGATCTGTGGATGGATGCGAGCCTGCACTCCTCCCTGCCTCATCCACGCCACCTTCTTGCTGGGCTCCTGTGATGCCCATGTTCTGTGCAGGGGTGGGGGCTCCCCTGTGCACTGTGGCCCCAATTGCCTGGCCCGCTTGGACTGGGCCCTGCTTACCCTTCCCTGGACACTGCTCCTCACTAGCTGCACATATCACCAGCACGGTGGGATTGCCTGAGGCCTACCCCAGCTGCGTCCCATACTCTCCTGTGGACCTCTCTTTGGGCTCCTGGGTATTCGGCAAACCCCAAGGGCGAGGGGCTTTCTGTGACTGCACCTTCCGTTGATGGTGGACCATTTGCATGCCCTGACTCCCCGGTGCCGGACTCTTCCTGGGTTGGCATGCAGACATCTGGTTGCTAGATCGCCACTTCGCTGGGCCCACGGCTCAGGTGGGTGAGGCCTGGGCTGAGTGGTCTCTCTGCTAGCGACTGTCACACAGGGGACGACACTCTCTGCCACCTTCTCCTCTCCCTGGAGTCAGCGTTGGACCGCTGTGGGTCATTCTTTCGCACCCCATCGTCTAGTGGCCCCAACACTGCTGCTTGTCTTGCTGCCTTGAACACTGTGGTGCGACATTGGTTCTGGACTCCCGAACGACTTCTTAACAGCCTGTTTGCAGCGTGGCCCATGGCGGCTTCGGTCTATACAACTGGGCCACACAGCGATTAGCTTCCCCGGTGACAAGGCCTCTGTGGCACCATCGACATCTGCCACATTACTAGTCCCCTCCTCTTGCCTCGTAGCCTGTGGATCACTGCCTGCGTGCAGTGTCTCTTGTGATAGCATACACCCTTTCACCCGGGGGCTCCAGGTACCCTTGGTCGGCACCCAACGCCCCCTTGCTTGCCTTGGCCACCTTATCAGGGATCGGAGGGTGCTCTGCCCCGAGGGAAGATGACGTGCACTAAAATGGGGAAGAATAACCCGTTTTTGCGCGCTGGAACAAAACGGACCCTGCTGGTCCTGGTGCAATGGCGTCGTCGACTGGAGAAGACTCAGTGCCAGTTATGCAGTCTTTCATGGCACACTTTATGACGGAGCTCAAGTCCGAAATTGGCTCCTTGCTCTCAGAGGTCAATTCCTGTGTCCGGGAACTTAGAAAAGAGATCACTGGCTTAGGAGTAGACGGCCTCGAAAAGACCGTGGACGCCTGAACGGAAGACCAAGAGCTTCTCTGGCAGTGACTGTCACCTTAGAAGAGCAGCATTTTGACCTACAATTAAAACAAGACGATTTGGGAAATAGGAGCCACTGTAACAATCTTCGCATTAGGGGAATTCCGGTTGGAGCTGAGGGGTCAGACATAATAACATTTGTTGCGCTCCTACTACATGAAATCTGGGACGATGACGATGCCTCCCCACCGGCCTTAGACCGGGCACACCGAGTGTCGGGCCCTCCCAACCGAACGGGCCTTATCCCTGACATCCTAACCCGGGTTCACTTTTTAACCGAGAAGGTGGCAATTCTCAAAGCAGCGTGCTCCAAACCGGAGCTCACTTACAAAGGTGTCACCATACAGATTTTCCAGGACCTTGCTCCCACCGCGCTGCTGCGCTGACGCCGGGATTTCAAACCTGTCACGGGCAAGCTTCAGAGCCTGAACATCCAGTATCAATGGGGCAACCCCTTTCGCACTCATCTTTCAATGGGAGTCTAAACGCCGAATGGTGTGATCATTCCAGGAAATGGCACAACTTCTACATCTCTCCCTCATGCCACCATCTAGCCCAACATGCCTACCTTTCCACCCCCGGGAGCCTGCAAAGCCATTCTAGTCTAAAATATGCCACTTCAGGAGAACCTCGCACCCAGGGGAGCAATCTGCCTCTCAAGCTAAACAGGACATCATCCAGCACATCCGCTCCATGGAAGAGAGCAATTCTCCAACTAGCTCTCGCCCTTCCACACCCTGACTGAAACGAAATGCACTCCTGCTTGTTTCGCTCTGATGCACCGCTCACGCCTGATACCTGGAAATAATGGGTTGGTGCCCCACTCTGTGACTGGTGATTCCCCAGCTCCATACATTTGCGACTGGTGGCACGGGCTGCCTTCCATGCTGGCTCGCTCTAAGTTTGGAGGACCGCAGCCCCTGCTCCTGGGAGAGTGACTTCTTTGGGATGATCTGTGCCTTTGGGCCGCGATTATCCCTGGATTGGAACAGGATACTATGGCCCTGTTGGCCAATGTTGTATTTTTTATATTTTGATCTCTTACTCTTTTCTCTCTTCCTTTCCCCTTCTTTCTTCTCTATCTCTCTCTATGGCGGTTGGGGGTACCCCCCAAAACTGACCCCCCCTCTCAACAGGAGCAACATTCCTCTGCCCTTCCCACCTATTGCATTACCCTGCTCCTTTCACTGGCGTAACCGACTGCTCCAGGCCCTGACACAACCATGGCTACTGTTCCTTGCCTGAAGATCCTGTACCTCAATGTTAAGGGACTTAACTCCCCTAACAAACGACATCTGATATGGTGCTACCTCTTGCAGCAAAATCCTGACATCATCCTTCCGCAGGAGACCCACCTGGTAAAGGTGGAAATTCCCCAAATGGCTCACCCGTGCTACCCTCTCTAATTCTGGGCTACAGCCCCCACTAAAACGGCTGGAGTGGCAATACTCTGTAGACCTGGCATCAGGTAGGGGGAAACTAAGGTATTTCGTAGTCAAGATGGTCGCTTTGTCAAGATGGGGGTCAAGATCAGACACCACTCTTTTGCGTTGTGCAATATTTATACACCCAACCAGGCGCAGGACCCAAATAAACAGCAGTTTTGCAGCAGCATATACCACAGGTGGATCCTTCACTAATCAATGGGGACGACTTTAACATGGTGCGGGATGCCGCAATGGATCGCTGAGACGCTTCATTTCATGGGGCAGGGGCAATGTCCTCGGCCATTAAGAGGTAGCTATCGGATCTTGGTCTGCTAGATTCTTGGTGGTATCGCAATTACTCCTACTACTCACATGTGCACCACTTGTATTCTGATATCGACCACATTTTTATCTCCCATGCCCTGATCGGCGAATTGATCTCGGTCTCCATGTCCGACATATCTGTCTCAGATCATGCCCATCTCGAGCTCCTCCCGAGCGATCCCGCTACTTGCACCCCTCGGGCCCCACGTTGGCATCTACCTCCGCATATCCTTCGGGATCCAGTGGACGTAGAGAGCCTGTGAGTTGCCATTGAGTCTTACTTTGCAACTAACAACATCACCAAAGCCTCTTTCCCTATAGTGTGGGATGCATTCAAGGTCACGATACGAGGCCACGGGCACGAGACGTGCGCCTCCTGGAAAACAACCTATCTAGGGACATCAAGGCCCTAGAGCGACAGTATCAGGAGCACCCCTCACTTGCACATAAAAGAAGCCTGGCGAATCTCCGAGGCCAACTGCGCTCCCTTCGAACTAATAAAGCTGAACGGGCTCTTTTAGCGCTGAGCAAAGGGCTCTTTTAGCGCCCACCATAGTATACTCCGAAGGGCGATCTAACTATCATACGCCTTTGCTCACCCCACCTCCCCCAGCCACCGCCCTACTTCTCTTTGATATTGTTTTGGATCACAACTCTTGGAGCTCACAATTACTATGGCATCTTCCCCCTGTCTCTTCCTATATGCCTTTAACACCTTAGATGCTATGGAACGTCCAGCTCCAGTGCTGAACGTTCCATTGCGCAGGTGCAGTTGGAACGTCCAACGGCCGACGGCAGCACTCCCGAGGTAGTGGTGCCGTCGGCCGTTGGTATAGGCGCAGCGCCTAAGAGGTTAAGCCCCCTGCAATAGCTCTTTTTCTTTTTCTACTCTCTCTGTGTCCCTTACACACTTCCCTATCAGCTAAACCTCTTTTATATCTTTCTTCAGGTTGATCTCTTTTTTTTCCTATCCATGTTAAATTCGGGTCTTCTTGTTCTTTCTGCCTAGAGGCTCCTTCACTTTGAACTCATATGCAGTGCCTCTTGTAATACGTGGACGGCCCACCATGGGTTGTGGGCGACTTGCTGTGTAACATCTGCATCGATAACCATTACCTGCACTTTACATGCCTACCCTAAATTATGCGGCTGGCCCTACAATGGGTTGTAGGCGATACACTGTATACACGTAGACCCTCCCTCTGGTTTTCCTTCGAAAATGAAAACAGATTTAAATAAAAAATGTATTTTTATTTTGAAAAATTAACTTATAAATAATTTAAATAACGCTTTATTTAAAAAGGTAATTCATGTATTATTTATATTTCCCTATGTGTCAGTGTTATAAATGCACATACTCTAGAAAGCAAAATGATTTGTATGTAAATGCCCCTATAAATGAGTAGTATTTTGGAATTTGCCGTTATAAATTACTAAATGTCTTCAAAGATCATTTTTTTAAAAAGAATATCTGAGGTTGACTTACGTCTGTAGTGCATTGTAATAAATAAAATGTGAGCTATCAGTTGCAGAGGAAATCATCTAGTGATTGACATTGGTACACATATTATGCCACTTGCAACCCATTATAGACTGGGTTGCAAACCGACCAGTCTAGTAGTCTTTTAAAAGTATGAATCACTTTTGCTATTGTTATTCATAGGGATTAGTTGTCTTTACCTGTTATTGGTTAGTCTTTTAATACCTCACTTCACACTTGATTAACCAATAAAGCTATTTTAACATTTAACATTGAGTACCCTCTCATTTTAGTTCAATGTCAATGGCCATGTTGTGTCATTTTCTCTAATGTCATTGGTCAGGGTTTTGCGGTAAAAGGGTAAGGAATTCACAGAGAGACATTTATTTTTTGGGTGAAATGATGCTATAGTCAGTCACTCTGAACGTACAGATATATAAAAAAATTGTAATCAACAATTCAAAAGACAAAACGTAAGCCTGGTGTGAGAGAACATGTTGGCATTACGCTACAATAGAATGGGGGTGGGTTATTCATGTTGAAGAGTAGAGCGAACTTCCCATTGTCAACTACTTAATTGTAAGCTCATAATGTGAGCTGATGAGCTATTTAGGAATATTGATTCTTAATGAATGACTGTTTACATTGTTATACTGTATTTATCTTAGCTTCTAACAGGGGCAGCTCCTCTATATGGTCGGAGGAGCTTCGCCCCACTGCTTTCTCGCACTGAGAGAAGCAGAAACATAAAATAATATTATGAATACCTTTTTATGTTTCTGCTTCTCACACCGCGAGAAAGCAGAAGGGTTTGGTTGGGGGAGTGCGGGTGGGCAGTCCCGCTCCAGCAGGGGAGGAGTGGCTTGCCCGCTGTTGTGGGCGCTGACAGTTTGGTTGGCCACAGGGCCGACCAAACCAGTCATGCATTCTCTCCGTTTTCTCCATGTAGGCTGCATGCAGCTTGCCTAGAAAAAACGGCCTCCACATAAACACCTGTGCGGTCGGCGTTCCAGCCAATCACAACACTGCCATTGCAGAGTTGTGATTGGCTTAGGGGAGGGAGGCTACCTGCTTGGCTGCTTCCTGTGTGGATGAGAGGATTTGGGATGACGCTGGACCAAACCGGAGCAGGCCGCAAAGGTAATTTACATTTTTTTTTAAATGTATTTAAAATTAACCCCCTCCTGTGCTGCTCCCTCCACGTGAGACCCTCCCCCCCCCCATCCCCCCATCCGCAAGTCAAGCTGGCTGCTACTGGCTTCAGATGACAAGTTGCAAGCGGCCAGGTTTAGATTTACTAAATGAATGACATACTATAAATATGTAGGTCTGAGAAGACAACAAAACAACACACACATAATGTAAACAATAATGCTTTGGTCTGCCACTCATTACATGAAAATCTGAAACTGAACAAAGTAAAAGTAAACATACGTTGTCTGCTATAAAGGTATTAACTCGTTCCTTGCTCATGATGGCTGCCGGCCATTATGAGTCACGGTAGTCATGTGCTCATGACGGCCGGGAGCCGTCCGAACGTTGCTGCTCCACCCATGTGCAATTCATTCCCCACCTGTGCCGGCGAATTAATCAGTGGGCGAAGTTTGGGCAGCTCCTGGCCGTCATGAGCACACGCCTACTGTGACTCATGGCCGCGCCCACCCCCCTCGCACCACGGCAAAATTAACACTGCAGCGAAGGGGTTAAAAGCACAAGTCTTTTCTGTAGGAAGCCTTTTTGGACTCCAAAAAAGGAACATAGGAAAAAAAAAGTTCAAGTGCAGGTTCTAAGTCAACTTATATGATTCCACAACTTACTTACATTTCATCAATATTAATGTGAATAACTGAGACGGTAAATGTGTTTGATTACACTGCTTACCTACAATATGTGCAGCATCCCAAATTGTTTGTTTACACGTGTCCCATGTAAGCATCTCACAAAAGGCAGTGACGTGCATGTGAGATTACGGAATAGGCATTTAAATAGATGTTAATTTCACATTGCCTTGGAACTTGATGGCATGTGCCATCTACAATATAGTGACAGCCGCCTCAGAGAGGGTGTTCTGTGAGGTCTGGTGGTCCGTGATCAGATCCAGTGCTTAATTTGAGCTGGTGGTTGTCTGTGGAGCCTACCTGTACTCATTTTACCCTAATCAGACATTACATGAGAGCAAGAGGGGAAAATGCCAAATGGTAAGAAGGAGGAAGAGAAGACGGAAAAACTGACAACAAGGGAGAAAGCAGGAGCCTGCAAGAATGAGATTAAGGGGCATCAAAGAGGCATGAGGTGGATTCAGCACCACGTAGTCTTGGTATTTGGAGTAGGGACATTTGATTGCACCATCTGCAGACTCCTGAGCAGTGTTTTGGGCACAGGCACTCATTATTAAAATTAAACACTGGAAAGCATGGAGTAGTCCTTACACCTCACAGGGCACAACAGGTCCATGCCATTGAGGTGTGAAATCTGAATCTGGATTTGGATTTGAATATTCTAGCTAACTGTAGCAATGCCCAGAAGTTTATGGCAGTAAAAGGGGGCACTTTAGTGCCAGTCTAGGTGATGGACAATGGATGAGCACTCCCACACCCGACACCAGCACAGGAGAACTCAGGACTGAAAGTAAACTATACTAAAAACATGTATTCAAGGCCGAAGCAGCTTTCTTTATAGATACAATCAATATCAGATAAAATAGTCTAAAAAGCTACTTGCGATTCCTAAAAAGTTCTTATACTGGATCAGATGTACATAGCTTTTTTGGGGTCGCAATCGGCCGATTCACAGAATCGGGCTGTTTGTTACTCCAAAAAAGCTTTTTTTATGTACAAAAGTCAGATTTGCGATTCAGTGACTTATTACCAAATCACAAATTGGGTTTGTGATTCGGTATTAGGAAGGGCGTGTTGAGGGCATCCCTTCCTAATAGCCACTTACAGTGGTATGTGTGAATGTTTTACGACTGGAATGCGGTAGCAAAACATTGCCTTTTTACAGCTTATTTCAAGTAGTTGCTAACCCATTCGGAAACAAGAAAGGGTCCCCAATGGACCCCTTTCCATTTTTGAATGTTTGGAAAACCTTTTTTAAGAGCAGGCAGTGGTCCCATGGAAAAGGAAACTTTTCATTCTTCTTTTTGAAAGGCTATTCTGTTTTCCTTTATGGAAAACAGGATGCATTTCAAAGAAAATCATTGCTTTATTTAAAAGCAATCACAGACATGGAGGTCTGCTGACCCCACCAGGCCACCATCCCATTGATTTTGGCGATTCCCAATGGGTCGCAAACCGAGTCCTACCTCATCAATATAGATGAGGTAGGTCTGTTTGCGACCCACTGGCACTTGCAAAATGTGTCAAAGACACATTAGTGCATGGGTGTTTGCGATAACCAAATAGCAATTAACAAACAATCGCTATTTGGGAATTGCAAAGCAAAACCTATCTACATTTGGCCGCTGTCCTATTTCTCTCAACATTAACACCAAAGAAAAATGTGCCCTCTTCTTTCTTGACAAAGTGAAAAATATTGAACTCTCGCTCCCTCCTCTACAAGTAACCCAGTTGAAATCCATTGTGGTCTGGACATCTTTTGAACATGTTGATAGTTATTGAATAAATCCACACATTTTGCTGATCCTATTTCTGTCAATCCCTTGAAAAGCTACAACATCTCTCTTAATCCTAAATTGACAGACCTGATCAACACTTTTCTGGAACAAGAAGTGCTCTCCTACTACGTTTTTTCCATATATTAGTGTAGCATCATTTGAAGGAGACTCCATGGATGCTTCTTATTTATTTATTTATTTATTTATTTATATGGTTTTATATAGTGCAAACAAGAACCAGGAGCATCTGAGTACTTTATAAGATAGAGCATAAAGTATATTAGAACATACAATATTAGTTAAGGAAAGGGAAGTAACCAAAATAGAGTGCAATGCGGTTACTTCAAGGGAGCATAGGGCCAGCGACAGGGTACAATCCTGGACCCAGTCAAGAGGAAATGCAGTAAATTTTCAAATACATACACACACAAGCAGGGCTAGCTTTAGGGGGATGTGATTGGCTTAAGGGTGACTCAGAGCAGGGATGACCAAGGACTGCTGAGTAACAGGTGCATCCCCCTCCCGCAACTCCTGTCCATGTTTTTCTTAATGGTCATTGACACCAGCCCTTATAGTTGTTTCTTTTTTTAACTTTCATAAGTTTACAGTGACTTCAAAATATTATTGCAAAACTGTAATTAATAGACATCACAACACCTGGAATTTACACAATTCTTACTGCATATCTTAGATGAATTATGACACATCTCACTAGCAACTTAGGGGCCGATTCCGATTCAGGAAAATGCCCTCCGAATAGCCGTACGGAGTTTTTTTCCCGTACGATACATATGGAGAACCGTACCCGTACGTACGACCGAGTACGATGTGTACCCAAAGCAGTTCTCCATATGAATCATATCTAAGACCGTACTTTCCGACCCAGCAAGTACGAATCGTATCAACAATACTCTGTACGACTCTTTTTCTATGGGAGCTTTAAACATCTGTAAAAGCACATTTCGCCTCAAAATACGTACGGAATGGATTCCCCCCGGTACAGTGCGTACACCCCATGATAGCAGGAGTATGGTGCATCGGGGTATGGTGCTTATACCCCTGGATTTCAGTGGTATGGTATGTATGTCCCCGTGGGTACCCCCCATGAATTTTGGCGTATGGGGCGTAGGGGTACGGTTTGTACCCCCAAGGCCGTAGGTGTACGGTGTGTATACCCCATGCGTACACCCCTTGCGTTTAGGGGTACGGTGCATATGTGAATGTGTGGCTCTCCGTACGAATTGCCTATAAGCGACGTGTTCCATAGGAATCGCGTACTCATTCCCCGGTCCGGATCGTACTTGGCGGGTAGTACAGCATGTTTACGAATCATACGTTTCACTGTGAGAGTCTAATTCGTACAGATTTAGCCTTGTATTTCGTACGGTTTGCACGGATTTTGACATATTTCTATTCTACGGGTCGTACTACGCGATTCGGACGGATTTGTACGAATTGTATGGAAACGGCTTCGAATAGGAATCGTCGTACGGATTCGTTTCCCGAATCGGAATCGACCCCTTAATGTGGCACTCTGACTCACAAAGAAGAACATCCCACAACTCCAAATTACCAGACTGTAATATAACAATTAAAATGTACTTTCAACAGTCTACAGACGTTATGTCAAATATTAGGTTGAATTGTTTTGATTTGAAAAGAACTGCCCATTACCTGTGGTGACAGTTGGTGCAGGTAACAGTAGCGGGGGTAGGATGAGGTGGGAGAGTCGACAGGCACAGACGAGGGAAAATTAAATGTAAAAAAAGTAAACCACTTACCTTGCACTCGCCGCATTGCCGAGTCAGCGATGTGGCGAGTGCAAGGTAAGTGGTTTTCTTTTTCTAATATTTTATTTTCCCTCGTCATCGCCTGTCGACTACCCCCTCCTTCCCTGCCTCACTTGCTCGTACCTGCACCAGCCATTATTGGTTACCTGGATGCTTTCATTTTAGAGTGCGACGAAAGACCTTCTTTCCCACTTGGTTCCTATTTGATATATTTGTAAAGTTTTTTCTATTTTTGGAATTTATTATAGATTACATTAGCTCAGCAAAGCATCTAGTTAAAGGACTTTGTACATGTAAGAATAAATGCCATAAAATAGTAAATAAAAGATTGCAACATTAAATTTAACAGGGCTTGACATTTGAAGAAAAAACTTAAATGCTGGAGGTGACTGTCAGTTTTTAAAGAATTTGTTTCTACAGGCATACCTGATTTTTCAAAGAAAGGTCCATGTTCAAAATAGAGAGTCAACATAAAGGGGCTAATATAAGAACGATTGAGATCCTTTTATTAACACTTTTTTGTGTTAGATGTTGTAGACTTCAGAGCTTGGAATATATAACATGCACCATAAGAAATATGTGTATTCTTAGAAAAATACACTGTGTCACTGATTCATGAATATACAGGAACACTATGGGTACTTACATTTCCCAAAGGCTATAAAGAGTGGTCTGTGATATAACCGCTACCAGCAGCGCAGCAGTTGGGGATTGGGAGTTGTTGGCGTAAGGTGGGTGTAAAGGAATCAAGTCATATACACCTAGTTTCTGAACTGCACAAAGCAAAACCAAAAATTTGGGATTAATCTCAGCTTCTCTACTTAACCAAACTGTGTGCAATGTAGCAAGGGGGTTGGCCTCCTCCGACCCCCGGCTCTTACCTGCGGTCATCGTGGGGCAGTCGCTGCAGGAATTGCCAGCATCCCCCCGCTCTTTTATATGGCCGCTGCGGGACGGCAAACGCAGAGCTGCCGCGGATAGCCGAAGGTCTAACTATACCACTGACTGTGTAATCCTTGCCAATTGTTTTATTTCCCTTTCCCTCATTTTCCTTCATTATTACATACACATATTCTATATACATGACTTCAGGATGGGTGCTGTACAAACCCTTCTCCTGCATTTGATTTAATAAACAATAATGTTGTTCATGTATAATAGAAACCCAAGTTACTCAGCTACTCAGATTCAGATTCAGAAAATGCTTTATTCGATTTTAAAATTAATAAAATCATAAAAGCAGAAAATACAAAAATATTAATTCATTAGATATATACATTTAAGAATACATTAAACTTCATCAGTAAGCATTAGATTTAAACATTTACTCTTTCTCAGGATACTTTTTAAAAAGACAGACAAGATTCCAACACAGTACTCATTATTCAATAATTGAAGAAATAAAAAAGCCGGACGGCATTGCCTCACTGTTCCCTTTTTTAAACAAGCATTTGCAATGCAATAGGTCTCGCATTCACGTAAGTTTGAGCTTTTGGCATTGTAAATGACAATGTCTTTTATTTATGTTTTGGTTTGTAAAACAAAAAAAAGGCATTGTCGTTTGCAAAGCTAATAGCTTAAACTCTTGCAAATGCTTGTTCATGAATGTAACCTTTGTTCATCAGGCCCACAAGATCTAAAATCAAACCTACAAATAACTCTTATACCAGTCACACATGCCACCAAGCAAACAGAGAGCAAGACGGACCTCTTTAGGGGAGTTTGAGTGTCAGAATTAGTTCACTTAGCAACTTGCAGAACAAGTTATTCACAATCGCAGTTAGCGCACTTGAGGTGTCGGCGGCCGTTGTGAGACAGACTGAAGCCCAGCCATCGCCTGGTTACACTATCTACTATTGAGGTAACAAGATGTATGTAGTCTTTTAAGTAATAAACTGAGAATAACAAGGACCCCCTGGGTAGTGAAAATCTATAGACTCCTAGGGCAGGGTAGCAACAGATGCAGAAAAATTCCTAGGACGTCTAGGTATATCAGTGTACATATAAGTCGGGCCAGTTATCAAGAAGGAACAGTGGAAGGGATTGGCGCGTCGAGTTCTTATGCTTGTTTTATTTTTGTGATTACCTGTATATTTTTGTCAATATATTGCTTTATTTTGTGTATTATGAATTTTATGTTAACCTTTTATGATTATTGCATGTAATGTTGTCTAAGATATTTTTACATATCCATCATATTGTTTGACTGTTGGTCATTTCCAATATGATTTTTAAATATACCTAATAAATATATACTTTTTATATAACTTTGCCAATCCCTTCCACTGTTCCTTCTTGATAACTGGCCCGACTTATATGTACACTGATATACCTAGACGTCCTAGGAATTTTTCTGCATCTGTCTTTTAAGTAATTAAATGCTGACTGGAACTTGCACCAGACTCTCTGGGGTACAGGTTTTGGGAGGGGGGGGTGAGGCTAAGAGCGCTGCTGCCATGGAAAGAGTTAATGTGCGCACATAAGCAGTACCCGAATTTAGATGGGAGGCTCTTACCACCGGCACACGGTGCTTCAAGTCTGTAATGTACTTAAAAATAATAGAAGGAAAAAAAGGCCTAGGCACTCAAAGCCCCAGCCCTCGCAGAGCACCGTGTCCAGCAGCAACCACTTCGATGCAGAGGCTGGAGGAAAGTTTTTATATGCTGCGCTCTGGCTCCAGGCCCGCCCTCCTAATCTATCATGAACAGCTAGTGAAAAACAAGTAATTAGCATAGGGGTTTGGGGCCTAGAATGGACTGCTAAGTAGAAACTTCCAAACACTCCTTTCGGTAAGGGGCGGGACTAGCAGGGCGCTCTGGGGACAAACTATCAATAAACATAAGAGGAGTACCACCTAGAAAAGCTCAAGGAGCGATCTGAGTGGGAAAACTAGATAAGAAGAGAGTCCTTCTTGGATTATAATAAACCCCTCACTCACCAACCTGGTTGGTGACATTATTCATCATCGGGGTCCACCCTGATAGCCTAATGCCATCAGGGTGTGCTTCGACACCTGAAATACAGTGGAGCAGGTATTTTGTGAATGGTGCAAAAAAATGTTAAAAATTGTACTGGTATGACTTATTGTTAATAACGTTTTATTCTTAGACTACTGGACAATATTAAAATGTGTGGGGGATACAATTATGGTTTGTTATGACCATGTGTATAGATGTGTTGGAGGTCTACATGTTTCAACCCGCTGTTGGAAAATGCCGGGTTTTCTTCAGGACCAACGGAAAATGGGTGATCAGAGCACACTAACGCTCTGCCAGGCCTAGATTCCTTTAAAACTACTGGCAAAAATCTGCAGTAGGAAAGTCTCTCAAACCCGATTGGGCGAGAAAGAGAAAAAGTGAAAAAGACCTGTGGAAGAAGAATGGAACAGTTGTTACAAGACTGTAACGTTGTGCAGTGCTGTCTCTCACGTGTCTTTTTTAACCTGTGATGAACCCATTCAGACCAAGGACGAGCTGGATGTGAGCTATGGTGATGCCCAATAGTAGAAATTACTACAAATGGCGCGAGTATTATCATTGAGTGCTGGCCCACCTATCAAATAGTGGTGTGCAGGGTGATCAATATATCGTTACAAACAGAAGTCTCTTACACTCCACGAATATTGGTGCGTGACTCGGCTGTGCTCACTTGCAATATAGTGAGAAGATAATAATGTGTGAATTATTTCAATTATCGTTTCAGGCGTGGGTCACATACAAGACTCACAAACATATAAACACATATGAAGAGACCTGTGGATAACAGGACTTACTCCTGTATTAAGGTCTCAAGGCTTCACGGGGTGGAGGGAAGGTTGGCCTCTGGTAGGGACATATTCTGTGTGGGGCGGAAAGGGTAAAAAAAAAAAAATCGTCGTGTGTGTGTGTGTGTGTGTGCATGCATGAGTGTGGCTGTGTGTGTGTATGTGTTATTCACTTGCTGGGAATGTGGGATAGTAGAAGATGTGCACGGCGCAGGGCTGTACGTGAGCGTCCACGAGGTGAAATCGCTGAGGGCCTGCGCGTGCCCATCCCCTGTCCAACATTCCCAGCAAGTGAATAACATAAGGTCTTTCGCTGGACGCAGAGCTGCTAACACCAGCTCGACCTATAAAGGAACGATCCATCTGGTCCTTTCATTTGTGTAAAATGTACAAAAAAGGGTCACATGCATAGTTGTTTGATTAGAAACGTTATCACAGGGACAACGTTGTCTGGACTAGTTGTTAACTGTTGGAAATGAGACCAGGCGATGAAAGCATTCAAACCTAAACCTAGTCAAGATGTATCTATCGTAGCCCCCTTGACACCATACTAAGTAATGTTGAATGGAGCTGCATACCAGGGTAAGTTGATGCTGGATCTCCGTTTTTTGATAAACTCCGACTCCATTCTTAGGGTCTCGAAATGGTTCAGACACACAGCTTTAAGGTCCTTTCTATTTATTGCGTGCAAGGAATTGGGGTCACTATAAAACTCGGGTCTCCCTAGATAATTAGATAATTTCCAGATGTAATTTAGCCAGGGGATTTTTCTAACCTGGTCCAGCCACTCAAGGAGTGGCCATCACATGTTACTTGCCTCTTAGTACCCTATTGGCATTTTTTTCAGGGTGGGGAGAAGAATGAAAGTTCCGGAATTCATTTTGAAAACTATAACTTTAAAAAGAAATATTTTTCAATGCACTGATGTAATCTGGTGTGCTAAGGTGAAACAGTTCTGCACGCTAATATAATACATAATTGAATTTTGAACAGACTTGATCATACTTTTACCACAAGATGTCATTAAAAATGAAGGTGTGTCTAAAGCTCAGTGGTGCAGGATACCCTGGTTACTTTGTTTCTTAAACTTCAATTAACATTTAATAAATGCTTGC
Source organism: Lissotriton vulgaris (assembly GCF_964263255.1). Classification (NCBI taxonomy): domain Eukaryota; kingdom Metazoa; phylum Chordata; class Amphibia; order Caudata; family Salamandridae; genus Lissotriton; species Lissotriton vulgaris. Next base: position 493,317,360 of record NC_141696.1, read on the forward strand.
CTGTTTATTTATTATCTTTTTTATGTTGAGTGAAAAGCAGCCCAGTGCTGCTTTTGATCTGGGGCCACATACAAAGAACAGGAGGGCCGCATGCGGCCCCCGGGCCGTACTTTGAGTATCACTAAACTACACCTTTGAGGGCCAAAGTACCTGTAGGAAACGCAGAGACTCGTTTATTTTCAGAACCTTCAGGTCCAGATCTATCTTCAGGGCCAGCAGGCTGAGGGAAGAGCAGAATGGGACTGCATATGCTGCACTTAAGAGAAGGGATGGGCCCTGCTGAAGCTGACAGGTTCCACCCCTTCCTGTTTGTAGCTAACTGGAGCGCCTATCTATGTACAGGCTTTAAAGGACCCAACCATTGAAAAGAAGTGGGCGCCTCAGAGTATTTTGCGGTGTCTAAAGGATGTGCTCATGCCACAACCCCTGGTGTTCTGCCACTGCTCATCTAGAAGACACATGAGCACAAAGCATCCTGAGCATATGCAGCACATTTTACATGTGCACAAATGTATTTTGTGGTTCCTCTCAAGCACAAAATGTGTTTGGTAAACTTTGCTCTGTGTACTTTTCCGTTCCTAAGAATTGTGAATAGAAATAAAGCTTGTCTAAAAATAGAGACTTTGGATGTATGAGTTCCAGACTGCAAATCCAGCCCCTTTACTGGAAGAAATCTACTTCAATTCTATTTTAACAATGACTTTTACATCATAATTCATTATTAGAAATGATGTCAAAACATAAGGGAAAAGTTTGCAGAGACCTGAGGAAAAAGAAACACAATTACATAATCAAATAAAAATGGAATTCCACTAGCAAATGCTACAAAAGGCTAATGTGTCTCCATCTATCAGTGTGGTTGGCAATCAACATTGTAAAACTTTTTTTTTAGCTTCGTCCGTAAAACAAAAATGTAGTTAAAATATGTACACGTCATGGCTTGCATACAGGACTACTTTCCCTTCTCTGCTGTCGAGTTCATGCCCTCTCAATGAATGCAAGGCACATTTTAACTGTGAAATGTTCCAGTCACACTACGCTAGTGGTTGCTGTTCTGCTTTTATGGAGGCCTTGACACTTTTTACATATATCTATGTATGCCTAAATATCTCAGTGGAAGGGGGCAGCTCCTCTATTCATTATTTTCCACATACACATTTTGATGTGTTAGGCACTTGCCTCTGTTTTACACAGAGATTGCCACCGAACCAAAACTATGTGATATGAAGAAAAATAAAATATGCAAACATTAGGTTAGTGTTGCTGGGCGACCTATGGGCAGCGGCCAGGAATACATATACATTGAAATCAAAGTTCCCTTAAGGGTGCCACACCAATGGTTACCAAGTAATGTACGTATGAGGGGTATATTTTATTTATTCCATTTGAAAATACTAACTTAGAAAATGTTTGGGTGCTTCATCAGAGACGTTTTCATTATTTTGAATGTGGCTAGTACGTGGAACATGCACTTTTTTAATATCAAAAGATAGCTCAGTGACACTATGCATCACTTTACTTAAAGATTTCGTTATGTAGTTTTTTTTGCACACACCTGGCCCAAGGGCATTAGAGCGCTTTACAACAAAAACAGATTATGTTGCACATTTTTTCCACTTAAAATTTATACTTCAAATTACGATATTTTTCATGTGAAATGTGACGTGCTTTATGTGCATACACCTGTTGAATTTTAAAGAGTCACACAGTTTACCATAATGCACTGTAGATACTTAAACCCTACATTCTTCACTTGTAATGGAGAGCACACAAGGCTGAATAAGAGAAGGTACCGAGTGGCTAGTATTATTTTGATTATGCCAAGCTTGCTTTTTCCGTGAGTTTCTATCTCCTGTCTTAGATCTGTTATGTTGAAAAACAAAAAGAGGATGGGTGGTGTGTGTGAAGTAAGGCCCAATTATGAATGTGGCAGTGTAGGAGCGGGCCACCCCACTCCCACACTAGCAAACAGGGCCACAGGCCTCTCGCCAGATTATGAGCTTCCTCACAGTCTGGTGGGCTGTCCTTTCGTGTTACCACAGTGGTATGTTTCAACAAGCATTTACAATGCAATGGTCTCGGCATTATTAAAGGTAGAGCTATTGGCATTGCTTATGACAAATCTTTTTATTTTTATATCATAAATAAATGGCTATGTCATTTACAATGCCAATAGCTTAATCGCTCGCATATGCATGACCTATTGCACTCACTACAACCATCACCCCCAGCACTCGCTAAAACCCTCACAGAATTCCACTCCAGAACTCACTACAACCATCACCCCCAGCACTCACAAAAACCCTCACAGAATCCGACTTCCACTCCAGAACTCACTTCCACTCCAGAACTCACTACAACCCTCGCCCCCAGCACTCACTCAATCCCTCAGAGAATCTTACTTCCACTCCAGAACTCACTACAACCCTCGCCCCCAGCACTCACTAAATCCCTCACAGAATCAGACTTCCACTCCAGAACTCACTACAACCCTCGCCCCCAGCACTCACTAAATCCCTCACAGAATCAGACTTCCACTCCAGAACTCACTACAACCCTCGCCCCCAGCACTCACAAAAACCCTCACAGAATCCGACTTCCACTCCAGAACTCACTTCCACTCCAGAACTCACTACAACCCTCGCCCCCAGCACTCACAAAAACCCTCACAGAATCCGACTTCCACTCCAGAACTCACTTCCACTCCAGAACTCACTACAACCCTCGCCCCCAGCACTCACTCAATCCCTCACAGAATCCGACTTCCACTCCAGAACTCACTACAACCCTCGCCCCCAGCACTCACTCAATCCCTCACAGAATCTTACTTCCACTCCAGAACTCACTACAACCCTCGCCCCCAGCACTCACTAAATCCCTCACAGAATCAGACTTCCACTCCAGAACTCACTACAACCCTCACTGCAACCCATTCACCGTCCAGCACTTCCCTCTGCACTGGCGCACTCACTTCAGCCCTCTCTGTCCCTCCCGACCCTCACTGCACCCTCCGAGCCTTCACTCTGCCTGCTCCTCACACTTAAGCTCACTACACACTCCTTCCTCTGCATTAAACCTTTGAATCTCTGTAATTAAAAAAACTAGGCACCCACCATCCTCGGTGCATCAATACAGCCCTCAGTTTACCCTGCCCCTCTGCCTTGTGCATGATATAGGATAATCCCTACGATGATCTACTCTACTGGCTGCCACAAATATAATGGTGGGATGTTTATTTTCCCACCAACTTTCTCAGGTGAACGGCAGGGGATATGTATTTATAGGCCATCTGACACATTTATTCTGTTTGAGGATCTGCAAATAAAATAAGGCTGATGTGACTGGACCCAAGATCCTGCGCCCCATCAAATGACTGTTCACTGAGGAGCGCGCCTCATCAAATGCCTGGACCAGAGGGGCAGCACCCTCATATGACTGTTGCCAGAGGGCAGCAGACGCTCCTGTGACTGCTCCTCGAGGCTGTGTCTTCTCACGTGGCTGGGGCAGAGGGCCCTCTCAAGGGGTAGTTCACCGTGAAGTGGCTGGACCAGGAGGGCAGAGCCCCCTCAGTTTATTGGACCCAGGGGGGCAGTGCCACCTGACATGGCTGGAACCAGTAGGGGCAGGACCTCCCCCGGCAGCAGGGGTCCCTAATCTGACTTACCTTAAACGAGCCACATCGCCTGTGATTTGTTGTGGACTTCCTAAAAATGTCGTGCTACTGTGTGGTTTTCAAATTCCTTCGTCTAGCTGATCCCATAAGACACTTCACAAAGTGCACCCAATGTATTTAAAATGTGCTTTGCAGCGTGACCCTCTTGCACCCAGGGGTGGAGGGAGATTATTTGTGCGTCCTGCCACCCCGCCCCTTCTGCTTTGGTTAACCACCACGGCCTACAACGCATGTACTCCAAGCATTTTGTACTGTGCAGGACACCGAAGTTGAGCTTTGAGGGTTGCGCAAAATGAAGACCAGGGTTAAAATAAGTTTGCTCCAAAGTTTAAAACATATGCCACTGCTTCCTGCTTCTGTGTGTCCTGCTTATTGGCACAACCACTAGTATGCGTAGGCACACTATTCGATGTTTTATTTTGTAAAGGTCTACTCTGAAGGTAACACTGAAAGAAAAGAGAACGCGGGTGGCACCAGATCCGTCTGTGTGAGGGAGGGGGCGGGGCTTCCAAGGGTCTGGATCTAGGGGCTGGTGGGCACTGCATGGATTCTGCCCTTTGCCATTGAGGGCCATGGTTATGTTTGGTGGCAGAGGGTGTATTTGTGCGGTGAATTTTAAGTGTCTTTGAGGTCAAGGAAGCCAACAGCACATGCCCGATGCGCTCTGCCCTACCCCCCACCCCCCACACTGTGAGTCCTCAGTTCTGCCCCTGGGGTCATAGCTTGTGCTCTGGAGCCCGAGCACGGCCGCTCTCCGCCAGCCTCACAGCTACCTCATCCGTGCGCTCAGACTTCACATAAAATAATGATCTCCAAAGTTAAGGGAGGCATGATCCTACATGTGCTTCATATAAGATAATGGTATGTTTTGGGTTTCCAACACTTTACGCTGGCACCGGTATATCTTTCTATCTCACTGTGGTCAGCCGCACACCTCTGCCCGAAGCACAACAAACAGCACAACAAACAAAGCTACACGGGGGGATGCTAGGACGTCAACATATGGGCAGATTCCTTTCATTCCAGGGCATGCACGGCTTTGCACTGAATCCACTGGCAATCGCAGCAGGCTTCACCTGCCAGCGTGGCGCTCCTGCTACAGCATGCGGCATCCACGCTGCAAAGACATTAAAACAATCAGCAGCACCCTTTGTTATTGTCGGGCTCTCTCTCCTTTGCTGTTGAGCTCACACAGATCAGGAAGAGGCCGTCGATTTGCTGCCACGTGTATATCACCTCAATCCAAAGAGTTTGATGTGTACAAGATTCTAAAAATAGTCACAGAAGTTATAAGAACAACAATGACTACAGGAGCCATGCAGGGGGGACGGGACTGGCGCGGGGGGGGGGGACGGGACTGGCGGGGGGTTGGGGGGGGACGGGACTGGCGGGGGGAGGGGCCGGGCCTGGTGCGGGGCGTTAAAAAATACATTTAAAAGAAAAGAAAACTTACCTGACTGCCCGTGTCAGAGCAGAGGAAGCGGCACTAGTGTGGGTGGGAAGCGGCAGCATCACCGTACTCGGCGCCGGCTGGGCAACAATGGCTGCCTCGAGCTTCTAAAATTTTTCGGATTTGGGGGCGTGTTTTGCTGTCCTGAGTGACGGACAACGTCACGAGCTAAAGAACAGCAAAAATGACGCCCCCAAATCCGAAAAAGACGGGGCTTGTTTGGAATGACTCACTTCTCTTCCAATGGCTGGCCTCTGTTTAGGAAGCCAGCCAATGAAAGCGAACGGAGCTGAGAGGCGGGACTAAACTGTCTACTACACAGCATACGATCTCCTCCCGGAAATGCTGGCAAGCCAGCATTTCCGGTCCTCGACCGAAAAAGGCACCGCAATGGAAATGTCAAAGCCCGTTTCTGCACGGCATGGACTGTGAAGTCCAAGCCGATCAGGAAAGGTGGTGCTTGCACACAGGGGGGCACACCATCATACAGGCGGGGCACACCATGTGCCCCGCCTGCATGCATCCCATGGGCCAGAGGAAAGAGGGGGCCCTGTTCTCCCACCACCTCCCTTCCCCTGCAGTAGTTAGTGTCACAGTGAGGAAACTCCTAATATGCCTGCTGGTGCCGCAGCAGCACTGCCAAGCATATTGAGGCCTCAAGACCACCACCTCAGGAATCACGGATCCCTGGCGGCTGACACGATCCGCTCACGGTCTGACCGCCATGTTCGTATTACAGCGGTCAGAGCACTGGTGCAGAAGTCTATAACTGCCACCCGTCCTCCACCGCGAGTTTGGCGGTCCACTCGTAATTAGGCCCTTAATCTCTTTCTGAGATGTGAGTTACACCCAAATCCCCATGCTTTATTCATAAAGCATTGTTCTGGGACTAGTTCCCAGGAGCAGAGCACCTGCAGCTGTGAGGAAGCATGCCTTACTCCTAGAAATGTATGAGCTAGTCACAATTGAGCCTGGAGAGAGACACTCCTAGGCACAGGCAATCATTTTTAATTGAGCCTAATGTTTTAGGCCTTCCTAAATGTAGAAAGTGCACTTTCCTTCAGAAGATTCCAAGATAGGTGTCCAGTAACAGAGGAGGCTGTGCCTTCTTCTGTCACCTTGCTGAATTTTTTGATGATTTATAAGCCAATGGCTTGTTTCATGAAGCTTTTTCTGTGATTTGTGACTAGCTCATGACTTATATGTGACTTAGTCCTCTAGGGCAGTTTCACTCTAAACAAATGCCAGATAACATACCATAATTAAGGGCACAGGAAGTAAGCTAATCTGCAGCTGCTGCGTTTTAAACATAGTGCTGGATTTATTGCACTTGCCACATAATGTACTAGCTGCTGAAAAGTATGCAGATTTCAACACAAAGAAACATATTTTACCCCAAGCAGCTTAAAAGTCAAGCAAAAAAATAAAATAGCAAGTGTTGCTGTGTAGTGGCAAGCCTATCGCAACTGTTAACTGGTCCCCTTTGAGATGCTGATGACTGCATTCAGGGTTACACTGGAACTAATGAGGTGAAACATTTGCCCAGAAAGCACTGTGTATTCGAATAACAAAATAGTGAACTACTAATACCACAAAATTTGACACATTGCATGAAAATAATTTGCATTTCTTGCCTCATAATTGTCAGTTCTGCTGCATCATTTGGTTCTCCATAAATGCATAACTCTAGCTGCCCTCAATAACTTACTCCTGAATTTCAAGGCATAAGTGGAACTTGTGGGGAAAAGCCTAGCGATCTGGGCCTCAAGAGTATATAGACTACAGGTTTTCGGCAGACCTATGGGGTTTAAACTTCAAGAAAAAGTATGGCGGGCCAATCCAAATGCAATCCTGATGAGAGTTGGAGTTTAGAGTTTGCATTTTTTTTTCATCTAGTAGCTAGTGGTGTAAAATGTCGCACAATGAGGGCAAAATCTCACCTACTAATAGGCAAAGATACCTGATTTGAAACCACTGCTATAGTAGTTTAATGCACTGTAGGCTGTGTTCAGTGCTAATCAAGGCAGCTGCTCAACATCCCTACTCGTAAATATAACTTAACTATTTAGGCATACACAGACCTTGGGTATTTTTGTGTGGAAAGTCCATCATGATAAATGCTACTTTATTTTTTTGATTCAAAATTGTTTTATTGAAAATGTTTTACAAGTATAATACAATAATGAATGAAGAAATGGGCTTTGTCTAAAGACTTGTTTTGTTTTTTGCCCATTAAAAATAGAGAACGCATGTTTTATCTATTCCTTAAAACTGGATCAAGGAAAGCTAGTGCGAGCTCCGTTTGGTCCATGGTTTGTTCAGGTGCAAATCTTTTGTTACGAGGGACGACATGGTGATCCATTCCTATTAAACATGCAAGAAATATGTGCAAAACGGATTTGCCCTTTTTAATTTTGCCAATGAAAATGTTATTGTAGGTGGCTACAGGTTGTACCAGCTGATGGAGACCAAGGGCCTCATTTATGACATTTTGGCGTAGGGTAGCGCAGAAAGAAACTTTGCTGCGCTGCCATATGCCACAGTGAAAGGGTAGAAATGTGCTGTATTTAAGCAATTCTGTGCACTCCTGTCCTTTCTACCTGCACTGGCGCTGTTTTGACAGCCTAGCGTCAACGTAGGCACATGCAGGATTGTTTTTGTACAGAAAGGGGCATCTTCCTGCACAAAAACAATGCTACAAAGCGTTTTCCGCTTTCTATGTGTGCTGCCGAATGCAGCATACACGAAAAGAGCACGAAAGTAGGATAAATAAACATATTTCTCCTCGTTATGCCTCACCTAGGGAGACGTACAGATTTGGTGCTCCGCAATGGTTACATCACTTTGTAAATCTGGGGCAGTGTTAAATTCCGTTGGTGTTGCATTGGAAAATCAACTGTAACGACCATGGAATGCCTCCTGGGTGCAGAGTAAGACGAAGCAACGATTTGTGCTGCATCGCCTTACTAATGATTTATGAGTCCACTCAAAGCCATGCAGGGTGCCTTTGCGCGGCTTCTTAAATCTTAATGAGAAACCTGCGTCACTCAGGAACTAGTGTACATGGTGCCAAAGTGACACAGGGCTCTCATAAATAATCTCCCAAGTGCTTAGACACCTCAGCAATTCTATACTGTACAAAAGTTCAAAATCAAATCCAAATTAAAATAAACGGCTATTGCGCTACCAGACTAGTATTTACACAGTCAGGCCATCAATAATCCAACCTATGACTGCAGCAGGAATTCTTCCTATTGTAATAAAAGCGCACTTATTAAAAACATAAACCCAGGCAGTACTTGGTAAAGCTTAACTGGCATTACTGACTGTGTTTCTAAAAATAGCTTAAACTTCACTTTAATGAATGGAGGCCCTCTGACGGCATATGAAAACCAGATAGTCCCCCCCCCCTTGAGTCTGCTCTGTAATTCTAGGATGTGGTGATAGGCAGCTGTGGAGACAAAAATCCAATATTACAGCAAGTTTCAGGAAGGCAAGCCATTTGAAGAGGAAGCTTGGATATACAAATACAACTAAAGCGTCCCTGGGGAGCAACGTATCCTTTTAAGACAAGAACATAGCAGGGTAAGAGAAATCCGTGCAATTCTCAGGCCTAAGATGTTCTTGTTTGTGTAACAACAACCAGATGACCCATTTAGAAAAAAAACAGCCATGTGCACACAACAGACATGGAACTCCAGCCACGTGACTGCAGTTACTTCCTCTGCAACACACCCTCTTCTCATCTCACACACACCAACTCTTTCCTCTTAACAGCTTTGAACAGCAAAAATAAAGAGGAGACGTGTGAGACAGCACTAACAATTTCACAATGTTAAAATTATGTGTTTGAAGCCGCATTGATTAGACATCAACAAGCCAATGTATTGAACCAGCAGGGAATGGTCATTTGACATTTCTCAGACAATAGCCTTGAATACAGAGTCAAAGGCGTGCTCTCTCTGTCACTGTGTCATTTGCATATAATCACTCACCATAGTTCAAATTCTCCCCGGCCATGTTGCTTTGACACACTCTCATGTCTGTAATTCATTTTACGTGCACTCTCTTCTCCACAGCATGACTCCTACCACTTTATTACATTTGAGACGATCTTTAGCAAAATCTTTATTTCCCCCATGTATGTGTTGCCATCAAACAAACACAAATCATTTGTTGGTAATTGGCCAACTTGTATGCTATTAGATTTCACTTATTTTATCAGAGTACTAGCAGCCATTTGAAGAAGTAAGACTTGACAACTCGCATGCTGGAAAAACGTGTGCCAGCTCTTTCTTATGAATATAAGCTTATCTAGATCACCTACATAATAGGGTCTCATCTCTAGTTCTTCTAATGCAAAAACATAATATTTCCTATCAGATATTGCCTATTTCAACCATAAAAGAGATTGAGCACTGTTACTATTACCATCCACCTAAGTTACTTGCTTCCTAACAAATTACATCATGTACCATAGAATATGGACAAAGGATAATAAATTACATTTCTGATTTAGATTCACCCAAAAATCCATGCAAATCCAAGCCTAACAGGAGGGAATAGTTAACTCTGCATCTGGACTAAGTCTAAGAGCTGGAATAATTCAACCTATTGTAAGTGTGTTTTTTTTAACAATTGGTGTTAAATAGATCTACAAGACTAAACTAACACGTTGTTAAAGTTCATATATTGAAAAGAGCTGAAACAAAATGGGGGCATTTTTCACAAATGTGAATATGAATCAACTGGTAAATCAGCATTTTACTTGCATAGCATCAATGCTGCAAAACTGTTACTCAGCGTATTTCATTGTTAATATTTAAGACATCATCTGAAGCAGAATCCTTCTCTCTGAGCCATGTATGGAAAATGTTCACGCTACAAATAACTTTGTCTCCCCCAATCACATCAGTAACATAAGCAGTAGTGTACATCAGACACCTACAGCAAACTATCCTGTAAAAATAACTTTTAAGGTAGAGAGTTTAGAAAAGGAAATGTAACCCTCAAATTGCATGAAATGCTCCAAGCCATTTGCTCATTGTTATTAAGTGCCAATGTCCAATTTTCAATCAAATATATAAAATGTAGAAGTTCACGCATTAGAGTGCAATCTTCAGATCTGCGTAAAGTACAGAAGAGCAGCTCTGACCTATTCTGTACCACTCATTTTCAAGAAGATACCGGACAAACCTTTTAAAAAACACACTTTACAATTAACATGCACAACCTGCCTTTTCTTAAAAAAGAAAAAAAAAGAAAAAATTGGAATACAATGTGATTTTTATTACGCTATCATATGTCTCTGTGTGTATCTTATTAAAATAAGAAGAACGTGAGCACATTTATACAGTCAGAATGACCGAATACTGTCCAGTGTCGTCCCATACACACGTGCTCCATAGAAAAGGGCCAGATCACAAACATTTTGACTGGCTCTATAAGGCAGTGTTGTGATGCAAACACCTCTCACTACCATGTTATGAAAGCAGAATTGTGGACATTGCAAATTGTATCAATAATGATTGTACATATTTGTAGAGTGGCATTTTCTTGTGATAGTGTTTCCCTGCTACATTATTCCTTTTGTGATATTGTTGTGATGTTTTGGGGTTCTGGTGCTGTGTTCTATTTTTATTGTTTTGTTGTGCCCTTTCATGTTTGTGTTATTTTGATACTTTGTGCCTGTTATGTGTTATTTTAACACCTTCGCTGCTAAGGCAATTCCCCTCCTGTGCTGGGATTTTCTATTCTTCATTGTTTTATGACGAGCTGGGCTCGTCATCAGCACACGACCACTGTGCACCATGACGAGCCCAGCTCGTCATCAGCATCGAAAGGGTTAATTTGTTTAGTGTAGATATGTATTAGACCTGGCATCTTTTGGCATGGTTTCCCCTGACTTTTTGACTTCTGACCTCCTGATTTAACTGTGGGATGAACTACGTTTTGGGAGTCTGTGCACCTTTTCACTGCTGACCAGTGCTAAAGTGCATGTTTTCTGTGTCTACAATGTGATGGTTTTTGGTTTCTCCATGAATGGCATATTTGATTTACTGATAAGTCCTTAGTGCAGTGCCCAAGGCCTGTAAATCAAATTCCACTAGCGGGCCTGCAACACTGATTTTGCCACCTACACGAGTAGCCCTTCTAACATGTCTCCAGGCTACCCCTGCAGAGCCCGTGTGTCCAGTATTAAACTTCCATTTCGCCCTGGCCATTTTCCCTACTTGTCAGGGCCAAACCTTCCCTTTCATTGCATATGAGTCACCCCTAAGGCATGCCCTAGGTCGCCCAATGGGCAGGGTGCAGTGTATTCAGGCAGTAGGACATGTACTTTGGAGTTTTACATGTTCTGGTAGTAAAAACACTGCTAAATTCGAGTTTTCACTACAGCAAGGCCTATCCCTCTCACAGGTTAGCATTGAAGCTGCCTTGTAACACTTTACAAGTGTAACTTCCATTAGGGAAAATATAGGAAGAGAAAGTTTGGTGTCTTTGGACTCACAATGTATAAACATCTTTTAGTGGCGTTGTTTTTTAAATTGCAGATCTGAAAATTCAACTTATAGAAAGTTGGCATTTTCTTACTTTAACCATTCTGTGCCTCTACCTATCTCTGGAATACACGTCTGGATTAGGTGACATCTGGGATTTGTGCATTCCCTCTACACAGACACACGCAAAGCGAGCTGAGGTGTGCCCTGCATATCCTGGTGGCCAGGCTGATGAGTCTACCTGTGCTAGAAAGAGAGGGAGGAGGTGACACTTGCACATGAATAGGGCTATACCTGTCCCCACACAAAGAGTTGCATAGCCTGTGTAGTGTGTCTGGAGGCAGGGCAAAGAAGGGCAGGTTCATGTGCACTGAAAAGACCTTTCTTTTAAGTCTCCCTACTTCAAATGCTAAACTGAGTATAAGCACTGTTCCTCTGACACCATATACTCAGAACACTTCTGGAACTGAGGACATTCTACCAGGAAGAAGAGCTGTTGTGCTGCCAGGAGGGACTGCCACTTTGCTGCTTGCTTTGCTGTGTTAGCCTGCCGCCTGCTGCTTCTTGCCTGGGAGTGAAACGACTGGACTTGACTTTCTACATCCTACATCACTAAAGGTTCTCCAGGGCTTGTCGGGCTTGCCTCATATACTGAAGTCTCAGGGATATCAAAGATTTCACCTGCATCTTGCTACCAGCAGCTGGGCGCCCCTGCTGGAAGTCCTGCTCTGCAGGTGGTACCAAATCCAGTACTAGGCCCTTGGAAGTGAGTGCTTGGTGCTGTCACCGCAGAAACCAACATATTGACACTGAAGCATTGTTCCTAACTGGTGCATTATCTGAGATATTGAGGCATCGTCACTGCCTGCACTGCTGCTGTGGACACCGCAATACAAAAGGGGATAATGGACGCGCGATGCGACGGCTTTGACTTCCAAAGCAGTTCTGACTTTGCCAATGCAGTGCCTCAGAATCACCACTGCTGCGTGAGTCTCGGACACCATATCGCAGTCTGTGATGCACCGTACCTGACGCATTCCTGGCCATGCGTGACTTTGTGCCTGCACATCCCCTACAGCCCAGCGGTTCAACATCGACACCTCGGAAAAAATATACAACATTCTTGACATCGATGCATCAATGAAGTTGCACAACTTTAAAACTAACTCCTCTCCTTCGACTACGATGTATTTCCTACATTTTTCAACACATCGTCCCCGAGCTTCAACGCATCCAAGGTACTGTCAGAGGGTCTGAATGACTCATGTATACAGCATGCACTCCATCGCGGTTGGATTGAACTTTTGGATTTGCCCCCATCAAGTGCGACCAGATAGCTCAAGTTGGAGGTATTGACTTCAAAGCACTGCATTTTGATTACATTTTGCAAAATTCATATCTTCACTTGTTTTTGTGTTGTTTTGTTGTTTTGGTCTTGTTTTCTTCAGATAAATATTGGCTATTTTTCTAAACTGGTATTGAGCACTTTTGTGGTGTTTTCAGTGAGTGTTGACTCCTTAGTTTAGCGCGACTGCTCTGGGCCAAGCTACCGGACGGTGAGCACAGGTAAACTTTTAGTGTGTACTAAACTTTCCCCGACTAGGATTGTGGTTCCTGCTTGGGTGTGGTGCATAACTCTGCCAACCAGAAATACACTTTCTATCAATAGGTTAACAAATGATGCTACATTTCCAGCCAAGCACAGCACAAGCCTTGAAAGTTCATGTGACAGGCAACTATTTACCAGAGTCTTAGATGGTAAAATAACTGTGCCAGCTCTTCAACTATTTAAGAAATCAGTCAATCCAAAATTACAGCAGAGACCTATCTTAAATTAGCCCTTGCTATGCTCACTTTAGGTGATAAGGACCCAGGTCTTATTTTAGTAAGAGACACCCAGAGGAGGAGCCCATCTTACACTATGCTATCAAAATACCGCAGACCGGTTAAAAGGAAACATGGATTTTTTGGGGCGTATTTCAAGATAATGCTCAGCAGCAACCAACAGAAATGCAGCAACAACATATATATATATATATATATATATATATATATATATATATATATATATATATATATATATATATATATATATATATAGTGCAAGGACTTTATATACAACATTTCTGTGTACAATTATCACCCACAGAACATAGATTTGGGACATTTTGAATGTTCTTAGATTGGCATTTTTGATTCCAAATATGCTTCCGGGGGAAAGAATGCTTGATTATATGAAAAACGCAGTTCAGGCCAAAACTATTCCACAAGCTCAAAAAACTCAGATGTGTCTACTCAACATGGAACTCTCTATGTCAAACAATTTACATCGCTGCAATGAAGAACTAGAAGGGGTAGCAATGAAGAACTAGAAGGGGTAGCAATGCTAACAAGTCAAGGGTTGCCACAGACCCCACCACTCCTGTACCTATGACAATCCCATCAGTTGACAGCCATGCAAAGGTGGGGTGAAACAAAAGGAAGGAAATTGATTCACTGAATAAGCAAAACCACAAATATTGATACATTCTCCAGCAAATTTACATTGAGCACCCTGTTAGCTAATGCCTACAATCGCTTAAAGAGTTTATGACTTCTAAAATCCACATAAAGAGATATTGAGGGGAACATATTAAATCCGTCTTGAATAAATTGAAACGAGACTAAGGGTCATCATGGTTGGCTTGTGACAGGGCCTAAGGCGTGAATGTCCTACCTCACATTTCCAAACGGTGTAGGCGGTGGGACCACTTCCCGCAGTCGACCTTCTCTGCTGCAGCCACTTCCGTGGGGAGAAGATGCTGTTGGTGCTGCCACCCAGTGAGGTGGTTGAGCCCCCGCGTCCGAGGAATGGCATGTCCCAGGCCTTATTCTTCTTTGCACCCCGGAAGTCAAAATCAAAGTGGAAGTTGGTGGAGGGCGACTTCTCCAGTGGTGTGCTGGGGGTAGAAAAGGAGGAGACGCCCGGGAATGGGGATTGCCGGCCCAAGCGGGACTCAGCCACAGGGCTCCATCCTCCAGCAGGGCCCCTCCACCTGCTGTTGCCCAGATTTGGGAGGCTTCGCTCATCCATGGTGCTGACTCTAAGGGGTGCCTCTCGCTCACCACCGCCATGGTTGCGGATGATGGCGGGGTCCAGGCTTCGGGTCTGGCGGAGCCGGCGTTTAGAGAGGGGGATGATGCCACTGCTGCTGCTCTTGGGAGCAGGTGTGGATGAGCAGGAGAACACAGAGCCCAGCAAGTTCTGCCCTGACATGGTGAGGGTGGTAGACTACAGCTCCTGCCTAGACCTCCACTCTCTACTTCTCCCAACAGCACCAAGCGTCAGAGATTTCCAGGGATCTCTATGAACATCCAGAAAATTGAAAATGTGGGATTTTCAGGATGGTAGATGCAGATCTGTTCGGGAGGGATGCTAAAATATCTCCCCTTCATAAAAAGTGAATGACAGCAAAGGAATCAGAAATCCAGCTCCAGGCGTGCAAAATAAGTCTCTTCTCTATCACTTGCGAAAACCCGCAACTGTCTGCAAACTGGGCTTCTGGTATCTTCGTTTTCCGGTCTGTTTATTACCGGAGAGAGAGGGTCGGTCATGCTCTAGTGTACTTCAGAGGCGCCGGTTTCTGACAGCAGCAGCGATAGCGACTGCCCAGAGTGCAGTGTTTATGCCTCGCATCTATCCGCACGTGACATCCGAAGACAAGCGAGGCTGTGACGCACCTCCCCAGAGAGTTTATAGCTCACTGAGAGTTTTTGCTTGCCGGTCCAGCATAATCAGTTCAAATCCATAGCGCTACAAGAATGGCGCTGGAAATCCTGTGGTGAATGAAGATGACGGGATGCCGAGTCTTTAGAGAGAGCGCACATATTGCGCTCGGCATCTGCAGTCAGTCCTGAGGGAATCCGTCTGTGAGGCGACCGAGCGCTCCCCGGCCAGCTTCTCCCAGAGTAGGGTGTTGCCTCCGCTTGGCCACTCGTCTCTGGTTATTTACCGGCCCGGGGCTGAGGGTGTTCTCCGGGGAGCGCCTCTCGCCGGGCACACCTAGGGAGCCGTGCCAAGGCACCAAGGGAAAGCCCAGTGGCCGTTCTTATGTCGCAGTCCTTGGCCAGGGGCATCTACGCTCACTGGCCGCGATGCGATCCGCGCGGAGGGAAAGTTTAAGAAAAGTGAGTCAGTGGGGAGGGAGGGATGTTTGACAGCCCTCAGCTGGCCGCGAGCGTCTGTCACTCCCACAGCAGCGCGAGGAGCAGTGGCGGCGCCACCTGCGTGACATGTCCACGAAGGGCTTCAAGTGGGATGAACAAACTGGGGGGTCTCTCATAGGGGCGTGGCCGATGTAATGAAGTGCGTGGCTTCAAACACTCGAGCTAAACATCTGTACTTAGCATAGCGTACCGCCTCACTGTCATTTTGCTACTTCTGTCCATTCATCCAGATTATAACACAGGTAGCATTACACCCACAACATGCCAGGACTATTGGGTTGTCAATGGTTGTAAATTGCATACGATAAATTAGCGACAACAATGACTTCGTTGTATACAGTATTGAAAATGCGCGTGTTCTCGTGGGCGAGGTGTTGCTAAGTCTAGAGCTGCCGATTTTCGAGCTAAAAAAGCAGGATCGAGTCTCACCTCGGCTCAACATCCTGTCATTAAAAACGTGAATATGTCCTTGTGTAATGTAACTGGTGCTCACGTTTGTGCTGTATAAAATGGAAAAATGGGTAACTTTGAAGTAACATCAAAAACAGCGACAGGTTGTACCAATAGCCCGTTGCCCAAAGAAGTGAGTGCTTGCAGTTTTTTTGTATGGCAGCGTGTCAGGAACACTCACATTCTTTTAAGTCGTTTTTCTTTTTTTTTTTTACTTCCCCCCTTGTTTCTCTTTCCTTCGACCACTTTGTCTTCTCCTGCCCCTTTGTTACACACAACATCCTCCCCTTCCCTCTCAAATTCCCTCCACGCTTTTACTCCGTGTGTCCCTTTCTGTCAACGTCGTTTTCTATTCGTTTACACCTACGTATTGGAGATGTAATAGTGGCAAGGAGCACACATCAATGGCACACAATAGTTTGATTGTCCAGGCAGTGTTGTATATGATAAATATGACTTGTATTCACATTAAGGTATATGGGCGCAATAAAATGTCTCAACCGTGCAGTGAGACTTTTCTTCCCATTTATTTTTAGTGGTAATCAGACTGCGGTGGGTTACAGCTTTGCAAATCACTAACAATGAAACAAACAGCGAGTAGTTCAGGTTGTAAAATTTGTGGCTGAGGCATCATGCGTGTTGTGCAGAAAGTTCTGCTTGGAATCTAATGCCTTTATTACTAGTTTGATGGGATTTACGTACCTGAGGTCCATAGTCATCGATTCTAGTGTTATTCTCGAACCAAATTCCAATATTCCAAGGTGTGTCCTGAAACTGGGAATAACAACATGGACCCAGGAATACTGGGCCCTTTAACATGTCCTTTTTGGCTTTTCCAGAGACACATCCACTCGCATTTTCCACATGCTGAGAGAGGGTGGACATGTCAGCCTGAAGGCGAACGCCCAGAAGCCTCGCATTGTGGACATCAACTGTCTGTTGACAGTGCGCCGCGCATACGGAGTTGAATTCAAGCAATCCCTTATTGACGCCTGGGCTGCCACGACACACGCCGCCAACCCAGGTCCGAGATTTTCCCCGCAAATTACTACAGACGGGACCCTTTCTCTTCTGCCAAAGCAAGACGCAAGGTTTTAACGATTTGCAACCTCAACCTCCTCCCTCTAAGAGGCGCCGGCCGGTGCAGAGAGAGAAACAAACCATTGAGGCGCGGCCCCCTGTCCACCCATCAGTTCTTAGGAGCCTGATACTTACAGACAACTTACAAAGCCCTGATGAGGGTTCGAAAAAGTGTGATTCGAACCTGAAACGCGTTGGCATTCTGCAAGAGCCAATCAAAACATTAAATGTGTCCATGTCTATGATTGAACGTTGTATGAGCTCTTGCCTTTCACTTAGCTTTGGTTGTCTCAAAATCAGAATTCATTTGTAATTATATATGACTAAATGTGCTAATTTTTTTGTCCTGTGTATCCACGTTTTTCATGAATTGTTGTTCTGCATAATTGTCTGTAATTGCACAACTACTGTGTTGATTGTTTCGGTATATCTTTTTCTTGTTCTTAAAATTTTCAGAGATATAAAATAATACGAGTAGTGGGTATAAATAAAAGTACCTATACATGTGTCATTGATTTACACTTGTCCCCTTTTTCGAAATAATTTCAATCAATGAGGTGTGGGCAGTTTCTATTTTTCTTACATTATATTACGGTCCAGCCCCCCTCAGTCCCGCCCCGGACCTGACTCCTTCTGTTCTGTATTATACAACAGAGCTTATCTCTAAGTGGGCAGCATCATCTCGAGTTTCTGCTAAGTCGTACTGTCCAAAATGTAAGCTTTTTCGCAGAAGACCTAAAGCTTATGTTTGCTGATTGTCCTATGTTAAAGCCATTCTAAAATAATTCATTTTCTTTGCTTGCTGCGTTTGGGCCGTGAGTTTCAGCTTGCAGACAAGGAAATCTTCCTCGGGTTTAAACAGTAGGCTACTTGTTATGAGAGGTCATTTGCCTCTATTAATATTGTATGTGCCTGTCTATGCATTGTCAGAGCATGGATAAACCCTATCATTCTAACTGTTAACAAGTTTTTTGCACTGTTAAGACCGGTGTTTGAGTCCGAACTCGCCCTAGCTAAGGCTGTTTAAAGTTTAAAGGAATTTGGGCTTGTTTGCGATGGGAATAGTCCCGCTTCAGTATCTCTATATTCTATTTCACAAATTCCAATAATTCCTTGGTCCATTATTTTTTGTTTTCTTCCCCAATTCCTTGACCTTTTCCTTTGCTATCGTCGGCTCTACCTAACCGTGTTCAAATTATAGGTATCATCCTATGTATGGGTAAAATTACTTTTTGATTTCTATCTTATGTATTGTATTGTTCTATTGGCTATAAAATGTAAGAAAAAAAAGAAAAGGTACTGCTTCGTACTGGACTTGAGCTGCCCTGTTCATACTGGCTCAATCTATAAAGGTGAACACACAATCCCAGATTACAAATTGGTAGAAAAGCTGGTGTAGAAATGTTGCACTAAATATACCAGTTCAGTAGGCATTGGTAGTTATAATATTCAGATATTCGACAGAAACCAGGTTGTCTTCTGTGGAATGGAGTATAGCACTGGAATTTGGCGCAACTGCACTAATTTCCATTCGTTATTCCTGAATTCTGGGCCTTTGTGTTGGGACATATCCCAGTAGATTTGACCTAGAGAATATGTCCCTGAAATCATCAGAGGCAATTTTACTTGTAGTGATGCTGCATAACGGCTGACTGCCAATACAGGCAAATGATCCTGTTCCTCACAAATCGGTATTAAAGGGGAACTTGTACTGGAGGTTAAAGACTTCTTCCTTGTGCCATTGAAGGCAATTTACTTCCAACACAAAGTCACCATACCTGGCTGCATTTCCTTGTTCACAGAGAAGTATGTCACAATTCCCGAGGCTATATACAGCTCACTTGGCAATTGACTATAATAGTTATCTTAGATGTGCCTACTTCTCTCGACTCAACTATAGTCTGACTAGCACTGGTATCATGCATGAGGGTCAACTTGGTATCATCTACCCACATTTCCTCCAGGTAATGCTGGCTGCTAAGGAATTTGATGATGAATACCTCATCTCCTCTACCAACAATCCACAAAAACGAACTTTATTTCAAGGGGTCACTGGAAACCCAGAATCAAAACTTAATAGATTTGATACCTGTAGTGCTGGAGCTATGTTGGGGCTGCTTTACTTGATGTTGTCTTGTGGAACACAACTATAACAGCCATTCTTGGATTTGGCCTGGGGTGCCTCTTGTCTTCCGCTACCGTTTTCCAAGCTTGTGACCATTCTGAAACGACCCAATCCACTTGGATTATTCTTTTTGCAGAGCCACTTGGGATTTACCATGACCATACTTCAAAGTTTCTGCCTTCTTTGAGATATTGTCCCCATGAGGTATTGTCCCCATGGCCTTTATTCTTTTGACTGACCTATCCATCCTGTCTCACACAATTTTATTTCCAGGTCATCATATGCTTCAAGTTCCTGTTCCTCAGCAATCTGAGAATCACTAATTTCTGACACAGCTCTACTAGCTAAACACCCAAGATGGTTCTAGTAACAGCATATTCAGCACCAACTTAAAGACTTCTAACTTCTTCTATCGTCTTCCCCTTCCTATAAAGTCACACATTTATAAATGCTATGCATACATGTCTCCCGAATAACATGTATAATTTTCGCTGCTCATATAACATAGCAGAAGTGGGCGGAGCTAAGCCTAAATCTTCAAAATATTACTTCTTTCTAAATATCATCTTTTTTTGTGGTCCTATCTCTCAGATTAACAAACGCTTCATTTCTCATTAATTGAAGGATGCTCAGCGAAGCAGATGCTTTATCATCTACACTTAATTATTACATTTAAATCGAAAGCACAAAGCCACGTACCCAGTGAAATAAGTCAACACTTTAAGTGTTTTGGGGGATTTCTTCTCTGGGGTACAGCACTCTCTCCTGATGTTGGTTCAGGTTTCACTGTCGTTTTTTCACCCTTGCTTGCTGTCCCTGCAACCAGTGGCATAACAAAGGCCCTATGCAGCGCCCTCTCCCACCAGTAAGTGGGGGCCAGAAACTGCAGTACCCTGGCCTGAGAGCTCCTAGGTAAGTCTGGAGGGGGCCCTCCATGCACTTTGCAGGGGGGCCCTCTCAAGTTTTGTAACATCACTGGTTAAAACCACATATAGCGGATACTACTGAAAGTTTACAGAATAAATTTAAAGTATCCCCATTTTGACTTTGACTTGCAAGGTACAGTGAGGTCGAAAGTCAAACCTTTCTCTTGGACAGTGATGTGGGTTTAGGTGTTCAGTTACAGGCTTCTCATGATAACGTGCAAGTACTATACTGTCCAGCCAACATTGTGTCTTTTATTGTTTAGAAGACATATATTCCTGTTCAGTTCAATCACTTAATAACAATCGTTTATGAAGTCTACAGAATGTAACAGTTCATTTTCAGAGAGCCTGGGGCAGGGTGCAATCTGCTAGCACAATGCACATTTGCAAAGGGGGCACATGTGGGTTTGACTTTGCATCCTGGGCTCTGGGTTTTGGTTGCACAACAAGGCGGAGCCCTCGGCTGAACGTTTCGAGCAATAATACTCATTTCCGATGTTCATGCCGATGTGGTGATTTTTCCTTGGACTGTGGTTCCTAGCAGCGGCCCAGGGTCAGTTGCTGAGATAATGTTTGGAGCAGCACTGCACATTAGGCAGGCAATATTTGTAAACAGAGCTTTCCACTGGCCAAATATCCTTGGATGGGAAATGCAGGCACCCAGGTTGGATTCTAAGGCAAAGTGGGTGTGTCGTGATGCGACAACTCAAACTTTGCGTTCGAGTATGGGTGCCGCGGGAGGTCAAATGCAGAGGCTATGCTCCTGAAAGAGCAGAACAGCAAAGGTTCAACCGGTCACGGGTAAGGAAGGGGGCCTCCTGCAGCCCGCATCTCAGCAGTGGTCTGCTCCGTAGGCGTTTTGAACTCTCCTTCTTTCTCTCACTTCCTGGCTGCACACTACAAATGCTTCAGTCCTCTCCTGTGCGCTAGTGCACAGAGCTTCTCAAAGTCAAAAGTTGAGCTTGCTCTTCGTCTCACAGTCAGCTTAGATTCATAAAATGCAGCTGGTAAAAACTCAAATAGCCACTCCTGTTAAAGGACACCCTTGACATCTTGGCAAACGGAATCATGCCAAAGGCAACTTCATTGTGAGTTAGCCCAGTTCCAGCTCTATGCTCGAATAGCGACCATAAAAATGCAGAGCACAAAAAATATCATGGCAAGAATATTGACTGCAAAATATCAAGAAAGAATGTTTATGTAGACAAATATATTTACTATGCTTAACTCCACATCTGTCTGGCTTGAAGTTATAAATCGTCAAGGTACTTTGATATGAAGTTAAATAAACTAACATTTATAATTGATATTCTGACTGAGATGTTTACTAACTCGTATTTAAAATTTAACATTTTAATATTATACTTCCCGTTCCATGGAGGCCAGTATATTAAATTACACACAGTCACACTGGTCCCCTAAGTGACACTCGCCAACACACTCCACAGTGACGGTTGCTAGGCTCAAGTCATTCTGACAGAACTGCACATGGTGCAGGGTATAGGCAGGTAGTCCATCAACTTTTTGAAGGTGTTTTGCAGTGGTCATATCCTTGGACAAAATCTTCTGGTGATGTTTTCGTTCTTTCAGACACACTGGTGGAACTGGCTTGATCCAGGGCATGCACATCTGAATACTGAGCTAGTAACACATCTGCCTTACAATAGATGATGGAGGAAAGCGGAAATTAGTCGAGGCTGAAATGTGTTATGTGAAATATCAAAATTACACCCTTACATCACACCGGGTAACTAAGCCATAGTTTGTGGCAAAATATTAGTGCGGAAATAGCACGAGCAAGTAGAATGCAAACGGCTGTTGTACTTGGAAATTATGCTTTTCAATAGATTCTTTAGAGTGAAATGTGTACTGACATCGAAAATTGATATGAGGATGCATTTTGTGGTAAAACTATACTGCTAAATGACAAATCTGCATCAGGGTCGAAATGGGGAACAAATGTAGTGCTGTCAAAAATGCTAAAACCAGCCCACCCCTTCCCTCTCCTCGCTCTATATCTCTCTAGATCCATTCTCTCTCTTTCTTCTCCTCTCTCTCTTGTCCCTATCTGATAACTTTCTCATTACCTCCCAACTTCTGTTTCTCGCTCTGCTGAAGTCTCCTCATGGCTGCTGCAATTAACCCCTGGAAGATAGGGAACAGGACAGGCACACCAGAAAGTCGTCCTGTGCTGTAAAAACCTTACTCCTAGGGATCCAACCCCCAATGCCCCGGGGAAATGCACTGTGAAATAAAAGAGCTGTCCAGCCCTCATTTGCATTCCATATAATTATGCATTGTAAGAAAGTGCTTCTTTTTGTATGATCATCCCGTCAAATATTTGGACTGATACTGCTGGTTTTTCGACTCTGAAGTGCAATAGGCCCTGCCGACCAGGCCCCAGTGCATGTGCTCTGACCACCTCAAAATGTTTATATGCAATCTGTTTATCCCTAATTATCATCTTTAACTTACCTGTAAGTCCCTAGTATATGGTTTACCCAGGGATAGAAAGTCAAGTTAAAGGTCACTAGTGAACTGTAGCACTTATTGTGCCACCGCCACAGTGACAAGGTGAAAACATGGCAACATGGCTCTATATCTGCTGCTGCAGCCTTGTCGGGCAGTTTTTGAACTGCCAACTCAAATTGGCAAAATAAAGCATTTTACCAGATCAGACCCTTTTCAATATTTATACATCACACACAGGCAAGGCCTTAGTATCCCACAAGGCAATGACAAATATTAAAAAGAAGAAAATTATATTTTTATGTTCGATATGTCCTGACAACAAAAACCCCGAATTGTCATTTTCACTGTAGCAAGGCTGATGGTCCTCTTAACTAACAAGGAGTTATGCTAGCACGCACACTGAGAGCTAACTTGTATTTGGGAGCGCCAAACTTAGTATTTCAAGGTATGAAACTTATTGTTATATTAATCCTTTTTTTATTACATTTTTTTATTAAAGTCCAAAAATTACAGTACAATTAGCATAATACATCCATAATAAGAGATTATCCTCAGGCATAAAACTAGATTTGCAAGAATAAATAAGCAGTTTAGAATGCACAAAAAAAAAATCAGGGACAATACTAAAAGCATACAAAATACTATTAGCTTTAACCCATGTATAAGGCAGTGACCCATCATGATCTTAATCAAAGTATGTAGCCCAGATTTTTTCGAACTTCCTAAGCCCCCCAACACGTACTGCATAGGCACGTTCACTTCTCTTGACCAATTTCATCTTATGAGCCCATTCAAGGACAGAGGGAATCAAATCAGTGCGCCACCTTTGCAACAAAAGTGATCTTGCTACTGCCATTGCAATATACAAAAATTTAACCAATTGTTCCGGAAGAAGAAGATCTGGGTCAAAACCAAAAATGATTAACAAATCATTCACTCCTAACAGGGGACAACATTCATATTCCAGATAACAGAAAATATCCTTCCAGAACCCCTGAATCTTAGGGCATTGCAACATAATATGCAACCAATTAGCTGTAGGGTGGTTAATACAGCGAAAACAGTGTGCAGAATGATTGGCATACATTTTCAAAAGGGAAAATGGGGTTCGGTAAAGTTGCCATTTACTAAAAAACAAAATCCTACGCCAATTCGCACCTCTTAATTTGCTAAAATGAAGTTTATTAATAACTGACCACATGTTGGCAGTGATTACTAAATCTTCATGATCAGATCATTTTTTAAGTGCCTTCTGTCCAAGATCCGAGCCTCTGACTAGGTTAAATACTTCTTCCACGCCCCCGGTTTTCTGCCTGGCCCATCCTCTAAAAGATTATGGACTAGCTGGTGGTGTTCGGCAATTTGAGAAACGTCTAGTTCAGCAAGGAATTTATGGAAGACGTTATAGAATAAAATCATGAACAATCAATTGCGCCATTTCGGTCATAGTCAACCATCTTCCATTCCTCAGAAAGTCTGAGACCTTACGAAAACCAGCCAAAGCCCACTTTGATATAAGTTCTGAGGATTGTGCAATCCCTGCTAATGATAAAATGCCAGATAGTAAAGTGGCGGAGTAAATTACAGGGATGGAATATCTTTTATAAAAGGCCTGTTGATTTTTTAAAAGCCATTGAAGGGACGTATAATGGACCAGTTTAGGGGATTTGAAAATAGTCAAAGGGGAATGGATCTGACTTTCCTTACGCATTACATTTATAAAACTATTAATAACGAGATGTGATTGTGGTTGAGACTTAAATCTAGTTAGGAATTGTGCAAAATAAGCATAATAGTAGTCCCTGAGGTTCGGAAGAGCTAAGCCTCCCTGTTCTAGTTCTTCGTATAACGTGCATAGAGCAATACGCGATGACTTTTTTGCCCAAAGAAAGGTTGTAAACATAGGCCCACATGCATCATTGTTACATTTTGCACTTTCTAATTTGCGAAAAATAAGGAATCGCAAATTAAGAAGTGCAAAATGCTATGCATCATTGTTTTCGGTATTCATTTGGGATTCGGTAAAAATCGCAATTTTTACCGAATCCCAAATGAATACCGAATTCTTAAGTGCATTTTCTCAATTCCTATTGCTTCCTATGGGCCAAAAGGCCCATAGGAGTCAATGGGAAGGCATCAGCAAATTGCGAGTGGCACTTTGAAAATTTCATGGGTGCAAGGGGGGGTCCAAAGGACCCCCCCATGCACCCCTGAAATGTATTTTTCGCATCATGTTTCACACACACATGTCCTAAGGACATGTGTGTGTGAAACATGAATGTAGAAAAAAAAACATTTGCAGCATTTTAAACACTTTTTCCAAATTTACCGAGTGGTTCAACCACTCGGTAAATTTGGCACCCTAATTGCGACTTTGCACTTGTGAAAGTAATGATGCATTGCTTTTAAGAAATCGCACATCTGCGACTTCTTAAAAGCACCCGCAATTTTAGAACTCGCAACAATGTTACGAATTCTAAAATTGCTTCATGCATCCCAAAAAGCACTTTTGCATTCGCAAACGGCCGATTTTAAGTAATCGCACCGTTTGCGACTACAAAAATGCTTGATGCATGTGGGCCATAGACTCTTCTTGGGTAAAAAAGGAGCCTGATAAGCTAAAGGATATGGGCGAAAACAAAAAATTAAACAGAGGAAGAACAGACATTTTAATCAAGGCCACCCATCCCAAGATGGATAAAGGGAGAGAGTTCCAGCGTGAAAACAAGTCCTGAGTTTTTCGAAGGAGCAGTACATAATTCAGGTGATATAGGTCTCTGACATTTTCTGAAAAATATACCCCCAGGTATCTCTTAGGTTTAGTGTTGACACAAAAAGAATATCGGGGTGCAGATCCAAACTTGCTCCGCCACATTGTAAAATTTCAGTTTTCCTTTTATTAATATGGTACCCACCTAACACCTTGAAATCCTCAAAGATCTGGAAAACTTTGGCCTGAACCTCTATCTCGGGTTTAATAATAAGCATGAATTCCTCGGCGTATAGTTTCAATTTCTCCATAGATTGAATTGAAGGACGAATATCAACACAATTCCTTATTGCTATTGCCAACGGTTCAATAATGAAAGCAAATAAAACCGTTGATAAAGGGCACACTTGCCTTTTGCCACGTTTTACTTTAACCTGAACGTGCGCAGCCGGTTGCAGAACGTTGCTTTGTTTGCTGTAATTATCTGACCGGAGACGTGTCCTGCTTGATTACTAAGCAGACAGCATCATCTTCACTTGACACGCTGTGAGCATATCTGCGCGCTTGCACTAGCACTTATGCTGCCAATTTTTAACTGTTCTTTTATCACTTTTTAATTCAGTTCTCCTTACTTCTATTGTGTTCCTACCTGTGTCAGCACTACAAACCTTGCCTGGGTCATACGCCGACACCCCGGTCCACCACGTGGTCTCCTGATTGATGTGGAGGGTGCCGGCACCTCTGACCTTCATTCCTGGCAGCTGGGAGGTGCTGGGGACGGAGCCGCTGGTTAGCGCTCTAGCTCTCCCCGCGCCATATAGCCGACCTGCCTTTCTTCTTGCGCTGTGAACGCGCGCAGCCAGTTGCAGAATGCTGCTTTGTTTGCTGTAATTATCTGACCGGAGACCTGTCCTGCTTGAATACTAAGCATTCAGCATCATCTTCACTTGACACGCTGTGAGCATATCTATGCGCTTGCACTAGCACTTATGCTGCCAATTTTTAACTGTTCTTTTATCGCTTTTTAATTCAGTTCTCCTCACTTCTATTGTGTTCCTACCTGTGTCAGCACTACACACCTTGCCGGTTTCAGAACGCTGCTTTGTTTGCTGTAATTATCTGACCGGAGACATGTCCTGCTTGATTACTAAGCAGACAGCATCATCTTCACTTGACACGCTGTGAGCATATCTGCGCGCTTTCACTAGCACTTGTGCTGCCAATTTTTAACTGTTCTTTTATCGCTTTTTAATTCAGTTCTCACTTCTATTGTGTTCCTACCTGTGTCAGCACTACACACCTTGCCTGGGTCATACGCCGACACCCCGATCCACCACGGGGTCTCCCGATTGATGTGGAGGGTGCCGGCACCTCTGACCTTCATTCCTGGGACTGGGAGGTTGTGGTAAATAAAAATTACCTATACTGAATTTCTATGCGGTAAAGTTCAATAAGAATAGCTCAATCAGAAATGAGAGGCAGAGTCCGTGGCATCTGAGTTTATAAGGGTTTTATTCCTTAAAAAGGAATTGGTTCGAACCAGGTATCATGTTCTATCACCACGAAGGTTCAGGAAGGGATAGACAATACTTTATTAACAGAATACCATATATATAGTAAATGCATTTCAATGGTGATGGGTACAGAAGGCGTAACAGCTGAGAGAAGAGAGATAAGAACACATGTACGTAACAGAAGGCGTGCACGAGGGCGTACACGGAGGTGTGTGCTAGAAACATCACATAAAGGTGTCTCAGATGGGTGGATCCATAGACGAATCCTGCAGTGTCAGCAGAAATATATGGCAGAGATGCGCGCGCAGCAGCATGACGTGTGATTGACGTAGAACTGGAGGGTGAAGGGGACTTGACATTTAGCTCCAAAAGAGGAGACAGAAGTCTGGCGTGTCAGAACAACCTAAACCCAAATCATATCTGATATCTTGTGTTTGAGGAACCGTATTATCTAGAAGGAAAGGTCTCTCGGGCAGAGACTATTCTATACTGACTGCTAGTGCGTGCATATGTGACTACGTGTCTACGTGTAATGTGAGGGGGCCATGGGCCTACCATGGTAACGGGAGCAATGAATTACTTGCACGGAGACAGAAAGGCCGGGCCCTTTGCTCTGCAGCTGGGGAAGTGTTTACCTAAATCTCTAGACAGGAATGTATTTTCGAGGAGCGGAGCAGATAACTTGAAGGTAAAATACAGTCTTGGCAGGCAAGCAGGCCGAGCCAGGCACCGCTCGCCGCACAGGGAGTAAGGCAAGGGTCATGGAAGCGGATCCAGGCTGCAGCTTTCAGAGACAGAAGGCAGAAAGGGTTCGATGGCAGGAATCAGGGCCTAACTCGCCAGAGCCAGAAAAACGTGAAAGTGCACCATGTAAAGACGGTGGCACGGCATACTTAGGAACTGAATATTCGACCCATTCATGGTGGATCTGAAAGAGGACATGTTAACGTTGGACGCAAATGTATTTGCGTCTTCATAGCTGGCTGTGGAGGGAACATACATGTACTTGAAGCACGTACATGGAGCCGTTGGGGTCTAAGTTAGGGGACACAATTGACCATAAAAATTCATATTACCTCATTCCCTCCTTGTCCCCTACGGACCCTTCATGATATATCGATCTTCATTAATCTATCAATCTGTTCATATAACATCATTTGCTCTTCCTTTTTATGGCGGGATTTTGAACGTGGACTTGAATGGGGAATACATGATGTGGCGCACAAGCCGCAAATCGCTGGCCCACATTGTAAACATAGGCAACAACTGAACACTATGAGAAGAGCT
This sequence comes from Lissotriton vulgaris, assembly GCF_964263255.1. Classification (NCBI taxonomy): domain Eukaryota; kingdom Metazoa; phylum Chordata; class Amphibia; order Caudata; family Salamandridae; genus Lissotriton; species Lissotriton vulgaris. Next base: position 493,345,753 of record NC_141696.1, read on the forward strand.
ATTCCGAGGAAGGATAGGAATTTCCATCCCCAGGCTGATAGCACGCTCCAGAACCAACCGGACCAAGTCCAGGTGCCTGGATTCTGGTGTATCTGGCTTGCAATTTTATGCAGACGGGTTATGGCTCTATATACTGATGGTGCGTTTTCTGGAATGAAAACACAGCAACTCGATCCGATGACTCTACAAGCTCCGCCCCTATCGGCCAGGATGACGTCAAGGACAAGACGATTCTGAAGAACAACAATCCGCATAGCAGACTGCTCCTCTGTTAAGTTGCCTAGGGCGGAAGTAGTTTCATTCACTACTGCCTCGAGGGTTCTGGTTAATTTACGTATCAGTTTACTATTAAAGACAGCACCTAAATAGGGAAAGAAACCTTTATTGAAGTCTGTATACTGTTCCCATGCCGTTTCAGTATAATCAACAATCGGGAGATCTCTCTGGGGTCTAGCGTGTACCAGATGGGAGTCCCTATGATAATCAGGAGGGGCTAGGAAAACAGGTGGCAGAAGGAATGCAATGTAACAAGTACCATCCCAATCTAGAGGTAAGCGTATATATGCTGTATGTCCACAAATGAAATAGGAATGACGGGAAGCTTTAAATGTAGACTTGCCTTTATCACTGAATTCGATCACAGTAGTACATCTACTATGACCCAGGTGTACTGAACCATTCTTTCTGACACATAATTCACCTCTGACTGGTAATACGGACATTGCGGGCAAGACTGGTTCGGCTTTGGACTGGACATTCAGAATCATGAGGTTGAGTGTAAAGTTACCTAATCCATATACTTCGTTTTCTAGATCTGTCCCTGTCCTTTGGGGAAGACACTCCTTGTCAGGGAAACATACTTTATGCAGAACTGTGTTCAGATTTCCCCATACCCAATTACCCTGATAAACTACGGAATCAGAGTCTAAAGAGTTCATTAAACTAAACCATGCACCACAGGAACCATTGTGTGTGAACGGGTACGGGAAGAGGGGCAGAACTCCCTTGTACTTCTGATAGGGAGGGAGTCGGCCACATATCCAACAATTGGTAGCATTGCTGGTCTGATGGGAATGATGTAACATACTGATGAATGTATTGTTGCGCAGCGCAAGTCGGTAAGATAACTCGTGCGGGGGCAGTTCACTGAAAGTATGTTCGGCAGTGACATTTGAAGAAGAATGTGCACGTTTGAAAATAGGACAGTACATGTGAAGCAGTATACTTGCAGCAATAATCATAAGACTCAGAAAAAACATAATCAATAATGTCACAATGCAGTGACTACGGAGAGATTTACAATATTCATGTTTCTTGATCTGTTTCTGTCTATCTCTCTCTCTATTGGGGTCTAGTGGATACATGTCAGGAACTTGTCTAACCGATTCACCTAGGGGAGGACTTAAACAATTAAACTGTCTGACTTGCTAGACCTCAACTTCATACGGAATTCCTGGGAAGGAGTTTTCTCTACCAAAGGGAGTTTAGTGTCAGTCTCGAAAAGGGGGCAGGGCTGGGAGTCTAGTTTCGGAGGCAGTCCATAAAGTTTTTTAACATGACTCGAGTGAAGCCAGCCCTTGCGGCCCTCCACCTTGACCGCGGTCCTTGTTGTTAATAACACGAGCTTCGGCGCCTGCCAACGGGGCTCCAGCGGACTCCTCCTGTCGAAGTTCCTCACGAGCACCAGGTCCCCCGGAACAATCTCGTGTGGCTTCACCTCGGTATTGTCGGGAAAAGCTGCAGCCACCTGTGAACGACATGATTGTAGTGCAGACATCAAGGAAGCAAGGTAATCTGTCAGCATAGTACAGTCAACATCAGTTATTTTACGAGGCAGAGGCGTCCCCCACATATTCGGTGGCCTACCAAAGACCACTTCATACGGGGATAGCCCTGTTCTTGAATGTGCGATCATTCTCATGTAAAAGAGTGCAACTGGTAAGGCTACTATCCAGTCAACGCCTTTCTCTCTACAGATCTTGGCAAGGCGAATTTTCAGGGTCTGATTATGGCGTTCCACGAGACCTGCTGCCTCGGGATGTCGGACACAGTGGAATTTCCATTGATAACCTAGCAGGAGTGATACCTGCTTCATAAGTTCGGACGAGAATGGCTGACCGTTATCTGAGTATACGATACGGGGCAAGCCATACCTGGGGAAGAATTCACGTACCAGCTGCTTGGCAGTGGTCGGAGCAGTATAATCTGGGACTGGATATGCTTCTGTCCAACGGGAAAGAGCGCATACAACTGCGAGGACATATTTGAATCCTCGACAACGTTCCATCTGGATATAATCCATCTGGAGGACTTCAAAAGGGTGATCGGGAGGATGAAATCCACCTTGCTCTACGGGAATACTTTTACCTGGGTTGAACTGACAACAAATCATGCAAGTACGCACTTTCTGTTTGGCTGCTGCTCGTAAATGTTTATTGAACCAAAGGTTTTGAATACTGTCTAGCATGGCTTTTTCTCCTAAATGTGCAGGACTATGTACTGTGTTAATGATAACTTGAACCATAGAGTCAGGGAGAAACCATGTGGCTTTCCCCTTCGTCATCCATCCTTGTTCTGTCTGGATCCCTCCTAGTTCAATCCATTTCTTGATTTCGTCTGGTGTAGCATGTGTCTGTATGTCAATTACATCTAGGGCGGGATCTCTAACTGTCATGCAATATGTTGGTGTTGGAACTATTGTCTTGGTCAGGTCAGTTGCGTGAGTCTGAGTCTGAGCTGTATGCTTGGCTGTTCGGTCTGCCAGGTCGTTACCCTGGGAAATGGTATCTGTGACTTTCGTATGTGCCTTGCACTTCATGATGGATATCGCTGTAGGCAAATGTATTGCGTCTAACAGAGCTTGAATGAGGGGACCGTGCTGGATTTTGGCTCCGTGGGAGGTCAAGAAACCTCTCTCGCGCCAGAGTACACCGAAGTCGTGTACGACTCCGAATGCATAACGTGAGTCTGTGTATATGTTAACTTTCTTGTTCTTTGCTCGAATACAGGCTTGAGTCAGAGCGACGAGCTCTTCTGCTTGAGCTGACAGGGTGTCAATACAATTCGTTTCTATGACTTCAGTTTCTGTCGTGACTGCATATGCGGCCACTAACTCTCCTGTACTTGTTCTCATACATGAACCATCCACATAAAGTGTCAGGTCTGGATCTGGTAATGCAGTATCTGTCAAGTCTTGTCTTGGTTTCGTCGTGATAGTAATGACTTCAATACAATCATGTGCCAAAGGGTCTGTCTCACTTAATGGCAGAAGTGTAGCAGGGTTCAATGTATTGCAACGTCTGATTTCTATGTGTGGCTGAAACAATGTCAATTCGTAACCTGTCAATCTTGCTATAGTCAAGTGCTGGGTCTGTGTTCGGTTTAAAAGAACTTCCACGGAATGTGGAACTTGTACTGTCAATTGGTGTCCTAACACTATGGAATCACTTTGTCTGATTGCTAGAGCTGTTGCTGCGACTGATTTCAAGCACGCAGGCAGAGCCTGGGCTACTGGATCTAATGTACTAGAAAAATAAGCACACGGTTTGTGTGAACCTGCTTGATCCTGAGTGAGTACTGACAATGCAGTACCTTCGCGTTCTGTGACAAAAAGCGTAAAAGGCTTACTGTAACATGGTGTCGCTAAAACTGGTGCTTGACATAGGGCTTTCTTTAAGTCATCAAAAGCTTGTGTATGTTCCTGAGTCCAAGGGAGGACAGTCGATGTCGCTGCCTCCTGAGTTGTCAATTGTATGAGGGGTTTCGCTAGAAATGCATACTGAGGAATCCATTGTCTACAGTAAGAAGTGAGGCCTATAAAGGCTCGTACCTCCTTTTGTGTCTTGGGTTGTGACATGTTTACAATTAACTGGATACGGTCAGGTGTTAGCTGTCTCCCCCCTTTGGACAGCAAGTGCCCAAGGTATATCACTTGCTGAACACAGAATTGCAGCTTCGAAGGAGACACCTTGTGTCCCTTGTCAGCCAGGAAATGCAAAACCGTCAGTGATGCTTGTTCACATTCTGGTTCACTTCGGGCGGTGATCAATAGATCATCGACATACTGCAGTAGGGCAGTGTTGTCAGGCATATGAATACTGTCAAGTTGTCTTTTCAGTGCTTGGCTATAGATGCTGGGGCTTTCTGTGAATCCTTGAGGCGCGCGTGCAAATTTGAAGCTTCGGCCATTTAAACAGAATCCGAAAAGATATTGGCTTTCTGGGTCAATTGGGACACTAAAGAAGGCGTTCTTCAGATCAATTACAGTAAAGAACGTTGCCTCTGAATCAATAGCTGTCAATAGGGACGAAATATCTGGGACCACTGGATATTGTGGTATAATGCATTTATTCAATTCTCGTAAATCGATCACTAATCGATAAACTGGAGGTGCATTCGGATCAGTACGTTTTAGAATTGGAATGATAGGGGAATTACATAGATTCGAGTCGGTTTCAACAACCACTCCTTGTGCAATGAGCTCGTCAATGATTTTCAGCAAAGCCACTACAGCATCTGGGGGTAACTTGTATTGTCGGATTCGTGGTAGTACTACTCCTGGCTTGAGTGTGACACGATATGGTGTAATGTGCATACAACCTACATCAGTGGGGCCTTGTGCCCACAAGTGTGCAGGAACATTCTGTAATCTGGGATCAATATCTCTCAACACATAGTGACCCTTAAAGTCACGCAAAAACAATCTTATTCCTTCCGGAGAACAGCAAATCACAGCTCCTAGAGCCTTTAGTGTTTTGATACCTAACAAGTTTTCTGGACATGATTTTGTGAGCAATAAATCGGTAGTGCGAGACAATGGACCAACTAAAAGCGGTACTGGTTTCGATACTTCATTTACAATAGGCTTGCCTGAAAATCCAAGGGAAACATTCTGTGAGCCTGAGAGGGGTGCCCCTGGAACCTCGTCGTGACTGATTGTTGTTCTGCTTGCCCCTGTGTCAATCAAAAACTTTCTATCTTTTCCTAATACTTGACTATGTACGTAAGGACCCTCTTGATCTACAGGAACCTCAATAAGAGGCAAGCCAACCTCCCTCTCTAGGCTGTTTCATGTATATCGCTGATAATCGGGATAATCAGTTTGTGCATACTGGTACATCTGCTGAGTTGCATGTTGTGTTGCGGCAATCGGTTGGGGCTGTGGTACCGCTACGGTCTGTACTGTCTGTTGTGGGGCATGCATAGGCTGTACATTCTGTGGAACGTGTTGTTGGGCCTGGTCTTGTCTAGGTTGACGTGGTCTTTCTTTAGTTTTGCCTGTAGCTATATTATGTTTCAAAACTGCACAATCGTTTATATAGTGGCCTGGCTGTTTACAATAGTTGCATGTCCCTTTAACAGGAGCTGCTGAATTATTGGACTGTGGCATACCCCTTTTCTGACCGTCAGCTGGAACTGACTGAGCAACTAGCATTTTCATTTTCGTGTCTTTCATACGTCTTTGTTCGTGATCATGTTCTTCTCTAATCCTATTCTGGTGGTACTGTAACATTTGTAACATTTGGGAAGGCGTATTTGCTTGCCATGTGCTCTCGACTTTCAGCACACGATTCTTAACTTGGGGCAGAGAGTTCTCGACTAATTTGGATACAAAAAGGTGCGGGTATGACTCGCTACTCGCTTTCAGGCCACTATTAATAATAAAACATTTCTCAAATCGGGAATAAAAATCGCTAGTGTCTTCATCGGGTTTCTGTTTGCAGGCTGAGATAGCATCCCAGTCCTCCTTTTTAGTTGCTAATAATCGTGGCAAGACCTGTACTAACAGTCCTGGTAATGCTTTAGTTTTGTCCCCAAGACCCAACCCTGGGGTTCGAGTTGTTTCTTCGGTTTCTAATGCAGCCCAATCTATCTTTGTGTCTCCCACCTCCCATTCTTTTTCTTTGAGTTTCTCGTAAATGCCGGCGGGCAATAACACTTTCAATATTTTCATAATGTCGGGATAGGTATAATCACCCATGAGTAACATGTCTTTTATTTCACGGTGAAAACCTACAGGGTCTTTATCATGACTGGGCACTATTTTCTTCATTTCTAACAATTCCATTTTAGTTATGGGCGTGTATAGATACACACGTGTAAGGGTGTTATCATCATTCCTGACTGGATGTACTTCTCGCAAGGGATTCTGTCTGTCCATGTAAAACATTTTTCTTTCTGGGTATGGAGCTGAAACAAACTGTGGATTCAGGAAGGCACTATATCTGTGTCGATGTTCTAAAATTACTTTAATTAAATCGGTACCCAGGCCTCTCCATTTATTCATGAGTAACTCTATTAGTACATCGGGCAAGGGACCTGGATCAGAATGTTGGCCTTTATACAGAATGAGGAGATGCTGTATCATGTACATACCAGCTAGTCGCTGTTTGTCTGGGGAAAGATTCAAAAATGTTTGTGCTAATGCGTCATCATTATATTTATCGGAATTGTCAGCCCATTGTTCTGCTGACCTGGCTAATTCTTGTTCATCCATGGAATTGAGTACATGGTACCCCATTCGCTCTTGAAGTACTTTATCGGTAGCCTGAAATAGATGTTCAGGAGTCTTCGGATTTGACATAGCAGAGTGGAAGAGTCTCTTGCTTTCTGGACGTATCGGTTTATTGAAGGGTCTACCCTTTCCTACATATGCTATCATCTGTTTGCCTGACTGATGCGAAGTTTCTGCTATATTCTCTGTATCATCCTCCTTCTGTGAGGAAGTCGGACCGTCTGATTCAAGATGTTCTTCAGGGGCTCGCCGGGCATGTATATCTATTATCTCCTTACGGATCTTTCTAACCATAATATGTACACTATTCTCCTTCTCATGTTTACCATCCGCGATATTCTGGCTCCATCTATGCAATCTATCCATTTCATTTTGCGGAAAACCTGCCTGATCTTGTTCTCTTATCAAACAATTAACCATAAATCGCATTATTAAACCTTTGTTCTCTACCTTCTGACGTGACATGGCTTCGGCAACACACTCCATTCCTTCTCCTGTTCTAATAAAATAATACAATTTATCTAGATGTTCTGGCATACCTGGTAGTAATATTAGATAATCTGTAACTCGTCGCAAACGTAGGGACGCTAGCAACATGGGTCCGGTTGTACCGGGCACTGGGTCATATCTACAATCTGTAAGTCCTCTTCTAAGCTGTTCTGCCGGTGCACCCTTAGGTGTCCGGGCCTTTGCTAAATCTCTCATTGTCACTCGGTGTAACGGTGGGGGTGTTTGGTACCCTCCGGTAGCACCTCCTGAAGCGGAGGCTTGACCATAACCTGGCTGTAAGGTTGGTACCTGCTGTAACTGAGTCGGGGCCTGAACCGCACCAGGCCCAAAAGGATTATGCGGAATATGCGGATTAATAGGGGGTGCAGGTAAGGGTGGAGGAAGCAGACCGGGAGGGGTTTGCTGTTGCGGACCTGGGGGCTGAAGATCAGGGAGCGGGTTACCATCAGCTGGTGGCACACGGGCAGGCATACTAGCATATGTGGGAGCTACATCATCCAAGTAGGATGAAATAAAAATGTCTGCTGCGGTCGTGTGACGTAATTTAGTCGGAACCAATGGAGGGGGCAGATTTTTCGGTGTTTCCGGGGTCGCCTTGGGCAGGCCCTCGGCCAGGACTGGATACAATCCTGTCATAATTGCGTTACTCCGTCTATCGTGTTGTTCCATTCTAACTCGTTCCCCCTCTTCTAGTAGTTCTTTTTCTTTGGCTTTTTCAGATTCCTCTCTACTTTTCTCTGCTTTTCTGAGTGCTTTCTCTGTCCGTCTGTGTGATTCTTTACGCCATAGTTCAATGGCATCTTTCTGTGACTGTCTGGCTTTCTTTTTCCATAATGCTTCTTCTACTCTCATGATGCACTCGGCATCCCATGTCCCTGTAACGGGCCATCTCTGATTCTCTGCTAAATCCTTGGTATAATCCACCCATAAGTCGAGATATAATACAGCGTCTAAGCCGTGTTTGTGGTACATAAAATATCCTGGAGTGTCCCTGGGTGGGATGGGAACAGCTTCCTCGAGTATCCCTTTCCTAGTTCCTATCTGTTTCAGTTTAGAAAACAGCGGCATTTTTAGCCGTGATACTTGATACGTGATACTTACTCGGATTTGGACACCACTAATACAATAAACACAGTAATGAAAATCAAACAATCACTCATACCACGACATAAAAAATACATTAAAACATTTCTGAAAACGAACAATAACTTGATATACTGCTAAACAGTACAGATACACTGCGAAACAGTGCAGACCGGGTCTGTGTACCCAAACTCGTCTTGACCGGACACAAATTAATGCACCCGTCTAGATGCGTCTCCAGCAACGGTACTCACCGGGAAGCACGGAACGGAAGGCCTCGGAAACTCGACACTGGACTGGACCGGACTGGACTCGACTCGACCTCGATTCTGGACTTAGGTACTTTGGAACTTCGGAACTGGTGGGCCTCTGAACACCTCGGACCTTGCTCTCTCGGCTGGGCTCTGGTCGGGATCCTCCGCACTCCTCACCGCCTCGTCTGGGTGTCGATCGCAGCCTCAGTCACCTCCGTTGGCCTGAGGGAGATACAGGAAATCCTGCGGGTACGCGTAGTTGTCCGTCACGGCTGTGGCAGGGGACCAGGCCTGCAACGCACCGCCGGCGCGTAAGGTGGGGGAGGGGTCCCTATTCGGGCGCCAATTATGTGGTAAATAAAAATTACCTATACTGAATTTCTATGCGGTAAAGTTCAATAAGAATAACTCAATCAGAAATGAGAGGCAGAGTCCGTGGCATCTGAGTTTATAAGGGTTTTATTCCTTAAAAAGGAATTGGTTCGAACCAGGTATCATGTTCCATCACCACGAAGGTTCAGGAAGGGATAGACAATACTTTATTAACAGAATACCATATATATAGTAAATGCATTTCAATGGTGATGGGTACAGAAGGCGTAACAGCTGAGAGAAGAGAGATAAGAACACATGTACGTAACAGAAGGCGTGCACGAGGGCGTACACGGAGGTGTGTGCTAGAAACGTCACATAAAGGTGTCTCAAATGGGTGGATCCATAGACGAATCCTGCAGTGTCAGCAGAAATATATGGCAGAGATGCGCGCGCAGCAGCATGACGTGTGATTGACGTAGAACTGGAGGGTGAAGGGGACTTGACATTTAGCTCCAAAAGAGGAGACAGAAGTCTGGCGTGTCAGAACAACCTAAACCCAAATCATATCTGATATCTTGTGTTTGAGGAACCGTATTATCTAGAAGGAAAGGTCTCTCGGGCAGAGGCTATTCTATACTGACTGCTAGTGCGTGCATATGTGACTACGTGTCTACGTGTAATGTGAGGGGGCCATGGGCCTACCATGGTAACGGGAGCAATGAATTACTTGCATGGAGACAGAAAGGCCGGGCCCTTTGCTCTGCAGCTGGGGAAGTGTTTACCTAAATCTCTAGACAGGAATGTATTTTCGAGGAGCGGAGCAGATAACTTGAAGGTAAAATACAGTCTTGGCAGGCAAGCAGGCCGAGCCAGGCACCGCTCGCCGCACAGGGAGTAAGGCAAGGGTCATGGAAGCGGATCCAGAATGCAGCTTTCAGAGACAGAAGGCAGAAAGGGCTCGATGGCAGGAATCAGGGCCTAACTCGCCAGAGCCAGAAAAACGTGAAAGTGCACCATGTAAAGACGGTGGCACGGCATACTTAGGAACTGAATATTCGACCCATTCATGGTGGATCTGAAAGAGGACATGTTAACGTTGGACGCAAATGTATTTTCGTCTTCATAGCTGGCTGTGGAGGGAACATACATGTACTTGAAGCACGTACATGGAGCCGTTGGGGTCTAAGTTAGAGGACACAATTGACCATAAAAATTCATATTACCTCAAGGTGCTGGGGGCGGAGCCGCTGGTTAGCGCTCTATCTCTCCCCGCGCCATATAGCTGACCTGCCTTTCTTCTCGCGCTGTGAACTTGCGCAGCCGGCTGCAGAACGCTGCTTTGTTTGCTGTAATTATCTGACCTGAGACCTGTCCTGCTTGATTACTAAGCAGACAGCATCATCTTCACTTGACACGCTATGAGCATATCTGCGCGCTTGCACTAGCACTTATGCTGCCAATTTTTAACTGTTCCTTTATCGCTTTTTGATTCAGTTCTCCTCACTTCTATTGTGTTCCTACCTGTGTCAGAACTGCACACTTTGCCTGGGTCATACGCCGACACCCCGGTCCACCACGGGGTCTCCCGATTGATGTGGAGGGTGCCGGCGCCTCTGACCTTTATTCCTGGCAGCTGAGAGATGCTGGGGGCGGAGACGCTGGTTAGCGCTCTAGCTCTCCCTGCGCCATATAGCTCACATGCCTTTCCTCACGCGCAGCGGGCGCGCTGCCGGTGGGCTGAAGGCACGCCAAAGGCAAGCCCGTCTGCGCCTGTCAGTGGCCGACCGGGGCAAGTGTCAAGTAATTATGCCCATTTCATTTCTTATTCGGCAAATGAACTAACACATCTCCACGACAACCGGCCTATTAGCTCTTGCACCCAAGCCCACTTGCATTCTATAGGGATTTTTAACCCCAGGACCGCTTTTCCCTGAACTTTTAATCCTACCTTCTGTAAAGAGCTCTTCCCCCAGCTCTGCTGTTTCACCCGGTCCCATCCTCCTCCCTGCCCCCAGACAAAATAAAAAGCACCCTGGTAGTCAGTTACTTAAATACCCGCTCACTGGTAAAACACCAACTTGAAATATTCCAGCTACTTGACTCGGACAAACCGGACATACTTCTTGTCACGAAAACATGGCTCACTACGGAATCAGTACCGGATATTCTCGCGGCAGTGCCCTCAGGCTACTACATTCTCCAAGCCAACAGGCCCTCGGGGAAGCCTGGAGGCGGGGTTGCCTCCAAAATTCATCATCAACTTAGGTGTACTGCCTTAAGTATTATTAGCATACCCTCAGTTGACTGCCTCATTTTAAAATTTATATCCTCCCAGTCCCCTTTTATCTGTGCCCTTTTTTACCGGCCCCCTCACCACATGCCCTGCTTCCCTCTTTTGTTTGGTGAAATGTTGTCCCAATTAATCATTAACAATCCCAAAATCTTGATTATTTGTGAATTTAACTACTGGCCTACGGATGCAAAGGAGAGCACCAGCTCCTCAGAATTCACAGACCTTGTATCCGATATGAACTGCACTCAGCACATACAGACCGCCACATACATTAAGGGACATGTCCTAGACCAAGTTTTACCTCCAACTTGGAAATTACCCAATTCCTAATCTCTCCATGCCCCTGGTCAGACCATCATATTATTACATTTTCACTGGGCTGCATTCCTCACACAACATTGTCCCTCACAGAGAACCATATGGCGAGGAACTGGAGCCACGCTAACCTCAACGAGTTCTGTACCTTACTTAACGCTTCATCTCCCATTGAACAGGACTCCTTAGACACCAGGCTACCAGCATTAAGCGCTGGCTTGATTCAGCTAGCAATATTGTTGCACCGTTTATAAGAACCAAACTTAAGCGTACCCATGATGCCCAGCGCTGGTTCTCCGACGAGCTAAAAAACAAGAAACTAACACTCAGGCAAGCTGAGCGTATCTGGAGACGAGACTATGCCCCAGGAAAAAAAGTTTCTTATATCACTTTGTTAAAAGACTACAAAAAATCTATTCTTCAGGCTAAGACTACGTACTTTTCCCTGAAAATCACCAACTCTGCTACTAAGACCAAAGACATATTCTCCATAGTTGAGGAGCTGTCACACCCGGACAGAGTAATAGTCAAACCGGTCCCCTCTGAAACATTATGTGACTCCCTTAACCTATATTTTACGGAGAAGATTGCTACAATTAAAAGCAGCATTCCTTCTCCCTTACCTTCAACAACCTCCTCTACTACCTTTAAAAACTCCCAGGTGGTGGATCAAACACCCCCGATATCTAGGGATGAGTTTTTCGATCTATTGAAAAAAGTTGGATCAGGCTCCCCTACAGATTGTTGCCCGTCTCACATCATACAAGAAGTTTTCGCCATCTTCCCTGCCCCTCCGCTTGCGCTCCTTAACAACTCTCTCAGACTAGGCTCCGTCCCCGACACCTTCAAGATAGCCGAAGTCGTTCCCATCTTGAAAAAACCCAATGCTGACCCCTCTCTGATGAGCAACTTTCACCCCATCTCGCTGATCCCTTACCTCAGTAAGCTTCTTGAAGCTCATGTCACCAACTTCCTCAGTTCTTTTATTGAACACTCACATTTCCTTGACTCCCAACAAGCAGGATTTAGACCTGCACATTCTACCAAGTTACTCATTCTCTCAGTCATGGATGAACTGAGGAAGGGGGCAGACCATAACATCAGTCAGGCCTTGGAGCTTCTTCATTTGTCAGACGCCTTTGACACGGTCGACCATAACATCCTGATCGTCCGTGTTGGCGACGCCGGCATCCAGGGGTCGCTTCTGAGGTGGATTTTCTCCTTCCCCAGTAACTGACACCAGGCTGTCCGCCTTACCAACTTCTCGGCGGAGAAAGTTAGGTTGACTTGTGGAGTCCCGAAGGGATCCTCCCTCTCTCCCCTTCTCTTTAATCTGTACCTGTCTCCCCTGATCGGATCCCTGCGCGAAAGCAAGGTCGCTGCTTTTAACTACGCAGATGACATCCAGTTGGTGTTCGAAATCGACCCTTCTGATACCTCAGTCAATAACTTTCAGTCCACCATGAGCCTCATCAGCGATTGGATGTTGGCCAATCACCTAAAACTTAGCCCCAATTAGACTGAACTGATTCTGACCGGAGGCACCTCTAACCCATAGAACTCCAACTTTTGGCCCTCCCTTCTAGACAATCCTCCCCGTCCCGCGGAATCTGTTAAGAGCCTAGGGGTTATAATCTGCAAAGATCTTTCCATGAAGCCTCAGATCAGCGCAGTGGTGTCGTCTTGCTTCTTCCACCTTCGCAGAATCTGAAAGATCTCGAGATTTCTAACTACGGAAGCTCTAACCCTGGTTCTCCTGGCCTTGGTCATTTCCCGCATTGACTAAGCCAACTCACTTTATGTTGGCAACCCTGCCTATCAGCTCCGTCGTCTGCAACTGGTACAAAACCAGGCAGCTAGGCTCATCTTTCACCAACCCAGACACCACCATGTTTGCCCCTTGATGAAGAGCCTCCACTGGCTCCCAGTGGCCAAACACTGTGAATTCAAACTGAGCTGTACTAGCTTTAAAGCCTTGGCCAGTCTTGGTCCAGCTTTCATCTCCTCCTTGATCTATTGCTATCTCCATTCCGTCATCTTCGCTCCTCTCACTTGTCCTTGCTTACTACCCCCACCTTCAAACGAAAGAAACACGGTGGTCTCAGATTCTCTGTTCTTGCGCCTCACTTCTGGAACTCCCTCCCCTTGGAATTCAGATTAACAACATCTTACACTCACTTCAGATCCCTTTTGGAAACCTTGTTGTTCTCTCTGGCATATGAGTAAGGCTCTGCCCACCATTCATTCATCTGCTGCCCCCGTTCACAGCGCCATGAAATCTTCTGGTGAAAGTGCGCTCCATAAATAATTTTAACATAACATAACATAACCTGCCCGGCCACCGAAGTGTTGATGATTACATTGGCTTCAGCGTTTAGATATAAATTGTGGATCAGAGCCGTGATCTTAGAGGAAATACCAAAATGACCTAAAATCATAAACAATGTCTCCCACGCAACAAGGTCAAAAGCCTTCTCTGCATCTAATAAAAGAACTAATGCAGGTACCCTCTGAGTGTCAAAATAATCCAGTGCCTCAATTAACTAATGTGTGTTGGTGGCCAGCTGCCTGCCGGCAATAAAACAATTCTGGTCTGGATGGATCAATTGTGCTGCATGCTGATTAAACCGAATCAATAACAGCTTAGTGACAATTTTTAGTCTGAATTCAACAGCGTTATCGGATGATAAGAATTCGGGTCCTCACTGTTCTTACCTTTTTCCAGAAAACAAACTATGTTACCCTTTCCAAAGGATTCTGGTATTGCCGCCCCTCCAACATAGAGTTAACTAAACTGAGGAAAACATCAGCAACTGAACTGTAAAAACCTTTTAAAAATTCAGATGGAAACCCATCCGGACCACATGCCTTGCCATTCGGCAGGCTCTTAATGACCTCCTCCAACTCTACATTTAGTGAAGGGACTTGCCATAGAAAGTTCTCTACTCCAGAAAGTGTCGGTAGGCCGTTATGGAGCAAAAATCTTTTCATAGAGGTCATATCCACCGACTGTTGTTGACCGTAAATAGACCCATAATGCTGTAGCATTATTTCACCAATTTTATCTGGGTCATCAGCGCAAGTGGCTGTTAAGGGGCATTTTAACACGTTGATCTGATTAGAGGCAGCCTGCTCCTTAGCCTGCCAGGCCAAAAACCTACCTGTAAAATTACTCTCCTCATATATTTTTTGGTGGTATTGTTGGAAAAAGGATTCACTTTGGGTATAGTAATTTGAGCTGACATCACGTTTAACCTGATCCAACTGACGCTGATTAAACACAGAGAGATTATTAAGGAATACAGACTATAACCCTTGGACCTTCTGCTCCAGGACTCTCTTATTTTCCCTAACTTTCCTTACATTTTCTGCATCTTTTCCAATAATTAACCCCCGGATGAAGGCCTTAAGAGTGTCCCAAACCACACTCAGTGGTGCAGACCCACAATTTTGCGATAAAAATTCCTTGATCTCTGTCCCGATGAAACCCACCCATTCCTCTTCATTAAAATATTGTCTGTTCAATGACCATCTTTTAAGGGTCCTGGTGCAGTCTCCTACTTGTGACTCAAGCACCAATTGCACACTATGGCGGAATTTCTGAAAACCGTGTGAGGAGAAGACCCGAAATACTTGAAACCTGTGTGTAAGAAAGAGGAGAGTTACAAGAGAGATATATAAAATTAGAAGCTACCTCTTGAACATTGAAGTGGGCACTAAAGGGGTTTTTTGGTCCCTTGAGGTACCCCTGAATTGAGTACATAGATTGACCAGTCCCTGTACAATAAGGGATCGGAGATTGCTTCTGCACCATTGTTTAAGTATATTCATGCCCTTGTCCTGACGAAGCCAATAGAAACGAGAGGCTGAAACGCGACCGCGACTGCGTCGATACTCTAAGAAGGGGTCCGCTATAAAATTCTAACTTGGTTCATATTCCAATATAAGCGCCCTTATAAGTAATTAGTGAGGGTTGGCATACCTCTGGCGCTGCTTAGGACTTCCTAGAAGTGTATCACTTTGATTCAAGAGTATACACTGTGATAATATTTTGTGTTTTTTTAGGGTATGTATGTTTTGTATATGCTTTGTAGATATTGTACATGTGATGTATATATTTTGTATATTGTACTGTATTTAGAGAGGAATGCAAACTAGGGTGTTTCTTTGTTGTATAGTCTGTACTATACATGTTATATATATATATATATATTTTTCTGTATATAATTCTTTTCGCCCCACCTTGTCACTTGATACGTATATATGTTTTTGTGATTTGTGAATATAATTGATTTAAAAATGATTTTGAAACATCAGGGTAATTAGTTTATCCCTGTATGGAAATAAATATTGAATCGATCCCTCTGTACTTTTTCTTTTTGATTCACATCTTGTGATGTACCTTGCTCAGGTATAGGAGGGTTATTTGGGCATAACCCCTGTTTTTTCCTATCAAGCACCAACATGGCATGATAAGAGAATCAGTTCTGTAGGAAACTCTGGTGACTAAAACACAATCTCAGAGAAAACAAAAAAAATCAATATGAGACGTACGAAATCTACCTGACCAACAAGTATACGCAATTTTAGTTGGAAAGGCCGCACGCCATGAATCCTGTAGATACAGGGTTGCTCCGTAATGTTGCATAGTACTTAATGTTTTAGGTTTCCGCTGTTTTTTAGCCTCGCAGTGGAGTCGATTTTGGGATTGATTAAAACATTGAAATCGCCCCCCAGAATCAGCTCACCTGATGTCCGAATTAGGGATTGAAACAAATCCTCATAGACCTTGTAATTATTCTCAACTGGAGCATATATGCTGACAAAAGTTATTGGTCTCTGTCTCAGTCCAAGAATGCAGGTAACCCAGCACTAGCGACCATGCTTATCTTTATCAAAGTTAACTACCTCTGCATGAAGTCTTTTACTTAAAAATATTGCTGTCCCTCTTAGGGAATCTGAGGATGAGGAGAACCCAGTATAAGCTGCCCAATACCTGAACATAGAAAAATATGGCAGCTTTACAGCTAATATATGGGTCTCTTGTAAAAGAATCACAGACGTGCTTTCCGATTTAATCCATAACTCAATTGCCCACATTTTCATTTTGTTGTTGAGATCATTAACATTAAAAGAAATCACTTTCAGCAGTTCCTTACTTGCCATATTTAAGGTCAAACCAGGACTCACACCCGCTAAATAACCTACCTATAGTCAAACTAAAATATGGATGTGTGAAACCCTGAATGGATTTGCAAAAAATGGACTCCATTTTTTCCTCCCCGATGCTCCAGTATCACCCCTCTTGACCCCTCCCCTGAAATGTGGAAAACCCCCTACAACCACACTAACGACATTTCACCCCCCTTTAACCTGGGTGTCATGTAATTACACCTGAGTGATCCTACCCCTAGCCCCCCCAGCAATTCTCAAATTTGTTAAATATTGATGAAGCATGCAGGCAAACATATGTTATAGGTGTAGAGCCCCAGTTATGGTCAAATAACCAATTGACAAACATCGCTACCTTCCCGGAACAAGGGCGAAGGAAACTCACCCACCTGGCCCCCCAATTTATACCAATGACAATGACCAATAGATTACATCAAGCAGATCCTTCTAAGCCCTGGAGCCCTGCGAAATCTTTTTTAATAATTCCTGGGCTTCATCCAAATCGGAGAACATGAAAAATTTGCCCTTGACCAAGACTCTTAGGGCCAGATGTAGGAACCCTAATACCGGTCGGTAACGGCTGAAATTACCAAATTTCGGCTGTTACCGACCGGTATTAGGCATTTGGGATGTAGGTGGCTACATTTCAGATTCGGTAATTTACCGAATCGTTATTTAAGAATTTGGTAAATTACGCAAATTCTTAAATACTGATATGTAGGAAGCACTCAAGTGAGTGTTTTTCACCTGTAAGGATTAGTTATTTACCACCCACTACAAGTTGGTGGTAAATAACGAAAACCGTTAAAAAAGCTATTTTTTGCTTTTTACTCAGTGCCATGTGGCAGACATACATGCCCTTAGGGCATGTATGTGTGCCACATGTGCACCCATGCACTATTCAGTGGTGCAACAGGGTGTCAATGTGACACCCTGCCACCCTTGAAAGGGTTCCCCCTATTACCAATTTGGTATTTGCCGAATCGGTATTTACCGAATCGGTAATTCCCATGGGAATTACTTAATCGGTATTTATCGATTCGGTAAATACCAAATCAGTAAATACCGATTCTTAATTACCGTTCTTACCGATTCGGTAAGTTTTTACCGAAAAATTATCTACATCCCATTTACCTATTCTTAAATACCGAATCAGTAAAATTCGGTATTTAGGAATAGGTAAATTGAGATTACCTACATCTGGTCCTTAATTTGGACTGCTGGGCGATAGTAGCTTGCACCCCATTGGCTTTAAACAGGTGGAGGATATTTACGAATTCCTTCCTCCGACGTGCCGCCACAGCAGTCATACCAGAGAAAATACAACATTTTACAGTCTTGTTCACATCAAACTGTCTCTGTTGGATTGCCTTAGTTAGAATTCTCTCTTTTACACGATAGTCGGCGAAATTTAACAGTATTGTTCGTGGCATCGTAGAGTTGAGAAACGGGTGGGCAGAAACACGATGAGCCCTTGTGATGGTGAGATCACCCTCGAACTCTGAGATGACTTTTTGTTTAATGAATGAGTTGACCCACTGCAAGGTTTGGGAGCCCTCAATACCTTCCGGAATTCCAACTATCCGAGGTTGGATCTCTGAGAATGATTTTCTAATTCTCCAGTTTGTTCTCAAGGACATTCTTGCTTTTGACTGCAGCTTTAGCTTCTCCCATTACGATGGTCATCTGGTCTTCCAGAACAGAGATCTTAGCTTCAGCCTCCTGGAGTCTAATTGGCAGGCTTGACATAGTCTCTTCGATTTTCTCCAGTCACTGATGAAGAGAGGAAAGTTCAGCTTTCTGAGATCTCTTCAGCTCACAATCTTCCTCCAAGATTAGATTCAACATATCTTTGATGTTAATCTGAAATTCACCAGCTGGCTCCATATTTGGTCTGGAGAAAATATGAGGAGAGCCCACAGCGGGAGAGAGATCCACTGCAATAATCCCTGCAGAAGACCTCGGGCCAGTCAGGGGAGCCAGTGCCTGTGGCGGAGCCTGGAGCTGTATTGGAGTCCCTGCTTGGACTTGGGGAGTCAACGATATACAGAGGGCACAAGAGGCACCGGAGGTGGCAACAATCTGACCAGATGGTTCTGATGTATCTGGCTCCCCCACTTGCCTCCCAATCAAAACAGTTGACAAAATTGAAGAGGTCGGCTCATCCTGACTAGAGCTTTGTCCCTCAGATGTCTCCATGACTGTAAGGGGATCGGCTCTCAGGTTACCTTGCAAAATTTCCTGACTCGTAGAGGCCAAATCTGCTGCTGATACAGGAGTTGATGGTAAAATGGCTGCTGAAGTTTCCTTTAAGAGATTCGGGGCTGGACTAGAGCCTAAAGAGGGCAATTGCAGCGTTGCCTTTTTCAAAAATAGTGCAAATTGTTTGGGCTCTTTAGTCACTTTCACCTTCTTAAGTTCTTCGGACCGCACCCTATCCTGCGGGGATGATGCAGGCATAGCTGTAACAGCGTTCTTGTCTTGCGACTTCCACCGCGCCCACCTGTTCCTGTTCGTGTTCCGAAGATGCGACAAGGGATATATCCTCCTCTTCTGAACTCTGAAGTGTAGAGTCTAGGCCGAGCAAATTGGGGGCTTTCTCCTTACTGGCCAGTCGGACTACTACCTTTGCCTCCTTAGCAAGGTCTCGGCGGGTCTTGACATTAAGGTACGCGTTAAGCAGTTTGCCAATTCTGGCTGCTGCACCTCTTTTCAACTCCCCAAAATAATTTACTAGTACTTATGACTTTATGTTTCTTTTTATTATATTGTCTCTCCCAAGAGAATGTGTTTCCAGTTGGTACACACAGAGAAGAGACTCGGAGGAGGCACTTTATGGGGAAGGGAAAAAGAAATAGAAATCTACCCCGATCTCCAAAAACAGTCCTATGCCTCTGTATGCCAAAAGGGTGCTTATAAACGTACACCTCTTTTATTTGTCTTTCCCAAGATGAAGCATGATGTTCAAACACAGTTCTCCCCGGATATAGCGGAGATACAGCGTAGAGTTGAAGCAACCACACTAAAAAAGCACGGAGAAGACACCTTGTGGGGGAGGGAGAAGCAAAAGTCAACCCTGCTTTCCGATTACAGTAGCTATGCAGGATGCAGAGGTCGTTTTTCTCTCCCGTTATCTACTCAATTTACCAGCATAAAATTCTTATATGTAATCACTATCAATGTCACTGGGGGGCTCGAAGGTGTGAGCACTGCACTGCATTAGTCATTGCGTGGCTTCAAAGCAGATCAAAGCGGTCACCGCCGCCGCAGCCTCTTTTCCCCTTTCCCAGCCCCCTCACCTGGCACGGGCTCCGAACCCGCCAGGGGAGCACAGGCGCCAAAGACGAAAATGCTCGAGAGTCAGAGCAGAGGAAAAAGCACCGCAAAAGCCAAAGGGCGCTTCTCTCCACTGCCTGGTACAAGGCACGGCCTCAATTCTAAAAGCACAGCCGCCAAGTCGTAATCACTCAGCAGGGCTCACAACGATGTAAACGCCAGCCTGCTGTACGCAAGGAACGATCCACCATTGCTGGGGGCGTGGTACTCCGCGTTGTTATATTACTCCTGACTTAGTGTGAAGTCAGATAGAAAGTCTACACCGAAGAAGAATGCACCTGCTGCATCAGCTGAACCAAGACAAGACTTCAGAAAGAGAAGAGCTGCTCCTACAGTTGACTTTGTGGCGAGAGACACAAAAGACTGGACGTGCTCCCACTTGTGCCATGGATCAGTGAGTAGACTCAAATGATAGTTAGCTAGCCTCCTGGTAAGCTTCAGGGACATAAAAACTGAAGAAACCTGCACAAACAAAGTGTCCATCTGACCAGTAGACATTGGTCTTGCTCTGGACTCCGCAGTTGTAGCCCCTACAATAGAAATCTAGCCCCTAAATGGTGCCTCCTGGGTCCAGGGCCCTTGGTTGGTGCTAGAGTGTACTGTTTTCCCTCACAGAACTGCAACTTGCAAGACAAAGGCAAAATATCATGTTTTTTGGACACAGAGTCCGAGGCTTAATGGCTACTGCTACCTGCTAATTTGTAGGTAGTCTAAACACTGTTAAGAAATGAGGACCTCTAGATTTTGCCTGTCCATTGATGTTGAGCCCAACACCGGCCTCAAGCTGCATGAAAACTGACTTTGACTTAATACGTTCAACTTTCAATTCTCCTTTATCTTTCAAACGATTCTCATTCCTTTCCATCCTCTGCATGCCTCCATTGCCTGAGTAAAGCCTACTCTAAAACATATGCATGTTCGCCATAATTCTTACTTAAATATATAACATATAATAATATCTCCACAAATTGTCCACACATTATTTCAAAGATCCAACCTCTCCTTTTAAAGTCATACCCTGCACCTTAACATTACCTAATCTCCTGCAGCTCATCTATTAATACCGCCAACCAATGCATGACATTCCCAAATCCTCCTCTTCCACTAAAGATTACACCTAATTACTACTAAGGTAATCCACTGTATAGAAACTGGAGTAAAGTCATGGAATTGTTCCAGTAGAGTACAAGGCGAATCCCAATAACCAGAAGTAACTACCAAAAAAAACACTAACCCTAGGAACTCGAGCAGCCTTCTACCTAGCATAAAAGCACAGCAATCACTTGTCAATTTACAATACAATATATAACTCACACTAACACTAATATCATAATACTCAACTGTCAAACAGTTGAATGTATTTTATACATGTGCTAGATCCATTTTACTGTTTGACACTCTTACACTCACATAAGTCAAAACTGGTACAGGTCATATCCATTACTCTGTTCTAAATCAGTCCACATTAACAAAAATTAACCACCACCAGTTGGTCAGACACAGAATAACTGAAGAGATCTGCCACAGACTGCTGGCCAACAGACAACTCTCATTTAATCAAACTCTCCAGTACACAACTAGAAATATAGTATGGCTACTTCCTGGCATCTGGCAATTTGCAATCAGATTTGAGATGAAATTAACAAAGTCATGCCCAGCACATCTCTCCACCGCTCCTCCCTGTAACCCATATTTGCTCAGGACAATACACCTTAAATACAGTATACCCAGATTGGACAACCTAGTACAGTGGCCATCTAAGTGCACTATGAAGATAAAACATACTGAAAAGAGACCTTCATAGCTATTCAAAGCTACTATTTTACCGAAAACCATAAATTGCTGGTCTATCTATCACACTTGTTCATCCATCGCACTGCTAAGCACTTCATCCCATAACACAATAATCACACCTAGGTGGTCCTTATGTGCAACATGGAAACACTTCCCACACAGGGTCAAAACAAAGACAACACATTACCAACCAAACACCCTGCACTGTGTAGCTGTCTAACATATAGGCAAGCTCTTTAAAGTCCCACATAGGGGAAGTAATCACTATATAAATTTTACAATACAATAAAAATAAGCTGAGCACATTATTTTCCCCGAATAGTTCACAATGAGGCTTCTCTAAATGACCTATAAGACCCCATAGTGTTTGCACTCACATTTACCAGCCTTTCTGTCCATATTTTCAAGAGTTCCATTATTCAAAATGTTTTTATGTGGAAACCTCTCCAATAAAGACTCTGAAATGTTATCATGTGTTTTACATTCTGAGTCCACTACACCCATGCTCAACAAATACACTTAAATAGATAACATTTAAAGCGCCCAATGGCAGCCTAAATTCGTTCTGATCAAACAAAAATATTTAGAAATAGATAACAAATATTTTTAGTTAGTACTTGCTATCAGAGGCTTAAAACTTTGACCTTTTGGCTGAACACATATTTTGCACTTGGAGCTCTTGTAAACTAAGCTGTTCAATAAATCCATAAAATGTACTCCCCATTTTGCTCTATAAATACTCCCTTCAATACCAAGCTGGCAATCATGTCTATCATGGTTAACCCTTAAATCAATGATTCTAAACAGCAAACACCCTCCTTACTCACAAAGGGGCAGATGTATCATCACCATCATTTGCGATTGTAAAATAGCGATTTTTAATAAATCGCTATTTGAGAATTGCAAAATGGTATGTATATAAAAATTCACAATTTTTTTGCGATTTCCTAAAATCCCATTCATTTCAATGGGCCAGGAGGCCCATAGGAAGGAATGGGAAGTTTTTCTCAATGTGCGATTCGCAATTTGCTAATCACAAATTGAAAATAATTTCAAGGGTGTCTTAAGGACACCCTGCTGCACCCTTGAAATTTACATGTGTGCGCATATGGCGCACATACATGCCGTAAGGGCATGTATGAGCACCACATGGCACCTTTACAAATGCCAAAAAGTGCATTTGTAAAAGAATTAGCAAATTACCACCAACTACAAGTTGGTGGTAATTTGCGATTTTTTAGTGTAAATTCGGAAAACGTAATTGCTTCTTACATAGCATTTAAGGAATCGCAATTTGCGATTCCTTAAATGCTTACGCAATATTAAGGAATCGCAAAATTTGCGATTCCTTATTATTGCGATGCGTTTTAATTGATACATTACATTTTCCGATTTTTTTGTCGCAAATGCTGCTTTTAACCGAATCGCAGCGTTTGCGACAAAAAAAAACTTTTGATACATCTGCCCCTAAACTTCTCAAATGTTTTTGTAATTGAGATTTGTATTCTTCTCTTATCCTTATCTCTCAAGGAATAAACCACGGGGTAAAGTGACAAGGAAATTGGTCAGCACTGCAGCATATTTTGAAGCGCCGAGCTGCATCATTTAAAAAATGCAGGGATGCGCTGTATTCACATGAACATGGCGCACCCTATTGTTTTCCATTATGCTAAAAATAGCTGCCTAGCGCCAACATAGACAACCTTGCGCATAGTGCAAAGGTGCCTGTATTACAGTGATAATTTCCTGCAAACAGGCCCCCTTGTACCATAGTGAAAGGGTGCCTGCATTGCAGGGAATGATTGTTTATGTGCAGGAAGGGACACCTCCCTGCACATAAACAGTTGTTAAAGGTAATTTGATCTTGAATGCAACACACATAGAAAGAGCAAAACGAGGAGAAATAAAAGTATTTCTACTCCTCGTTGACCCAATCTAATGCCTGCTTTAGCATGGAGTTAGTTTTTGGCGCTGCCTCAGATTTAGACATCCTTGTAAATCTGGCGAAGCGCCAAAAAGCTATGGGTATTGCGGTAGAACAGACATAGCAACACCCATGGCACAACCCTTTCACAACCCCTTCACGCAGACACCTGTGTGAAAAGGTACCATATTTACAAAGTGGCGTTAAGCCATCCAAAGTGGGTCAGCTCTTTATAAACATGGGGCAGGGCATTGCGCTACCAGAACATCAAAAAAGTGACGTTCCGGTGGCGCTTTCCTCTTGTAAATATGCCCCCATATCTTTCTCGGGTGAAACAGCACACTAGACAGGTCTACTGGTGATGCAGACAAATTACAAACACATTCCTCCACAGGAACACGTGAGAAGATACACTACTTTAAACTTCTACAGTAAGTGTTCCTGCCACTTGGTTTCACTTCAACTGTTGCTTGCATCTAAATGAAAATGACAGGGCTTTACCAGCTCACTTTCTATGACCACTATTTACCAGCAGCACATGACCCACGTTGGCACGTAGAAGTGTTTTCCTGGATGTTTGGAGTCTTTTATCTCAACAAAATCTCTATTCTTTTTTTCCATTTGGCTTTAACCTTTACTAATATGCCCCTAGGCTACATGAAAAGAGCAAACCTCTCCTTAACAACCACAGCCCCTACATTACCAACTTCATCCTTGTAATCTCAGTTTCTGATTCTTCTGTCCCAAAGTATGCACTGGAGTTCTAGAAACACTGACAAACACATTCTGGCTATTCTGCTGACTTAGTCTAGGCTATTTATTTAAATATTTTACTCGCATCATAATTATTTGAATACAATTAAATGCATTTTTCTATTTATCTGCAAGTACATTGCATCTGAAAGTTATAAATAAACGGGTAACCGCTGAGCCTATCTTTTCCCCCAGCTTTACTTACTCCCCTTCCCACTGCTTTCTCTCACTGTGGTGTGTAATCTGCACAATCGCTCTGGTTAACTTACCTTTGACTTCTGGCACTTTGCCTAGCCTACCTTTCCTGGAAGGTCCCTGGAAGTGTAACACAGAATGAAGGTCGTTCCCTGCACAATATGTTGAGGGTTTCTTGAGACGTCTGCCACTCACAGCCTAAACGCTCAGGCATAAGTGTACAGTACACCCTTTTGAAACTTCTCAGTTCAAATGACAGCATGCACATAGTTTGCTCAGGGCCAAGAAACCTCTTTTTGGGAGAACAGTAGAGTATAGCCTGTTGCAAGATTTTGATGACCTCAGTAGAGATTGATAGACCTCAGTAGAGATTGATGGCAGATTTATCAAAATGTCATCTAGCGCAGCATAAGACTGTGCTGAGTTGTATAACAGGGAGATGGCAGGAATGTGTCACACTTAATATTATATGGTGCATATCTGTCCTCTCCTTGCACTATGTACTTCCGACCACCAATGCAGGCACCCTTGCACATGCATTGGTGCATTGCAGGCAGGATTGTTTTTGTGCCGGAAGGGACACCTTCCTGCATAAAAATAATAATTTGAGGCTTTTTCCTCTTTCTATGTGTGCTGCAGAATATAGCACATTTACAAAAGGGAAGAAACGAGGAGAAATAAACACATTTCTCCTCGTTACAACTGTCCTTGGAAGGCGTGGCATTTGGATGCATTCCTGGGTCTACCACTCATAGTAAATCTGGGAATGCACCAAAATACATGGGTGGATGGGTGGGAACACCCACGATCCACCCATTGAATGCCTCCCCGGTGCCAAGAACTTGCACTACCTTGCATTATTCCGGATTTAGCAAGCCTTGCAGGGCCGTGCAAAGTGGCCTTACGTAGTTTTGTAAATCTTCCAGATTTTAGATCATCCTGAGTTCATTTGCTCGGTGGAAAGGTGGTGTAAACCTTTGATAAATATGCAGCTGAGTGACCAGAGGTGTGTAGTACTGCCATAATAGTTCCTTTCATATGACCTCTGTGAGAAGTTGGCCTGGTATATAATGCTCACTAATTCTAGTGATCACTTTGTACCATGCCAAGCAACCCTTATGATGATTGGTTGTAAGTCAACCTTATAGACCAGTTATCCTAGTGGTAACGTGGACAAAGCAGTCTTAGGCTAAACTCTGAAAGGCATGTGAAGCCAGCTGTATTACCACACACAACCCCCTTGAATACCAAATGAAAGGACACCACACAGATATATATTGAAAATTTATATTGATTTATTAACTAAAAAGTATCCCCTGGACTCTTTATGAGCACAGAAGCACAAGCGTTAAATCACAAGACAGTTTAAAATACACAAAAGTTGCACAATATGGATGAGCCCTAGGGGCCACCTAAACCATATACTAAGAAAGTGGTATAAGAGATACCAATCAGAACGGAAACAGGCCTAGGGCCTTGGGAATCGCTGGAGCTATTCGAGACTAGCAGTGACTAAGTCGGGAAAGGCCCGCGGGACTCGGGTGCAGTGTTTAAAGTGCACGCACTCACCAATGTAAAGTCTATGGTGCGTAAAAAGTACAAAGTTAGATAGTTCGGAACCTTCCGAGTGACCTAGAACGCTGAAACTTAAGACATAGGCCCTTGAGATGTGTACCAGTGTAGGAACACTGGCGGAGCTGAGTTACCTCACCCACAGGAAGCGGGTGCACAGGGTCGAAGTAGTGTCGGGTTTCGTCACGCTGGTCGATGGTGCTTGGAGCTGAAGATGCTGCAGGCGGCTCGATGTGAAGAGTTCCGGTGGATCCAAGGGTGGATCTGAAGTTGTGAAGACCTGAAAGCAGAGGGGACAATGTTCAAAGTCACTAGCCAGTGACTACCGTGGAACCAGATTGGAACCAGGCGATGTCGGGTGCAAACAGGCATTGAGGTGTAGCTTCTCTCTGCAGCCACGTGGACACCAGGGGTCGAGGACATCCAGGAGTCGGTCACGAGCTGTCCCACGCAGGCTTCTCGCTGTTGGCGGTGTCGGCAACTTGATCGGAGCAAACAGGTCTTGGCTAATGCAAGCCACGCAGGAATCAAAAAAGGCTTACCACTCGGACCAGCAAGATCAGAGCGGGGGCTCCTTTCTGCAGGAGCTAGGGCAAGTCTGGAGCAACCAGACCCGCAGTGTAGTTCGTCGGTTTCGTCGCTAAGATGGCCGCTGACCACGTGGCTAGTGGCCGGGATGGCACGTCGAGTGGCACAATGCAAAAGGGCCCCACGCAGATCGTGGAGATGCTGGGGGGCTGATCTTCGGTGCAAGGGCTGCTCGTTGGTGGGGGTTCTCAGTCCCCAAAGCAAAACGTCGAGGATGCCTCGGTTGCTGCGCAGTCAGCTTTTCGAGTGTCTTCCAAGAGGTCTGGTCCCACGTTACTTGGTGCCTCCACGGGTCCCTTCTTTGCAGGGACTGTGGATCGGGCTGTGAGAGGTAGGGGAGTCTGGGTCTTGTCAGGCTCTGGGCTCGGGCTCCGGCGGGAGGCAGCGGCAAAGCAGACGTCGAGTTGCTGGTTGGTGCCTGTGTTCACAGGGTGGCCACTCCTAGGCCACAAGGGAGATTCTCTTCAGTCTTCTGTGCAGCAGAATGTCGAAGTCCAGTCTTCTTCTTGTTTAAAGTTGATTCAGGATGATCTGCTGTGCAATGGCACTGCTCCCACTCTTATTCCCAATCTGAGGGGTGGATCACCTACTAGGTCCCTCCTCTGGGAGGAACCAGGAAGGGGGGCGGTTACACCCCCTTTCCTTTGTCCAGCTCCTCGCAAGGCCTGGGTCTGGAAAGTCCCAGGACCGGTTTGGACTGGCTTATGCACGGGGACACCTTGTGTGCCCCGGGCATGTCTCAATCTATTCAGCCCTGTCCTACCCAATACACAAAACCCTGTCTGGGGTGGTGCTCGCACCTCCCAAGGCAGGAAACCCTTTGTCCAAGCCTCCCTCGCTGGAAGGACTCCCAGCAGCAGGAGGTCAGACTTGTGTCTATGGTGGCAGCATCCATTTTGTGATGCTGAGGCTCTGGTTAACTTTAACCGGGGTTAAGGCTACACACATGTCGTGTCCCTCTAGAAGGGTGGAATGCTATCCCCGTCAACAGAACTGTTGAGGGGATAGTATTCCAATTCGTATGACACCTTACTCGACATGTTTTGATAAAGCCAAACCAAAGATAGCATATAACCGCGAGGATTATAATGCACTTAAGAGTATATGGTATGGCAATATCCCGGAACAGCTTAGGGAGTGGTTCCCGACAGCTGCAGACAGGCTCAGCTCATGCTAGAGCACCATCTCACATATTTCCAAGCACTCTGCCTCCAGGATTGAAGAGGCCTTCCATAGGAGTGGCTGATAGGAACATATGTGTCCAGTTTAAGGTTAGATATAGGGATACTATATCTAAGTATGAGGTGATTATACCAACTTACCCCAGCTGAGTGATCAGCCAGTTGTGTCAAATATGGAGGCCAGGCCAGGGGTGGAACAATAGATGCTGCAGCCCCTGGTAGGCCTTGGATGCACCTATGCCCTGGGTACCTAGGGTACACTGTTACAGGGGCCAATAAGGTGAACCAGTTCCAATTTGTAATGCACCTAGAGTGCATTGGCAGTAATTTAGAGAGAGAACAGCAGGCTGTGGGTCTGATTAGCAGGCCCACAGCCACATTAAGTCATAAACCAGTGAAGCAAAAAGCAAAAATTTGGGGTGACCATAGGATAGCAGGCCCTACTCTCCTACACAACCCCCCCCCCAAACGCAGGGACATTAGACTAACCTTGACCAGTTGTGTCTTCATGTTCTAAGTGGAAGTACCTGGAGAGACCATCTGCGTTGCCATGGTCAGTCCCTGGGTGGTGCTCCACTGTAAAGTCCATCCCCTGTAGGGAAATGGACCACCAGAGTAGTTTGGCGTTTTCACCCTTCATCTGATTAAGCCATAAGAGGGGCTTATGGTCGGTCTGAATCTTGAAGTGAGTGCCAAATAAGTATGGTCTCAACTTCTTCAGGGCCCATACCACAGCAAAGGCCTCCCTCTCAATAGCTGACCAACGTTTCTCTCTGGGGGTCAGCCTTCTGCTAATAAAAGCAATGGGCTGGTCCTGGCCATCTACATTAAGCTGTGAAAGCACTGCTCCCACTCCCAACTCAGAAGCATCTGTTTGGACAATGAACTCTCTTGAGTAGTCAGGACTCTTCAGGATAGGTGCAGAGCACATGGCCTTCTTCAGGTCATCAAATGCCTTTTGACAGTTTTCTGTCCACTGAACCTTTTTGGGCATCTTCTTAGATGTCAGATCATTAAGAGGAGTCACAATGGACCCATAGTTCTTAACAAACTTCCTGTAGTACCCAGTCAGGCCCAAGAAAGCTCTGACCTGAGTCTGGGTAGTTGGAGGGGACCAGTCCTTGATGGTCTGGATCTTACTCTCCAGTGGTTGAACTTGGCCTCCACCTACAAGGTGGCCCAGGTATACAACCTTGCTCTGCCCTATCTGGCACTTTGTTGCCTTGATAGTGAGGCCTGCCTTCTGCAGAGCCTCAAGCACTTCCTTCAGGTGGACCAGGGGATCCTCCCAGGTGGAGCTAAAGACAGCAATATCATCCAGATATGCTGCGCAAAAGTCATCCAACCCAGTGAGGACTTGATTCACCAACCTTTGGAAGGTGGCAGGTGCATTTTTCAAACCAAAGGGCATTACCACAAATTGATAATGCCCACTAGGGGTAGAAAATGCTGTCTTGGCTTTAGACTCCTCAGCTAACCTGATTTGCCAGTAGCCAGCTGTCAAGTCAAATGTGCTCAAATATTTGGCAGAAGCCAACTTGTCAATGAGCTCATCTGCCCTTGGAATAGGGTGTGCATCTGTCCTGGTGACAGCATTGAGTCCTCTGTAATCCACACAGAACCTCATCTCTCTCTTGCCATCTTTGGTGTGAGGTTTGGGGACCAGAACCACTGGGCTAGCCCAGGGGCTCTCTGAAGGCTCAATAACACCTAATTCCAGCATCTTTTGCACCTCATTCTTTATACAGTCCCTGACATGATCAGGTTGCCTGTAAATCTTGCTCTTTACAGGAAGACTGTCACCAGTGTCCACCACATGGGTACACCAGTTAGTCTGACTGGGTGTCAATGAGAACATATGCCTGTATGCCTGCAGAACTTGTCTACAGTCATTTTGCTGATGTTCAGTGAGGCTGCCATCTAAGGCCACACCATCAACTGAGCCATCCTCAG
Source organism: Lissotriton vulgaris (assembly GCF_964263255.1). Lineage (NCBI taxonomy): Eukaryota > Metazoa > Chordata > Amphibia > Caudata > Salamandridae > Lissotriton > Lissotriton vulgaris. The sequence goes on from NC_141696.1 coordinate 493,375,505, forward strand.
GGTTCTGAGTGAGCAGGTCTGGGAGAGGGTCACTCTCTTCCTCCTGTCCCTCATCTGTAGCCATGAGCAAGCCCATGTCTGCCCTGCTGACATATGCCTTCAATCTGTTGACATGGAGCACCCTGTGGGGGCTCCTGGGAGTTCCTAGGTCCACCAAGTAGGTAACCTCTCCCTTCTTTTCCAGAATTGTATGGGGTCCAGACCCTTTGTCCTGGAGTGCTGCTGGGGCCACTGGCTCCAACACCCATACCTTCTGTCCAGGCTGAAACTCAACCAGGACAGCCTTTTGGTCATGCCAAGCCTTCTGTAATTCTTGGCTAGCCTCAAGGTTTTTGGATGCCTTTTCCATGTACTCTGCCATCCTGGAGCGTAGACCAAGTACATAGTCCACTATGTCCTGTTTAGGCTTTTTGAGAGGTAACTCCCATCCTTCCTTCACCAGACATAGGGGTCCTCTTACAGGGTGCCCAAATAACAATTCAAAGGGGCTGAAGCCAACCCCCTTTTGAGGGACCTCTCTGTAAGCAAACAAAAGGCAGGGTAGAAGGATGTCCCATCTTCGCCTGAGCTTTTCAGGTAATCCTTTGATCATACCCTTCAGGGTCTTGTTGAACCTTTCAACAAGCCCATTACATTGTGGATGATAAGGAGTGGTGAACTTGTAGTTGACACCACATTCCTTCCACATAGCTGTCAAATATCCTGACATGAAGTTGGCATCTCTGTCAGATATTACCTCCTTAGGAAACCCCACTCTGGAGAAAACTCCAAGTAAGGCCCTGGCCACAACAGGAGCTGTTGTGGTCCTAAGTGGAATTGCCTCTGGGTACCTGGTGGCATGGTCCACCACCACCAGTATGAATCTGTGCCCAGATGCTGTAGGGGGATCCATTGGACCTACAATATCAATCCCCACTCTTTCAAAGGGAACCCCCACCACAGGTAGTGGTATTAGGGGGGCCTTTGTGGTTCCACCTGCTTTACCACTGGCTTGGCAGGTTTCACAGGAGCGACAAAACTCCTTGGTGTTTTCAGACATGTGAGGCCAGTGAAAGTGAGGGACAAGCCTGTCCCAGGTCTTGTTCTGGCCTAAGTGTCCTGCTAAAGGAATATCATGGGCCAAGGTGAGAAGGAACCCCCTAAATTGCAGAGGTATAACCAACCTCCTGGTTGCACCAGGCTTGGGGTCTCTACCCTCTGTGTAAAGGAGTCCTTCATCCCAATAAACTTTATGGGCACCTTGAGCATTCCCAGCAGCAGCAGCCTGCTGTCTGAGGGGTTCAAGAGAAGGACAGGTTAACTGAGCCTGCCCCAAGTCTGCCCTAGAAGGTCCCCCTGTCCCCGGAAACTCAACCTGATCAGGTTCAAGTTCTTCAGAGACAGTTCCTTTAGGGGTCTCAAGACCAGCTTCCTGTGAAGCTTGATCCTCACTTGTAGGCAGTTGGGAAGGCACAGCCTTAACCCTCCTGTTCTTCTTCTTGGAAGGTGCTTGGTCCATTGTTCCAGGATCCAAGACCTGAGGTTCAGAGAGGCACTTTTTGGCCTGTGACCTGGTCACAGCAAGGGCATGTGATGATATCCCTAACATCTCTGCATGAGTCCTGTACTCAACTTCTGACCATAGAGAGTTCTCCAGGTCATTGCCCAACAAACATTCAACTGGGAGATCAGCACTAACCACAACCCTTTTTAGGCCAGTTACCCCTCCCCAGGAAAAGTTAACAAGTGCCACACTATGTGTAGTAGTGACATTGCTGGCATTGGTCACCAGGTAATTATCACCTGGCATGTATTGTCCAGGGTCCACAAAGTTAGGTGTCACCATAGTGACACTGGCACATGTGTCCCTGTAAGCTTGAGCCACTTTGTTATTAATCAAAGGTGTCTGTCTGTATTTGCCCAGGTTACTGGGACTTATGTCAGGGGTCAAATCTATGTCCCCTTCACAAATCAGAACAGCCTGTGTAAGGGTTCTGACTAGGTCAGAATCTCCTTCAGTTCCCAAGGTGATACCCACTACCCCCTTGGTTTGTGGACCAGCACTGCTAGCTGTACTAGTGGGTGCAGTTGCCTTAGGGGCTGCAGTGCTGGGGGCTCCACCCTTTTTACACTCACTTGTCCAGTGAGAGGTGTTTTTACAAGTTTTACACCAGGGTTTCTTCTGACCTTCTTTCTTCTTCTTCTTGGAAGTTTGGGACCCACCCTCTGTTTCCGTTTGGGGCCCTGTTGAAGACTTCTGGTCTTTAGTTTTCTGCTCCCCACCCTTCTGGTCTGTTTTCTTCTGGTCACCACCCTGGTTCTGGTTCTTTTGCTTAACTCTGGTTCTTACCCATTTATCTGCCCTCTTTCCCAATTCTTGGGGAGAGGTCAAATCTGAGTCAACCAAATGTTGATGCAACTGCTGGTTCTGACAATTATTTAAAATTTGTTCTCTCATCAGCAAATTATACAATCCTTCATAGTCTGTAACCTTGCTTTCCAGCAACCATCTCTCCAGAGCCTTAGTGGCACACTTAACAAATTCAGACCAGTCCTGAGTCTGTGTCTTCTGGGTATCTCTGAACATTAACCTGTACTGTTCAGTGGTTAAGCCTAACCCATCAATCAGAGCACTCTTCAGGACCAGGTAGTTTCTAGAATCCCCATCACTAACTGTGAGGAGTCTGTCTCGGCCTCTACCTTCAAAGGAGAGCCACAAGATTGCTGCCCACTGCTCCTGAGGGATCTGCTGTACTCTGCAGGCCCTCTCCATTGCAGTTATCCATTTATGGATATCATCCCCAGCTTTGTAGGGGGGCACAATCTTACTCAGGTTTCTGTTATCAAAAGACCTGTCTTTATCCTTGTGGATATTGCTGCCACCAGTGGGTTCTATTACCCCACTCTGTCTAGGCTGTCTTGCTCTAGCAAGTTTCTCTTGGGCCAGGGCAACCTCTAACTCTTGTCTCTGGATCCTCAATTCAGCCTCTCTCATTTTGGCCTCATGTTCCCTTCTCTGAGGGCTAGTCATCCCCCTTCTGGAGTGACCATGAGAACCTCTAGAAGCATGGGAGTTGTCAGAGTCACCTGAGTGAGTCCCTCTCCTCCTAGGCTTCTGGTTAAGTCCACCTGGGGGTCTGAATGGGTTGTTACCAGATTCAGTCCAAAATAGGCTTAAGTTAGCCTGGTTCAGTCTACTGACCAGCACCTGACTAGTTCTGTCATCATCTGACTCACTGCTCCCCCCTTCTTCCCCTTCTTCCTCTTCTTCCTCCTCATCTTCCTGAGGAGCTCCTGTGATGGGGGCTTCTTCATCTACCAGGATGATAGGGACAGGGGTTTCTACAGTGTCATCCTCAGAAGGATGGCCTCCTTCAGCATCCCCTGTGGGGTCTGCCTTAGAGGTCTTTAGAGTCTCAGACTGATCCAAGATCTCTCTAAGGTGGTCTGTAGTAGGGGGTGGCCCTGTCTTCAGACCCCTTAAGACACAAAGCTGTCTTAATTCCTTAAAAGAAAAAATAGCAAATTTGGATGGTGCCCTTGGAGGGTCACTCTCAACAGAGACATTCCCAGTGGAACCCTCTGCTCCAGACATTGCTCTAGTGTGGGTGGATGTGTTGCAATCTACCTACACTGGTGTTTACCTACTAAACCTATCTAGTAGTTGTAGTCAGGGTGTGCTACTCCCTTTGCTCTACAACAACTAAGTTCAGTAGAACTTAAGTATACTAGTCTTGTTTTATATGTACCTAGCAGGTACCTGTATGATCTTTCAAATGATAATCTCAAAGATTGTAATGGTAAAACAACAGCAAGCTCAGATCCCACCGCTACCACCAATGTGAGAAGTTGGCCTGGTATATAATGCTCACTAATTCTAGTGATCACTTTGTACCATGCCAAGCAACCCTTATGATGATTGGTTGTAAGTCAACCTTATAGACCAGTTATCCTAGTGGTAACGTGGACAAAGCAGTCTTAGGCTAAACTCTGAAAGGCATGTGAAGCCAGCTGTATTACCACACACAACCCCCTTGAATACCAAATGAAAGGACACCACACAGATATATATTGAAAATATATATTGATTTATTAACTAAAAAGTATCCCCTGGACTCTTTATGAGCACAGAAGCACAAGCGTTAAATCACAAGACAGTTTAAAATACACAAAAGTTGCACAATATGGATGAGCCCTAGGGGCCACCTAAACCATATACTAAGAAAGTGGTATAAGAGATACCAATCAGAACGGAAACAGGCCTAGGGCCTTGGGAATCGCTGGAGCTATTCGAGACTAGCAGTGACTAAGTCGGGAAAGGCCAGCGGGACTCGGGTGCAGTGTTTAAAGTGCACGCACTCACCAATGTAAAGTCTATGGTGCGTAAAAAGTACAAAGTTAGATAGTTCGGAACCTTCCGAGTGACCTAGAACGCTGAAACTTAAGACACAGGCCCTTGAGATGTGTACCAGTGTAGGAACACTGGCAGAGCTGAGTTACCTCACCCACAGGAAGCGGATGCACAGGGTCGAAGTAGTGTCGGGTTTCGTCACGCTGGTCGATGGTGTTTGGAGCTGAAGATGCTGCAGGGGGCTCGATGTGAAGAGTTCCGGTGGATCCAAGGGTGGATTTGAAGTTGTGAAGACCTGAAAGCAGAGGGGACAATGTTCAAAGTCACTAGCCAGTGACTACCGTGGAACCAGATTGGAACCAGGCGATGTCGGGTGCAAACAGGCGTTGAGGTGTAGCTTCTCTCTGCAGCCACGTGGACACCGGGGGTCGAGGACATCCAGGAGTCAGTCACGAGCTGTCCCACGCAGGCTTCTCGCTGTTGGCGGTGTCGTCAACTTGATCGGAGCAAACAGGTCTTGGCTAATGCAAGCCACGCAGGAATCAAAAAAGGCTTACCACTCGGACCAGCAAGATCAGAGCGGGGGCTCTTTTCTGCAGGAGCTAGGGCAAGTCTGGAGCAACTAGACCCGCAGTGTAGTTCATCGGTTTTGTCGCTAAGATGGCCGCTGACCACGTGGCTAGTGGCCGGGATGGCACGTCAAGTGGCACAATGCAAAAGGGCCCCACGCAGATCGTGGAGATGCTGGGGGGCTGATCTTCGGTGCAAGGGCTGCTCGGTGGTAGGGGTTCTCAGTCCCCAAAGCACAACGTCGAGGATGCCTCGGTTGCTGCGCAGTCAGCTTTTCGAGTGTCTTCCAAGAGGTCTGGTCCCACGTTACTCGGTGCCTCCACGGGTCCCTTCTTTGCAGGGACTGTGGATCGGGCTGTGAGAGGTCTGGGAGTCTGGGTCTTGTCAGGCTCTGGGCTCAGGCTCCAGCGGGAGGCGGCGGCAAAGCAGATGTTGAGTTGCTGGTTGGTGCCTGTGTTCACAGGGTGGCCACTCCTAGGCCACAAGGGAGATTCTCTTCAGTCTTCTGTGCAGCAGAATGTCGAAGTCCAGTCTTCTTCTTATTTAAAGTTGATTCAGGATGATCTGCTGTGCAATGGCACTGCTCCCACTCTTATTCCCAATCTGAGGGGTGGATCACCTACTAGGTCCCTCCTCTGGGAGGAACCAGGAAGGGGGGCGGTTACACCCCCTTTCCTTTGTCCAGCTCCTCGCCAGGCCTGGGTCTGGAAAGTCCCAGGACCGGTTTGGACTGGCTTATGCACGGGGACACCTTGTGTGCCCCGGGCATGTCTCAATCTATTCAGCCCTGTCCTACCCAATACACAAAACCCTGTCTGGGGTGGTGCTCGCACCTCCCAAGGCAGGAAACCCTTTGTCCAAGCCTCCCTCGCTGGAAGGACTCCCAGCAGCAGGAGGTCAGACTTGTGTCTGTGGTGGCAGCATCCATTTTGTGATGCTGAGGCTCTGGTTAACTTTAACCGGGGTTAAGGCTACACACATGTCGTGTCCCTCTAGAAGGGTGGAATGCTATCCCCGTCGACAGAACTGTCGAGGGGATAGTATTCCAATTCGTATGACACCTTACTCGACATGTTTTGATAAAGCCAAACCAAAGATAGCATATAACTGCGAGGATTATAATGCACTTAAGAGTATATGGTATGGCAATATCCCGGAACAGCTTAGGGAGTGGTTCCCGACAGCTGCAGACAGGCTCAGCTCATGCTAGAACACCATCTCACATATTTCCAAGTACTCTGCCTCCAGGATTGAAGAGGCCTTCCATAGGAGTGGCTGATAGGAACATATGTGTCCAGTTTAAGGTTAGATATAGGGATACTATATCTAAGTAAGAGGTGATTACACCAACTTACCCCAGCTGAGTGATCAGCCAGTTGTGTCAAATATGGAGGCCAGGCCAGGGGTGGCACAATACATGCTGCAGCCCCTGGTAGGCCTTGGATGCACCTATGCCCTGGGTACCTAGGGTACACTGTTACAGGGGCCAATAAGGTGAACCAGTTCCAATTCGTAATGCACCTAGAGTGCATTGGCAGTAATTTAGAGAGAGAACAGCAGGCTGTGGGTCTGATTAGCAGGCCCACAGCCACATTAAGTCATAAACCAGTGAAGCAAAAAGCAAAAATTTGGGGTGACCATAGGATAGCAGACCCTACTCTCCTACAACCTCTTTCACCATTGCACGCCTGTCATCTTAAGCCTTTGAGTAGTGTACTACCAGAGGAGGCTGCTACAAATGTTCTCTCACAGCTCTTACAGAGTTATGTTTAGTTTTCCCTGAATACACTCCTTTTTAACATTTAACTGGTGCAAATTATTTTTGGTACAACTAGTTCCCTTTTTTAAATCATAGTGCCTTTGGTGTACTACAATAATCAATGAGATGTAACTCCTCTGCTGGGATTCTAAATAATTTACTAAAGGCTATGAGCTCACTGCTTTGATTTACCTGCATTTGAACTCATTTCTATTAAAATTACTTTTCAGGCAACTTAGTTATGGTACATTTTTTTCCAAACTTTTATTCTGAATTTTTAGATTTATAAGGCATGTCCTAGCTATTACCGGGATACAAGGTATTGCGAGCAATCTAGAAAAAGAAAAAAGCATTTTATACCTATACACCAAACATTGAATCCATGCACCATTCTCCCTACATTTCTGTTAATTGTAGTTGCTAAAAGTGTATATAACTATACAAATGTAGGGGCATATGTGCAATTAACTGGAAGAGTGTGGGTTAGCTCCAAAATTGCTAAAGCCGCACTCGGTCAGTTAAAAAATGCAGGGATGCAACGTATTTACAATGATGAGCCACACCCCTGCATTTCCCGTAGCTATGGGGCTAAATTAAGCAGCCTATTGGCAACGCAGGCACTCTTGCCCCATAGTGCAAGGGTGCCTGCATTGGGGGAAATGATTGTTTGTGTGCAGGAAGGTGTCCCATCCTGAACACAAACAATCCAGAATTGCGATTTGTAAGTCCTATGTGTGCTGCATTGTGCTGCACACATAGAAGTTGGAAATCGTAATCTTTATAAAGATTGCTTATATGCAGGAAGGTGAGCAGTGAGCTCCTAGCCTTTAGTTAATTATTTAGAATTCTATCAGAGGAGTTAAATCTCATTGATTATTTTAGTACACCAAATATAAACATTCATTCATGGCAAATTGCTATTTCAATGTGTGCTGCAAATAAGTGGCAGCATCAAAATCAATGGGTGACCACTGCAACACCCTTTTCCTGCCCATTTCACGCTAAGTGTAGGTAGAAAGGGGGCCCTATATACAGGGCCATTTAAGGTGGCTTGACGCTGCCTTCTAAATAAGGCAATGGACATAACGCCACCAGAACATCTTAAAAAGTGACATTCTGTGGCCGTATACATAAAGTGCCCCGGGGCACAACAGGCATGTGTGCCTGCTTTGCAAGCCCCTGGACACTTTGGCATTACAGAATGGGCCGCTGACGTTTGTGCAGCCCCTTTTGTAATCCCAAATCCCAATCAGTTTCAATTTAGCTGAGTCGGAAGCCTATAAAGTACTTCTGTCAAAATACAAGGCGGACATCCTGGCGAAGAAGGCAGCCTTTTATGAGGACAGAATTAGAGGTGCTGTGAATAAGCAAAGGGAGACATTTGCGATCCTCAGGGAGCTAACGCAGCTGGAGGGGAAAAATCCAGCAACTGACCAACCGGACTGCGAAACCTTCCAGAGGCTCTTTCTCCAAAAAGTGCAGGACATCATTAGGGACATTAGGGAGACCCCAGCTGACCCTCTCCCGCCATCTCGCTCGGCTCGCCAGGAGCTGACTGGGACGCTGAGCAGTATCCCAGGCTTAGACGAGGAGAGCTTGGCTGAGATCGTCGGCCAAATAAAGTCAGGATCCAGTACGGATCCATGCCCTCCGAGAATCTTTCAAATGACCTTGCCCGGCATTCAAAGTCAGCTGGTGAGCCTACTAAATGAATCATTAGAGACGGGCTACCTTCCATCGGATATGAAGGAAGCTAGGGTCACTCCACTCCTGAAGAAAGCAGGAGCAGACACCAAGGCTTTAAAGAACTATAGGCCCATCTCCCAATTGCCATTTCTGGGGAAGATCCTGGAAAAGCATGTCCTGAACACACTGGTCGGTTACCTGGAGGAACACGGTCTACTCCACGCAAGGCAGGCGGGCTTTTGGCCACAACATAGTACAGAACTGGTGATGGCCACAGTTGCTGAAGAGCTGAGAGTCAGGGCAGACAATAAACAACCTTGTGCCCTGATTCTATTGGACCTGTCAGCGGCGTTTGATACGGTCAGCCATACCATCTTGCTGGACCGTATCGCGAAGCTGGGAATAACAGGGCAAGCATTCAAGCGGCTTGAATCTTTTCTTAGGGGTCGGACCCAGAGAGTGCAGTTGGGAGAGCAGCTGTCGGAGGCAAGTGCGGTGGCCTGGGGTATACCCCAGGGGTCCGCACTATCCCCCCTGCTATTTAACATCTATCTCCAACCTCTTGTGGGGGAGTTAATGCATAGGAACTGCCAAATCTTTAACTATGCCGATGATACCCAGCTTTTGGTTCAGCTGGAGGACACTAGGGAAGCACAGGAATCGGTAAGGAATCTGCTCAGATTCACTGTAAACTGGATGACCAACAACCTCCTGAAAGTGAACGCCGAAAAAACTGAGGTGTTGGTCGTCACCAATCAAGCAAACCCCTGGGGTGAGTTGTTTTGGCCCCCAGAATTAGGGACTATACCTATTCCTGGAAGGGTGGTCAAAAGCCTGGGGTTGAAGATTGATGCAGACCTTACTATGGCCCCAAAGTCTCGGCAGTGGTGGGGTCTTGCACGGGGGTGCTTAGGCAACTCCGGAAGTTAGTACCCATTTTATCGGCCCCCACATTGCAATCCATAGTGTCCACCACGGTCCTCTCGAGATTGGACTACGGCAATGCTTTGTATCTTGGCCTCCCGCAGAAGCTTTTAAGGAAACTGCAGGTGGTACAGAACGACGCAGCCAGGCTGATCTACTCCCTTCCGAGGAATTCGCATGCTACCCCTTTACTCCGAAAGCTGCATTGGCTGCCTGTCAAACTCAGAGTGCAATTTAAATGTCTTTGTATGGCCCATAAAGCCATTTTTGGCAGAGGCCTGGAATACATCAAAGAGTGCTTGAGGAAGTACACCCCAGGAAGAGCCTTGCGCTCGGGCAAAGCCTCCAACTTGACTCAACCCAGATTTAAGTTAAAATCCAAAGGGGGCAGGGCTTTGTCCATACTTCTCCCGCAAATCTGGAACGAGCTACCAGCTAGCCTGAAGGAAGACTCGCAACTACTGTCTTTAAGGAAGAACTTGAAGACTTACCTGTTTAAAAAGATAACATCCACGCCCTAATCGGGGTTGGAGGGTGCAGAGGTTCGGGAGGCGGTAGGTTATGTACTTGTTCTGTTCGGAGCGCTTAGAGACCAGTGGTGATTTGCGCTATACAAAAACCTGTTAACATAACATAATACGCTGACACACATAAAGCGCCAGCGCTATCCTCAAGGGGGTGTTCCCTCATTTGCATGGGGGCGTGCCCCATGCAAATGAGGGAATCCTTTCGCCTCTGTGCCCGTGCCGTATTACCGACGTGGTCACAGAGGCAAAAAAGCCCTCATGTGGCACATTGTCAGTGCACCTCCTGAGAGCATCCCTCTGCAAGTGGTAAACAGGGACCTCCCAGACATCCCCTTGTAGGTAGGTGCAGTCACTGACTGCACCCGCCTGCAAGGGGATCTCTACTCCCGTTTAAAAGTGCAGGCGGCAAACACAGAGCAGCTTTAAAGCAGTCGCTCTGTATTTCAAGTGAATGCCCGGCCCCAGGGCAGCACGGGTTCGCAGCTGTCCTGGGGCAACACATTCCCCATAATGCAGTGTATTTTGCTTCATTGCACCGGGAGCACCTTTTTAAAGGTGTGCCCAGTGCAATGAAGGAAAATGCACTGCATGTGTAATGCGGCCCCTGGTGGCATTAAGTCCTTGTTCATATGCCCCCCAAATATCATCATTTATTAAAACATTGTAGTTACTGACAAGGAAGCGTGTTAAAAAAGCATACAAATCAAAACATATTTTATTTCCGAAAGCCATATTTGGTTCTTAAGCCTTTTAGAGAATACAATCTTCAAATGTGCCCTGTAAAAAACACTTTCAATTTAGGGCATGAAAATATTACTTAGAACAGATTTTAGAATTCTTCTCGGCATAAAATGCATATTGGCTCCTTATGGGAACTTTTTTGGACCCTCACGGAGACAATGGTTACTGGGTGAGACATTGTTAATGACAGCAATTTACCAGTAGTGTCCTCCTGGAAAAACCTATTATTGGAACCGAACTAACCACCATATACATCACTTTAGCAATTGACCATCAGGGTAGTGAAGTGGAGCAGTCAAAGGCTCATTTAGGGAGTTGGTGTGGAGTTAAGAACTCAGAACTCAACATTAACTAACACAAGTTGGTATACCTAGTCATTGCTTAGTCTTTTGGAAAGAGACTATACTTTACTTAAATCATGCACTTTGTAATACTGTACAGAAATAGTTTGGGTGGTAGCCTCAACTACTCCTGTGAGACAAGCTTGAATGATACTTTTCCACCACCATCTCACTCTTAGTGGCGGTGGGTGGTGTAGGATTTGACATCCTAGAAAGACGACCAGCTGTCCCCCCTTTTGTGATGAAACAAGCCGCGCTCTACCCTTTTCAAGCTCCATTTTAGTGCACAGGACAATTTTGTTGTCAAATTGTTTATTTTACAGGCTGTGCCGGCGCAGATCAGGTATTTGGATGAAACCATATTTCTCATTGGTTGTGCATTCCATGATCCCCATCATTCTGTGAGACAGGAACTCACCCTGGTCCAATTAGTTGGTGTATGGTTTGTGTCCACAGCCCTGGTGTATTTCTAAGTTGAAGAGGCAACTTCGCAATCACGGTTATATTACCTTAACGAATCTTGGGGCATATTACCAATGTTTAGCGATATTTATGGCTAACGATGCTAAGCAACAAATTTTTTAAGGCTAAGTATTGCCGGAAATTATCGCAGAGATAACTTGCTATTAGCAAGGTTTACCTCAGAAGTGATAAAATCCTCACGCTAACTGCCAATTGAGAGATTATCGCTGGAAAACCAACGATAATCTCTCGAAGTTTGGCGTTAGCTTGATGATAGGGGCTTCCAAACTTAGCCATGATATCCACCTTCCATAGGATATCATGGCTAAGTCAGGAAAATACCAGGTGTTAAAAAAGCTGTGCTAACCGCGGTTAGCGCTGCTTTTTTTTATCACAACAGGGTTAGCGAAATCCTTGGTAATAGGAGAAATGTCGCTTAACAACATTTCTCCTATTATTTTTCTCTGGAACGCCCCCTTTGCATCTCATTAGAGATGCAAGGGGAAACGTAGATAAAAAGGGTGCTAACATGCAAATTTGCGTGTTAGCACCCTGTTGCTGATAGGGAGATAATTCTATCTCCGCTTTCTTGGCTTTTAAAGCCAAAAAAGGGGAGATAAATCCCTTGATAATATGCCCCCTTGCAACTTGGGAATCTATCACAGGTCCAGACTCAAAACCCACCACCCAAACTGCTAGGTGGGTGCCCTCCACTGCTCCACTGGTGAGTACATGACTCATTGTATTGGTCTCCCTTTTAATGTAGCTCACTGTTAGCGCTTAGAGTAGATCCTTTTCAGGAACACGGCAGGCATCTTCGGCTCCTCTCTGCCCCGCAATATCAATAACAATATCTCCCCTGCATAAGCACTCCTCCAATGTCCCTCCTAATCAATTAGTCAGCTATCTCTCTTGAGCAGACTCCAGGGGCCGTAATAAGTATACGGCACTCTTTCCCTGTTTGCACCAAAAGAAAAGCTGGGTGCAAACAGGGACATCGTGCCACACTATAAAGAATTCAATGGCATCCAAGGTGCTGCCATGGGGGAGTGCATTCAAGTGAAATATGAGTGGCTGCTTTAAAGCCGCTCTTGGTTCCACAGTGCAAGTGAAATTTCATGTGCTGCAATCAGTGCAGGATCCCATTTTGTGGCAGAAGGCACTTGCACCAGTAACTGGCATGGCAGTTCACAGTGGTGCTGTGAATCCCTGCTTAAGCAGCTACAGTGGGGTGGTGTTCCTTATGGTCTTTTTCTGTCTGCATCTCAACAGGCAAAGCTCATCATTAATGCCATAAAGCAATACAGCGTCAATAGAAGAGAAAGCAGCAGCATGGAAGAACAACAGATGGGTAAATAAAACAGGGAAAGAAGGAAGGAATATTGAATGGAAGAAATGATGGAAAGATGGATGAGTTACTGCGTGGATGAATAAATGGGTAGATAAATGAGTGGGTGAAAGGATGAGTAAATGGAGGGCGAATGGACAAGTGAACGGTTGGCAGAGTAAAGGCATGGATGTGTGGATGGAATGATGGGTGGATGAGGGGATTCATGGATGCAACAAACGATAGAAGATGGCAGGGGGATGGATGGGTGGCTGGACGGATGGCAGAGTGAATGGCATCAATGGCTTCAATGGATGGCATAGTGGACAGAAAACTGGCAGTGTGGGTGGATGGATAGATGGAATGGGGAAATATTGAGTGATCGATGAATGAATAAATGATAGGATTTAGAGGTAAAATAGTGGATATCAGTGGGTGGATGGATGGAAGGATGAAAGGATGAATGGATAGGTGATTGGATGGAAGACACAGCAGCTCTCTTCGATGGAGGATTGGCCTCACTTGCTTCATGTCATTGGAGCCTTAGTTTAAAGTGGGGGTATTTTAATTTTCTGGCTTCTCCCTTCGGAAGTGCACTTCATGCACAGGATACAATTGTAAGAATGGCTTCCTAAAGCTCCAGCATCCTCTTATCCCTCACTCTGCCCTCAGTCCACTATCAGAGATCCTCAAAATGCGTTCAGTCACTTGTCTAGATGGCCAGAAGATACCCCCTGAGACCCTTTGCTTGCACCCAGACACCCTTAGTTGCTATCATAAAACCCTTAGCTTGTCAAAGTGGCCCTTGCCCATTCACATGGATTCACTGCTAGCTTTCAGAGACTCCCAGTCATTACTCAGATGTCTTCTACCATCCTTCAGAAACCCTCAGCCAGAGGAGAAGTGTGGCTCAATGGTTAGAGCGGCCGACTCTGAAGCAGAGATCAGGCCGGGACCAAGGTTCAAGTCCTGACGCGGCAGGGTCTTGGGCTCAATGTCCGCAGACTCGATAATTCTCGCCTCGGCGCCTACTCTAATCATGGGTCCCACGCTGCTACTCTGGGCAATAGCTTGTTTAATCTCCACAACGGCCCCAACAACACTGGGATGCCTGGCTTCACCTTGGGGGTGCCCAGGAGGGGCATCTCACAGGGAGAGCCAGGAAGGGTTCCACAGCGTTATACAGCGCCGGGACACCCCGTTGCTGGGGCAGCTGTGTGCTTTACAAGTATACAACATTTACATTTACATTTACAGACAGAGAGCTGGAACGGCCCTTAGCTAGAACTCAGAAACCCTAGGTCAACCTGCATAGACCCTCCACCAGCCCTCAGACACCCCAGCCCTTCGAGCCCTTTCCTTCAGACCTAATCTGGCTCTCGTCCTGCTCTCATAGATCTTCACTCAGTGGAGTGAAGATCCCCTTTCACCTTGGGGATGCCCAGTACGGGTTATCTCACATGGAAAAGCCAGGACGGGTTCCCAATGCAAGCGCCGAGATGCCCTAGGGTAAGTCGAGCGCTATATAAGAACACACATACATACATACATACATAATGAGATTATCTGCGGAGATACAGCTGTCCTCACACTTGATTTTACAAACCTTCATTCACACAAAAACGTAGTCGAGAGACTTCAGGTTGTCCTTGTCCCTAAGCCACCCTCTCTGGACTATCATGTGATTCCTAAAGATTCTGAGCTGGCATTGAAATTAGACCTCAGAAACACTAGCCCAGCCCTCACAGAGACTCTTTGGGACTCAGGAATGGTTATGCAGCTCCCATTGACCTAGAGCTGACCGACAGAGGCATCCGTCACCTACATGCACCCTCAACTAGATCTGAGACCATCAGCAGACTTTCATTAACCCCCTTGAAATCTAAAATTGAGAGCAAGTGTCCCTCCTAAACTATTCCTCAGACCATTTATTTGGACCTTTGTTCCCAATAAAGCCCTTTTGCTAACACTAGCACTTGGACCTAAGGCCCCTTCCCATTGATCTCAAACCCATCAGAAAGCCCTCCGGCCTCCTGAGCTGGCTGTGAAATCCCCCTTCCACTATCCTTCATAAGCTCTTCCGTCTGTCCACAGAACCCCTCCAGTTGACAACAGCGCTACTCAGACCCGTTATCCTGTCCAGAAGCTTGGCTGTAAGATTGCCTCAGAGCCCTCAACTAATGCTCAGTCCCGCACTGCGGCCCAAAAGTTCACTGAGCTACCGATTCACAAAGGGGCCTCCGTACTTATGGCAGAGGCCCCGAAGTCATGGTGGAGGGCTGCACTCACTACAGGAGCCCGCACTGGTGGCGGGACCTCTGCAACGAGTAACTACAGCGGGGAGGTCCCGCCATGACTGTGGGAAATCCGCCACGAGTGTGGAGGCTCTTTGTAAATCGAGCCCTAGGTGATCATCCAGAACGCATGGAATCCAGCTCACACGAGTGGTGCGCACAACATTCAAATGATGAACGTAACGTGTTGTCACATGATGTTGCGTCGTTGCTATACGTAGTTCCTCCAAAGAGTGTTGGCCACTTCCCTACTGCTAGCTGCCGTGGAATGGATAAACCTGCCCTTGAATGGGGTTCCCCAGCACGCCTGCTGAGGCCCAGCTCAGGGAGGACTCACTCCATTTAAATCCTTACTCTTCACTTTAAGAACACAGCCCTAAAGAACCATCATGGAGACCTGTTCTACTGTTCCAGGGTTTTCCCACCAGAGCATGGGAGTGGAAAGTGCCAACAAACCTGTAAAGCACGGTCGCCTGACTCCACCCAGAGGAAAGATAAGATGAGCATCGTCCCCAGTCAGCAGACATGTGAAGTACAAATTAGTGCCAGAATGAACACTCCTGTTGTTTCAAACGGAATTGCTCTTTACTGCTAAAACGTTTTACAGTATTCCCGCAAGAGCAGTAAGCACCAAGATAGAAGAGGATTTTATTTTTCCTATTGCACCTAATAAACTGATTTAAATTGCTATTCTTAGCTCTACTGTTCACTGCTAAGTTAGAAAAAATGATGCTCGCTCAGAAGCACTGGAGTTCATTTCCTAATCTTCAGTTTATCTTCTGTGGTTTTCATGCTGGTTCGGAAAGCAGAGTTTGCAACGTGTTACTGATACTGTGTTCAAAATGATTAAAATCTGTACAGTTTGGCCAGTGCTTCACATTTTAGTTAAAACTGAAATGGATCACACGGTTTTATGTTTTTTGGTAGATGTTCTTTTGGGACATCCGAGAGCACTTGAATGCAACGCCTGTAGAAATCATGACATGTGGGCTAGGAAGACTTTAGAGGTAGTTGTGGACTCAGGCATCTGCTTTAAATGGACGTTTTTAGGTTAGTTTGAACTGTCATCCACAATTTCCTGTTCTATTGTTTGCTGATTTTCGATGCAAGTCAACAAAACTTGAATTATGTCATTACAAAGATATAATAAAGCCTAAACTTCTGATGCTTTATTTAAAGATTGGAGATAAAGGAGGCAAATTAATAGTAACGCAATCTATTATCATTACCTGTTTCGAAAGGTGTAGGAGCACTGCCTAAATGTTCCTTCTGTGATACTGACTTGGGGGTAAAAATCACAAGAACAGTGATATTTTTGCTTAATACACAGATATTCACAGTACTAGCATGCCTAGTTGGAAATGGCATTGCATTGCAGGGCGATGCTTGAAAGGGGTGGGCCAGAGGAACCGTCTATATATCAAAGGAAACTAAGGGGCATATTTGCAAGCTTTTATAAATTACAAAGAGGGAGGGAGAGAGAAAGTGTATTCAGTCTCTCCTGGCAGTTTACACAAACAAACTGGAATCCACTCAATGGGTGGGGGTGGCCCCTACTTTGGTGGGGAGCACACCGTGTTGTTTAAATACCCCTCACACACCAACAGGCCCCTTGGTGTCATGCTTCATCATCGGGGTCTTCGCACCCTTCTACGGGGTGCGGCGGGCTGCGACTCACGGATACGTAGGAGCACTCTTTGTTAACTATGTGTTGGTGTGTGATGGGGAATGAATGTGGTATCCAGCCGAGGGCTTAATAAAGTATTTTTTTCTTCCCTACGAGCCAGGTATTTTTAAATTATTTTCACTATCACGTCTCACTCCGCCACCACTCACTTTCATTCCCCATCACACACCAACACATAGTTCACAAAGAGTGCTCCTACGTATCCGTGAGTCGCAGCCCGCCGCACCCCGTAGAAGGGTGCGAAGACCTCGATGATGAAGCATGACACCAAGGGGCCTGTTGGTGTGTGAGGGGTATTTAAACAACACGGTGTGCTCCCCACCAAAGTAGGGGCCACCCCCACCCATTGAGTGTATTCCAGTTTGTTTGTGCATATTTTCAAGCCCCTTGTGCCACCAGAGCATCACTATTGGTGGCGCTGTGTGCTGGCCCATAAATACATGGACACGCATAGCCACCCTGCAGGATTTCCATAGCTTTGCGAATATGCCCCCCTTTCAAGCGTTACTCTACGTGAAAGGGGCGTTCCATGGGTGTTGCTGTGGGTGATCCCACGCAACACCCATGAATTCTGACTTATTTCCAGGTTTACAAGGTTTTGTAAACCTGGGAATGCATCAGATTCTAACATC
This sequence comes from Lissotriton vulgaris, assembly GCF_964263255.1. NCBI lineage: Eukaryota > Metazoa > Chordata > Amphibia > Caudata > Salamandridae > Lissotriton > Lissotriton vulgaris. Next base: position 493,392,785 of record NC_141696.1, read on the forward strand.
TAGGCAGAGGCATCACTTTTTGTCGGCCTGCGTCGGTTTTTCCATTTGTCAGAATCGGCTGCGTTGGATTCGTTTAATATATATGCTAGGTAGGCATTCCCACCCTAAAATCCCATGTAAAACTGACTCAGTGGTATTTATGACATTCTGCAAATGTGACGTATCTTAGGGAAGTGGGCCACTGAGCTTGAGATGTGTCAAAATTCCTACGCCTCTAAAACCCAGGTGTAGGAATGTCCATTGACTGTAGAATAGGTATCTAACCAGCTGAACTGATTTGAAACAATCTGCAATCAAGTCACATCCCCTTAACAGGTAAGTGCACACACAAGTTAGGTAACACAACCAATATCACATCACACACCATCACAGACATGTATGCACTCACATTGTATTTTCACATAATCTGTCACACATAAGTACACAATGCCCACTTGTATGCGTGACATCCATGACTAATGTAATAGAGTGCAAGGTGAGTTTTTTCACCTTTTCACGCTCTATTTCATTGGTCTCCACACATGAGGCTACTTGCTGATGCATTGTCTCTGATTTCTGATGCATTGCTGTAGTTGCATCAGTCTAATGACCAACTACAAAAATTCAGCACTTTTGGACCAGATGCCTTGCAACATCCTACCCACAGAGGAGTGAAAATGTTGATGCATCCTTGGTACCTAGTGCCATGGAGCCCTGTATTGTAAATACAGCAAATCGTGGTGTTGTTTTTCTGACACAGGTGCAAGAAATGTTGATGCATCACTGCCTTGGTGTAGCAATGCATAATTTCTTGTAAAAAAAAGCCCTCTGTCTCCTCCTGTGCTTCCAGACTCTGATACCACCATGCAGAACAGGAGCAGCAGAGGCCTGATGCCAGCACTGTAGTAGCCTCCCCTCCACACATCACACAGTGTATGCATGCCAGACTGCAACCACAGCCTGCAGGAATGTACTTAGCTTTAAACACAAGCCGGAACCTTTATAAATATGTAGGAAAGAGGAAGCACACATTCTGTTCCTGAAAATACTAAATACTCTCTGAGGTTATAAGAGTATGTCAATTTGAACAGGTCTACTTGTGTTATCAACTCCACCATAATTTTGGCCAGAATTCAAAAGGCTATAACAGAGCAAATTAATGTAGGTTCACCTGTAAAGCTGGATACTAAGACCTGCAAGACAAGTAGGCATGACTCAAACAGATGGTGACGTCCCTCGTCAGCCAACAGCACTGCTACTGCCTTGTCACATACTGTGCCAGTGCTCCCATCCTTATGCTCCAGCATGGAAGGAGAAGGTCCAGCCAGTAATAGACACTGTGTCAGTAGTGGGATCCTAGGGGTAAAAGAGAAGGTTGCTCAAAGGATGAAAGTGAGAGAGTCATCTTATGCTATGCTTTGTGGCAACAATCACAAATCTACTAAATTGGGCTTTAATACATGTATGAGGTTATACACTCATGATACACTCTTCAATGCAAGTGTGTTAGACCTGTCAGCCTTAGGGTGGTCTTCCTCCCAACTTTTGCCTTCCTCCTCCATTTGTTCTAATTCTGTTTTTGCTGGCATAAGGACTCTGCATTTTATCACTGCTGACCAGTGCTTAAGTGCATGTGCTCACTCCTTAAAACATGGTAATATTGGTCTATCCCCAATTGGTATATTTAATTTACTTATAAGTCCTTAGTAAAGTGGTACTGCGTGTATCCAGGGCCTGTATATTAAATGCTAATAGTGGACCTGCACTACTGATTGTGCCATCCACTCATAATTAAGTACTTCTTTAAACATGCCTCAGACCTGCCATTGCAGTGTATGCATGTGAACTTTAAACTGCAATATCAACCTGGCAAAATACACCTTTTGATAGGCCCAAACCTTCCTTTTTACATGCACATAAGTCACCCTTAGGGTAGGCCCTGGACAGCCCAGAGGACAGGGAGCTTTAAGTTTTATATGTCCTGGTAGTGAGAAACTCTTAAATTAGTTGCTCGCTGCTGCAAGGCCTATTTCTCTCATAGGATAACATTGGAGTTGGCTTATTACAGTGTAGTTTCTAAATAGGAAGAGATGGCTGGTTCATGTTTGGTGTCTCTGAGATCCTAATTTAAAATCCTAACTTTTGGAGAAGTTGGATTTTAAATTACAATTCTGAAAATGCTACTTTAAAAAGTTGGCTTTTTCTTGCCTAAACAATTTGGTGTCTTTAGCCTGTCTTTGATCACATGACTGGGTATAGTTGGCAGTTAGGCTTTGTGTATTCCTCCTAGACAGCCACACACAATGGGAGTGTAGGTGTGACTAGATAGGCCATCACTGGCAGAACAGGAGGGAGACTGGGACCAGCCTCACTTACATCTAAATAGGCTATGTCCTATCCCCACATAAAGGGCTGATACCCCTTGTAGTGAGTCTGGAGCCAGGGCCAGGAACGCAGGGCATCTGTGCACTTCAAAGGCATGCCTCTAGAAGCTTATCCCCACTTCAAAGGCACACCTGTGTATTAAAAGAAGGACCCCAGACACCACCACTTCGGTACACTTCTGGACCTGTGTATACTCTGCCAGGAAGAAGGACTGCTGTGTTTCTGAAGGACTGCCAGTCTGTTGGACTGCAATCTGGTGGACTCCTGCATTGCTGTGCTCACCTGCTGCCTGCTGATCTCTTGCCTGAGTGAGAACGAGTGGGCCTGCATTTCTTGAAACCAGAATGACTCTGGGGAAAGGTTGGCTGGCCTCCTGACCTGAAGTCTCTGGGACATAACAGGGTTCCAACCACCTTGCATCTGCACCTGGATTCTGCCATCTGTGAGACTACCCTGCAAGGTGGTGCCCCCCACCCCAAGACCTAAACCCTTGAAAGTGGGCTTATGGTGCTTTCCAAGCCTCTGTTGACCCAGCAAACAAGCACGTCTCCTCTGCTGCACAGTGTAACCCTGAGTTGCTGCATTATTGGACCCATCGCAAACACTTGCATCGCCACCACAGCTCACATCACCTTCGGAACCGCCATTGAGTGGCACATCCTCGATGCAGGCCCTCTCATCTCTTGTTAACATCAGTCTTGATGGAGATGCTGGACTCCTCACACAGCCTTGTAGCTCCTCGGACCCGACACATCATCACAACGGCGCAAAGCATCCCTGACTCTGGACTTCGCATCGCAAGTCCCCGTCGACATGATCCTTGATGCTGACGCCACAGGACCTCACACTGCAGCCTCACCACATCTCAGAACTGATGCATAGCTTTGGCTGCTAGAGGCATCTTTAATATGAATCCACGCAACGCTCAGCAAACCAGGATTCAAGGTACTCTGTTCACGGTCTGGCGCACCAGATATCCACAGTTGCAACTACTCCCTTTGGCGCTATTTTTGCTTAAAAGTTCAAAATTGAAGTCCTCCGGTCCTACTGATTAGATTTTTGTTTAATTATACATTAAGTTCAATTTTTCTAACCTGGTGTGGGATCTGTTTGTGTGGTGTTTTCACTATTTTTCACTATTCTGCTATTTGGCGGCTAAACTTTGGAATTAGTTCCCGGCTCCCATTAGAGCCACTCCGAACCATCTGGCGGTTCGAAAAGCCTTAAAGACCTGGCCTTTCCCTACTCTTGCTGTCTAATCTTTATGTTGCACTCTTAGGTTCCTGTTTCGGGTCTCTGGTTGCGCTGGGACTCTTTGTTGCTAAGGCAGCTATGTGCAATACAAATCTGAAATAAATGAATACATTTTACTGTTTGAAGTGTTGCACAAATACTTTTCGCATTGCCTCTAAGTTAAACCCGACTGCTCTGTGCTAAGCTACCAGAGGGTTGAGCACAGTTTAATGTGGGGTTTGCTTGTGCCTTACCTGATTTTGGTTGCTGCTTGACCAGTGTGCACACCCCAGTCAACCAACAGCCAATTTCTTACAAAAGTGACATGCCAAGGAAATGCTAGGTCCTGAAGAGAACACAGTATTTATCTGAACAATGGATCGGTTGCAAGGTAGTCTGCAAGTATACTTCCTCAAATATTAAAATAGAACTGGAAATATATGCAACCATGCCCATGTAACATTCAGCACCCAGTCAATAAAAGGTGTAACACCCACTCGAGTGGGACTGGAGGTCTTGCAAGAAATTACCCTTGTTGAAATCTATATTGAGGAAAACTGAATCTCAAATACTGATAATGACATGATTCGCACGGGTGACATTACAGACCTGCAACTCACTGACCTGCTCCGATATGTAGCATACCATCTCATTCCTGTTGCGCCATCTCTTCCACAGATCTACAGGCAGAAATTGTTGGATCTTGGAAAGAAAGGGAAGGAAGACGTGGAAGATAACAGATACATACAGCCTTACTCATCAAGGCCAAATCGGCTCGCAAAGGGCCAGATTCTGAGAATCTGGCCCTTTGCGAGTGCGATTTTTGCATTTGGGATTCAACATCCCAAATGCAAAAATCGCTATTTGCTAATTCGCATATTTGCGAGGATTTACATTTAAGGAATCTCTATTTGAGATTCCTTAAATGTAATTCATCATCCATTTTACAATTGCGAAATCGCAATTTCGGGCCGCAATTTACCGCAAGGTCAAACCTCGTGGTAAATTGCGAAAACTCAGAAAAATGCATTTAAATGCATTTTTCTGAGTTGCACGTTACACACACACATGTCCTTTGGACATGTGTGTGTGCAACACCTGTGTTAATTTCCATTGCAGGGGTGCTACAGGGTGTCCTTTGGACACCCCTGGCACCCTTGTACTCGCAATCTCATTTGCGATTAGCTAATTGCTAATCGCAAATGAGGAATGACTCCCCATGCATTCCTATGGGCCTTTTGGCCCATAGGAATGCATGGGGAGTTATTCCTTATTTGCGATTAGCAATTAGCTAATCGCAAATAAGGAATCAGTGGGAATCGCAATTAATATTGCGATTCCTACATGATTACCGTTTTGCGAGTCTCAAATAGCGATTCCTTATGATTCGCTATTTGAGCCTCGCAAAACGGCCCGTTCATGAATCAGGCTGATAGTTGTTAGTAACTCTCATTTAGGGATTCATGCTAAGGCTCAGACAGTTTTTTGTTGGTTGGGAGCGCACAGCTTTTTTTTGTGAAAAGTTCAAGATGATTTTGTAGATTTAATTAAAGATTGGGTGCTACAAGCAGGTGGCACGTCCGTCCTACGTGCGTTAGGAAGATACATTCGAGTTGTGTTCCCATGTGACTTGGGAACATCCCTGTCTTCTGTGCACACCGTGGGTGCTTAAATAAGCCTCCAAGACATTTGGGTTGTTGATATGTTTTTAATCATTATTTTTCGTCAATATTCTCATGACTGAAGGTTTTTTCGTGGGTTAAATACTTTCAAAATAGCTCCAATGCATTTCGGGTTATACACCCTTCATCTGGGAGCTTCTGGAAATAAATGAGACATAGCGCTGTTTTAAAAAAATGTTCAGATAAAGTGACGGTCGTGGCATGCGGGGTAGGTCGTGATGTGGAGGAATTTGCCGAATTGTACTGCTCGGGTTTCACAGTGTGAGAATAACAAGGTGAAGGGGTTCGGGTGAAGGGGTTCATGCGTGAAAAAATACCAGGTTGGCGTGCTTTTTTTTATAGTCGGAGTGACATGCGAGGCTTAACAAAGCTGTGCTGGGGCTGAGAATCTGAAAAACTCACGTTTGACCGGTAACCATACAGGCTTCTGTAAATAAAGTATGGGTTTCGTTTTAATAATTCGTCTACTAACGTGGGTCAAATGTGTGCAAAAGGCACCTCTCAGGTTGTGGCGTGGTACTAACAGGGTGTCGGCGTGCTCCGTTTCATGCGGGTAATCAGTTTCGGCGTCCCTGCTCCTCGCGGACCGGGAAGTGAGTGAGGGTTAGTTCGGGAATGTGTAAAAATAGGAGATGGACTACGGGTGGCGGCCATCTTGGGTAGGTGAATAACGAACGGAGGTATGTTAAACAAACGAGTTAGGCATAACAATGGATAAGCATATGAAATGACATAAATGCATTACAAAAAGGTAGGTAAATAATAACTTAGGCTGAAAATCTCAGGTTGAACAATACAAAAATTATGTGTGAAGGGACAGTCACTTCAAACAAGAGCATCATCTGCTATATGGTAAGCATATTTATAATAAACAAGGGAACCCTAAGGTATATAAGGGGCCATGGGTACAAGTATTTATAAAGGAACAAAAGGCCTCTTACTGTAGAATATTACGGCGCATAAACCATCGAAGTAAAATGAATTCTGTCAGGAAATCCAAATGGACATATACATTTAATTATTCAATCATATAACACAAAAACATAATAAAGTGGGGAACAGCAGAACAAGAAGAAAGAATTTCAAAACTCTGATATATTTTAGTGACTATAGAAATGATAAGCATGTCATATCGCATGTCAGTTTAGAGTTCCAATGATATCACTTATTTACAGAACATTCTCAATAGTCATGGTACTATTTGTCGATGAAATTTCGATCCCTCCTTAAAATATGGGGATCATGGCAGTGGCGGCCTTGCTAGACGCTACTAAAGCCTTTGACAACTTAGAGTGGCCCTTCCTATTTTATCTTCTCCCCCGCTTGGGCTTCAGTCCGATTTTTATACGTAAAGTGCTGCTCCTTTATACTCTTCCCACTGCCCGCCTTCGGCTCAACGGCCAAATCTCTGATCCCATCTCCATCGAGCGTGGCACACGGCAAGTGTGTCCGTTGTCACCAATGATTTTCGCCATCGCACTGGCGCCTGTCGTGGCTCGACTGCGCAAGCATCACACCCAGAAAGGCATCGGCTTTGCGGCTCGTGCTCTGCTAGTTTCTATGTACAAGGACGATGACACCCTATACGTCCGCCACCCTCAGGAGAACCTCAGCCCTCTGGTTCGGGAGGTGATACTCTTGTGAACTGGAACCAGATGTGCTGTTTCCTCTTACTGATGCCACGGTGTCCTTCGATCCAGAGTATCCCTTTGTGTGGGCGACTGAACCAACTAGCTATCTTGGGATCTGGCTGAGTAGGGACGTCAATGAACTCTGGAGAGCCAACTTTGGTCGTGCGAAGATGGTGAGGCTTTGGAAGTTGTTATATTTATTTGTAAATATCTCCATCCTCCTCACCGCTCATTTTTTCCATAAACTCCGCTCTTTGGTGATCACTCTGATCTGGGCCAACGACAACATAGGATTGCATATAATATAATATTTTAACCCTTCCTATGTCGAACAGCTGTCCTAGTGCCCCAACCTCAAATTTTATGCGCTCAGCGCCCAGGCCAGCTTTCTCCACTTCTGGCTTCATCCCACTCCGTTTCAGCCCCACGTCATGGTCGAGGCAGACCTGGTTGCCCCATGGCCGCTCACTACCGCTTTATTTGTCCAGGCGAGGCTTCTGCGCGCTGAAATTGATACGGTTGAGACCCTGCGCTGGGGTTGGGAGGGACTCCGGGAAATCTCAGGTTTGGACATGCACTCTGCGGCTGCGTTGCCCATCGCTCAACACCCGCTTTTCCTCCTCTTCAATCTTCGGGGATGGTGAAACACGCCACTCGTCTCGGGCTTTCCACTGTGTCAGATCTCTACCCTGAGAACACATTGTACACACATGCTGTTGACTCTGGCCTTATGGATTCTTTGCTTTATTATCAGCTCCGGGCGGTCTGTAAGAAGCTCCACCCCTCTTTCCCCCAGCCTTCTCCCTCGATGGCCACTCTCAATTTCCTCTACACGCCCTCCTCTCCAAAGAAATTGGTTACCAAAATCTACGCTTCTACACTGGCGGCTTCCTGCATCTTCACAGACAGGGCGCGCGTGGCGTGGGAGGAGGACCCAGGCACCGAAATTTCGCAGGACGATTGGCTGTATTGTTGCACCCAGATTAAATGCCTCTCCCCTAACTATCGTCTGCGCCTTATCCACTTTAAGTATCTACACAGGCTCTACCGAACCCCTGCACAATAGCACAAGATGGGACTCATTGCCAGCGACAGATTCTTGCGCTGCTCTGCGCCTGCGGCCGACTTCTCCCACCTCGCCTGGCTATGTCCCAAGGTCTAAACTTACTGGCTTGAGGTATGCGCTGTAATTTCTGAGATTATCTCCTTTCCATTCCAACCTGATCCTCTGCTCTGCCTTTTAGGCTTTGTCAAATTCTGTCCAGATGCCTCCCGTAGACTGATTGTCGCGCGGTGTAGGGTTTCCATGTGTTGCGGTCGCAGGCCCGCACAAAAGGTGGCCCTTTGACTGGAGGATGCTTCCCGTTGCCAGACTCTCCTGCCGAATTCTGGGACCTAATACCTGCCAGATCCCACCCACTGGATATTTGGGGACCGCTTATCTCCTACCTCCTGAGTCACACTTGCCAGCACCCGGTGACCTCTCCCACGCTCCCCGCCCGCGCTCCGCCTGCAGCGGCAGACGGTTAAGGTCAATGAGTCTCCTCCTTATTGCTTCCTTTTTCCCCCTGACTCTCAGTGTTTCCCCCCTTTCACACATGGTGCCCTCTATGATACTCTCTCCTCATTGTTTTTGGTGTTTCCCCGACTTAGTACATTGATATTGTTTTTTGTGGTACATGTATATGGTAGCCTTCAATCTTTTATGTTGTATCGCAGTGCATATTATTTTGTCATGGTGCAATCCTGTAATTTGGTTGTGTTTAATCCTCAATAAAGGTTTTTTGAAAATCAAAAACAAATGGGGATCATCATCAGGACATATTTGAATATGCCTGAGATGCACAAATGCCTGTAAGGAAGATGAAGAGGAGAGAGAGGAGTAGATTAAATGAAAAGAAGAGAGTGAAGAAGGGGTAATAGTGTCAGATGACCATTAAAAAATGAGGAGGAAAGAAATTAAAATTGATTAACATTGATTGAGCCATAGAGAAAGGCAAAACCAATCAATCCATGCACATACTTGGTCTGGTGTCAACCAAATATGCAGCACACTCTAAATCATGTTTTGCCGAGACTGTGCGGTAACTCGTGCCGGTGATAATGTGATGATCCCAATTAAGGGATAAACTGGGTATTTGAAAACTAGAATGAAAAGGTAACTGACCTAACAATAGCACTCTATAGGGAACTGTAGTTCCTAGATACGGCGGGAGCCCTGTCTCTTTCTGCGTGGTACCATATAATCTAATTTGGATGAAACGGCATACATTATGGAGGGGAACAATAATAGAAGGACGGGAATTACGTGAGAGTCGCACCTGATGGGAAAATGAGTGTTCACCCAGGTTTTAAATGAACGGTGAAGTAACAGTGATTTGGTGAGGCTGCAAATCAAAATGAATGAAATTGAAGATTGTTATTATTATTATTATTATGAAGCTTATAAAGCGCCATGGTTACTCCAACCGGAGTGTCCCCGCGCTAGGACAAAATGGATTCCAGCAACCCTCCCAAGCTGCCCGCCAACAAATGCGGATATCCATACAAGATGGCACCTTACTACTTTGGCCCTCCCGGGGAGGTGATGGAAGAGCCAGGTTTTCAATTTCTTGCGGAACAGAGATTCCGACTCAGCTGTCCTCAAATCCACTGGGAGCTCATTCCATGCCTTAGCTGCCAAAGAGACCAAAGGATCTTCTGCTATCCGTGCCTTCCGCACCATGGGCACAACCAGTCTAGCACTGCCCAATGATCTCAGATTATGAGCAGGCTGGTGGACTGTCAGGAGAGGCCGTAGAAAATGCGCCCACCTTTCCCCAAGGATCCTGTGACTCAGACATAAGGCCTTAAAGGTGACTCTGGCCCGAATAGGGAGCCAATGCAGTTCCTTCAAAGCTTCTCCCACCAAAGCCCTTCTAGGGACATTAAGGATAAGCCTGGCTGCGGCATTTTGGACCTTCTGCAAGATGTTAGGATTTTTTGCATTCATCCCTAGATAAAACAAATTGCGATAATCAAGGCGAGACGTGACCAACGCCTGTACAATAGTTCTTTCAGCATCCAGGGAGAGAAGGTCCAAGATCTTACATAGCATCTTCAAAATGCAAAACAAGTCCCAGCCACAGCCAATATTTGCTAGGAGAAGGAGAGATTTTTGTCGAACCACACTTCCAAATTTTTCACCTTGACTTTCGGCACTTGACTGGTTCCCAGTGCTTCAGGCCTCCAATGCTGTGACCAAAGAGAGGGCTGTTTTGCAACCACCATCACCCCTGTCTTTCCTGCATTTAACTGGAGACAACTCAGTCTCATCCAGTCCATAAGTTCCCCCAGATAGGTTCTGAAATCGGCAGCCCTTCCAGGTTTCTTCTGTTGCAGGGTCACAACTAGCTGAGTGTCAACAGCATAGGACACCAGCTGAATTCCATGCTTCAGAACAATATCTGCAAGTGGGCGCATATAAATATTGAACACGGTTGGGGTGAGAGTCGAACCCTGCGGCACTCCCTGGTTTAAAGGACAGACTCTGGAGCTGAAAAAATGTTGCAGGACCTGAAAGGATTTATTTTCCAGAAAATTCTTCAGCCAAACCCACGTGACACCTCTGACCCCAATTTCCCGTAACCTCTCAAGTAGGAGGCCGTGGGACACCGTGTCGAAAGCGGCGCTTAGGTCCAGCAGAATCAAGGCCGTGATCTGACCTTCATCAGCCGCAGTCCTCAACACTTCGGCTGCCAGCAGGAGAGTGGATTCCGTACTGTGCATAGGCCTAATGCCGGACTGGGTATCATGAGAACCTGCCTCTCTTCCAAAAACTTCAAGAGATGGCTATTCAGATGTTTCTCTGCAATTTTAGCTACATAGGGAAGTAGAGAAATGGGTCCTAAATTTCCAGGAAGAGTGGGGTCCAATGAGGGTTTCTTCAGCAGAGGAACCACCATTGCATGTTTCCAGTTGCTGGGGACATGCTGTGCTAAAGAACAGGTTCAATAGCGAGATGAAAACAGGAGCAATCATTTTCTTTCCTATTTGCAGAAATTTTGGAAGGACCGGCGGATCCAGAGGTGACCCAGATTTCTACACATCCATCAGCTTGAGAACATCGTCATCCATCAGAGGATAGAGGGCAAACTTATCCTCGGACCATTGAGTCTCCAAACCAGGCGCGGGAGTGTCTCCTACTACTTTCTGGAAAGGTGGCATAAATCTTAGCAATCTTTTTTTTTTTTTAAAACCTTTATTTAACATTTGCAATCAAATACAAACAAGGGCCTACAACCCCCAGGGCTGGACGCTAATCATAGGATCTTAATTCACAATGCGCATCGGTTGCAAAGGTGATTCAAGTTAAACACAGGATAAGAGGTTTTCATTTTAAAATAATAAGTAGAGAGAGTCAGGTATGACACAGCGTCTCGGATCACAAAGTGGGGGCGAGCAAAAAACGACATATCCAAGAGAAACTCGCTATCAACTAAGTCAACGGAGGTAAGACGGAAGTCATCAGGATAAACTAGTGCATTGTGATCGTCGACTCCATCAGTACTGTCCGCCCCAGAACGCCAAAACCTCGAACAATCAAGGTACAAATATAGAGATCAGGATGTGTGAAACCGAACCCACTATACTAACCCGGGAGAAGAAAAGAGAGAAAAACAAGGGAAGAGAAGGAAGAAAGAGGCCATAGAACAAAAATAAAAACGAACACCCATCCCCACACCCCCCCCCACCCTGCACCCCTGCTGATAACTACGGCCACCCCCCTCGCAGCGTGCCTGTCGTCCAGTAAGAGAACCCGAAATATAGAAGATGAGAAAGAAGAAGAGACAAAGAACCCCACCCAGTGAGGGAAATCGGAGGAGGGCATGTTGTACGGACTCCCGGTCTCCTACCTCCGTCAAGACCAACCCCGCCCCGGACTCCTTTAGATCAGATAAACAATCCCGGTAAACCTATACGACAATGAGAGACCCAGATAACAGTATCAACCCTGGCCCAGCCTATCAAATGCACAGAAATCATTAATTAAAGAAAGTCTTTTCCACGAAGCACTGCAAGAATCCAAAGAACAGGGGCAAACCGAGAAGAAAAGTGCGGTAGTTCTCGATGTGGAAAGTCGGTGCCAAAGATGCCCCTTCCCGCCTCCGAAGCCAAGCATTACCCCATCCGCCATCTTGTAAGCCCGACAGGGGAGGGGAGTCGGCAAAATCCAAAACAACAAAGGATAAGGAATGGAAAGTTCCAGAATGGGGATATCTTGCAAGTGTCTCACAGGATACACAATCGGGGGTTCCAACGGCTCCACAGGGTAATCGGGCACAGTACAGTCGGATAGGTCAAATATAGTAGGAGCAAACCCTGCTTCCATCGCCGGGTCAATACAAGTCTCCGAGGCATAAATTGAAATGCAGGCTGGTTGCCGGGACGCGGGTGTCGAGTCAGGATCCGCTCTCAGGTCTATGAGTTCATCCGTCTCAGACAGCAAGCTGCAAGTCCGGGCTGCAATGGTTCCCTTGAGTGCCATAAGTGCCTCCAGCACCGTTCGCAGTGACTGGCCAGTTCGAGCCTGCTCCGCTAGCTGCTTTTCTTCCTCCAACATGGTAGTACCTACGGAGTGGCGCCTTCTCCGGGGCAAAATTAGACGGAGCACGAGTAAGCCATGAGGGACTGGTGTGTAACAATCAATAATACGCAGCGGGGGATCGACGATGCGAATGTCGTACCCCCGGTCAGGGACCCCCGCGACACATTGCCGTGCGTTACTCGTCGCCTCACCTATTGTATAGCACCAGGAAATTGGTGGCAGCAGACCAATCAAAAGTCCGAATGCTCCAGAGAGCGGACCCGCCCACGTTCAACAGTCCGTTGTTGTTCAACCCGGACCCTGCAGAGCCCGCACTCGAGACCCCGGCTTCCCCGCTGGGTAGGCCTCGGACGACCATCGATGTATCTCCGCTCCACAACGGCGGAGAAACTCCGGGATTGCACCACTGGAAAGCAGGTCAAATCACACACACGGATCCGGTGTGGGTAACCAGGATAGTCGACAGGATAATAGGCCAAAAGACGGAGGTCGGCGGAGCCGGGAGACTATGCGGCCATCTTGGTTGGTGTCGTAGCTCCTCCTCCAATCTTAGCAATCTTATTGGTAAAATAGTTGGCGACCTTATTACAATAGTCTGTAGAAGCAGGGAGCGCAGCTGTCACCCATTGCAGAGAGGATAGTTGTTTCACTACCTGAAAGATGGTCTTCGTGGAATTTTCTGCTAGGTCTATTTGCCCTGTGTAATATTCTCTCTGCACTCTCCTGATCTGGCGATGGTAAAGCTTCAAAGCCTCTAGATATTACTGCCTATTGTCATTCCTATAGCTCTTCCTCCATTGGCGCTCAAGATGCTTACAGCTGGATTTTATTTGCGCCAAGTCTCCCGAAAACCACTTCGCAGAGGCAGAAGTACGCCCACTTTTACATTGTTTTAGCGGTATCAGGGAGTCCACAGCCTCCACCATCCAACTAGATATTAAATTGTCAGCACTCTGGATATTGTCCCCAACCTCAGGAGGTCTGCCTGCCAGTGCTTCCTCAAAGGCATCCTGAGTTAACGCCGCCCATTTCTGGACCAATGTCGGTTTGGAGCAGCTACCCTGGAGGGCCTGACCGGGCACCAATAAACTGAAAGGCAGTAAGTAGTGGTCTGACCAGGCAATAGGGACCGGCACTGCAGCAACTGTCCCTGCACAGTTAGTGAAAATGTTGTCTAATGTATGACCTTTGTTATGTGTGTAAGTATGGACCAGTTGGTTCCAGCCCAAGGCCTGAAGGCCTGCTAAAAACTCAGTCGATTCTTTACACTTTTCTTTTTTCAAATGCAAATTAAAATCCCCTAATAGGAGAAAGTTCGAGTAGCGGAGCACATGTGGAGGAAGTGTTTCCAAAAGTTCATCAATAAAGGCTCTCTCCGGACCAGGGGGTCTATAAATAAGTAGCCCAGACACAGATCTAGAGCTAGTGATATTCAGACTAAAAAAAGCCGCTTTGCAGCTAAAAAGCAAGAGGTACTCCAATTTAAGCTGAAGATCTCTCCTGAAAATAGCAGCAATGCCACCCCCTTCTGGCCAGCCCTGTCCATCCTCAGAATCGCATAGTCTTCAGATTGTCAAGGGTATACAAATACTCATGGTGGCCACCGGTGCTAGTATGGCAAGCTGGGGTAAGGTCTGCATACCATGTGAAGATAAAACCGGGAACAATAGACAATTTAAAGGACAGGCACAAATCGTGCACTGTCTTGATTATAAATTTGATAAAAGTAAAGGCCCAGCACCAGAATCTGAAATAAAACACAAGATTCGGCAATATGAGGAGCAGCATGGATGGGAGCTAAGTTGTGGGCAGGCTCAACGGTGAAAGTGCATAACTCACTGTGCAGCATGTAAATAGCAAATTGCAGTCATCAGAAGAGTGCAGAGATGTATTGCAAGTGGCCTCTCAATTGAGGAATGCAGTGCGTATGTGTTTAATATGAGAGAACAGAAGGTGTAGAGGGATTACAGGTACAGTATAGAGAAGAATAGGAAAGTATATGCTAGCCATATTGGGACTGGTCGTAGACACAGGAATCAAAGCAAAGGATATATAAAAATGTTGCCTGGGGCTAATTCAGAGTACATAACTTAAATATCCCACTTACATATAATGCAATATAAACAACAATAGAAAATGTTAACTTTCTACAGAGGACAGAACCGTCTGCAGGGGAAAATGTTGGTTGGGCATTTGACAGATGAAGCGAGCTTGCATCATACTTGTTAGAAATGGAGGTCTCCAGTTGGCAATGGTTTGCACCTCTGTCCAAGTAGGGACCCTTCTTCCTAGTCAGGGTAAGGGGGATACACTTCTAAAATAAACCCCTGCTCACCTCCTTGGTTGCTTGGCACGAGCAGACAAGCTTATCTCAGAGGCAGTGTGTAAAGCATTTGTGCATACATATAGTAACACAGTGAAAACACCACAAATGGATACCAGACCAGTTTAGAAAAATAAGTAATCTTTATCTAAACCAAACAAGAACAAAAACAACAAAAATCCACAATACATATACCAAGATATCCTCAAAAATAGTCTATTCACACAAATTAAGCTTGAGGAAACAAATGACTCCACTTGGAGCTATTACGAAGTTGTGACAGGTGAAAATCCAAAGTACGGCGCTGACCGCGAGGTGCACTGCGTCTGGCATGGAGTCACACAGACTCCCAGAGGTACCATGGCAAATGTTGAAAACAAAGACGGTGCATGGTGTCAGGGAGGTGATGCTTCGTTGGCGCTGGGCGTCATTGGTTCCTTACGGCCACAGGTGAGGTGATGAGTCGGTTCCATATGACCCCAAGGGAGGTGATGCGTAGTTTTGTCGGGGAGGTGAGACATCAGTTCCTTAATGTTGCCACGGAGATGATTTCGCGGTGGCGGCGATGTATCGGCTCCTAACAATGATGCAGTGTCGATGGATTTAAGAGGCACTCACGTCCAGTATCGGCTCTGTGATAATGAAGCACCGTGTCAATGAGGTCGAGGCTGCAGTGCAAGCCGGGTTGGTGCGTCATGAGCGTCACGAGAGATGCCCTCAGCTCCGGTGCAGGCAGCAGCCTCTGTGACTGTGTCTTAGTCAATATGTTGTAGCGGTGCCCACGGCATCGGTGCAGATCGGAATGTTGCTGGCCGGTGTCGGTGTTGCCATTTCCCTCTGTAGCAGCTGAAACAGCAATCCAAGATGCAGGAGGACTGAGGAAATAAAGTCTTGGGGGCATATTATCAAGATGTGCGTTAAAAAACGCACATCGCACATTTCCCTTTTGCCGGCTATCACTGGATTTTATCGCCGTGATAGCGCGTAATTATCAACGCGCAACACATAAGCGATATTAAATCCGGCGATAGTCGCAATAGTGAACATTAGCGCATGAAAACAAGAGTTGTTGTCACGCGCTAATGTGTACCTTGATAATATGGCGGGGTGGATTCAGCTTTATGATCCACACCCCCATGTTATCAATGCCTAACACCTGATCAAAGCAGGCGTTGGGAGACCTGCGATAAACAAGTTTATCGCAGGTCTCCTTCTCCCAACGCCTGCCTTGATAATAGGGTGTTACCACCTCCAACCACATTTTACATGTGGTTGGACGTGGGAACGCCCACTTTGCATGTCATTAGCGATGTTTCTCGCTGACATGCAAAGTGGGGCGATATGAGGCTGAGGCAGGCGTTAGCATGCCCTTGTACATAGGGCGCTAGAAGTATCGCTGCTTTCTCGGCACAATTTGCTAAAAAAGCGGCGCTACTTCACCTTGATAATATGGGCCTTGGTGTCCCTGAGACTTCAGAACAGGAGTCAAACTCTACATCAAGGCCTTGGAGATCGTCTTCAAGCAGGATACATGCACAGAGTCATAAAACCAACCAAAACAGGATCAAAAACAGGAGGCCACAAAGCAAAAACTCTGGGGATAAACCCCCTGAAAAAGCCAGGTCTAACACAACTCATGATAAGATTGTAAAATAAGCAGAGGTAACGATTGGGTATACAAAAATGATGAAATGTTTACTGGCGGGGCAAAGAATACATACACATGATTTTTTTCATTATTAAACCAGTGTACTAGCACTATGCCTGTGAGTTTTGACGTTACGAACTGTTAGAAAATAACATATATTGCAAAACATTTAAGGAAAATTATGACAGGCTGAAAACTCAGGGTAGTCCTTAAAGGAACAGGAAAGATTATAACTGAGTAGTCCAGTGCTCCACTATGTTTAAGCCTGTGTGTAAGCTATTAGTGTGAAGTATCCACTCAAGTTCCTCTTTATTGAGTAGTGAGGTCATATCTGCACCTCTAGGTGGGGACTTTACCACAGTGATCACTTACCAGCGTAGATCATTCTCTGTGTGTCCATTGAGTTCAAAGTGGTCCAACAGTGATACTTTGCTGATTTTGCATCAAATGTGGCTCATTCATTCATTGTTATAAATACCTTTAGCACAACCGCTGGCTTGCAAGGGATAACAAAATCCACCCCAATAGTTCTAGTGGGTAGTTTCTTGTCTATTTGTCTCCCTTCTTCCTTTTTTCCATTCTCCTACTACCCTACTCCCCTCTCACTTCTGCCTATTCTCATATCATTTAAAGAAACAAAAGAGAGAGTTAGGCCGTTCTTGTCCCAATATAAAACTGAAATAACCGACTAAGACGGTCCATTGGAGAGTGACAAGATCAACTAGGTAGTGTCTAACACCACAAGGTTTGTTTAAAGGAACCCTCACACACCAACCTGGTTGGTGTCATGCTTCATCATTGGGTTTCTAGTTGGGCAGCCGAATGCTACCCAAGTGTGCTGCAACATCTGCTTACAGTGGAGCAGGTTTTTTGTGTTTTTTTATGTGATGGTGTTGGGAGTGAAGTGGCGTTAAAAATACCTCTGGAAAACTCACTAATCAATACTTTATTCCCAGTGACCCAGGGTATGTTTAAAAATGAGGAGATGGATAATGTGTCAGAACTACAGATATGTGTCTGGATTATCCTTTGGTCAACATCTTTCAGCTCTCGAAAAATTAAGGAGCTTTCTTCAGGACCTCTCTATACTGACTAATGTGAAAAGGTGAGAAAGTGAGTGGTAAATTAGAGCCACATGTTTAATGCATTTTTACACAATCGCTAAGGTGTGCTTATCATGCTTAGATGGACTAACTATGAGTCCCAATCCATCAGTGGTAAAATACCTGTGGAGAAAGAATGACAGGACAATACAACATATAACACATAGAAATGTTCTTGTAGTTTGTGCAGAATGAGGGTTGGGAGCACAATGCCTCACAGTCCCAGCACAGTTTGCCCCTTTGCATCCTGGTAAATGCAGTTCACAGTTCAAACGTACTTCAAAATTAGTTGGAGTTTTTCACCAAAGTTGGTGCGGACATTGCTGTATATCTCTGGATATGTGTTTCTGGGTTGAGCCCGTCTTCAGTAGAGAGCTGTGGTATTAGAGAGCAAAGAAAACTCATCTGGGGTTGCTGGAAATGCTGCCAAGTTTCTCTCAGGTCACAGTACCACTCACAGGCACACAGGTGCATCTCCAAAGCTCATCAGCTTGCTGGCTCAAGGGAGCCTTTTGAATAGAATGGGGGTCGGCAGCACACTGCCTCACAGTCCCAGCACAGTTCGCCCCTTTGCATCCTGGTAAAGGCAGTTCACAGTTCAAACTTACTTCAAAATTAGCTGGAGTTTTCCACCAAAGTTGGTTCAGACATTGCTGTATATCTCTAGACACGTGTTTCTGGGTTGACCCCGTCTTCAGTAGAGAGGAGCAGTATTAGAGAGCAAAGAAAAATTATCTGGAGATGCACCTGTGTGCCTGTGAGTGGCACTGTGACCTGAGAGGAACTTGGCAGCATTTCCAGCAACCCCAGAGCTCTCTAAAACTGCTTCACTCTACTGATGAAGGGCTCAACCCAGAAACACGTGTCTAGAGATATACAGCAATGCCTGCACCAACTTTGGTGAAAAACTCCAGCTATTTCTAAAGTAAGTTTGAACTGTGTACTGCAGTTACCATGATGCAAAGGGGCGAACTGTGCTGGGACTGTGTGGCAGTGTGCTCCCAACCCCCATTCTGTTTAAAAGGCTTCCTTGATCCAGCAAGCTGACGAGCTTTGGAGATGCACCTGTGTGTCTGTGAGTGGTACTGTGACCTGAGAAGAACTTGGCAGCATTTCCAGCAACCCCAGATGATTATTCTCTGCTCTCTAAAACTGCTGCTCTCTACTTATGAAGGGCTCATCCCAAAAACACGTGTCTAGAGATATAGTTCAAGTTCAAGTTAAAAAATGTGTATAGCGCACTACTCACCCAGAGGGTCTCAAGGCGCTTGAGGGAGGGGGGTACTCTACTTATCGAATATCCAAGTTTTGAGTTGTTTTCTGAAGGAGAGGTGGTTCTGTGTAAGGCGGAGGTGGGTGGGGAGAGAATTCCAAGTCTTGGCCGCTAGGAAGGAGAAGGATCTACCCCCATGGTGGATCTATGGATGCGCGGAATTGCGGCTAGGGCTTGATTGGATGGCCGTAGTTGTCGGGTGGGGGTGTAAAAGGACAGTCGCGTGTTGAGGCATTCGGGTCCTAGGTCGTAGAGGGCTTTGTGTGCGTTGGTGAGGAGACGGAACACTATTCTCTTATTTACAGGGAGCCAGTGGAGGTCTTTCAGGTGACCGGAAATGTGATCTTGGCCAGGGATGTCTAGTATGAGTCTGGCTGAGGTGTTTTGGATGCGTTGGAGTTTTTTCTGTAGTTTGGCTGTGGTTCCGGCGTAAAGGGTGTTTCCGTAATCCAGTCGGCTTGTGACCAGTGCGTGGGTGACCGTTTTTCTTGTTTCGGTGGGGATCCAACGGAAGATTTTTTTGAGCATGCGTAGGATGTTGAAACATGATGATGAGACGGCGTTGACTTGTCTGGTCATTGAGAAGGAGGAGTCCAGGATGAAGCCCAGGTTACGTGCGTGGTCCGTTGGTATGGGTGCGTTTCCGAGGGCCGGTGGCCACCATGAGTCGTCCCAAGCGGAGGGGGATGATCCTAAAATGAGGATTTCCATTTTGTCTGAGTTCAGTTTTAGACGGCTGTTCTTCATCCACTCGGCTACTTCTTTCATCCCTTCATGAAGGTTTGTTTTGGCGGTGTTTGGGTCTTTGGTAAGGGAGAGGATCAGCTGGGTGTCGTCTGCGTATGAGATGATGTTGAGGTTGTGTTGGCGTGCGATGGATGCGAGGGGACTCATGTATACGTTGAAGAGGGTGGGACTGAGTGTTGATCCTTGTGGTACGCCACAGATGACTTCAGTGGCCACTGATCTAAAAGGGGGGAGGCGGACTCTCTGGGTTCTTCCGGCGAGGAACGAGATGATCCAGTCCAATGCTTTTCCTTGTATTCCGATGTTGCTGAGGCGTTGTATGAAGGTGCTATGACAGACAGTGTCGAAGGCTGCGGAGAGGTCAAGTAGGATGAGGGCAACTGTTTCTCCGTTGTCCAGTAGTGTTCGAATGTCGTCAGTTGCTGCGATGAGGGCGGTTTCGGTGCTGTGTTTGGCTCGGACCCCGGACTGTGAGGGGTCGAGGGATTTGTTGGATACGAGGAAGGCGGCGAGTTGACTGTTGACAGCTTTCTCAATGACTTTGGCAGGGAATGGGAGGAGCGAGATGGGGCGGTAGTTCTTGAGTTCAGTGGGGTCTGCTGTGGGTTTCTTCAGAAGGGCGCTGAGTTCGGCACGTTTCCAGCTTTCCTGGAAGGTAGCAGAGTTGAGGGAGCAGTTGATGACGTCTCGGAGATGGGGTGCGATGATGGAGTCTGCTTTGTTGAAGATGTGGTGGGGCATGGGTCGGTTGGCGATCCTGAGTGGATGGAGTTCATCAGGCGGATGGTGTCTTCTGTGGTGATTGGGTTCCAGGCGCAAAGGTTGTTAGAAGGGGGTTTTGGTTCGGATGTGAGTGGAGTGGACTGGTCTCCGGACTGGTTTTCAAAGCTCATATGTATGTCGGCGATTTTGTTGTGGAAGAATGAGGCTAGGGAGTCGCAGAGGTCTTGGGAGGGAGTGATGTCGTTGGTGCCGGCGGTGGGGTTGGTAAATTCTTTGACGATGTTGAATAGTTCCTTGCTGTTGTGGGCGTTGTTGTCAAGTCGATCCTTGAATGCTGATTTCTTGGTGGATCGGATCAATTGGTGGTGTTTGCTGGTGGCGTTCTTGAAGGTGGTCAGGTTGTCAGTGGTGGGGTTTTTTCTCCAGGCTTTCTCGAGGGTGCGACAGAACTTCTTGGACTTCTTAAGGTCATCGTTGAACCAGATGGCTTTTTTGCTATCTTGCTTGATTTGATGGTTTTTCAAGGGTGCTAGTTCGTTGGCACTGTGGGTGATCCATTGTGTGAGTTTGGTGGCTGCTTGGTTTGGGTCCAGTGATTTAGCAGGAGGGTTTTGGTGGAGCGATGTGAAGAGCTGGTCGGTGGTAATTTTGTTCCAGTTTCTTCGGGGGCCTGGATGTGGGAGGTTGTGGGTTGTGGTCTTTTTGTAATTGAAGTGAACGCAGCTGTGGTCCGTCCAATGGAGAGCTGTGGCGTGGTTGAAGGAGATGTGCTTGCTGGAGGTGAAGATTGGGTCGAGTGTGTGCCCAGCGTAGTGGGTGGGGGTGTCTACAAGTTGTTTGAGTCCGAGATTTGCGAGGTTGTCCAGAAGGGTGGTGGTGATGTTGTCGTTGTTCTTTTCCAGGTGGAAGTTGAGGTCTCCCAGTAGAATGTAGTCCTCGGAGGGGAGGGCGTGTGGGCTGATGAAGTCAGTGATATCTTCGCTGAATTGTGTGCGGGGTCCTGGTGGCCTGTAGATGAGGGTGCCTCTGAGTGTGGTCTTGGGGTCGGTGTGGATCTGGAAGTGAAGGTGTTCGGCGGTAGCGAGGTTGTCGTCGGAGCTGGTCGTGATGCAGATGGTGTTCTTGTGGACGATGGCGATGCCTCCTCCTATTTGGTTGGTGCGGTCCTTTCGGATGATCTTGTAGCTGTCCGGGATGGCTATGGCGATGTCGGGAGCTGATGAGGCGTTCATCCAGGTTTCCGTAAGAAAGGCGACGTCCGGCGATGTAGTGTCGAGGAGGTTCCAAAGGTCAATGGCGTGTCTGTGGATCGAACGGGTGTTGAGTAGGATGCATTTCAGGTGGTTAGTGTCGGAGTTCTGTTTGGAGTTAGTGGATTTGATGTGGGTCTTGATGCAGTAGAACTTGCAAGAGTGGCAGGTGAAGGGTCCATGGGTGTGTCCTGGGGTGGCTTGGTAGCAGTTTGGGAGTCGGCCGGGATTAAGTGCTGAGAGGGAAGCGGCGTCGTACGTTATGCGGGTGGAGAGGATTGTGCGGGGACCAGGGATTCTGGCGCTGGGCGCGGTCCAGGCGCGGACGGGCGTAGACGGGCTTACCTTTGGCGCACCATCGGTGTGCATGTGGCGCGTCCGCTGCACGTGAACGCTGCACGCAAAAGCATCTGTCATATGTAGATAGTGGAGGGGGGAGGGGTGAGGAAGGAGCAGCTGGGAGGCGGGAGCGGGGTGGAGAGCCGGGCTGGGAGGCACAACAACAACAACAAAATGGCAACGAGCCCAAAAGCGAAACAGGACGAGATTGGGGCACCACCTGAAATCGCTAAGAAATGGGCAGTGGCACCAGCACAATCAGGCACAAACAGCCAAAGCAGGCAAAGCGAGCAGTGCACAGCTCCAAAACAAATGCGGAGTAGTCTACCAGCACAGCGCTACAATGTCGATATCACCAGGCACAATACTTAAATACAAACAAATGCGGAGCAGTCTACCAGCGCAGCGCTACGATGTCGATATCACTAGGCACAATACTTAAATACAAACAAATGCGGAGCAGTCTACCAGCACAGCGCTACGATGTCGATATCACCAGGCACAATACTTAAATACAGCAAGCAGAGCGAGCAGTGCGATTCAGGCACAATAATTAAATACAGTAGGCAGAGCGAGCAGTGCGCAATTCGAGTTAATGGTAGTGAGCAGTCTGGCAGAAGCGCTACGATACCACTTCTTTTGAAGTATGGGGCCTATTAGGATGGTAGACGGACCTGCATCCGTCCGCCACCCCAGAGGAGGAGGGACCGTCTGCAGGGGCAGCGGCAGTCCCTCCGTGCTGATTAGGATGTGACCGCCACCCTGGCGGTCACATCCTGTACATTTAACATTGCGGCAGGTGCTGCTTGAAGCAGCACACGCCGCAATGTTGAAAAAACATGTTTTCCTTTGCGTGCACGAAGCTGCAGGCACCGTGTGGTGCCTGCCGCTTTGTGCACGCAAAGGTAGGGGGGTACCATAGGTACCCCCCATGTACACCCCACACCCCCCCCCTTCGCCCCTGGGGGCCCGCAACAGGCCCCCAAAGAAAAGTCTGTATGCCTTTCCACGGCGGAAATGCCGACGTGGAAAGGCATAGGACCGCCGACATCCTAATATGGCTGGCGGTGTCTGATAGACACCGCCAGCCATGTTAGAGCTTTTCCGCCGTGGTCGGAAGGCGACCGCGGAAGAAAAGCGGCGGATGGAAAGAAGATCCCCCAACCATCCGAATCTGGCGGGGGTCTTTTTTCAGTCCACAGCGGTTAATCCGCATCCTCCGGGCCGGCGGTGGCTTCCGCCGGCCCGGAAGATGCGGATTAACCGCAATCCTAATGAGCCCGTACGTTTGAACTGTGTACTGCATTTATCAGGATGCAAAGGGGTGAACTGTGCTGGGACTGTGAGGCAGTGTGCTCCCAACCCCCATTCTGTTTAAAAGGCTCCATTGAGACAGCAAGCCGACGAGCTTTGGAGATGCACCTGTGTGCCTGTGAGTGGTACTGTGACCTGAGAGGAACTTGGCAGCATTTCCAGCAACCCCAGATGATTTTTCTTTGCTCTTTAAAACTTCTGCTCTCTACTGGTGAAGGGCTCAACCCAAAAACATGTGTCTAGAGATATACAGCAATGTCTGCACCAACTTTGGTGAAAAACTCCAGCTATTTCTGAAGTAAGTTTGAAATGTGTACTGCATTTACCAGGATGCAAGGGGCGAACTGTGCTGGGACTGTGAGGCAGTGTGCTCCCAACCCCCATTCTGTTTAAAAGGCTCCCTTGAGCCAGCAAACTGACGAGCTTTGGCGATGCACCTGTGTGCCTGTGAGTGGTACTGTGACCTGAGAGGAACTTGGCAGCATTGCCAGCAACCCCAGATGATTTTTCTTTGCTCTGTAAAACTGCTGCTCTCTACTGTCGAAGAGTTCAACCCAGAAACACGTGTCTAGAGATATACAGCAATGTCTGCAACAACTTCGCAGAAAAACTCCAGCTATTTCTGAAGTAAGTTTGAACTGTGTACTGCATTTACCAGGATGCAAAGGGGCGAACTGTGCTGGGACTGTGCGGCAGTGTGCTCCCAAACCCCATTCTGTTTAAAAGGCTTTCTTGAGCCAGCAAGCTGATGAGCCTTGGAGCTGCACCTGTGTGCCTGTGAGTGGTACTGTGTCCTGAGAAGAACTTTATAACAAGAAACAATGTCCCACTAGGTATCAATAACAGAGACAATTCAGATTTTTGCATACAGTACGTATTGCAAGCAAGGAACACCAGGGAGTCTCAATACATTTTGTGAAAGGTTGTTAATCACCAGTTGCATTAAACACGGGAAGCACAGTTAAAGGCAGCACTGTACATGAAAAGCATCATGAAGCAACCCAAATAACACTTGGTGAAAATGTGATGACGCAGTGATAGTGACGACGCAAGTGAAAGTGAAAGACAGCGTGGTCGGCGCAAAGTGATAAAAACAATCAATTAAAGGCTTTCACATTGAATATATACAAATAGACAAGTTCAATTTGAAATGGTGATAAGCCTATTGGTAGTGCGCCGTGAAATCGCGCTGTTGTTGTCGATGGCGTTTCGATCCTCTATGATTCGGGATCCTCTTCAGGACAGGGTTGGCGTTGAATTAGGGTGCTGGAAATTAGGAGCACTAACTGGATCCAGGGGTCAGTCCTTCACAAGGTAGTGGGTCCGGTGCCTCGTATGCATTTAACGAGTGTTGTTTCAGGTAACTGTAGGGTGCCTGAGTCGCTGGAAGCTGAAAGTTACAGGTTGCGAGTCAAGGGATCACGCTTGGGGGTTAATAATTATCCGTTTAAGTCGGGAGCCTGGGTTAGTCTGGCAGCGGCTGCCGATTCAATCTTGGCGGTAGCGTCCCGCGCAGAGTAGCGGGTAGGAAGTTCTGAGAAGAACTTGGCAGCATTTCCAGCAACCCCAAATGATTTTTCTTTGCTCTATAAAACTGCTGCTCTCTACTGTTGAAGGGCTTAACCGAGAAACACTTGTCTAGAGATATACAGCAATGTCTGCACCAACTTTGGTGAAAACCTCCAGCTACTTCTGAAGTAAGTTTGAACTGTGTACTGCATTTACCAGGATGCAAAGGGGCGAACTGTGCTGGGACTGTGAGGCAGTGTGCTCCTAACCCCCATTCTGTTTAAAAGGCTCCCTTGAGCCAGCAAGCTGACAAGCTTTGGAGATGCACCTGTGTGCCTGTGAGTGGTACTGTGACCTGAGAGGAACTTGGCAGCATTTCCAGCAACCCCAGATGATTTTTCTTTGCTCTCTAAAACTGCTGCTCTCTACTGATGAAGGGCTCAACCCAGAAACACGTGTCTAGAGATATACAGCAATGTCTGCACCAACTTTGGTGAAAAACCCCAGCTATTTCTGAAGTAAGTTTGAACTGTGTACTGCATTTACCAGGATGCAAAGGGGCGAACTGTGCTGGGACTGTGAAGCAGTGTGTTCCCAACCCCCATTCTGTTTAAAAGGCTCCCTTGAGCCAGCAAGCTGGTGAGCTTTGGAGATGCACCTGTGTGCCTGTGAGTGGTAGTGTGACCTGAGAGGAACTTGGCAGCATTTCCAGCAACCCAGATTATTTTTCTTTGCTCTCTAAATCTGCTGCTCTCTACTGATGAAGGGCTCAACCCAGAAACACGTGTCTAGAGAGATACAGCAATGTCTGCACCAACTTTTGTGAAAAACTCCAGCTATTTCTGAAGTAAGTTTGAACTGTGTGCTGCATTTACCAGGATGCAAAAGGATGAACTGTGCTGGGACTGTGAGGCAGTGTGCTCCCAACCCCCATTCTGCTTGTGGTTTGAGTTGTAAATTCCATACTTGTCTCCCCCAAGTGGTGATAGAAACAATCAGTGTCACTCATACGTGCGTAGACACTCATACATATGAGCAATTGTACAGTTAAACAGAATTTAAACCATGCTTACTCGCAATACATGTGAGCATGATTGTGGTGTGGTCAGGTCATTGGTTCATGCTGCACCCTGAGTCCACTGCCGCAGTGAAGAAAAGTGATGTTTGTTCGCTTGAAAACTAGCATGCTTGTGGCAAAAATGGGTGAACATGTCAGTGTAATCTATTCTGTACCACGTGGATTAACGGCTATTGGTAACGCTATAGTTAAGGTTACTAATGATCGCATTATTGGGCCGTAATGCTTGAGCCACATACAATTGTGAAACAAAAAATGTGGGAATATCTCCAATGTATTTACATATTTCATGGTATTTCAATGGCCATACGGTTCCAGGGAGGGGAGAGCTTCTATTAGGTACTTTGGATGAGGGTAAAAAACAAGCGGAGATGAGAAAGTTCTCTGGAGAGAGATACAGAAGGGAGAATCTGTTTACCACTAGTGGGATCTGTAAGGAAAATTCGTATTTAGTCTCGGTGCTCGCCCTTGTATCAACCTACTCCGGTGTCCTCTGGAACTGGATGGGTCTTGAGGATGGGAGCCAGCATCTTTATGAATGAGGCAGGGCGGGAGCATTTCCTGGTAATTGGCATCATGTGTGCGTGGAAACACTAGGCCGCTGACCTGCACTGCGTGAAGGGCGCGCAGTGCACAGGAACGTATGATCACTGGAAAAATCAGGACGTAGATGACTCAACTAACGCTACCTGCCCGTGAGGCTGCTGATGCACAAACCACATGCACAAGGGTCTCTGCGTGAAAAGAAACGCTGGGATGCTGACCTGTGCTGCTTGTTGTGCGTCCACGATCTCGTGAAGTATATGCCTAGAATGTAGGTGCCTATGAGTGTGACCGATTATGCCCCAAAGTGCAAAGAGTGCCGAATGTGCATTAAAGGAAGTCCAACAACCACTGTGCCGCCATTGAATGAAAAAGGAACTAATGGGCCGATAACGTATTCTACTTGATGTGAGAGCAAATACATCCTAATCAAAGAGCCGACTGTGCAACATATATTGCTGCCAGGAAGTTCCACTATGTTATCCTAAAGTCCTGCGTTCGTCCAGAAGTCTATGAAGATGGATACAAAGAATACAAATTGTTTTTAATAGCTTTTGATAGCTAGTGTTCCAATAAGTCACAGGGAGCACTTGAGATGTTCTTCCTATATTGTGGGGCTTATTGAAAGCATTCATGTATAATCAGATAACAAGGTTCAGTTTTTGCCTGAGGTGTATAGGGAGACACAGTTGTGATTCATCTACTTCTGTCTGGTGTTTCTATCTGCTTAGACTGTTCCACGGTATATTGTCATTCAAACCCCCCTGAAAAGAAGAACCTTCATAGGTTTCTTTGTAGTTTTCATGTAGTTTATTAATTCAACAGCTTCCCAGCCGAGAGTGCTTCTTCCACATCAATACCTCTCTTCTAACTGTTCCTCATAGAACATTCCTTCACTTCCATTCTACATGTAGCTAAGTAACAAGGCTTTGACATAGACAAGTAGACATCTCTACATATCTCCCTTCTATACAATATAACAAACATATATAAATATACAATAGTAATTAAGCAAGGAGGAAAAAAAAGTACTAATGTCAAATTTGTTCACTAAAAATATAGAAGGTAAACATAAGAATCTATATCTTATATTCTGCAGATATTTTCTAAGAAATATTCTATGGTCTACACACTTTACAAACATTTCCTAAACTTCAAATTGTATCATCTTCCAAGATTACAACATTGGATTTTACATTTTTAACTTGAAAAAGTCCAATATTTTTGCTTTCACACTTACAAATCCATTCATTTTTCCATACTACGACCCAATCACACACTTGAATAAACACTTGTTTTACTCCTTTTCTGGAATTGTATACACTTTTCATATTTTCTTGACCTTCTTCAACTTTTTCCAACATTTGATCACGATCAATCCATATTTTTTCTTTCTTACCCAACCAAACAGGACATTCTTTTTTTCCTGGTTCTCTTCTCTTAAGATACACAAAAGGAGCTATTCCAGTACTAGAATGGGGCGTAATTCTATGCATTCACATAATTTTCCTTAACTCTTGCCTCAAGGACAATCCATTTGCAAGAGACAATTGTATATTTTCCATTATAATTCGATTAACTCTTTCTACCAAACCATTTGCTTGAGGTCTAAAAAAAGCTACTTTCTCATGAGTAATACCCATCCTTTCGAGATAACTCACCATCTCCCTTGAAACAAACTGTACTCCATTGTCAGTTACTATACTAGCTGGTATTCCATCCTCAAAAAAAATCTTTTCAAGAAACCTTAAAACGTTATTAGTATTGATTTCTCCCATGGTTTCCACCACAAACCACATAGAATGATAATCAACTAAGACAAGAATAAACCTATATTTCAGTCCTAACTTATTAACTGGTCCAATAAAATCCATAGATCATTTTTCCCATGGTCTTTAAGGAAATTTCGTGCATTCCAAGGAGGTTGACGTACAACTTTGGATTTATCACTATTCAAGCACAATTGACAGTCCTTCACCAAAGCCTCAACTTCACTGTCAACTCCAGGCCACCAGAAAGATTCTTTAACTCTTCGTTTCGGCATTCCCTGACCTGGATGACCTTCATGAATAATCTCAAGAATATGTTTCCTTGCTCCTCTAGGAGGTACAATTTGCCATCTCCTCATAATATTTCCATTGCTTAGACTCAATTCTTCCCTGACTTAAATAAATGCCACTAGTTCCAAATCTTTGTTATCATTAAAATTCCAGCCTTCAACGATTTTGGATTCCACCTTCTTCAATACAGAATCACTTTCCATAGCCTTGCTCCATTCCTCAGACAACAAAGCAATGACTCCAGTGTTGCCACCAATGTCACCATATATATCACCACAAACTTCATTAGACTCTATATCCAAAGGCATCCTCGATAAATAATCGGCAAGCACATTTTTCTTTCCTTTAACGTATTCAACTTCATAATTGAATTCCATAACAGATAGTAACCATCTAGAAATTCTTGGAGTTATGTTCCCTTCCAATCCTCTTCCACCTTTGAAAATGTACAATAATGGTTTATGATCACTACGGATTCTGAAAGGAAGACCCCATAAATACAACTTAAAGTGACACATTCCCCAGCAGCACACCAAAGCTTCCCTCTCAATTACTGAATAAGATCTTTCTGCACCCTGTAATTTTCTCGAGGCAAAACCAATGATTTGTTCTTCACCATCAACCACTTGTGATAATACTGCCCCAACACCAACACCACTAGCATCAGTAGTTAAAAAAATGTTTCCACTAACATCAAAACGTCCTAATTTAGGTGTTTCAGATACTCTCTTTTTTATAAGTTCAAAAGCCTTCTTACACTCAATAGACCATTCAAAGAGAACATTTTTTTTCATAATTTCTCTTAAAGGTTCAACAATTTCAGTAAAACTGTTTAGATATTTTGAGCAATACTCTGCTAATCCTTAAAAAGATTGAAGTTCATCCTTATTCGTTGGTTCAGGTGCCATTGTAATTGCTTAAATAATACTTTACTTGGGTCGTATACCTTCTGAACTCACTTCATGTCCCAAATAATCAACTTTTGTCTTTCTCAATTGAAATTTTTCTCTATTTATCGTCATATTATGTTTCTCCAGTCTTGTCATTACCTCCTCAAATAATGTATCATGGTCAAAATAATCATTTCCAGCAATTAAAATGTATTCTTGGAAACAACAAATCTTCTTCATGTCTCCAAAAATATTTTTCATTGCTCTTTGAAAAATGGCTGATGCCGACACCACACCAAAAGGCATCCTCTTGTACCTAAATGCACCAAGAGGTGTGGCAAAGGAAGTTAAATGCCTCAATGACTCATGCAATTTTCATTTGATGATGCGCCGCAGACATATCTAGAACACAAAAAATATGCCCATCACCCATGGTTGACAACATTTCTTATATATTAGGCAGTGGCTCTCTATCTACCCAAATGTTCTTGTTGAGATCGCGCAAGTCTATACAAAGACTATTTTTTTTCCATCCTTTGGGGCAATCACAATCTGAAGCAACCATTCGGAGGCTTCGATCAGTTCAATGATCCCTTGCTTCAATAAATTATCAATTCCTTGACGCAAGGGTTCCAACATTAAATTTGGTACATTTCTTATTTTATGAACAACGGATGTAGCATTTTCTTTTAAAATAATCTTATGCGAAAATCCCTTCAATAGTCCTAACCTTGAACTAAAAACATTAGGATATCTTTCAAACAACTTATTATAATCACATATATCTTGAACAGCTGTCTTTTCTAGAACCATAACAGAATCTTTGGCATTTGGGTCAATAATGATGTTTAAATCTCTCTGATGGCCCCATCCAATGAGATCAGACCCAAAATCAGTAATATATACTCTGCCTCTGACTGCTTCACTTTTAAATTTTAAAGTCATCCAACACATTCCCAAAATATCTATTCTTTTCCCTGCATACCCCACTGCACGAATATCAGGACTGTATATAATTGGACCACTTTCCTTGGACCAATTACTTTCAAAAGAACATCTCTATAACAGAAATCGACTCCCTCAAATATCATAATCTGGAATACCTGTCAGCCAACATCAAAATGTCTGACAACAAAAGACTTCACTGTCACCTCCTCTACAGACCACCAGGAAACAATACTATCTTTGGTGAACAGCTGGCCGACCTGATCTTGCACTGCTCACTCTCAATCCTAGATGACATCATATCCCATGAGGAAGCAATCACCATCGTTCGCTCCCTCCCGCTCGACTGGTCAGACCATCATCTCATCCTCTTCCACATCAATCAAAAAACACATCAAATTCCTAGCAGGAATGATCACTTCCACCTGAGACAGATCCCCTTGGAAGAACTAGAAG
The DNA here is from genome assembly GCF_964263255.1 of Lissotriton vulgaris. Classification (NCBI taxonomy): domain Eukaryota; kingdom Metazoa; phylum Chordata; class Amphibia; order Caudata; family Salamandridae; genus Lissotriton; species Lissotriton vulgaris. Next base: position 493,423,483 of record NC_141696.1, read on the forward strand.
AAAGACTGAGCTCTCTCTTCCCCCCCAATGAAGACGAAAGCTCCACTGTAGAACTTACCACCCAATATAACGAGGCCCTAACTGACATGTTGGACAAAATATCACAGTTGAAACAAAAAAAGAGCAAGACCCTACCATCGAGATCGTGGTTCAACTCTGAACTAAATGTGGAAAGAAGACAGCTAAGAGCAACTGAACGACTCTGGCACAATAACCCCTCGTCAACTCACCTCGAACTACTCAAAACAAAACGTAGGATGTATAACAAGCACATCGCGCACGAAAAATCCTCCTTCTTTTGCGACGCACTGAACATTGCAAAAAACCGACCCAAAGAACTCTTCAACATTATCAGAAAACAAACATCTAAACCAACTCCGGCTGCGATTCCGGCCTCCAAAGATCTATGCAACAAATTTGCTAATTTCATCAGCAAAACAATTCTAAAGATTGAGATCTCACTGACAGACCACTCACCTCCATCAAAGACAGGCCCACTACTCACCAAAGAAGATACAAACCCACCTATCCAACCTACCTACAACTGGCTAACCTTTACTCCCACTACTGTAACTGAAATTATTGAACTAACCACCGGATCCAAACCCTCATCGCACTCTGAAGATCCCCTCCCTGCTCAACTGGCAAAACAACTCAAATACTCCTTAGCCCCCACCTGGACTGGGATCATAAACAGCTCCCTGGAAACAGGAATCATACCTGACTGCCTCAAAATAGGCCAGGTAACACCACTAATAAAAAAGGCTGGTGCTGACCCCAACGATCTTAGCAACTACAGACCTTTCTCCAATCTTCCATTCCTAGCAAAATTACTAGAAAAATGTGTTCTCCGTCAACTCACCCACCACATGGACATTAACAACCTCCTCAACCCACACCAATCAGGCTTCAGAAAAGGATGTAGCACAGAGACTGCCATCCTAAATGTCATAGATGATGTGCACAAATCACTGGATAAGAACCGCTGCTGTCTACTCTTACTCCTGGACCTTTCGGCGGCCTTTGACACGGTCGACCACAAACTACTCATCAACACTCTCATTGATAGGGTAGGAGCCAATGGGGTGGTTGCACAGTGGTTCACCTCCTTCCTACAAAACCGATCTCAAAGAATGAAAATAGGAAACTCCACGTCCGACCTACACCCTATAACCAGAGGTGTCCCCCAAAGCTCAATGCTATCACCCGCACTATTCAACCTCTACATGGAGTCACTCACCATCATACTCAAAAAAGCCAACATTCCCTTCCATCTCTATGCTGACGACACCCAGATATACCTAGAAGCCTCCTCCCGAGCAGACATGCAAAGATTAAACATCACCCTAAGAGAAGTACAAAAGTGGCTGTCTCGTAACCATCTGAAACTAAATCTGAAATTCTTCTCCTAGCCAGCAAGGCAAAGACCCCGCAAATCATGGAATGGTTAAAGGCTATTGATGCTCTAGACTGCACTCTGATCCCAGCAGACTCAGTGAAGTCATTGGGTATCTCTCTGGACCCTAACTTGGATATAATTAAACACATCAAGAGCACCGCAAAAGGTGCCTTCTTCAACCTATAGCTACTAAGTAAAATCAAACCCTTCATCCCACCAACGGACCTCAAACAAGCCACGCAGTCCCTTGTCCTATCCAGATTAGACTACGGGATCGCCACCCTCACAGGCATGGCTAAACTTCACCTGGCTCCACTAAGAACAACACTAAATGCAGCAGCCAGAATGGTGTCAGGAGTGAAGAAATATGAACACATCACCCCCGTGCTAACTGAACTCAAGTGGCTCCCAGTAGAATTGCGAGCCAATTTCAGAACCGCCTGCCTCACACACAAAGCTCTACACACTGGCAAACCCACCTATCTAGCTGCCAAACTCAAGAAAGCGGGACAGACAAGAAACCTCAGAAGCACCAACTCTCTGCTTCTCATCCCTCCGAGAACCTGCAAACAAAAGACTCTATCTAGGTCCTTCACCGGAAATGCACCTAAAATCTGGAATGCCATTCCCATACATATTAGGACGAACTCTTCCTACAGAGCCTTCAAGAGCCAGCTCAAAACGCTCTTCCTCAATCAAATCCTCACAAAGTAACAACGGATCTTCTTTAACTCCCGACCACAAGACAAAAGACCCAGCAACTACGTTAAAGCCACTCCGGACATCACTTCCCCTATATTCGGAACATTACTCCCCCTCACCTGAACATCAAACTCTCAACTTTGCTTCGATTACTACCAGACGATTACAGATCAAGGATCCTCCTTAGACCTTAGTCTCACTATTTACCTGGTCACTCTTGGTGTAATAATCTGTTTATAACAATGTTGTAAAGCGCTCCGATACCTCCGGGTCTGGCTAGTGCTATAGAAAACTCCAAAATAAATAAATAAATATAAACTCCCAGAATATGCCAATACTCTTATCTCCTTTTCATCCATTGTGCTTTTCACGTGTGGGGTCGAATCCCATCCTCAACGCCATGAAAAGAAGAGCCTTCATAGGTTTCTTTGTAGTTTTCATGTAGTTTATTAATTCAACAGCATCTCAGCAGGGAGAGCTTCTTCCACATCAATACCTCTCTTCTAACTGTTCCTCATAGAACCTTCCTTCACATCCATTCTACATGTAGCTAAGTAACAAGGCTATGACATAGGCAAGTAGACATATCTACACCGCCATATGGATGGATAAACAATAAATCCAACGTTGTTCTTTTTCTAGCAGTTGTTGTTGGATGTCACTACTGCCAACTTTCAAATGTTCAATCTCTACCCATTCCATATACTTCGTGGTGTGACCTTTTTCAAGGAAATGGTTTGTCATGCGGGTTGTATTTCGTTTGCAACGGATCGTGCTTCTGTGTTCACATATTCTTGTCTTTACTTTTCGACTAGTCATACCAACATTTCTGAACCCACATGGGCACGTAATGAGGTAGATGGCGTTGTCTGTGTTGCAATTTGTATGTGTGCAAATCTCCCACACTTTACCTGGTTCAAGATTGAGAGTTTTGTTTGGTTTGGTTAAATGGCACACGCTGCAGTCTCCACCACAAGGGTAGTTTCCAGTGATCCTTGGGAGGCCCCATGCGTTATATATGGTATTTTTTGGTTGCACCAGTTGTTGTGGTCTTGTATGTACTAGACTGTCTTTCAGACTTCTGCCTTTCCTGTAAGAAAACATTGTTTTTTCCCATTGTTGTTTTCCAGTATTGAGTATTTTCCAGTGCTTTTGAACAATTTTGGCCACTTGGCATGAAACAGGATTGTATGTGGTCATACAGGTTAATGGTATTGTGGTTTCCCCTTTGGGGTTCTTTTCTAATAGGCTCTGTCTGTTTTGATTGCGGGCTCTTTTCTTAGCCTTGTTGGTGATCTTTTCAGGGTACCCACGTGTGAGGAGGAACAGGACCGGAAAAGTAACCATTCAGAGGGCATCATAAGGAGTTGGATTCCTTACTGTCCTGATGAGGGCGAGGACGCTGATGACTCAACTTACACCATACGAAGGACTCTTTCCCCCAAAATAACCCAGAATCTTCTCCCCGCCCCACAGCAAACCAGATCTGAACCAAAGCGGTTGTTCGAGGAGGCAGGCCGCCGCGAAAAGGCCAATCAGAGAGCCCCAAGGTCAGGGAAGGCAGATAAAGCAGGAAGCAACAACAGTTGGTGCGCCCGCTGGGACTGGATCTTCAACGCCGGAAGAAGACGCCAACCACGCAAAGGACGCCACGGACGAATCCTCGGACTTCAGCGAAGGAGCTGAGGACGTCACAACGACGCAAGAGGACCCGGAGGAGACTTCCGCCGAAAAACCAGAGGATCCCGATATTTGGTCGTAAGATTGGTGGAGCCCGGGGGACATGCACGAGCCGCCACAACTCAGGAGAGTTGTGGCAGACAGTGGTACGTAGCCGGCACCTCACACTCAGGGACGGGAGTGGGTGGGGAGACTGGGGGGGGTTGGAGGCAGGGAGGGAAACCGGGCACTGTTTTGTTTCTCTCTTAGCACCTTTTTATGCCCCCTCCTTCTTCCCACAGTGTAAACGGGACCCTGAATTACGCTCGCCAGACCTGACAAAGCACTAGCTAAATAGCCTGCTTCCGTAGAAATCCCTCTCTCACAATGTCTATGACTTTAGCGCACGGTGTGGTGACCGATTAGAGAAACCTTAAGAAACTAGAATCAAACGGTGACTCCTGTTCTCTTTTCTTTCGAGTGACGCAGTACCCCGCAGGAGCCTACCACCAAGAGCACCACGATTCCTGAGACCACCTGACACCCTGCTGGAGGAAGACCCTGGAGAACGACGCCGCAAACTGCCTTTCGTTCATTTAAGCCCAAAGACAATCTCTTCCCATCTTACCCTATTCACAAAAGGGTGTAAATCTACACAATAAACCTACAATATTCACCCATACGGCCTCCTCCCTCCGACACCACGTTGTCGTAGTTTCATAGTTAGGCCTTGGGCTTGCTGTTTGAAATCCGCTACGTTGCTACAATTTCTGCGTAGTCTCAAGTACTGCCCATAAGGTAAGTTCTCCCCTAATGTTCACGGATGAAAGCACATTTTTAGCAGTTTCTTTGAAGTTAGTTTTTGTCTCCAGTTTCCCATTAACGCTGGTGATGTCGAGGTCCAGGAATGTAATACTCCTTCTGCTGATAGTGCTGGTAAATTTCAGATTTGTGTTGCATCCGTTTATCCAGATTAAGAAAGCATTGAGGGATATTTCTGACCCTTCCCAGATTAAGAATACATCATCAATGTATCTGTTGTAAAAACGGATGTATTGTGACAGCGATGTGCCTGAATCAAACAGGTAAGTTTTTTCTAAGTTAAAAACGTAAAACCCTGCCACACTTGGGGCGAAAGTGCTGCCCATTGAAGTGCCGTACCTTTGCAGGTATAGTTGCCCTTCATATTCAAAATAGTGCGCCTTTAGTGCTAGCTATGCGCATTTCAGGATGAATGATTTATTTATTTTATTTATTTATTTGGAAAGTTTTATAGAGCGCGAACAAGACCCTTGCGGGTATCAGAGCGCGAACAATAAAGGTGTATGGGCATATCAAACAATAAAAGTAATCAGGCCCATAAGAATAACATCAAAAAGCTTAATAAATGAGCAAAAGGACAGATCAAACATTAAGAATGAACAGGACCACAAAGAATGGCAGCAAAGACAATCACAGATAGAAGGGCAAATCAGATAAGGTGCAAAACTGGACCGGTCGGTTTTGAAGGAAGATGGTAATACATTGAAGATGAGAATGTCACAATAAGTGGAACAAAACTGTACATATAAAAGTCAAGCATTAGATTGGTAGGTAAGAAGAATGGAATAGGGGTTCTCCAAAGTCATGTGAGGCTATGTTTACGTAAATTTAGCCATAAGGATGCCTTTTACTTCCTGTTTGAAGGAAGAGTTGGAGGGGTTCAGTCTTATTTCTGGTGGCAGGACATTCCATATCCTAGGTGCCATTCCTGAGAAGGAACTACTATAAGTTTTTTTCTTATTGAAGTTTTGTGGTTTCAAAAGGAGGTTTTTCGCACTTCTTGTTGATCTTGACCCTCCAGATATTGTGAGTTTTTGTGTGAGATAGCTGGGTGCACTATGATGTAGGGCCTTGTGCATCATGCAAGCTATTTTCAGGTGGATTCTGTCTTCAAATGGCAGCCAGTTTAAAGATTTTAGATCCGGGGAGATGTGGGCCCTTTTTTCGAGCCAGTGATGAGACTCGTTGCCGCGTTGGTGGAGGCTCTTAGAGGAGCTGTAGTGGCTTTGGGGAGACCGCATAACGAGACACTCCCATAGTCCAGCCGAGGTAAAACTGGAGCCTAAACCGCTAACTTGAAGTCATTGGGAGGTAGGAAGGGTTTTAGCTTCCTTAGTGTATTGATCTGAAAGTTTGCTCCCTTCGTTGCATTACTAATATGCTTCTGCATATTGAGGTTACAGTCCAAAGTTATACCCAGTGATTTCGCCGAATTCACAATGGTTGGTTGAACATCGAGTGCTGTGAGGTGTTTCATCAAATTGGGCATAGTGGGGACTTTGGCGGGTGGAGCAATAAGGAGGAATTCAGTTTTTAAAGCGTTCAGTTTGAGGTGATTCACTGCCAGCCATGATTTGGTGGTCTTAAGAGTGTTGTTGAGTAAACTAATGTCGACCAAGGTGTTGATCTTGAGGTAGAGTTGGGTATCGTCTGCATACATATGGAATTGCACGTTGGATGTTTGTAACAGATCGGGGAGTGGTTCCATGAAGAGGTTGAAGAGTGTAGGGGATAACGAGGAACCTTGTGGGACTCCTAGCATAACAGGAACTGGTTTGGACAGTGTGAAGTTGACCTTGAATTTTTGAGTCCGGTTATGCAGAAAAGAGGTAAACCAGTTGAGCACTGGTCCTGAAAAACCCATTCTGTGTTTCAACAGATCTATCAAGTGTTCGTGTTTGACAGTGTCGAACGCTGAGGAAAGGTTTAATAGGATGAGGAGACATGCTTTGTTATGATCAAGTAGTCGAAGTGCATCATCAATGATGTGTGTTATGGCTGATTCCATGCTGTGATTTGCGCGGAAGCCGAATTGGTGTTTATTTAGGAGGTTGAAGTGGTCGATATGTTTTGTCAGTTGGTGATGAACACATTTTTCCAGAGGTTTGGCCAGGGTGGGAATATTGGAGATTGGCCGGTAGTTGTTGAGGTCCGTGGGGTCAGCTGTGGGTTTCTCAAGGTTGGGAGACACTTGCCCTACCTTTAGGGAGTCCGGGATGCAGCCTTGTTGAAGTGAACTGTTGATGATCTTAGTCCATATGGGTAGTAGCATAGGTGTAAGATCTTTAACCGCATTTGCGGGGAGAGGGTCAGTGAGGTGATTGGAAGGCTTCAGAGCATTGAGAAATTTGCCTATAGCTTCTTCAGAAAAGGAGTAAAAGTATGACCATGTTGCGTTGTTTTTCAAGGTAAACTTTGATGGGATTTGTTGAGAAGCGTTTGGGGGTAGGGGGGGATTTAATGAGGGGGCCAGAGTGAGAGATTAGGTCCTTGAGGAGATCTTTCTTGATGTTCTCCGTCTTTAGGTTAAAATGGTTAGAAAAGTCATCGCAGGTTGGTTGGGGGTGAGTTAGTTCAAGTGGCCGTTGCGGTTGGTTCTTAGATTGCGTTTTGATTAATTCAAAAAGTTTTTTGGGGCGATTTCTTGCCTGGTCAAGTTGTTGGCTAAAGAAGTCTGCTTTAGTGTGTTTGACCTTACGAAAATAAGCATTTCTCTTTCTTTTTAGAGTCAGGTGGAGCTTGGCGGATGGTACTGTTCTCCAATTGCTTTCGGCAGTTCTGAGAGAACGTCTGTCCTCATTAAGGAGACCGTTGAACCAGGGTTTAGAGTCTTTTGTGGAGACAGTCTTTAGTCGCAGGGGAGCAAATTCCTCAATTATCGAGGTCATGGAGTTTAGGTAGTGGTTGGTGAGGTCAGTTATTTTGGAAGTTCCAGCAGGGGGTAGAAGTAGATTCTTGCTAGAGGCGGGTAAGGAGTTTGTGTTGAGCTTTTTCTAGCCCCTTTTCCATACCTTAGGTTTTGTAGCTTGGGTAGAGGTCAGCTTGATGGTTTCATTGATGAAGAAGGTGATGATGTGATGGTCAGACCAGTCACAAGGGAGAATTGATTCCAGTTGGGTGGCATCAGTCTTAGCAATTATTAAGTCCAAGATTGCGCCTTTATTGTGTGTCGGACTGTTGCACAATTGGTTGAGGTCTAAGGCGTTGAGGATGTTTTTGAGGCTGTTGACCACTGTGTCGTTAGGGTCATTCCAGTGGAGGTTAAAGTCACCCAGGAAAATTTGTGTGTTTCGTTGAGCGGTGAGTGATGTGATCAGGTCCATGAGGTGTTCTGTGAATAGGAGGTTGTCGCCAGGTGGGTGATAGATGATGTGGAGCGAGCAGACAGGTTTACCATTACTGTTGACGTTGAGGCTGATGTATTCACATGGAGGGAGTAACAAGGGTATGGCTCTGTTTATAGTGATGTTGCTCCGGTGTATGCATGCAATACCACCTCCAATCTTGCCTCCCAACCTGTCTAGTCTGATGATGTCATAGTTAGGGGAACAAAAATGTCGATGAGGCGTGAGGAAGAATCTATAAGCCATGTTTCAGTGAGAATGATGAGGTCAAGGTTAGTCGAGGTAATGAGGTCGGCTATGTCAGTGGCGTGTTTCGATGCCGATCTGCAATTCAGGAGTGAGCATTTGAGACGGGGGTGGCGGGGGATGAGGTGAATTCCTGGATGAGTGGAGTTTACAGAGATTGTTGACGATGATTTCTCTGTTGTTTTGAGTTGAGGGCCTGTGAGGGTTTGCAAGGATAGATGGGATGGGCATGTGTGTGAGAGGATCAGTGGTAGTAGAGGGCGGTTCTTGGGAGAGCAGGAGAGAGAGAAGATCGGTCTCGGAGAGATGGTTGTTGGTACACGATGGGCGGGAGGGTAGGTTACGGGAGGGTACTGATATCCACCTGGGACAAATGTGTCTGGTGCAGTGGGGGTGTGTGGTGGACTTGTTAGGAATGTTGGATCTTGGGAGCCATGGATGATTCGATAGCATGAGTTTAAAAGCGTGAAGGTCTTCTTTGATTAGATGAAGTGTGGCCATGATCTCATCCAGTCAAGTGTCTGCTGGGGTTGTGGTGGTGGGGGAAATACGCTGAATGTGTGTGCCTGGGGTGTCAGTTTGTTAGGTGAATGTACTAGTACCGGGTCGCGTGCGTTCGACTTGCAGCTGTGTGCGTGTGGGGTTGGGATAGTGATGTAGATGGTTGGATAGAGGGTATGCCATGTCGGTGGGCATGAGTGGGAGGTGTGGCGGGAGGCAAATGTTGTTTAGAGGGTGAACTGGTGACTGGGAAGCCGAGGAAGGGACCGTGACATGCAGGGGACTGAGCTGTAGTGGACTGGTTGGCGTGTGTCAAGTACATGAATATGTGATATTGCGAGTGGGGGAAGGAGGGTGAACTATGAAGATTCCCGTAGTGGGTTCCATTGCTAATGGAGGTAAGTGAGAAGAATAGGTCGAGTTGGAGGGGGATAGGTTAAGTTGTGTGGTGCCAATGTTTGTTGTGGTGTTGTGAGGTGTGACTGGGTTGAGGGGAGAGATGATGGGGGGTTAGAGGGGGAGTAGGGGTGGGGGGCTATAGTTAGGCCTAGAGTGGTATCCGTAGAAGTGTGAGGTGCAAGAGTGGCCTCGGCTATGATGGGTAGGGGGAGCGTGAGCTGTTTCGGTGTGGTGCTGCTAGTTGTATAGGTGGGGGTAGATGTCTGGGTAACTAGGGTAGCGGAAGCAGATGAATCAGAAGAATTAGAAGGGGGGGATAGAGGGGGGTAGGGGTGAAGGGCTATGGTCCGGCCTAGAGTGGTATGCATGGAAGTGTGAGGTGCAAGAGTTGTCTCAGCCATGATGGGTAGGGGGAGCGTGAGCTATGTCGGTGTGGTGCTGCTAGTTGTATAAGTGGGGGTGGACGTCCGGGTGATTGGGGTCACTGAAGCAGATGAATCAGAAGAATCAGAAGCCTGAGATGGACGGGAGGGAGGCAGAGGAGGGTGGGATAGGGCTATATCATCCCTATTAGTGTTGGTGTGAGTATAGGTGGGTAGTGGAACCATTTGCGGTTCGTCCACTTGTTCTTTAATGATAGGGAAGATGTTGTCTAGGAGGTTTAAACTGCGGTCAGTGGCTTGTATGAGGATGGTAACATTGTTGTAGATAGAGATTGTTGCTGTAGCTTGAAAGAGTTGGGAAGGGGCAATATAAATAGCTAGACTGTGTGCCGATTTTCTAGTGGAGGAAATAGGAAAAGTGGCTAGGAGTACTTTCCTCCATTGTGCTCTCTGTTTAGTGTGGAAGATGATGTTGATGGTTGAGTGTCCGTTGCGTGGTGAGAAGTAGGGATCAGCGAAGAGGGTTTCAGGTTGCGATTTGATGAAGTTGTGTTTGAACCGTTTGGCCGATTTTTTTGAGAGACCAGGGGGGTAGATGATGTTGTGTGTGTGAGTGCCTGTGAGTTCCATGGTATAGGTGGGCGGGTGGGCGAAGGTGAAGAAGCACCAAAGAGACTCGGGGATGCTGGGGCCAGGAGGGGTCCTCCTGAGAGAGAGAGAGGGGGAGGAGGGAAAGACGGAAGCAAAAAAGGTCAGAGGCTAATGAGTATGGGGCTCTTATAAGGGACTGTGCTGTGTGGTGTGATGGGTTTGGTTAGGCCGGTGGGTATGGGAGGGGGAAGTATCAGCTCTGAAGGAGGTAACAGCTTTGGTATCGGTTGGAATTTGGTCTGGAGGTGGGAGACGGTTAGATCTGGAATCCTAATGATTGATTAAAGGGGGTCAGGTGCGGGCTAGGCTGTGGGGTAGGCTAGGTAAAGGACAAAGAGGCAAAGAGATCAATTACATTTGAAAATCTGACCTGAAATAAGGAGGTGGAGAGGTAGGTGGTCGATGTTTATGTGATGTGCCCTTGTGTAGTGATCATTCCAATATGGCCGCTTCCTTTGTAAAGAACCTTATAGGCAACTATGTAATCCTATGTCTATTTCTATGGAGGTCTGTTTTCTAACCATCCAACTGAGGGGGAGTGGTGGAGGGGGTCAGGGTAGTCCTATTATACTGTTTAGTAGCTGAGGACTATGGTCCTTTTTCCCTTTCAGTGGCGTAGACTCCCGATGTCCAGGTTATAAAACAATCAGCCATTTTTCCAAGGTAAATAGGTAAAGGAGCCCCTAGTCCGGGTGTAAACAAACAGTCAGCCATTTTGCCAGGAACAAAAACAATAACGACCTCAGTAATAGTGCAGACAATAAAAATATAACTGAGAAATATCGAAAAATAAAAATAAATTGTCGACACAGCAAATGCACTATAGTCGAAAGTCAGAGCCAGCCGAGGAAGCCAGCAAGCAAAAACCAACTTGCCTTTGGTCACGTCGATGCGCTCTGCGGGGCTGAACCGCAGCCTCAATCCGAGAGCAGCCGGGAGCCAGCATGAGGAAGTGTTGTTGAGGGAGTCTGCACAGAGGGCGGGGTCGCGAGAATGATCCTTTGTGCCGGGTCGTTCCCTGTTGTTGTCCTCCTTCCACGGAGCTCCCGACCTGTGGATACACTGCTGTTGATCATTGATGGAGGGGGGGTCTCCGAGTTATCCGAGGCAGCAAGATGCAACCTCCTCCAGGCGCCGCGGGGTGTGAAGGACTTGGCCCCAAAAGCGAACAGACAGGCACTGGCTCGGATGCCTCAATGGCTGAGCAGCGTCTGGGTCTGCGGGGGTCCTGCACGATGGCTCCGCTGCAGTTTTTGTGGGGCAAACCTTTCCGTGGCAGCAGGACGCCCCCTCCTCCGCGAGCCGTCGGAGTGTGAGTGATTCAGCTCCGATGAGAAAAGACCACCGTCCTGGCAAGTCCGTCCTGCTGGCCTCTGGACCGTGGGGTCTCCGATGGGTCAGATGGGTCCCCGAGCCCACAAGGGGTCTGCGAGATCTGAGGGGTCCTCGCGACGCTCCGAGCAGGAGTCTGCCGTCCCGTCAAACTTGTGCCGCTGGCCTCTAGTCTGAGGGGCAGGCTGTGACCGCGACACGGAGGTCCAGCCGCCCTGCACCGAAGACCGTCGTCCAATCCGTCTAGCCCTGCCACTCTCCAGGGATCGCCAGCAAAGTGGGCAAAAACAGCCGATGTCCCACACAGGGTCCTGCAGCAACAGCCCGATGGGCGCCCCGGGCCGCAAAGTGTGACAGCTGGCAGCAGACCTCTTGCAGGAGGTCATGTAGTCCACCCGGATCGACGATGAGGAGTCTCCTTTTTGCGGCCAAGGCACCGTCCAATCCGGGGTCCACGGGCAGGTAAGAGCCAGAAATAAGATTGTGGTTCAGTAACTTTCTAGATGATGTTGTAACAAAACCGATTACTTCCAATGGGTCGATTGCATTCGATGGTTGCTGCTGACAGGGCTAATAATGAATCTGATATATATATAGAAGCGCCTTGAGCACGTTGTTGCATCAGAAAGTTCATGGACAATTGTTGTCTGCTTGCATAACCGGCTCACGTTTGAAGCCAGGGTGAAATATATACTGTTCTACAAAATATGAAGTTGTTACTGCACTGTAGATTGTACTAAGATCCGTTATTACTTTTCCTCACATTGCACTACCTTTCCTTTTTCCACTCCTTGGGGCACAATTTTCTATGATGGTGACAAAATGCCTCGTTTGCTTTTCGAATTTTGTACTTTTTGCTTCTTTCTCACACTGTGAGTAAAACAAGTGTGACAATGTTTAAGATGAGTATTGTTTTCATTTTTTCATATGTTTGCTTGACTGTTTGATGTACTGCGATCCCCTTGTATATGTATCATGCAATCTTTGCCCAGTCTCTACGGAATGCCGCGTCATTTAGAAAAATGCATGGGGCATTGGTGACAATTAGACCAGTGGGTGCTGTGTTGCTCCTGAGGTATTTGGTGAGGATTACCCCGTGTAAAATTGTCCTGATGTGATTTTGTTTCATTTCAGAAAGTGTCTCCCAGTCTGAGCTCTGGGCTATTGTCTTTGTGATTTTAGATCTGCAAAAAGTGGTGATCGTGACAAGATGTCATCTATTACCTCATCTGCAAATGTAAGGCCCTGGTGCTCAGCCAAGGTTAATTAAATCAGGCGGATTGTAAAGTTATGTGTACTACTCTCACAGCTGTGGGCTGTCTAAAACTTCAAAAAACAAAAGAGAGAGTTAGGACGGTATGTAAGCCGTCCTTATCCCAATGTAATACTGAAATAACCAACTAAGACAGTTCACTGGAGAGTGGCAAGGTCAACTAGGTAGTGTCTAACATCACAAGGTTTGTTTACAAGAACCCTCACACACCAACCTGGTTGGTGTCATGCTTCATCATTGGGTTCCCAGTTGGGTAGCCGAATGCTACCCAACTGTGCTACAACACCTGATTACAGTGGAGCACGGTTTTTTGTGTTTTTTTTATGTGATGGTGCTGGAAGTGAAGTGGCATTAAAAATACCTCTGGGAAACTGACTAATCAATACTTTATTCCCAGTGGTCCAGGGTATGTTTAAAAATGATGAGATGGATAATGTGTCAGAACTACAGATATGTGTCTGGATTATCATTTGGACAACATGTTCCAACACTCGACAAATTATACAGCTTTCTTCAGGACCGCTCTATACTGACTAATGTGAAAAGGTGAGAAAGTGAGTGGTAAAATTAGAACCATGTGTTTAATGCATTTTTATACACTCGCTAAGGTGTGCTTATCATGCTTAGATGGACTAACCATGAGTCCCGGTCCATCAATGGTAAAATACCTGTGGAGAAAGAATGACAGGACAATACAACATATAACATATAACAATGTGCTTGTAGTTTATATTGTCAATTCCATACTTGTCTTCCCCAAGTGGTGATAGAAACAATCAGTGTCACTCATACGTGCGTAGCCACTTATACATATGAGCAATTGTACAGTAAAACAGAATTTAAACCATGCTTACTCGCGATAAATGTGGGCATGCTTGCGGTGTGGTCAAGTCATGGGTTCGTGCTGCACCCTGGGTCCACTGCTGCAGTGAAGAAAAGTGATGTTTGTTCGCTTGAAAACTAGCATGCTTGTGGCAAAAATGGGTGAACATGCCAGTGTAATCTATTCTGCTCAGCATGGATTTGCGGCTATCGGTAATGCTATAGTGAATGATACTAATGATCGTGGTATTGGGCCGTAATGCTTGAAGATTTTACAAGCGCACTGCGCATGCTGCGTTTTAGCCACATACGGTTGTGAAACAAAAAATGCAGGAATATCTCCAAAGTGTTTACGTATCATGGTATTTCCATGGCCATACGGTTCCAGGGAGGGGAGAGCTCCTATTAGGTACTCTGAATGAGGGTAAAAAACAAGGGGAGATGAGAAAGTTGTCTGGAGCGATACAGAAGGGTGAATCTGTATACCACTAGTGGGATCTGTAAGGAAAAATCTTACTTAGTCTCGGTGCTCACCCGCGTGTCAACCTACTCCGGTGTCCTATGGAACTGGATGGGTCTTGAGGATGGAAGCCGGAAGGTATATGAACGAGGCAGAGTGGGAGCATTTCCTGGTAACCGGCATTATGTCATATATGTGTTTCATATCATGCCAGACCACACACCCCTGTACTCAGATGATTACATTAGGAAAATATTAAAAAGGTCATCAGTTATTTCCGACAAACCAGACTCTGTACAGCCGGTTGGTTGCAGTGTAGTTGAGCAACTGGAGAAATGCAAAAAGAAATATGTTAGACTACAGCTAATGATATACATGCTAACTGAATAGCTGAAAGCTGACACCATTCCAGTTGGCCTACAAGTTAGGAATATTACCGGTGTCTTCACCTATGACAAAAAGTATTTGCATGAATTTCGCTTTCTAGGAACCACTTGTTCCAGGCAATAGATAGTGCTTACAATTGATACTGCAATTCAGCATAACATAAAGCTTTCAGAAGAAATTAGTGACTTGGAGAAACAAATTAACGAATCCAGTGTGATTTCTGGAGCCAAAAATACTATTGAAAAGATTGAGAAATCTATAGCAGAGTTCACAGAATTGAACAGGATAAGAAAACCACGAAAGTAAAAAGGGACATTATAAACGACAGAATTGAAAGAACATATCCCTACCTACTGACCACTTCTACAACAATAGGGTCTATACAAGACCTAACTTTGGACGTCCTTGGGGCAGACACTACAAACAAAACACCATAGTTACATTCTCAGATACCTCCACCGAATCTTTAAACAACTCTGACCCAGCTAAAGGAACTAGTTCCTTCCCCGACACTCGCAATAGAAATTCTTTAGGTGGAGGCCAGGTACCACCACCTGGACAAATGAGAGGCTGAACACAGAGCTGGTACTGTGCACCAGGGAAGCAATAAACTCGGCAGAAATACTATCAATGGTAATAACTAATAACTGTACCTAAATGGCCCAAGCTACAATGAGCTACTTCCAAACTGTACCTGTCCTTAATTTATCCACTCATCACATTCCCTTTACCAAAAAAATATTTATAGAAATTCCACAGTATCAAACAGATGAATAAAAGCTAATCTCAAACCAAAATGCATTAAAGGGAACAGAACAAAAAGAGAGAAAAGAAATAACAAAAACACATTAATTTTATCCAGTCAGATGTTCATGCATGACCCCCCAGATATACATGCCCAATTTACGTGTTCTTGATCCTTTGACTGACTATAAACTAAACTCCATATTAAATGTATTATAAAACCTTGCATGCCACATTTCGAAAGATGGTGCCTCCGGGTGTAGCCATGTGGAAGCTATGCCAAGCCTTACTACAGCCACAGCAATAAGCACAAGATATCTAAACTTATGCACCGGTCTCCCAGCCAGTAAATCCTCCCCAATCCCAAGCTACATAATCAAAGGCGATATTTTTATAACCACTCCTGTAATCTTTGATAACAATCTCTCAATATTTTGAATAAATACCATCAATTTAGAAAAGGAGTAGAAAACATGAAGGATATCAGCATCATCTGCACAACATCGAAAGCATTTCCCATCGTAAACACCTCCTCATTTCTTCATCGTTACAGGAGTATGATACAGATTAAATATAGTTTTATAATGTTGTGTTTTCAAATTTGCAGCCATAAAAATGTTCACAGCAATATCTATTGAATTACTCTAAATAAACATGTGGTTCTCCCAAAACATCCCCCACTTACAATTATGTTTCTCTAAATCACCTACTTCGGTGGTTTGCAACTCTTTATAGAGAACCCAAATTCTTTCTTGCCGTCTAATAATTTCAACTATCTTATGTTGTTTTAGCATAGTAAAATGCTTATTTAAGAAATCGCGTATCTGCAAAAACTTAAAATATTGCCTTTTAGGTAACTGATATCTTTCCGCCAGAGTTGAGAAAAAAGAGAGGGAGTGACCATCCTCCATAAGATGCCACAATTGTGTAATACTAGCCAATTCCCATCTTCTAGCTATATGATCATGAAATATATCGATTGGAGAATCCCTACAGCAGACAGCGGTGTATAAAATTATATCCCATCAACCTGAAGTTTTTCCCGTACCACCTTCCAAACCTTGTATCCTGCATCCAGTATTTTAAAGCGAGTTCTTTTGTAATATTTACCATCAATTTTCTTAAAGAGACAATTTTTGGTCTCAGTCCCCAATACCATCTGATAAATTAATGGGGCCCTGGCAAGATTATCAACATCTACCCCAGTCAATAATAAATGTACATTTTCTTGAATGCACGCATAATAATATAATGCAAAGTTAAGGACTGACCACCCCCCTTTATTGTGCAGCAAGGTCATATACCGTACAGCGCAACGTGGTTTCCCGGTGGCCCACAAAAATCTAGAACAAAGTTGTTGAAGCTGTTGCAGTTGCAAGTGAGAAATCTTCACAAGATTAGACCTGAAAAAGTATAATACTTTCGGCAAAATGTTCATTTTAAGAACATTGGCTCTCCCTACCAAGGACAGGTGGAGACATTCCCTTCTTGCAAGAGATTGTGTAA
Organism: Lissotriton vulgaris; assembly: GCF_964263255.1. Lineage (NCBI taxonomy): Eukaryota > Metazoa > Chordata > Amphibia > Caudata > Salamandridae > Lissotriton > Lissotriton vulgaris. The sequence goes on from NC_141696.1 coordinate 493,440,113, forward strand.
TGTTTCCGGTAATAGCCCCCCAGTTGACACCAAAAAGCTCTTTCAAACCTCTCCGTATCTTAATACCCAGATATATAAGTTAATCAATCACTCTCCGATCACTATCCATAATATGGTTAGTACATAGAATCTGAGTTTTAGCCGAGTTGAGTTTATAGCCAGAGAGATAACCATATTCATGTGCTAGATATTCACTTTTGGGTCGAGCCATCAAAGGATCAGTTGTTACTACTACTACATCATCCGCATATGTGAAGATACAAAACTGATCCTGCCCTACCATAAATGGTCTTATCCTAGAACTTCTTTTCAACATCTCCAAAAAAGGGTTGATAATATAAAATGGAAACAGGAGCAGGGAGCAGGAACTTCCATGGGGTGTGCCTCTGGAAAGTAAGACTGGTTCCAATGTTATTCCATAGAGCATATCGTAGCGGCAGGAGAATGATATAAAACCTGCAGTGAGTGGACGAAGCCTTGGCCAAACCCCATCAAATGTAGGACCCCTCTAAAGAAATCCCATGACACGCAGTTGAACGCCTGCTCAGCATCAAGAAGCACTATTCCTAAATCTCGAGACTCTACTTGAGCAATGTCAAGAAGGGTAATAACTCGAGCAATGTGATTCACAGTTCCCCTTCCAGGGAAAAACCCATGCTGCCTTAAAGAAACCAAAAAGGGATATGACCTTAGCCAATCGAATGGCAAGAATTTTCGCATATATCTTCCCATCACAATTAGTCAGGGAGATTGGACTATAAGACCCTGGAAAATCACCTGGCTTATTCCTTTTTTTTAAAATAAAATACTCATCTACTTTCCAGTGAGGAAACTTCACTAATGAGGAAGGGACTCTGCTTTGCTGCTACTATATGACCCATCCTTCTTGAACTCTAAACCAAAATGCTAAGGTTTTTCAGAAAAAAATCACCTCTATGCCTATTTTTTTTGATAATCCTGGCCTGCTCTGTACTGCCAACAAACATTTCTGACCTCCCTCCACTTTAGTTCCCCACACAGTTGTATTCCTCTGGAGGTACACACCTTTGAAAGGTTATTTCTGAATGAAATTTCTTATTTAGAGCAGAAACACAATTTAATTCTATACAGTTTATCTATCAAGGAAAAGAATGCATTGACAAGTTTTAAACTGGATCATTCTTTATTCATCAAGTCAGCCGACAAGCATTGAGACGTGGTCGTCCAAAATATAATATAGATATCAGAATGGATGACGGACGATTGTCTACAGTTAAATGCGTCTAAGACGGAAATCCTGTTTTTTGGCACAGCTCAAACCGTCTGTCCCCTAGGTGGTGGCCTGCTACATTAGGTCCAGCCCCTTCTCAAACCTCAGTGACACAAAACGTGGGGGTTCGCATAGATGTTATGCTATCCATGAAGGACCAAGTTATGACTATGACGGGGACCTGTTATCATACCTTAAGCCTCCTGCGAAGAGTGTTTCGCAGGTTGCCACTCTCTGTGCGAAGAACCTTGATTCAGGCATTGATTATTGGCTGCGTTGACTACTGCAATGCTCTTCTGGCATCTGCTAATGAGTCCCTTCTCAGCAGACTGCAGATGTTCAAAATGTGGCTGCACGCCTGGCGCCAAAAAACCTCCTCGTACCTCGGTAGGACCTTTAATAAACCAGCTTCACTGGCTCCCTATCCGCCAGAGAATTAATTTCAAGCTTGGTTGTCTCACCCATAAAGCTCTCTATGGCATAAACCCCAGTTACCTGGCAGATAAATTTAACGTCTATTGTCTGAATCGTCATCTTAGATCAGAAGGGAAAAGGCTGTTAGTGGTTACCCGGTTTAAGAAGCTTAGGACCGGAGGCAAAACTGTTGTCCATCTGGCCTCGAAATTTTGGAACACCCTACCTATGGACCTGCGTAAATGCTCCAAACTTTTACGCTTTAGGAAACTCCTGAAAACTGTAATATTCAGAGCATAATTTCTATCTACACAGGTTCTTCTGACTTTCCCGTTAAGATAGTGCAGCGATACCCCTCCAGGGATGATTCCTGCTCTTCATAAATCATTTACATACATACTAACATAGACTCATACAAAGCTGAGATTCTCAGGCAACTAGAAAATTCTGACCATTGCCTCAGGCTTAACACTGATCCCACCAAAGACTTCATAGAAAAAGGGTAATCAGAAGGCTTTCTGACCCAGAACGAGTCCATATTCTTAAACCAAAAATCCCCATGGATATCAGTGATTTACATACTACCAAAAGAGCACAAAAACACAAACTCACCTCCTGGGTGCTTGATTGCGGCAGGGTGTGGCTCAATATCAGAGCCCCTTGGCCGGTATGTGGACTTCTGCATTAGTCATTAAGGATTTTGTACCACAAACACTCTACTATATAAAAGACACCATGGACATGATCAACCCGGTAGAACACCTCTCCTTCGACCCTACTTTAGCATTCTGTGTACACTGGATTTCGAGTCCCTGTACACCAATATTCCCCAGAGAGAGGGCTTGAGGATTATTGAAAGAACCCTGGAATCAAGGACACGCCCACATGGAGTTCCCACATCTTTTATTCTTACATTGTTGGAACTTTGCTTGAATCGCAACTTTTTCCAATGTGACAGAAACTATTTCTAACAGATCAAAGGGACAACCATGGGAGAAGTTTTTGCACCAAACCTTGCTAAACTTTTCATGGACCATCTAGAACAGAGATCTTCAAACTTTTGGATCCCGAGACCCCCCTGTAAACATTTTGAGGTGTAAGGACCACCTCCTGACAAAAATTTCTAAACCTGTAGGCAGGGCTACTGGAATTATGAGGCAGTTGATGACCAAATTACGCATCAGGCTTGACTAAATTGTGTGGGAAGAAAATGTCAATTATGTTACGTGACGCAGCGTATTTTGGGATAGCATTGCTTCATTATTTTTTAATTTATTTTTTACACACAGTAACACTGAGGAAAGATTTCACCCCATCAGTACCTGTTTATAACCAAAATACAGAAATTAACATCAGAAAGATTTCTAGTCAACCTTTGTGAAGGGCCCTTCACTCCGCAGGAATACATGCTGCCACATTAGAAGCTCACCTGGCCCTGGCCTGGAGAATCAGGGGTCCCTTAAAACCATGGCGGTTTTTAGCAGAGTTAAGCAGTTTACCCATGCAGTTTTCCTCTCACTCCCTCCCTTCCATCCCTCTCTCCACTCCCAAATCTGGATACCTCTCTCGCTTTGCAGTCATTTTCTTTCACCCCTTTTTACAACTTCTGAACTCTCCCCTTTCAACCTCTCACTTAACCTTCAATCACCTCTTGCCATTCTGTCTTTTTACTGCCCTCATCTCTAACAGTCTCTCGCATTCTCTTGGCCTCTCTGGCCCCGTCACCACCCGTTCCCCTCAGCACTTCTCATTCACCTTGTCTCTCCATTCAACTTATTGTCTATTTGTATCTTACACCTCTCTGGTCCCCCATTCATCTTTTACATCTCCCCTTTGTTCTAACAGAAGCCCTCACCATTGGCTCACACTCACTTCTAGCGTGTCCACACTACTATTCTGCAATTTACATTTCTCCTCATCCCTGACCTCTTCAATCAAATTCTCTCAATCCCTTGCTGTCCTCTCTCATCTCTACTCACCAAGCATACGGGTATACTCCTCTCAGCCTGTGCCACTCTGCTTATTGTTCCCCAATTCAAGAAGGCATGAGTTGTCTTTCTCGCTGTTTTGGTGCAGGCCACGCAGTTATGGGACTTGCACCCTCCTTTGTTTCACTCCACCAAGAATCGATTATCCTTTAGGAAGATATAAAAACCTTTCTCTATGCTCTGTAGGTTACCCCATTTGGCTGGCTATCCATCTTCTTCTGTGTGTTTCTCATTTGCCTTCAGGCAGCAGATGGTTATTAGCCCTAGGGCATCTTTTGGTAAGAGTAGCGCAGTACAAATATAAATAATAATAATCTGCAGAAGCAGGGGAGCCACTAGACCAGAACTTCTGGGGGAGGGGTACTAACACTCCCGGCCAGGGCTGGCCCTATCACTGGTTGCACCCGGTGCAACAGTCTTTTTTTGGTGCCCCACCCCCGTTTCCTCCTTCTCCATGAATTCCCCCACTACCACTCACCAACAATGCACCTCATCTCTCTATAACACCTTTCTGTCAAAATTTCATTTTTTTAGCGCTACTCATAGTTTACTCACACTCATTTCTGTGATCTGCATGGTGCATATTCTTTGTAGCAGGCACATTAACCCTCTGCGCTGTGTGGGTGGCAGGAGCTCCCATGTGAGTGCACGGTGAGCGATGTAACAGTGTGAGAGTAGGGTGAGAGGAGTGACTGCAGGGTGAGTGAGGTGGCCGTACAAATTTGGGTGCGGATGCAAGTTCAGAATGGGATGAATGAATGAATGATTACTGCTGGGATTGTTTGAGTGAGTTGTAAAATTCAGCAGTGAGGGGGACAGGTGAGTGAAGTGTCACATGAGTGCAGGATGAGTAGTGTGCTTGTGTGACTGCAGGGTGAGATATAGGGTGAACAGCGCAATTGCATTGTGAGTGCAGAGTAATCATTGTGAGTGCAGGGTGAGCAGGTGAATGGTGTGAGTGCATGGTGATCAGTGTGAGTGCCTTGTGATCGCTATGAGGACAGGGTGAGCATGAAAGTGAAGGGCCTGAAGGAGGAGTGAGTTGTCTGAATGCAGGGTCCATTCCCAGGCACTTGAAGTAACCCAGCATGTTATTGACGGCGGTGTAGGGTTTAAGATCTGAATTAAACTATTGCTATTATGGCAGGGTGGATGAAATAAATAATGTGCTGATCCTGCAACAAACTTCCAGTCTTATGGATACGGTTGCCAGTAGATTATTTTGATGACCCAGTTGGTACAAAAATAAGCAGTCACCTAAAGCTGTATTTTAAGCACTTCTATGTGCATGCTTCAAACAGCAAATATAAATAGAAAGCACTTTTAATTGTGTTCTAGGACTGCCTCAATGATCCATGACTGATAATTAAAAAGAACAAACACAGAAAAGTCACATAATGAATAAATACATACTTTTTTATTTATAAATCTATTTCGTGTCAAGAGGAGGTCTCTGCAGGCTCTTTAAACAACACACACAGGCATTTTACTTCTGGCAACCCTACTTTATATTCCTTTTCAGGAAATGCATTCTCACACTACATAGGTAAATGTAAATTACAAATGTAAGGAATAGGCAGAGTGGGACCCAGGGGGTACTGGAATCAGGGAAAAAACACCTAAGCCTCTATAGCCAGTTTACAAAGGCATGTAAATATGTAAATGGTCTTTAAAGACCTGTGAAAAACTCTGATGGGCGTGCTGGAGATAAGACTCCAGACACATAATTCAATAAGCAATAATTGCGCCTCGGTTAAACCTCATTGGCTACAATACTGCCACTGCGTAAACTCCAGACACTGCCCAGCTGAGGCCCCAGCAGCTCGAGTTACACTGCAGCAGCCTGGGCTGAGACACAGGGGAAGAGGGGGGCTGAAGCCCTTGGGCCTGAGCAGAAGTATGACTGGGAGCGCGACCCCCTTTGCATCGCTCCACGGCGCCTCTGGGGGTCACGCTCTACAGTTTGAAGACCCCTGACCTAGAAACAGAGATTATTTTGTCACATAATAATCCATTTCACCACCTGAGTAGCCACTGGTGACATTACATAGATGACATATTTATGATCTGGCATGTCAGTGAAACAACCCTAAAGACTTTGTTATTTGGCCCAATACTCACTGAAGTGGGTTAAAGTATTCACTCATCCACAGCAGATCTGAAATTGCCTTCCTGGATCTACTTAATATCAATTCTAGCAAGTTGTTCGGATGACCTGTGGCCCCCTAACTCCGCACCATACAAGGTCGCCCCTGTGGCTTGCGCCGTGTATATTTCCAACACCGGCCCCAGGTTCTTGTGTGGAAATACACTTGATGCACTACAAGTGCATAGGAACTAGGAAAAACAGGGAATTCATGTGTACTTTGTTCTGAAAACATGGATATCCTAGACGCTTCTTTCTGTATCTTACAACACTTCTGGTTGCTGCGGTTGTTGCCCTCCCCATCACCGAGTTTCCCAGTAGATTTACACTTGGTAACCAGGTAAACTGATGGGCGCTCTACTCCCAGTAGACCGTGCTTCATAATGCTGAAAGGGCATGACATTCATAGTATTAAGCAGTTTTTTATATGTATGTAATGCTTTTAAGATATATCTGCATATCGAAATAAAGCTATCAACCAACCAGTATTAAGCAGAGTGTGTTTGGCTTGCTGTGATTACCAATTTTGTAGATATTGCAGTGGGGGCAGTTTCAACCCAGGATCTACGACTACACAGGCAGAGACTACTGTTGTCAATAGTGACAGTCATGCCTATGGTGGTGGGAGAAGGGTTGCTGCTGTGCAACAAGCTACTGTGACCACATAAATAGGTGCCAGGGATGTGAGAATTAAACATAGCATAGATTACTACGGCAGCCTGATTTAAAACTACTGATCTTCTGAAAAACCAAACCTTGCATGTCTTGCAAATGAAGACCACTAGTTGGTTGGTCATGGGCATGACCGGAATATGGCAGGAGGATGGAGACAAGGACAGCTGGGCGGTCTTAATGCCATGAAACCCTGAGAAGTGAAGGGCAGATATTTAATGCATATCAGCTTTAGTTCATGGTGAATAGATTCACGTTGTAATGTTTCTCTGAACTAACTATTTCTGATTATATCACTTTCACCATAATTTAGAGTGCCTCGGTAAATGCTAAAATCTAAAGCATCAGAAATGAGGACATTCCAAAGTGAATGTTCCCCGCAAATAATGACACATTTGACATCAGTGATGTCAATTGAATTTCCACCAGGAGAATGCCAACCGTATTTACCGTGCACAAAACAAGTCAAATAGAACATAAATTGACACCACAATTTCGACCACGTAAATGTAGGGGGTGACTTATTTGGCAGCCCTTTACGAGTGTGACAAGTAGAATCAATCCCCAGATGATAATGAGTGTTATAACACATTTCCAGAGCCTCCGAGAAATGATATGAATATTCCAGCAGTCAGGGCACTGAAAGTTGATCCATCATTAACTTGTGAGCGGAAGGAAGAGGGCTTTGAGGGTATGACCACCTAAGAAACAACACATGAAACAAGGGTTCGCGTCAGGCGTTAATACCCGATTAATTTTACAGGGAAAGTATCCTAACCACTTTGACACTCATGGAAGAAGACACCCTCTGAAATCAGTATTATCACAGTGATACCTCTACTCTCATCATATAATAAGAACCAACTGATGATTGACATATGATGTCATACAGAGTACCACCTAATTTTTCTCAGAGATGGACAACCAAACCTTCATGCTTCCAACTTGTGTTTTTTGAGTCAATGGAAGTTTTTCAAATATTGTGGGTGCCTTTGTTGGCACCTCTTTTCAGAGAATTTTGCAAAATAGCGTTATACACTTATTCCACAAAAGGAAGACAAGGCACTGCATAAACATGGAAATGGCCTTTAACACAGATATCACCTTCTCCCAAGTTTGTAAATGTTACCCACAATCCTTTTATGATTCCATTGTCTTCTACAGCAGTTGTGTTCCTGATTTCATTAGGCAACACCATCCACAAAAGACACGACTGCTGGGGGTGTTTTCTAAACATCAAGCAAGAACATCTATCAATTTACCATGGTTCTTACTTTGATGTGAACTGATACAGGACAAACAAAAGGCAAAAGGCAAAGCCCCTGCCAGAAATTAACTAACGCTCTTTGCTGTACAGTAGTATGCAGATTATATTTTGATACATGAGAGGTCCACTATTGGGAAAATGTACAACAAACATGAAATCGCCCATACACACACATCACAGCAGCAATGTGCACTTTAAGGGCCAAATGTATCAAAGGGTATAACCCATTCTGTGGCCAAATGTACAAAAGAGTTTGACCCATTCTGTGTCTATGGGAAATGCGTTTGCACATATGGCCCTAAGTAAATGTCACTGCACCATGTGAGTGATCGCACAGCATTCACCAACGAACATGAGTGTTTGCCAACGTGGAGTGATTTTTTTTGTGTGTAAATCTGTTTCCCCGTCGAGTGATTCTTGATGTAGTTACTTCATTCTAGTAAATGCTGACACTCGCTCGCTGTGCGGTTCTAAAGAAAGCCCAAGTCTAAACTACCCACTTCATGCACCTGTTACTACTTGGGACTCCGTATTCCTCTTTCATTTTAATATACATGAATTTTGTACTGTATACCTGAGATACTTGGCACCTATTAGCTCATTACATTTTTTTTTTTAAATCAATGTTTTCATGTCTTTATTTATATATAAGAATTTTTTATAATGATCAATTGTACTGAATTTGAATTGTTTTATCTGTGCTTTTAAGGTCTTGTGAGGCTGAAATAAAGTATCTCTTGACTTGACTTGACTTGTATTTCCAGACAAAATTTCCATGAATTATTATTAGCAGTGTAGAGAGAACTTTGATCACGTCGTGACTTATATCATGCTGTGTTATGTTATTTTGTTGGACTTGTAACACGCCAACGTGGTTCTGAAACAGCAGCGGGTTGGGAAGCTGTAAGTAAAGACAATGCAGAGAAGTGAGGTGGAGGAGGATATGCACGTATGGATTTATCCCTTATACTTCATCTTACATTTATGTCCTACCATTACTTGGATAGCACCTTTACTTGGTCTACATTTACAGAGAAGTAAAGGTAATTTCAATGTTATGGGTAGATGGGGAAAGTAAAGGCAGGACAAAGCAACAGCGGAAAAATAATTGTATGGAGAAACAGGGGAAGTCAAAAGTAAGTACATACAATCCAGGAGAAGCGCGAACTGCAACCGTTGGGGAAGAGAACGATACAAAAGTGTGGAGAGTCACAGAGACAATAAAAACAATGGCACCGGAACAGGAAGAAAAGCAAGAAGCACGCTGGAAAAACGGCAAAGGGGAGCGCTGACGGACAGCCGGCTGCAGCAAGCCAGCATCTAAACGCTCCTTCTCTTCTTTGCCTCAGAAGAAGGTATATTTTTTTAGTTTGCGGGAAGCAGTGTTTGAAACATTACAGAATTTCAATGCATCATCAATGTGGCAAGTAGATTAAAATGAGGACACCAAAATTTGTTTTTCATAGCATGACTTGGGAAAGCTACTGTTTCCCATTGTTCATAACGAGCTCAGCTCGTCATAAGCACAGCTCAACCGTGCCTCAGCGAAGGGGCTAATAAATAGGCACGGGAACGTTTTTTTTATATGATGAATCGCAAGCTCCACAGAGTGGGCCTGATTCTCAATAAACCAAAGCAAAAGAAAAGAACAGGTGGAGATTTACATCTCTGCCTGAGCGTATACATTTTTTTGAAATTTACACACATTTCCAGAATTACATCTGGAATGATTCGTAAGGTGGAGGTTTTAATATACTCTACTGGGAACATGAAGTGACATTTCTTTGAGCTTCTGTTCTCCATTTTTGGAATTTGACATTGTGGAGATAGGAAATTAATTTTCCTCCTCAAGGAAAATGTTTTCCCCGAGAGAATATCCTTCCTCTGCACGCACACCCAGCAAAATATGGATTCTTTCCCTTTCAGTTTCTTGAAAGGTGAGTGCTAACCATTTCCTGTTTTAGATTTCATTTTGTGATTGCCCAGAACTATACTTTTTTGGAGATGTTCACAAACGTTCAACGCAAAGTATGCCTTGTGTGGCTCATTTCACATTTAGACACTTTTCACAAATGTTTCAAGAGACATGATTGCAGTTTCTTACTAAAGTGAATCCGTACACAGGTTAACCAATCAACATTAAACATATTTAGAAAATAGACATCGGGTGGAGTCATGTTTAAGTTACATTCATTGATTTAATTATTTGTTTTTTTATGTTAGAGTTTTGATGAGGGAAAATTTGGCAAATTGGACTTCGGAACATTAGGACGGTTAGTAGGCATTGCATAATGCATTCCGAAATTAGCCTTGGATAATTACATAGACAGAGTATACGGCAATATGTGTCATAGGTCACGAGCACTGTAGGTATGAAAACGAGATACAAGTCTTGAGTAGGCCAGCATGATTCATGGTTTGATTACACAGAACATGTTTATTGTTATGGGTTTCCCATATGCAGGGACCTGTGTGAACGTCCATAATTGTGGCGCTATTTTCTCAAGGAGAGTAGGACTCTAGAATACGTCATCAGACTAGTGATTCCACTGTGAGATGTGTGTGCGAAATGTAACTCACAGATTGGCAATGGAGGAGAGGAGCTTGGGCCCAGCTCATGAGTCATGCTGAACCGATAAAACGTCATCAAGGATCATTATTTACTGCATGTGTGTGTTTGAGCTTGATTAGGAGCAAGTAAATAGGTCCTGTCTGTGCTAGTATTGCATGTGGTAAGTAGTACATGCAATCTGCATGCAATATTTACTGTATAAAAATGTATGGTACCTGGTAAATACTACATATGTTAAAATTACATGTGAAAAAGCCTGGCAATTTCAAGCTACCTGGCTCACAGCTCAGTATCGAACGTTACCCCACCGCTACCCTCACCCCAAAAACAGGCTGTAAATTATGTCAACCTGCTGAAAGCAACACAAACGCACCACACAGTACAACGCAGTGCAAAATACCAGCCGGAACCCCGAGAGGTAGCTAACGCTCCCCTCTTCACTTCACAGCTGGAGGCCCACACCATCGTTGACATTAATCAGCAATTATCAACCAATATTAAAAAACCTAAACACAATCCACACTCAGGTGACTTAAAGTTGACAGGCCTATGTAAAAAGCCCTCACCTGTGCACTGCAGAATCCCAATACCACACCCATTCTGGTTAAGCAAGTGGGGTGAATCTATACCAGGCGGAATGTGGCACCTAAAGTACATGTAATAGTTAGGGTTTATGCTCAATGTATGTGCGTTGCTAAAGGGAGAGGAAATCACCAAGCCCCCTCAAAATTAAGATAAAAAAGATCCTGCAAATATAACACAAAATGAATGTAAGCAGTACAAGCACAATGATTTTGTTATTCTTTGTCTTTATTTTCATAACTTCATATGCCCAGCCAACACGTGTTTCGTCGTAAGGGGAGTTCGCCACGACTTCTTCAGGGCTGTTTGCTTGAAATATCTATTCTAAAATCCAACCTCCAAGCCGATTCTAATTCCGTCCCGGTCGTTGAATGTGTATCCTCTGCAATGTACAATATCAGTTTCTGATGTCACTCTTTCACTATATCCTGATAGTTCAAATGTCAATTCTTTCAATTCGTCAATTCTCATTGGAATGTGTCCATATCATATTCAACCTGTAAGCGAGTACACTGACAGCAGGGAGCCTCTCAGCAGTGCTTCCACACCCATTCTGCTCCACCAGATCCCTCTTTTGATCCTGCATGGCTTTTAGCACGCAAAAGAGGACCTGGATGCGCCGCACCAAAGGACACTGCCAGTGCAAACACACAGAAGGACTTGGTTGAACTTCATAAACATTTACGTGGTCCAGGTCTTGAAAACCTGCAAATTAAATATGAACACAATAAACTTGCTTCCACTAGAGATGCTTTGGAATCCACCGTTAGCATACAGACTAGTATGCCCCTCTGATTTTGCCTTGGAATTTCCTGCAACTGGCTGCACCCAGCACACTGTGGGCTTAAAGTGTTGGGCATATCACAGCCCAGCATCTCAACGATCCATACGTAGGTCATAGATGCCTAGCTTATCTCCTTTGCCCAGCATATTGTCTACCACAGGCTCACCAATGTCAAATGCGATTACAGCAAAGTTCTACGCAATTTGGGGATTTCATTATGTGTCAGGAACTTTGACCGCACCCACATCGCACTAGTTGTACTTTGGAGCAGAGAAAATGTATTTCACAATTAGATAATGTAGCACACATGTCCAGATGTATGAAGGCTTCTCACATTGCTATGCTATGTTATCTCAGTTAGACACACTGGTCCATCACTGTATGGTAAAGCTGCATTCCGCATAACATGGAAACACATCACCCACAGAGATCATGGCTAATTGATGATTACCCATGTCCCTTCTCGTTCATGAGCAAATCCACTGTGTAACAAAAATACAGTGGGCATCATACACAATGTCCTCAAGTACACCGTGTGAGCATTCTGACCGAATGTATTCTGAGTGGTGTAGTCATAACTCACTTTCATTTTCACTGGAGATTGCATCAACAGCCTGAAATGACAATAATATTTAAATTAAGTGCAGGACTAGAAAGAATGGCCTTAAGGACATGAGGCCAGATGTCGGTAGCTAAATACCGGTCGGTAATACCGAAAATCAGTAGATTTCAGCGTTACTGACCGGCATTAACCAATCCCCAATGTAGGAAAGGAAATTGGTAATAAGGAATCGGTAAATACCGATTCCTTATTACCAATTCCTAATTTACCAATTCGGAGTTACCGAATTCCCAAATACCGAATCGGTAAATAAGAAACTGTAAAAACGAGAAAAGAGATGTAGAAAAATTCGGTAATACCGAATTTCCACAAATTCGGTATTTAAGAGTCGGTAATGACCACTGACACCAAGCAGGTGGTAATCAGGTGCACTGTATTTAAACAGCCCCAAAATGCAACAGCGCGATCACTATGGCGGCCCTCTATGTTATTGCAAGGCGGCTACGGCTACAGGCAGCAGGAGGGAGGATCTGGAGACGGGAGGAGCACGTTTACAGACAGGCATCACAGTCTTCCAACTGACTGAGGCAGAGATCCATGAAAGGTACAGGCTACACCCCCAAACAATCCTGGGCCTAATAAGGGACCTGTACCCACTCCTGGAGCATCCAATACCAAGGGTGCACGCTATGCCACCACATGTGCAGGTGCTCTGTAGCCTACACCTTCTTGCATCTGACAGTTACCAGGGGTGATAGCTGTGGTAGGTGGTGTGTCACAGAGTTGCCTGTCCCGTTTCTCTAACAAGTTCCTGGATGCCATGATGCAGAGAATGCATCACTACTTAAGCTTCCCAACTACACAGGCGGAACTGCAGAAAACCAAGACAGACTTTTACCAAAAGGCACAGTGTCCCGGGACACACATTCCAATCTGCCCACCTGCAGCCACTGAGTACATCTACTGAAACAGATAATCCACCCCCTCCATTATTGTGCAAATAATCTGCGATGCAGCCAATTAATCACCGACATTGTGGCCAAATTTCCAGGGAGCACCCACAACTCATACATTTTCCATAACAGTGGGATCTACACACGGCTGGCTGCGGGAGAATTTTGAGAAGGATACCTGCTAGGTAAATCACTGTGACACGCCCTGATGTATACTGCAGGTGAATGTGTTGGTGACTGTTATTAATGGCACTGTCTTCCCCACCTATGTGATAGCACATATGCTGTGCGGTCATTCATCTTCACTCATTACCTAAACCCATCAACCCCAAGTGAGAGACGATACAATGTGGCAGACAAATCAACACGCAATGTTGTGGAGCGCACGTTTGGACTATTGAAAAGCAGATTCCGCTACCTCCAGAAAAGCTGAGGCGCACGTCAGCACCTACCCATCATCTGCTGCAAAATCATCGCAACTTGTGCTATGCTGCATAACCTTGCCACTAAGAAAGGTATAGCAGTTGAATTAACTGACTCTGAGGATGATGAGGATGAATTTGCACAGCCAGAGCCCAATGTAGCAGGAGTGGCGCCAGCACTAGATGGGAGACAAAGACGGGCTGAGATCACACGCAACTATTTTTGAGTAAGTAAGGAGACACAGCTAGTTGTTGTATTTGAATGACGTAGTTTGATATATTGGCACTACGCCACCACATGAAGGGCTCAACATGGCAGTCCTATCTGTAAACACCCTACAAAGATGTCATGGGTTAAGTCACCCTGTTAGCTAGACTAAGTGTGGCTTGCATTACCTCCTGCGGCCACGCAGATCATTGCTGCATTCCCTTTGCAGACTGTCGTCACTGGCAATCAATCCAGTGCCAGCACCTTGACGTCTGCTGCTCCTCCTGGACTCAGTTACAGGGGGCGTTACACTGCTGTGACTTGTTGTCTACTCACTGTCCCCCACATCACCTCCACCAGTATTGGCAGCCTGATTATTTAAGAGCACTTCCAGTGCAGTGGTCACTGTCACAAGCCACCTTGACACATCACAGCTGCAGTGTGCCATCCCTTCCTGCAAGGCCATGGAGCGCCTGCAGAGCAGAGGCAGTGGAGAGGCTGTTCACCGCCTTGGTATACTTCTCCATTTTCTACCTCTACCTGCGCTGTCCCACCCTGTCCTCATCAAGCCTGCTGCATAGCAGCCTCACTGACTGAGACATGTCCTTCATGCCCTCAGCCATGTCTCTCATGCCCTCAGCCAGTCTATATTCTGCATGTTTGCTGTCATGTGTCTCATCTGCCGCTGAACTGATTGGATTGCTTTCCCTTGCAGGCGCTGGACCTTTAACTTGTTCACCTCCAGACCTGCAAACACACCATGCTCCTCGCCCTGCAAAGGTGGACTGGGTTCCCTAGCCCTGCAGCGTCTGGCACCTGTGTGTGATCGCTCTGTGGGGGACTGTGATCCTGCAATATTGCCATCCACTGGCACTGTTGACTGTTCTCCACCCCTACAGTCTTCCACTGACAACTCCATCTCTTGGAGTCTGGCAACTGCATGCCTCCTGGGTCTTGGTAATGCCGATGGTGATGCTTCTGGTGATACAGGTGATGCAGGTGGTGGTGTTGTTGTTGCAGGTGGTGGTGTTGATGCCGGTGGTGGTGTGTTGCAGGTGGTGTTGATGCCGGTGGTGGTGTTGATGCCAGTGGTGGTGTTGATGCCGGTGGTGGTGTTGTTGCTGGTGGTGGCGGTGTGGTGTGACCTGCAGTTGAAATGGCCTCCTCCGTTCTCTCCCTCCAGAGTGCCTTTCCTGCCTTGACATGTGCAGACCTGCGCGATGTCTCGCCTGTGAAGAAGAAGTGTACATTAGCTCACTTGTCTGGCAGCATTTCGAAAAAAAATAAAATTCATGTCTGCCAATCTATCTGACTGTCCACTTCTTGCTTATCACTGATGTGTAGCACATGCCTTTGTGTTCAGTGGGATGACTGTTCTGATAGGTATTACACTGACCACATCTCCCATAATGCATTGCTGGAGTTTACTAAAACATGTAATGGAGTGGGATTCACACTGCCTCATTGGGGAATGCAGTCATGGAGTGGGGTGCAGCTTGGTGTCCATGCATCTTACCTTGTTTGTTGCCAGCTCTGGCTGAGCTGTCTGCATCCCCGATCCCGCTGACACTCTCAGGCTCAATGGTGGACTCCACCAGCAGTTCCAATACAGTCAGTGCAGGTGCTCTATTTCTTCCTCCACCTGTCAGGCTGGCTTGTTTTTTCCTTTTAGCCATCTTCTTCTTTGCCAGACTCCTGATGTCGTACCACCTTTTCTTGAGTCCTTCTGTTTCACGGTGGGTCACTCCAATGGCATTTACATTTTCCTGTATTCCAATCCATATTTTTCTCTTCTGGGATTCTGGCACTTGCAGTGACTGTTTCCCAAACAGCTTTGTGTGTTCTCTTGCCACCTCCTCAATCAGGACCTCCAGCTTCCTTTCACTAAATTAGATTTTTCTTTTCCTTTCTGCACCATCATTTTCAATCTCCTTATTGGCCAATCTACAGTTTGGATCAGGGAATGTTCTTTCAGTTGCTCCTGTGTTCTCCTCTGCACTCCCTGCCTCTCCAGCAGATTCTGATTCAGTGCAGCTGCATGGGTGTGGCCACTTCCTGGTTGGGAGGTGATATGGATGCACAGGATTGGCTGAATCTTCAATTGCTGTTTTTTTTAATTACCAATTCGGTATGTACCCATTCGGTATTTAGGAATCGGTAATACCGATCGGTGTGAAGGAATCGGTATATTTTACAGATTATTACCGATTCGGTATTTTTTTCCTATTTTTTATCTACATCGGAAATACCGATTTCTTAATACCGATTCCTTAAAATTCGGTATTAAGAATTCAGTATTTCTATTTTACCTACATCAGGCCCATGGAGTGATATGGCTTCTCTAGATATGATTGTGGGAAAACCCCACCATTCATATGCATAATACACATTTATTAATTTACATCATATGCATAGGAGCATACAGATGCTCACCATCATCTTAATTACCCACACACATAAGTACATCGCTGTATGTGATGCTGAATATTCCATAGTAGTATTCTGCTATCTAATATTCAGTATTATACTTGCTTATTAATTATATGAATGAATTCCTACACGGAATGGATTTCACCACAATATATGTTTAATTTCTATGCTAAAAAACAATAACTATCAGATGTGCAAAAAACTTAAAATTTACATTTTTTAAATATACTATTCTTAACATTTAAGCGGACCATATAATGCCTTAAAATAATCTTAAACCAACAATCATTCAGATGACAGTATGAAAAAAACAAGCGTGTCTTTTCCATGCTGTTGTTAATTGCAGGAAACTACAGCAGTCACAGGCTTGACAGTCCACATTCACAAAGGATATGCATTGCAATCTTGAAAATAGGGTTTACATCCAGAATACTATGTATAGAATTTGGAGTGACCACAAAGTCGTGACCAAAATATTGAGGACCAAAAATTTGACAGGTAAGTATGCCTAGATTTTCTATCCCTTACTGTGTATATACGAGGTTCAAATATGTTTTTTGACACAAATCACATTTAATTGCACAACAAAGCAGTCTTGATAGGAAAAGCATGACCAAATCATAAGCAAACATTTCAATGTTTTTGCAGGTATCGCTATTTGAATCAGTGTAAACCAAGGCAAATTTAGAGCAGATCACAAATTTAGGGGCATATTTACAAGGGCTTATCGCCCCCAGAACTTCACTTTTAGCTGTAACCCCCTTGCTGAATTTACAAGTGGCTGTTAAGCCACTTAACATGGCTTAATGCCGCTTTGTAAATAATGCCCTTTCACGCAGCACTTACAGTGAAAAGGTGGGCAATGGGTGTTGCAGTGGGCATTGCGCCGCAACACCTATTGTTTTTGATACTTCCCCCTATTTACAAGGCTGGTGTAAATATGGTGCTGCGCCAAAAATAAGACCAGGGATAACCTGGTCTTAACCTGGTACAATGAGGAGATATGAATCATTTTGCCTCGTTTTTGCTGTTTCTATATGTGCTGCATTCTGCAAATCGCCAGTAGTGATTGTTCATGTGCAGGAAGGTGTCCCTTCCGGCACAGAAACAATCATTAGAAAATGACTAGTTGCAACTTCAATGTGTGCTGCATTCTGCAGCACATGCAGCACACATAGAAGTTAGAAATTACCGGTTCTGCTTGTTTATGTGCAGTAAGGGACACCTTCCTGCATATGAACAATCATTCCCTGCAAAGCAGACATCCTTGCACTATGGTGCAACAGTGCCTGCAGTGGCGCTAGGCAGCTAAATTTAGCGCCAGCACCAGGGAAATGCAGGGAGTGCCGTATTATTGGAAATACGGCCATACCTGTGTTTCCAGAATGTCGGAGCGATGTGTTACCAATTATTGTGTTACTCCACGCTCCGCCATTCTGTTGTAGACATGGCCCTCAATCTATAACTTTCTAAGATGAATTCAATTAAATAAGTAGATTTTTTTGTATTTCATTTTCTATTTTTGGCACCGGCTGAAAACAGCATAGTAGTACATTTATGGACAATAACAATATAAAGTATAGTGCTTATGGTTAGTCTTTTGCTTTAACACAGGGATAACAGTTTGTGCCTACACTCTCTGTGACATAGAGTAATCGTCACTGCATATCTTCACTAAGAAAACCTATTTACAACAGAACTATCAAATCAAATTTACGTTAATGCTTTCTCTTAATAAATAATACCAGGACGTTGATAGACCAACACCCTGGCATTAAGCCTGTGGTCATTGCATGATCCCGAAGCAATACTATATGACGAAAAGCCAAACAATCCTGTATTCCCAGCCTGCGCTGAAAAAAAGCTTGGTATCGCAGTTCTAAAGCCATCGATTTTGTCAACATAGATTTATTCACCCTTACCAACACCGGTGTAAGGACGAGTGTAAACCGTCTTTAGACTGGTGAAGACTTACAAGTATGCTAAGCTAATGTTTCATACAAATTTTACCCCTGCACCATCTTTCCCACTTGAAACTCCAAAACATTGAGAATATATACTCACCTGTGTGTAAGTGTGTGCCAGTTGGTGGTCAGCAGTACAAAAGTGGTAGCACAGGATTTATTTTCTCCCAATTACTTTCTTCCACAGGCAAACCACACCTGCAAACCTCACACTACAGCACATAGCATGCCACCCTCAATATATAGTTTTAACCACTGTTAACCTGTATTGCTATTTATTAAAGCTCCCAAGCAGCTACCTGATTGCTTCAAGGTGCCTCCATGCTAAACTTCTTAAATCATTTCCGCAGTCTCCAAAGAGGTCAAGGATACCCTGCATATTCTTCTTCCAGGACTTCAGATCCGCCTGGTGTGTGGATCTGCCAACTCTGGTATGGGTCTCTAAGAGGGGATGTGCTGCTCTGTCCAGCATCTTCCGCTTCAGATCACTTAAGCATCTTTTAGATCTTTAATTTCTCATTAATAGAATGACACAAAAATGTATCTTGTTTAAAATCTGCTCCCACAATCTAGTACAGATTTTTGGTGGTATCTTTATCGTGACGTGTCTATCAAACAGTTATAGTTTGACTCCACCTTCTGTTAAAGTACAGCCAGCTGAGAAACAGTGCACCTGTACTTGTACTGTCTGACAGCAGCAATCTCAGTGAATGCCACAAACATTGAATACAAAATATCATGTGGCATGAATATCATGTCAAAAATATCATTGCTACCAAAATATCATGGAACGGAATACTTAAGGTTAGAATATTGTTGTTTATATGGGTATATAATATACTTTTTAAGAATATTGTTGTGTTTCATATTATTTACTTTGGAAAAGTTGTAATAAATACTGTTTTTTAAGTAATTTATTATGCATTAGTTAGTATATTAATTTTAGATTTTTACATTGTTAGCAATGCTGTCATTCATTTAAAAAAATTTAATTTGTGATTTTAATGGCGTATTTTTTATGTAATTAGTATTTTACAATGTAGTATTGTGTTGGGAAGTTAAAACCATTATTAATTTATTTTAAAGCATGTATTATTTTATTTATTTTTTCGGGTTGTGTCTTTTAGGTTGCAGGGAGTGAAGTAGATGTTTTAACTTGTTTTGTATATTTTTTAATTTATATATATTTTTTAATTTATGTAGTTTGTATTCTTATGTAAGATATGGATTAATCATTTTCTGCTGTTGGGTATTTAAATATTTTCTTACAAAATCATTATGGGTTGGAACAGTATATGTAATCCCTCCAAAATCATACCCTTTGCCTACTGTTGCTTAGACTGGAGTAGGAATAGTAAATCTAAAGCCTCTGAAGTCAAACACTTCCCTACTGATGCATATATTGGAGTGGGAATATTAAACCTAATACCAGATCAGCACTTAGCCCTACTTTTGCTTAGACTGTAGTGGAAATAGTAAATCTAGTCCCTCTGAAGTTCAAGACTTTCCATACTGTTCCTTGAATTGGAAATGTAATAGTAGATCGAACCTCTCCGAAGTCCAACACTTTCCTTAATTTTAGTTAGACTGGTTTTATATAAATTATTTTGATTTTGTTGTTTAATTTTATTTGTTTTTGTTTGGGGATTTCTTGTACCTGCATTCTAACAAATACGTTTCAACTTGCTTTGATTTTCTAAGAAATGACAGCTAGCGAATCTTAAGTATACACTCAGGTTGATTCAGCCAAATCAAAATTAGCATGCATCTTTAAGTAGGAATATTGCTTGTCTAACTCAAGCCCTAGTTGATGTGTACAGAGCCACCACAAGTATGATTCCTGGGCTGCTATGGCCATCCATATTCAAATGATTGATGGAGTATTCTGATTAGTAGAAACCAGATTAGGATATCTGGTGTAGAAGGTTTTGGGTGATATTGTAACTGCTTGCCACACAGATTAATACCAATGCCAGAAACGTCTAAAACTGGGCACAGAAAATATTTGTACAGCTTGTGTGGATAAAACAGCAATATCAAAGGGACAACAGGGTGATGAATGGTCATGGGTAGAAGAAAAGAATTATCAATAACAAGACCATGACAAGTAGGAACAGGAGAATAGGGAAAACAAGTAAATATGCAGCAACATGAACGCATACATCATTAACCAACATCCATGGAGGACAGTTAGCTCGTGAACACCGAGCAGTAGAAGTCCTGATTGGTACGACAGATGAGATCCATAAGGTCAGTGTAAGGTTTGCAGAGTTGGAGGCTCCAGGGGAAAACAAAGAATGGCTAGAGGTTATACCACTCAGTGAGAGGTAGGAAGGGTGGGATAACAAGGGGGAAAGTATTTGGGGGTGTTTTGTAGCTAAGCGACATTTAGGGCATCAATATAAAACGATTAGAGGTTCTTCTCGGGCATCCTCAAGATATCTTTGGAACTTCTCTTTAATTGAAGCAAGACAGGGAAGGGAAAGTAGAGTGGGTGGAATCGAATTCCAAGTTCTCCTTATTCCAAAATCATACTTACTTGCCTGGACTTCAAAGCCTGCTAAGGTTTCCAGCCTCCCAGCCCTCACCTGATTCTTTCAAAAGCCCCGAATTGAGCAGAAGCACACGTGGTTTGGAGGTAAAGAGGTAAAAGCAAGGAAAGAAAGCCCCCCCCCCCCATTCGAGAACAGTTCCAGAACGTGCCACTCTTAGTACTTCATGGTGGCAGACTCAAACCTCAGCCTCCATTCTACTACTGCTGCTGGAGCCTAAGCATGTACTCCAGTGTCTGGTTGCGCTTTTCCCCGGATAGACTTTGCAAATTTAATTTCGTTTTCCCCGGGAGACTTTATTGATGTACTTCTGCTGTTTGAGTGGCTGCTATTGTTTGTGCCCTGACAGGGATTTTCCTTTTGCCTGACAGTTTTACCTGTATGTTCAAAAGTTTAAAATGACCTTGAATTCTTCCAAATGTGCAAAACTATATGATTTCTCCTACTCATGCAGTTCTAATTAATGGTATTGCATTGATACATGTTATCTTCACTTCCTGCCCTCAGCCTCGACCTATCTAATGCGGTAGAGGGCAGGTTGTGCTGTTGCTTAGTGCTAATTTTACACTATAAGAGAGTTAGGGGTTTGGTTATCCATTCATTATGAGGTCCATGACCTGAAACACAATTACTTCACGTATATCTGTTGTGTAAACTGTAATGTTTAACGTTGGGTAGGCATGTGGAATGTTAGAAAGGTTATAGTTCAATACCCATAAAGATGCGTTTCTGCATTTATCATATTACATTTACTGCTCTTCAAGGGCCAAAGTCCAATGTCAGCCTATGCGTTCTGACAATTTGCTGGTTTTTCTTACACACGAGGATGGGTGTTTACAAACTCTTAGTTTGCAGAGAAAGAAAAATAAAGTGAATTATATGACAATCTTGCCAGAGTACAGGGAGTGTGGGGGGAAAGGCTGCAGGATGTCATCTTGTGTAACACACCAATACAATGTACATCCCTTTAAGTGAAATGTACCATTCAGAATGCAAAAAATGAAGCACTTTTTTTCGTAATTTCGAGGTGTGATGAAAAGAAAGATTCTAATAGGGTCGAAACAAATCAAGAGACTACTTGGTGATGCACAAATGATAAATATTAACGGAAACGTGATTTCAACACATCATCATTTGTGTGTAATATATTTATTTTAGTAAAACTGTATGTCTGTGCAAGTTTAGTGGCCATTTAATTTGAAAATATGCTGCTTTAGTTACATTAAAACATCGGTTGCTTCAAATCCATTAAAGTAGGTGGGTTACAGCAGTTTTTCTTTCTAAAATCTGTCGTGGTTCTAAAAGGTCTACAGTTTTCCTCATTAGCTAGGCATCTTACACTAGGTGTCAGTCTTGCCATTTTGTAAACAAGTTTGTCTAAAAAATATCAGTCAGAGGAATGTTGTGCTGGCAGGGTAATAGAATTTCAAAGCCAAATAAGTTGTTATTTTGTTTATTTCTCCTGTATTTCAGTCTAATAATATACGCCTGCAGAAAAACAAATAGTGCTGTGAAGTAATAGTGTGAGAACAAGTATGTGCTTCCAACGATGCTTCTAAAGCCCTCTCAGTCTTGGAGTGAAGCTGAAAAGTCCCTGAACCAATATCCTCTTTGATGAATACCAGATATCCACCAACAACTAGGCATTGATAAATAGGTGCCTTGTGGTCTTTTGTTAAGAAATGTGTCATTCATATTCATTTGTGCAATCTTAGCAAATACTATACAAATAAAACATAGGTGGTCTCTGTCCTGGCCCTGCGCTGTTGTTGGTTATTGCACACATGGTGTGCAGTTTACAGTCCTTTCTGAGTCATGTAAACAAGAACTTGAGCACACAACTGGTCAGTGAAATAGGCTAGTTTTGTGGCCCTTCTAAACATGACTCGAATGTTACTGAGAATGTTGCACAGGCTGGGTAACTGGGGTGGTAAATCTTTATACCTGAGAGTGGTTGCTGTGCATTGCAGCTCCAATCAATTTAAATTCATAACTTGAACAAAACATTAAGGGCCTAATTGTGGCTATAGGACCGCCATAGCCGTAGAGGCAGTCCTGCCACTGCCACACTGCAGCGCTGTGCGCTGCATTACGAGTGTGGCAGTCCGACTGCCACAGGACTGCAGTAACCGTCAGGGATCTGTGATCCTGTGGCAGTGGCGCTGTGGTCAGAGGCTGTGGTCAGAACTTTGTTGTCTCTTGGACTGGGGATGCATGGCAGGGGGTACATGGTGTGTCACCCTGATATTGTACCCCCAAGTTCCTGCACAAGAAGGAATGCACAAGATGGTGCATTCCTTCCCGTGTAGGAACCTGCTGCGGTGGTCACACAGCAGTGTCTTTCTAAGGCACTCCTTTGAGCCTTAGAAAGGTACCACCTTGGGACCGCTGCAGCACCATCCGCCAACCTGAATACCAGTTGGAATCCGTTGGGCGGTCTCAATATCAGTTTGTGGTCCTCCAACAGATCGCTGCCATGGTGCTCTACGGGAGGACCGCCAAACTTGAAATTATGCCCTAAGACCCTCATTATAAGTGGCCCCTTAAATTCCGATATGAGCTGCAACGTCTGTTGCCCCACATATAGAAATGTCAAGTTTTGCAGCCAACACTGCAGCCCCACCATTTTCCCCAGGTACATTCTAGTAGGTCATGCCTGGCAAAAATAACGATTTTGTGGTGGTAATCACCAAAATCCACATGTTATGTGCTATAATTTGGGGGGCTAAACTTGTGGTAGGTGCTAACTTTCATACTCGATAAATCACAGAGATCTCGGGTGTTGAAATTGATCATGTGTGATCATTTTTGCATCCTATAGTGGGCCATTCATAATGAGAACCTAAGAAAGAGTTAATTGAAGCAGTTCAGTAAGAAAAATTATAGCCAGGGCCACCGACATTATGTGGCAATAGAGGACCAAACTGTAGGGCAGCCTTGACAATATTATGCTGCAAGAAAAAGTTAATTTGTGGCATCATTTTTCACATTCTGTGGCAATATTGTTTCATGTTATTTTGGTACATATTAATACCTTGTCAAAAATGTCAGAATGTTAGTGCCACTTTAACACCTAAATAGAACAATCAGAAACTGAGAGGCCTCGTTTCCAAAGGATTTGTCACTGAGTGACCACATATGTTTCACTTTTTAAGTAACATTTGATGCGTGTAAACTAGAAAATGTTTGTGGAAATTTGCAAATTATGCATCAGATTGTGAATTATATGTCGAGTAATGATGGGGAAAATGCCTGGGCATCAGAGTCGCATAATTTCAGCACACCTAATTGCGCCACTCAAAAGTGATGTTTCATTTACTGAAATGTCTAAAAATAAAGAGGCCTTTTTACTCCAAGAGAGGTTATGGCTGGTGGATGAGTAGATGGGTCAGAGGGTAAGATTTGTGTTCAACCTTATGGTCACACGTTTGAATCAAGGTCTTCTCACAATGTCAGTGTAAGAAATGTGGTTGCTAGTTATGAGGGATGTGAGTGTTTCCCAAGGAATACGTCAGAAATGTTCTTTTCAAGGGGAACCGAGTACCCCATTAAAGCACTTGCCGCCTTCAGGATAGCATAGCACATCAGTTTTAGGCCTACCGAGGAGAGGTGGGATGGGCTAGCAACCTTAATTCGCTTTTTTGCAACAACAACACTCAATTTAATTATTGTCCAGTTAATGCTTTTATTTAAAAAAAAAAAAAAAAAAGTACTTTTATTAGACACACACTTCTAAATAGTATGCATTAAATTACAAACATATATATTCAGATAGATGGGAGTTACTTAGGTGGTATTCTCGTAACCCATTCCATCCCTAGTGGGTCCTGAACCCTATAGCCACATTACCCTCACCTATACCAGGTACAACATCAGAGTACAAGGGGTGTCATTATAAAGAAGACTTTGTCAAGGTTTCACCATATCAGTGAGATTTCATGACGCAACATTACAACATTATTTAAGTCAATGGAAAAAGTACCATTAGTCAAAAGTATTCATTATAGTGAGAATCATTGCAATGTCAAATCTGTTGTATCAATGCAGCATTCAAAATTAAAAGATGGTTGTCAGAGTCTTTCTTTTACTTTACTTGCAATCATAGACCAACCACAAAGGGTCTCCACACTCCACAGACCGAGAGTAAAATCTCCAACTCTAGGAGTTCTTTAAACAAAGGGGATGCTTTCTCGTGGTCAGGGATTCAATTGCCAAGGCTTTTGAAAAGCATTTCTAGGCAGCTGCAGCAACCTCTGCCGCCCCTCACAACACCTGGCAATGGTTTGCATTGTGAATCTGCCTTAGCCTCTCCGTGGAGCACCACAAGAAAACATGCAGATTTTGATCCCCTCGTGTGGGATTCTAGGGCACTTCCATCACCCCAAGAAGTGAATACTGTTACTACCTGTTGGCTTTTTGTAGCTTCATGCCGCATGGCATCTTCATTTTTTATTTTTAGTATTTTGGGTCCCACCTGAGGCACTCACAGCCTCAGGGGTTTGTTAGTGGCTTTGGTGGTAGGTCGAAGAACCCCGCAGCCACTGCCAGCTCACTGCATGTGTTGCACTGTATGTGCGATAAGAGGGAGCCTGATACACTGTTCAACCCGCCTCGAAGCTCAGGAGTCATAGGCCCACATGCATCAAAGTCAATTGCATTCGCAAACGGTGCGAATCGCAATTTTCGGCCGTTTGCGAATGCAATTGACTAATTTGGAATGCATCATGCATTTTGCAATTTTAGGAATCACAACCATGTTGCGATTTCTAAAATTGCGATTGCATTTAAGAAATCGCAATTTCAGATTTCTTAAATGCAATGCATGATTATTTTAAAATTGCGAATTCGCACTTTGGAAGTGGTAAATCAGCATGAAGTTGAACTTCATGCTAATTTACCGAAAACTTTCAAACCATGTTGCGATTTCTAAAATTGAGATAGCATTTAAGAAATCGCAATTTCAGATTTCTTAAATGCAATGCATGATTATTTTTAAATTAGGAATTCGCACTTTGGAAGGGGTAAATTAGCATGAAGTTGAACTTCATGCTAATTTACCGAAAACTTTCAAATATGCACAAATTGCATTTTTGAAACTTTTAATTTACACGCACACATGCCCTTGGGGCATGCATGTGTGTAAATTGCATTCAAAGTTAAATTCAGGGGTGCAGGGAGGGGTTCTTTGGAGCCCCCCGTGCACCCTTAAAATTGCATTCACATTTTGCGAATCGCAATTTGAAATTCGCAAAATGTGAATGCCTTCCCATTCATTCCTATGGGCCTTTTGGCCCATAGGAATAAATGGGAAGGGTTTTCCTTAATTGCGATTCGCAAATTGTGAATCGCAATTAAGGAAAAATACCGAATCGCAAAAAATATTGCGATTTTTTAATGCATAGCATTTTACGATTTCTTAATTGCGATTCCTTAATTTTCGCAATTAAGAAATCGCAAAATGTAACAATGATGCATGTGGGCCATAGCACCTGATTCTGCTCCTGCCTGGAGGTGAAAGCAATGCATTTGCCCCTGCCTGAGCTCCATGTAGGGAGGATGACCTACCATCCCAGAGATGGGCACAGGATGGGCAATTTGCCTAGCTTGTCCTTTACTTTCAGCTTCTCCTTGCAGACTTGGGTGATGGCCTGTAGGACCCCTTGCCATTGCACCTGCCTTGGGGAGAGGGAGCCCCTGGGGGGCAAAAATAAGGATGGGGAGAGGCCCCATGCACACTGCACTCCTCATTTACATTAAAGAGGTGGCTTGGCCCTCCTGTGTTCTTTATTCTTCTTCCTGCTTTGTTTGTCTTTTGAATGATAGAAATATTGATTCCACAATTTTATGCAACCTGAATATAGTGCTGTCAAAAATATAATGGACCAGAATATCAAATCTAAGAATATTGTTTTGTATGTATACAATATACAATATAATTTTTAAGAATATTGTTTTATAGAATGTTGTTTGCCTTAACATAGTTGTAACATTGTAATAGATATCATTTTCTGATCCATTTAATATATCATAGTACTTATATTAATTTTAGGCATAAGTTTTATTATCATATTTGGTTTTTAAAAAATGATGCACTGTTTGTAATTTCTTACATGAAATTTAAATTGTAAAACATTTAATTACTAATTGGGGGGCACATACCGCGAAATCCAGCGCGCCGTGAGGGAACGACCAGCACACTGCAATCCACGCCGTGAGGGGAACGGCAGAGGTCCCAGCTACCCCAGCAGTCCCAGCAGCCACAGCACACGCCGGTCCCACCAGCAGTGGGACACTACATCTCCCAGCTGCCCTGGGGACCGGCGCAAGATCGCTGACGGCACCAAGGCGCCCGGAGGCGCTTTAAGAGGAAGGAGCGCTGAACGCTCCTGGGGGCACATACCGCGAAATCCAGCGCGCCGTGAGGGGAATGGCCAGCACACTGCAATCCACTCCGTGAGGGGAACGGCAGAGGTCCCAGCTACCCTAGCAGTCCCAGCAGCCCCAGCACACGCCAGTCCCACCAGCATTGGGACACTACATCTCCCAGCGGCCCTGGGGACCGGCGCAAGATCGCTGACGGCACCAAGGTGCCCGGAGGCGCTTTAAGAGGAAGGAACGCCTCTCGCCACGCGAGTCGTGCGCGGGAGAAGCCCGGGACAAAGGCGGGGCCATCAGGGGCCAGCAGAGGACGGGACGGGCCACCCCCTAAAGTCCGTCCATGGGGAAGAGGAAGCAGGTCTGCGCTGGGGACGCCGATGAAGGTAAAAGAGCAAAGCACCCCAGAAAGTCCGAATCTATAATATCATATTTAACGTCAGCGGTTCGGGGTTTTGTCTAAAGAGATTGCCAATGCAGAGAAAGAACTGGGTCTGGGGGGGACGGAAAAGGACCCCGCAGCAGGCACGAATCACACCAGGGCCATACCGCTGGAACCGTCTATAGTGATCACGAACCCTAACCAAGGTCTGGCCTTACAGCAACCTGCATTACCAACCCCACCGGCCAGTCCTGGACTACTGAGCGAGACCCCACAAGGTGTGCAACCACATAAGCAGCATAGAAAGCGCAAGACAGTTATAACAGCTGGCAGGAGGACAAAGCCAGGGGTTGAGGGTAGTCTACCTGACCAACGCCTGAAAGACAAAATTGAGGACTTAATAGAGGACTTGTTCACCACACGACTAGAACCTGCATTAGAGTCTATTGCCAAAGACATTGTGGACACACTTAATACTTGTGTGGCGGGGATCCTGTCCAAATGTGCGAAAATCGACTTGTTCCTCAAACAGCAACCAGGGGTGAAGGCGCCTATGACTCTGCCACAAATAACCGTGGGGAATAAGCCTTTGGTAGGAGCAATGCCCACGGGCCCCACACCTAGTAGACCTTGCCAGGACACTGGGATAGTAGGAATAGAGTTTCACTCACCCACAAGGGCAGGGGGTGGGAGTCGTAACCCGGAGGTGAGGACCAGGGAGAACCAGGCACAAGGGGGTTCTAGGCAGCATAGATCATATGGCCGATCCCTGGATTTGCCGCCAGAGGCCGCCCCTTTGATGGCGGTCTTTACAGAGGTACCGCCATTAAGGGAGGGCTCATATGAATCAACCCATGACCTCATGTCGCAAGCTAGGCAGTGGTCGGCGGAATTTAGCACTGGAGGAGTTGACATCTCACACACAGTAATAATGGCAAGGAGGGTTGGGTGGGTAGGGCGGAGTCACAAGAGTATTCCAGGGGACTGCGTGGTGGTTTCCTTTAACAATAGGTCCAGTGCGGAAAGACTCTTTTGGGACGCCTCAGATCTTGAAGATAAGGGTAACAGGCCACTTCCCTTGGGTTTTTTCTATCCCCCAGTAACTCGGCAAAGACCCCCCTCAGCCACCTAGGGGGGGTACATGTACCCCATAACCTCATGCACATGGCTCCTCACCAGGGTAGGGACGTTGCAAAGTTGAGTACCGCTCAGGGAAG
Organism: Lissotriton vulgaris; assembly: GCF_964263255.1. Taxonomy (NCBI): domain Eukaryota; kingdom Metazoa; phylum Chordata; class Amphibia; order Caudata; family Salamandridae; genus Lissotriton; species Lissotriton vulgaris. Next base: position 493,468,852 of record NC_141696.1, read on the forward strand.
TCTACATGGGGGGAAGCCTCAACCACAGCCTCAACCATAAATATTGCCCCAGCCCCACGGCCAGTTTCGCTTTTTATGGGGGATTTAAGCATTTCCAATCACTTCTCCCCTCTGGGAGGGTTGGACTCAATTGATTGACCACCCACGAAAAATCCAGGGCAGGGTGGGGTCTTGGGTACTACAAGCGGCTCAGTTATTAACCAGGCTGTACCATGTAAAGTTCTAAGTTGGAATGTGGAAGGGATTCGTTCGAAAAGCACAGACCCCCAATGGTTGAAATTTATAAGGCAATTTGATATCTTGGCCTTCCAGGAAACCTGGGATGCCGCCCCTAGCTTTGCACTTGACGACTACCTTAGCTTCACTAACCCGGCGGCCCAAGGACATGTGGGGAGGCCAAAGGGGGGCCTGCTCTTCCTTTTCTCCTTAAACCTTGCCGGCACTTTTAAAAAACTTACAACGGAATCCTGTAATTTTATTATAGTCGAATGGACCATTTCCAAGCAGAAATACCTTTTAATCAATTTATATGATGCAATGGAAGGCGACCAGCAGAAGGAGCATTTTAGTAATTTAGAAACATTTTTGTTAGTCTATAAGCACAATGAGTCCTATGTACCAGAAGTATTGTTAATGGGAGATTTTAATATACATCCCTGTTTGTGGGACTGCTATGGAGATGATCATAATGGGCTGCCGGGGAGGGGGGGGGGTACCCCACTTCAAACAGCAGGAATGGCGACTCCCTTGAAGAACTACTATCCAGCTTAAACCTATTTGAACCAAGCAAGGAGGAGGGGAGGGAGAGGGTCCCAACTTTTATAGGAAGGGGAGCAAAGTCGTTTATCAACTATATTTTCGTGTCCCCCCTAATTCTTGCAAAGGCGTTGGCATACAGAGTGGTGGTGGCGACCTTCAGCGATCACAACCCGCTTGCACTAGAGGTCGACGCGGGGGGCCACACCCAGAGTACACAATTGGAGGGAAAGGGCCTACGAAACCTTTCAACTAGAGATCAGGGAAGGAGGATTGAATGGAATGATGTAGCCCCAGAGGTCTTTTTTGAGGACCTAGACAGGGAGGCTGAGGATAACTTAGCCGTCTGTCTTGATGGAGCCACATTGGTACGGACACTATAATAGCCTATGAAGCAGTGTGCAGGCATATTGCCAAGAACTTACAGAAAGAGAGTAGACCTTCTTTAAAGAAGGCACACAAGTTGTTTGGCACGGCCTTCTCTAAGGCGCATGGGGCACTTCTCAAGGCCCTTAAGAGAAGCCCGAGGGATAAGGATCTAGTTGCCGTCCTTCGTAAAGAGTACAAACAGGCAACCAATGAGTGCAAACGCGAAATCAAAGAGGAGGCATGGGATAACCTTCCATCTATTGAAGTACTTAGGGACAGCAGAAAGTTTTGGTCCATCATTAATCACCCTTTTTTCTCTGAAAGTGAGAACTTAGATACAGACTGTGTCATCCCTGATGACAGTTGGCTCCAGCATTTTAGGAGCATTTATGATGACAAAGATCATAGGGAGTCATCATTAGCAGGCAGTACTGCCAATTCCCGGAATACTAACCCAGTTATATTTGAATTAGCCGATGTAGAAAAGGCCATTAGATCCACGTCTAAACACAAGGCACCAGGTCCGGATGGGGTTCCAGGGAATCTTTACATCATTACCCAAGTTTCTGGGCGAAGATCTTAACCAATGTGTTCAATGCGTCATCGTCAGTAGGTTTCCCACCCACATGGGCCTCCTCTGTCATAGTCTCTATCTTTAAAAAGGGGAATAGAGGGGACCCCGCCTGCTACAGGTCAATCTCTCTGTTGGACTCGTCTGTTAAAATCTTGGGCAGAGTAATCTTACAAAACTGGGAGATTGGATGTCAGGCAGGGGGGTCCTCTCTAACCTCCAGTATGGCTTCAGAGAGCACAGAAGCACCATAGACCAATGTCTGAACCTACACCTTCTAATAAGTAAATATACGATAGCGAAGGGTGGTCTTTTATATCTGGGGTTCATGGATTAACCTCGGCATTCGACCTGGTGAATCGTTCTAAATTATGGTGCATTCTGCGAGACATAGGTATAGAAGCCCCTTTGGTTAATTTCCTTAGTGACCTCCACCAGGACCTTTCTGCTGTTGTCAGGGTGACGCAGGAAGGCCACTGTACTGACAAATTCAGCTCTAGGCAGGGGGTTAGACAAGGTTGCATTCTGGCCCCCCCTCCTTTTTACGATCTACATTAATGCCTTGGAAGATTCACTGGCCGTAGCTTGCAAAGACATTCCGCGTGCCGGGGGAACGGGTATCCCGGTCCTCCTGTACGCGGATGACGCTGTTTTAATTGCTCGCACTGGTTATGGCCTACAAAACATGCTGGATCACTTTGGCTGCTTTATGGAGTCCCTAGACCTAAAGATCAATAGTAATAAATCCCATGTAATGATCGTAGGGCCGCGGAGGAAGAACAGTAAGGTCAAGTCTTTCACCTGCTTGGGAGCGGAAATCTCAAGGGTCCCAGTGTTCACCTACCTGGGTCTGCTTTTCGATGAAAAAGGCACCTGGGTCCCCAGCAGAAGCAGACGTGCAATGCTGTTGCAAGATCTACAACAGCACTTCTAAGCTTTTCTAAGAGGCTAGGAGCAAGGCCCATGGAGGCCATGCTCAAAATATACAAATCAAAATGCTGTGCAATCGCCTCCTATGGGGCAGCAATATGGGGCTATGCACCAGTGGGGAAAATACAACTGGCCGAAAATAAATTCCTCAGATCTCTACTAGCGGTACCCCAGTCATCGCCGACATTTGCTATACACGTTGAACTAGGCCTGGGCTACATAACTGATCATTTAAAACTGGCCCCACTGACTTGTTGGGCAAAGACATGGCTTAATGAGGAGATCACTTTAAATCACCTAATCCTCAAGGACTGCTTGGCCTTGGATGGGGCAGATTGAATTCCATGGCTGGCATACGTTATATCGGCGTGTACCAGGATGGGACGTTCTGGCCTATACACTGCCCCAGAGTCTATTAGGAAAGAAGATCTGAGCTGGATTAAACACAACTTCCGGATCATGATGGAGATGGAAAGGGAAGAAGAGGAGCTTAAAAAGCCGGGGGCTAGAAATATCTATGGCCTACAGACTCTTCCCTCTACTGAACCTTACCTGAAGATCGTCACAAAGCCATTCCATCGCTGTCTGTTAACCAGATTTAGGTTTAAATTAATCCAATTTTCAATGGGAAATGTTTCGCATTGGGGAAAACCGGAAGACACTGTACCATGCTCTTGTGATAACTTCTCTACACAAGATACACTTCATCTTATAATGTTTTGCGAGCATTTCTCTAAGGCAAGGAAAAGATTCTTATATCCCATTCTGAGAGAAGCTGCTTTTGTGCAAGTAAGGCCCGCGCTCTTATACCTGCAAATGTTAAGTAGCGTGCACGTTATTTTTAGCGTGGCAAGTTTCTTGGTGGCTGCAGCACGGGCTAACAAAAAACGTTTGAGTATAAATAATAGCACAGGGGAGAATTAATCAGGATTTGGGAAACACTGTTGCATAATGCCTTTAGGCCTGACCTACTGAATTCCCCCAAATAACTTTTATTGATGGAGTTGTACAGTGTATAAAAGTGTTTTTATATGAAGGATTATTTTTAAATATTTTAACAAGTTATACATTTTTAGCGACTTCCCCTTCTGCAATAATATATAATGTATATATGATTGATTGTTTTTGATTAACTGAATTTTTTCCTGTAATTATTCTGGTGCAAAAGAGGATGTATGTGTTGTTATTCTTTTATGATTTTTATTAATCGAATAAAGATTTTTTTGACTGTCTGACTGACTGACTAATTATTATTATGGTTGCTGGTTATTGGGTTTTTAAGAGAATAGGATTGAAGTTATTTTAATTATAAATTATATATTTTCAGATTTTATGTTAAGAAAAGTAGTTGGTAAATAACTATTAGCTAATTGATTAATTGCTATTTAATATATTCAAGTGTATTTTTTACTTTTAATGTGCATTTTTAATATACCGTTTAATCACTATTTTAGAATTTAATAGTGGGTAATAGGGTTTCTAGGGCAATAAGGTGGGAAGTTATTTAAATAATTTTTATTACATTAAGCTTTAATGATAATTAAATATTTAATTGTATATTAATTATGCAAATTTGTTTGTTGAATAATTGTTATTATAATTATTTAACGTTGCTTTGTGATTTTTGTGTATGTTTTATTTTTGTAGAGTTTAATTACTAATTTATATTTTAGTAGCGGTGTGCTGAATTTGTAGTGGAATATGGTGGGCGTTCTTTAAATTATTATCTGTTTAATTAATTTCTTATATAAATTAAGTATTTATGCAGTACGTAATTATGTATATTGTTTATCTAATTTTTGTTTACATTAAGTGTTTGATGTATTTTAATGTATTAATTTGTTCAAAAGTCTATGTAGTTAGTAGATTTGTGCATTTTCTAAAATAATTATAGTTTCAAGTTTCCACTCCCCTGAAACCCAGAAACATCAGGAGCAAAGATATTTCTCCCAATACCTCCTAGGAATAGTCTCCAGCACCCACAAACTACCACGGGTGTCTGAGAAATGAACCCAAGGTAAACAGTGGGTAAGGAATGAAGATGCGATAGAGAGGAAGAGAAGACAAAACTCCTGGATTGGCATGTCTGGCTGGTTCTTATTCCAATCTGATGAATCAGGTTCCCTGGTGCTGTGATACTTAAGATTATCACAAAGAGTTCATTATAATACTATAGTACTATATCAGAATAGACCGAAGCACTACTAGTTTGGATTTCTAAAGCCTCTCTACAGAATCACTCACACCTTTCAAGAACATTGCAAGTTTGAAATCCTTTTTATTTCCCCTTGTCCATGTAACAAATTGTTCAAAGGTACAAATATCCAGGGAATCATGACGTTTGACAATCTGTAGAACAGAAGCAGAGTTGAGTGAAATAGTCAATAAAGTTTGTTAGAGCCTCAGTGTACTGACCTGTTGATGATTGAGGCAGAAGAAAATCCTTGTGTAGTCCTTCTGATGACCAATGACCTTCTTCAGGCAGGAGAGGGTGTTATCCAAAGCAGAGGGCAAGATAGGACTCCCAAATTGCATGTAAGTCATAAGAATGTCAGGAACAGGATTTGGAGAGCGCAGAAGGGAGTTCCCCAAGGAAAAATGATCAGTCTGATGTTCTTTGTGGCTAACCATACTTGGACTCCAAAGACGTACACTTGTATTGGACAAGAATGATGATAAGAGTGTACTTTCATTTGTTCCTTGATGTGTTTTAATTCTGTATTTGCTACAGGTCAGCTTCTGACAAGATTTTCATGATGTGCTTTCACTGCAGATAGTGGCCAGTTCCGAAGGGACACAAAGGGGAAGCACCTTTGGGTGAAATACTAATAAAAATTGAATGGGGCGACTTTAGTTGCAAAATGTGCACGATTGTTATAGGCAACCTCAACTATAGGCAAGGCCTGTACCCAATCACCAGTGCATGCACTCAATAAGCAATGTAGATCTTGTTCCAGAGATTGATTGGTGTGTTCTGGTTGACCATCAGTTTGTGGGTATGTTAATATCAGTGAATGAAATAGGAATGTATGCCATAATATATGTGCACATAAGAATGTCAATACCGGTAAATACGATGTACGCCATGACAAATGTACGCATAATAATGAGAATGTCGGTAAACTTGATATCAATAACCACCATTTTATATGTATATGTAGCAATGAACTAATATCATTGCTGTCAAATTCACCTGAGATGACCTCCCCATCAACCCTGAGTCAGAGAAGCGTGGGCAGGCAGGCTCTGTAACCCAAACCCAAGCCTACCAATAGATAGGTCACAGGTGGGCTTACACTTAGCCCGAAGACGAATGGGCGAATATGGAAAACCCAGATCTGTCCCACAGATAGGCAGTGACACCACCAAAGGTCCAAGGAGATTGGCCCAAATAAAACACATTTGGCCAAAGAGGCGTGTGTTCCTAATTATCAGTGGGCTCAGAGCCCACTAGAATAAGGATACTCTTACATCTTTCAGCTGAGAGTACCAAAGTAACAGTGATAGTGAAGTGGTTGGGAATGTGTTCTACCGTTTTAGCCACACAATGGGAGAACGCATGGCAAGGACGACATGAAGGTCGATCTCATACCTGTCTGGGCACTCAAGTTTTCTGTCCGCAAACATAAGTTTTGTTGATGTGTTCATTCCTTTTCCACTGGGGGTAAGCGACCACAAACCCCCTATCTGCTTAGGTTCACTAGTATCTGGAGTGAGTTTTTCTTGCTGTTATTTGTGATACATCAACAATCGAGGTTTGTCTTTTTTGGCATTTTTTCCTTTCCTTTCTCCTAGTCTCTGATCTAAATTGACTTCTAGATCTATAAAGGTAGAACACTCTTTTGGAGGATCCACAGTCTGAGAAAGGAGGTCTTTCAGATCAACGTGTAACCCTTGATAAAACAGGGAGGTCCTCTTTTCCTCAGACCGCTGAGTTACTGTAATTAAACTATTGAAGTTAGTCACATAAGACACAAGGGTGTTCAAGCCTTGCTTTAAATTGAGTAGCTCAGTATCATTTGCTCTCATTAAAGTATATTTGGGAAACAGACTATGCATTTTTTTCAATAAACGACGAAAACTTATATAGTATAGGATTGTTACTTTCACCAAGAGAAACAGCTCAGGAGGCAGCATTCCCCACTAAGGGGCCGATTCCAATATCGTTTGGAAAGCATTCTGACTGCATTGGTTCCGCAATGCTTTCCAAACGACTCGGATTGGGGGAGTCTGACCGAGTAATTTGAATGTATCCGGATGCTTCCGGATACGAGTCAGTGGGACTCCCATTGACTTCTATGGGAGCCTGTGTTCCAAACGCGAAAACAGGCTCCCATTGAAGAAAGGGGTGGCTGGGGAAAAATGTGCACCCTGTGGCGGGCACCCCATGGTGCCTGCCACACTGTGCATGGTGGGGGAGAGGGGACCCAAGGTACCCTAACGGGCCCCGTTTAGGAGGGCCCCAAGTGACTGATTACGGCAGCTGACTAGTTCCTGAGAAACCTGTCCTGTACTCTGTAAGTGAATATGACTCTGTTGGGAGGGATGATATAGGTTCTTCTAATAGAGGGTGTAAGAAATGTATTCTGACATCTTATGTACCCCACACGTGGCAGTCGTATATTAGCCCCCCCCAGAGGGAGGCGGGTGCCTGCACTCCTTTGTTCTTATTGTGACTGGAATACTGCTGTATGGTAAGATGGTGGGGACACGGGGGGCTGCAGCACCTATATTTTATTTTAAGCGAGGTACTCACGGTGGAACGTTATTGGCTCCTGAGGTATCTTTTAGCCATGACCTCCATTGCAGTAGCAGATGTTCAATTTTTGTATCTATGTGTGTTGTTATTATAGTTTGGTCGAACCAAATTCCGCAGTTGAACCGTGTATTGGGGTGGTTGAACAGGGCGCTGACGGGCTGAATCTCCCGACAATTATTATTTTTCTGCCTTATTCTGATATATGTTGATGGCTAGATCGAGTATGTTGCAATCCTACACTCGCATTACATGGAACATTAGGGGGAAGGGTTCTCGCCAGAAACGGAATAGAGTACACGCCAACTGATCCGATGAAAAGCACAGATAGAGTTTTTACAGGAGACTCATTTAATTATTCAGGAAGCCATTAAACTACAACATAAATGGAGGGGGCAATTATATAATATGACTTACTCTGCCTTTGCTGGGGGGACGGCTTTCTGGTTGCGATCTGGGTTCCCATTTGTGGTGCAGAAAAAACGGGTAGATAAGAGGGTAGGTTTGTCCTGGTTCAGGGCACTCTAGATGGGAGCCAAATAGTTCTGGGTAGTTTGTACGTACCTTTTTCTAATTAGGAAGCATTTTATGCCTGAATTAATGGGGCATTGGCAGACTGGTCGGATGTCTGATGGATACTTGGAGGCGACTTGAATGTAGTTGCAGATGTTTTCTTGAATAGATCTCATCCTCCTCTAGCTGGGGCGCAATCACTTCGCCATTCGAAAACATTACTTAACTGGGCACAGGGATGGAACCTGACAGATATATGGCATACGCACAAGGGTATGAGAGAATATTAATACTACTTGGCCACTCATGACCTTTACACAAAAATATATTACATATTATGCAGCCTATTGCTTGTTACACAGACCACTTGAGCTACCTATGAGGGAAAAACAATATCAGACCATATCGCATTGGAGATTACACTTTCCTAGGCTCGTGTTTCAACACCTGTACTCACATGGCACTTTAACCCTAGTCATTTAGAAGACAGAATATATCACGCAAGACTAACATCCACCATAACCCATTATTTTGCTGAAATTACTGGTACATCGTCCTCGACGGGACTTTCATTTAAAATAGTAATAAGAGGTAGAGCCATTAACACTTCTACAGGAGCTCGACAACAGGTCCATTAAGATTTACAGGGGACTGAAGATAAACTGCACACACTTGAAACTAGGGTACCCCGTGACCCTCTGGCTAAACCAGATCTCCAGGAGGCAAGTATCAAATACGCAGAATTATTATATCAACTATGTATAATTGATCACAGTACATATTTGCATAAAACACATGCAGACTCAGACTGGCCTTGTACCTTACTAGCACGGATCCTGAGAAATGCCATCCCCCCACTTCTATAACTGAAATTTGGTCATCCCAACACACTAAAGTTGTTACACAAACAGATATCAATGCAGCCTTTTACGATTATTACAAAGCGTTGTACACTGCTCCACTACAGATTGATCACTCAGAAATCACCAAATTTATGGAATTAATAGAACTACCGCAGGTATCAGATAAGTACAAGAAAATGTTAGCTAACCCTATAACTATAGTGGAAATAAAATCAGCAATTAAAGACCTCCCTAAGAACAAAACCTGGTTTGGATGACCTTCCTGGGGAATTTTATGCAACATACACACAATAATCATCCCCACAACTTCATAAATTATATAAGGAAGCTTTCAAGAAAAGCACATTACCCTCCTCCACAACACAAGCATTAATAACCTCTCTCCCTAATCCCGGGAGAGATCACTCTCAGCTATCCTCATATTGCCCGCTCTCATTATTAAATGCTGAATTTAAGATCTTAAAGTAAAATAGTAGCTAACCGCTTACAACCTATGATACCAAAGTTGGTGCACATTGACCAATGCGGCTTTGTCCCCTGGGCGCTTTACATCCTTGAATATACACAGGCTATGTAACATTATGTTTGCTTGTATGGAGGAGGATTCCAAAGCAGGATGTATAGCGCTTGATCTTACTCAAGCGTTTGATACTCTGAGCTGGGATTATATGATGGCCACATTATTGCAAACCGGGATTCCACAGGACTACACTCGCTGGATCCAATTATTATATCATCTACCCACAGCAAGGGTGCGCACAGGATTGCTCATTTCAGAACCATATCAAATACAACGAGGCACAAGACAGGGTTGCCCTCTTTCGCCTATACTGTTTGCCCTCGCTCTTGAACCACTGGCCCATGAACTTCATGCGTCCTCTAGGGAATGGGGGATCAACATTAACAACCCCCACCATGCAGTATCTGTTTATACAGACGACATTACCTTATATACTAGGAATGTGCGCAACAATCTAGTCCCCGTAGCATGGCTGCTTACACAATTTGAACGCATTGCTAGATTAGCCATTAATTATGAAAAATCTCAAGCCTTCCCCTTTGGTTCTAATGTAGTTGACTTGACAATACCATTTGGACACCATGAGATAATCATAGCTCACATTACCTTTAAATATCTAGGGATTCAGGTATATAGAACCAAAACATATCTAATTGAAGACAACATCCACAAAGCGATCCAATTCCTGAAATCACAGATTGCGATCTGGACCTCACTCCTTATATCGGTAGCTGGACGTTTAGCAGTTTCCAAAATGGTTATGCTCCTGCAACTACTGTACTATTTTGTAAATCTTCCAGTGGTTATCCTTTGTTCAAAATTGCACCAGGGAGGTGGTTTTCCCAGGGGTTGCGGTCCGCACTGGACCCCCTCAATTATTGCATTTGTGCTTGTGCCCCAAAGAGGTGGAGGTCCCCAGCCTACCCCGTTTCTTTTTTTTAAATAAAGTAGGCACCCCACGGAGGTGGCGGTCCCTGGGGCAGTGGGTTTGGCCCTACAGCCTCCACCACATTACTTAAAATAAAAACTGTTTGCCCTGGGGAGGTGGTGGGCCCTGTGGCAGGGGAGTCCATGAGGCCCCCTGGTATTATTGAAATTAGCCCCAGGGAAGTGACGTAGCCGGGGAAAGGGGGGGACTGCGAGGCCCGCCATAATATTTTAATTAGCCCCAGAGATGTGCCTGTCCCCGGGGCAGGAGGAGCAGCGATGCACCCCCACAAATATGGAATTAGCCCTGGGGAGGTAGCGGTACCCGTGGCTGTGGACGGGCTCAGTGGGCCTGCCCTCATTATGAATTAAAAAATCCCCAGGGAGGTGGCGATCCCTGGGGCTTTGATAAGCCCTAGTAGGGTGGCCCTGTGCACCCCTCCTATATTTAGCATTTGCCTCCAGGCCATGGGCCACCTGCGAGTTATTCCAAACCAAGAGCGGGAGCCCACGCTTGCTATTTTAAAAAGATTTTGCATCAGATTCAAAGATCTGCCTGCGATTCTGCGTCAAAATTTGAAAAACAAATGATTTTTACCATCAGAGGGCTCCCTGAGCCCTCTGATGGTCAGGGTATTGATACCCTGACCCCTTCTCTTTGTTTATTACTTTGTTTTTGGGACTCGGCAAACAGGTGGGGGCTATTGAATTGCAGCTTTTGCTTTCCTATTTCGCAACATAACCGCGGGAATCGCAGTTACTGACGCCATCTCGATCTCTGGCCTCACCGTGAGATGGTTGTTCTAGAAATACAATAGAAAAACATGAGTGCGAAGTGTACAGTAATTAACCCCCAGTGTCTAAAATACTGTAATGTGTGTGCATATATGTGTTTTTACTTTATGGAAAAGGCATGATTGTCCCAGTTAACAACATTATCACAATGTCCTGAATAACCACAAAAACAGAAAACAGGTCTGAATGATGGCATTTAACGAAACTTAGACAGAAAAGTATGAGTTTAAATATGCTTTGAAAGAAGCATGTATGCAGTAATATGTGTAGGGTACTGTTCAGAATCGATTTTTTTACATATTGATTTTGGATGTGTTGGTGATCATTGAATGTCTGCTTTTGTTTTCCATTTTTGTGACGTGTCCACGGGGATCACAATTACCAATGTCAACGGAGTCACTGCAACAAAAAAAAAAGGTTTTAGGGATGGTTTTTATAGAAATGATCTAGAAAAACATGATCTTTAGGGAATACTGTAAGAAACCCATGGTGTGTAAAAAACTATAGTCTGTGTGAATATATGTGTTTTAGGCTTTATGAAAAAGGTGTGATATTCACGGTTAATGACATTATCGTTATGTCCCGAATAAACACAAACTTAGTACAAAAATATGAGTTTAAACATGCTTTGAAACAAGTATGTATGTAGTAATATGTGTTCAGAATGGATTTCTTTACGCATTATTTTTGGATGTGTGGGTTGTGGGAAACAACCTTAACAACATGGCCATTACATCGAGTTATCTTTACAACGCAGTTGTTACAACGACTGCGTTGTTACATCGCAGTACATTACAACGCAAGTTGTTACAGCGACTTGCTCTAGATGGCGCTCTAAATTAAGGAATTGTTTAATTTACTATTCCAATACCTTTCCTACTGTTGCACACACTGGAGTTGGAATAGTAAATTATACTATTCCTAAGTCCAGTGCGCCATCTAGAGCAAGTCGTTGTAACGACTTGCGTTGTAATTAAGGCTCCTGGTTTTCCGTTTAAACGGATTTTTGCATATAAATACAGACAGTAAAATATTTTTTTCTTCTGCATTTCTAAATTGAAACTGAAAAATGCCAATAAACCTTTGCTGCCTTGTGCCATGAGAAGACGAGCCTGTCCCAGTGCAGGACGGGGAGAGGGCTTATCAAATTTCAGCTGAGCCCATAAAAAAGGTGGACATTAAGGGGCTATCAGGCCACCTTTTGGTTAAGTATCCTGGCTGGAAGCTATGGGGGGTGGGGGACCGTGAGGAGGAAGCTGCAGCCCTAAAAGCAATTGAGGGATAACAAATGTGCACAGCTTATCACTTCACAGGTACTTAAGAGAGGCCTGCTTTGACTTAGTTCAGTCACTGGAGCCAAGATATATAAACGCACTGTAGGAATGTTAGATGTGTTGTTTTATTCCAGTATTTAAACAAATAACAATTTAAATTATGCTATTGGATTTATTTATTTTACAGCGCTATAGCCAGCCCTACTCATCACAATGCAAGGAGCTTGACAATAAATCATATGTTTGTAAATAAATGTATATGATGTGTTGCATAAGACAGTAAGGGTTACATTAGGAGGACTACAATTCACTAACTGCAAGTAACAAAAGGATCTTTGTTAAAAGCAGTAACCCATTTACCATCTACATAAATCTATCTAAACCTATAACAACCAAGCGCACATTGCCTAGTAAAATAAATGTGGAAAAATACTAACTGCATCTTTTGTTTTTGCGTGCAGCAAAATAAAATGTGGATAAATACAAAAAAATGATCAAAAATAAATATGGATATATACAGACGGAAATGTTAAAAAATAAATACCATAAAACCGGGAGCCCTAGTTGTAATGTACTTCGAGGTAACAGCACGGTTGTTGTAAGGACCTCTTTTGAATTCACATTTATTTATTTATTTACTTATAAAGCGCAGCATTCCTCCCAAGGGATATCACAGCGCTGAATAGCGAGAAATTGTAACAGGGCTGCCGGTGGAGTAGGAAATCTGTTGGGTATTAGGCCTTGGGGAACAGATACGTTTTACGTTTTTTCCTAAAAGCTAGGTAGTCGGTCGTGAGGCGTAGATCTTGAAGGAATTCGTTCCATTTCTTAGCCGCCAGATATGAAAATGAACGTCCTCCTTCCTTACTTTCCTTATATGCTTTGTCCTGGCCAGCGCAAGATGTAGTGACCATAGGCTCCTTGTGGGGACATAGAATTCAATTTTCTTCTGTAATATTCTGGGGCCACGTTGATGCAGCGCTTTATGTGCATGACTGAGTAGAATAAATACTGCTCTTTGTCGCATGGGTAGCCAGTGAGGATCTTTCATGCACATTGATGCTGAGGTTAGTCTGCTTTTATTGCACACCAGAATGGCTGCAGCATTTTGAAGCACTTGTAGGCATGTGAAAAGATACCCTGCTATGCCTACGAATAAGGCGTTTCCATAGTTGAGCTGTCTGATAAGCAGGGCCTGTGTGACAGTCCTTCTATAGTCCATTGGGATCCAGGGGTAGAGTCTTGTTAGTAATTTCAGTGTTGCGAAGCCTCTTCCACAATGGGCCCGCACATGGTCCTTCATGGAGAGGGTGTTTTCAATGAGGATGCCTAGTTTTTTTGCGCATTGCTTGGGTGCTGGGGCCTCTCTCAGGGTTTGAGGCCACCAAGTAGCATCCCATATTAAGTTGGCTTCTCCCAAGAGCAGGATTTCTGATTTCCCTCCATTTAGTATCAAACAATGTTCAGACTTACCATTGTGCCATCTCTGAAAGGCAGTTATGCAATTTTATTTTAGTAACATAATTTCTTTCCTCGAGGGCTACCATCAGCAGTGGGTCATCCGCATAGGAGCAAATACTGAGACCCCATTTCTGCTGATTTTCGCCAAAGATGACATATAGGCGTTGAATAATGTGGGGCTCAGAGATGCCCACTGTGGGACACCACAGCTGATGGTGCTAGGTTTGGATAAGAAGTGACCCAGTTGTACTGTTTGTGTTCTATGGCTCAGGAACGAGCTGCGCCACTCTAAGGCTTTAGAGTGTTTTTTTTTTCATAAAGGATTTCCAACAATCTGTTATGTGAGACCGTGTCTAACACTGCCGACAGGTCCAGCAGTATCAGGGCTACAGCTCCCCCCTGATTGGTCCGCGATCTGATGTTGTACAGGACTGCCAGCAGCATTGCCTCTGTGCTGTTAGTGGCTCTGGAGCTGGTTGTGAGGGGTCTATCATTTAATTGGACTCTAGATAGTTTGATAATTGTCTATTTACCAGCCTCTCCAAAACTTTTGAGAGGTTTGGGAGTTGAGAGATCGGCCGATAGTTTTCAGGGTTATGGACGTCTGTTCCTGCTTTTTTCAGCAGGGGGGTCACTACCGCCTGTTTCCAGGTATCGAGAAAGGTGGTGGTGTTAAGGGAGTTGTTGAGTAGCTGCGTGACATGGGGGCATAAGACTGCTGCAATCCGGATAAAGATTAAATGGGGGCAAGGGTCTAGGGGAGATCCTGATTTAACTCCCCTCATTGCTTTGAAGACATTGGTCTCTGTAAGGGGGGAGAAGATGCTCATCCTGGATGGAGCCTCTTGGTGGGGAGTCTGGTGTTCCCAGTCGGTTAGGTCTGTCTTGGTGTTCGGACTGAAGGAGCAATATATTTTGCTTATTTTATCCGAGAAGAAATTGCTGATTTTTTCACAGGCTTCTTCTGGGGGGAGGGGGAAGTGTTTGGGACAAACTAGCAGGTTTACTGATTTCCCTTACTATTTTATACAGTTCTTTTGCTGAGTTGCAGTTTTCATTAATTTGTTGCACAAAGTAGGTCTTCTTTACGTTTCTTATGGCGTACTTGTTGGTCCTGCGTTCTGACTTGTAGCGTAATCTGTCTATTTACTGCTTAGACAGCCTCCATTGGTGTTCGGTTGTTTTACACATTTATTTTTAGTGCCCTGAGTTCGAGTGTGTACCACTTCTCAGTAGTGGGTCTTTGTGACTGCTTATGTTTTATCTTAGGTGCGTATAGGTCCAACATTTTTGTAATATACTGCTCCCATCTTTACTGGGAGATCACTCAGGGTCTCCGTGTTGTCAGTGGTGAAGTGAGACTGAAAAGATGCTTGAGTAATTAGTTTCCAGGCTCTGTTGGCTACCTGGCGCGGTGCATCACTTGGTGCGCGAGGCTCAGGGTATTCTGGGGGTTGTAGTCCCCCGGTCAGCCTTTCCCCTCATGACGATGGATCGAAGGAGTGGCGGTGGATGGCTGTTCCCCTCACGGCAGCAGGTAGACAAAGGTGGCCGTTCCACTCACAGCAGCAGTGGATACTGCAGACTGGCTTCCCGCGCCGTGGAAGTGAAGCGGGGCTCTTACCGCATCTCCTGGCACAGTTGCGGCGTCACTGGGTGCGCGAGGCTCAGGGGATTCTGGGAGTTTTGATCCCCAGTTAGCCATTCCTCTCACGGCGATAGATTGGAGGAGTGGCGGTGGATGGCCATTCCCCTCACGGCAGCAGGTGGGCGAAGGTGGCCATTCCCCTCATGGCAGCAGTGGATACTGCAGACTGGCTGCCCGCGATGCGGAAGTGCAGCAGGGCTCTTAACGCGCCTTCTGGCACGGTTGCGGCTTCACTGGGTGCGCGATGCTCAGTGGATTCTGGGGGTTGTGGTCCCCCGGTTAGCCGTTCACCTCACGGTGATGGATTGGAGGAGTGGCGGTGGATGGCCGTTCCCCTCACGGCAGCAGGTAGGCGAAGGGGGTCGTTCCCCTCATGGCAGCAGTGGATACTGCAGACTGGCTTCTTGTCATTCAAATAAAAAATATGCATTTATTTTGCCGTTCAAATA
The DNA here is from genome assembly GCF_964263255.1 of Lissotriton vulgaris. Lineage (NCBI taxonomy): Eukaryota > Metazoa > Chordata > Amphibia > Caudata > Salamandridae > Lissotriton > Lissotriton vulgaris. The sequence goes on from NC_141696.1 coordinate 493,484,684, forward strand.
TGTTTTTAAATATGTTAAAATAAAATAAAAAATGTTTTATGTTGACATAATTCTTTAAATTAAATTAAAACTTTATATTTTTAACCTTTTGAGTAATTCTTAGCAGATTGGAATACTGCAATGCTCTGTATTTGAAAGCACCGCAGTACATCCTACAGAGACTGCAGAGAGTCCAGTCCATGGCAGCAAAGCTGGCATTGAAAAGGCAATGTAGGGCCTCAACGAACAGAGCCCAGAGAGACCTACACTGGTTGCCTGTTAAAGAGAGAATCCCATTTAAGGAAAGATTTACCTGGCATAATCCGAAAAAAAGGCAGCTCCGCTCCTCTCATGCAAACCTGATAAGGATGACCAGATTTAAGAAAAGCAGGATGGGTGGGCAGAGCCTTTGGCGTGACAGCCACACGTCTTTGGAATGTCCTGCCCCAGACCATCAGACAGGCTGATTAATTGACCTTTTTCAAAAAATCTGAAAACGTGGTTATTTCCAATGGCGGAAAACTAGATCTTTCACTGCCAGCTTAGGTTTACCAACGTGCTGACGAGTCTGAAGTCTAAGCGCCACGATATCCCCAGGGTGACAGTTTTTTGCGCTATATAACTTCTCTATACAATACAATACAATACAATTTAAGTTAACATTATTTCCGAGGGAGTTTTATTTTAAGCCCCTACCTCCATTATTTTTTATGGGAGGGTGTTGCAATATTTGTGGTTGGCCATGTGTGATGTTGAACTTACTACAGCTCCTGTTTGGTAGTAGTAACTGTAGGGTAGTAAATTGGACTCTACCACCTATTTCAGTGGACGGGGACATGCAAGTCTACACGTATGAGTTACTTTACACTTGGATTTGTGAGTAGCCCAAAGTAGTAAAGTTACTCAAAAACAGAGTACATTTACTAGTATTAAATATACATGTGTATATTTACTTATGTGAACAGGGCACAGAAAATGCAGCATAAATTGAGAATCTGGAGGATCTGATGCCTTCACACCTGGGATACAACAATAATGAATGTGTATCATGGTGTCAAGATGATAGTACCATTTGGTTGGAGAAAGATTAGAGAATGATCTGTCAATAATGCTCCCAGACAAGAATTGTGAGGTCTCAACCATCTGTGAATGTAATCCTACTTCCCCACTCCGATGTTATAGGCTTAATCATTTGAGGACACCTGTGCTTGCATAAGAACTGAAGGTCAGTGTTTGTGAAAGTAAGCAATGAGCATGTAAAAGATGTCTGAGACATCACTTGAGTGCTTAAGTGAGAGTATTTTGAACTAATGACTTAGGCCAGTTTAAATCGGATCCCAAGTAGGGCATACTTAGTTCAGCTAAGCTGGTGAGATGAGAGTAGCTGTACAAATGTCCCATCCAAGTCCCAGTTGAAGTTATGTTCTTTTGTGTGATTTTGTGTTGCAGCGTTACAAAGCTTTATGTAACTGTGTGTGTGTGAAAGCACTCCTACTAAAATACTGTGGTTAAATGAAATCTTGAATGAGGGCTGGCTATCTTTACATTGGACAATTTCTGTTGTATACTCTGGAATTTTGAAGTAATGCATTAGTTCAAATATAGAGTTTGCTCTTTCACAGTTTAGGTGAAGGGTTTGATTTCAATATGTTTTCTAAATTGATGTGTTCATTTTCTATTTGTTTGAAATAAATAAATATAATTTTATGCTACACGTATGTGTGAACAGTTGTATGTAATGTTTTATTTTATTTTGATTTGTGGTTGCACAAAACATTATAGGGTTTATTAATCAATTCATTTAGTGATGTACAGTGGTTAGCCCACAACAGATTCTGGTAGTTTTGCCCTAGGAGGAGTATTGCCTTGCTACTCACAAAAGCATGGGGGCTAAAATAATTTACACTAGAAGCAATCAATTGCCTGCTTCAAGTGGTTCCCTTGGTAACCACCTGCTCTTGTCTTACCCTAGAACACCCTCTTTCACCAACAAGTCGCCTTGCTGAAAACCATGCCATTACTAATTTGGGACTTTGGACAGATACACCACTAAGAATGTGTTTAGTTAAATATGGTACGTTATGTTGTTAATGCACAATCAGGCACACAACCTTATGCAAAACTGGTCAGGCGTTTTATGCCTCAATGATGTAACTAGATCTATTGCCAAATGAAGTACGTAGCCAGTAATGGAACATGACATCACTTTGTGGAGCTATATATTTATGACTTCCAGTGTATCTAATTACACAAATAAAATTTAGCAGGTTCATTTATCCTGAACATAGGTAAAGGTTATTTTTGTTCTAAGGACGCTTTAATCAAAGGGACCATTTATGCTGTCTAATTTAACATTGTAGTGTAGTTCCTATATTCCCAATAGGCTCTGCGCATTGGAATAATATATCCTATAGATTAGACGTAGGACTGAGGTCGACTAGGTCTCTATCGAATATACTAAACTTATAGTGAATCCCAGCTAACTCAGAGGTCACTAGAAACTTTCTCGAATTCACAAGATGGGATTAGTTTCTGACAACCGCATAAACATGACAACTTTGTTTCCCAAGAATAAGAAATGTATCTTAAGAGTTGCGGAAACAATAGATAAGTATTTCACTCAGTCACTTGTGCATGCTTAGTTTCTACAGAGGTGCAGAGAAATAGAGAGACGTGCTTTTTCAATAAAAGTTTTTATTGAACAGTCTTATTTCTCATGCAAGTTAAGTGAACTGTTACAATTGTAATGCAGACTGCAAAGTATAATGCGTACAGCGAGAACAATATTATAAAATAATACTGTAAGAGCATTGTATGATTTCTAAACCATGCATAAATACATACATAAATAACAAGTACTCAACTGGTGCTTCTAAAATACGCCTACCCCAATGTACCTAACCTAAGTCTAGTACGAGGGAAGAAGTAAGTATGGGTTAAGTTTTTTTGCCAAGTATCTATCCAAGATTTCTCTTAGGGTCTAATCAGCTCCGTACCTTGGTTTAGAATGAAGGAGGTCTGTTACCTCAGTCTCGTGACTCGATTTTCCAACACCACGCAAGGGGAGCTTGGAAACACTGGAACTGGATTCTCGCCGAGAGAAATGCAGCCTCTCGATCAGCGCGTCAGCTGGAGGGTCGGCTTCCTTCGGCACTTGCAGTAGCGAGCTGCGTCGGGCAAGTAGATAGTCGAACTGCTCTGAACCACCGTGTCTTGCTAGAGCAAGTGAATGCATATTTATACCTTGAAGGTGTCTAGTTTGGCGTAAAGTCGAGCATAATAACGTCAGGAAAGAACCCCAAGGGAATAGTAGTTCTTTTTAAAGTAAATGAGTTCTTGGACAAATCAATATTGAAGCAAGGGAAGGTTCCTGACTGCTTGAGCCGTTTTTCCAAGAAATCGTTGTGACCTTTTGGTATGGGTGGAAGTAGCCATGCCTATATTTGGTCTGCATGGGCTATGTCTAAATAAGGGAATGATTTATATGCCTATATTAGGGCAATGTGAATTGTACCTATATAAGGCATGAATCGGGAAAATTCACTCGGATCCTAAAATGCCATACAACAACATGAAGCAAGACCCTCACCCACTGGCATACTTCATCTTCGGATCTGCCCCTCACTTAGTGGAAGTATGTAGCTTCTGGCCAAGTGAGCTCCACTAAAGGAGCTTTTAGCAGAGATCTGTTGTATGCACGTTTTAAAGTGGGTTCCTATAAACAAGTTAATAAAATTACCTATTGTTGTACTTACTCATTTTATTACACTTTTCTACAATAAGATTAAACCACACAAAATGGTGATGTCGAGGGAAGTGTTTGTCCCTCTCATTCAGGTGTCAATGTGTTTCAGCCATAGTTCATTCAGGGTCTGTGGCCAAATGGATCCATATTCTCACACCTCCTTCACAATTCTCTGCCTTTCCTGACTGATGGTTGGAAAAAGGTGCAGGCAAGTAAAGCAAAACTGTCAAAAGTAAATTGTCATACTAAACCAACTCCAACATGTTTGGATGCAGGGACACCAATCCATTTTATTGGAATTGCTTTGTAATTTCTCTAGAGGAAAGTGTGACACTGAGGGTTTTCTGTTGGAAAAAGGAGACAAAATATTTCAATACGTTTTCTAAAGGTCTTCCTTACAATTAAAGAGTCAAATTTGGCATTCAATGGTATGGCAGGTTGATTTATTTTGGGGAAAAATTAGAATGGTTTAATCAAAACAAGTTGTAGAACTGATTTAGAACTTTTAATACACAGTGGAAATGTCAGATACAAGATCAAAACTGTACACCAGATCTATTTTAATTCTGGAATAGTGATTTATAACTTGGTTAAAACTGAACTAACTCGTTATACATGTTGAACAAACTACTTAGATTTGATCAAAATCCCTAATAAAAACGTTGTTATTCTTAGTTAATTGTTTTAAATGTTATTGATTGAAATCAATATTATACCTTGCCAGAAAGTCTGCCTGATTATTTTAGCATATAGAAGTTCCTCTCATCCTACTCACATGCACTAAATATTTCACACCAGGAATTCTTTGATACCACCAGTCTTTTTTGCACATTCTCAATTCCTATCACCATCCCTGCGCCCTGGAGGGGAGCTTGCTGTTCATGGATAGAATAGGATGTCAGTGGGGATCGAACCAAAGGCATCTTGCATCTTTCCCAGACACAGTCAGCACCACCATGAACTGTGCAAGCCCAAGCGTGTCCGGCCTTGGTGCTGATATTCAGTTTTTGTTCAATGCTTCTTATGCCAGCAGATTATTATCTGCTAAGTGATAGGGGTTAGAATGTGCAGGAAACTGATACAAATACATACCTTGCTTGGTTTTTTCATATCGTTCCATTCCTTCAAGCTCGCTGCATCCAATTTGCTTGTGATTTTTGCTACTATCTTTCTAAATATATACATGATTAGGTAAGACCATATTGAAGACCAACCATAAAGCTTAGGAAATACCACTTCATATGTCCCCTGTGTGTGCTTACTTGGGGACAGGCGAAGAGAAATTCACTATAAACCTCATGTGTCCTGCTGCTTGAAATATTATAAACAAAATGTAAAGACCCACAAGACTCCAGAGTCTTTTGCAGGACTAATTTCTCATCCAAATATGGGCCATTCTTCCGGTATAATGACGTGGAAGGAAGGGTTCAAGTGCCATCTGTCTGTTATGAATGGTGGGTATGCCTTTGTGGTCTGGGGAGCCAACAAAACTTACTGGGTGGGAGTAAAATACATGGTGCACCTCAGTGGTGCTCTAGTATGGGTCTCTTAAAGGACTTAAGGCCATGCTTGGTCATAATTAGGGCTACCTGTTTATGGTATTTTTTTTAACATTTCCGTCTGTATTTATCCATGTTTATTTTTTTGGCCATCCTATTGGGCTCTATCCATATTTATTTTGTGTTTTGCGAACAGATGAGTTGATAACATGTATATTTCAGCATTTATTTAACAGATAAACGTGCACTCATCATTCAATCCCTGTCAGGTTTAATCACATTACACAGCCAAAAATAATAAGCTCACATTAAAAAAAATTGCATAATATCACAAATACATATTTGCAGTCATTTAAGCAAAGGTCATTGAGCTCTGTACCTCCCCATGCAGCCAATATGTACAGCTATTGGCCATGCTGCCAAAATGTACATATATTGGCCTGAAAACATTTAATCTCGGCATGGAGAATCACTCAAAAGAAGCCAAATTATCTGCATATTTCTGCTTTTGAAAATAAAATAAACACAGATAGGAAACACAATGTTTTCTGCCTGTATTTATCTGTAGAATTCAGAGAAACAGGAAAAGGGAGACCTAGTCATAATCCTCAAAAAGCTACCTGTGACACCAGTATGGAGATGTCCCATTGATACTGGTTAAAGAAAAGGAAAGTGGCTGGACTAACTACTTTGAAACAACAACAGAACAACAGCAGGCTTCGAGAGAAGGAGTGTGATCTGCTGACCAGGAGATGGGTGTGGCACTTTTGAACAGTGCAAACAAAATTTTAATTCTCTTCCAGAATTTCCACCGGTTTTTCATCACAATACCCACTGATATCTACAGTGACCCCCTTATTGAAATTATAACACAGTTGAAATAAAGTGTGACATATATCAAGGTACTAAAGCAGTCTTTTGGTCATATTTACCAAGGGCATGTGACATAATGTTATATAAAGCTGACTGTCACTGTTTATAAGAGGTGCACCTTGCAGGGAGAAAGTGATAACAGTACATTTTCTCCATTATACTGATTTAGCGTTTCTCGCCTACTCTTACTACTCTCTTTGTACTTACACTTAGTCCTCTGATAGACCTTTCTTGTTGCGCTGCATTTTACAGTGCAACCTATTTGGCTACAAAATGAGGACCATGAATCAGTAGCCAAGTTAAAATAGTTACTTACAAATTAGTAATCAAATTCAAATAGATCACTCTCAAGACCATGCTATAAAGATACAAAATGACAACTAATAGTCCGAGACTCCTGAAGAAATTGAGGCAGACCAATATCAAATAGACAAGCAATTCAGTGATTGCGACGCTAAAAAATAGCATTAAAATGTAATGCTTGGCAAACAATCTTAAACTCTCCCTTCGATGCATTAGTAATCTAAATCTTTCAATCACAGTCCAAAGCAAGGGATGGTTCAGTTATCTAATTGTCTCAGAAATCAAAGAGTTTCATGTAGAGAACAAGGATGTGACAAGGAAACTTAGATAGGACAAGCGATAGCATCTCAGAATCTCAGTCAAGAGTCTTCCATAGGTCAGGAATAAGTGTCAGGCTAAGCCAACATTTAGGTCAAGATTCAGGAAAAGCCTAGTAGTCTAAACCTCTCAAAGTCCATGAGTTAGGACTCATGGAAAGAAAGGATCAATAGAGTTTGTCTCCTCGAAGGGGGGAAAAGCATATCTCTTCTTAAAGGGAAAAGCATCACATCCTTAACAACGGGGCTGTCGGTATATTATAATCCATAAAGTTCTTAGGTGACACCCATTAGTCGCATCGTCATCGCATGTCCATTGTCTTTGCTACATTTTGCATGTTGCAGACTGCAACATTCACCGACTGTCCCACACTAGACATGGGAATGGCATATCTTTCTCACACTTAGGTCCGTTAAGAATACTCCTTTCATTAGCTCTTTGGTTTCCCATGGACTTTCGCCAAGGTCTGCTTCTCAGGCTATGTATCTATCGCTAATACACAAATGTATCTAATCTAAACTAACAATATGTGTGAATCCTGCAAGAAAGCCACATTAGAAAAACAGAAATACAGCATTTTATGAAATGCAGCATGGTGCAATACAGGCCTAAACCATAATGTTAGGTTAATCATTACATTCTTTGGTGCACATTTAGGGGTCGATTTGTATTCAGGAAAGGAATCCGTACAACGATTCATATTCGTAGCCATTTCCGTACGAATCATACAAACCGTCCGAATCGCGTAGTACGATCCGTTGGTAAAAAATCCGTCCGAATCTTTGCGGACCGTACGAAAAACAAGCGAAAATCCGTACGATACTGACTCGGAAAGTGAACCGTACGATTCGTAAACATGCTGTACGACCCGACAAGTATGATCCAGTCCGGGGACCGAGAACGGGATTCGTACGGGAAAACGTTGTTGTGTATATACTGCAATTTGTACGGAAAACATCGCCTATGAGTGATCCACAAAATCAAATATGAAATGAAATCCCCATTAACGAAGCGCACGCAAACCCCGTAAAAATGTCGCGTATGAGCGAGCCACAAAATCAAACACGAAACAAACCCCCCCGAATGAAGCGCACGCGAACCCCGTAAAAACGTTGTGTATGAGCGAGCCGCAAAATGAAATACGAAACGAACCCAACCTGAATGAAGCGCACGTGAACTCCTTAAAAACGTTGCATATGAGGGAGCCACAAAAGCAAATACAACACGTACCCACCAAAAAGGAAGCGCACACAAACCTCTAAAAACAGCACAAGGAGGGTGCAAACGACTCGCACAACACCACAAAACATGTCTCCTGTGTACAAACCATTGGAAAGAATGTCCTGGCCAGATCCAAACAGGCTAACAGAAGGCCTCACTCAGACCCACCCCTTATAACACACCCACCAAAATTTCAAACTAAGCCCCACCTACAAATGGACCAATAAAAAGGGCCCACACTCACAAACCATGATCCTTTGCAACATACCCATTTAGCTACAGATACTGACAACACACACACAACTGCACACATCCACCTTCACACATACCCCCCAATAACATTCAGGCCCGCACACCCCCATTCACATTCAGACCCACACACCCACATCCATACACACCATCACCACCCCAATCACATTCACCCCACACCATGTCCACACAAAAGAATCCAAAGTTCACAAAGGAGGAGATGGAGATCCTTGTAGATGAAGTCATAAGAGTCGAGCCACAGCTGTTTGGCGCATTGGTCAGATGGACCAGCATAGCCGAGAAAACACAACTGTGGGAGAGGATCGTCAATAGGGTGAATGCTGTTGCACCCATCAGACGCACCAGGAGGGATTGCCAGGTCCGGATGGGGTTATCTGCGGAGGATGGTGAAGCGGAAGATGGACGAGGACTATGCCCAGAGCCAGCTCACTGGAGGTGGTGGTCCCCCGCAGACCAGTACAGTACCATCCTTGAGAGGAGGAGGTCATGGCCCTGCTACCACCGGTGGGAGTACATGGCATTGAAGGAGTCATAGAGCCTGGTGAGTATACAAACAACTCAAGTAACATGGGGGTAATGGCATCTACCCTCCAAGTACAGAAAATGTCCGCAACAAGCGCCAAGCGCCCGCTGCCCATAACTACAGACAAAAACAACACTAATGCCACTAACATGTGTATGCCCCATTGACAAACCAAACAAAACAGGTGATAGACCGAATGTGGATCAATGTCACACACTCACCCCAGTCCAAAGATCTGGGCCCAAATCCATCGTTTTTTTGCACTCCACACCACCCTGGGTTAGACAATGGCGATATGCAAATCAGCTCTGACCCTGTGCCCCATGGGAACAGTCCAGTCCGAACTACAAAAGCCATGTCCTTCCCAGAACGGAATCAAGCATCCGAGGACCGGACCGGTTTCGAGGTAACACCTCTCATCAGCCCGGCTAGCTTGACTCCAGTGGTGTGGAGTGCCTGGGACCCACGTCTGGGCATCCCCAGCGCACTTAGGGCGGAATTTGCAAACAAAACAGGTGATGGACCGAATGTGGATCAATGTCACACACTCACCCCAGTCCAAAGATCTGGGCCCAAATCCATAGTTTTTTTGCACTCCACACCACCCTGGGTTAGACAATGGCGATATGCAAATCAGCTCTAACCCTGTGCCCCATGGGAACAGTCCAGTCCGAACTACAAAAGCCATGTCCTTCCCAGAACGGAATCAAGCATCCGAGGACCGGACCGGTTTCGAGGTAACACCTCTCATCAGCCCGGCTAGCTTGACTCCAGTGGTGTGGAGTGCCTGGGACCCACGTCTGGGCATCCCCAGCGCACTTAGGGCGGAATTTGCAAACAAAACAGGTGATGGACCGAATGTGGATCAATGTCACACACTCACCCCAGTCCAAAGATCTGGGCCCAAATCCATCATTTTTTTGCACTCCACACCACCCTGGGTTAGACAATGGTGATATGCAAATCAGCTCTGACCCTGTGCCCCATGGGAACAGTCCAGTCCGAACTACAAAAGCCATGTCCTTCCCAGAACGGAATCAAGCATCCGAGGACCGGACCGGTTTCGAGGTAACACCTCTCATCAGCCCGGCTAGCTTGACTCCAGTGGTGTGGAGTGCCTGGGACCCACGTCTGGGCATCCCCAGCGCACTTAGGGCGGAATTTGCAAACAAAACAGGTGATGGACCGAATGTGGATCAATGTCACATACTCACCCCAGTCCAAAGATCTGGGCCCAAATCCATCATTTTTTTGCACTCCACACCACCCTGGGTTAGACAATGGTGATATGCAAATCAGCTCTGACCCTGTGCCCCATGGGAACAGTCCAGTCCGAACTACAAAAGCCATGTCCTTCCCAGAACGGAATCAAGCATCCGAGGACCGGACCGGTTTCGAGGTAACACCTCTCATCAGCCCGGCTAGCTTGACTCCAGTGGTGTGGAGTGCCTGGGACCCACGTCTGGGCATCCCCAGCGCACTTAGGGCGGAATTTGCAAACAAAACAGGTGATGGACCGAATGTGGATCAATGTCACATACTCACCCCAGTCCAAAGATCTGGGCCCAAATCCATCGTTTTTTTGCACTCCACACCACCCTGGGTTAGACAATGGCGATATGCAAATCAGCTCTGACCCTGTGCCCCATGGGAACAGTCCAGTCCGAACTACAAAAGCCATGTCCTTCCCAGATTGGAATCAAGCATCCGAGGACCGGACCGGTTTCGAGGTAACACCTCTCATCAGCCCGGCTAGCTTGACTCCAGTGGTGTGGAGTGCCTGGGACCTACGTCTGGGCATCCCCAGCGCACTTAGGGCGGAATTTGCAAACAAAACAGGTGATGGACCGAATGTGGATCAATGTCACACACTCACCCCAGTCCAAAGATCTGGGCCCAAATCCATCGTTTCTTTGCACTCCACACCACCCTGGGTTAGACAATGGCGATATGCAAATCAGCTCTGACCCTGTGCCCCATGGGAACAGTCCAGTCCGAACTACAAAAGCCATGTCCTTCCCAGAACGGAATCAAGCATCCGAGGACCGGACCGGTTTTGAGGTAACACCTCTCATCAGCCCGGCTAGCTTGACTCCAGTGGTGTGGAGTGCCTGGGACCCACGTCTGGGCATCCCCAGCGCACTTAGGGCGGAATTTGCAAACAAAACAGGTGATGGACCGAATGTGGATCAATGTCACACACTCACCCCAGTCCAAAGATCTGGGCCCAAATCCATAGTTTTTTTGCACTCCACACCACCCTGGGTTAGACAATGGCGATATGCAAATCAGCTCTAACCCTGTGCCCCATGGGAACAGTCCAGTCCGAACTACAAAAGCCATGTCCTTCCCAGAACGGAATCAAGCATCCGAGGACCGGACCGGTTTTGAGGTAACACCTCTCATCAGCCCGGCTAGCTTGACTCCAGTGGTGTGGAGTGCCTGGGACCCACGTCTGGGCATCCCCAGCGCACTTAGGGCGGAATTTGCAAACAAAACAGGTGATGGACCGAATGTGGATCAATGTCACACACTCACCCCAGTCCAAAGATCTGGGCCCAAATCCATAGTTTTTTTGCACTCCACACCACCCTGGGTTAGACAATGGCGATATGCAAATCAGCTCTAACCCTGTGCCCCATGGGAACAGTCCAGTCCGAACTACAAAAGCCATGTCCTTCCCAGAACGGAATCAAGCATCCGAGGACCGGACCGGTTTCGAGGTAACACCTCTCATCAGCCCGGCTAGCTTGACTCCAGTGGTGTGGAGTGCCTGGGACCCACGTCTGGGCATCCCCAGCGCACTTAGGGCGGAATTTGCAAACAAAACAGGTGATGGACCGAATGTGGATCAATGTCACACACTCACCCCAGTCCAAAGATCTGGGCCCAAATCCATCATTTTTTTGCACTCCACACCACCCTGGGTTAGACAATGGTGATATGCAAATCAGCTCTGACCCTGTGCCCCATGGGAACAGTCCAGTCCGAACTACAAAAGCCATGTCCTTCCCAGAACGGAATCAAGCATCCGAGGACCGGACCGGTTTCGAGGTAACACCTCTCATCAGCCCGGCTAGCTTGACTCCAGTGGTGTGGAGTGCCTGGGACCCACGTCTGGGCATCCCCAGCGCACTTAGGGCGGAATTTGCAAACAAAACAGGTGATGGACCGAATGTGGATCAATGTCACATACTCACCCCAGTCCAAAGATCTGGGCCCAAATCCATCATTTTTTTGCACTCCACACCACCCTGGGTTAGACAATGGTGATATGCAAATCAGCTCTGACCCTGTGCCCCATGGGAACAGTCCAGTCCGAACTACAAAAGCCATGTCCTTCCCAGAACGGAATCAAGCATCCGAGGACCGGACCGGTTTCGAGGTAACACCTCTCATCAGCCCGGCTAGCTTGACTCCAGTGGTGTGGAGTGCCTGGGACCCACGTCTGGGCATCCCCAGCGCACTTAGGGCGGAATTTGCAAACAAAACAGGTGATGGACCGAATGTGGATCAATGTCACATACTCACCCCAGTCCAAAGATCTGGGCCCAAATCCATCGTTTTTTTGCACTCCACACCACCCTGGGTTAGACAATGGCGATATGCAAATCAGCTCTGACCCTGTGCCCCATGGGAACAGTCCAGTCCGAACTACAAAAGCCATGTCCTTCCCAGATTGGAATCAAGCATCCGAGGACCGGACCGGTTTCGAGGTAACACCTCTCATCAGCCCGGCTAGCTTGACTCCAGTGGTGTGGAGTGCCTGGGACCTACGTCTGGGCATCCCCAGCGCACTTAGGGCGGAATTTGCAAACAAAACAGGTGATGGACCGAATGTGGATCAATGTCACACACTCACCCCAGTCCAAAGATCTGGGCCCAAATCCATCGTTTCTTTGCACTCCACACCACCCTGGGTTAGACAATGGCGATATGCAAATCAGCTCTGACCCTGTGCCCCATGGGAACAGTCCAGTCCGAACTACAAAAGCCATGTCCTTCCCAGAACGGAATCAAGCATCCGAGGACCGGACCGGTTTTGAGGTAACACCTCTCATCAGCCCGGCTAGCTTGACTCCAGTGGTGTGGAGTGCCTGGGACCCACGTCTGGGCATCCCCAGCGCACTTAGGGCGGAATTTGCAAACAAAACAGGTGATGGACCGAATGTGGATCAATGTCACACACTCACCCCAGTCCAAAGATCTGGGCCCAAATCCATCATTTTTTTGCACTCCACACCACCCTGGGTTAGACAATGGCGATATGCAAATCAGCTCTGACCCTGTGCCCCATGGGAACAGTCCAGTCCGAACTACAAATGCCATGTCCTTCCCAGAATGGAATCAAGCATCCGAGGACCGGACCGGTTTCGAGGTAACACCTCTCATCAGCCCGGCTAGCTTGACTCCAGTGGTGTGGAGTGCCTGGGACCCACGTCTGGGCATCCCCAGCGCACTTAGGGTGGAATTTGCAAACAAAACAGGTGATGGACCGAATGTGGATCAATGTCACACACTCACCCCAGTCCAAAGATCTGGGCCCAAATCCATCGTTTTTTTGCACTCCACACCACCCTGGGTTAGACAATGGCGATATGCAAATCAGCTCTGACCCTGTGCCCCATGGGAACAGTCCAGTCCGAACTACAAAAGCCATGTCCTTCCCAGAACGGAATCAAGCATCCGAGGACCGGACCGGTTTCGAGGTAACACCTCTCATCAGCCCAGCTAGCTTGACTCCAGTGGTGTGGAGTGCCTGGGACCCACGTCTGGGCATCCCCAGCGCACTTAGGGCGGAATTTGCAAACAAAACAGGTGATGGACCGAATGTGGATCAATGTCACACACTCACCCCAGTCCAAAGATCTGGGCCCAAATCCATCGTTTTTTTGCACTCCACACCACCCTGGGTTAGACAATGGCGATATGCAAACCAAGGCCATGCTATGTTCTAAGCTACAGGAAGCACCGACCCAAGAAAGGACATCCGCTATCCTCGGAGGGTGGCTGTCACAAAATGCATCGGTGGACTCCAAATAAGACCCAATTGCATGGGTGTCTGCAGGGGGGCAAGGGTGGCTCTTGCCCTCCCCTGGATGGCCAGTGTGTCTGGTGTGGGCCAAGTCAGGGCCCTAGTCCGTCATGCTTTTGAAATGGTGCCATTGTCCCAGGTGGCAGCACCCTCCATTGGGTGAGAAGGGTGCAAGGGGGTTGCTGAAAATTGTGCAAGGCAGAGGGGAGGAGGGTGCAAGGCGGAGGGTGAGAAGGGTGCAAGGCAGAGTTCCAGATGGGTGCAAGGCAGGGGGATGAGGGAGCAAGGCAGAGGGGAGGAGGGTGCAAGAGGGCGGGCGAGAAGGGTGAAACTAGAGAGGGCGATAAGGGTGAAAGGGTGTGGGCAAGAAGGGTGTAAGGCAGAGGGCCCGAAGGGTGCAAGGCAGAGGGCGGTAAGGGTGCAAGGGGGTGTAGTGTAGTTCCTATATTCCCAATAGGCTCTGCGCATTGGAATAACATAAACGGCAGTTTAGATGTAGGACTGAGGTCTACTAGGTCTCTACTGAATATGTTAGACTTAATTAGGTATGCCAGCTAGCTCAGAGGTCACTAGAAACTTTCTTGAATGAACAGGGAGGAGTTAACTTCCCTGATTAGACAAGAAGGGATTAGTTTCTGACAACCGCATAAACATGACAACTTTGCTCCCCCAGAATAAGGAGTATATCTCCAGAGTCGTGTGAAAACAATAGATAGCTATTTCACTCAGTCAATCGTGCATACTTAGTTTCACCAGAGTGCAAAGAAATAGGAAGACGGGCGTTTTCAATAAAAGGTGTTATTTATTGAGCAGTCTTCTTTCTCATGCAAGAGAAATGAATTGCCACAATTGTAATACTTGTTATAAAGTAAAGTGCGTACAGTAAAAGGAGTATTATAAGATAATACTATAAAAGCATTGATATGGTTTCTGAGCCATATGATACTTAAAACGGATAAAATATATACAATTACATACAATGATAAAAGTTGACTAAACTTACTCAACTGGTGCTTCTCAATACGCCTACCCCAGTGTACCTATCCTAAGCTTAGTACGTGGGAAGGAGTAAGGAAGTTGCAGTATAAGTTAAGTTAGTTTTGCCAAGAATCTGACTCAAGAATTCTCTAAGGGTCTAATCAGCTCTGTACCTTGGTTTTAGAATGAAGGAGGTCTTGTATCTCGTTCTCAGGACTCGATCTCTCAGTAACCCGCAAGGGTGACTGGAAACACTGGAGCTGGATTTTCTCGGCAGGAGAAATAGACAGCGTCCTTCTCAGTGCATCAAATGGGAGGGACGGCTTCCTTCGGCACTCGCATCAGCTGGGCTTTGGATAAGTAGATAGCTGCTCTGCTCCAAACCACTGTGTGTTGCTTAAGGCAAACGCTGTTATATTTATACCTGGAAGGTGCCATGTTTGACTTAAGGTTGGACATAAGACGTCAATAAAAGATGTCACTAAGAACTGGACGTTCTTTCAGGACTCGCAGGAGTTCTAGGACAAATCAAAACAAAAGCATGGGGAATTCCCAGGTTGCTGGAGGTTTGGTTTGTTTAAAGAACTCGTTGTACTTTCTAGGAGTCTAAGGAAGTATCCTTGCCGTATTTGGACTGCATTGGCTATTACTAAATATGGATATGATTCTTATGATGCCTTTATAAGGATATGATTTGTTATAACCACATAAGGACATAA
This sequence comes from Lissotriton vulgaris, assembly GCF_964263255.1. Taxonomy (NCBI): domain Eukaryota; kingdom Metazoa; phylum Chordata; class Amphibia; order Caudata; family Salamandridae; genus Lissotriton; species Lissotriton vulgaris. Next base: position 493,500,147 of record NC_141696.1, read on the forward strand.
ATCGGAAATATTTAATTAGGGTCCTAGATACGTTCACAACACCCACTCCACGTATAATGTCCATCATTACTAAATACTAAGCAATATATAAACATATAAGTATGCATATGTTTTCCAGCCCACCCAAAATACATCAAATGCATTTGAAATGGTATAGATACACGAAAATGAGTATTATACTGTACGCTTTAAGCAGTGGTATCATTCAGATAAAATTTTGTACATTTAGAATGTTGACTGAATGAATCACGAAATTTACATTAATGAAATGGCTCTTAATACAGAAAAAAAGGTTGAGACTATTTCATCACATATTCATACAAGATCGTACATGTGCTAGAGGCTGATTTAAAAAATATTGTCTCTAGATTCTCTAAGAATAGAAGTTCTGTTCTCTAAGAATAGTTCTACTTTAAGCAGAGTATCATGTGCCAAAAATAAGTAAATATTTTGGAAATTTGGAAAAAAATACTTTTGCTTTCATGGGAAAAAATAGTTCCAAATGTTTTCAGCAGTGCTGTTTATAAAAATTGAAGACCGAATTCAGAGTTCAGGGAACACTGTGTGCTCGCTATTTCAATTGTTATTCTCGTTGTTAGGAGAAAACATTACCTCAGCTAGACCGGCAAAAAATGTGTCTACAACACTAGGTGAAAGTGGGGCCAACGCTGAAAAATCAGGAATAGTGCATATATGCGATGCATTGCCATCATTGGTGTTCAGATCAGCAATGTTCACAGACGGTTGTACCTGTGTGGTGCCGCTTTCATCTCGTACTTCACCGCCACCTAATCGTAATGGTCAAGTCTCAACGAATGCCGTCATCAGAATCGGTAGCCGCTGGGGACAACACATTGCATGAGTCGATACCTGACAAAGCAAAGCGTCGATATCCATTGGTACTGCTGATGGTAGTGTAAGACAGACGTCCAACATGCATTCTTCTCCGCATAGCAGACATCGAAGCACAGGTAAGATGCAATTTTACCAGATTGGTCTGAATGAAAGAAACCAGGTAGTATTCAGATCTCTTAGCCGGGCCAATCGAGGATCTTAGTGATACGGTCTCGGTATCGTATTGCTAGGATTGGGTCTTCCATCGTAGCCTGAGTTTTGTCTGTGACGTGGTTTGCCATATCGGAGCAGAAGGAACAAAAATAAAATTCCTGCTACGAGTCCCAAAATAAGAGGCAGGCCACCGAAAAGAGAATGCACAAAATTCGAGAAGATGCCCAGAACTGTTTCAAAGGGTGCTAACAGTCCCGAAAAAATTGTCTTAAATACATGTGCGATGCCACTGGTATCTGACATGTTTAAGATTTGGCTTAACATTTCTGCGAAATGCACGGGGCAATTTGTTGATAATAGGGTATGTATCTCTGCCGCTGTCCTTGCAACTTGCAGATCATACGTTTCTTTGGACGAGGTTAAAGGCACAGTTGTTTGTAAAAGAATAGACTTCATTCTGCTTATCAATTCAAATAGAAGAGATATTCACAGAAGGCCATACTGCTGCCTCCATGTCTGGATTGCTGTTTGGATACAATACTTGCATACAACAAATGACCCTGGAAGTGACGCTCACGAGATAGGGTTTTCCTGGCTTCATGCCACAACAGCTGTGGTCACTTAATATAACGTAGCTACCGTTGGAAAGTTGTCTGAAAAAGGGCTCTATCTGTGTAGCAGGGGTGCCGTGCAGATGACATGAAAGGTTGTTTGATGAACCTTCGCAGGCTCCATGCAAGTTTATACCTTGACACAGAAGTGTACCGCTCAGTGATTTTTTACAATTGTTACCACTAAGAAATACCTATTTTTTCCCTTCACTGTAACATTTATGTGTAAAAGGTAAATTCCAGGTTGATTTGATGTATCCTTTACCCAACCTTTCATACAGGCCTGCTGGTATATATTTTTGGCAGTATTGAAACTGAAAAGTTGTTATCGGGATTGTAATGGTCCATGTATTATCCATTCAATGACAGGTCTTTCTGACATTGTCAATGGTAATCTTTCTAGTTTTTCAATGCTCAGCACCGTATAATCTGCTCCTTTTTGTGCCAACGAGATTTGTCTATCAGTAAGGTTAAAGATAGAAAATAATGAAGTTATGTTTATTAGACGCCATGGCACGTGACCTGAACTGAGGTATTGTAACGTCCAGCCTAGCTGTACAATAGAACGCAATTGGGATTGACCATGTTGTAACATTATCATATCCTGTTCTATTATATCAATAGCAGATGATACAATGCTGTCCAGTGAATACATTCTGGAGGACAGAGTCGTTCACCCATTGTCCACCACAGAAAGGGATTTCTCCAAATTAATAGATCAATTTCTCGTATTTTTTCTGCAGTTTCAATTTGTGTTACCTTCCAAGCTTCATTGTAAGCTGCGTATATACCGGCGTATATGAAACGTTTTTGACGCTGTTTGCGAGGTCCCTGTAAGAAATCTCGCAAGTCAACACCTTCTTTAAGTAAAGTTAAGTGTTGCTTAATTTCAGGAAGTGTGGTTTTCTGTAGCCAGACGAGGCATAGTTTTCCTACACTGTATGTTGTAATTATCCCTGGATGTTGTCTCTGGGAATATCTTGGGTCTGGCCTGTTCTGTTTGAACCCCTGTATTTTGTTCAGGAATCTATCTTGACAGTTATTAGTGTCTGTGGGCCAGATCAACCATTTGTTCCAATCTGGAATAGTTCTGTTTTGTTTTAAAATATAGGACACGTCTAACCCCTCATCTGTAGTGGTGTTTCTATCAGGCATAGGCTTTGGTATAGACGGGTTGTTTAAATCTTTTATCTTGGCTAGACCAAGACAGGTTGTTTGTTGAATGGTGTCATTCAGGAACATTATTTGTTCTGGGATCATGCAGGCTCTAAGTAATGATTCTAAACCTTGTACCTGCCACTCTTTTGTACCCCAGATGGTTTTTGTTTCAATGTTGTTTTTCCAAAATTCAAAACCAAATGTAGACATTTTTTCATAATTTTTTTCCGAATAAATCAGTTTAGTATTTGTCAACATGTTTTTCACTCCTGTCTTATTTAACATTTTGAAATAAAACGTTTCTGGATTTGTGTAATTAAACCCTGAGAAGTATGAAAATATCTCATAAAATATTTTCGAACTGCCTTTTGGCGGAGTTGAACAATGTTCCCATTGATTATAACTGAAAACATTTCTAGGATTTGCAGACTTATGCAGATAATGATGCCCAAAGTGATTGTAACAATACATTTCCTCATAATTCGACGAACCCTGTAAATATTCATGTTCTGTAAATTTTGCTGACATTTCTAAATCTGACATCATATTATTAATATTTTCAAAGTCCCAATCATCAGAGAAGGTACTAGGTGATACAAAGTCAATTAAGGAAATCTTAAATTGGTGTGGATATTTCAAGAGCTCAACCGGGCCATAGATTTCATAGTCAGTTCTGTCCCATGCTATACCACCAGGTATAGGGATAGCTGTGATATTCACTGATGATAGTTCTCTTTTTTTAGATGTGAGAGGATCTGTGTGGTTTCAGGACTAAGTTGATGTTCTGACTTGCGGTGTCCATTGTACTATATTTTCCATCAATAAATCTACCCAAACTTAAAACCAAGATGAGCCACAGAAGGAGGAAAAGTACACCTAACACAATCCATAATTTAATCCATGGTGAAGTTAGATATGTTTCTCTCAGTTGATGAAAGAGCTCTGTGATTTCCTTTTTAAAAGTTTTTGTTGCTGGCTTGTCTCCATGTTCACTTGGGTCATCGGAAAAGTCATCAAAGTTGATAAAGTAGCCAGATGCAGTTCTGTCAATTGGTGGGATTGCTTCGAATTTCCATTGATCTTGGCATTTTCTTTTGTTACATTTGTATAGTCCAAGGCTACATCGTTGTAGACTGGTGTTTCTTGATGAACTGTTGCAATTTGGGTTGCAAGAGGCACAAGTTCCATGGCTTTGTTGCATAGTCCTTTTTTAATCACTGCAGGTTTATCAAATGTGATTAGTCTTTCAGTTTGTAACTCTTGGATTGTAGCAAGATTTGGTCTTCTGCTATTTCTTGGGAGTCCACTGGGCCTACTACTTATTATTTGTCACATGGTAGTGGTTTTACCAGGTCGATTGATACAACTCGGTTCTCCTTTTTACCAGCAAGGGGCGGTAGTACTACTGATCTTGTTCGGCTGACAGCTAAGACAGGTACTGCTTTTCTGTAAGAAGCCCCGAATTCCTTCTTCACTGCGATCTATTCTCTGACCAGATCCCCAATCTTTGGAATCCAGACAGGTCTTGCTGGGACAGGTGTTTTTTCTTCAGTGGTTGTTGGCTTTAGCTTTTCGTTACTCAGACTTTTTCTTGTTTCATTTAAGTCCTGTAAAACAGCCAAACCATCTTTGATATCAAAGGCTTTTTGTTTCACCACTGAAGTCTGACAATCCAAGTCCTGGATGATCATTCTAGTACCAAATAAAAGTTCGTACGGACTGATACCTCCTAGAGAATTTCTTTGCATGTTATTAGGACTACATTGGACACTTATTAGATGTTTGACCCACCCGTCACCCGAACGTAATACCCTCGCTGTTATAGATTGCTTTATGTCACGGTTTTTTCTCTCCACTACCGCATTTCCCTCGGGATGGAATGGACTAGAATACCGCAATGCAATGCCCATGCTGGCCATGGCCTCCTTGTAAGCCCGAGAGCTAAACGCAGGACCCTGGTCAGAATGTAGCATGCCAATTGCGTATGTGCCGATAAAGACTTGCAAATCTTTTATAACAGTTCTGGCATCAGCCGAGCGCTGGTGGTCTCATCCAAATGAATCTCGTCTTAATAATTATGGGATCGCATTTTTCCGTCTGGATGTGTGCGCATAGATAGCCTGATGCTGTCTAATAGTGGTGTCTGGGCTGGTGTCTGGTCCGGTTCACAACTGCGATCTCTATAGCAGTCCTGACAATTCATTGCAAAGTTATACATTTCTACGCTCATCCCTGGCCACCAGTATTGTGATTGTAATTCTATTAGAGATTTCAGGATCTCTTGATGCCTCAGACCCAATCCCATGTGTGCTTCTTGTATCAAGAAGACCCTCCGGTTCGTGTTTGGAATTACTCTATCCCCCACTCCAGGGATTTGAGCAAACAAAACGGAGTTCGCATCAATTATATATGTATTGCCGAGTGGATAGTTTAGAGGTAACACCGCATAATTGCCTTCCATTGAAGCTTTTACTGCAAGCAGCATTTCGCCATCTATTTGTTTTTTCGTACACTTTTTTGTAGCTACGGAAGCCGAGTGATCGGCTGCCGCTGTGGCTTTGTCAGCCAATGAATTCCCTGTAACGTGAATGCCATCACGTTGAAGACTCTGCGTATGTACCACGTGAGTCTTTTGTAGTTCTTTCTGCAAAAGAACTACTTGTTCCCAAAGTTTTTTATGGTTTATTGTGGCACTTGTCTCATCTTTATAACCGTTTTTTATCCAGGTCTGCATGGAAATATTGTAAGATCGGACGCAGTAATGCGAATCGCACACTATAAGTGTCGGGAATTCGCGATCGGCATTTTCAAGCGCCATCTTTAGAGATCTTATTTCAGCTCGCTGAGCTGTACAGTTTCTGAGTGATTCAGCTTTAGTGACCATCGGTCTGAATTTACCTAAGCGCCAGCGACCTTTAACAATTGCGCACGCTGCATTGTAAATCTGTTTTTCCACAACGTAGTGTTGTGCAAATCTGTCTGTGTAGATTACACAGGTGTACTCTTCGAGAGGCAGAATTTCTACAGACAGTGGGCATTCATATTCGTATTCCAGATTTTCTAGTTTTTTCATTTTCGGATCAAAAGCGCGTTTCACGTCTTCTGTAGCAAGAGAATTTTCCCATTGTATCCATTTTGGATCTAGAGCTATAGCATTTGGTATGCCTCGTCTTGTTACTGCCTCAAGGCTGATACTGCTGTCAAAACAGATATCCTCTTCCCTTGGGCTATGGCTCTTCCTTTTGCTACAGCAGTTTGAACCGCAGTTAGAATTTTTTCAGTAGAACAGAATTTCATTTCAGCTTGTGTGTACAAGTGTGATTTGTAAGCTATTGGTACAGTTTCTCCCTCATTAGAGGTCAGGTATGTGAATCCGCATCTTCCTGGGATGACTCGGATTACAGGGTTGCGTTTGTTTGCGCATGTTTGCAGTTTTGTTTTAGTTAACATGTCTGTCTGTAATGATCTTAAAATTTCTGTGTGTTTTTTAGTCCAATTAATTGGTTTAAAATCAGGTTTTATCAGTTCGTATAGAGGTTTAACCCTCTCTGCATAATTTAGAATGTATGTTCTTCCGAAATTTAGGAAACCTAGTATTGATTGTAAGTTTTTCAGCGTTTTTGGAGCTTGGAGCACTGCAGACTTCTCTAAGAAGTTGTCTGCTAGGCTTTTGCCTTCACTTGATAATTTGTATCCTAAAAATAGGACAGTTAGAAGGGCAATTCGTGTTTTTTTAAAGTTAAATTTGTACCCTTCAGATGCGAACCCAAGTATTATGGTGTTCACTCTTTTCAAGTGAGTCTCCATGTCATCGTCTGTAAGATAGATGTCGTCGACATAAGATAATGCCTCATCATCATAAATTTGTAGTAACTCTGTTACCCTGGCTGAAAATAATCCTGGGCTATTCTTGAATCCCTGTGGGAGACAACAAAATTGTTTTTGGGTCCCCATGCTGAAGAAAGCGGTCAAACATCTGCTTTCAGGTGCTATGTTTTGACAGAAGAAACCATTTGAAATATCTATTGTCGTTTTATATTTCTTGCGCACAATGTTATTCATTAGTGCTGCACTGTGTGAGTTTTGTACTGCAAATGTTTTACAGCAGATGTTTAGGTGTCTGTAGTCCAAAACTAGACGATATGAGTCGTCTGGCTTGGAGACAGGAAACAAAGGATTGTTCATTTGTGAGGTGCATGTTTCAATCACCCCCTGATATTCAAGTTGATCTAAAATTTCTTTTACTTGTTTTTTAACTTCTTGCTTAACAGGATACTGCCTCTGTGCAGTAGGTTGATTTTTTAACTGGATTTTATGGTGAGGAGAATCCTCATCCCATCCTACATGATTTTTATATAATGCAGGGGCTTATATAATTTTCTAGCAAGTGTGTATTTTTTATGCGAAACACGTGTCAGCTGTTTACGTTCAATTCTGCATTAATAAAATGTTATACTCTTTCTAAACTTTGGATCGACCCTATTTGTTGAATGAAAATTTGAATCAACGATCACAGGATTTAACCTAAAAAACAAAATGCACAAAAACCTGGAAAACATACTCTACCATTCAAAAAACTGTTCTTTTTCAAAACTCTAAAAGGTCCAGAGTTTTTGAGTATGTTTCTCTACCTCCACAAAAATCTCTGTGAAAACAGATCTACAGCCCGATTCATCAAGCGAAATTCCGCTCGCAAAGGGCCAGATTCTGAGAATCTGGCCCTTTGCGAGTGCAATTTTTGCATTTGGGATTCATCATCCCAAATGCAAAAATCGCTATCAGCGAAATCGCATATTTGCGAGGAATTGGATTTAAGGAATCTCTAATAGAGATTCCTTAAATGCAATTCACCAACCAATTTGAGATTGCGAATTCGCAATATTTGGTCGCAATTTACCACAAAGTCTGACTTCGTGGTAAATTGCGAAAAAAGAGAAAAAAGCACTTTAGTGCATTTTTCCTTTTGCATGTTACACACACACATGTCCTTTGGACATGTGTGTGCGCAACACCTGTTTAAATTTGCATTTAAGGGGTGCTACAGGGTGTCCTTTGGACACCCCTGGCACCCTTGAAATCGCTATCTTATTTGCGATTAGCAAATTGCTAATCGCAAATAAGGAATACTCCCCATTCATTCCTATGGGCCTTTAGGCCCATAGGAATGAATGGGGAGTTATTCCTTATTTGCGATTAGCAATTTGCTAATCGCAAATAAGGAATGTGTAGGAATCGCATTTTATTTTGCGATTCCTACATGAATCCCGTTTTGCGAGTCTGTAATAGCGATTCCTTATGAATCGCTATTAAAGACTCGCAAAACGGGTCTTTGATGAATCTGGCTGCAAGACCTGGAATCCTTGGACCTTCAATGCTCAGTCGTTGTGTATTTTTTATAAATTGGAATGTGATTTGAGAAGGCAGGCATAATCATTTCTTCGCCATGTGGGCACTCCCTGACAAACTCTGGTGGCCAGTCCCTTTTTGCTAGAAGGATATCATAAGCTTTAGATATATTCTCCCAAAAGAGACCTCTCATTTTCCTAGTTTTATCTCCCTCTATACGTAATGTTATTTTGTATAGTTTATGGGGCACGCTCACTCGGGTGTCTGCAATTTCCACTTGAATGTATTCATTCGTGTCCACTGTCTCCAGAAGATTCATCAGGATCTTGCGAGCTATGGTCACTTCCGCTGAACTGTCTAGCATTGTCTGGGCCACTCTCCGTTTTTCAGTTGTGTCCTCAGGATTCTCTGCATGTTTTATTTTAATACTGGCTACCTTCTTTCTGGGAAATTGTTTTTTTTTTTACTTTGATGAGCAGGTTCCTTGTCTTTGGACTTGACGTGCTCTTCTTTATGTTCTGACCGTCCTCTTCTTTCCGATTTTGTTGAGGAAGTCTGAAAAGATCGAGAGGGACGTGTATCAATATCTTGATATCTGTCATGTTTTTTCAAATTGTCCCTATTTCTAAGGTTGTATCTTTTTTCAGAGGGCTCCCGTTGTGGAGACTTGCTCCCCCCTTCTGGAGATCTATTTCCTTGTTGGGGAGACCTTCCTCTGGACTGAAACTGTTTTTCTCTGGGACAGGTTTGTTTATTACCCTCCCACTTCTTCTTTTGAGAATTGAGTTTATTTTTAATGAAAGTCTTTCAGGATTTTCAATTAGTGTATTTAGTCGGTAGGTTGTACCGTCAACTGTTAATTGAACTAAATCTCTATATGCTTTTGTTAGTTCTTTTATTTTAACTAAGAGTTCTTCACTTGACATGTTTTCAATGTCGGGATGTGGTGTGTACCTGGCTAGAACCAGCCATGTGGCTCCTGGTCTACCTAGTGGACCGAGCCTGGTAATGTGATTTTGATGTTTTAGGGCGCCATTAAACCAGAGCAGGTGCTCTTGGTATGTAAGTGGAATTTCAACTTCCTCGAAAGGAGAGTATTCCGCTGGAGCTTCTGCTATTTTGTAGTAGTGGAACTCATTTGTTACAGCATGTGCTGCTGGAAAATTTATCCAGGAATAGAATACTTCTGTCTCCCGAAATTCATGTGCCTCTACCACAAATACGACTGTACCACCTCTTGATGTTACTCCATTTTCTATAAGTTTTATAGTTATGGTTTTTCTTATATTGACCGGGATGAGTATTGCATCCGGGTCGTTATTTTCATTAAACCCTGTAAGGTCTGCACCCGGTTGATTCGCATCTACTGCGGCTCCACCGGTTTCGTTGTTGTTGCCGTGATTTGACATTGTTTAATGAAGGTTTCTTGCAGAGCAAGTCTTGAGGAAACAAAGATTAGGTCCACAATATTTTGGAACACTGTATCCTTCAACATTGACTATACCAAAAACTAATACATAGGAATCTCTTCCTACTAAGTTTCGGCGGATATTAACCTTTCACCCACTCCAGACGTCTATTGGAGTTTTTTACGGGAAAAAGGGGTCTGTGTGAAAAAACATGACTGAGTTACTCTAGTATCTTGCGTTAGATTATCGCCTTACCAAACGTTGGGCGCCATGTAGTGTAGTTCCTATATTCCCAATAGGCTCTGCGCATTGGAATAACATAAACGGCAGTTTAGACGTAGGACTGAGGTCGACTAGGTCTCTACTGAATATGTTAGACTTAATTAGGTATGCCAGCTAGCTCAGAGGTCACTAGAAACTTTCTCGAATGAACAGGGCGGAGTTAACTTCCCTGATTAGACAAGAAGGGATTAGTTTCTGACAACCGCATAAACATGACAACTTTGCTCCCCCAGAATAAGGAGTATATCTCCAGAGTCGTGTGAAAACAATAGATAGCTATTTCACTCAGTCAATCGTTCATACTTAGTTTCACCAGAGTGCAGAGAAATAGAGAGACGGGCGTTTTCAATAAAAGGTGTTATTTATTGAGTAGTCTTCTTTCTCATGCAAGAGAAATGAATTGGCACAATTGTAATACTTGTTATAAAGTAAAGTGCGTACAGTAAAAGGAGTATTATAAGATAATACTGTAAAAGCATTGATATGGCTTCTGGGCCATATGATACTTAAAACTGATCAAATATATACAATTACATACAATGATAAAAGTTGACTAAACATACTCAACTGGTGCTTCTAAATACGCCTACCCCAGTGTACCTAACCTAAGCCTAGTACGTGGGAAGGAGTAAGGGAGTTGCAGTTTAAGTTAAGTTAGTTTTGCCAAGAATCTGACTCAAGAATTCTCTAAGGCTCTAATCAGCTCCGTACCTTGGTTTTAGAATGAAGGAGGTCTTGTATCTCGTTCTCAGGACTCGATCTCCCAGTAACCCGCTAGAGCGACTGGAAACACTGGAGCTGGATTTTCTCGGCAAGAGAAAAAGACAGCGTCTTTCTCAGTGCGTCCAATGGGAGGGACGGCTTCCTTCGGCACTCGCATCAGCTGGGCTTCGGATAAGTAGATTGCCGCTCTGCTCCAAACCACCGTGTGTTGCTTAAGGCGCCGTGTTTGACGTAAGGTTGGACATAAGACGTCAATAAAAGATGTCACTAAGAACTGGCCGTTCTTTCAGGACTTGCAGGAGTTCTAGGACAAATCAAAACAAAAGCATGGGTAATTCCCAGGTTGCTGGAGGTTTGGTTTGTTTAAAGAACTCGTTGTACTTTCTAGGAGTCTAAGGAAGTAGCCTTGCCGTATTTGGACTGCATTGGCTATTACTAAATATGGATAAGATTCTTATGCCTTTATAAGGATATGATTTGTTATAACCACATAAGGACATACATCGGGAATATTTAATTAGGGTCCTAGATACGTTCACAACAGGGAAGGGCAAGAAGGGTGCAAGGCAGAATGTGAGAAGGGTGCAAGGCAGAGGGGAGGAGGGTGCTAGGCAGAGGGCCCGAAGGGTGCATGGGGGAGGTTGAGAAGGGTGCAAGGCAGAATGTGAGAAGGGTGCAAGGGGGAGGGCAAGAAATGTGCAAGGCAGAGGGGAGGAGAGAGCAAGGCAGAGGGGAGGAGGGTGCAAGGGGGAGGGGGAGGAGGGGGCAAGGGGCAAGGGGAGGGCGAGAAGGGTGCAGGGGGAAGGGTGAGAAGGGTGCAAGGCAGAGGGCTCTGAGGGTGCAAGGGGGAGGGCAAGTAGGGTGTAAGGCAGAGGGCGAGAAGGGTGCAAGGCAGAGGGGAGGAGGGTGCAAGGTAGAGGGCCCGAAGGGTGCAGGGGGGAGGTGAGAAGGTTGCAATGCAGAGTGGAGGAGGGTGCAAGGCAGAGGGCCAGAAGGGTGCAAGGCAGAGGGCCATAAGGGTGCAAGGCAGAGGGCCAGAAGGGTGCAAGGGGAGGGCAAGAAGGGTGCAAGTAGGAGGGTGAGAAGGGTACAAGGCAGAGGGTGATAAGGGTGCAAGGGGGAGGGCAAGAAGGGTGCAAGGCAGAGGGCCGAATTATGCAAGGGGGAGGGTTAGAAGGGTACAAGGCAGAGGGGAGGAGGGTGCAAGGCAAAAGGCCATAAGGGTGCAAGGCAGAGGGCCAGAAGGATGCAAGGTAGAGGGCCAGAAGGGTGCAAGGCATGGTGATGAAGCAAAAAATGTGGCCACTCCTATAAACATTTCTGAGGACACCCATGCCCAATCGCACTCATCCCATTTGGCCCAGGTACACACCCATGCACCATGCTCAATGCACATGGAGTGGAAATGTACTGACAAGATAGCTGACACTGGGCCCTGGTGTAGGCAGCACAAGGCCCTCCTGTGACCAGTGCAAACACAAACACCAGGACAACAAGGTCAGATATCTTGTTCAGGAACTCACAACCACTGTCATGGCAGCAGGCTCCATGGGTGGACTGCCACTCCATGAGGGAGGCCCAGTTCCAAATCAGACTCCAACTACCAGCACGGCCTGTCACACACACCACTTACATAACCATAGCCTCCTGGAACAGGCAGTGCCCCACTGTCACAATAGTCATGTAACACAACAAAACAAATACAGATATGATGAAGCATCCAAGCAAAAAATGCACGGTGCAGATTCACAAATCCCTTGCGCTTCTTTCACGATGCCGTTGCTTCACCTTTGTGACGCAGCGGATGCACAAAAGTTGTGCCATGGTGCTGTGTATTTACAAGGTGATGCATCTGGGAGATGTGCCAGGTTCTAAAGCCCTGCACCAGAAGTAGGTATTCTGATCTGGGGGGAGGGGGGTGGGGTGTTCGCCATCACGGCGCAGCAACACCTCCCAAAAGTGGCTGAGTGAAATCTGAAAGATTTCACTCAGTTACTTTCATGCACATGCTGCTTCAAAACCCTGTGCATGCTTGAAGCAGGCGTAAGGATTGACGCTGCATTGTGCAGATATGGCGCCACAGAGCATTCGTGGTGCTGCGTTGCGCCGGCGTCTCAACTCCAGCAATGTGCCAATCCTACGGCACAGATGCGTGACACAGCTGTGCCGTTTTTCCACCATGCTGATCCGCATTGTAAATGTGTTGCATCCATCCTGGCATAACTGTGGTGCACAATGACTGGCAAAGCCCTGCTGATATGCATGGCTGTGCAAGTCATTGTAAATAGTCCCTCACATGTCAATGATTCCTGAGCACAGATCAATCTGAACCCACAGCATACCCATCCACAAGTGAACATTAAGAACAATTCAAAGCATAGACAACTACCAGGTGGAACAGTGCCAACGACAATGTATATGAAAAATGGATGTTGCATAAAATGGCATTAACATTGTCTGTCTCTCACACCCACAGGGCAACATGTGAAATCTCCCCCCAACAATGGGGGAGAGGAATTGCAGTCCCAGGCTACGCAGGACCCTCATCCCACCGACAGCGACGCCTCTCATCACTCCATGGATGACCCCGACCAACCTGGCACCTCTGGTGCCCAAACCCGTGGAGCACCGGGATCAGGAACATCTGCCCCCCACCACACCCCTTCCTGCCACATCCCAGCAGACAGCTCGGAGCCCTGCCCACACTCAACAACTGAGCCAGTCTGACAATGGGGGACAAGGTTCGCCGGGCACCCAGGAGGTGGCAGACTATACCACCACTGCCATCCCTCAGGCGTCCTGTTGACCCAACGGCAAGCCAGGCTTGTGTGGGCAGGGGTGGTGGGAGTGGCACAAGGCGGAGGCGAGAACCTGATCAGCCAGCTGCAGGGCCTAGTATGTCTGAACTGCACAACATCATGGAGGCATACCAGCGGGACACCAGGGAGTTCAGCCAGGTAGTGGGGGCACTCACGGAAATCAAAAACCAGCAGGCCGAGCAACATCCCAGTCAACAACAACACCAAGGACGGATGGAGGCAAGACTGGCTGAGCTCCTGGCGGTGCAAAAGGACATAAGCCATTCACTCCGTCGGATTGCTGACAACATGGAGCACCTTCCTGTGTCACCAGACAAGAAACATCTAGGCGAAGACCGCCAACAGGCACAGGGAGGGAGGAGGAGGAGGTATCGTCCGACAGAGCGTCCCATGCATCGTCAAGGCCTGCATATGAGAGTCCCCCAAGGAAGGTGGGTCGTCCACGGAAAAGGCAGTGAGAGGCAGTGGGCCATGCCCATCTCCCAGGTCAATTGGTCTGGCATCTAGCCTTTTTGTGCAACAGCATCACCTTATTGACTCTCCTACTTTCCCACATGGACTTGCTGGTTGCAGTCCGAACAATGATGCTAAGCACTGTGGTCTGGACTCTGTTGACTCAAACTGCAAGGCATAACATCTCCCTTTGTGAACTTTGGATTTCCAGCATTTTTGTACAGCACCTAGCACTTATTGGTTCTCCAAAGACACAGGGTTTTTTATCTTTACAGGGAATACTTGCCCTCTGCTATGTTACTGACTGCCTGTCTGGCTGCTCTTGTTACAGGCCGTGGTGCTATAGGGGAGGGGGGACCCTCTTAACCCCTCCAGAAGGTGTTGGTTCACAACACTTGAGCATAGAAGACCAATTCCCACGCACACACTCAATTAAATTCCAACATCAAGTAGTGTAAATATCAGTTCAAACAGTGTAATCATAAGGAATGATATCCACTTCTTCTTGTGAGAGCAATATTTTCTTTTTATTGCTCAAGCTATACCCCGCCAGCCGACACGTGTTTCATCAGAATACAAGTCGCTCTGAATCTTCAGGGCTTTCTTGTTATAATGGCGTGTGTTGTAGTTCCGCTTGACCGGTGATAATTCCAACCCGGTAAGGGTATCTTTTCTGTTTAATGGAAGTATAAATCTTCTCCTGCACCTTCTTCAAGCAAAAACAATGTTACTCGTGTTCTACGCGCCGTGTATTAGCGCAAGATAAGAACAGGAACCATTTTTGTTCTAAAACAAGTCAATGCTGCTATTATGGCCGCTTACGGTTTCTGCAATCTCTAGGGTGGTTATACCGATAAGTATGTAAAAATGTCCGAATTGTTCCAGGACCTCCTGTTCCTATCAGCCGCAAGTCCGGCGTCTCCATGTAATGGCGATTTCAAAGGGGGAGAAGATTTGCAGATGCGGAGGTGGGCTTCAAGGATGGTGCATGCTGTGATTGAGATGTTGTGTGAGAAGGGTCCTAGTGGAGAGCCGGAGTGGATGGTGTACATGAGCCGGGTGGTGTCTTTGCTACTGACGGGAGTCGAGGACCTGAGGAGGGGTATGTTCTGTGGAAAATAGCGCTGTCTGCCTCTGTGTGGCGAGGCTGTCATGTACGTCCACAAGCTTGGAGTGGGAGTAAGTTGCAAGGGATCCCCTTGGCCTTGCAAGGGTGGGATGTCTTTTGGATGGGGAGCTGGGGTAGATAGTTCACTCACAATGCCGATGAGGTCATTCATGTTGTGTGTGTTGGTGCCTAGGCCATACCTGAAGGTTGTCCTCTTGTCCGTGCTGATGATATGGTGATATCTGTGTGTTGTGGATATCAGGGCTAAAAGGTAACTAATGGTTGTTTGTTTTACCAGGTTTGCACATGAGTCCGGCTAGACCTGTATGAGTCCAGTAGGTCTGCCCTCTCCCTGGTGGCTTAACTGTTGTTGTGCTTCACAGGAAAGTCCGCCACTGTGCCAAGAGTGTTGGATCAGTCGCTGATCCAGTGTGTGCGGTTGAAGGGTGTGGCGGTGTCATTGGTTGGAGTGTCCTGTGTGAGGGTGCCACACAGCTTGTTTATGTTGACTCAGGTAAAGCTTTTTTGGTGGATCTGTAGCGGAGTGTGGTGCAGTGTGTTGTTTTTTGGACAACTGGATGCAAATGTTGATGTACCAATGCAGGATGGTGGTGTGGTTGTCCTCCAGCCAGGAGTTGCGTCCCCCTGACCCATGTAGTCTGTGTAGGTGAGGGCCTGTGTGCTGATGTAGTTGTCCAATGCCTGAGGACCAATCAGTAAAGCTGGTTCCCTGCTCTGTGGTCTCAGATTTAGCCACAATTTCATAGGAAGCCTCTCTGCTCGAATGCAGATGTGTAAATCGGGTTCCCCTACTGACCCCTTGCCCGCCAAGCAGTACAACATCCTTGCTAAGATTCACAATCACCATTTAAATGCCATCTGGAACCTTTCCCTCAGATTGGGCTCTAATCCAGATGGGTGGAAACATGCGTTCTCTTAAGGAAAGCCAACGCAGATCCTGAATCTCCTTGCAATCATAGACCTAACTCTCTTTTACCAGCTCCGGCCAAGATTTCAGTGAAATTTTTCAGGCAGCCACTGATGGCCTTTGTTGAAGATAATAGCCTCCTCCACAACTCTCAATCCAGCTTCCATTCCGGCTATAGTACGGAGTCGGCCCTCATGGAAATGGCAGACTCTATACGCTGGGCGGTCGACGTAGGTTCCAAGGCGGTGTTGGTGCTGTTAGACTTGTGTACAAAAAAAACCACAGCAAAAATGCCCACACCAACCAACAACAAGTTATTTGAAAAAAGGTCAAAACAAAAAATTAATTTAAAGTTTTGCTGGGTACTTTTATTTATACCCTTTCGATTTGCACAATTCTTTTTATACATTTTTATACCATTTAGGAATGAAAAAGAAACATTTATACATTCAAAAATATTTGCACAAATATCTACAACACATAAACCAATTACAAAACATCACTTGATAGTAAGTACAATCCATACATCCTACATGCAATACAAACAATATTTATACATTTATATACAAACAATCAATATTCAAAATTTCATTAAAGACAAAGTCAGAAAAAGGAACAGGATCACCCAATGGTGACCACTTTTCTAGAGCTAGCGACTGCTAGTTCATCCAACCAATGATATTAATTTGTGGGTTTCTTCATGGATTCTCATCAGGGCTTTGTCACTTATCTGCAGTGTTCAAGTCAATTGTCTATTCGTGAGACTCGAATCAATTTGTCTGGCTACTAGATTGTATCAAATACCTTATTATTGGAGGAGGCGGGCTCGAATGATGTAAAGTTTCTGGGCCAGGGTACCGTATACCACACAGCTTGTACGGATCGTAGGTGAAGGACGTTGTTTTTGGAACACCGCTTCTTTTAGAACTGATTTATTTTTCCATCTGATCCTGATCGTAGTGTCGATTTCAACAGCACCTCTAGTGCGGGAAGCCGCCGCCTCGATATGACTCGATCCTTTCTTTCACGCCACAGTCCAGTCTCAGGTTCCACCGCAACCAATTGGTGATCGAGTCATATTGAGGCGGCGGCTTCCCGCAGTAGAGATACTGTTGAAATCGACACTAAGATCAGGATCAGACAGAAAAAGAATTCAGTTCTAAAAGAAGCGGTGTTTTTTTTTTATTTAAGGTCCAGCCCAACCCACTGTTCAAGGACCTAACTCCTTAGCTGTAGAAAGGTTAGACTTGTCTACAGCATTTGACACCATCGACCATCACATTCTTCTGAACTGCCTTAAGACCATAGGCATGGGGGGCTCAGTACAGAACTGGATATCGTCCTTTCTATCTGACCGCACACAGCAGGTCTGTATCTATCCATTCATCTCCCCAGTCAAACCACTGAAGTGGGGCGTGCCGCAGGGCTCTGCTCTGAGCCCTCTGACTTTTAAGATTTACTTAACCCTGCTGGCTGAATCGATTGCCATGTCTGAAGTCAAAATCTTATCATCTGCTGATGATCTTCAGTTTCTATTCACCTTAAATGCTGTGTGTGCCGCAAATTTTTACCCATTCGGAAATTGTCTCAAGATTTTTGCGGCCTGGATGGATCACAATTTCTTGAAACTTATTCCAGATAACACCTAGATCCTATTTTTTTAACCAACCTTCTCCCCTCTCTTCCAATCTGTGGTGGCCAGAGGAACTGGCCATTGCTCCGGCACACAAGGACTTGGTCAGGAATCTTGGAGTTTGATGGGACAATCAGCTATCCCTTGCCACACAGGTACAAGAGGCGTGTGCCGCTTGTTTTGGCAAGAATAAAATCATCAAGAGGTTTATTCACTATCTGCACAATGTAACCCGGAAAACGGTGGTTCACACAATGATACCCTCCCATTTAGACTACGCAAAAGGCTCATACGTGGGATTCACATTAGGCTTGCTCCGTATACTGCAGACGGTCCAAAGCGCTGTTACCCGCCTGGTGTGTGGAGTCTCACTTTGACAATATATCTCCCCGTATCTTAGAGTACTCCATTGGCTGCCCATGGCTACACGTATAGATTTCAATGCGCTGACACTCGCCTTCAGGGCAAGACAAGGCTGTGGTCCGGTCTACCTTAGGAGGAGACTACGTCCCCATTAGTCCTTGGTTTGCAAAACCTAGATCAGGAGGTGAAACCTTTCAGGTAGGAACCACCCAATGTTGGACTAAGCTACCTCTTCTGCTGCATATGATTCTGTCTGAATGTAAGTCTCGCAAAGCCCTTAACACCTGGCTATTTAGGCTGCTTGATTAGTTGCTCCTCCGTATGCTGCCTCATTTTCAGCACACGACAGCGCTGGGACACCCCGTTGGGTTAGATGTGCCCTCAATAAATGACTATGAATATAATTGCAGATGGCTTAGCAGAATTGTGGGTGTAGGCCTGGAGATCTGTAGATGATAGTTAGACTGATGGTGATCAGGGGGTTGGTGTGAAACCTGCAGTGCAGATGTTCGACAATGCTGAGTGTGTCCTTGGTGTTGTATGTGATTCTGAGGGTGTGCTTCAGAAAGAATTGCAATTCATCCTCCTAGATTGTTGGTGTGGTCCCTGCGGGTGATCTTGTATCCGTCGGTGATGGCAATGTTGAAGTAGTGTGCTGAGGATGCGTTCAACCAGGTTACTGTAATGAAGGCAATGCGTGGGGCTGTTGTGTTGAGGAGGTAACAGAGTCCAATGGCGTGCAGGTGGATGGAGCGGTTGTGCAGTAGGAGGCAAATGACCTGGTTGTACGGACATGGTCTGTTATGCGGGGCAGCGTGGTGTTGGCAGTAGGAGTTGCACCCACAGCCTGCGAAGCTGTCATTGGTGTGCTCAGGGGTTGCCTGATAGCAGGTGGATGATTGTCTGGTGTTCACTGTTTGGAGGGTGGCTGAAGCATGAGTCTGTTGTGTTACCTGCGTCATGGAAGAACCAGAGGGTCTTGCACTGTGCACATTGCAGGCGCTGACGGTCCTGCCTTTGGCACGGAGGTGGCACAACAGTGGCACTGACAAGCTGCTGCCTGCATTAAGAATGGGTGGAGGGAGGGAAGAGCATCTGGGAAGTGTGTGTGTTGCAGAATCAGGGCACTCGTGGTGCGGTGCCACAGGGGAGGCAGCAGCAAGAATGAGTGAACACATGACGACAGAAGGGGTGAGAAACCATGCAAAAACCAGCACACAAAGACAAGGAGGTTTGAAAGGCACAATGTAACAGGTGTATGGAAAGGAAGGAGTGTCTGGTTACTCATGGCTCACTGAAAGAAAATGGATGAACAATCACCAAATATGACGGGCACTGGATCAGGCACCAAAAGGCCGAGCTTAGCACAGGACACACAGCGTCAGCAGGTGTTGCCTGACCGTTGAGGGTAGCAAGCTGCAACAATACATACACAACCATGTATTTCATGCACAATATGGATCATTAGCCATGTTAAACTGCATGCATGTTGCCACATTACACATATTCCTATATGCACAATCTTTGTAAATTATGCCATAGATGACACATGCAAACTGGCAAGAGATCTGAGGTGACATTAATGAGGCACATTGTACTGTAGGGAACACATTTTCTACACAAATGGATCAAGTTTGTGTTGAAGCCATGCTGCTTTAGCCAATGTCCATGGCCAGTGCCATTGCTCTGAAGAAAATAACAGTCATGCAATGAGTTTACCTGTAATGCTGGTGAAACAATGTGCACATGACTGCCTGGGACTGTCGGTTCCTTGAATCCTCAGAAACATGCGATGCTCAAAGTGGTCCATCTCCCGATAGCCCCTTGGTCTGAGTAGAAATGATTGACTCAAAAGGGTGATCAGGCGAGGGAAGGAAACGAAGGGAACAGCAGGGAGGGAGATCTGAAACAAAGGTAACAAGAATAAGGATTCAACACTTCTTGTCACTGAATCACAGAATACATCAGGACCTATACTGTAACAGTTACACCTGTAAAGGAAAACAACAGCCACTGTATCCTATTTGGGATCACAGTAATGAAAATGATACTAGATCTGAGGATTGAACACGGACACATAAACGGTAGCAGAGTTTTGCAGCTAAATGAAGGGGGTATAATGCTCTGCAGGCTGCTTCAATGCAATTAGAGCCATGCGGTAATCAGGGAAATCAGTGTATGAATAAGGCTCCAATAAACAGAAATTCTATTGTGCTGCAGTGCTACTCACACAAAGGCAACAATCCGTACTTACCCCTTGGAATCAGTGAGGGTCAAGAAGGGAAATTACACATCACCTGCTGTGAGAAGTTGGCCTGATATATGATGTTTCCAATTCTGGAACCACCTTATATCAGTCCAAACAATCCCTTATGGTGTCTGGTTGTAAGTCAAACTTATAAACAAGGTATCTTAATGGTAGCATAGACTAAGCAGCCTTAAAGGCTAAACTCAAGAGGTCGTGTTAAGCGAGCTGTTTTACCAATCACAATCCTGTAATATCAAATGAAAGGACACCACACAAGTATATATTATAAAAATATATGTGCTTATTTCTAAAATAATCCCCAGTACTCTTTATGAGCAAAGGGGCACAAGCGTTAAATCAAAAGCACAGTATAACATACAAAGTTGCACAATTATGGATGAGGGCGGGTGGCCACTCAAACCATATATTAGGAAAGTGGTATAAGAGATACCAATCGAACAGTGGTTAGGCCTAGGGCCTAGGGAATCGCTGGGAGCAGTCGGGACAAGCAATGCTGAAGTCGGGAAAAGCCAGCGGGATTTGGGTGCAGCGCTTAAAGCACACGCATGCACCAATGTTAAGTCAATGGTGCGTAAAAGTTACACAAATAGAGTTTTAGGATACTTCAGCTGAACCTAGATGGACAAAACTTAAGACACAGGCCCTAGAGGTGTGTACCAGTGTGGGAACACCGGCGTTGCAATGTTACCTCACCCACAGGAAGCGGGTGCATAGGGTCGAAGTGGCGTCGGGTTTCGTCACGCAGGTTCTTGGTGCTTGAAGCTGAAGATACTGCAGGCGATGTGAAGGAGAAGTGTCCGGTGTGATCCAAGGGTGGATCAGAGTAGAAAAGTACCTGAAAGCAGAGGGGACAGAGTCTGGGTCACTCAGCAGTGACCAGGGTGGAACCAGGACGGAACCAGGCAATGTCGGGCGCAATCAGGTGGTTGTTGAGGAGCTTCTCTCCGCTGCCACGTGGGCTCTGGGGCATCTGCGACGTCCAGGAGCGGGTCACGAGCTGTCCCACGCAGACTCTCACGTCGGCACTGTCGGCTTCAAGATTGGGACAAACAACACTTGGCAAGAGCAATCCACGCAGGAATGGGAGATTGCTTCTCACTTGGACCAGGAGGGTCAGAGCGGGTGCTCTTTTTCAGAGGAGCTGATGCAAGTCTGGAGCAACCAGAATCACAAGTCGGTTTTAGGTTTTCGCCGGTACAAGGGCCACAAGCCAGCTGGCAAGTGACTGGGCCAATGCGTTAAGCCAAAGAAAGCAGAAGGGCCCCACGCAGCACTCGTCAAGTGTAGAGGGGTGAGCTTCGGTGGAAGAGTGGCTCAGGGTTGGGGCTTCTCAAACCCCGGTGTACAGCTTCGAGGGTCACTCGTGGGCTGCACGGTCAGCGTCTCGTGGTCTTTTCAAGATGGCGTGCCCCACGCTTCCGGTCGCCTCCACGGGTCTCAGCTCTGCAGGGACTGTAGATCGGGCTGTAAGAAAGCAGGCAAGCTTGATCTCGTTGATCTCTGTCACTCGAGTTCCAGCTGGAACTGCAACAAAGCAGACGTCGAGGTGCTGGATGGTGCCTGTTTGCACAGGGTGGTCACTCCTTGACCACAAGGGAGATTCTTCAGTCTTCTACATCGAGTAGGATGTCAAAGGGTCCAGAGTTTCATTTCTTATGTTTCATCAGGATAATCTGAGTGCGTTGGCACTGCTCCCATTCTTATACCAATCTAGGGGGCTGGATTACCTGCTAGGTCCCCTCCTATGGGTGGGACCCAGGAAGGGGGTGGATACACCCCTTTCCTTTGATCCAGGCCATGCTGGGACTGGGGCTGGTGTGCCCCAGAACCGGTTTGGCCAGATTATGCAAGGGGCAGCCTTGTGCGCCCCAGGCAGTGTCTGGTTTCTTTCAAACCTCCCTGCTACAATCCACTATCTCCTGTCTGGGGTGGTGTAACACCTCCCTGTGACAGGAAACCCTTTGTCCAGGCCTCCTTGGCTGAGTTTCGGTCAGCTGCAGGAGGTCAGACTCGTGTCTGTGGCAGAAGCATCCATTTTGTGGATCTGAGGCTCTTTTAAAATCAACCGCGTTTTAGCAAAGTAACATGTTGTCTCCCTCTAGAGGGGTGGAATGCTACCCCCGTCCCCAGGACTGGCGAGGGGGTAGTATTCCAAATCGTATGACACCTTACGCGACATGTTTTGATAAAGCCAAACCAAAGTTGCTATATAACCGCGAGGATTATAAGGCACTTAATAGTATATGGTATGGCATTATCCCGGAACAGCTTAGGGAATTGGTCCCGACAGCTGCAGACAGGCTCAGCTCATGCTAGAGCACCATCTCACATAAAACCAAGCACTCTGCCTCCAGGATTGTTAAGGCCTGCCATAGGAGTGACTGATAGGTATGTATGTGTCCAGTTAGGTTTAGATATAGGCATACTATATCTAAGCAAGGGGTGATTACACCACCTTGCTCCAGCTGAGTGATCAGCCAGTTGTGTCAATTTTAGATAGCCAGCCAGGGGTGGCAAAAGATATGCTGCAGCCCCTGGTAGGCCTTGGATGCACCTATGCCCTGGGCACCTATCGTGCTCTGTACAGGGGCTGATAATGTGACCCAAGCCAATCTAGTTATGCACCTAGGGTACATGGAATCCATTTTACAGAGAGAGCAGATAGCCTGGGGCCCTGATTAGCAGGGAACTAGGCCAACTAAGTCGAAAACCAGCTAAACACAATGCAAAAAATCTGGGGTAACCATAGTCAGGTAGCCACCTTCCTACACCCGCAAGAACCTTAAGAAGCTCATCCAACGAGGGAGGGGATTAGGTAAACACAAGGAAGCCCCACAAGAGCCAGTCATTGGCTCGTGCAACTGGGCTTTGAAATGCCTAACATAACAAGCTGCTGGCCAGAACTCAACAGAGAGTAATGAGGAGCAATGGAACGAAACCACCCCTACTGTGACCAGGATATGCAGCACGCCACAAGAGAATCCTGGGATTAACGTCACCCGACTGGTGCAACAGAAGCGTTTACATTTGCTACAGCACAATGTTGTGACATCATCAGCGCAACATTCCTGGCATCATGGGAATAGAAAGTTAACATCAACTTACCGAGAAGGCTTGCAAAGCAGTGTTTTCCACCGGTCCTGAGGAAGCGAAGTGACAGTGACATGCCATACTTGCACAAGGGGCAATGCATCCATACGAACAAACTCACAGGACATTTGACAGAACATGTGGGACATACGCTGGCCCACACCTTCGCAACATGGTTGATTGTAAATCAAACTGTACTGGCACACAAGATTAAGTGGATGAGCCAAACAAATCCTGATGCACACAGTGAGGCTGCAATTCCCCATAGAGCCTGTGGTTGTGATGTCCCACACAATGTCAACCCGTGGTATCTACAATGTGTCAGGGTCAATGTTTACACACATTGATGCCTTCACCAGAGTCAATACTCCACAACAGATGACTGTCAAGAAGGGTGACTGTGTTGCCATGGGAGTGGTGCAACATGTAATTTGTTCCATGGTGATGAGACATGTATGGATGATTGTACAACATGCACAGAAACAGTTCCCACACATTCCCAAACCATACCAACCCCAAACAGCCTGTATGGATCTCTTACCCGAACTGACATTTACACATGTCCGTGAATGGAACGCTGATTCGAGCCACGTTGCAATCATCATGAGGAATAGCAGGAGGACTAAGATGACACGAGCAGACAACAGGCACAGCAACCTGGGAATGACAGACACACAAGGGGTCACCATTATAAACCTTTGCTAAAGACATGGGCATGTACAAAACAGGAACAATGTAGTACACATGTAAATTTCAAACTAAGTCATTGCGCATGTCTGTGTGGCATGACATCAGCACTTGTGTGACACATCAGAACAAACATCAAAATTACTTTGCATACAGTGAGCTGGACACACACATTGCAACACATGCTACTCAATACTACAAGCTTGCACACTCATTCCCATTGACTCACAATTATGAGAAGAAGTTGCGTATGAGCTGACTCCGGATATCATCCTCCTCCTCCTCATCACTTGCATCGTGACTAAGCCCTTAATCCTCAACGGGTGGATGTTCCTGCTTCTCAGGATCCAGGATGAGTGGCACTGCCTTCTCAACTGCTATGTTGTGCAGCATGCAGCAAACGATGAAGATATTACAGACCCTGGCGGGGCATATGGGAGGGATCCGCCGGTCTTCTTGAGGCAGTGGAATCGGCTCTTCAGGAGGCCAAACGTCCGCTCAATCACTCGCCTGGTCTGCCCGTGTACAATATTGTACCGCTGATCTGCAGCTGTTCTTGGGTTGCGGAGAGGTGTCATTAGCTATGGCATGTTGGGATATCCCGATTCACCTACAAAGATACATCATGTAAATAAGTGGGTCAGGAGAGGCCGTCAGAGCAAAAGATACTGAAACACACAGGAAAAACAGAGTTTACCCATCAACAAGACATGCCCGATCGTTGCGCAGCTGCAGCTTCATTCATGGCACCCTGCTACGCCTCATGATTAATGAATTGTGTACCGATCCTGGAAAACGTGCACAAACCTGGGAAATCAGCATGTTAGCAAGACACAAAACCAGGGCATTTATTGAATGATAATGTTTCCTGTTGTGGTAAGCCTGCTCCTGCGCCTGTGGTGGCACCAAAGCCACATGTGTCCGATCAATGAACCCAATGACATGTGGCATCCCTCCCATGGCATAGAATTCTCCCTTGACATCTATCAACTCTTCAGGAGTAGGAAATTTGATGAATTCATCAATGTGCTCCAACATGACTGCTAAAACATCATGCAGAACACGGCTGAACATTGTTTGTAAAATTCCATCAACATCAGCTATGGTTAATTGAAACATACCTGTTGCAAAACAATGGATGGCTGTCATCACCTTTATTTTGGGGGTCAGCGCAGTAGGATACCTGTGTTGCGGTTGGAGATGTGGTTCCAGCCTGTTCATCAAGTCCTGAATCAACTGTCGAGTAAATCTGTGACGTCGGATGCAGGCACGTTCCCTCATGGTAGCCAGGTCTGGAAATGGCCTTGGTAGAGGCGGTGCCCTGCAGGACATATTTGGGAAGAATGGAGAATAACTGTCAGCCAGCATCGATATCAATGTACATAGCAAATGCAAAACTGCTACTACACATCAGGTCACTATGGTGTCAGGCGTGTGCAATACATCCAGGATACTTATGCCAGCTTGCTGGCACTCCTACGAAAACCCAGATACACCTGTTGATTAACAAATAAACATGACATGCCCTCAAATGAGCTGCTGGGCTGGTCTGAGTGAACAGTCTGAGATATCACCGGAGTGACACACGTCACAATACCTGCAGTGGAAGGTTGTCATCTCATCCGGACAGCTGACTGCAAGGCACACGCACAGGACACATGGAGTGTCAAATGTACATATCAAACACATTGCGATTAAGGTGTGCATGTGACAACAAAACAAAACAGCCATTGTCACGATGCAGACATGTATGCCTGGGGAAAAATGATGTATGATGCCATCAGACCCAAAAGCCGTAGGAATGCACATGTCGCATGGTGGGCGTACATGTGAAACCATTCCCATCTCAACAGAGACCCATGTTAGATGCACCAACAGTAGATACAGTTTACGGAACACAAACAGCAACCTTAATCTTTAACATGACACACACCGGACATAGTCACCTAGGGTCATGCTGAGCGTGAAATGTCAGTTGACAAAGTGCCCCGGTCCCTGGCATCATGAGACAGGTGCCCGTAGTGATGACTGTGCCATCTCAGTGTTGATGTGCATGACAATATCTGCATTATTATACATATGGGACAAGTGTAAAGCTGATGTGTACCACATAGTGCCCCATCACACATGAAATGTGTCAACCGGTCATCACACATCGATTGTGCAACAAGATTAGATGCCCTGTGCTATATTACTGCCTGCCACACCTAGGGCCTGCTCATGTAATTATGCAATAACAAGAACTTGATAGACATCCTTGTTTGAACCGTACCCCTACATCCCTGCCATGTGTGCTCCTCGTATCACTATTGTAATGGTGCCATACGTGAGCGTGTGAAATGCACCGTACCCCTGCATTGGCATCTGCGTGTGAAACGCACAGTACCCCTGCATTCACTACAGCGTGTGAAACGCACCATGTCAAATGCACCGTACCCCTGCATTCACAACAGTATGTGAAAAGCACATTGTCAAATGCACCGTACCCCTGCATTGGCATCTGCATGTGAAACGCACCATACCCCTGCATTCACTACAGCACGTGAAACGCACCATGTCAAATGCACCGTACCCCTGCATTCACTACAGCTTGTGAAATGCACCGTGTCAAACGCACCGTACCCCTGCATTGGCATCTGCCTGTGAAATGTACCGTACCCCTGCATTCACTACAGCATGTAAAATACACCGTGTCAAACGCACCGTACCCCTGCATTCACTACAGCGTGTGAAACGCACCGTGTCAAACGCACCGTACTCCTGCATTGGCACCTGCGTGTGAAACGCACCATACCCCTGCATTCTCTACAGCTTGTGAAACACACTGTGTCAAAGCACCGTACCCCTGCATTCACTATAGCATGTGAAACGCACCGTACCCCTGCATTGGCATCTGCGTGTGAAACGCACCATAACCCTGCATTCACTACAGCGTGTGAAACGCACTGTGTCAAATGCACCGTACCCTGCATTGGCATCTGCGTGTGAAACGCACCATACCCCTGTATTCACTAAAGCATGTGAAACGCACTGTGTCAAATGCACCATACCCCTGCATTCACTACAGCGTGTGAAACGCACCGTGTCAAACACACCGTACCCATGCATTTGCATCTGCTTGTGAAACGCAATGTACCCCTGCATTCACTACAGCGTGTGAAACGCAGCATGTCAAACGCACCGTACCCCAGCATTGGCATCTGCGTGTGAAATGCACCGTTCCCCTGCATTCACGACAGCGTGTCAAACAAACTGTACCCCAGCATTGGCATCTGCTTGACAAACGCACCATACCCCTGAATTCACTACAGAGTGTGAAACGCACCTTGTCAAACGCACCGTACCCCAGCATTCACTACAGCGTGTAAAACGCACCGTGTGAAACGCACCAAACCCCTACTTTCTGGGGGGGGTGTGCGCATCGTCTCACTATTGTATTCGTGCCATAAGTGAGCGCACTGTACCCCTACTCTCCGGGTGTGTGTGCGCATCGTCTCACTATTGTATTCGTGCCATACGCGAGCGCACCATACCCCTACTTTACGAGCGTGTGTGTGCATCGTCTCACTATTGTAATCGTGCCATACGCGAGCACGTTAAATGCACCCTACACGTGTGTGGCTCTCAAAAAATACTTAGGGGACACCTAGTGGACGAGTAGTAGGCCCTGAATGCATCCTGGTTGTCATGGATACTGAGATTTGTGTGTGTGCTACAGGTGCCCTGCAAAAGTCAGTTGTGCAAAAAAATATACAATGTCGAAAAATTATTGTGGAGCTGAAGCTCAAATTTTGAACGATGCGAATGCGTGTCAGAGCTGTATGTTTAAAGGGATTGGAGGAAACGTACGATGCGAACAAATCTGACCTATGACTCTGTACTCCTCGAACCGAAAGTCCCTCATCAGCACTGATTTAAGGCAGCAAGAACCCCTGAGAGGGCACTTGCCTGAACAACATTGGAGTGGACCACACTGCTGCTGTCTCTGCATCCTCTGGTATCTTATGGCTCGTACTATGGAGAGGGTCCCAGCTTTCACTGAGGAGGAAAACCAGGCCCTGCTGGATAGCCTCCTACCACAGTACAGCAAGCTGTATGAGAAACCAGGGGAGCAGGTGAGTGCTGACTGCACTACCTTTGACTGTGCACCTGTTGTGTGAGTGTCACAACAGGCATTGTGTATTGGTGGGACAGACATGCGATGTGGTTGTGAGTGAGTCCCGGGGGTGTACATGGTGGTGTCTCTCATGCAGAGCATGACGCAGTTCATGTGTGTTCACTCCTCACTTGCATTGTGCTTACTGTGACATTCACTGCATAGTGAATGACACATTCAGCCATGCCAGATCTTGGTGGCTTCATTCACAAATGTCCTGAGGTGGAACAGTGTTCCCCCAGGAGTGACAGGTGACTGTACTCACAGATATTTATGACTTGAGGGGACCTGTGGTGAGATTGTCCAAATGATGTGTCTAACCTCATGGACATTGAAGTGTGTGAATGTTCCTTGTCATCGGGGTGAGTGTGTATGTGATGTGTTGCACCACTGATGCATGGCGAATGCAGCAGCTCTAGCCATCTGATGTGACAAGTAAGCAGTGCTGTGTGCCTGACTAGTAAAGTTATAGCAAAAAAAGGGAGTTTGGCCCAAGGGACGAAGGGTGGGCAGGGCCAAATGAACTTGTAAACAAGAAATTAGCCAACCCTTCAGTTATTTAGTTCCTGCAATTACTAAAGGCAAAATGGATAAACACGTTCCTTCTGTTTACCATAGAAATTTAATTTTCAATCCATTCATTATTTCATTTTTTTGAAAGTATAATCATACGTGGAAAAAGGGTAAAACATTGTCATTACAACATCAACCAACATAACATAATTCTGTGATCAATTGTGCAAATATTAACAATAAATTATATCAACAAAAAACCATAAATCATAATAATGAATAATTCATATACAAAAGTCAATTGGTATTTGTCAAGAAACACCTAATCGTTAATCAGAAGTTATTTCAAAGACAGAAAATGAAAAAAATCATCTTCAACATTATTTGTTATATAAATACATTTGGAACAATAAAGTTTTTCCCAAACAAAAGACCAGTTTGTCGGTTTTCACTTGAATATTAATCACCACGCCTCGATGTGCTACGAGGCTTGTGCCGACGCGTTTCGAAACCAGGTAATGAATCCCTGGACTCTCTTCAGGGCTTTGCTATTCTGATCTTAATGATCGTGTTGTCATTACTTGTCTTTTTAAAGTTCTGCTGTATTTTCAAATGCAGGAGCCAGCCGCTCGTTGCCTTGGGAGGATAAAGTGAGTCTTGCCAGACTTCACTTCATGTTTTATGTTCAAGCGCACAGGATCGTTGGTTTTCAGGAAGCTTTTCTCTTAGTGGGCTGTTAGTCACTTGTTGAATCCAATCTGTTTGTCGGTACAGTGCATTTTTAGGTGCACAGCGTATCCGTCATTCAATTCAAACACTCGATGAATAGGTCTCCCACACTTGCTCTCATGCAGTAATCGCCATGTCTCCCATGAGGGAGACATGGCGATTACTGCATGAGAGCAAGTGTGGGAGTTGGTGATTAGCAGGATTCAGCCAGGTACGCCTTGTTTACATCCATCTCACTCTTTTTATTTATTTTATCGAACTACACTCTTTTGGTTATCGTACTTTTGTTGCACATGTGTGTTGGCAGCCACTTGAGGAGTATGTGCTTCAATTAGCCTCACTGGTTCTTTGTGATTGTTCGCTTCACAGCTTGAGGTGTATCCTTTTTCATTTCTCATTTTTTCTTTTCATTGTATTAATTTACTTCCAGTATCTATACCTACACTTTATTAACAACACCTTAAAATCTTCTTGAAGAGTTTGACACTTTATGTCAATTCATCACTAGTGACTTCTCAGCATGCTCAGACCCGCACATGGTGGCATATGAATTCTTATACAGTGAGCATTTGTTTAACATGAATCATGTCATCAGCGATCTTGAATAGTCGTATTTTGCCTCCACAGATTTCCCCTGAGGAAGGGACATCATGGTCCCGAAATGCATCGGGCACTTCAAAAAATTGTTTTGTTATGTATTGTTATTATGAGAAAACTGTATAACATTCTATCACAATGTTAAGTTTCCAATTTTGAATGTACATCTTCTGATTGAACCAGAGATACATGGTTATCGTGAAAGAGATTAATTATTTGATTTAAATTTATGAAGATACATAAAAGAGTATACATAAGTGTATTCATTATCTTGCGTGATATTATTGGACTGAATAATTGCACTTGCATTGTTTATTGAATGAATGTTGAATATTTGAAATACAGAGTCCACAAGGGCTACATCAACACAGTGGGCAGTGTGCTCTGCCAACCTTGGCAGTATATTTCTGTATTCATGTTCCTTAGCACTGAACAGGCAGCTAGTGCTATGCTGTGGCACATTTAAAAGAATTGTTTAAAAAACTTTTGGAATCTTTTTGTTTAGTTAGAACAGGGAGTGCGCTTCCAACCCCCTATTTTCTGTATTATAGTTACTGCCTATAGGGAGCAGCACCCAAGTAAAAATGTCTTTTGACTCAATAACTAATATTACTGAAAATAGAGCCAACATAAAAGCATACACCACAGACGAAGCCAGCGACATTTAAGCATTAATTCAGGAGGTTAAAACGGCTGACATCCATGGCGGGTCTATCACTCAACAACTCCAACAGCTAGAATTCATCACACGACGACAACTTAACCAGAAGCTGCACGCATCCACCCTGGTGCAGTACCACAAAGCTAAGCGAATACCTTGAGGTTTACGTTTAGCCATTTAACAATTACTATTCAGGTTCCACCTCAACTCCGCGTTCATGGATAAGTGGTACTCTATACTTAATAAATGCTCCCTTGATTTGATTTTATTAATCATTGAAGAACTATCAATAACCATACGTGAATTAGAGGAAGAAATTTTCACTCTCAAGAGTGAGTTGGAAATAAGATTAGAAACTAATGCATGGACACTCCAATTGGAAGTTCTCAACCAAAAACTGGAGAAATATGAAAAATAACTTCAAGAAGGTAAATTGAGAAAGTACAAACATGATACCATTGATTATAAACATAATGAAGTTTATACGTGGGACGAAATGTATTCGAAAAGATGATTCGATACTCGTAAAACTAAATCATCTCCTATTTCATCGACTGAGAGTGTAGCATCTGATAAAGAAACAACCATTAATCGCACTCCTGTTCAGGTTATCATGGATAAACAATCAGCTGGACCTTCAACACGAGCTATTGAGACAGACCCAACACCATCATCTATGTCTTTTTTACTCCAGGTTCCGGATTAGGACAATTCACCAACGAATCAAGCTCCAAGTGCATCAGCATCCACAGAAAAACAAAGCGAGGACAAGGGCAAATCGGGAAGAAGTTTGCGCAGCGGCAGCACAGTACCCTAGTAATGAACATTTCTTCAAAAGATTTAGATTCCCATCAAATTGCTGCTTTATCTAAGGGAATGATTCAGAAAAGGGGGTGGTGATGAACAGAGTGTCTGAATTAAGCAGACCACTCTTACCCAGTCCAAAGATCAGGGCTTGATCCATCACCGTTTTTTAGCTCACTGCACCATCCCAGCTCAGAACTTGGCTATATGCAAATTAGTCTGACCCTGGCCCAGTGCATCATGGGAACAGGGCAGACCAAACTACCAAGCCAATTCTTATACTGGGAAGGAAACAAGCTACCGGGGACCGGTTTCTGGCATTTCAGCCGTCTTCGGCCCGGCTTGCTTGAATCCTGATGGTGCAATGAGCTAGGGACTCACATCTGAGTATACCCTTCCACGCTTATGGTGGACAAAAATGATTCAGAAAAGGGGGTGGTGATGAACAGAGTGTCTGAATTAAGCAGACCACTCTTACCCAGTCCAAAGATCAGGGCTTGATCCATCACCGTTTTTTAGCTCACTGCACCATCCCAGCTCAGAACTTGGCTATATGCAAATTAGTCTGACCCTGGCCCAGTGCATCATGGGAACAGGGCAGACCAAACTACCAAGCCAATTCTTATACTGGGAAGGAAACAAGCTACCGGGGACCGGTTTCTAGCATTTCAGCCGTCTTCGGCCCGGCTTGCTTGAATCCTGATGGTGCAATGAGCTAGGGACTCACATCTGAGTATACCCTTCCACGCTTATGGTGGACAAAAATGATTCAGAAAAGGGGGTGGTGATGAACAGAGTGTCTGAATTAAGCAGACCACTCTTACCCAGTCCAACGATCAGGGCCTGATCCATCACCGTTTTATAGCTCACTGCACCATCCCAGCTCAGAACTTGGCTATATGCAAATTAGTCTGACCCTGGCCCAGTGCATCATGGGAACAGGGCAGACCAAACTACCAAGCCAATTCTTATACTGGGAAGGAAACAAGCTACCGGGGACCGGTTTCTGGCATTTCAGCCATCTTCGGCCCGGCTTGCTTGAATCCTGATGGTGCAATGAGCTAGGGACTCACATCTGAGTATACCCTTCCACGCTTATGGTGGACAAAAATGATTCAGAAAAGGGGGTGGTGATGAACAGAGTGTCTGAATTAAGCAGACCACTCTTACCCAGTCCAAAGATCAGGGCTTGATCCATCACCGTTTTTTAGCTCACTGCACCATCCCAGCTCAGAACTTGGCTATATGCAAATTAGTCTGACCCTGGCCCAGTGCATCATGGGAACAGGGCAGACCAAACTACCAAGCCAATTCTTATACTGGGAAGGAAACAAGCTACCGGGGACCGGTTTCTGGCATTTCAGCCGTCTTCGGCCCGGCTTGCTTAAATCCTGATGGTGCAATGAGCTAGGGACTCACATCTGAGTATACCCTTCCACGCTTATGGTGGACAAAAATGATTCAGAAAAGGGGGTGGTGATGAACAGAGTGTCTGAATTAAGCAGACCACTCTTACCCAGTCCAAAGATCAGGGCTTGATCCATCACCGTTTTTTAGCTCACTGCACCATCCCAGCTCAGAACTTGGCTATATGCAAATTAGTCTGACCCTGGCCCAGTGCATCATGGGAACAGGGCAGACCAAACTACCAAGCCAATTCTTATACTGGGAAGGAAACAAGCTACCGGGGACCGGTTTCTGGCATTTCAGCCATCTTCGGCCCGGCTTGCTTAAATCCTGATGGTGCAATGAGCTAGGGACTCACATCTGAGTATACCCTTCCACGCTTATGGTGGACAAAAATGATTCAGAAAAGGGGGTGGTGATGAACAGAGTGTCTGAATTAAGCAGACCACTCTTACCCAGTCCAAAGATCAGGGCTTGATCCATCACCGTTTTTTAGCTCACTGCACCATCCCAGCTCAGAACTTGGCTATATGCAAGGGAATGTCATTTGTTCCGACTAGCACTACGACTCGATTGCAGGTTCAAGCAGAGATCTATAGATTCATGAGAGTGTTAAGGTTATGACATTTTTTTACTAATGTAATCCCTGAGACACCACATCAGCCTACACAATCTGAACAAATCTTTAGACCCAAAAGCACTTTTGTACCTCCTGTATCCCATAAAATTTGGATACCTTTGAAGTATTGATCAATAAAGACATTGAGTAGTTACCTTTTTTGAGCAAAAAACACGATAATTTGACCAAATTTGAACGGAGAACCATCAAAGTATTAGCCAATGACACCTCGTTAATGATGCAACCAGCAGACAAGGGCAGCGCCCTTGTTGTTATGGACAGGTCATACTATGAAATGAAAGTCAATGAACACAATAATTACACCAGTACCTATATGTTGTTAACATACGACCCTACAACACAATTGCAAGAAATGTTACACCAACTATTACTGTAAGCACTGAACCACGAATGGATCACAGATCAAACCAAGGCTTATCTAACAACACAGAATCCACAAGGACCTTAATTATATATTACACCCAAAATGCACAAAGATGCGAATAACCCACCGTTCAGGCCAAATGTCTCTGGCTGCGGTTCTATTTTTGACACTGTGGGAAAATTTTGGGATTTTTATTTGCAAAAGTTTGTGCAACACTGGAGAACGTATCTTAAAGACACTACCGATTTTTTATAAAAACGATCTACTCTTACCGTTGAACCAGATAGTTCTGTGTATGTATGTACTATTGACGTAACAGCACTCTATACGTCAATTCCTCATGCAGCAGGACTTGAAGCAGTGGAGTGGTGAGGTACTGGGTTTTCTCGGAACCGATACTTCTACGATAACCCAGCGGTGTCAGGGCAACACCCAAAGACCCCGGATTCCCCTGTCTTGGCAAACAGAGACACGGGATACTTCTCAATGACGTCAAGGACCAAAGTTTAATGGTTGCAACCAGGGACAGAGGTCTACGAAGTACACACGGGTAGTTCGACAGAGACTGCACCATCTCAATGAACAAAACTCGGTCTTTTATGCCGAAAATTACACTTCTGGCAACATCACAATTTGCATTTGGTGCATACAAAACTAACCAATGAACAAGTAGCATTTCAAAAGGTAACGAATCACGACAGTCAAAGTTAATCCCACTTTCCGTTTTCCAGCCCACCAAAACGATCGCACATATCATGTTTTATGTTCAAGCGCACAGGATCGTTGGTTTTCAGGAAGCTTTTCTCTTAGTGGGCTGTTAGTCACTTGTTGAATCCAATCTGTTTGTCGGTACAGTGCATTTTTAGGTGCACAGCGTATCCGTCATTCAATTCAAACACTCGATGAATAGGTCTCCCACACTTGCTCTCATGCAGTAATCGCCATGTCTCCCATGAGGGAGACATGGCGATTACTGCATGAGAGCAAGTGTGGGAGTTGGTGATTAGCAGGATTCAGCCAGGTACGCCTTGTTTACATCCATCTCACTCTTTTTATTTATTTTATCGAACTACACTCTTTTGGTTATCGTACTTTTGTTGCACATGTGTGTTGGCAGCCACTTGAGGAGTATGTGCTTCAATTAGCCTCACTGGTTCTTTGTGATTGTTCGCTTCACAGCTTGAGGTGTATCCTTTTTCATTTCTCATTTTTTCTTTTCATTGTATTAATTTACTTCCAGTATCTATACCTACACTTTATTAACAACACCTTAAAATCTTCTTGAAGAGTTTGACACTTTATGTCAATTCATCACTAGTGACTTCTCAGCATGCTCAGACCCGCACATGGTGGCATATGAATTCTTATACAGTGAGCATTTGTTTAACATGAATCATGTCATCAGCGATCTTGAATAGTCGTATTTTGCCTCCACAGATTTCCCCTGAGGAAGGGACATCATGGTCCCGAAATGCATCGGGCACTTCAAAAAATTGTTTTGTTATGTATTGTTATTATGAGAAAACTGTATAACATTCTATCACAATGTTAAGTTTCCAATTTTGAATGTACATCTTCTGATTGAACCAGAGATACATGGTTATCGTGAAAGAGATTAATTATTTGATTTAAATTTATGAAGATACATAAAAGAGTATACATAAGTGTATTCATTATCTTGCGTGATATTATTGGACTGAATAATTGCACTTGCATTGTTTATTGAATGAATGTTGAATATTTGAAATACAGAGTCCACAAGGGCTACATCAACACAGTGGGCAGTGTGCTCTGCCAACCTTGGCAGTATATTTCTGTATTCATGTTCCTTAGCACTGAACAGGCAGCTAGTGCTATGCTGTGGCACATTTAAAAGAATTGTTTAAAAAACTTTTGGAATCTTTTTGTTTAGTTAGAACAGGGAGTGCGCTTCCAACCCCCTATTTTCTGTATTATAGTTACTGCCTATAGGGAGCAGCACCCAAGTAAAAATGTCTTTTGACTCAATAACTAATATTACTGAAAATAGAGCCAACATAAAAGCATACACCACAGACGAAGCCAGCGACATTTAAGCATTAATTCAGGAGGTTAAAACGGCTGACATCCATGGCGGGTCTATCACTCAACAACTCCAACAGCTAGAATTCATCACACGACGACAACTTAACCAGAAGCTGCACGCATCCACCCTGGTGCAGTACCACAAAGCTAAGCGAATACCTTGAGGTTTACGTTTAGCCATTTAACAATTACTATTCAGGTTCCACCTCAACTCCGCGTTCATGGATAAGTGGTACTCTATACTTAATAAATGCTCCCTTGATTTGATTTTATTAATCATTGAAGAACTATCAATAACCATACGTGAATTAGAGGAAGAAATTTTCACTCTCAAGAGTGAGTTGGAAATAAGATTAGAAACTAATGCATGGACACTCCAATTGGAAGTTCTCAACCAAAAACTGGAGAAATATGAAAAATAACTTCAAGAAGGTAAATTGAGAAAGTACAAACATGATACCATTGATTATAAACATAATGAAGTTTATACGTGGGACGAAATGTATTCGAAAAGATGATTCGATACTCGTAAAACTAAATCATCTCCTATTTCATCGACTGAGAGTGTAGCATCTGATAAAGAAACAACCATTAATCGCACTCCTGTTCAGGTTATCATGGATAAACAATCAGCTGGACCTTCAACACGAGCTATTGAGACAGACCCAACACCATCATCTATGTCTTTTTTACTCCAGGTTCCGGATTAGGACAATTCACCAACGAATCAAGCTCCAAGTGCATCAGCATCCACAGAAAAACAAAGCGAGGACAAGGGCAAATCGGGAAGAAGTTTGCGCAGCGGCAGCACAGTACCCTAGTAATGAACATTTCTTCAAAAGATTTAGATTCCCATCAAATTGCTGCTTTATCTAAGGGAATGATTCAGAAAAGGGGGTGGTGATGAACAGAGTGTCTGAATTAAGCAGACCACTCTTACCCAGTCCAAAGATCAGGGCTTGATCCATCACCGTTTTTTAGCTCACTGCACCATCCCAGCTCAGAACTTGGCTATATGCAAATTAGTCTGACCCTGGCCCAGTGCATCATGGGAACAGGGCAGACCAAACTACCAAGCCAATTCTTATACTGGGAAGGAAACAAGCTACCGGGGACCGGTTTCTGGCATTTCAGCCGTCTTCGGCCCGGCTTGCTTGAATCCTGATGGTGCAATGAGCTAGGGACTCACATCTGAGTATACCCTTCCACGCTTATGGTGGACAAAAATGATTCAGAAAAGGGGGTGGTGATGAACAGAGTGTCTGAATTAAGCAGACCACTCTTACCCAGTCCAAAGATCAGGGCTTGATCCATCACCGTTTTTTAGCTCACTGCACCATCCCAGCTCAGAACTTGGCTATATGCAAATTAGTCTGACCCTGGCCCAGTGCATCATGGGAACAGGGCAGACCAAACTACCAAGCCAATTCTTATACTGGGAAGGAAACAAGCTACCGGGGACCGGTTTCTAGCATTTCAGCCGTCTTCGGCCCGGCTTGCTTGAATCCTGATGGTGCAATGAGCTAGGGACTCACATCTGAGTATACCCTTCCACGCTTATGGTGGACAAAAATGATTCAGAAAAGGGGGTGGTGATGAACAGAGTGTCTGAATTAAGCAGACCACTCTTACCCAGTCCAACGATCAGGGCCTGATCCATCACCGTTTTATAGCTCACTGCACCATCCCAGCTCAGAACTTGGCTATATGCAAATTAGTCTGACCCTGGCCCAGTGCATCATGGGAACAGGGCAGACCAAACTACCAAGCCAATTCTTATACTGGGAAGGAAACAAGCTACCGGGGACCGGTTTCTGGCATTTCAGCCATCTTCGGCCCGGCTTGCTTGAATCCTGATGGTGCAATGAGCTAGGGACTCACATCTGAGTATACCCTTCCACGCTTATGGTGGACAAAAATGATTCAGAAAAGGGGGTGGTGATGAACAGAGTGTCTGAATTAAGCAGACCACTCTTACCCAGTCCAAAGATCAGGGCTTGATCCATCACCGTTTTTTAGCTCACTGCACCATCCCAGCTCAGAACTTGGCTATATGCAAATTAGTCTGACCCTGGCCCAGTGCATCATGGGAACAGGGCAGACCAAACTACCAAGCCAATTCTTATACTGGGAAGGAAACAAGCTACCGGGGACCGGTTTCTGGCATTTCAGCCGTCTTCGGCCCGGCTTGCTTAAATCCTGATGGTGCAATGAGCTAGGGACTCACATCTGAGTATACCCTTCCACGCTTATGGTGGACAAAAATGATTCAGAAAAGGGGGTGGTGATGAACAGAGTGTCTGAATTAAGCAGACCACTCTTACCCAGTCCAAAGATCAGGGCTTGATCCATCACCGTTTTTTAGCTCACTGCACCATCCCAGCTCAGAACTTGGCTATATGCAAATTAGTCTGACCCTGGCCCAGTGCATCATGGGAACAGGGCAGACCAAACTACCAAGCCAATTCTTATACTGGGAAGGAAACAAGCTACCGGGGACCGGTTTCTGGCATTTCAGCCATCTTCGGCCCGGCTTGCTTAAATCCTGATGGTGCAATGAGCTAGGGACTCACATCTGAGTATACCCTTCCACGCTTATGGTGGACAAAAATGATTCAGAAAAGGGGGTGGTGATGAACAGAGTGTCTGAATTAAGCAGACCACTCTTACCCAGTCCAAAGATCAGGGCTTGATCCATCACCGTTTTTTAGCTCACTGCACCATCCCAGCTCAGAACTTGGCTATATGCAAGGGAATGTCATTTGTTCCGACTAGCACTACGACTCGATTGCAGGTTCAAGCAGAGATCTATAGATTCATGAGAGTGTTAAGGTTATGACATTTTTTTACTAATGTAATCCCTGAGACACCACATCAGCCTACACAATCTGAACAAATCTTTAGACCCAAAAGCACTTTTGTACCTCCTGTATCCCATAAAATTTGGATACCTTTGAAGTATTGATCAATAAAGACATTGAGTAGTTACCTTTTTTGAGCAAAAAACACGATAATTTGACCAAATTTGAACGGAGAACCATCAAAGTATTAGCCAATGACACCTCGTTAATGATGCAACCAGCAGACAAGGGCAGCGCCCTTGTTGTTATGGACAGGTCATACTATGAAATGAAAGTCAATGAACACAATAATTACACCAGTACCTATATGTTGTTAACATACGACCCTACAACACAATTGCAAGAAATGTTACACCAACTATTACTGTAAGCACTGAACCACGAATGGATCACAGATCAAACCAAGGCTTATCTAACAACACAGAATCCACAAGGACCTAAATTATATATTACACCCAAAATGCACAAAGATGCGAATAACCCACCGTTCAGGCCAAATGTCTCTGGCTGCGGTTCTATTTTTGACACTGTGGGAAAATTTTGGGATTTTTATTTGCAAAAGTTTGTGCAACACTGGAGAACGTATCTTAAAGACACTACCGATTTTTTATAAAAACGATCTACTCTTACCGTTGAACCAGATAGTTCTGTGTATGTATGTACTATTGACGTAACAGCACTCTATACGTCAATTCCTCATGCAGCAGGACTTGAAGCAGTGGAGTGGTGAGGTACTGGGTTTTCTCGGAACCGATACTTCTACGATAACCCAGCGGTGTCAGGGCAACACCCAAAGACCCCGGATTCCCCTGTCTTGGCAAACAGAGACACGGGATACTTCTCAATGACGTCAAGGACCAAAGTTTAATGGTTGCAACCAGGGACAGAGGTCTACGAAGTACACACGGGTAGTTCGACAGAGACTGCACCATCTCAATGAACAAAACTCGGTCTTTTATGCCGAAAATTACACTTCTGGCAACATCACAATTTGCATTTGGTGCATACAAAACTAACCAATGAACAAGTAGCATTTCAAAAGGTAACGAATCACGACAGTCAAAGTTAATCCCACTTTCCGTTTTCCAGCCCACCAAAACGATCGCACATATGCTAGTTTCCTGTTCGATCAGGCCGGACAAACCCATCATAAAACCTTCAACTCAGATCGATGAACATGTCGTAAAGGAAAGGCAGAAACAGATGGAAAGGAGATAGAGGAGTGGGAACGGTGGGCCATAAAATCGGACCACGTCCTGTTCTTTGATCTTTATCAGTGCAGCTGCTAAACAAGGAACTGGCTCAGCAGGATTCGCCCCAGGCGAGGAGTCAGTTCGGCCAGGTCAACCAGAAGTCAGCTAAGGCGTACGTGTCAAGGACTCGTTCGGCCAAAATCATAGGGCCTATGTTAGGGCAACCATACAAGATGGCTGCCACATACAAAATGGAACCCGAGGGTTCAAACTAAATCCTCAAATGCAGAGTGTTCTCCTATATCGATTCATACGCAAACACTCAGACACGTTAGACTCGTCATTTGCGGTCTGCTGACACCAAGATCGTCCATTTCCGACAATCTTTATAAATCGGGTTTCGGAACTATCGAACCCAATTCGGGATCACGGAACCACAGACCCTCCTTTTGCCCTATCATAGGCAATAAACCCAGACCCATTTTAATCTGAATCCGGATCTATATTCATCAGGTCATCGATATGCTGTTGTAGCATCATCTTATTACTATGCATCTCTCCGGACAGGTTTCCGTACGCAAAAAGTAGCACAAAGGCCACAAATAGCCGGAGCACACTGTACACAGAGACAGAACATGAACAGAATCGCTAAGACCATCCCAATGACCATCAAAATCTTCCAACCCCAAGTGGATATCAATCCCCATAACCATCCCATCAAAGACCAATCCCCTTTGTCCAGATGGACAGAATCGGAGATTTTGTGCAATTTGGAAATGGCCTGGAAGACTGACGGAGCGTTGTCTGGAATAAAAACGCAACAGCTTGATTGAATCAATCTACAAACTCCCCCTCGATCTGCAAGAATAACATCTAGGGCAACTCTATTCTGAAGTGTCATAAGTCTATCCGACTGGAGCTCAGCAGTCAGGTTACCAAGGGCACCGGCAGTCTCAACTATGATGGACTCAACCACTCTAGTAAGCTGACGAATATTCCTACTGTTACGTTAAACAATAAGGAGGGTGTTTTAAGGGAAATTTTTATTGACCTGGCATTGCTACAATCCCTATATACAATGAAAAAACAAGTAGTGGCAATGGGTCAGGGATGACTAAAGCTATCTAAAAACTGTGTATACATATCAGGATACAATCCAGAAATCCAAGGTATTCGTGGTGAAAAATTGTGTTCCCATCAGATACCCATCCTGTACCGCCCTACATCATTTGGGATCCTTCGCCCGAAGGAAGTGGAAGCATGTCCACTGTGGATTAGGTAGATTGTAGCCTAATCTTCTAGAAGGATACAGGGATGTGTTGAAAGAAAAGTGGTATCAGGGGGTAAACTGACTAGCAGTGCAATGAAATTATTGAAAGTGCTGTGTGCAACAAATAAGTGAATGAATTAATATTGGGTTGCAGGAATGGAAAATGAATTTTAATAGGATCCTACCCACACCCAAAGTTAAAAACAGTGCAAAGTAGTGTAACAAATAACTACTTAGATGTAATCGAGGTCGACATGTTTCTGCAGTATAATAGGGTCAAGGGATCCCTTTCTGCTTCTTCAGGACCTTAACAAAGAATGCTACTGCTGGTGTGTGTATTGAAGTGATTTAAAATCATATCACCCACGGTATGGGGAATAAGCTCTCCACCTCACCCGGCTACAGCTCAGGTAGAAATGGAGCACCGCTCTGTCCGTCGGTACTCCTGAAATCACTTCAATACACACACCAGCAGTAGCATTCTTTGTTAAGGTCGGACTCAAACCCATTCGTGAATGCACAGTCATTCGGGTGGACAAAAGTGCTAATGGCAAAGCATCGGCCATTGTAAACCAGTGCTCTCTTGAATTTTGGCTAACTTTAGTTTCAGAGTGCCATTATAGCACTCGACTAAACCAGCTGATTGGGGATGATTTGCAGCATGAAATTTCTGCCTAATTCGCCCTCCTCCTTTTTCTCCCTCCGCCCACTGTTGGGCGTCCTCCTAATCACCGCGCCTTCCTTTAAAAGCACACTTTCGCTGTACGCGCGTTCTGCGCATGCACGAATGATTAGTGCCGGTTGAGACGCCACCGCTGCGGTCGGATTTACAGCTTGACGAAGTAAGTTTCAAGACCCTTTCTCCTTAGCTCTTAAATTTATGCTGGTGAACCCTTTTGGCCAAGCACTTGTCTGACATTCTTGTTATGTTTCAGACGCCCATTTCCCCATCTCTGATATGGATGCAGTATAAACCCTTGTTTCATGTGAGTTTTTACTTAACTTGGGTTACTACCTGCGCCCTCAACATACTGTTTGGGTCCTGATTTCTTTTTCTTTTTCTTGATTTCCTATTAGTAACGCGTTTTCACTTGATGTCAGCATACAACAACGCTTTGAACTAACTAACATCATTATTCTATTGACTGGAGAACCCTTTTCAAACAACCAGGTGAATATGCATGACTCTTGCTGCTTCTACTTGACGTGTAGGTCTTTATTCCTTTCTCATTCCATGTTCCTACACTTTATTCCTCAGAAATCCTTAATGAAGACAGTTCCTTCTTTTACCCTACCTGGGTATATTTACTACTCGGTCAAGATTTCAGCGTTATAAACTCCAGGCATCCTCTTATTTTGGTAAGAAGATTAATTGAATATGCTAGATTGGCCACTTCTAATGCTGATAACAGTGTTAAGACCTTCCTGATACACTATGCTTCCTTTTCCACTCACAGTGCTCTGACCAACCTTTAGAGCATCGCTCCTGTCAGCTTCCCCTGACCCGCTAATAATAAGAAAAAGGACGTGACATTAATGGGTAAGTTCATTCCGCTATACCCTCCATGTCTACACAGGGCCTTTTGACCTATAAAAAAGCTCATACGCTTTTATCCTGCTTTACAGGCTTCTTGGGCGATTAGGTACAATATAGTGCCACCTCATAAGGATCATTTACAATAGGACATCCTGACCACTTGCATTAACAGGTAAAGTACACTAATAATGGCTTTCCTTTGTCCAGCCATTATAGTACTTAGACAGGTAAATGCTAGATGCAGACACTTATTAGTCAAGCACCTCGAAATACGGCCCCAATACGTTTGAAATTTCTGGCTGTTGTATCGCTTGGTGGGACGCTTATGTAGGTCCCCATTTGTTTTTAATTGCACCATTTGAAATGTGACTGACTCTGTGCAAGGTTGTGATTATTTCTCCTTTCTCCTTCTTGTTTCCTTTTCTATCTATAGGAACAACTCTCGGCCCTGAAGAGAATCCCCCATAATCCAAGTGGGATTCGAAACGCGTAGGCCTCATTTCCCCAATCTACAGAAACTCTTGGGCTTTCGATTGATTGAGCCTGGAGTACACTAATGTACATTACTATTAAAAAATTCTTTTTGAAAACCTAGAACGGGTTTGTAAATAGAAGAATGTACATACAAAATATTCAAATCAAAGTGGTGTTGTAAATATTTGTAGATTTTGGTATTTTCTCTCACTTGTTTCCCACCTACACTTTCCCTCCCCCCCTCCACTCTTCCTCCCAAGAAGTGGCGTATGATTGATGTGGTTGCATGTGATATGTTTGACAATTGAGCGAATGCTTGTAAAGTAAACCCTTGTTGTTATTGTATATGTCCTTTTGTATA
This sequence comes from Lissotriton vulgaris, assembly GCF_964263255.1. Taxonomy (NCBI): domain Eukaryota; kingdom Metazoa; phylum Chordata; class Amphibia; order Caudata; family Salamandridae; genus Lissotriton; species Lissotriton vulgaris. Next base: position 493,543,665 of record NC_141696.1, read on the forward strand.
TTTCTTCGCGAAAACAAAAAAAAGTGAAGTTAAATGTTGCAAATACTTCTTTGAATAAAATACTATTAATTAGTCAATCCCCTCTTCTGATTTTCCTTTCAGATTTGTGGTAGTCATTAGTTGTTGCTTTATCATGTATATCAGTACTGGCATTTTCATTTTGTTGGTTAATTCCAAGACCGTCACACACTCTCTTCATCACTTGACCCACAAACTCACTTCAGTTATCACTCCAAATGATTCTCGGCAATCCAAACCTAAGGAAGAATTCTTTTATCAGAGCTTTGGCAGTGGACAAAGCAGTGTTGTCCTTAAGGGGGTAAGCTTCTACCCATCTAGAAAAAGAGCAAATAACAACTAACACATACTTTAAGTTGTTGCATCTTTCCATATGGATAAAATCTAGCTGCAAAGCCTCGAACGGATACGTAGGAGGAGCAAAATGACCAGCTGGTGTTGGAGTTCCCCTGCCTGGATTATACATCAAACACACCATACAATTCTTAACCAAATTCTCTGCACATCTGGGTATTCCCACATTCTGCCAAACCGGAGCCAACAACTTGCAAATCCCTTTCACACTAATGTGTGCCAATCCATGTGCCATTGTAACAACTGGAAGCACATACGCGTTTGGCAGCAACCATCTTTGATGTTCGGACAAATCAGTCCAACAACCATTCGAATCCAACCTACCCTTACTCTCTCTCCATTCATCCAACTCTTTCTCTGTTGCCTCACTCTGGATAATCTTCACACTCTCAATAGTGTCTTCGCACATGCTTTTCTCTGGAACCCATCTCGCTGGTCCCACAACATACATTCGACTCGTCACATTCCTAGCAGTTTCTTTCGCAACCTCGTCCGCAAACGCATTACCACGACCAACATCATCCGTAATCTTTCTATGGGCACTGCATTTCACAATCGCTATTTGCAAAGGTAGCGTAAGAGATTCAAGAAGTTCATTCACCAGCTGCCCATGCTGGATTTTCGTCCCATGCGATGTCAAAAATCCACGTTCACGCCACAATCGTCCAAAGCTATGAGCCACTCAAAATGCATACTGACTGTCAGTATATACATTCACTCGTTTCCCTTTCGCCAACACACATGCTCTCGTAAGTGCAATCAATTCCGCCCCTTGAGCAGAATTGTACGGGATACGTGCAGCTTCGACAACTGTATGTAAAGTCGTCACGGCATACGCTGCAGTGGTATCGCCATTTGGTAATTTAAAACACGAGCCGTCAACCCACAAGGCATCATTACAATCAGGAAGAGGAGTATCTCTCAGATCTATCCTCCCTTTCGTCTCTTCTTCAGTTCTCAAGAAACAATCATGTTGCTCTTCGCTATCATCGTCTGTCTCAAGCGAAATCGGCAACAACGTAGCCGGATTTAGGGTATTGCACCTCTTGATGTGCACATGACTCGCTAACAACGTAAGCTCATACCCTGACAACCGAGCACTAGTCAAGTGCTGTGTCTTCGTCCGATTCAACAAGGTATCCACTGCATGTGGAACCATAACCACTAGCGTATTGTCCATAACTAAACCAGCAGATTGTCGAATCGAAACAGCCGCTGCTGCAGTTGCTCTCAAGCAACTCGGCAACGCTCTAGCCACAGGATCTAATGTTGACGAAAAGTACGCACATGGGCGTTGCTTACCGCCAAATTGTTGGGTCAAAACCGACAATGCACATCCCTCTCTTTCATGGACATACAATGTGAAAGGCTTGCTGTAGTCGGGAGTACCCAACACAGGAGCCGAACACAACGCATTACGTAATTCAGAGAAACTCTTTTGGCATTCCTCAGTCCAAGGAATAGGATTTGGAGTATCCTTAACCGTAAGAGCTATCAAAGGCTTCGCTAAAAGCGAAAAATTTGGGATCCACTGTCTACAGTACGATGTAATACCCAAAAACGCACGTACTTCTCTCTGTGTCGTAGGGACACTCATTCTCGCAATAGTCTGGATTCTTTCTGGGGTCAGTTTCCTTCGATAAGAGGTGACCTAGGTAGGTAACTTCTTGGCGACAAAATTGCAATTTTGAAAGAGAAACTTTGTGATGGCAATCGGATAAATGAGACAACAAGGACACAGTGGCATCCTTACATATGTCTTCAGTATCGGCAGCGACCAGCAGATCGTCAACGTACTGGATAAGGGCCGCACCTTCAGGTAAGGCCAACAAGTCAAGTTGCGTCTTCAGAGCTTGACTGTAAATTGATGGACTCTCACAATAACCTTGAGGAGCGCGCTTGAAGCGGAAACTTCATCCTCCTAAAGAGAATCCAAAGATATCTCTACTCTCTACGGCAATCGGGATGCTGAAGAAAGCATTCTTCAAGTCGATCACCGAAAACCAGGTAGCAGAAGCTGGAATCAATGTCAGTAACGCAGTAATGTCGGGTACAACAGGGAATTGCGGAACAACGATCTTGTTCACTTCACGAAGGTCGATAACAAACCTATATACAGGAGGCTGTGAAGAATCAGTTCTCTTCAGGACAGGCAAAACCGGACTATTGCACACATTACCTCGAGTCTCTTCAATAACGTCCTTGTCAATCAGATCGTAAATGATCGCTAAGAGCGCTCGTTCACCATCACTTGAAATACGATATTGCGGAATGCGTGGTAACTGAGCATTCGCTTTCAACGTCACAACATATGGGGGAATGTCTAACAGGCCCACATCATTTGGACCCGTAGCCCACAATGAATCTGGTAAAGAAGACAATTCAGGTGGAATACAATCTTTCGAGACATATATCGGAGAAATCACATTCTCACCTAAAGTAAGATGTACTCCTGACAGAGAACAGTACAAAGTCGCATACAATCTCTTCAACAGGTCAAGGCCTAGTAAGTTCTCATTACAACCTGTAGTCAAAAGAAGGGGTGCTTCAAACCTACGAGGACCAACAGAAAGAGGCAATGGAACGGAAATCGGATTCATAACGGGGGCGCCAGAAAAACCTATAGAAACATTATTAAAGCCAGACAAAGGTGCGCCAGGGAGTTCAGAATGCATAATAGAACTCTTCGTAGCACCAGTGTCTAGCAGAAAAGGCTCTGACACACCTGATGCAATCACTTCCACGTAAGGTCCACTCTGATCTACCGGAACTGAAACAACTCCCTCTCTTTGTCCATGGCTGTCCTAACAATCATTACCTTGCTCTCCATCGCCTTCAACATAGTAATCATCTACGTAGTACTGTGTAGACCTACCAGAAGAATTCTGTTGTTGATCGAAACTGTTCATTGAATTCTGCGGAGGCAAAGGACGCGCGTTATGTCCGCGGCCTCTACCTCTAGGCACTTGTTGAGCACCTCTGCCTCTAACACCAGGAGCACTATTAGCACGTTGCAACAAAACCGGACAACTGTTCTTATAATGGCCTTCTTCTCTACAATATGCACACTGATTAGGCCCATACTGAATACGCTGTTGTTGAGGAGTCTCGTCTCTTTGCGAGCTCCTCGAATACTGTTGAGGCTGCTGATAATCGCGCTGATTATTAACACGAGGCGGATAAGCTTGTTGTAGAAGAACTTTAGTCTTCAATTCCTTAGTCTTCTTATCCGCTTTCTCTAACTCATCCTTACGCCTATTCTCGTAGTACTGAGCCGTAGCAAGAATCTGCGCCGAATTAGAAACAGGCCAAGCACTCTCGGAATCCTTCAACTTAGTACACAACTCGGGAAGAAGATTGTGCACGAATTTATCAACGAATAATCTCTGGCCACCTTCGGTAGCCCTATCCTGACCACTATGATCAACAAAAGTTTCCTCGAAACGCGAGAAAAAGTCTGAAACAGACTCTTCTTTCTTCTGCTTACAGGCTGACAATTTGTCCCAATTAACTCGGACTTCAGGCATTAAAGTCTTCATAAAAGTAATAATCCTACCAGGAAGTTCAGTAATAACATCTTCAGGCTTAGCACCTCCAACTTGTCTATCATTTGCTGCAACGAGATTCACCCACGAATCACCCAATTCATTATCACGATCTGTATGTCGAATGACATTCCAGATGGGCTGTGGAACAACATTCCCAAAGAGCATATCTATATCCGCCAAATTCATGATGCACGAACTCACAGTTTGCGCAAGTTCTTTATAATATCCAGCAGGATTCTTTCGCGGATCTGGTAAAGTCTGCTTAAGCGCTAGAACTTCTGCACGCTTCCATGGTACATGATCCCACACACGCTGAAAGTGTGCTTGAACAGGTGGAACGGCAGTCGCATCAGCAGGTCTCCATACTGGAGGAACCTCTCGCATCGGATATTGACGCACATGTCTCCTAACTGACGAATCTGGCTCAAACAGTCGTTCAGTAGGAACATCGCTACGGAGCAATAGTAACGTCGATACCGCTTTCTCAACATCGGGTAGACTCACAATCGTTCCTTTGGCAAACTCCGAACGCAATCGGGACAATTCTACAGGAACTCTACCCAATTCGTACATCCATTGTTCATGGAGGAATGCACACATAAGCTCAAAAACATAACGCTGCTTTGGTGCTTCCCATTGTCGGAAAACATCCATAATACCTTCTAGATCATACTGGGACTTATACGTCACCCATCTACGTGCCATATGGTCAAGGACCACTCGCTCATCTGTATCAGGCAATTGGCTACGCGTCTGTCTACGCTCACTCACTGGAGACATACCCATTTGTCCCAAAATAGGAGTCAGAAAATTAGAAAAGGCAGCGGTCATCCGCTGTCTAGGAGAAGGAACAGTCGGAAGAACAAGAGGAGACGAAACAGTAGTAGTAGTAAGATCCATAGTCGGAACAGGCATAGAAACAGTAGTAGCAGGAAGAGGCAAAGTTGGCAACCCTTGAGAAGGCTGCGCATTAGGAACAACAACCAACGAAGAAGCTGGCTGTGGAGGAATAACAGGAGGCAAAGCAACAGGAGCTTGCGCGGCCACAACAGGCTGTGGTGGTGCCGTAGCATTCTGCACATAAGGTGGCGAGAATTTAGCAAATGCGACATCAAAGGGTCTTTCACAAGATCCTTTTCGTCTTTCTGCTCTTTAGCTGGCAAGACTGGGTAGCATCTGTCTACCGCTAACTTCCTCACTCTAAGCATCTGCTCACTGTCTTTCTCTTCTTCATCATTTCTGTATGCAACGGCGGCTTGCACCATTGACATACCTTTTCTGTTCTTCTTCTCTAACTTAATTTCTTTCTGTTTGGCCTACTTACGCCATATGCGGAAAGAGTCAAACATTGCCGGCCGGGCTTTCTTCTTAAACAACCCTACTTCAAGATTATCTAAGACCTCTGTCTCAAAACTACCATAACGGGGCCACTGTAGGACACCGTCATTCTTCGTATATCTAATTCAAACCTCATTATAACTAATAGGACCTACTCCATGCTTCACATACAACTCGTATGTAGGAGTTCCGATCGGAGGAACCGGACACGAATCCTCTAACCGGGAATCCCTCAAAGTACCACAACTAAACAAATTCCTAAGACTGCTAAAACCAGGCATCTTGCTCACTAATCTAGCTTCAAACAACAAGGGTAATCTAAAATCGATAAGCTCGTGAATACACGAATCCCTTGGCTTTGGGGCCTGCAGGTACCAAATCAAAGCTATCCACTAAAGGATACAAAACAAACTAAGAACTAGGAGACGCTCCCTTTATACTTAACTGAATTGTCGATGGCGTCACCAGAAGACCCGTCAATCGTCTCGCTCTACAAACGTCTAAGGCTCCAAAACAGGGCGACAGTCAGGGCAGCAGTCCTTCGTAGCCGTCGGGACGCGGGAAACCTCGCAGCAAAGACCTTCGGAACCACGTCGACATACAGGGGTCGCTGAAGTGGCTGGCCAACCTCTGGAATTTTCACACGAAGCTCCTCACGAACCTCTGGCTTGGACCGGTACCGCTGAAGTCGCCCCACGATGGGCGCCAGATGAGGTACTGGGTTTTCTCGGAACCGATACTACTATGATAACCCAGCGGTGTCAGGGCAACACCCAAAGACCCCGGATTCCCCTGTCTTGGCAAACAGAGACACTGGATACTTCTCGATGACGTCAAGGACCAAAGTTTAATGGTTGCAACCAGGGACAGAGGTCTACGAAGTACACACGGGTAGTTCGACAGAGACTGCACCATCTCAATGAACAAAACTCGGTCTTTTATGCCGAAAATTACGCTTCTGGCAACATCACAATTTGCATTTGGTGCATACAAAACTAACCAATGAACAAGTAGCATTTCAAAAGGTATCGAATCACGACAGTCAAAGTTAATCCCACTTTCCGTTGTCCAGCCCATCAAAACGATCGCACATATGCTAGTTTCCTGTTCGATCAGGCCGGACAAACCCATCATAAAACCTTCAACTCAGATCGATGAACATGTCGTAAAGGAAAGGCAGAAACAGATGGAAAGGAGATAGAGGAGTGGGAACGGTGGGCCATAAAATCGGACCACGTCCTGTTCTTTGATCTTTATCAGTGCAGCTGCTGAACAAGGAACTGGCTCAGCAGGATTCGCCCCAGGCGAGGAGTCAGTTCGGCCAGGTCAACCAGAAGTCAGCTAAGGCGTACGTGTCAAGGACTCGTTCGGCCACAATCATAGGGCCTATGTTAGGGCAACCATACAAGATGGCTGCCACATACAAAATGGAACCCGAGGGTTCAAACTAAATCCTCAAATGCAGAGTGTTCTCCTATATCGATTCATACGAAAACACTCAGACACGTTAGACTCGTCATTTGCGGTCTGCTGACACCAAGATCGTCCATTTCCGACAATCTTTACAAATCGGGTTTCGGAACTATCGAACCCAATTCGGGATCACGGAACCACAGTGGGCATTTTTACAAACAACTGACATTACCATGGAAAAAGTCTTTTTGTTGCAATTGTTAAAAATTTGTCTGCAAAACAGCTACTTCGAATGGCAGCAACATTTCTACACACAACTCTCTGGAACTTCAATGGGTTTTTCCGGGGCACCGGCGTATGCCAATATTTATATAGCCCAGTATGAATCAGATTATATCATTTCGAACCCAGAATGGTGGAACAATATCCTTATGTATTGTCGTTTTATTGACGACATCTTCCTGATTTGGAATGCATCAAAACAAGCATTAGCGGCAATGATTAATCAGTTGAATGATTTAAATCCACACATACGGTTGACATTCAACATTGATCGGGAAACCATACATTATTTGGATGTACAGATAAAGAGATTACCAAATAACCAATTCTGCACTTCCGTTTATACCAAACCCACGGATAGGAAGAGTACTTTGGTGTTTACGAGTTTCCACCCTCAAGGCCTTATCCGTAATTTACCGTACTCTCAGTTCTTGAGGGTACGGCGAATATGTTCTGATCCTCATGAGAGTAAGATGAAAGTGGATCAACAGGCTCAGAAATTTCAATCAAGAGGTTGCCCAACTGGAATAATTGAGCAATGCAAGAAAAAGGCAATGGAAAAAACATGTGAGCAATTGTTGCAGAAAAAAGCAGTGGAGTCTAAAAATCGCATAGTTTTTGTATCCAGATATTCAACAGTCTCAAATGCAGTCAAAAGCGTTATCTGCAAGCGATGGGATTAATTTCAACATGAAGATGACTTCAAAGGAATTTTCATTGAGAGGCCTCTATTTGCATACACAAAGGGGAGGAATTTATGGACACTGTTGTCTAGACCACCACAGATTGACACACAACAGAAATTTGCAGGAACCAAGCATTGTAACAATTGTATTCATTGTAACAACGTTACAGTTGGAGATACCTTGACACACCCACTGACAGGTCAGAAGATAAAACTCAAACATACTAGTGATTGTAATTCTGTTAACATTATCTACTGTATGAAATGCCCTTGCGGCAAAGCTTATGTTGGAAAAATGGCCAGGGAATTGAGAGTCAGAATTACTGAGCACAAGAGCAGGATTCGCACGAGGACGTCAACGTCCAGTTTAGCTGTTCACTGGGAAGAGGCAAAACATTCCATTTCCCAACTTAGCGTTCAAGTCATTAAACAGATTACCAGCAAACCAGGCATGAATGTAGACAGGATATTGTTACAACGTGAATTATTGGATTCAGCATTTGTGCACCATGCAACCGACTGGTCTTAACGACCGTTTTGATATGAGCTGTGCGCTATAATACGACATTTGATTAATCTTAACAAACCATAGTTGTGCATTTTTCCACTAGTAATATTATGCGTGCATTAGGTGTATTGCATTTTCGGTCTCCATTGTTAGAATTACAGTGAATCATGTATGGGTACATACCTCTGTCTCTGATTTTGGAGTTGTTAATTTTTAGGCTAACATGTCAACATGTATAGTGATGATTACCTTGCAGATTGTTGATAATCGTGTTGTATTACTTCAAATGCCTAGTAAAAGTGACTGCTGTTTTGATGTTTAAATTATATAGCATTTACTATAGACACTTCATTTATTTAATTTTTGTTTTTCTCTATCGGCATTCTTTAAATGTTTATGCAAATGGATCACTAATGTTTCTACTGGGCACTTATAAATTCTCAGTTGGATCTGTCCTTTATCACCACCGCACATTTACAATGTCTTGGGAGAATAGGGTAATAGGTTGACAATTGTGTCCCCATTAGTTTCACCTGTCTTCTACCACACCTGCATACTGACATAATTTTAGGAGTTAATGGGAACAGGCTGATTAAGGTGGTTTCAATAGCAGCAGTTTGTTGCCAGGATTTAGCTCTAATTTCGGTATTTCTGTTGCATTAGCACCCCTATCTGTTTATCTAACCGTATTATGATTATTGTGACAATACCTTGGGTGGAGATTACATCATCATCATCCATCTACTTTCATTAATAGCAGGTAGTACCATGTCCCATTATCCATTTTTATTATTTCGTTGAGAATATTTACATTTCCTCAATAACACCAATATACAGTAACGGTTGCGTTTTCACCACCACAACTAGCAGGCAATATCGTTCTATCCACTCTGTTTTAAGATGGCGGCACGTTGGAGGGTTTTTCTCTCTTTCGGCCAGTCTCATTTCTATGCCGATGTCTGTGGTTTCATTTGAATCCGGGGCGAGCGATTCTCACCCTCACCTTGTTGTATCCAACAACTTGTAAAGACCAACATGAACGAGTAATTTTGTAAAGCATAGGCAGGTGAGATACATTGTTTGAGCTGAGTAACATAGTAGTGTTAAACTGATAGTTTGGTCACGCTAGTCAAACAGCTTTTGTTTTACCATTCTAGAGATTCTTGAACCGACCTTCGGCACAGCTTAATCCCGCACACCGCCCAATACTGAGGTTATCTATTCGGCGTATTCTGCGCCAGTAAGTGTAATTGACCTCATTGTTTTTTCATGGTGCCCCACCTTATTGCATGTATAAGTGGTTCCAGCAGTAAAGTTGTGAGCTAGATTATCGAGGACTCCACTTATTTTTTGGCTGCTTTATCGGCTTCGAACACTTGATGTTTACCAGGCGGCACTCATTGATTATTTCACGGGACTACAACTGAGCTTTACTATCAGGTAGGGCATAAGGCTAACTTCCCCGGGGATTGTATTCACTTACTTAAGCATTAAGTTTGTGTTTTATCACTAAGCTCTTTGTTTATCATTGGTCGTAGTTGGTGATTAGCAGGATTCAGCAAGGTACGCCTTGTTTACATCCATCTCGCTCTTTTTATTTATTTTATCGAACTACACTCTTTTGGTTATCGTACTTTTGTTGCACATGTGAGTTGGCAGCCACTTAAGGAGTATGTGCTTCAATTAGCCTCACTGGTTCTTTGTGATTGCTCGCTTCACAGCTTGAGGTGTATCCTTTTTCCATTTCTCATTTTTTCTTTTCATTGTATTACTTCAATTCCAGTATCTATACCTACACTTTATTAACAACACCTTAAAATCTTCTTGAAGAGTTTGACACTTTATGTCAATTCATCACTAGTGACTTCTCAGCATGCTCAGACCCGCACATGGTGGCATATGAATTCTTATGCAGTGAGCATTTGTTTAACATGAATCATGTCATCAGCGATCTTGAATAGTCGTATTTTGCCTCCACAGATTTCCCCTGAGGAAGGGACATCATGGTCACGAAATGCATCGGGCACTTCAAAAAATTGTTTTGTTATGTATTGTTATTATGAGAAAACTGTATAACATTCTATCACGATGTTAAGTTTCCAATTTTGAATGTACATCTTCTGATTGAACCAGAGATACATGGTTATCGTGAAAGAGATTAATTATTTGATTTAAATTTATGAAGATACATAAAAGAGTATACATAAGTGTGCCGCTCGTAGTCGGTTTTTGGAATCTTGCCTTGCCGTCATTATATTGGAGGTGACCTGCCTTTGCTGGTGATCGCGTATTGGAACTTTGCCTGTCAGCTGGAGACCGGGACTGCGAGGCCCACCAGGCAGTGCGTTTTCCACACCCGGCACACCTGCCGCCTCTTCCCGTGTCTCCTCCCCTTCAGCCTGTTTCCTGTATTTTAGGCGGTCCTACTGCGCGTTAGCGGGACGCGTGTGCGGGATGCAGCCCGGACAAAGGGCGGACAGTCTGAGACAGTCCGAGACTGACCGTGACAGGACTGGGCCAGGATCCTTATTCGTTGTCTTCGCGGCCCCCCGCGGTGCCTTGATCATAAGACTTATTGTTGCTAATACCCTCGAGTACTGTTCGTGCTGTGTTCTACTGTTAATTGTTAATTTCTGTTTTCCCCTGAGCTTCCTGTGTAACTGTGTTACCATCCTATTGAGTGCAATATGTCCAAACAAAAGTCATCCTCTGTTTCTAATACTATGGACAACTACCTAGTACAGGTAGTGAGTAAAATAAACAGTACAAGAAGGATATCACTGGGCTTGAGCTCCACACCCATAATCCCCACACAGAATTCCTCATCAGAACTAAACCTGGTCGAAGTCCCGATACAGGTACATTGTAGTGACACCCCAGATAATGTATTCACCCATGACGTTAACCTCGACCAAACCATCCCCACTGCCATTAATTTGGTCAATGATTCCTTAGATCAATCTAATATGACTCCAGAAAATTCCCTCCCCCCCTCCCCTGTGTCCGTGCCAGCAACTAGAGCAGTTAGAGAATGCAGAAAGGGCCAGAACAAACGTGGTGGGTTATGCTCTAGTAGGAAAAGGATTGCCTCCCCTCCTAAAACTATGCCCACAAAAGATGCAACAGGGGAGTTTGGTGGGAAGGTGACACTGGAGGATGATCAAATCAAAAAACTTGTGAGCATGATTTATTCTAAGATTAAAAGCATTGTTAAACCGCTGATAGCCAAAATTGACCATTTAACAGCAGAGGTAAATAGGCTAAAGGGTATCATAAACAAGACAGTGGAAGGGGTAGGCAATATACCAACTCCAGCTCCAAGCAGAGCTGAATCCACAGTAAATGCACCAGGCGCTGGGATAGAGGGCAGGGATAAAGCGGCCCCAATTCCCCGAACGTCCCATCACTGTGTACCCAATAATATCCAGGGAATAAATATCGAAGCCCTCCCACCCAAATCCCCGGGTACAGGCATTGAGAAAGGCCCGGTTCAAATTATTGTAGAGGCCTCCCCCCTAGTCTTGGTCCTGGCCAATGTACCTTCTTTAAAGTCGGGCCAAGTGGAATCTACTGCTTCTTTGATTAGCAAAGCTTTTCACTGGTTATCCAACAATAGGTTGATATCCCCTTGGGGTAAACAGCAATTAGCTGAGGAAATCACTATGGCAAGAAGGGTGGATTGGATAGGGAATGGTGTTAAAAATGTAAAGTTGACTGTGTAGTATTGCATTTTTTAAATCCAGAAGTACTTCCTGAGGTTTTGAGGAACCTTTTTCCTCCACAACGTAGGAGCACAGACATCATTCTGTTAACTTTGGACTATTTCTATCACAGTAGTAAAATAGGGAATCCGAGCATCTTAAAGACTAAGTGGAACCCGGTGTCACACAAGTGGGGCAGGGTCCCCCAATCTAGTGAATGGGAAATCAATCTTGATAACAGATTTGGGGCACTGTCAGACTTGAACGAATGTGATTGACTCAAATTGACTGACAGAGCAGTGTTTAATGAACCAGCTGAGTTAAAAAACATAGACACTCCCACAGAGAAGGGGCCTGGTCTGACAAATGTCATTTCCTTGATCCCAGGGAAAAGGGCAGAGGAAGCATCTACTCCAAGTAATAGAAACAAAAATAGACACCTGGAGCCACAGTCAATCCCCTCTATGGTAGAACTATGTCTTGCTCCGGCCTAGTTGTATCTGCGCTCGAACCTCTATGCCATCAATATACTAATTTAGAATCAGAAATAGGGTTGGGGAATGAATCACAAGGTATTTTCCCACCCCAGGTCCCCCCAGACGTAGTGGTAGATGAAACAGTAGAGACAGGGTTGTCCTTTCTTTCCTGGAACATCGCTGGAATTACTAACAAGCTTTTATCACCAGAATGGTGTACATTTATAGATCAATTTGATATTCTACTGTTCCAGGAAACATGGTCAGTGATCCCAATACACCACCTAGAGTACCTTAATTTCTATATCCCAGTCACAAAAAACCTTAAGGGTCGTCCAGCAGGGGGCCTGATAATCTAGGTCCGCCAAAATTTATGCTGCAGAATTCAACAAAGGAGCTCCCCACTTGACGACATATTGTCAGTTACTCTTACCTGGGCCAATGGTTATGGGATGGCCATACTTAATTTCTACGCCAGGGGAGTAGCGGGTGGTAAAACATCAGACGTAATACCCGCTCTGGATCATGAGCTTGAAGCTCTCCCAATACATCTGCCTTTTATTGTTGGGGGCGATGTTAACACCACTTTTGAACCGCTTGGCCAAGAAGATCAAACCCTAACTGAAGAAGAGGATAGCAAGTGGGGCATCCCTCAGTTAGAACTTCCCGTAGTTATTAGATGGACAGTGGTGGCCATCCAAACTGAAGGCCCTATGTCTAGCAAGAGGACTTAGAGCAGTAAATGGACGAACCCCTTCAGATCGACAGGGGAACAAAACATTCGGCAATGGTAGGTTCTCCAGTCGAATAGATTACATCCTAGTGGATATCAGAATATGGCATAGGTTGATTGATATGGCAGTTAAAACCCGGATAGAGAGCGACCACAACCCTCTTTGTATGGTTTTTAAAGCAAATCCAGGGTCAAGAAAACCAAACCAGGGGGGTGGTAAACTTACCCTAGATATTGTAGCCTCGAACAACCAGCGCCACATAAAATGGGGTAGACTTATTGAGAACACGGAGGGGTTAGAGGAGCTTAAAAAAGTGGTGCTAGAAGAAGTGGCTGAGATAAACTCACATGTTAAAAAGCAAAACTTCCCTGAAATTATGCTTGACGCCCACACAACCTATTTTACTAAGCTCCAGGAGTTTTTCAAGAAGGAGAAGAAACCAGGAAATGTCCAGAACAAATTGCCCAAAATAGGATGGTACGATAAGACTTGCAGAGAAGCCCGCCAGAACCTTAGCACTGAACTTAGAAATAAGAATATTTTAGGCGTGAGAAAAGCGAGGGACACTTACAGGAAGGTACAAAAAGATTCTAAGAAAAAGTGGGACGAGGCCCACTGGCGTGATCTTAAATCCGCCTGTGACGCAAGGAATCAGAGCCAATTCTGGGCCCTGGTCAAATGGGATAGAGGAGGGGTGGCACAACCCCCACAAAACAATGTAGCTTAAAACCAATGGGTTGATTTCTTTAGACCACAATACGCCCGTGTGCTAACTGAAGGAGAATGTACCCTACCCCCTACAGTTTTCTACCAATGCCAGTTATTCACCTTAAAAGATGTCAGCATAGCGCTGGATTGTGTGACAGGAATGGATGCCATACCCGCAGATGTGTTCCTAAGTGATCGTCCATCCTGGTGTCAGTACTTTGAGTGGCTAGCTAACTCTGTGGCCAGATTTGCACCAATACCGACCTCTTGGAAGGGTGCAGAAATAATTCCAGTTTTTAAAAATGGAAACAAATCATTACCCAGCAACTATAGACCTATTAGTCTTATAGACTCTGCTCAAAAGACAATAGGTCATCTAATACAAAACAAATTACAAACCTGGATTGATGAAAAAAATATTTTATCCCCCTACCAAGCCGGGTTTCGTCCTTGTACAAGTTCAGTTCACCAGGTCTTTTTTTTCATAGCCCTTTACTGGAGGAATGTGATGCTAACCAATGGAACTCTTTACGCTGCATTTGTAGATCTAAAATCAGCCTTCGATTTAGTTCCCCGTTCTAAGCTTTGGGGGGTACTTGCTGAAGCTGGGATGGCCCCGGAACTATTGACGCTACTCGTCCGCTTACATGAGAACAACTATGCTAGAATCAGGTGGGGTGCTCAGGGTGAGGTGACCGACACATTCCCTGTTGAACGTGGGGTTCGGCAGGGGTGTGTCTTGGCACCGACACTGTTCTCTATTTACATCAATGGCATTGTAAACCATCTAAGCCGCTCTCCCACCGATGCACCAATTCTGGCTGGGGCGCGTGTGCCTGTTCTCATGTTTGTGGACAACACGCTCATAGTTTCCCGTACACCGAGTGGGCTCCAGAAGGCAGTTAACGCCTTCGATGAGTTCTGCAAAGCACATGGACTTGAGATAAATACATCCAAAACCAAGTTCATAAGCTTAAACCAGCGGAATACCTTCAGGGGCTCAATAAATTTCAATGGTATCCCCTTAGAACAGGTTGATGCTTTCACGTATTTGGGACTAAACCTCCAATGTAATTTGAGCTGGAAAAATCATATTGATATGGCTGTCTTAAAATTCCACCAACTGGCAGGTGTAGTGGCCCATAAACATAAAGTCTCATTGACCAAGCCCATCACCCCTGCCCTAGAAATTTACAACATGAAGGTGATCAGTGCTTCTCTATATGGTTCGGAACTTTGGGGTTTCTCCAACTTGAAACAATTAACAGTGGCGGAAAGTAGCTTTTTTCGCCGTCTCATTGGGGTTCCCCAAAGTACCCCTACCGTAGCATTGGCATATGATCTAGGCAGGAAAAACATCAAGGACCTGGCACGGCTTCGTCCTTTACTATACTGGAGACGCCTTATGACCACCCCTGAACTTGTGCATTATGCAACTGCCCTAAAGGATATCATCAGGGCAGATTGCTTTCATTCGATCTTGTGGTTAAAAGAAATAAGAGGGTTGCTTAGTAAGCTGGAACTAGACCATCTGTGGAATTCTTCCAATGTTGAAAGCTTTCCACCAAAGGCTACATTAAAGAACATGTATTGGGAAATGGTATGGTGGTCCACTCAATGTACAGGTTCTAATACAAATTTAACAGGACGTTACTTGAATATTAAATCTGTACCATTTTGTGAGCCTTACTGGGACATTATTGAAAGGTCATTCAATAGAAAACTGTATTTTCAATTTAGAATAGGGACGCTTCCTACAAAGGCGTTTACCCGCAAATGGTCAGTAAACCAGGACGATAAATGTCCCCATTGTAAAGATCCGACAGAGAATACGGCCCACATACTGTTTGTTTGCCCCTTATATGCTAATCCACGACGCAAATGGATAAAACCAGTGTGCTTAAATCTAGGAACACGCAGGTGCACAGAGGCGCTAAGAATACTGGAATCGGACTGTACACCTTATTTGGCGATTGCTGTTGCAAAATTCCTAGGTTGGTCATGGACTATACGCACCCGCACTTTACAACAGCTAGACACTGTTTGATGAAATAATTGATATTGTTGATTTGTTTCGATCTTATGTATCTAAATCTGTAAAATGACAGCACTATGTTTAATGAGTTTCTTAAAAGATAATGATTTTAATATTGTTGTAGTATTTATTGTGTAGGGTAGTATGTAAAATTGCTTTTATGACTGCTGTTGAATAAAGTTTTTGAAACGTATTCATTATTTTGCGTGATATTATTTAACTGAATAATTGCACTTGCATTGTTTATTGAATTAATGTTGAATATTTAAAATACAGAGTCCACAAGGACTACATCAGCACAGTGCACAGCGTGCTCTGCCAACCTTGGCAGTATATTTCTGTTTTCATGTTCCTTAGCACTGGACAGGCAGCTAGTGCTACGCTGCGGCACCTTTAAAAGAATTGTTTAAAAAACTTTTGGAATATTTTTGATTAGTTAGAACAGGGAGTGCGCTTCCAACCCCCTATCTCCTAATCATGTGTGTCATCCAACACTGTGCCCATTCTATGTGGGTTCAGCATGGGTCTGTCTCTGTGGTGTTGGTCCTTGGCATAGTTTGTATTTTTCCTGTGTGTGCTACATGTGTCCACTGGACATGGTTACAAGATTTGGCTTGTGCATACTCACACTGGGCAATGCCTGTGTGCCTATTCACAACAATCTGTTGTTGGTTGCTTGTGACTAATATGTATTCCCAGCCCCACGAGGTGAGCTTGGGTCACTTTTGGAATTGTTGCTGCACATTTTTTGTTACCCTGATTCTGAGGTCTCATTTCTTGAGCTGTATCAATCTCATTGACTGAGGTATGGGGGTGTTGTGCAGGAGAGGTATACATGGGCCTGGCTGATCAATGTTTCATCATGCACTGCCCTTGTGATGGTGGCCAGTGATTTCATTTGGGGCTTGGCAGCCAATGTCATTTGGTTCCAGACATGATTCTGCCTCATACATTTTTGCCACATGTATGTAGTTCAGATGCAACGCTGTTTTGTCTTAGTATTCACACTTCTGTGTTAACATTTTTCCTGGAGATAACGGTGTGTCCACAATGCAGCAATGATTTTGTTCATCACAATTGCAGGCCCATTAGCTTAAGCATTGTCCTGAGTTGGGACATGTGTGCCACTTCACATGACAGCCAGTAGGTCTTATGTGAAAGCAACTGTGTCATCAGGGAATGGATGCCCATGTGAGGACTGACATGTTTCAAGTAGTGTCACATAAATTATTGTACAGGGCTCTGAGTGAGGTATCACGTTGGGGAGTGAGGTGGGTTCGTTTTCCCTGAGGGGCACCACTACTGTTTATTTCTTTGTGTACTTGAGGTGGCATCACTTCATTGTATAGATCTGCTCTCCCATAAACAAACAGTAGCTTCTCTTTGTAATTCTTATTCAAGTTGTGTCCTGGTGTGTTCGTTGGATCCTTGTGTCCAAGTAGCATTGTGTCTATACCAACTGGGCAGTACAAGTCTCAAATATGTGCTGGGCTATCTGGCTGTTACTCATGATGCATGCCATGATGTGCAGTGTGACCTACTGATTTTGTGCTCATGTGTCAGATGTGTACAGGTGACTGATGCATTTCTGTTTCTTTATCCTTGCCCACTGCATCATCAACAGAGACAGGAGGAGACAGCTGCACGGACCAAGAGGAGGGACCCAGCCACAGTGCCACCATCGCTGAGGAGTCGGAGGGAGCCAGTGGCACGGAGGGTGAGGGTAGTCAGCCTGTGGACCTCTTGGAAGGTGACACTTCCTACCACGCAGATGGGTCCGCTTCTGACTCCCAGGAGGAGGGGGAATGCGCTGTAACACCTGGCAGCATCACTGTGTCTGTCCCCGCCTCCTCCAGAACCATCTCCACCCTCCCAGTTGCTCCGGTCCCTTCTGTCCATGCTGCCCCCGTGTCTCCTTCGGCCCAGGCACCACAGCCCCTGACCCTGTCTCCCCTGCTGCCCTCAGTGCGGAGTCTGTGGACCTACTCTGCCAGATTCAGGTTGGCCAGACATCAATGCTGAATGTCCTCCATGGCCAGACTCAAATACTGACCCAGTTGTTGTCGTTCATGGAGGGCATGTCAGCTACGATGTCTGACCAATGTCAGATTCTCACGTCCATGGACTCCTCACTGACGGAAGCAGTTTCCCTCCTGCATCGGTCCGTCTCCCCCCTCCTTCGGACCCATCCACACTCCACTCTCCCATACCTGTTCAAAGCACAAGCAGAAAGGCACAATCACGCACACCAACGGACAAAAGCAGCACACCCCCACAAAACTCGAAGCGCACACCTCCTGGCACGCAATCTCAGAGGGATGCAGGCACACCCACAGGGACCTGGGTCAGACCGCAGACACTCAGCCAAAGTCACAGTCCGCAACCCTCACAGCCCTCTACCTCCACTCCCATAGTGTCCTCGGGTGCACGGGTTGGTCTGGACGAACTGGCAGCAGTGTGCGCCTCTGATTATCTTTCGACGCTGCACAAGCCAATGAGGACGATACGTCCCACCCTGCACCAACCACACCTACCCTTCCCACTAGCGGTGTCTGGTCCTGACCCCAATGATGCACCCCAAGGGTCAACAGACCATTAGTTCATTACTGTGCAGGCAAGTTTGCGATAGACAACCTCCCCAACGTCCCCATACAAGACATTGTTGAGGACTGGAAATTGGCCTTCTTTGAGCTGGGACTCATTTTTGCACTTGTTTTAATTTAAAGCTGAATAAAGCCTTTTATTTTGCATTATACACTATTGCTTTTCAGGTACTTCATGTTGGTGATGAGGGCCCTGGAGTTGGTGTCATGGTAATGCTTTGGGGTTCTGAAAGATGTTTTTTGTTGATGGTCATGAGGTGGACCATGGTATCTGTGTGCCATCACAATGTCTCTGCAATTAATCATTGGTTGTGTGTGTTCAGTTTGGCTACAGACATTGACCCAAGGAGGGTTCCTTCCTCTGTGACACCTGAGATATTCACTGCAGACAGTTGCACAATTGTTGTGCTGACATGTGTGCACATTTCATTTTGTGGTGACGGTTCCCTTCAGCAATGGCCATGCCTGCTCACAGATGTCTACTGCTCATTCATCCGTGCCATACATGCTACTCACTGTACTTGTGTTTTGAGTATGTACAAATGCCTTCATGGACACATTCACCCTTTTTGTCACTATGCATGTGTGTTATCACAGCCTACCTCTATGTTGGGAAATGTTCTGCAGGGTATTTGGGCACATGACTCACAATTTTGTGCATTGTATCTAAGGGGTTACAAACCTATTCCTCCCATGAGAGACTAAGTCTTGGTGGTCTGACCACCACCTGGACATTCATGTCAGCCCTGGGATGTACGTGACAGTGTGTGTTCCCTTTCGCTCTCTTAGTTTGGTGTTCTGTTACATCACTATACACTATTGTGTCATGATGGTAGGGTGTGTATTTCACCAGCATCCTCCAAGGGTTGGTATGCATGTGGAATTTGACATCACACCAACATGTGGTGTGTCACGCATTGTGTGACAGAAATCCATCCTCCATGGAGTGGGACACTGCTGTAAGTGATGTGTTGCAATGGCACTATCATGAAAGTCACAAGTTAGGGATGTGCACATACCACCATGCAGTTGAGGTATGCTGATGATGATGTACCCCCTATATCTGGCCACTGCTGGGAGCCCTGTGCACCCACCCCTCATATGTCTGGACACTGCTCGGAGTCCTCTGCACCCACCCCTCATATGTCTGGGCACTGCTGGGAGTCCTCTGCACCCACCCCTATACTGTTGGGCTATGCTGGGAGTCCTCTGCACCCACCCCTCATATGTCTGGACACTGCTGGGAGTCCTCTGCACCAACCCCCATACTATTGGGCTATGATGGGAGTCCTCTACACCGACCCTGCATATGTCTGGACACTGCTGGGAGTCCTCTGCACCTACCCCATACTATTGGGCTATGCTGGGAGTCATCTGCACCCGCCCCTATACTGTTGTACTATGCGGGGACCCACCTGGGAGCGAGAAGGCTGTTGTCTGTCCCTGAGACCTCGGGACTGTTTGCTGTGCTGGGCTCTGTTATCGCCGCCGCCTCTCGCCGCACCCGCTCCGCGGGTGCCGCTTCGCGGCTAGGGGAAGGTGTGCAAGCGCTGTGCTGTGGGAGGCGCTGAGAAGAACACCACGTCGGCGCTCTGCAGGGACTCAGAAGTCCAGGAGTCCCTGCTTTCCCCAGGTGCAAGCGGACGCGCCCACAAACAGACACGCCCCCCGCCTGGCCAGAGTGAAAAGGGCGCGTGTAGCATTACTTGCTGGGACCCACCTGGGAGCGAGAAGGCTGTTGTCTGTCCCTGAGACCTCGGGACTGTTTGCTGTGCTGGGCTCTGTTATCGCCGCCGCCTCTCGCCGCACCCGCTCCGCGGGTGCCGCTTCGCGGCTAGGGGAAGGTGTGCAAGCGCTGTGCTGTGGGAGGCGCTGAGAAGAACACCACGTCGGCGCTCTGCAGGGACTCAGAAGTCCAGGAGTCCCTGCTTTCCCCAGGTGCAAGCGGACGCGCCCACAAACAGACACGCCCCCCGCCTGGCCAGAGTGAAAAGGGCGCGTGTAGCATTACTTGCTGGGACCCACCTGGGAGCGAGAAGGCTGTTGTCTGTCCCTGAGACCTCGGGACTGTTTGCTGTGCTGGGCTCTGTTATCGCCGCCGCCTCTCGCCGCACCCGCTCCGCGGGTGCCGCTTCGTGGCTAGGGGAAGGTGTGCAAGCGCTGTGCTGTGGGAGGCGCTGAGAAGAACACCACGTCGGCGCTCTGCAGGGACTCAGAAGTCCAGGAGTCCCTGCTTTCCCCAGGTGCAAGCGGACGCGCCCACAAACAGACACGCCCACCGCTTGCAACGTGTGTACTTTACGGCCAGCTCATCGCTCAGCGGGACGCGAGCGGGACGCCGAGCGAAGCCCGGGCAAGGGGCGGGCCGTCTGTGGCCGTCCGGGGCAGGAGGAGGCAGGGCAGGGCCACCCCATTTCCGTCTATTGTACTGGTCCCAACTTGCGGTGCCGCATCTCAGCATGTCAACACGCTCCGGTAAGGCCTTGAGGGGTTGCGGAGAGAGTGCCCCCGGGGGTGCTATGTTTGGCTCTATGGACAAATTCCTGACAAGGGTGGCGGCTGTCATAGACAATGAACTTGCCATATCTGAACGGCGCCTTTCACTTGACTTCCCTCCTGCCAAAAGTCCATCGCCAGGAATAGTGTTGTCCCCTCTAAATCCTACTCCCCCTGCACCTTTGCTTGGGGATTTACCTGGGGATTCCCTTATTGCACCTCCAGCGGGTGGTCTAGAGGGGGTAGAAAGCTCATTGCCTGGTGTCCACGGTACCAGTTCATGTGCCGTGCTTATAGATCCATGCAACGAGCTCTCTCTAGTAGGTGCTCCTGGCATTCAGTCCCTACACTGCCCTGAGGTTCCTGCTCCCGTCCCACAAGCGCTGACCAAAAAGCAACCCATCCAGGAGCCTATCAAAAGGAAGGGGAAAAGGGCACATCACACTAGAAAGGGTTGCCCATTTAAGACCACTAACCATCCCAGGTACCTGCCCCTGAGGGGTCCCTCCCCCGAGAGCACCGCAGGACCGGTATCCACAGGGACAGCCATTTGCGCCCCGGCTGTCATCGATACAGTACCACCCTTCTTGTCGGCCCCACTAACGCCTGTTCAGGACAACGTGGGTCACTCTATGGAGGCGTTTGAGAAGATGGTCAAGTCTCTTGTGTTGCCACTTATAGACCAGGTCAAGAGGTTGGGGGAAAGGCTTGACTGCTTTGAGCAGGCGACTAGGGATAATTTCTTTGCCCTAAAGACCCTTCTCAAGCACCAGCCAAAGCCCAGTAAGGATAGGACTGATAGGTCAGATGAGTCCAATAGGATAGAGGTCCCAGAGATACCCCCCCTGGGAGACCAACTGATACAGCCGCCCAAGCTCCCTGCACCTGGGAATACGATCTTGGCTGCTCCTAAGGTTGGTCCTAGACAGATAAAGCCGAAGGCTCCCACTTATGTTGCCCACGTGCATGCTACCCTTCCCCCAGCAGCAATATCCCCGGTGGCTACCCAGGCCCTAAGTCAACACAAGAAGGGAGGGACGGGCCCTGCTTCGCAGCCTGGGGTTGCTATATCTGATGCAACTGGTGGTGTTGCATCAACCCCTAAGGTTGCACTTATTCCCGTCCCACCTACAAATCGGCCCCCTTTGGGTCCTCCCCAGAACAGTAGACGCAAGTGCCCCCCAGTTAACCTCCCCCCTGAGTGCCACCCGTATGCTGTCATCCTCACGAAAGTCCCCCCTATTGGGAGTACCCAGCGGGAAAACCATCAGGCACTAAAGAATAAGGTCATCCACTGGCTGAAAGCCAACAGGCCCTTGCCTGCGGGAGTGGATGGAATTATTCTTGGTGTACGCAGGGTGGGTTGGATTGGACACGGGAAAAAATCGCTTGAAGGGGATTGTGTGGTTGTAAATTTCCAAGATGCTAGGGTTGCCCAATTTATATGCTCTCAAGGTCAATCCACGGCTGGTTCGGGTATCGACATAGTCGATTTGACATTATTTTACCCACGGTCCATTATGACCACCCCCTCCATCCACCTTGGACAGCTCTCCTTTATTGGCAGCACAGGGGGCCAACTTTTGGTGGAAAACACTGCCCATGGCCTTCTGACCCCGGGGGTTCTTTCCCAGCAGCTATCCCCAGCTCCAGTGATACCAAACTGGGGACCTGGGAGTTGTTGACTCAGTCATGATCCGGGGGAGGTCGTTGTGGCCCCGGGTTTTGTCGCTGAGTCAACACCATACCCCAAATCCAATGCCTCCTCCTACCAACCGCAGACTCTGGCTACGGCCGGGTCTGTGGAGGGGAAGGGGGAGACTGGGGCTTCTCATAATTCTACGCCTGGTCCCCCTGATGGGGGTCCTGCGGACTTGTCACCCCCTGTCGAGGATTGTAGCATTGCAGCTGTAACGGACCCCCAGATTAGGGTTTTCAGCTGGAATGTTGCGGGCCTCGAAAGGAAGCTGGCGTTGCCGGATTGGAGCGAGCATGTGGAGCAATACTCCATATGCCTGTTCCAGGAAACCTGGAGTCGGGTGCCCTTTCACAAGGCGGGTTATTCCACCCACTTTTTGCCGGCGGCAGAAAGTGTAACTGGCAGGGGCCGCCCCTCTGGCGGTCTGTTAATCTGGGTAGCCACCGCACTTAACTGTAGGGTGGAGGAGAAGGACACTAACTGCCCCGACCTCCTAAACATTTTGCTTAGAAATTCCCAGGGCAGAGTCATTTTAAATATTTTTAACATTTATGCCCGTGGTACTAAGGGGGGAAGAGAATCCCCAGTTATAGCTTGCTTGGAAGCGCAGCTCCGCTCATCTCCATACAGGTCTTGTACACTGTTGGCAGGTGATCTGAACTGCACTTTCGAGCCTCTGGATCTGGACATCCTAGCAGATCAAGAGGAATTTGATAATGGGTGGGGGATTCCTCCCCTCGAGCTTGGCCCTGTTAAAAAATGGACAGAAGTGGCCCTCCAGATTAACTCCCTAGTTATGGAGTTTGGGCTTAGAGCTGCCAATGGCAGAACCAGGTCCGACAAAGTAGGGGCCCACACCTACAATAGGCCAGGACACACGTCACGGATTGATTATTTCCTCCTTGACATACACCTGTGGGGCATGGTGGAGGACATGGTAGTTTTACCTTCCGTGGAGAGCGACCACAATCTCCTGTCCCTCACCCTGTCCCACAGGTGTGTCAACAGCACCGTGAGTGGTTCTTCTTGTAACCCCGCGCCAGACCTGTCAGTGGTCACGAACTGTGGGCGAAGGCTTAAGTGGGCGAAGTTGGCTCTTTCGGAGGAGAAAACCTCTGCGATTAGGCAGCTTCTGGTTTCAGCCCTGGCCAATCTTGACTGCCAAGAGGAAGGGCTGATGGAGGTGGCACCTAGGTTTTGTGTCATAATTCAGACCATTGGCGACCTCTTTGTAGTCTCAGCCCACCCGAGCGGAAGGAAACCCAGCCTACGACCGGGTCAGGGCTGGTACAACCAAAAGTGTAGGGAGGCGAAATCACTTCTTATTGAGGCAGTAAAGTCCAAATTGCCGCTTAGGACTAGGGAGGCCAGGAGACACTACACACTCTGCCAGAAAAATGCAAGGATGGAATGGGAGGATAGCTTCTGGCAGGACCTTCTGGCTGCCAGCCGAGGGAAAGATGCTAAAGGTTTTTGGGACATGGTAGGCAAAAGGAATCGTCCCGCCGATTCCCGGAGGACTTGTGCGATTAATGCCCAGACTTGGTTTTCCCATTTCCAAAATCTGTACTCTGCTGTTGAAGGCCCCCTTAATGACCCCTTTAACATCCCAGCCTTTACTCTAGACCGTGACCTGGATCTGTTTTCCCCCCTTGATGTAACAAAGCAGATCAAAACCTTGGTCCCCTTGAAAGCAGCTGGCCCGGATGGCCTACCAGGGGACATCCTCCGTGCTTACCCGGAAGAATGGGGGGCTCTAATCTCTGCACTCCTCAATGCAATCATGGGGGGAGGGCCTGTGCCTGACTCCTGGAGAGGTGCAGAGGTGGTCCCCATTTTTAAAAAGGGCAGTCGGGATTCACCCGGGAACTATAGGCCTATAAGCCTAATAGATTCCAGCCAGAAATTGGCCGGGAAAACCATCTTGGGGAGAATTACTCAATGGGTGGACGACAATCACATTCTGTCCGACATGCAGGCTGGGTTCCGTTCGGGTACAGGAACTATTGAACAGGCCTTTAGGCTTTTGTTGTTACACTGGAAGGTGGTGGTGCTGGGCAAAGGCAGTCTCTATCTGGCCTTTATTGACCTTAAGACTGCCTTTGACCTGGTACCAAGGGAGGAACTTTGGAGGGTGCTTCATGGTTTAGGGATGCCCCCATACCTACTGAACCTCCTCATTAACCTGCACACCAACACCTATGCCCAGGTTAGATGGGGGTTGAATGGGGAAAAGACCGATAAAATCAGGGTCGAGAGGGGAGTAAGACAGGGCTGTGTTTTGGCCCCCACCTTATTCTCCCTCTATATTAACGGGGTGGTAGATCATCTATTGGGCGAACCATCAGATGCCCCCAGCCTGGGTGGAGTAAAAATTCCAACTCTGTTGTTCGCCGACGACACCCTCCTCATCTCCAAAACCCCCCAAGGTCTACAGTTTTTGCTGAACCGCTTCCAGGACTTCTGTACCACTAAAGGCCTCGTCATTAACATAGACAAGACCAAGTACCTAGTCATGCACCCACCCCGCAAACTTGGTCGCCCTCCAATCCTGAACTCCATACCCCTAGAAAGAGTGGCGGAATTTGATTATCTGGGGATCCGTCTAAATGATGCAATGAGCTGGACTGCCCACATTGATAAAATGACTCTGGCCCACAAAAGGGTGGGGGGCGCCCTTCTCAAGGAATACAATAACTCCTCAAAACATTGTGTTGCACCCATACTGGAGATTTATAAAGCTCGTGCAGTCCCTGCTTCTCTCTATGGATCGGAACTGTGGGGCTTGGGCAAAGTCGACTCATTGAGTAAGGCCGAAAATAAATTTATCAAGGATCTTCTTGCTATTCCATCGAGCAGCCCGACCATCCCAATGCTCTTGGACACTGGCTGTAAAGCCATAAGGGACCAGGCTCGGCTTCGTCCCCTTCTGCTCTGGGCACGTTTGTGGAGGGTCCCGGAGCTACAATCGTATGCCAATGGTCTAGCAGAAGTGATGCATGCTGACGGTTGGAGCAGCATCAAATGGCTGAAGGACATAAAACATCTTTTAGGGGAACTGGGTTTGGCTTCTTGCTGGCATAGTCACTCCGCTCCACCTAAGAAGACTCTAAAAAAACTTTTCTGGGAGTGGGTTGACGTGAAGCGTTCTAGTAGCCAGCAGCATTGCAAAACCACCGCAGCTTTCCTGTTGTTCAAAGACGTTGTCTTGTATGAGCCATATATGGATACTATAACAGTGGCTATGGATAGGTCCTTGTACATTAAATTTCGGCTAGGAACCTTGCCCTTGGCGGATCTCTGTTCAAGGTGGAATAAAGCCCAGCCCACATCACGCTTTTGTGCCTCTTGTCCGGACAAACCAGAGACGGTGCCACACTTCCTTTTTGAATGCCAGGACTATGGTCGCCCCAGATCGCGTTGGCTTGCCCCCATTTGCAGAGAACTGGGGACTCGTCAGCACTCTGTTGCCCTACGGATTCTTTTAACTAATACAGCCCCTCCTATTGTTTGTGCTGTTGCAAAATTTTTAAAATGGGCTTGGTTGTTAAGACTTAGAAGACTGTCCATAACAATTTAATTCTTTTTTATCTAATTTATGCTGATATACCGTGTTTTAATTATCATTCCACTTGTACAGTCTTATTTATTTCGACATGCTGTTTTTATCTTTTTGTACTGCTTTTATGATATGTGCATATCGAAATAAAGCATCAATCAATCAATCACTATGCTGGGAGTCCTCTGCACCCACCCCTCATATGTCTGGACACTGCTGGGAGACCTCTGCACCCACCCCTCATATGTCTGTGCACTGCTGTGAGTCCTCTGCACCCAGCCCCACGCTGTTGGGCTATGCTGGGAGTCCTCTGAAGCCACCCCCATACTGTTGGGCTATGCTGGGAGTCCTCTGCACCCACCCCTCAAATGTCTGGCCACTGCTGGGAGTCCTTTGCACCCATACTGTTGGGCTATGCTGGGAGTCCTCTGCACCCACCCCTCATATGTCTGGCCACTGCTGGGAGTCCTCTGCACCCACCCCCATACTGTTGGGCTATGCTGGGAGTCCTCTGCACCCACCCCCATACTGTTGGCCTATGCTGGGAGTCCTCTGCACCCACCCCTCATATGTCTGGACACTGCTGGGAGTCCTCTGCACCCACCCCCATACTGCTGGGCTATGCTGGGAGTCCTCTGCACCCACCCCCACACTGTTGGCCTATGCTGGGAGTCCTCTGCACATACCCCTCATATGTCTGGCCACTGCTGGGGGTCCTCTGCAGCCATACTGTTGGGCTATGCTGGGAATTCTCTGCACCCACCCCTCATATGTCTGGCTATTGCTGGGAGTCCCCTGCACCCAACCCTCATATGTCTGGCCACTGCTGGGAGTCCTCTGCACCCACTCCTCACATGTCTGGACACTGTTGGGAGACCTCTGCACCCACCCCTCATATGTCTGGACACTGCTGAGAGTCCTCTGCCCCCACCCCCATACTGTTGGGCTATCCTGGGGGTCCTCTGCCCCCAGCCCTCATATGTGTGGACACTGCTAGGAGTCCTCTGCACCAACCCCCATACTGTTGGCTATGCTGGGAGTCCTCTGCACCCACCCTGCATATGTCTGGACACTGCTTGGAGTTCTCTGCATCCACCCCCATACTGTTAGGCTATGCTAGGAGTCCTCTGCACCCACCCCCATACTGTTGGCCAATGCTGGGAGTCCTCTGCACCCACCCCTCATATGTCTGGCCACTGCTGGGAGTCCTCTGCACCCATACTGTTGGGCTATGCTGGGAGTCCTCTGCACCCACCCCTCATATGTCTGGCCATTGCTGGGAGTCCTCTGCACCCACCTCCTGGGATGTACGTGTCATTGACTCGCATCTACACTGCTAAATATTCGTGCCACTTTCTAACTATCTAATTCTTTGTGACAGCTGTAAGCCTCTACCAGAGAGCATACTTTCAATGCTATGCTGAGAGAGTCTAATCTCTCTATGGTTTGGTCACACCCACTTTTCTAGAAAAGGAATTGAATTGAAAAGGAATTGATGGATGTGTATATCTCCATTTTGCTTGGTCTGCTCTGCAGGCAGATATGAACGAAGCAATAAAGTTTGAAGACAACAGCAAACTAATATGTTCATTAGGGTTGCTCTTTAGAGTGCAGGCCACATATGTATACACACAGGGAATGACCTCTCCAAAATCCTACAAATTTCGGTGATACTTGGTGGAGGAGGAAATATTTGATCCTGTAGAGACACTTTTGGCAGCCATCCAAAACCACCAGTGTATGAGTAAGAGTGAGCAAGGGGCCCACGTCTGGGCACACCC
Organism: Lissotriton vulgaris; assembly: GCF_964263255.1. Classification (NCBI taxonomy): domain Eukaryota; kingdom Metazoa; phylum Chordata; class Amphibia; order Caudata; family Salamandridae; genus Lissotriton; species Lissotriton vulgaris. Next base: position 493,571,603 of record NC_141696.1, read on the forward strand.
TGCCAACTTAAGAATGGTGATGGATTAAACCCAGATCAGTTGACTGGGGGTGAGTGTTTGATTTGCTCAAACGCTCTTTCCATCATCCCCTTATGTATCGCTTTGCTCGCCCTAAGTTGGCAGGGTATGCTCAGACTTGAGTCCCTTGCTCACTTGGCCACTGGATTCAAGATAGCCTGGCTGATGAGGATTATGAATCCGAAACTGGTCCCAGGATGCTTGTTTCCGGTCCAGGGAAGACATGGCTTGGTAGTTCGGGCTGGACTGTTCCCATGAGGAACAGGGTCAGACTGATTTGCATATGGCCATGTCTGAACTGGGGTGGCTGAGTGAGCTAAAGAATGGTGATGGATTAAACCCAGATCAGTTGACTGGGGGTGAGTGTTTGATTTGCTCAAACGCTCCGTCCATCATCCCCTTTTGTATCGCTTTATTCGCCCTAAGTTGGCAGGGTATGCTCAGACGTGAGTCCCTTGCTCACTTGGCCACTGGATTCAAGATAGCCTGGCTGATGAGGATTATGAATCCGAAACCGGTCCCAGGATGCTTGTTTCCGGTCCAGGGAAGACATGGCTTGGCAGTTCGGGCTAGACTGTTCCCATGAGGCACAGGGTCAGACTGATTTGCATATGGTCATGTCTGAACTGGGGTGGCTGAGTGAGCTAAAGAATGGTGATGGATTAAACCCAGATCAGTTGACTGGGGGTGAGTGTTTGATTTGTTCAACGCTCCGTCCATCATCCCCTTTTGTATCGCTTTGTTCGCCCTAAATTGGTAGGGTATGCTCAGACGTGAGTCCCTTGCTCACTTGGCCACTGGATTCAAGATAGCCTGGCTGATGAGGATTATGAATCCGAAACCGGTCCCAGGATGCTTGTTTCCGGTCCAGGAAAGACATGGCTTGGCAGTTCAGGCTGGACTGTTACCATGAGGCACAGGGTCAGGCTGATTTGCATATGCCATGTCTGAACTGGGGAGGCTGAGTGAGCTGAAGAATGGTGATGGATTAAACCCAGATCAGTTGACTGGGGGTGAGTGTATGATTTGCTCAAACGCTCCGTCCATCATCCCCTTTTGTATCGCATCATTAGATAACAGGCAAGAAACATGTTGACCTACTATACTAGCACACATTGCCACACACCTTAGAGTGGGAGGGTGCGTCTTTTAGTTTTAACCAGGGTAGTGACCGCATCTCATTAAAATTGTTCTGAGTGGACTACTATTCCCTGTTTTCATTCAGGCATACTTCATATCACCACCTACACTCATATTACACATTAGGTCCCTCACACGCATGGCACACAACGGCTTGTTGAATAAAGATCTCCGCCAAGTAGGCCCCATCATGGGTGCCTGATCGGGTATTGCAGTGCCGACCCAAGTAGGAGCAGGCCCAATGATGAAGCAAGACACCTGCTTTTTGTGTGTGTGAGGGTCTTTTTCCGAAAAGGAGGAATCCCTTCTCCTGGCCTTGCGTTTACCCACACACCAGGGTACACTGACAATATCACTGACCTCTACCTGCATGTCTCATTCGGAACTATATACCTTGTTGGTTACATTTGTTAATAAACCCCCAGCAAAATTGCTCCCACTTTTCTCTCTAGTTTGGTAGCAGGATACCATGCAACGAAATGCCACATACAATTCATCAGACCCCAATTAGAAGGGATGGTTACTTTGGCCATTTGACACATACACATGTCAGGCTGCACGATTCTTTGATGACATAGAGGCAGGGCCGATCTGGCCTTAGCGGGCACCGGGCGTTTCCCTGTTGGACTGCCAGGGTGGGGGTTTGTGGACCCCTGGGAGCTATTTTTGTTATCAGGCCTGTTTTACATCATAGCTGCAATATTGGCCCTCTGTAACAAAAGCAGCAGCAGTGAGACTGGAGTGGAGCTTCCAACGAGCATCCCCCCACCCCCGGCCGTCTGAGATGTTTGCCAGAGCTGGTTTCGGTTCACACTTGGTCCGTGCTTAGAGGGATTTAAGACAAGCAGGCCTGACATGGAGTACCAGCAGTCTGAAATTTCGGGATGGTTAGAACTTACAGTGTTCGAAAGTTGTGCCTTGATTGGCTAAAACCTCAACACTGTCCCAGGTGAAGCAACACTTGTCCATTTCATCTGATGACCTGGAAATCAGGGACTTTTTATTGGGTCGTCAAAAAACACGGAAAAAATGCATTTGTATGCCATGTACTATGAGATATTGAAAGTTTCTCAACAGGAAGTTGCTGAAAGACTGCACAAAATTAACAGGTCCAATTGAGATAAAGCTCTAGCTGTGGTTGACAACTGTATGACCACCTTCCCCTCTAGAATATACTCTTTGGGGAACATAGTGTCATTGGCAATAGACGTTGTACAACAAGACATGTCTGCATTATAACCTGGGCAGTCACATCTTCGTTCTATTTTACTGTTCAATCAATCAATCAATCAATCATTTGTAAAGCGCACTACATACCCGCAAGGGTCTCAAACCTCGGGGGGGGGGGTGCTACTGATCGAACAGCCAGATCTTGAGTATCCTCCTGAAGGTCAGCAGGTCTTGGGTCTGTTGTAGGCTCAGTGGGAGGGTGTCCCATATCTTGGCGGTGAGGTGGGAGAAGGATCTCCCACCGGTGGTTGTTCTTCGGATGCGCAGGACGGTGGCAAGTGAGAGGTTGGGGGAGCGTAGCTGGCGGTTGAGGATGTAGAAGGAGAGCCGTCTGTTGAGGTAGGCTGGGCCGGTCTTGTGGAGTGCCTTGTGTGCGTGGGTGAGGAGCTTGAAGGATATCCTCTTGTTGACGGGGAGCCAGTGCAGGTTTCTCAGGTAGGGGGTGATGTGGCAGTGGTGTGGTACATGGAGGATCAGCCGTGCTGAGGCGTTTTGGATGCGTTGTAGTCATTTGATGAGCTTGGTTGGGGCTCCCGCATAGAGGGCATTTCCATAGTTGAGTCTGTTGCTGACGAGGGCCTGGGTGACTGTCTTTCCTGTATCTGTCGGGATCCATCTGTAGATCTTGCAGAGCATGCGGAGGGTGTTGAAGCAGGTAGGAGGATCCGGCGTTGACTTGCTTGGTCATTGAGAGTGTTGAGTCGAGGATGATTCCCAGGTTGTGTTCGTGGGTGTCAGGGCTGCTCCTGTGCCGTCAGTCACCAGGAGCCGTCCCAGGCTGAAGGGTTGGAGCTGAGGATGAGGACCTACGTCTTGTCCGAGTTCAGCTTCAGATGGCTGGTCATCCAGTCGGCGACGGCCTTCATTCTTTCGTGGAGGTTGGCTTTGGCGGTGATGGGGTCCTTGGTGAAGGAGATAATCAGCTGAGTGTCATCGGCGTAGAAGATTATGTTGAGGGAGGTTGTGCTGTCAGGCTACGTGTGCGGGCAGGGCCATGTAAATGTTGAACAGCGTAAGGCTGAGGGAGGATCCCTGGGATACGCCGCAGATGATCTTGGAGGCTTTGGAGCAGAATGGGGGGAGGCGGACGCTCTGGGTTCTGCCAGAGAGGAAGGAGGTGGTCCAATCCAGAGCCTTGTCTCGGATCCCTGTGGAGTGGAGGCATGTGCGTAGTGTGCCGTGGCAGACGGAGTCGAAGGCAGCAGGCAGGTCTAGGAGGATGAGTGCTGCGGTCTCGCCGTTGTCCAGCAGGGTCCTGATGTCATCGGTGGCAGCGATGAGGGCAGTCTCAGTCTGTAGTTGCTGCGGAACCCTGACTGGGAAGGGTCCAGGATTCTGTTTTCTTCGAGGTATCGGGTTAGATGTCTGTTGATGGTTTTCGCGATGACCTTGGTCGGGAAGGGGGGCAGAGAGATGGGCCGGAAGTTCTTGAGGTATCTTGGATCTGCCTTAGGTTTTTTTAATAGGGCGTTGATCTTGGCGTGTTTCCAGATCTGGAAGGTTGCGGTTTCAAGGGAAAGATTGATGACGTTGCGCAGGTAGGGTGCGAAGGAGCTGCTTGCTCTGTTGAAGACGTGGTGCGGGAATTGGTCTGACGGAGAGTCGGAGTGGATTAAGCATGGGCGGAAAATCCGTTTCGCTCGCGGATTTTGCGGATTTTCGGTAAATTCGCAATCCGCGAGATTCGCGAATCTCCCGCAAAATCCGCAAATCCGCGAGCAGCGGATTTTATGGCTTGCTCGCACTGTTCGCGTGAGTTCACGGCTTCCCAGTACAACTTCGCGCCCCGCGAATAAGCGCAAAATTGCAGAAATACGATCTTAGCAAAACTGAAACTACTTACCAGGTTCAAAAGTTCAGGCTCATCATTAGTAGCCATTTCCTGTAGTGCTTCCTGAGGGGCCCCTCCAGAGTTCAGTTGCCAGTTGCAACTATTATGTGACCCTGCTCTGAACCTCAGAATAGTTACACATATGCCACAAAGGTCCTGAATTACAGCTAAGGGAGACAAGCAGGAGCCAGGCTGGAAGTTCAAATCCATTAATCAGCCCCTAATTCATTATTGTCAGTTGGGGCAGGGCAGGTGTTGTAACTAATTTTGCAACAATGAAAGCACTTAGCAAGTGCAAAAGATCACTAATCAGGAAGCACTAAGGAAGCAGGTGCCAGCTAAAAAAATATTCTGTGACACATTAATCAGCCCCAAATTAATTCAGGTCACTTGAGGCAGGGAAGGTGTGCTTGCTTTGCCACAATAATGTACACTGACTGGACAACTAGAGGGTGCTGTGATGAAACAGAGGGTGGCATGGGTGGGCCAGAGGGTGGCATGAGTAGTCAGAGAGTGGCAGTGGTGACAGAGAGTGGCAGTGATGAAGAAGAGTGTCCCAAACAGGCTGGACACGTAGAAACAACAAGTTCGCGAAACTTGCGACCCGACAGGTAAGTTCGCGTTTGCGAAATTGTACAAAACCCTCGCGAACTGGCAGAAACCCGCACGAACACACAAAAAAAAAAAATCCGCAAATTCGCGAGAATTCGCGGATTTTGCGAATTGCGAGTTCGCAAATCCGCAAAATTCGCGAACGCGAGATTCGCAAAATTCGCCCATGCTTAGAGTGGATTGTGTGCATGGTCTTGATGGTGTCATCGATGCTCACGCTGGCCCAGGCTAGCAGGGGGTCGTGGTCGATGGTGTGTGGAGGGTCTGTTGTGTTGCTGTCTGTTGGGGCTGTCTGGGTGTTGAAGCTGTCGTGGATGTCTGCTATCTTGCGGTGGAAGAAGGTGGCAAGGGAGTTGTACAGGGCTTGAGACAGCGGAATGTCGTTGGTGTTGGAGAGTTCCATCACGATGTTGAAGAGTTCCTTGCTATTGTGTGCATTGTTGTCGAGGCGGTCTATGAAGGAGGTCCTCTTGGCCGCCCTGATGAGGTGGTGGGGGTTGCGGATGGCGTCCTTGCGTGCTGCGTGACTGTCTGGAGTTTGTTCCCTGTGCCATTTCTTCTCTAGTTTCCGGCAGGCTTGCTTGGAGGCTAGGAGTTCTGGGGTGAACCAGCTGGCCCTCTTGCGGGTGTTTCTTGGGGGGGCGTTCTTCAGCAGGGCGAGGGTGTTGGCACAGTCCTCGATCCAGCATCCGAGGCTGTGGGCAGCGTCGTCTGTGTTGGAGGGTTCGGTGGGTGGGCTGAGAGCAAGGTATGCGTGTAGTTGGTCTTCAGTGATTTTGCTCCAGCAGCGGCGGGGGATCTGTTGGGTGTGGTGGTGTGTGATGGGCTTCTGGAAGGCAAAGTGGATACAGCGGTGGTCGGTCCAGAGGAGTTCGGTGGTGTGGCTGCCGGAGATGTGCGGGCTTGAGAAGAAGACGGGGTTGAGCGTGTGGCTGGCGGAGTGGGTGGGCGTTGTGACGAGTTGCTTCAGTCCGAGTTTGGCGAGGTTATCGATCAGGGTTGTGGAGTTGTTGTTGTTGTTCTCAAGGTGAAAGTTCAGGTCTCCAAGGGGGATGTAGTCGGTGGAGGTCAGGGCGTGCGTGCTGATCAAGTCAGCGATGGAGTCGCTGAACTGGGGCGGGGTTCGGGGGTCGGTAGACGAGGGTGCCTCTGAGGGTGGAGTTAGGGTCTGTGTGGATCTGGAAATGCATGTGTTCGGCGGTGCTGAGCGCATCGCCGGTGCTAGTCGAGACCCTGATGCTGTTCTTGTGGACGATGGCGATTCCTCCTCCGACTCCATTGGTGCAGTCTTTGCGGGTGATCTTTTAGCCTTCAGGGATGGCTATGGCGATGTCAGGTGCGGAGGAGTCATTAAACCAGGTCAGGGAGGCGACGTCCGGGGATGTTGTGTCGAGCAGGTCCCAGAGCTCAATGGCATGCTTGCCTGTGGAGTGGGTGTTTAGTAGTATGCATCGGAAATGGTTGGGGTCTTTCTTGGCCAGTGGTTCATCGGCTATGAGGCTAGTGTAGCTGCAGTTCCGGCAGGTGAAGGGGCCGTGTGTGCGTTTTGGGGCGGCCTTGAAGTAGGTGTGGCTCCGTCCAGAGTTGAGAGCGTGCAGAGTGCTGGCGTCATAGTGGTGGCAGTCGTCGTGGCGGGTGGGGGGCCAAGGGTTCTGGCACTGGGCGCAGTCCAGGCGCGGACGGGCGCAGATGGGCTTGCCTTAGGCATGTCAGTGGCTCGGCCGCACAGCGGCCGGCATATATGGCGAGGTGGGAGGAAGGAGCAGCTGAGAGGCGGGAGGCAGGGGCAGCGAATGGGCAGTGGGCTGTCAAGGGGGCGGGGCCGCAGGTGATGCAGCCGCGAGGGTGGTGAGGGACAATGTGAATTAGACACTGCAAACACTGTGTTCTGGCCACTTGCTGTGGGGTCATATTAAAGCCAAAAACCGGCTTTGCCCTTACCATCTTACAAAACAACAAATACTTATGGGATGAAATGATGGAAGGTACACTAAGTTGCACATGGAAAATCTAGAGAAGATACCTTTTGCCGTTGCTGAAATACCGTCCACGGATTGGATAATCATTGGTATCTCACTCTGCCCATACAAAATTTCAGTTTGAATATTGTCTGCAATACCACCAAGTCAGCAGATAGGAGGATTTGAGGTAAGGGTTTGTACATTGGTATTGGGAACTACCTTTCAAATTTCTGTGTTAAAATAGCGAAACTGAGGTGTTCCTCAGCAGTTCAGATTGTGAAAAAAGTGGATCTTTAGTATGCAAGGATGTTTCTCTTCACAGGGTCTGTAAAGCTTCAGAGGCAAACTTATCTTGCTACTTGAAAGATACCCTAGTGGCCATGATACATCCGGCTTACAGATTTCTCTCTAATTTGAGTTACCTAATATTGAACAGTCAAGGCTGATGTGGAAGAAAGCCAGGGTTGCCTATCTGATGATGGTTTCTTCAGTTGTCCCTTGTTGAACACAAGTACTGTTCCGACCCACCCGTCCAATTAGGGAGGCGACGCTTTGACCTTCGGTAAATGTTACTAACGTGCATTTTAGTACCCTTAGCAAACTGAAAGCCTTTCTATTTCAGAAAGATGTGGCCTTAACATCTGCCAAGGAAACGTTTGATTTTCAGGTTGCAAGGCTCTCTTCTGAGATGTAGTTGCTACTCCTCAGTAGCTTCCCAAAGCAGTTTGGAGAGCTGGTGCACTGAATTTTTAACATGTCTAGTCTAGTACAATAGGCTTAGTGTACATTTTTAAAAGTATAGGCTCTGGGTCGGTTATCACCTTCCAGGCAGTTTTTGGAGTCATTCCATTGTTCATAAACTCCATGCTCTGAAGCACTTTTGTAGGTCTTCCATTGATCCTGTTCCTGATTGTCAGGACTGTGATTTCAATTTTTCTGGTCGGCCATTGATGTCCCATTTCAAGAACAAATGGAGCTGGCGCTACCAAATGTGCTTCTGTGCTGTGAACGCATGGTAAATTGCTTTGGCGGACCTTTTCTTTGAGAATTGAGTGAGCAATGGTTCTTATATTTTTGGTCTTATTGGTTTCACTGCATGCAGCCCGTATTACGCTGTCTGCTGGTGTACTTTTAAGTGTGCCTTGGAATTGTACCTGGGAGCACAATTGGTTGAACCTTCTGACATAAATGTACTGATGCACACCTTAAAGGCCCATTTGCGTAGCTGTCCACTGAGTATTCCATTGCTCCTGGCTGCATTCTACGAGCCTTCTGTGGAGTTGGATCTTGGCTCTGGTTCGGCGAACCACCACTGGCTGTGGTCACTCCATCAGCGGCTGCTGCGGGGGCTGGATGGGAAAACGTTTGCTCCTTAAACCTGCTCTGAGCTGTGCCTCTGGGATCATCAGCTGTGGTTGCTGGGAACAGAAATGTTTCGTCTACCACTCAGAACACAGAAACAATTGGCCATTCCGGTTGGTGGGAACTTTTAATGCGTCCTGTTTTTAACACCTTGAATTTGTTTTTAATTTGGTTTTTATACGCTTTTATATTTTTAACAATGGCTTTCTGTGTCCTTTGTTTTCAAACTGAATGATTACCTTTGTAAATTGGTTTTTAGATACATTTTAAAGTAATTTTTATATAAATGTTCTGTAGCACTAATTAACGTGGCCTTCATTCTGTTTTGATAGTTTATTAGTTAACTTATGTTCATGGAGTGGGTGTAATGTGTCTTAGTTCGGCCCAGGAGAAAACGCTGCCATTTTAAACAAGTATGCCCTTCCTAAGTTGCCTTCTCTTTAACACTATTACTTTTAACACACATTTACGTGCATGGCAATGCAGGATTAGTTTCTCTGGAATGACATTGCTTAGGAATTCCACATTTGGCTCGGAGCAAGGATGCTTTTTGTTATAAATAACTATTTTGGTTTTGCCCCCACCCTTTGGCTCAACACAACTCTTCCACTCCTTTTGATTTTACATGCTCATTTAAGGGAGGTTGAGTGGAATTTAATGTTTCCCTCCTTCTTTTGAATCTTGAGATATGTGGTATAATGCATGACCTAACTTGCAGGCGTCTGAAATATTCTTTTTGGGTATTCCATGAATAGATTCTGAAAGGTTTACTAGACTATTGCCCCCTATTAGATCATCAATGTTCTTTCTGCTCCTGTTTTCCTAGACCAAGACATTATTCATGAGTTAGGTTTGCAAAATCAGGCTCAAACCATATAGGCATATGTCCTGATATGGCCAGTATGCCTACCTTCCTTACAAATGTTATTAGAGAACATCATTAGAAGTCTTCAATATACCCACCTCAAAAAAGATTATGTGCTAAGCTTTAAATGAAAATTGCTGCAATTTTTTCTGGTTGTCAAACAACTACAAGAACACTAAGCATAGAATCGATTCCCCCTAATGATTAAAGACAATGGGTAGTCAATTGTCTAGCGATGCCAATAATATAGCTTAAAATCAGTGTAGGTGAGCTGAAACTATGTTAGAGCTTGCCTGGATTTCCCCACTGCACTGAATCTAATTATGATACCGTTACGAAGGACGAAGGACTTTGGAACACAGCATGTCATTGCTCTCTGTAGCCATAACATAGAGGGAGAATATGCATTTTAATCCCACTAATAAAACCTATCAATGATAGCCATAGGTGATTCTATTTTTTAATTTCCTATTGGTATATGTTACAAACTGATAATAATTATTTCAAAGTAAATCAACTCTCCTCGAACTGAATCTAATGTAATGCTTAATTGTACCAGTGTTTGTTGGTACTCAGCGGCAGCTATTTCAAAGCACCTGCACATATTAATGGAAGTCTACCACATGATGGCGCTGTCTAACCTATTTTATTTTAGCAGAACTCATTTGAAGCTCATTAAACATAACAGTATGCTTTAAAAAAGGTGTTAATATTAGCACATCAAAGCCATCCATACTGATTGAGCTAACCTAGAAAAGCCAAATACAAGCACTTTAATTTAGCAGCAGTAGCAGGAGCTGTGGGTGGTGCCAGGTGCAGTGGACTCCTGTGAAAAACTTTGGGCCCTGACACATACATGTTTAAAAATGAAGCACTGATCTAATGTCAAGATTAGTAACCTCCTTAGAAATGTATGGGAATGAACACCAAGGTGTCTGAGATTCCAAGTCACTTTGTCCTCTAGACCACAACGGAGTTCAAGCAATGGCAATACATTATTAAAAAAACAAAGCTCCTCAAGCAAAGCAATGTCAGCTATCCAAAGGTGATGTGCATAAAATGACTTTATTTGGGAAAGAAAACAATACTCCAGGTAACGTGGTACTGCAGAGCGCTTTCTTCACACCTGCAAGTGATTGGTACAAAATCACTTCCCTTTAAATCGCCAAGATAATCATAGAAAAAGGATACATTGTGTCATCAAAAGGCACGTTTAGGTTTAAGGTGAGTTCAAACACTGAGCTAACGCTAAGCGAAGCATCACTTCTTCAGTTGTGCTAGTGGCTCTCCCAACATGCGTTGTTGAAATTACACTGGTACATTCAGTCTATTTTTAGACGTTTGATACAATGAAGCCCAAGTAGGGAAAACCACAGCAGTCACAATGAATCACTATCATTATAACAGTCATAGAGATTGAAAAAGTTTAATAAATCTGATACTGATTATATGCTACTGATATTTTGGTCACGGCTGATAAAGAACAGCCTTAAATAATACAGCAAAGCCCAAGTTGGCAACGACTTTCCTCTGTTAAATAAAAATTGAGAACTGAAGCTCGGTTGCTAGGTAGAGTATATTATTATATCTATACAGATAGAAAAATATATTTTACCTAAGAATGATTGTAGCATAGCCATTTGCATCTAACTAAGGGAAAACATATGGTAGGATAAGGTCTTGAGGTAAAGTTTCACATCAGTATTCATTTGCAGCAGTGTTTGTACGAAGAGCATATTGGGGTAGAGGTAAACACAACCTAAAGTTAAAAGAAACATAACCTTGACTGTAGCTTCCTTAATGAATCCAATGCTCCTAAAATGTGATTATGACCTCATACCGATTCAGTATTTGGAAAGGGCATGTTGTAGACGTCCTTTCCAAATACCAAATTGCTATGACATATATCATAGCCTTGTATGCCTTGTGACCAAAAGCCAGTCACAAAACCATGAAAAATTGCCCACTGCCTTAGTTGGGGTGGTAAACCATTTGTAAATGTGAAGGGGGTCCCCTTAGGCTTAACAATGTTTGTGTCCAGAATTGTGTATTGATTCCATTAGGGAAAGTAGAGACCACTGCATCTGGCACCACCCACAACTTCTACCACTGCTGCTGAATGACAAGCCCAGTATAAGCTTACAAACGACCACACTCTTACACGAGAAACATTTTGGGCTTTTGTAGGTCAGCTCGATCGCTATGGATGGCTTGGATGTCCTAGTTTTATCATGTTTTTAAAAGTATATTGAAATGTTTATTGCACTACTAATGTGCTCTGCTTGAACAAATAGGATAGACAGCACCACCATGTGTTAGATTTTTATTAATAAGTGCAGGTGTTTAGAAACAGGAGCCTCTGCAGAGCAGAGCACCGACAAACACCAACACAAATTAAGCAGTGCAGCAGAACAAAGAAGTCAATCAGGAATCCGGTAAGGCAGCCATACTTTTTTCACATATTTACTTGGATCAGTCATGGTTGGAGATTCAGGACAGAGACAATTTCTATTAATGTTGAAAGACCTGAGAATAGTTCTAATTTAGGTTGAGGCAAAATAGTTCCTCAGGTTTGTTGTGAAACTGTCATTAGTGTTCTATTGGGTATTGTGAACAATTATAGAAATTGCTTGCTTCTTCCTAATTAATTCTGGATTTGCTGTCTAGCTGTTGTTTCCTATGATTTAGTTGCATAAAGAAACCAATTTAATACACAATGTGTTTTCCCTAAATGGCAGTACCTACAACATCATGTCTTAGTCATATAGTGGCAGTATCAAGACTGTGGAACATGCTCCCCCTCCACATTAAAAATAGTCCATCCTTGATGATATTTCGAAAGCGAACAAAAACTTGGCTTTTTAATCAGTAAACACTAGCGCTTCCTCAGCCTCTTTTCAGCGCCGAGACACCCCAGGGTATTTGCGCGCTATATAAATCGTATAAATAAATAAAATAAATACATGTGACAATGTGCTCAAAAATGCATCTGTGATCTCCGCTACTTCCTATCATTCTGCTGAATGTGTGTGGCTCGTTTGCTACACTTGTTCTTTCTGTAATATCTTTTCACAATTCCTATGATTTTAGTGTCAAACGTTGATTGCCAGCACCCAACCTGCTCCAGTGCCACGGTAACAGAGTATCAGTTGACAAGAAAACACCAATTCCTATGCAGTTGCACACACATGTTCCCTCTCTTGCTCACTCTGATACATAGAGATGCACACTGGCACTAGCACCATGCCCACTCCACACAAGTCTGCTGTATTTATTTTATTTCTGTCTCTCCACACTGCCTCATTCAATGTCTGCCTTGCTCTATGTCCTGGAGATGGGCAGTTTCTTCCTACAGCAACACTACTGCTACTCCACTTGGCATGCCTGGTGTAAAACTTACAGCCACATGGTCTAATTTACAAGCCCCTCGTGGCACAGCTGCATCACTTATTTTTGACACAGCATTGGCGTAATCAGTGCATGATACTGCACCATATCTACAAACTGATGCATTGGGTCCAATGTGTCAGTTTGAAGAGCCCTGTGTCACATTATAATTGCGCCAGGTATAATGTATGCAGGGTAGGTGCTCCTTTAAAAAAATATATATATTTATTTATTTGGAGAAGCAATCACTGTAATCACAAAACAATTGTATCAACATGTAATACATATACAGCAGGAGAAGAAAAAAAACAACAACAACAACAAGGAGAGGGGCTGCCATTGTGCATTGAGCAAATGAATAAACAACTAAAATCTAAGAGTAAACGAAAATATATATTCTTCCTTGCTTAATTTTTCAAGGGTCCTCAAATTTGATAGAACTTCTTCCCAGATTGAGTGTCTCTGCTCTTGGTGATAGTCATCTCTCTCTCCAGAATCTCCCCTAGGGTTGCCCACCATTCAAAAGCTCTAGTCGGAGTTTTAGATATCCAGGCACAGGCAACACAAAGTTGTGCTGTTACTAACATGATTGATATTAGAGGTCTTAATCCTAGGGATACATCTGCCATATAGCCAAGCATAATCTCTTTCTCTGTTAAATATAAATCCATTTTTAGACGATCAGCTATAATACCCTGTATCTTCTTCCATAAAGCAGCTAGGTCCGGGCAGGTAACAAACATGTGTAGGCAGTTTGCAACTATCATTCCACACTTGGCGCACTTACATTTATGACTTGTGTTTACGTTACTAGGATCTAGCCACTTAACTATACGTTCTGGTGTGTAATAAAGCATAAACACTGTTTTAAACTGCTGCAGCTTGGGGGGGCGTAACTTGGTGCCCAGCGGAGATGGCGGTGCTCGGGTGAAGCTCTCCAACGGGTTTCGGAGTAAACACACTTTTAGCCTGAGTCACACCATATGGAGGACGGTCCTGAGCAGATGAGCACTTGAGGATTGTTATGTGGTCCTCGGCGCCCCAACTCTTCTCCTGCAATTTCCCAGCTTATGGATAATGATTGACCTATCCTCAATTCATTTGACTGTGTAAAATCATTAGGGGAGCTATGAAGACTGTGTTTGGAGGCCATTTTACGTTCTGCAGTAAGCCCTCATAGAGAACACTTTTCTTCATTGTTACATTGTGGCTGAAAGGAGGCGCTTTGCTCAACGGTATATAGCCAGAGCAAGGGCAGTACGTTTTATGCCCAATGTTTCTCATTTTTTAATTCTGCTTAAACTCTCCTCAATACTTTTGAACATGATATAATAATCTGCGTCATTGGGTCTCTGAAGGAGTTGTGAGAGCTGCGTTTGGAGGCAATTCTGTAATTTTAAGGAAGCTCTCACAGAGTTCACTTTCCTCATTTTGTCACTGCTGACTGGATGAAAAAGTGTTTGATTAGCGGTTTATGGGCAGAACAAAGGCGGGTGGTTCCCCTACATCCAAAATGATCATTTTTAATAAAAATTAGAGAATTTTTACCAATTTCCCTAGACTTTAAAACTCTTAATGCCTACTCCTCAGTGCTCAAGCACAACTATGGAGCCTTCCTCTGGAACCCCTGGGAAATCCATTATCAAACGTCTTAAAAAAGAGCCTCTATCACCACCCAAGTCAGTCTCGCCAGTATCCATGTAATTGTTTCTTGAGGAAATCGGAGCCCTTCGACCATTTATGGAAGAGACTAACATCAAATTGCAAGTTTTGACGGATAGCTGGTCTCAACTAGATATGAGGATCTCTGCAGTTGAAGATACAGTTTTTTCCTTCAAAGAGACTTGTACAAGTGTTTCCCAACTTCATTCTCAGGTCTCTACACTTCAAAAACATATTGAGGACCTCGAAAATTGCAATAGACGAAACTATTTGCGTATTTATGGCCTAGCAGAGGGACTTGAAGGTTCTGACACATCCAGCTTCTTCAAATCTTTCCTCCCTAAACTACTTCACTTACCAGAAGGAACTCAACTTAACATTGAACGAGCTCATAGGCTGGGACGTGTTCCACCTAACGCTAGCTCCTCACACAGACCAAGAGGTATCATTTTATACTTTTTGGAATATACAGACTTACTGAAAGTGCTCTCAGCGGTCAAAACATCTCCGAGAATCACATGGTCAGGATCGTCTTTATTTTTTTCACAATATTATGCCAAAGCTACTGCTAATAGATGTAAAGCCTTTCTCAACATGAGAGCTGATCTGCGGTCCATGGGAGCTCGTTATGGCCTTTTTCATCCGTGCCTTTTCAAAGTCACGTATAATAATAGAACAACGACATACGAAGATCCGATGCGCCTACAAAGCTTCATAAACTCCTTTAAAACAGTTGTAATGGACTCTTCTGGACCTTCTTCTTTGTTTTAAACGTGATTGATTGATATTTCCTTTACAGGTTCTTCAAAATTCAATTTCTTTCTTACAGTACTCTGTTATTTAAGAAATGTTCCTCTACAATTCTTGACATTTTGAAGTTCTCATAAAAGTTGCATTTTATGTCAATTTGCTCAACGTTGTTGTTGGTGCTTTTACTTTCCATTGATCCATTATGTGTTCCATTTGCTTGTTCTGATGCTTATCCTTTTCCTTACTATTCATTGTCCTCACAGATTGTGCACCCTAACACTGTGGTTTCTCCTGGATCCTTTGTTGGGCTGATTCTAGATGTGTCGCCTACTCCTTGTGGTTCCACCCCCCTCCTGTGTACCCCTGAATCTTCTTTTCTTAGGTATGTCATTTGTAGGTATGTTATTTGTTTTGTCTTTCAGTATGTGTTTTGCAACACATTCTTCTATTTCCTTCTCTGTTCTGTTTCATGTTTTGTCTTTTGTTCCATGTGTTGTAATATTTTCTTCTACTTTGCTCTCTTACCATCTAATGTTTTCACTTACCTCTTCTTCTGTGACTATTACCCACTTTCATCTCTAGTCTGCTCATCTACTTTCCATATTTCTGTTTGTTATAAACCCACTTTTTTCTTTCTTCGCTCTCTTATTACTCTTAACGATGAGAATTGTTTCTGCAATGAATTTGACTTTTCTGTATTAAGCTTGGACTCTTTCATTTTTGGCCCTTTCACATCTTCTTGCTTTTGCGTAGACATCCTCTATACTTTCCATTATATTAGATTTCTTTCATTATCTCTTTTTTTCTTGTACCTCTTTTAATGCTATACTATGTTTTTGCAATGAATTGGACTTTTGTACTATAGGCTTGCATCATTCGATTGTTGGACTTTTCATCTTATTAATTCGGATTGTTACTCTATGCTGATTTTATTATCCCTTATTAATATCTCATGCCACTTAAGTTAATCTCTTGGAACATTAGGGGTCTAAACTCCCCTACAAAAGGCAAGGAGTTTTATCACATTTGGCTAAGTTAAATGCTGATATTGTTTTATTACAAGAAACCCACCTTACTGAAATTGAAAAGGAGCTGGGTGGGTGAGGTTTATTTCTCTCCGGGGGATGTAAACGAAATGGTGTGGTGATACTTTGTCATAAATCCCTACCAATTACGTTGATATCGCCAGAATCTGATGAGGAAGGAAGATGGCTTATTGTTAAATTATCACTAAAGGGTATTACAGCTGGAGATACTTCCTTTTGCAAATACAAAGAAACCTGGGGGTCTATAATAGCAAAAGAGACACGTGTACTCAAAAGACCATAAAGATTATTAAGTCATCAAAGTACTAGTTGAAATAACTAAATGGTCTTTTTATAGAGTTTATTAATCCAACGCATGTGACCACCAGCAAAGGTAGGTGAGACCCAAGATCCAGAGATGGATTACCATCAAAATCTTGTTGGTGATCTTATTTTCTCATCTGGTCATCCACAGGGCTGGACTGGGGTGTCTCTAGATCATTGAGACTAATTCCAGATCCGCCAGGCAGGACTGGGGTCAAGCCCACAATCGCTTGTTGACCATGCGTGGGATCACCAAATGGGACCAAGTACAGTGCAAAGGGTGAAAGTGTAGGGAAAAGTGAAGTTAAAAATAGAATAGAGAACTCACAGTAAGGAAACTTTAATAGCTGTAAGCCTCTTTCAGTTTAAAAACCAGAACAGCGCAAAGACGCAGTATAAACAAATGACTGCTTAGGGGCCGACATGTTTCTGACAAATAGGGAAAATACTCCCTTGGCTTTCCTCAGGGCCTCTGTTCTTAGAAAAACTTTTGCTACTGCTAGTGCAAACCACACTCAAAATAATAAAGAAATCAAATACAGTGACATCCTAGAGGATATATATTCCTATTCCTCCATGTCAGCTGGTGTATCAATCACCTTAAACAAGAATGCAAAGTGGTATAAATGCATTGGATATTCAACAATATAAATCTGTTTAGAAAAGGACCACAATAGTTCCTTACTCACCCTTCTTGACAGGGGAAAATACCTCACCTCACCTGGACCAAGCTCAGAGTAAGGGAGGCCACGCTCTAGAGATAAGAAAGGAAGGGGAAACCCAAATTAAGAGAAAGAAAAGGAACTATACCCTTCTATCTACCGGGAGTCCCTAGTAAGTGTCTTATCTTAGAAGAACATTCTCTCAGCCAGTCTCCAACTGTGCTCACCCACAGGCTCTCCAATTACATGGTGTAAGGGAGTGTACCTCGCTGTCTCACTACAGGGACTAAAGCCCATGTACACAGAAGATTAGAAACCACGACCTGGTGTCTACACTCACCTCTCTGTCGTTGCCCCGAACTATGTCTGAGGTTGGGGGAGGCAACGCTCGAAGAAAGAGAGCGTCATATGTAGGTGCCACTCCTCTTGAATCCCCCTATCACAGCGGGGTGTGAAGCATCGCGTGTGTGGGGAGGCACTGACTAATTTCCACTGATGTAAGGCAAGTCACATAGTGCCTCATTGTGAGTCAGCTTAATGAGTTGTTTTAAGAGATGATCGCGGCCGATAGAAGGGATTCATCTCGGCTCCGCGTAGTCTTGCTGTTAGTGTGTTTTGAAGCGTGTAATCGCAAGATCTCTAAAGGACTACCAAACGTGGGAGATGTAGTCCGGCGAGTTTGGTGTCCGGTTCTGATTTCGGTTTTAATGAATATTTAGCATGCCTGTATATAGATCTTACTTTTACTGTCGGAACCGAAGGCAGAAGTACAGATTTGTAGCACTCCGTGTGTATTTTTGCCGATCTGCTGTAATCACCTTAAGCCCGACGGAAGGTGGGTATACGAGCCGATAAAGAACTACTGAGCTAGTTCAAAAAGATGGGAATTGTAGTTCATAAGCTCGAAGGGACAAGGGTTCTATCCTTATTTAAGCTAGTTCCAACAAGTAATACATAGGGGACGATGTAGTCAGCCTTATTTTGTATAAATATATGTACTCTATGTTGTGCGTGAATAGACTTTTATGGGAAACTGTACCACGACTTACAATGTAACACAATTTCTTTATGGAGATAACCAGACCTTATCTGTGGGTTCTGATTGCTGGGCAATTTACAGTATTGAGGTTGCAACACTAGTGCCTAAGAAGGTACTATAATGAAAAATTCACTTCGTAAGTATACTAAATGGTAAGGTGGTCACATATTGTACAAGATCTAAACAGTGAAAAAAAGGGGTTTCTCATTAATTAAATATGTACCAAGAAGTGTCAAGATTGTATAATGATTTTCTTCGTACGCACGTGAGTGAGGTTATCTTCAATAATACAGCACCTCAGCAGGGAAATTTTAGATATCTGACAGCAGTCATAGCATGGTCCCGGGAATTTCGCATTTAGACCCCGGGAATCTGTAGACAATCTAAATATCCATTTTTGTCCCTTGATAAATAAGTATCTTGCTATGTCCCCAATGTGTGATGGTATAAAAGGCTTTTCCAGGACTGTCCTGGTGAAATCAGTCTCACTATGATTTCGCTCAATGAAGTGTTTCGTAAGTTTGGAGATACTCTTTTTGCACCGAAAAGCACTTTTGTGCTCCAGCATCCTCGTCCGCACTTTCCTGGTAGGCATCCCTACATATTGTTCTCGGCAGGGGCATGTGAGTAAGTAGATTACCTGTGAACTATTACAATTTGTAAAGTTTTTCAGGATCCAAGGGCGATCTGTGCCTATCTCGATTTGGGTAACTTTCGATGTTTGTGGGCAGACGGTACAGTTACTTCCTTTTGGCCTGCTTTAGCTAAACATATTTCTAACTGTATTGAAGACAATTTTATTATGGCTGCAGACTGCAACCATGTAGTTGACCCCTTTTTAGACAGGAATTCCAAAGTGTCCTTTGTGCCCAACAAATCACATAAATCTTTTACTCACACTATACATCAACATAAATTGCTTGACGGTTGGCGCCTTTGTTACCCCACCACCAGAGAATATTCCTTCGACTCCTCAACACACCATACCCAATCAAGAATTGACTATGTTTTTGTTTCCCACAGCATTTTGCAATCCCTTAATTATGCAGAAATCGGCCCCATTCTCTTATCGGATCATGCGCCAGTTTCAATTGGCTTTGATATACTCCCTGCACCAGTTTCAATTGGCTTTGATATATTCCCTAGAAATAATACTCCCAAAAGATGGCGTTTTAACAATGCACTCCTTTTAGATCCTAAATTCACTACAGCCTTTACCGCCTTCTCCGCCGAATACTTTGAACGTAATAATACAGACGCCCTATCTCCCGCAACCATATGGGATGCGTTTAAGGCGTCAGCGGCACTCGCGTAGCTAGGGGGGTGCGGTGGGGCGGTCCGCCCCAGGCGGCACTATTCTGAAGGCGGCGGCCGTCTGAAGTGCGAGCAGCGTGTCACGTGACTTCCTGCTGATGATGCATAATGCGATGAGGAAGTTTTATTAGCAATGAGCGTGCTTTACACCGAGGAATTCTTTTTAAAAATGTGTTCCTGTGACCGGACCCCCGAGCCAACCCCAAGGATCGCAGCGGCCTCGCAGCCCAGGGCACACCAGTGTGCAGCTTTGCTGCTGAACGCCTGAACCTGACATTAATGGTTTGCCCCGGGTGTCAGTGGGGCCACGAGGAGGCCTGGCCGTGCAGAATTGCCACTCGCTCGTAGAGTGAGGTAATTGTATCTCTTGATATCATCTAGTCATCTGTTAATGCTAATTATCAGCCATGTAACATGTGTTTTACAATATTTCACAGTAATCCATGTTATGCAAAGTTGAGCGTAGTTAATTTATTTAATCTTAATGCCTTTAGCTCTGACGCCTTCGGGTAAAGTCTGCGCTATATAAAAACGCATAAATAAATAAATACACATCTCCGCTGCTCAACGGGTGCAGATTTTCCGACACATTTTAACAGCTCATGAATTTTATAAACACGGCCCTTTGAAACCAAACCATGAAATTGCAATTTAACTTTGTCATCCAACAAAGACATTCATGAGGCTAAAGCTATTTAACACAGGCGCGCATTTCCGCTACAAGCACCGTCACTGTACTGTTACAGGGCGCTCCAGACTCTTCTGTGACGAAAAGAGAGAAGCATGTCCTTGACTCTGAAAAGAAAACAGTCCTCACAATAACTCGGCACTAGTCTGTAACTAGCACCAGGGCCGGCGCTAGGCATGGTCAGCATGTAGGGGGCCTCGCACCTTTAAAGACTTCTGTGTTTCGAGGCCCGGGGGCCCATGAGAGTTTAAAGGTTTTCTTTTATTACCCATTTCCCCTGCTGGCCCCTCTCGCAGGGCCTAATCGCTGCAACTGCATGATGATGGCAGCGATTTGATAGGTACTTAAACTGCCCTTATGTGTGAAGTGCGCCCTGCCCCTGTATGAATGAAAAGCAGGATATCCTGCAGGGCGCACAACAAAGGATAGAATGACGTCCTGTCACTTGAAAACTGCTCACCTACCATGAGGGAAAACTGGGAAAGGAAGCATAGAGGTGAGAACAAAGGGGGAGGGGCAGATAGGTGTGAGTATGACAGTGAGACAAGGGGTGTAGGCAGAGGAGCAGACACAGCATTAACAAGTGGTTGGAGCAAGGCTCTACATGTCTTAGACCCAGCAATAAATTAGATTGGACATTGAAACGGGCCCCATATCTTTTCCTATATTCATGTACTAACTTGACCTGCAAAGAAACTGGTCTAGTGTCTGCACAATGAGGTATGACACTTTTGCAGGATCGGACTGACCTATAGGGCAATCAAATCAGGCTGTGCCCAACGGTCTAATCTGTCAGGTCAGTACGTAGACTGTTTTTTTGGATGTTTACAGGCCCGCTTTATGGTCATTTAGTGTTGATTTTCATGATATTTAAAAACAAACATTGCTTCCAGCAAACTCAAATATATGCAGTCTTCCATACCTTACAAAATCGTATATAGCATCTCTTTACAAATTAAAAACTGATATCATTTGCAAATGCAGACATTTTTCTAGCTGCCTAATTCACGAATGGGGGCCACTTTTATTTCGATGCTGGGGCCTATTTCCTGTCTCAGTCTGACAATGTGTGTTAGGGTAATACATGGCAACAAATTAGTTTAATTCGTTTCACAGCATATTACTCTTGTATGGTGCACACTTTGTATTTAGTTGCATCCAGGTGTTTATAACAGGCTACAATTGAGAGCTTTGTATTTGAGGCAGAATGCAGTATAACTTTTTCACTGTGCCTACCTGGGGATCAAGAAGGTGTTCAGAATGCATGATCATTCAATACATGGCCTCTCTGCAGAGAACACAGAGCAACAATACAGTATTCAAATTGCAGGTGTGATTCTGTGCAAATGTGTGTGAAGGAGGCACTCATTGGTCAAAAAAGTGACAAGGTACAAGTAAAATAATTTGTTGTTGTTACTCATTTATCCGAAACAGCTAACAACCATTGACAAAATCAATACTCCAGGCTGTTTTTAGGTGTATGTCAGTTGTTGTGTTATATTTCTGTTTTTTATCACGGAAAGCCCAGAGAGGAAACCAAGTACTGGTCAGATTGAACTCTTTGTGGAATCACAGAAATTTAGAATGCCTGTTTAGGCTACACCCTTAATTACATAGACCACGCCCCTTTTAGAGACCCACTCATTTCTTTTCAGCCAGTTTAAAGGCCTGGGCTGGCAGCAAGGGAGACAGGGAAGAAGAGATGGATGTAATGGGCAGAATCCATGCAAACTGGCTGGTAGAGAGATTAAGAGCCGAGGTGTAGGGCATTACATTCAAAAGACAAGGGTTTAAGAGGGGTAGAATCCATGCAAAATGATAGGAGGCAGAGAAATTGGTGAACTTTGAAATGCAGATGTTCCTAATGAAACATTTAATAATTTGTTGTGTGCCAGGCATGCCTCACACTTCCTAGTGGTTATGGGGTTTCACCCTTATCAAGAATACTTTGAAAAATGCAGAAGATAGTATTTTTGGCCCATTTTCCATAAAAAGTAGTCCACAGGTCATGTGTGACCCATTTTTACCTGTCTTCACCACTTTGTTGTGCCTCATTCGCATGTAAGAACTGCACTCCTGTCTTTTCCCTTCTGTAATCCCCACTTTCCCATATGCTCCATTTTACCCTTTCAATCAAAACACTTTCCTGTCTGCAACATTCGCCCCATTAATCACCTCTCTTTATAGTGTAATGTTCTCTAGTGCTCAACATTATGATCTATGCTCCGTCCTCTTTAGAACACCATTAAAATACCATGTGTACTGTGCCTGTGTTGTCTCCTCTCTTCCTAGTGGACAAAACAGGTGCTAAATCAGGAGAAAATTATTTTTTACAACTATTTGGGCCATAATTGCAATGGTCAGCAGGTCACAAGTTTGAATTGGCTATTAATAAAACATATTTACACAGCGGCAAATTTATAAAAGAGTTAGTGTTCCATTTACTTTTCTTTGCAATTGAAGTATTTCCACCTCTTGAAATGTGTTCCTACTCAAGGGTAGACATTGACAGTCTAAAATAGGTAAATCCAATTAATGTATGTCTGCTTTATACCAAGGACTCTCAAAGTTTTCACAAAAAATATCTTTCTGTTCAAACTCGGAAACAGGAAATACTGCAACACAGGAGATACATGAGAGAATAGTGCCAACAAATCGTATTGATCCATTGTCCTAGCTCAATGTACAATTACGGTTACTACTTAGGGAATCCATCTTTATTTACACATGCAATAACGCTCTGTTACTGGACACTCAAAAAGTCAACATTGTGGTCAAACCCAGTGTGGTGGACCGGTCTGCAGACATTGCTGAGGTCATGGACGGGGCAGATAGGGGACAAGTGTCGTGCACAAGCTGTGATGTTATGAGTGAGAGGTCACAAACAGGGTAGGTAGAACTGATGTACGTTTTGGGTTTCCTTCTGCTTTTCCTTCAGCGGCGTAGCTAGGTGGGGACGGTCCGCCACAGGTGGCACTATTTTGGGGACGGGGCTGTCTAGACCTGGACCCTGTCATGTATGTGCCTGTAACTTGCATGATCGAGGTAACTATTAGTGGTGATACTACGTGTCTCTCGGACCTCTTTCAGGTGCTCGCCGTCCTTTTTCCCCAGCACCCCCCAGGGGGGCGGCAATCTGAAGGATAGCCCCGGGCGCCACAAGCTCTAGCTATGCCCCTGGTCAACGGTTTTATCTTAGATTAGGTTGCAAAGAAGCAAAAAGTTGCTCGCAAGTTCTCTATAGACCTCCTTCAAGACATTAAGGCATTATAACACTCATATTACACCTCACATTCAGAAGACTGTTTAAAAACCCTCATTAAAGCTAAATTGGAATTTAATAAAAAATCAACAGAGGATTCTTCACGTTATTTATTAAAATCTAGCGCAACATTTTATGGAAGTAAAAACAAGGACGATTTTAGACAATTACTTAAAGATTTGCCAAAATAAACTGAACATTGAGTCTGTCTTTGATGAACACTCAATCTTAAAATTTAAAGATGTTGATATCCTAAATGAATTCTCTCTCTTTTACAAACCTTTATATTCATCAGAAACCCAACCTACAGACCACTCTCTGTCACAATTCTTCTCTAACATCCAAAAGCCTCAACAAGTTTCTTTAGATTTATCCCCCTTAGAATTGGATCTTTCCCAACATGCACTTCTAAAAGCCCTTCAACACCTCAAAAAAGGATAAAGCCCCTGCCCCAGATGGCTTTACCGT
Organism: Lissotriton vulgaris; assembly: GCF_964263255.1. NCBI lineage: Eukaryota > Metazoa > Chordata > Amphibia > Caudata > Salamandridae > Lissotriton > Lissotriton vulgaris. Next base: position 493,595,203 of record NC_141696.1, read on the forward strand.
CGAATTCTATACTCATTTCTCTAAACTTTTAGTACCCAAATTGCATTCACTTATAAAAAAAATGTGTGTTTCCAAAAATTATTCTGGATCTTTTTCTGAAGCCCATATTTGTCTTATTCCCAAAGAAGGTAAGGACCCTACATATTGTAAAAACTACAGACCTATTTCACTGGTCAACATTGATTATAATAGGGGGGGCGTGGCCAGCAACATGACGGAGTAGGACGTGCTTCTGCTCGGCTCCCGGTGTCCTGCACAAATCCGACGTTCTAACATTGCCAAAGACTTCCAAAAACCTGAAAATCGGCGACCGGAACAGGTCCGACACCTTCGCAGCTCAGGTCTTCTGAAAATCCTGTCGGCTGAGGGCGGTGATCGGCGCCGGAAAATTTGGCTGGCGCGAACTTCCTTCTTCAAGATGGTGGCCGGGTCTGCTCCTTCGGCCCGAGCGTGACTCTACCCGGGCCTCAGAGCTTACGGCCTTGGATGTTCCCTTGCCCCCGGGACCTGAGTGAGAGCCCAGCCAGCGGTGAGGTGGCACCCGCGCCTCCCCTCCCCTCCTCCCCCTCCTGGTAGCTGCTGTCAGAGGGGCCGGGACTGCGGCTCGGGAGAGGCAGAGAGACAGAAATACCCAGGGGCTCCGACTGTGAACGCCCCCCGGGACCAGTGTCTAGACCACCTGCACTGTTGCTACCAACCCTGGTGGGGCATACGGCTGGTTGAAAGGGGCCCCGCCTGTACCGAGGGCCACCCATCGCGAAGGGCCTGAAAACAGACTGCCGCCGGACATTGCAACGCCTACACTGGTCGGTGAGTGAACAGGTGCCCCCCCCACTCCTCCGCCATCCCAGACGAGAAGCAGGTTGCGGCCCCCATTTGAGTCAATCGGGTCCTATATCCTGGGCCGCTGCTGGCTCCTCACGAACGTCTGGGGGGAGATGCGCAGAAGAGGAGGAGGCCTCTACCCCATAGGGAGACCCTGGACTACAACATATACGGGTCTGGTTTGCGACAGTGCCTGTTGCCCCGAAGTCCCAACGCTGAATGACTGCACCCCTTGAGGAGAGGCCTGCACTGAGTAACGCAACTGAGAGCGCCTGGGGTGACCCGCTAGGCTAGCCAACCGCCTTAGGTGCCTGGAGATCGATCCTCCTGGGTTCTCACAAGCAGTATTCCTTGAGGGCCATCCAACGCTGCTAACCACGTGGGAGGAAACCCACTACCTGTGGCGGGTCTAAGAAGGTGGAACGGCCCCACGGTTGGTGCGACAGAGACACATGGATACTATCCTGGGCCCCCCCCTGCCCTCGCCGCCCGGACTGCGTTCCGCCTGCGGAGACCCACTGGTCTAGGGGCGAGTGGGGTGAGCCTCCCCCCCCCCCCTTTTTTCTATCCGGCCACCCTGGGCAGCTCCCGATCACGACAGAGAGACGACATGGGGAAAAGAGATCCGAGAACGAGACCGGCGAGACAGGAAACCATCGAGAGCTATGCCACGACAGGGGCACAGAAGGAGGCGACCCCGGTGCCACAAGGCACGCGCACTGACACGGCCATGCTTCTGGAGGCGATCCAGGCCTCTAGGACAGATATACAGGACTCTATAGCGGCGCTGGAGACTAAAATAGGTGAGGTGGGCTCTGAAGTCCTCTTGCTGCGCCAAGACTTCTGAAATTTGACAGAGAGGGTAACTGCAACGGAGACCAGACTTGGCGAGGCAGAAGATTCCCTTACCACTCTCCGAAAAGATATGGCGGAACTACAAGCGTCACACAGACAGCTGCTATGGAGGGTAGACGATGCCGAAAACAGGGCGAGGCACAACAACCTACGCTTTGTGGGCTTTAGAGAGGGCATCGAGAAGACTGATGTAGCGGCCTTCCTACGTACCTGGCTAACGTCGACGTTTACACAGGCCCAATTTTCGAACTGCTTTGTCATTGAAAGAGCACACAGGGCCCTGCTCATGAAACCACCGGAGGGGGCGCGACCGCGACCGATTATTGCACGCTTCCTTAATATTGCGGACAGGGACCTCAACCTGCGAGAGGCCAGAAAAAAAGGGGAACTTAGAATGGAAAACACAAATATCATGATTTTCCCGGACTATAGCCAGGATGTACATAAACAACGCTGCTCTTATGACTCAGTAAAGGCAAAACTGCGAGATCTGCACATATCCTACATGCTGCTCTTTCCAGCGAAATTGAAAGTACTATTCTAAGGCAGGTCCCACTTCTTCAATCAACCTGAAGAGGCCTGGCAGTGGTTAGAGGAGCGTCCCCTGCTCCGTGAGGCAGAGGAGGAAGGTTGCAGGATCCGATCCGAAATGGCGGCAGCCAACTTCAGGAGAAGCCCGCCCAAGGCGCAAAGGTCCCAAATTCCAAGAATGAAAAGATACTCGCACTCACCGCCCTGTCCGGAGCGCCCCGCGACAGACAGGGGGGAACGGAGCCGGAATGCGTCTGTAGAGGAGAATCCAATGCCGGGGTCCAGGTTCAGTTGCCTGGCACACCGTACTGGCGCAGAGGTGGAAAACATGGGAAGTGAACATATGTCTGACGTGGAAGAATCAACGGACCACTCGCTACACCCTCTAGTCGCAGCAATCCGAGAGATGGAACAAGGAGCGACTGGTGGAGCAGACGAACATGACATGGAAACGCAAGATTCCCATTCCTGAGGAAGTACGGAACTGATATCCGAAACAGCAGTACACCGATGCTGAGGGCACGCAAGTTACAATCACTACTCTTTGTGTGTTGACTTATACCATTGTTACTTGGTTGATTTGTTGACACCTTTAGTGGCCCACGCGGCAAGGGTAAACCCATCCTGCTGTTAGCTGGACTGTCGAGTCCTGAGGGACCCGGTGGAAGCCACAGCTGGAGCCCTAGAGACAACTTAGTTGGGGTTGTTAGTGGGAGGGCAACAGACCTTTACCACCTGAAAGTCCTGTGATTCATTTGTTGCACGCATGGAATGGCCGGGAGGAGAAGGTGGGGAGGGGGAGGGTGGGATGGGGATGTTCGAACAGTTTTACGGAAGGGAAGTTGGGAGGGAGGGGAGGGGAAACAGTTGGTTGACCACAGTCATGTACATGGATGCAACATACTACACTCCTACTCCAGGGACCGCCCATATTGTCTTGATGATACCCCAGAATGGCAAGTGCACTAGCAACACAACCTGCGGAACACGGAAAACTCAGTGTCCTGACATGGAACGTGAACGGACTTGGTAACAAGGTTAAAAGGGTCTAGTAAACGCCTACCTTAAAAGAATAGGACCAGATATATCTTTCCTACGGGAAACACACCGTAAGGGTTCTAACTGCTCCTTCATAGCCAGGGGACGCCATAAAGTTCTGGCACATGCGGGGTACACAACTGATTCCTGAGGGGTAGCAATCATTATAAAGAACACCTCCCCGTTCTGTACCACACGCACTTGGGTGGACCCACAGGGGACCTGTGTAGGGGTTCAGGGGACATGGCGTAGACGCACATACACACTGCTATCAGTCTACGCACCCACCAAACTACAGGCCAACACACTTAAGACATTGGCCAATATACTTCTTGACTCTGGTGACACCATTCAAATAGTAGGCGGAGACTTCAACGATGTGATGGATAGAGGGATGAACCGATCCGGGGTGCCACCCACGAGGGAGACCCAGACCCCCCTAGCCCAGATGGTTAACATTATAGGCCTCACTGACGTCTGGAGGTGGTTGCACCCGGGCCAATTGACCTACTCCTTTTACTCGGCCGCACATAAGGTATTCTCACGACTGGATTATATATTCATGTCCAGACAGGACTTGTCCGTAGATGCTGCTGCGGAGTACAAGGCGAGGGGAATTTCTGACCACTCGCCGCTGCTGGTGAGGGTGGGCCAGAGCCGAGGTGCTGCAGGGGCTACCTGGCGACCCGATGCTTGGGACCTTAAAAATGCAACTGTGCTGAGAGGTGTACGAGCAGATGTGCGGGTGTACATAGCCGAGAATGAGGGCTCGGTTGACTCAGGGGTAACCCTGTGGGAAGCCTTGAAACCTGTAATGAGAGACAGAATACAAAATAGACTGGGAGAGGAAAGGAAAAAACTCCAGGGAGAAGTGGCTGCAGTTGAACGGGCCATAATAGACTTAGAGAGAGAACATCTGAATACGAGAAGTCCCGAGACCCTACGGAAATTGGTGGATACACAGCGCCAATATAGGTAACTAGTGACTGATGAGGCAAAGACTCAAAACCTGACCACCCTCCACCGCCTGTACGACGTAGGGGATAAATCGGGCAAACTCCTGGCGTGGCTCAGTAGAAAGGAACGGGCAGCGAGATGGGTGGAACATGCTAGAGATGCGGAAGGGGTGCTCGTTAGCACAGATGCACACATTCCCTAGACTTTCGTTGCCTACTACGAACGCTTCTACACCGCCAGAGACTTAGGCTCATGCAAACTGCTCTTCTATATATGAGACAGACCGAGCTTCCCTCGTTAGATCCTGATGCCCTTAGGACGCTCGAGGCTGACATCACGGTAGAAGATATCTCTGTAGCCATTGCTAGACTAAGATCTGGAAAGACACCGGGACCAAATGATTTCCCGGCAGAATTTTTCAAGTGCTCAACGGACATCTTGGCTCCCCACTTGAGGAACCTCTTCTTAGGAGCATATCAGGTAGGGAGGCTCCCCACTGACCTCTCCATGACGACAATCATCCCAATCTATAAAGAGGGCACGGGAGGACTGCGCATCCTACAGACCCATATCCCTCCTAAATACTGAGGTGAAACTCCTCGCGACTGTCTTGGCACTACGATTGAGGTCGTTGATCCCGGACCTGATACACTTAGATCAGACCGGCTTCCTACCAGACAGGGCCACTAAGCTAAACCATAGACGCACCCACAACTGGCTGCAGGAGGTGAGAGATAGAGAGCCACCGCACTGGTTTCTCTCCCTCGACGCAGAGAAAGCCTTTGATGCGGTCCACTGGCCGTTCCTGGAGGGAGTCCTACAAAAATTTGGTTTTGGCCCTAAATTTCAGACTTGGGTTCGGCTCCTCTACACCACGCCGCGAGCTAAAGTGAGGGTTAATGGGAGTCTGTCACGTGAATTCCAGATCCAGAGAGGGACACGACAGGGCTGCCCTCTGTCGCCCCTCCTATTCACACTCACCATCGAGATCCTAGCAGCCAGGGTCCGGCAAAACCCAGAGATCACCGGATTCAAAAGAACCGATACGGAAATGGCCCAGGAGAAGCTGTCCCTCTATGCGGATGATGTCCTCCTGTACATCACCAACCCGGAAACCACTGTCCCAGAGCTCTTCCTGGAACTGGAATGCTACGGTAATCACTCTGGTTACAAAATAAACTGGCATAAATCGATCCTATACGACCCTAGGGGCTGTAACTGCTGGACGACGTTGCCAGAACAATTGATCACGACAGCTGAGGGCTTTCAATATCTAGGGATTTACATCACCCTTGACAGGAAACTCTTGCTTCAGAAAAATATAGAGAGGGTCACGCTGAACTCCACAGCTGACATGGAGCGCTGGAGACGGCTGCCACTTACACTCTTAGGCCGAGCGGCCATGTACAAAATGATTATTCTCCCCAAATATTTGTACCCCGTACAGAATGAATACTATTTCCTCCCAGAGACGCTGCTGCATAAAATCCACTCGGATCTTCGGGTCTTTCTCTGGCTAGGTAAACAACCTAGAATAGCATTGACCACTCTCCAAAGGCATCAATATAGCGGAGCAATCTCCCTCCCGACCCTAGAAGCCTACTACTGGGCATAACACATGACCCCTATTAATGAATGGCTACATACACAGGCAGACCACCCCACATATGCCCTAGAACGACATCAACTGTCCTCGCACAATTTACTGCATTACTTATACGGAGGCTCCGCACGAAAGCCACTGCTTCCAGCGACTCTCATTACATTACGTGCATGGAACAAGGCCACGAAACGTACAGGCTGGGATAAGACACCCACCCGGCAGACGCCACTATGGCATTGCACGTGGCTAGCTGAACTTCATAAACTTAAGGGATTTAAACGGTGGGACGACATCGGAATTTCCACTATTGGAGATGTGATTGCAAAGGGGGAATTGAAATCCTTTCAGGCTCTAAAGGCAGAGTTCGGGCTCCAACACTCACAGCTCTTCAAATATACCCAGCTACGCCATGCCTGGAGAGCACAAAACATACACTTGTCAGGGCTTCCAGAATACGCACCATTGGAGGGTAGGCTTTTACAAGAACAGATTCAGGGGAAGGCGGTCTCACTCACCTTCAAAACCTTAACCAACAATATGCTAGGGGATCTGGCGAAACTTAGAAATACTTGGGAGGGTGAGGTGGGAGCACTTGATGACCTAGATTGGGACATGGTGTTAATGCATCCCAGAGAGATGGCGATTAAGTCTAGGCTCCGCCTCATTCAATACAACGTACTACACAGAACCTATTATGAAAGGGTGCGACTCCATAAAATGTGGAAAATAGAGGACACTAGATGCCTTCGATGCCACAGAGAAGGCGGAATTTTTATCACATACTATGGACATGTGGGGTGATTCAAACCTACTGAAATCGCATCTTTATGGAACTGAGGGAGATATTAGAGGTTCCACTTGCACAGGAGCCCAAGCTGGCGTTACTGGGGATGACTAACAACGTGGACCTGCCGCGCCCTCTCCTAATTTTCCTGGTTCTAGCCTTAGTGGTGGCCAAAAGAGACATAGCGAGACAATGAGGGTCACCGACTCCCCCGGAATTAGAGGAGTGGAGAAGAGGGCTGGACCTCTACATGGCTGCCGAGAGAGTGACCTATAAATCTAGAGGGTGCCCTAGGAAGTTTCGAAAGGTTTGGTCCAGGTGGAGACACTATCATGGTCTTGATGGGGGGTTGGGAGAGAGCTGAGCTCCTTACTAGTCTACAAGTCCACACGGGCAACGGAGGGAGGGCCCGGGAAGGGGCGCTGAGAGATACCTGTTCATCGGATAGATTTACGTTGCACCTGTATGATATGAAACGTAACAGCAAAGTACGATTGTGGGGGGGCGGGAGTGGGTGTAGGGGGATAAATGTTGCTAATTACATGACTGTACTGTTGAGTTATGACCAAAATGCAAATAAAAATATTTTTAAAAAAAACAAAAACATTGATTATAACATTTTTTCTACAGCTTTGGCCATACGTCTTGACTCCTACCTACCAAGTTTACTAGGAAAAGAACAATCTGGCTTTGTCAAAGGATGAGTCATTACAGATAACACACCGCTCTTCTTTGATATACTTTCCAAATCTTCACATCTTGACCATCCTTTAGCCGCAATCGCACTGGATGCTGAAAAGGCTTTTGATAGAGTTGAGTGGAAATACTTATTCTATGCCCTTGAATGGTTTGGTTTTGGCCCCAACTTTATAAATGTACTATCTCTCCTCTATTCCAACCCTTAAGCAGCAGTCTGTGTCAATGGCTTACTTTCAACATTTTTTAACGTAGTCAGGGGGGTGCGCCAAGGTTGTCCTCTTTCTCCTTTCCTTTTTAACTCAGCCCTAGAGCCATTTTTATCCAAACTACGTCAAAATCCAAACATTTCTAGATTTCAAACACCAAATGTTCCCATTAAACTTGCAACTTGCACTGATGATATTCTGCTTTTTATGTCCAATCCAGAAGAATCAATCCCGGCCTTTTTAGCGGAGGTGAAATCCTATTCACGTATCTCCGGATACAAATTAAATAATGATAAGTAAAAAATATTACCGCTAACAAAACATACCTTTAGTTCACACTTTCAAGCCTCTCAATTTAAATGGAGTCCAAACCAGATGATGCTATCACCTATCGTTTTATATACTATTTCGAACATACCTGTTCCCTTTACTTCCAAATTAATTAAAAAACGTTGATTCCATTTTATCCTCGTTCTTATGGAATAATAAGAAACCTCGAATGTCTTTATTAACCCCTTTGATGCTGATGACGAGCTGAGCTTGTCATCAGCTACGGGGGGCGTGTGCGGATGACGAGCTGAGCTCGTCATCTGACGCGGCTTTTAGAAAAAAGCCGCGTAGGGGAAAAATAACCGCCGCAGCGATGCGGTTAAAACTAATTCGTCCTAAATGAGAAGGTGAAGCTAATTTTCCGGATTTCCAGGATTATCACAAAGCTTTTTTATTACGGCAAGCTTCTTTGTGACTGCTCGACTCTGCAGAAGACTGTCTTATCTGGACTTCTGTTGTGTGCCTGTATATTTTTCCTTACTCATTTCATGAGTATTTATCTTTTTCACGAAAGCCACAATCCAACTCCACTCCTATTTTGAAATGTACGTCCAAATTGCTCGATTTATCCTCTCATTCTAGTCTTGATCCTAAAGATTCCCTTTTAAATTCAACAATTTGGCATAATAATGATATATTGATCAGTAATAGACCCTTTTATTGGAGGACTTGGAGAGAGAAGGGTTTGGTATGGATTCATCAATTATTTTCAGACTCAGAATTTTTGCCTTTTGGTACACTCGCACAGACATTCAATTTACCGGCTTCCTTTGTCCATAAATACAATATGCTTAAAAAAGCTGTATTGGAAGCCTATTCGCACCTCCCTGGCAGATCAACCACCTCACATAACTCAGTATCCTCTTCACAACTCCATGCCCTGTTAATGACTGCACCCAGAGCTTCTGCTATTTATAATCACTTACAAAGCATTGACAACGATAGGCAGAAAATTAAAACTGAAGAGGCTTGGGAAAGAGACTTTAAGGCATGCTTGTCACTTTCACTTTGGGAAGGCATCTGGTCCAAATTACGTAAAGCTTCTAGAGCGGCAAACATCACACAAACATAATTTTTTTGTTTATAATAGACTTTTATTCACACCAGCCACTTTGTGTAGTCGTATTTTAGCCACCCCGGACACCTGTCGGACTTGTTTTTTTCCCAATGCCGACCTATTTCATATACTATTCATATGCCCACAGGTACAAACTTTTTGGAAGCAAGTTTGGGCACAAATTAACTTGATTTATGACTCTACATTTCCTTTATCTTTTATTCATATCTTCTTAGGTAGCCTCTCCTCTATTTGGGACGGGGTTTCCTTTAACATCAAGATTATTGACTTATTTTTAGCAATTGCTTTTCAACAAATTACTGTTAATTGGAAGGACTTCTCAAAAATTTCATACAGAGCTTGGTGGCATAATGTGTCCCATAACTATAGGCTGAATACTGCTGTTGTGTACCAACTCAAATGGCTACAAAACGTGCTGATTTGTGGTCGCCTGTCACATTGTTTATTGATAATAGTGCAAAAGATACTCTCCACCAGATACATCTCAAAAGGAGGTGCCCAAACCACCCTGACTCCCCTAGTAGTTCGATAAGTTTTCTTTTTTTTATTCCTTGAATGTATATGTTTCATTTAATGTGCATCTCATATGTATCACTTATGTACTATTTGTCCAATCCATTAAACTTTCTAAGCAACACAATTGGAATGTGATGTTATCAGACTCATATTGTTTATTTTGTATGGTCACCTTGTTTTCTTTTCAATAAAACTATTTGAACTTAAAAAAACTGTTGCACCTTGAGGTTAATAGAGTGGACCGAGCTATCTAAATTCTCCAATGATTCTTTTAAGTCAGCTGGCCAAGTAGCTCAGCCCATTTAAGTGCTATCTTTGAATTACCATTCTCCCAAGTTTGGGAAAGTAATTGGTATGCCTTACTGATAGTCAGTTTTACTTCTGAGTGTATATATACTGCAGTATAACTGATCCCATAGGTTGTTTTATACCTTTAAATCCCAGTAAGTAATCTCTTATCTGCAAGTATTTATAAAACATGTTTTTAGGAAGAACAAATGAAGTCTGCAAATCTGAAAACGTACAAAACCCGGCGGCATTATACAGATGGCTAAGCTGTCTAAAACCAAATCTATCCAAGGATTTTGCTAACACATCATGAAAGATATCAGGGAGCATAGGATTACCCCATAATGGCATGTTAAGATGTATCAGAGGCAGAGAGTGGTTAACTGTAATTTCACACCATATATAGGCTATATCTTTAAGAGTCTTAAATCAAACTCTCTTAAAGTAGTTTGGGTGATTTATTCTGTATATGAACATAATACTATCATTACTGATAGAAAGCTTTTGGCAACTTTGTTGTCTTCTATTGTCAAGCAGATATTGCAAATGTCCTACAAAAGAAGCCCAAAAATATCATTTAAAGTCAGGTCATTTAAGCCCGCTCTGGCAGTAAGGCAGTTTTAAATACTGGGGGCTGTTAAATACTTTATAGCGTGTCTCGGCTGTTTATAGCTCCAAATAAAGCTACTAATGGCCCCCTCGAGTTTTTTAAAGAAGTAGTTTGGGACTCTCAAATGTATTGCCCTGAATAAGTAAAGAAATTTAGGAAAAACAATCATTTTTATAATATTAAAGCGTCCTATAATACTAATTGTCAATTTATGCCAGACCCTCATTTTAGAAATCGTTAATTTAAGTAGAGTATCATAATTCTATTTTTTGACCTGCCGTATGTCTGAAGTAATCTGAACACCTAAATAAGTAGCTGACACACAGGCCCCAGTTATAGCCCTTCCGGGTTGAAAGTTAAGGACAGTCTTAGTTTTACTGACATTAAGCTTATACCCTGCGAAATGACCACATATACTTGCTTCAGTTTGGATTGCTTCTATTGCTTTTGCTGGGTCTATAGAGAATACAGTAATATCATCGGCATAAGCCGTAATTTTCAGTTCTTCAGACCCTAGCATAACTGGCAAAATAGATGGATTAGAGAGCAAAGATTTAACGTATGGTTCTATATATAAAGCAAAAATTAAGGGTGTTAGGGGGCACCCTTGCCGAGGGCCCCTCAGGATCTTAAATGGTGTGGACTAGTAGGTTAGCTAGATTAATTTGGCATTCGGACACCTATATAAGGCTCTTACCCAGTCATAAAAATGACCATTCATATTATATGCAGTGAGTGTAGCCCATAGGCAGTCCCAAGTTATACGGTTGAATGTCTTTTCTGCATCGAGCATAATCATTCCTATGTCCAAATTAGTTTTAGAGGCAGCATCAAAGGCAACAATAGCAGTGTTCACATGTACGGTCGTATCTCTTCCGGGTATAAAACCATGCTGTTGGGCTGAAGCATGGGCTAAAGCAAGCTGTACCATAAAAGGTGCAAGGCACATTGCCAGTATTTTTGCAAAGATTTTTGCATCACTATTTATTAAAGATATCGGGCGGTATGATCCACACTCTTCACTCAGCTTGATTTTCTTTTAGAAAAAACATATCCCAAGTCTTAGGTGTCGATTTTTTTACAGCGATATGGTTCATAACTTTAAACATTACAGGAATTAGGCCGGAATTAATAGTCTTATAAAATTCAACTGGTAAGGTATCTTCACCGGCTGCTTTCCCAGAGGGACACGCCGGTAATTGGTTTACCTGGATGGCGCCCGATTGTTGTGAACTAAGGGATCGAAGTTACATCGTACATAGTTTGCCATTGAGGGAGATTGCGACTGTGGAGCGGGAATGCTGCAAGGGCTCCCCTCCTCCCCTTTCCTATTGGGAACATTTTGAACTAAACAGAGCAAGTGCTCATAAGATTTTTTCACTACTGTGAGCCCCCTATGCAGGATGCCATTGGATTGGCTCCAGGAGTTCTTTATCACCCTGTCCTGAGGAGGCCAGATTGATTGGAAGGCCGAAACGCGACCTCGTCTTACAGAGGAGTTTTTATGTTGAAATATTTCGGAATTTATAAACCATTTGACACATTCGTTTTAGGTTCTGTGTAATTATCTTTGGAACCGCTTGTGTCTGACTACCTCTATGTGTTCCTTCTAGACTGTATAGGAGGACACTAAGCAGTATCTTTGCATGGGTGAAGATGACATTTTCTGTGATTCGTTTTTTGGACAAATTGATGTGTTTGTTTTGTGTTTATATATATTTTTTTGTATTTATTTGTGTACATATATATGTATAAAGGTGTATAGTGTTCGAATACGAAATATATATATATATATATATATATATATATTACCTACTGGCGATAGCCAGTAGGTATATATAGTTAGGATTTTTTCTCTATGGAACTTTTGAAAATTCTATGTCTAATAACTTTGGCGTTTGTGGACGGAATCGGCTGAAATTTTCAGGAAAATGGCACATTTTGTTTCTGAGCAGCCCCTGAAAATTTGGGGGGGGGTCGTCAAGGGGGGGCCGAGAAAAAAGGGGGGTCCCAAAACGCGTTTTTCCCATGTTAATTTCCATAGGGCGGTTGGCCTCACTTTTAGCCCGAACGGCTGAATGGATTTCCACCAAACTTGGCAAAATTGTAGGGACTGTTAGCCCGATGTGCCTTTGCTGGGTCTCAATATATGTGCTCCAGTGGTTTTTGAGAAATTAACGTTTAAAACAAGATATATATCTGTAACAGCGCTCCGGGCAGCGCTCCGGTTTGCGTACTTTACGCGTACTTTTCGCGTAACGGAACTTTGCGATGCGAAGCTGATTGGCTCTCCGGTGTCTGTCAACATTCTAAACAGTCCGGAGCGGCCGCCATCTTGTCTCTCGGTAGGATCGAGAGACAAGAGGAGGCCAAAACAAAGGGGGAAATGAAGGAAAGGGGGCAAGGTAGACCCCTTCTGACCCCCTAGGATTGATGAGGGGGATATTATAGAGCCACGCGGGGCCCAAAAAAAAAAAAAAAAAAAATCAGATTTTTTCGCCGTAGAGGCGCGCCCCGGTACGCGAACCGGGCAGCTAACCGGGCAGCTAACCGGGAAGCTAACCGGCAGTGTAACGGGAGTCTGAGGAGTAGCTGATTGGCTGTCAACATTGTAAACAGTCCGGAGCGGCCGCCATCTTGTCTCTATATAGTTAGGATTTTTTCTCTATGGAACTTTTGAAAATTCTATGTCTAATAACTTTGGCGTTTGTGGACGGAATTGGCTGAAATTTTCTGGAAAATGGCACATTTTGTTTCTGAGCAGCCCCTGAAAATTTGGGGGGGGGTCGTCAAGGGGGGACCGAGAAAAAAGGGGGGTCCCAAAACGCATTTTTAACATTGAGTTTTCCATAGGGCGGTTGGCCTCACTTTTAGCTCGAACGGCTGAATGGATTTGCACGAAACTTGGCAAAATTGTAGGGACTGTTAGCCCGATGTGCCTTTGCTAGGTCTCAATATATGTGCTTCAGTGGATTTTGAGAAATTAACGTTTCAAATAAGATATATATCTGTAACAGCGCTCCGGGCAGCGCTCCGGTTCGCGTACTTTTCGCGTAACGGAACTTTGCGATACGAAGCTGATTGGCTCTCCGATGTCTGTAAACATTCTAAACAGTCCGGAGCGGCCGCCATCTTGTCTCTCGGTAGGATCGAGAGACAAGAGGATGCCAAAACAAAGGGGGAAATGAAGGAAAGGGGGCAAGGTAGACCCCTTCTGACCCCCTAGGATTGATGAGGGGGATATTATAGAGCCACGCGGGGCCCCAAAAAAAAAAAAAAATCCGATTTTTTCGCCGTAGAGGCGCGCCCCGGTACGCAAACCGGGCAGCTAACCGGGCAGCTAACCGGCCAGCTAACCGGGAAGCTAACCGGCAGTGTAACGGGAGTCTGAGGAGTAGCTGATTGGCTGTCAACATTGTAAACATTCCGGAGCGGCCGCCATCTTGTCTCTCGGTAGGATCGAGAGACAAGAGGAGGCCAAAACAAAGGGGGAAATGAAGGAAAGAGGGCAAGGTAGACCCCTTCTGACCGCCTAGGATTGATGAGGGGGATATTATAAAGCCACGCCGGGCCAAAAAAAAAAAAAAAAAAAATCGGATTTTTTCGCCGTAGAGACGCGTCTTGGTACGCGAACCGGGCAGCTAACCGGGCAGCTAACCGGGAAGCTAACCGGCAGTGTAACGGGAGTCTGAGGAGAAGCTGATTGGCTGTTATCATTGTAAACAGTCTGGAGCGGCCGCCATCTTGTCTCTCTGTGGGATCGAGAGACAAGAGGTGGAAAAAAAAAAAGGTGTAAATGAATGAAAGGGGTAAGGCAGACCCCTCCTGAACCCCTAGGATTGATGAGGGGGCTATTAAAGTTCCCTGCGGGGCAAAAGAAAAAAAAATTGCGATTTTTCGTGGTAAAGGTGCTTCCTGGTACGTTAACTGGGCAGCCTACCGGCAGCGTAACGGGAGTCCGACATATTGTGTTTTTTGAATGTTTGTGATATGTGCACGTGTGGATTTTGTCTAATTAAGGTTAAAAAAATATATATATATCTTTAAGCGTGTTCTGGCGCGCTTACGTTTTGGGTTTGGTTTGCGCTGCAGAGACGATACGTCACTGTTATGCGATGCATCATGAGGCGTCTCACGGGCTACGTGATACGTCACTTAATAAAGAATATATTTTACAGCTATAGATATTAGCTTTTAAAAAACCAATGAAATTCACAGAAAAAACCATAGGTTATAGACCATATATAGTTAGGAATTTGCATTTACAAAACCTTGAAAATTCACTGAAAAAACCATAGGTTATAGACCATATATAGTTAGGGATTAGCATTTAAAAAACCTTATTTTATTTGCACAAAACCATTGAAATTCCATATATAGTTAGTTGCACTAACTATATATCGCGGACCCGCAATCCACTGCTAATGATGTCACATATTACATCATTCATGACATGGTCAGTGACATCACTGATAACATCACTGATGACATCTCAAATGACATCACTGATGACATCACTGATGACATCTCAAATGACATCACTGATGACATCACTGACATCTCATTTGACATTACTGATTACATCACTGATGATATCATTTATGTGATAATACATCTTCAGACTCTAATATAACCTTAGATACACTCAGTGTAAACAGGCACTCACAGACTGTCACACATCCATGGAGTTACTCACACACCTAGTCAGTCATGCAAAGAATCAATCACATCTCCATTTCCTCAACTATACAGTTATACACACCTTACTTATTCAAATATATACTAACACATATTTACTCTCTTATACAATCCTTGATACAAGTTCACAATGATTCATACAGCCACTCTCACATTCACTGGCTCTTATGTTCAGTTATTTATATATGTCAACTCTCACATGGAGTGTGTTTTACATATGTACTTACTTTGACATGTAGCACTGAGATATCCATTCACTCACCAATATACTCATGCACACAGTCAACTGTCCATACAGCTGTTTCTACATGCACTTTTGAACCCATACACCTAGGGAATCAACTGCTCACACATCTATGCACAGATTTATACACCTTCCAGCCACCCACACACATACTCAGTCTCCCATACAAATACTTGGGCAACCATTCAATAATTCATATAGTTTCTGATATAGCTACTGATTTAAACATGCAGCAGTTTACAGAACAACATAAATAAGAATTGCCAAATTAAGACACTTTAATCACTAACCCATGCACTCAGTGAGACACATTTAATCATTCTCTCATACAGTCAGTCATGCACCTACTAAATCCTTCATCCAGACACTTATACATCCACTCATTCTTCAATATGTAAGACATATTTTAACTTTACAGAAACATACAGTCACTGGGTGTTGTCATCAGTGATGTCATCAGTGATGTCATTTGAGATGTCATCAGTGATGTTATCAGTGATGTCACTGACCATGTCATGAATGATGTAATATGTGACATCATTAGCAGTGGATTGCGGGTCCGCGATATATAGTTAGTGCAACTAACTATATATGGAATTTCAATGGTTTTGTGCAAATAAAATAAGGTTTTTTAAATGCTAATCCCTAACTATATATGGTCTATAACCTATGGTTTTTTCAGTGATATATATATATATATATATATAAATACATATATATATATATATTCACTGAAAAAACCATAGGTTATAGACCATATATAGTTAGGAATTAGCATTTACAAAACCTTAATTTACTCGCACAAAACCATTGAAATTCGCATATATAGTTAGTTGCGCTAACTATATATCGCGCACCCGCAATCCACTGCTGATGATGTCACATATTACATCATTCATGACATGGTCAGTGACATCACTGATGACATCACTGATGACATCTCAAATGACATCACTGATGACATCACTGATGACATCTCAAATGACATCGCTGATGACATCACTGATGACATCTCAAATGACATCAATGATGACATCACTGATGACATCTCATTTGACATTACTGATCACATCACTGATGACATCATTCATGTGATAATACGATGAACCTCTTCAGACTCTAATATAACCTTAGATACACTCAGTGTAAACAGACACTCACAGACTGTCACTCATCCATGGAGTTACTCACACACCTAGTCAGTCATGCAAAGAATCAATCACACCTCCATTTCCTCAACTATACAGTTATACACACCTTACTTATTCAAACATATACTAACACATATTTACTCTCGTATACAATCCCTGATACAAGTTCACAATGATCCATACAGCCACTCACACATTCACTGGCTCTTATGCACGGTTATATATGTCAACTCTCACATGCACTGTGTTTTACATATGTACTTACTTTGACATGTTGCACTGAGATATCCATTCACTCACCAATACACTCATGCACACAGTCAACCGCCCATGCAGCTGTTTCCACATGCACTTTTGAACCCATACATCTAGTGAATCAACTGCTCACACATCTATGCACAGAGTCATACACCTCCCAGCCACTCATACACATACTCAGTCTCCCATACAAATACTTGGGCAACCAATGAATATCCCATATAGTTACTCATATAGTTACTGATTAACACATTCAGCAGTTTACAGAACAACAGACATAATGATGCACAAATTAAGACAGTTTAGTCACTAACCCATGCACTCAGTGAGACACATCTAATCACTCACTCATACAGTCAGTCATGCACCTACAAAATCCTTCATCCAGACACTTATACATCCACTCATTCTTCAATATGTAAGACATATTTTAACTTTACAGAAACATACAGTCACTGGATGTTGTGATCAGTGATGTCATCAGTGATGTCAGTGACCATGTCATGAATGATGTAATATGTTACATCATCAGCAGTGGATTGCGGGTGCGCGATATATAGTTAGCGCAACTAACTATATATGCGAATTTCAATGGTTTTGTGCGAGTAAATTAAGGTTTTGTAAATGCTAATTCCTAACTATATATGGTCTATAACTTATGGTTTTTTCAGTGAATTTCAATGGTTTTTTAATAGCAAATATGAAAAGCTGTAAAATGTCAAGTACGTGGTAGGTAAAAACATTTTCGTATTTATGCACGCTGATGTGCTTTGAACGCTGCCCCCCCCTCCTCTTTTCTTTTAAAAATTGGAAGAAACAAAAAGTATTCCCTTCCATAAATAACCCAAGACTTTTATTTCGTTATGGCAAGGGAACGAAATACAGAATAAACTATAGTTGGTCACCATGGGGTTTAAAGAAGGGATGGTTCTTCACCAGATTAGATATTTTCCCAGACCCTCATTCTCCAATGTGATGAACTAGGCTAAAATTCTTCTGGTGCCTGCACCCTGTCACAGAATATCACCCTAAAACATGGAATCTCCCAAACACCAGATTGAGTTGAACCCCACAGTAAGCCTTATTTCTTCAGGGCCTCAGAATTTCTTTTGCTTTGCTCATGGAAATTGTGGGATATAGGACAGATAAGGTGTCACCATTAAGAAAGGGTAGTATTTAAATTTGCATATCAATTATGTTAAACATTTTAGACATATGATATGCTAGCTTGAACTTATGCTTTACATTTGAAGCCGAATTCAACAGCTTAAGTAAGTAGGTTTTCGTAGTTGTAACTTTAAAGGGTGATCTAGCAAGCTGTAAAGATTTTCTAAAACAGTGGAGCGTATTTAGTTTTTTAATGTACATGTTTATGAAACGATTACACAAATGAAACATTTGTGAGTTTTAAATTTCCGGAGAAGTATAATTCACCAATAGCTTTCTCTGTAGATGTTTTTCCATTAACAATCCCAGTTCCATCACCCGCCCAGGATATCACTACTGTTAGTTGTCATTGTTGCTTCTGTTTTAATAAAAAATGTTTTAAGGTGTTTACTGTTTTTGTTGCGATGTATATATTTATAAGTTATTAAAGTGTTATAATCCTACTAATTTTTTATCGATTATTGCTCTTTGAGATATTCCCTGTCTACAAACAGCGAAGAATAGGAATATTCTGTCTCCCTTTGCAGATAGTGAAGGATAGGTAATGCGGACTTTTGTCCCCCGTTGTAATCCATCATGCCTGTTTTTCTCCCCACTGATTGATTGATTGGCTGGACATTTATTGTTCAAGGAATAGTTCTTTCGAGGTATTCTCTGTTTGCAAATAACGTGGAATAGAAATATTCTGTCTAGTTTTTGCAAGTAGTGAAGGGTGGGTAATGCGGACCTTTGTCCCCCGTTGTAATCTGTCATGCCCATCTACTCCCCACTGATTGATAAACTAGTTCCACCCGGACCATTTATTAGAGGTACATCATCTGGCTCAACCGGAGGGTACCCCTAATAAAGAAGACATATGTAAAATACGAAGTAATCACTGTATCCTGTTAAACAGAAACTTTAGCATGAAACACACTTGAAAAGGAAGGGAAAGAAATCGAACAAAATCAGTAGGCCACTGATGAGTTTTTGACTTCGCTAGAAATATGAAACATGAAAGTGGTGAAAGAAGCCAAGCTTGACGTTACGGCAGCCACGAGGTAGCTAGGCTCCGCCACCCCCCCACTGCTCCAAGCATGTCTGTCCCACCGCCCGCCACGCCCAATAACGGTAACATGAAATAGATACAAATCAGCAGATACCTACCCCCATTCCGGAAACTCCCGAAGTGCAACAGGTTCGCGGCTACGCCCATCCGGAAGACGAGGCCTTCGGCACGTGTAGGGCGGGTCCTGCTGGCAGCCGTCGGCCGGGGAGGTCGTCGCGTAAGGTGGGCCAGAAGAGGAGCCGAGGACGACGGGATCCCTTGTCCTCTTCTTTCTTCAATAATGGCTGCGACAACGGGGGGGATGTCTTGCACATGCCACCGACCCCCCCCTCCCCTCGTATCTCCTGGTCTGGCCCCGGCTTGGTATGAGCTCCCCGTTCGGTCCTGAAACGGCGCCCTGCAGGCCACGGGGGGGGATGTCTTGCCTCTGCCTCCGACCCCCCCCTTCTTATCGCCTGGTCCGGACATCACGGATATCAACGCCAGGTGTCAGCATGGGGTGCGCTGGGAGGGAGAGGCGGCGCGAACGAGCCTCTCCCACCCACCAGGTGGGGGCCCCTCAGCTGCACCCCCAACGCTCCACTCACCCAACAAAAGGTCTCGTCCACTATTGCGATGCAATGATGCTCCGCTCACCCAGCGGGGGTCTCGTCCACTGTTGCGGTGCAACGACGCTTCAAAGTTCAGCTAGAAAATGAGTCCTGCGTCCAGAAACGTTCTCCTCAACTTTGAAGATTCTATAAGAGCCACGGGGGCCCCCGACCCCCGCAGACACCCCGGTGGGGAATGACTGCCATGATCACCCACGGAACGACCACGGCCTCAGTCTTGAAATGACCAAAATCCTGCAAGACTACCAACTTGATCAGTTCCGGTGGGACACCAGTATGACCCGGTAGGAGAGATTGTTGCCTCCCACCCCACTTTGACTGATGGTTCATGTCGCCAGTCCCCTCTGCTACCCTTCAACGAAAACTTTTGGACTGCCGAAAGAGGTCCTGGTCCAACCACGAGTTGGTGGAGACATTTTGACTATACTTGGACCTTCCTGACCTCACCCAAAATGGCACCGGTACAAATGAAACTCTCAACTCCTTGTTGTGCCCCGATTGCTCAGCCTTGATATCATGAGATATGTATGCAGTTTTTAGCACATGAATTGATATGGGATAAGACTGATTATATGTTCGGACAATGAATTGATCCGGGATGGATATTGATTATACGTTCGAACAATGAATTGACATGGGACGGGTACTGATTACACGTTCGAACAATGAATTGATATTAAGTTCTAATGCATCATTGATTACTGTATTTATTGAAGGTTCGAATTGTCGACACTTTTGGTACTTGCTCACAATGAATTTTCGATATGATTTTGTTGCACTTGTCGCACTTTTTACTATGAAATCAACGACCACTGACTCTGTTATGTTTTCCACAAATAAATACCCCCCCCCCCCATTTACAGTTCCAGCCTGCTCCGTGGCCGGCCCACGGGGTTGTAGGCCCGTATTTGTGCACCAACATTTTTATTAAAGGTTTTTGAAAAAGCAAACGTAGTTGTAACGCGTAGATTGGTAAGTTTCGAATAAATGGCCACTGTTTCCGGAAAAAAAAAAAAGCAGGTGAAATGAAGCAGCTCGATTAGTTAAGGGTTAAAAAGTATAGTACGCAGAAACATTGCAAATATGAATGGTCCAGGTTTGTTGTATGTGTTTTTCATTTTTGTACAACATAAAGCAATCGATAAAGATCCTGGTATTTAGCCTCTACTTTATATGCTACCTGTATCAGGGAAGTTGTTTTAAATGCCCCTAAGCCACCCCGAAGGAATGTCCCCTAGCACGAACGAAAACGACCCCGTACCACTGTAGGTTATCTCTCTTCCTCAAAGGAGAGCACGAGCTCGCCCCCACTTTACACCGACTGCCCTTTGTTTTGACCCTCCCCTGCACACGATCCGTAATGCCACACTTGGGCGACCTATGCTATCCACAGGCCTCCGATAATTATCTGTCCCACATTACCGGTCCCCCCTTGGCTTAAACGCCGAGATGGTAGGGACTGCATCCCGTGGAGATAGGCCGAGTATGTAGTAAGTAAAAGCCTTTTCGGGTTTATGCGCGCTGATGTATTTTAAACGCTGCCCCCGCCCCTTCTTTTTCCCTCTTTTCTGCAGGTCACTTCGGAACGTCGACTAAAGTACAGAAAAATGGTGACTTAACGGCCGATGGGATGGGAAAAAGGGTTTGAATATGGTGCCTATACACGACGAGCAAACAATGACTATGTCTCTCTCTGAACCCAGCGCTTGGGAGGGCAGCCTGAAGCAGAAAATTGACGGGTTATTACAGGATGACAAAATATGACTTCGCTTGGCACCCCGAATAATACAACCAAGATGCAATAGACGAGATGTAGTACTGTACATATGAGTTTACATTTGCTGGGTTATACATACAAGCCTAGAGATCGGCATAATACTTAGTCGGGGTCAATCAAGAAAAGGTTCCGACACATTATAGAATCATGTTCTGACTTTCTCTCCGGTGACATCAACGTACAGTAAAAAGTGCTCTGATACCTTCGGGTCTTTTCAGTGCTATATGAAACTTTTGGAAAACTAAATACATGAGTGACCGATGAAACATTTTGAAAGCAATACAAAGTGGTTGAGGGAGGAATTCAGTTCAATACAAGCAATTAGTCAAGGGGGCGAGTAGAAAGTTCAGAAAGGGGGTTTTCATCACAGTGTCTTTTTAGCAGCGAGCCATCACTGGTAGGCTCTAGTAGTCCGTCTTCTTTCGTTGGCGCTGTTGAGCACCGGCGGTGGAGCTATAGGTGCAGCTCGGATCCATCCTTACGCGTTGCAGGGTGCGATCAGTCCTCTGCTGTTAGATCACAGTCCTGTCTCCTAACTAATCTTCTCAGGGGTGCCTCATGCTGGGCACCTGCGTGTCTTTCTTCTTCCGTGGCAAAACCCTACTCTATCTAAATGCTGTTCTTCTTTTCTGAGTCAAGATTCATACGGAAAAAGGTGGTGATGTTGGATAATCGAGGGAAGAGAGGGCGGAGTGGGATCAGATCTTTGAACACACCAAGGGACCAAGGGAGCAAAGGATAACGAGCAGGCAGGCCCATCAGTGCTCGATCTTATCGCCTGCCCAACCTTTGATCTGATCATCCCCTCCTGCCCTCGTGTCCTGTAGGAATGTCCGGCTGAGAGATCACAATCTCTTGTTACATTCAGGAGGGGGGGGGATGACATCCGAGCGACTGGTATGGGAAAAGGCCTGAAGCTGGGATTCCAAACATGCTTTTCCTACTTCGAAGTATCTTTATTGCAATAAGGAATGTTTGTGCATCATAAACATGTGTATAAAAGACGAAACCTCAGAGAAACTTGTTAGAGCACCTCCTGAAGACACTATGTGCGTGTCCGAAATGACAGGCTCTCCTCATGAGAAATAAAACTCTGTTCTTGTGTTCCTGCTTCCAGCGCCCGTCTCTTTATTTGGTAACATTTCAAGATGGGAACTAAGTGGCGTCTTATGCCAGCAGCCTGGGCATCGGTTGTAATCTGGGCTGAATTTTCCTCAGCACGGGGTGTGATTCTCAGGGAAGAGCAGCGCATATGGGAGGAGGTTTATGGCCCATGCATGAGAGAGAGAGCGTGGGTGACCAGTGCATGGGGGAGATGCTTGCGAGGGTGGGGAGCCATGCTGAGGATCGGCGGCGTGCAGAGAGTGGGTCTGGTCAAGGCATCTAAAATGGCTGCCGTGCACGACAAAAGTGTGGCATTGGAAAAAAAGAAAGATGGCGCAGACAATGTTTATCAATATGAATTAATTTATAACAATTATTTTTAACAATATATTTACTCGCAGTGTCAAAATGGCGGTCAACACTTCCTGATTTCCTTCGAATCAAACGTTAACAGACGTCACGATCGGCGGCGTGCAGAGAGTGGGTCTGGTCAAGGCATCTAAAATGCCTGCCGTGCACGACAAAAGTGTGCCATTGGAAAAAAAGCAAGATGGCGCAGACAATGTTTATCAATACGGATTAATTTATAACAATTATTTTTAACAATATATTTACTCGCAGTGTCAAAATGGCGGTCAACACTTCCTGATTTCCTTCGAATCGAACGTTAACAGACGTCACGCAGCAAAAAAAAACAAAAAAACGCTCACGTGCAGCCGCTGGAAGACAAGTATCAACATATATGAGCCTCCTCAACCACCCTCAGAAAACATAGGGGGTCAGGATACGTCTCCTGTACCCCCTTATACCCATTTCTCACATTGTTTTTCCTCCATCTTGTAATTTAATTAAAACGAAACACAAAATGGCGAAGACCCGTTTCGCGTCCCGATTCGCTACCCGGTTCGCGAACCGGAAAGCGCTTCTACCGCAAAAAAATCTAATTTTTTTTATTTGCCCCACGGGACCCTTTAATAACCCCAACATCATTCCTAGGGGGTCAAGAAGGGTCTACCTTGCCCCCTTTCATTAAATTCCCCCTTCGTTTTTCTCCTCTTCTTGTCTCTCGATCCTACCGAGAGACAAGATGGCGGCCGCACCGGACTGTTTAGAATGTTGACAGACACCGGAGAGCCAATCAGCTTCGCTTCGCAAAGCTCCGTTACGCGACAAGTAAGCGAACTGGAGCGCTATCCAAGACGCTGTCACAGATATATCTGTTTTTTAAAACGTTAATTTCTCAAAATCCACTGGAGCACATATATTGAGACCCAGCAAAGGCACATCGGGCTAACAGTCTCTACAATTTTGCCAAGTTTCGTGCAAATCCATTCAGCCGTTCGAGCTAAAAGTGAGGCCAAACGCCCTATGGAAAAATGAATGGGAAAAACGCGTTTTGGGACCCCCCTTTTTTTTTTGTTATTAGACATAGAATTTTCAAAAGTTCCATAGAGAAAAAATCCTAACTATATATACCTACTGGCGACCGCCAGTAGGTAATATATATATATATATATATATATATATATATATATATATATATATATATATATATATATATATATATATATATATATAGCACACTCCTCCGTTTTGGCGAAAGAATTGGGCGCACACTCGCTGCCTTCCACAATTGTTTTATTCAATGTCTAACAGCTTGGAAACAAACAAAGATCTACGCGTTTCAGTGCTCCTGGCACCTTGCTCACGATCGTGTCAAACAAATTAGAGTTACTATATAAGGTCTGGTAGAAGCTGTAAAGTGGTTCGACAATCTCTTCAAGTTGTGTATAGAGTTGCCCACCATCACCTCTTATGCCCTTTATTACTTGTTCAGCACGTTTATTGGAGAGTTGATGTGCGAGCACTTTTCCAACTTGCTCACCATATTCGTACTGTAAGGTTTTATGTTTAATGTAATTTGCGGCCGTTCTTTCTTTTAAGGACCAACTTAATGCTGCACATTTTTCAATAAGAAGAAGGTATATTTGGGAGTGTATAGGAGCTGCCAAATATTGAGTAGTACCTTTCATAATTTCATCTGCACGTGCTACTTCTAATTGTCGAATAACATCTCTGGTGTCCAGATTTTAAATTCAATTCTGTCTTAAAACATATTGCAGAGTAACTCCCCTTATGTAAGCCTTAAGTGAGTCCCAGACAGAAAAAAGAGAGGCAGAACTTTCATTATCCTGTATAAAATTACTGATGCATTCCAACATGAACACTTTATATTCTCTATCTTTCAGCAGATAGCGAGGCAGCGAGAATTGACGAGCTGGTTTAGCAGATGAACTAAGTGTTAGGGTCAAAAGTAAAGGATTGTAATCTGAGGCTATTTTAGGGCAGACTTCACACCTTGATACTTTGAGGAGGGAGTCACAAGTACAAAACATATTGATTCTTGAATATGATCGATGTGGTGCACTATAATATGTGAAGCCGGGTGATGAAGGATGCAGTATCCACCAGACATCATTCAAGCCGTGTAATGTAGCCATTTCCAAAATGGTACCCCTAACTTTCCTCATTCTAACCGAGACTCCTTGGTTTGTCGAATCAATACTAGGATTCATAGTGCAGTTGATATCACCAATAATTAATAAGTCTCCCTGCCAGTCAAAAAGCTCCATGGTTAAGGGCTCAAAGATAGATGGGTCATCAATATTGGGTCCATAGATAATACATAACAGATATTTATGACCATTAATAAGTAGCTGCACTATTATCTACCTGCCTCGGTTATCATAAGAGGCTCTAAGCAAGATATACAGCCTGTTTCATGAAAGACCCGTTTTGCGAGTCTTTAATAGCGATTCATAAGGAATCGCTATTACAGGCTCGCAAAACGGGATTCATGTAGGAATCGCAAAAAAAAATGCGATTCCTACCTATTCCTTATTCGCGATCAGCAAATTGCTAATCGCAAATAAGGAATAACTCCCCATTCATTCCTATGGGCCAAAAGCCCCATAGGAATGAATGGGGAGTATTCCTTATTTGTGATTAGCAATCAGCTAATCGCAAATAAGATGGCGATTTAAAGGGTGCCAGGGGTGTCTAGAGGACACCCTGTAGCACCCCTTAAATGCAAATTTTAACAGGTGTTGCGCACACACATGTCCAAAGGACATGTGTGTGTGCAACATGCAACTTAGAAAAATTCTTTTAAAAGCATTTTTCTAAGTTTTCGCTATTTACCACGAGGTTTGACCTCGCGGTAAATAGCGGGCCGAAATTGCGAATTCGCAATTTTAAAATGGATGATGAATTGCATTTAAGGAATCTCAAATAGAGATTCCTTAAATGTAATTCATCGCAAAATAGCAAAATCGCTATTACCGATTTTTGCATTTGGGATGATGAATCCCAAATGCAAAAATCGCACTCGCAAAGGGCCAGATTCTCAGATTCTGGCCCTTTGCGAGCGCAAATCAGCTTGATGAATCAGGCTGATAGTCTAGCCATTTATCTGCTAAGACAGCAGCCCCTCTAATAGAGACTGACTGAGATGTACAAGCAACTATCTTATAATCTAGTTGTTTAAGTAAATGTCTATCTTTGTATGCCAGATGTGTTTCAACCAATGCAGCAACATGAGGTTTATAATTATGAATTTCCGCCCGAATCAACTATCGCTTATTTGCTGAATTCAATGCGGCTGCAATCCAACATAAGCAATTTATAACTCCCATCATTTTAGTATAAGAATCATACAGGGGCCCCAAGGCCAAAAGACTGTAGTCCCTTTATCATCATTTTTAAGAAGAATAAGATACTTTAAGCATACATAACATTCCATGCTTTATACGTCATTACAAACATAAAAAATAATAAATTAGACATATTCTTTCTACTTGCTCCTGGCAATATTTTCTGTTTAGCCCACCCATCCCAACATCCCCAAGCCCTGACCAGCCCCACACTGGTCGAACCTGGGGGACACTCTCCCACCCCACCATGTTCCTTGGGGAAAAAATCACCCTCATCCAGGGTGTAGGTGGACCTGACAGCCAATGTGAACTAGCACTACCCCGAGTGTTACCCGCTCCACCCTTAACACACCATATAGTTATTTAAAGTAGATTACAAAAGGAGAGAAACCGTGCCCCCCACTAGGACCTATTGATGACGCTAAGTCAGTGTTCTTCAAACTGTGGGGCGTCCCCACCTGGGGGGGCGCGACACCATCCCAGGGGGATGCGCACTCCACCGACGGTAAAACCTTTGTTTACCACTACCGCTATTTCTTAAGCCCTTTTAAATGTGACCTTTGGATTTGAGAACATGAGCCAATCAGCAGACAGAACATCACCACCGACGTTCCACCAATGAGGGAGACAGCATTGTAGTTGGGAGGAAGTGCGCGAGATTTTGGGTGCATAAACTCCTGCATACTTGTGATATCCTGCTACCTTTTGATTGTGTGGCGCTTCTTCACTCCTGCCGTTTGCCCCGTGCTTGCTGCCTTTTCTTCTTTGCTTGTTCTTTGCCTGCTGCCTCGCTCTGAAGGATCTCGCCTTGGAACATTTTACATCACCAACAGGTAAGTAAAAGGGAACAGAGAGGGCATCTGCTTTCCTACAATATGACTGTTCACTTTTGGTTTGACCGCACAGGAGCCTCCCTGCCTTCCACTTCAGCTGAGGCCTTTTGGGGGTGGGAGAGGGAATGATGCTCATACAAGTCAGCTACGAGTATCTTATTTGAGCTACTTTTTTGGATGTGTACATTGTCTGCACACAAAGCACACATCAGATCCTGTGACATAACAGGGTTTTGCTGATACTATTTAGCACTGGCCCCGACAGTCCTAGAAGTTAATTGGACCTCAAACCAATATATAATAAATGCAGAACTGAAAATAACTTTCAGATGGGGCACAGTACAAAGGGGAAGTCATACAGATCCTGAGCTATGTGCGGAGGGCCAAGGACAGCTCTGGGGAAGGGCAGGCTGTTGAGGACAGGGGCTGCACTCCTGGAGTTGTGTGCGCAGATATGGTGCGGGCTGTTGAGGACAGGCGTCTGCACTCCTGGAGTTGTGTGCTCAGAGATGGTGCGGGCTGTTTAAGGAAGGCGCTGAACTCCTGGAGTTGTGTGCACAGAGCTGGTGTGGGCTGTCGAAGGCAAGTGATGCACTCCTGGAGTTGTGTCCACAGAGATGGTGCGGGCTGTTGAGGACAGGTGCTGTACTCCTGGAGTTCTGCGCGCAGAGCTGGTGCGGGCTGTTGAGGACAGGCGCTGCACTCCTGGAGTTCTGTGCACAGAGCTGGTGTGGGCTGTTTAAGGCAGGCTCTGCACTCCTGGAGTTGTGTGCACAGAGATGGTGCGGGTTGTTGAGGACAGGCGTCTGCACTCCTGGAGTTCTGTGCGCAGAGATGGTGCGGGCTGTTGAGGACTGGCGCTGCACTCCTGGAGTTCTGTGTGCAGAGATGGTGCGGGCTGTTGAGGACAGGCGTCTGCACTCCTGGAGTTGTGTGCACAGAGCTGGTGTGGGCTGTTGAGGACAGGCGTCTGCAATCCTGGAGTTCTGTGCATAGAGCTGATGTGAGCTGTTGAGGACCGGCGTGCATTCCTGGAGTTCTGAGCACAGAGCTGGTGTGGGCTGCTGAAGGCAGGTGCTGCAATCCTCGAGTTGTTTGTGCAGGGCTGGGTCAGTCTGTTGAGGACAGCTGCTGCACTATGCTTAATGTCTTGTCTTTCCATACCCACTTGACTTTTAACCTGGGGAATCAGGTTTATAGAAATGTTGCCGGATATGGCCTGGGATATGCGGACGACAGTCGATTTATGTAGTGTACCGGGTTCCAGAAATTTTTGTCAGGTGGTGTGGGGGCCCGACATCTAAAAAAATTCTGCTGGGGGGGCTCAACCTAAAAAAGTTTGAAGACCTCTGCGCTAAGTCATATATTCTATCATAAGGATTATCAAAATATGCATTCAATGCTTATAAAGTCTAAGGAGGCTGGTTGATTTGGAGACTTCCATTGATCAAGAGTTTGCTGGGCCTCTTTAACTGAATGGAAAAGCCAAGTATGGCCACCACGAATAGCCTTAAGTCTGGCGGGTTCTCGAAGGAAGACTTGTGTGCCCGTGGCTTTCATAGGGTCAATCAGACGTGTAAATTCCATTGGCGCTCCATGGTTTCCTTACAAAGATCTGACCTCACAGAGAACGGTTATGAATTGGATGAGCTAGGCCGAGCACGAAAAAAAACTGCATGCCTAAGCAAGAAATTACCGAAATAAATAATCAAAGGTCTGGGATGCTGGCGGCTGGATGGTGCCGCTTGGTTAAGGAACAAAGGAAGCCTATGGACCCGGTGGATCTAGGAATCCCAATCCCAGTCGGAGATATCTGGAAAAGATTTCTGGAATAGCTGAATCACATAGGCCCTAGGATCAGCACCCTCCTTTTTCCTCAGGAATTCCAAACTGCCGTAGGTTATTCCTTCGTTGTCTGTTTTCGAGGTCCTCAACCTTATTTTTAAGAGATATCATTTGTTTCATGTGTCTCTATTGTAGATACTGACACTGCAACAGTGTCTCCCGTGTTCGACAAACGCTGTTGCAATTCCGTTTCTTGACTAAGTTCAGTTACTTTAGTTACTACCTCAGATAAACTCTGTTGTATCATCTTACTATCAGCTCTGGCTTGAGTAAAGCTATTTAACATCTCCGTTCTCTGATCATGAAGTAGTTGAAAAATAGCGGATAGAGTAGGTTTGTCGTTAATATCTTGCTTTTGATCGCATACATTTATAGAGCTGGTAGAAGTGAGGGCAGTGATAGTTGAAGAAGATAGGTCCTGTCCAGTAACGTTCCTATTGCCAGAAGGGTGCGTTTCACCAGCATGAGCACCAGGACCAGGGCCCGAGCATTGTCCTGGTCCCGAACCCGATGATTCTTGCATTTGATTTCATTGTTGGGAGATGATCCAGATAGTATTGAGATCATAGCTTTCATATGTTAATATTATGTTAATGTTAAGGATGGTTTTCTATAGCGCTCGGCTACTCCGAGGAGTGTCCCGGCGCTTTGACCTAATACGAAGAAAGGACAAAAGTAAGAAGGGGAAAAGAGAACTACTGCACAAACAACCAAGATTTCAAGTCCTTCCTAAAGGCCAACAGGTTAGAATTCCTGCGCAGGGTGACCGGCAGTGTATTCCACAGCTGAGGGGCTAGGCGCCGAAATGACCGTCCGCCAATCCGAGCTCTTCCTATGGCCGGGACCGGGGCCAGAGCCAAAGACTCTGATCTCAGTGATCTGGCAGGTTGGTAAAAAGCCAGCCTTTTTTTAATGTATTTAGCTCCAGTCATGTGAAGGGCTTTAAAGGCCAGAGTAAGGGCTTTAAAAGCCATACTCTTCCGGATGGGCAGCCAGTGAAAGGTCTGCAAGAGGTCAGAAGTTCTGGCGCGCCAATGGAGTCCGAAGATGGCACGCGCCGCTGAGTTCTGCACTACCTGCAGCCGTTGGAGAAGGTATTCTGGAAGACCCAATTACAGGATGTTGGCGTAGTCCAGATGTGACCCAATAAGCGCCTGCACAGTGATCTTTCTATGTGCAGGTGTCAAGAGTGGAAGGAATTTGCGCAGCATCTTGAGCAAACCAAAACACCTCCCGGTTAGGCCAAGAATCTGGGGTTTCATCGTTAGATCCTTGTCAATTTTTATCCCAAGGCTCTTGGCCGTCGTAGAGGCAGCCGAAGGTGGAAACATCTTCTCAGGCCACCAAGGTTGCCAGATGGGATCCGAGCGACAACCAAAGAAAAGCACCTCTGACTTATCAGAGTTACACTTGAGGCTGTGTAGATGGAACCAGTTAAACACTGCCCCCAGGCAACCTCCGATACTCTCCCCATCGAACTCAGCCCCTTTCCCACAAGTGAAAAGGAGCTGCGTGTCATCGGAGTATGACAGGATCTGGGCTCCAAAGGACTCCGCCAGTGCCGCCAGAGGGGTCATAAAGATGTTAAACAGGGTTGGGCTCAATATCGACCCCTGCGGGACCCCGACCTCCAGTGGGGGCACCGCGGCAGAGAAAGGAGGAGCCCAGACCATCTGACTCTGGCCAGCCAGGAAGGAGCAGAACCAGCTGAGCACCATCCCCTGCACACCGATCTCCCTGAGTCTTACTAGGAGACCCTCAAGGGGGATGGTGTCAAATGCTGCTGATAGATCTAACATAACCAACATGGCTTTACCTCCAGAGTCCAACACCTCCTTGATGATTTCAGTAACTTCCAGCAACGCCGTCTCGGTACTCAAGTTAGCCTGAAAACCGGACTGCGAGCTGTGGAGAAGATTATTAGTCTCCAAGAAGTTAGAGAGAGAAGTCTGTACATGTTTCTCCACTACTTTAGCAAGAGTGGGTAGAAGAGAAATCGGCCTATAGTTGGCATACCCCTCCGGGTCCAGATTGGGCTTCGCAATGGGATGACAAGTGCCTGCTTCCAGACTGACAGAACCACCCCGTGCTGAGAGACAGATTCAGCACCGGGTTGATGACAGGATTCAGCACTATCGCCATTCTGGCCAACAATTTAGCTGGGCAAGGGTCCATAGGGGAGTCGGACTTTAGTTTGGACAAAATGTCCAGAGAAACAGCAGTGGAGAGTAAAGGGAATTCAGAGAAGGTATGGGCCAAATCTCTTGGCGGATCCAGTGCCGTACTGATGCAGGGGGGTACCACTGCCCCACACGCCAGAAAGGAGGCCTGGATGGACTTGATTTTATTCGTAAAGAAATTAGCCAAGGAAGTTACCCAAGACTCAGAATGAAGACAGGGCGGAATACTGGATTTAGGAGAAGTAAATTGCCTAACTATTGAAAAAATCTCCTTACTGGTATTGGCACCAGCCTCAATTCTTTTAGAGAAGTAGGCTTTCTTTACAGACAAAATGTCACGATGATAGCTTTTAATGGCTGCCCTATATGTCTCCTTAGCCAAGGAATCATACTGGCGCCGCCAGGCTCTCTCTGCCACCTTACATTGCTGCCGGGCCAATACCAACGAGTCGGAGAACCAGGGGGCTGAGGATCGGCTAACAGATTTACGTGGAGGCATTATGGGAGCCAATTCCTCTAATCTATCCGTGAGCCACATCTGTAGAGAGTCCAAGTCCCTCTCCAGATTGCCAGATGACGCACACGGGTGGCGTACACAAGCCTCGGCCATCATCTCAACGGAAACGCGATGGAAGGCCCGCAGGGCCTGGCAGAACGGACTAGAGATGCTGCTCCCTGGCTTGCTGCTGCCCCAGATATAAAAGTTGATTAAAAAATGATCAGACCAGAGCACAGGTGTAGGGGAGACAATATCGACCGGAATGGTGGAGAACACTTGGTCGAGTGTATGGCCTTTATTATGCGTGGAAACAGAGAGGTAAGGAGCAAGTCCAAGGGGGAGAGTAACATCCCGGACCTTGATAGAATCCACATCCGTCCCAGCATCCATATGGATATTAAAATCCCCCAGTACTATGCAATGTTCGGCCTTCAGACACAGTGACGACCCCAAGGCTTGCAGCTCTTCAAAGAAAGAGCCAGGGGACCCTGGAGGTCTGTAAATCAAAAGGCCAGTGCACGATGGAAAGGATGGAACAAGTGACAGTTCTCTTTACCACAATCGCAACTCCCCCACCCCTGCCATATCCCTTTTAGCAGTAAACCATTTTCTCAGGGGGCTAATTCTGTTAGTGCATCCATCTGTTGCTATTGCTTTTCACACAACAGAGTGTAGCATAGCCTGTTCTTTAGTCTTCTGCTTCTTCTTCGGTTTTGCCCCTTTATAATGGCCGCTATCAGTCTCAAGTTGTCTCAATTTTATGTCAGCACTCCCATTCGTATCAGATGAAAGATTGCTACCTTTAGAAGCTCGGTCATATGTAGCGGCAGAGACAGGGAAGTAGTTAGGGGAGTGAGCAGAGACTGAAACTGCATTCACTGAGTTAGTTATTGCTGAGACAGTATTCTCTTCTGAGGTCGGTGTAGATATATGAGAAGGCTCACCTGAGTGCGTTATTTTTTCGTTGAAATCTGCTCCCCCATGATCACTGTGTGTCTCCTGACCATCCCAAGCTTCATCACCTCTATTTGTTTTTTATCTGGTGATAAAATAATTGTTGTGTTATCAAACTCTGTCCGCTCTGTAGCAGAGTATGTGTCAGCCAGCTCCTTAAGGTTCATAGTTAGCCTATTACAAGTTTCATTGCCAGTATTTAATAAGCTAGATAGGGCTACAGTTGTAATTGTATCCAGCTCTGCTACAGTGTTATGCAATACAGATGTCTGCAAGTTATCATCAGGCAAGCATTCAGAAGCAGATAGGCTGTATCCAGCATTAATTTTTGGTATTGAATCATTACTTTGTATCATTGCTGAAGTCGTCAAACTAGCATTCAGTTCGGTAGGAGAGAGGGTTACAAAAGTAACTCGATCTCTCTCCTGTTCTCTCTCCTGTTCTGTCTCTACTTTCTCCAGCAGAGTTGTTGCCACAGACTGTTCCATACAAGGGGCTTCGCAGGACTGTATGAAAGCAGCCACCTTGCCTGATTGTAGCAGTTTGAGGACAGGTCTCCGCATGCAAGAGGTTTCCCCTTGTAGTCATTGGTAACACGCAAACCGTCAGGCTTGTTGATTTTCGTGCCCCTGCTTTCTCGCGCCGGTGAAGGGTTGACAGGCACAGAAACATGGGCACACTGATTCCGGCCGTGCTGTGGAGCCATAATCTTCCCTAGGTGAGGCACACGTTGCAATCCGGAAAAGCTGAGGGAGTAAGCGTTCCAAGAGCCGTGGACGCAATTCAGATTCTGCCGGGAAACACCAGCGAGCCAGACAATAGCACAGCAAAGTCGCAGTGGTCGACAGGCAGCACTTACAGCCTGATTCATCAAGCTGATTTGCGCTCGCAAAGGGCCAGAATCTGAGAATCTGGCCCTTTGCGAGTGCGATTTTTGCATTTGGGATTCATCATCCTAAATGCAAAAATCGGTAATAGCGATTTCGCTATTTTGCGAGGAATTACATTTAAGGAATCTCTATTTGAGATTCCTTAAATGCAATTCACCATCCATTTTAAAATTGCGAATTCGCAATTTCGGCCCGCTATTTACCGCGAGGTCAAACCTCATGGTAAATAGCGAAAAAGCATTTTTCTAAGTTGCATGTTGCACACACACATGTCCTTTGGACATGTGTGCGCGCAACACCTGTTTAAATTTGCAT
This sequence comes from Lissotriton vulgaris, assembly GCF_964263255.1. Taxonomy (NCBI): domain Eukaryota; kingdom Metazoa; phylum Chordata; class Amphibia; order Caudata; family Salamandridae; genus Lissotriton; species Lissotriton vulgaris. The sequence continues at coordinate 493,628,810 of NC_141696.1, forward strand.
TTAAGGGGTGCTACAGGGTGTCCTTTGGACACCCCCGGCACCCTTAAAATCGCTATCTTATTTGCGATTAGCTAATTGCTAATCGCAAATAAGGAATACTCCCCATTCATTCCTATGGGCCTTTTGGCCCATAGGAATGAATGGGGAGTTATTCCTTATTTGCGATTAGCAATTTGCTAATCGCAAAAAAGGAATATGTAGGAATCCCATTTTTTTTTCGATTCCTACATGAATCCCGTTTTGCGAGCCTGTAATAGCGATTCCTTATGAATCGCTATTACAGACTCGCAAAACGGGTCTTATATGAATCAGGCTGTTTGCATCTGTACTTTTGCCCTGAAGTCTTCCAGGCCAGCCATAGCGGGAAAACAAGAAAGTTATAGCCTGATTCATGAAAGACCCGTTTTGCGAGTCTTTAATAGCGATTCATAAGGAATCGCTATTACAGGCTCGCAAAACGGGATTCATGTAGGAATCGCAAAAAAAATGCGATTCCTACATATTCCTTATTTGCGATTAGCAAATTGCTAATCGCAAATAAGGAACACCTCCCCATTCATTCCTATGGGCCAAAAGGCACTGTCACTTTACTGCACTGTCAGCGCCTGAGGCGGAAAGTCGGGCGATTCTTAGGTTCTCATTTCTACCTCTATATTTTTAATTCTATCACTCACCCCTCTGCTCGAGGACCAGTAGGCCGGTTCTCAGCTTTGGCGGCCATCTTGTGGGGAGGTTGGCTCGCCGGTCGGCAGGTCGGCAGACTACTGGTGCAGACTTGGACCGGTGACGCTATATATTTGAGCAAGCAGAGTCCCCGGGTTAGATCTTCGATATTCCCAGTTACCCATTCACCCTGAGGAGGTAGTTGGGTGCGGACGAGCGAGCGCTGCATTTGCTGAGTAAACAGCGTTTTTATGTCCATGTGTATTTGCTGCTGATTACGACCTGCCTGTACATTTTAATTGTTTTTAGTTGCACTCTGTCACTTTACTGCACTGTCAGCGCCTGAGGCGGAAAGCCGGGCGATTCTTAGGTTCTCATTTCTACCTCTGTATTTTTAATTCTATCACTCACCCCTCTGCTCGAGGACCAGTAGGCCGGTTCTCAGCTTTGATGGCCATCTTGTGGGGAGGTTGGCTCGCCGGTCGGCAGGTCGGCAGACTAGTGGTGCAGACTTGGACCGGTGACGCTATATATTTTGTTGCCTCCGGCTCCGCGCAGCGGACGCGAGCAGCGGGCGCCTTCCTTCGCGCCAAAGGAGCGCCTAAGGAAAGACTGTCTGCGCCCGTCAGCGTCCCGGAGGCGGACAGGTGCGGTCGGGGAGGCTCCAGGTCCTAGGCCAGTGGGTGCCATGTTGAAATACACTGCAGCAGAGCTATTGGCTCTTAAGAATGAGGTGGGGAAATCATCGGAGAGCAGTTTGTGCTAAACGGAATTGCTCCACTGTGTACAACAGACTGGGGTTGAATCGAAAACCCCCTTGGAGGCTTTGGCAAGCACCTACATTACTTCTCGCGTTTCCCGCTGCGCGGGAAACGCTCGCAGGGACTAACAGCAGGAGTGGAAATCAGGTGAAAGGACTACTGGTCCCAAAAGGCTTTGCGGTGCTGAGACACCCACCCGCCACGCCCAGCACAGAGCTCCAGGTGCATAAAATCGCCACTGGACCCGCGCACCACGGGAAATCATCGGAGAGCAGTTTGTGCTAAACGGAATTGCTCCACTGTGTACAACGGACTGGGGTTGAATCGAAAACACCCTTGGAGGCTTTGGCAAGCACCTACATTACTTCTCGCGTTTCCCGCTTTGCGAGAAACGTTTGCAGGGACTAACAGCAGGAGTGGAAATCAGGTGAAAGGACTATTGGTCCCAAAAGGCTTTGCGGCGCTGAGACACCCACCCGCCACGCCCAGCACAGAGCTCCAGGTGCATAAAATCGCCACTGGACCCGCGCACCGTGGGACGCGTGCGGGCGGTCGCCAGGCGAAGCCCGGGCAAAGGGCGGGCCCTCTAAGGCACTCCGAGGCCGAAGGAGGCTGGGCTGGGCCCTCTTATTTTCATCTTCATCTCCGGACTGGCAAACCTATGCCCAAGACGCATTGAGACTTCTATCACATGCCCTAAATTAAGATGACTTCAACATAACTATTACTCTATGTTTATGTCATAAAGGACCGGCTTGACATTGGTCGTGTTTATTCACTGATACTGAGTACTGGTAATTAATTTGGTCCCTTTGATAACTTATTTTGGGCTAGTATAATGCCAGCGACACAAAAATTAGCAACGCCTCCCGCGGGAGGAATTAATCGAGGTCCACTTGATAATTACATCTTTAGGATTGGTAATGATGCTGATAGGGAGACAATGCTCGCCGAACGTCGGGCCGCAAGACGCCGCTCGGTGGAGCTCATGAAGAACAAACGTTCCTCTATGGGCGCGCTGATGCAGGCTGTCTCCCCAGTTCCCAATCCTATCCTCGAACAAGAGGGCTCCCTTGTATCCCCTGCAGATAGTATTCCACTAATCTTTCAGGACAGATCACCCACCTTGCCAGTAGTTAGCTCGCCCACACTAAATGTCTCAATACTCTCTGTTAAATCAACTCCTGATGTGGAATTATTGTTAGATACCACACCACCAAGAGACAAAACCAAGCAAAAGGGAAAAAAGACTATTAAATCAACCCCCATACCGGGCCCACCTCCAAAAAAAAGACGGAAAAGAGGCAGCGACCAGAATAAAAATAAAAACAAAAATGCCAACATTAGTCCTGCGAAAAATAATGGCACATTAGATGACCCATTATTAGCTTCTACAGTAGTTACTCCACCACATATACCACCAAAAGAGGCGTCTACTACTGATCTAATGATTAATATGGAGCATTTAATTAAATCTCTCATATTACCAATAGCAGAAAGGCTGAAAAGAATAGGGTCACAATTGGGAATTTTGGAACAAGTTATGGGGGAAATTAAAGAGGCCACAAAAGATTTAAAAAAGCCCATTCCCGCCTCTTTGAAACCGGTCCCAGCTCCAAAAAGTACAGAAAATAATGCAACTACAATTGCGTATTTATCCAAAACAAAAGTTGCAAAATCGGTTCCCCCCAAATCAACAGTAACTAACAGAACCACAAAGCAGAAAGATAAGGAGGGCCTGGTAACTGCGAACTCGATTCCTCACCAGGGTGCTCCAAAAGTAAAAGAGCTCACTAGGGAGAATCCACCGAAAAAGCTCATTTTCGAGTTGCCGCCAGAAGCGGTCCCATTTGTGGTGGTATTAACTGGAGTACCATCTTTGACGGAGGGAACCAATGAAGCCGAATACCAACTAAGGAATAAAGTAATATACTGGCTAAAACAGAACCGTCCTCTCCCTTCAAATCTAAATGGCAACATTTTATATGTCAGATGCCTTCCCTGGATAGGGCATAGGAAAAAAGATATAAAGGGAGACATAATAATAATAAACTTCAAAGACAAAAGGGCAGTTGGCCACATAATAAACTGGATCCCGCAAAATATTAGCAACGAAATAAAGACATGTGACCTTACATACTTTTACCCTAGAATTCCAATGACTCCAGTACCCAAAGTCCAATCATTGTTTCATTCCACTGTAAACTACACAGAACCTCCATTTCGAAACCAGAAGGGTTGGTTGGGACAACCACCCTTAGATTTGGAAGGTTATTCCAGGCCCCCTCCACCTAAATTTCGACCATTGCCTTGGTCTGTCAGTAATCACAGAGACCTATCGATCCAAAGGCAGACGGAGTGGTTTAGGCAACCACCGCTGAATCTGGATGAATACCCTAGGTATCCGTTCTATCAATATCCCAGCCACCCAATCCCACTCTACAATCGTTATGCAGCATTCTCAGATATGGAGGGAACTGATTGACTTGATAGAGAGATGACAGTGGAAAATAGTTTTGAAAATAGTTCTGCCAGCCCACAAAAGGCCCTCTCCATGAGCATTGACCAACAACTCCCAAATGACATTATGTCCACTCAGTGCCTTAAGCAACCCTGTTTGAAAGACATAGTGCCTGTCCCTAAAACTACGACTGTAGGTCAAAATTACCCTTCTCCAGTACCTAAATCTAAACAGAATTACCACTCTAGAACTGACAACATACTAAAACCATGTATTGGGGGGCATAAAGGGTCAGAGTTTAAACATCGTATTTCTATCTTATTTTGGAATGTCGCAGGGCAGCGGGCAAAAGTGACTAATGACAAATGGTTAGAATTCATTCCAAATTTTGAGATTCTAGCATTTCAGGAGACGTGGGCATGCGAGGTGATACATATGGAGGGATACAAGACTTATTTTTCGCCTGCCATACCTTCCAGCTCAGGCAGAGCGAAAGGGGGCCTAACAATTTACGTTTCTAACCTCCTTAACACGACCAAGGTTGTATCTATTAAATTAGACCTTAATTACCAGATTCTCTGGATATGCCTTAACAAAAAGGAGAATTTTCTTGTGGTCAATTTTTATAACAATCTCACAGTCTTAGAGGCAGTAAACGTGGGAACACTGATTCGATCCACTTTATTAACTTGCAAAAGAAAGACTGATAAGGACGTGACAATCATTTGGGGGGGGGATTTCAACTTGGGTCCATGTATTTCTGAGGGTAAAGGTACCTGTGGTATAACAGACGAAGCTAGTAATTCAATCACACACTTTAGCCACTGCACTTTAGGCAACCACCTTAATGAAACATTGTTTGATCTCGATTTAAAAATAGTAAATAACATCAACAAGGAGGAATCACTACTTGCCCCAACATTTCATGGGAGGGGGCATCAATCAGTTATAGATTTTATTCTAGTCTCCAACGGTGCTATGTTGGCAAAAGCAATGTTCACTCAGCATAAAATTCCACTGAGTGATCATACCCCAATCAGTATCTCCATGCCGTTATCCCAAAACACAAGGAGTGGATACATCTCTATTTTAATGCAAAATAACTTGGCCTTAAGTAGGACACATGGTTATGCTCTGAAGTGGGGAAAAATAGACCCTGCAGAAATAACAAAGCAGGTGATAGCAAAGGCCTTCCCACACTTTATAAAATGTCTTAGTATGGACGTATCTGACCAAGAAATAATTTTAAATTTCGAGGCAATTCTTAAAACAGTAAAAGAGGCCCTTTGGATTGAAATTAAACAAAAACCTAGGCAGGAAAAAGGGTGGTTTAACCACGCATGTACGGTGGCTTATTCCAACTTAAAAAGTGCCCTTAGAAAGTCGGCTAGGATTCCTCAAGAGGTAAAAACACTGCAGAAGATATACAACCTAGCACTTAAAACGAGGAAGAGGGAATTAAAAAACCAACTCTGGGACCAACTGCACGAAAGCTGCAGTCTTGGGAACGCAGCTGCTTTCTGGCAGGTGGTCAAATCCCCTTTTCTAAATGATAATATAAATCTTCCGAATATTGAGATAGAAATACAAGAGAAAGACTGGGTTCAACATTTTACTAAGATCTTTTCTCATAGCTCCGACTCCCAACATCCTGGAGATTCTACACCTAATGATTTACCCAGCCCTTATCCTATCAACCTGCAGTTTACATTGCTAGAAGTCGCACATGCCTTAAAAGCTAGTAAATGTGGGAAGGCGCCTAGTCCTGATGGCGTTCCAATCGATCTATTTAAAGCCCAAATGGACTTATGGACCCCCCTTCTCACAAGAGTCCTGAATGCAACTTGTAATGCTGGTTTATTGGAATCCTGGTCACGCTCCATACTAGTTCCCATATTTAAAAAAGGGGACAGGGGGTCTGTTTCCTGCTACCGCCCACTCTCGCTCTTAAACTCCCTTGGCAAGGTGGCAGGTCGAGTCATTTTAGAACTGTTGCAAGATTGGGCAGAGGAAGGAAGAATCATCTCAGACCTACAATATGGGTTTCGTCAAGGTCTAGGGACCACTGAGCAGGCCCTAAATCTCTCCCTCCTAATTGATAAATATGTTTTCATCAAAGGCGGAGATCTATACATGGTCTACGTGGATTTATCATCTGCGTTTGATTGTGTCTCCCATTCTAAACTCTGGTCCTTGTTGATCGACATGGGGGCACCATCAAACGAAGTGAAGTTCCTGAGGGAACTCTATTCCAATGCCACAGCCAAAGTCCGCTATGGTATAGGAGGTGAGTTGACGGAGGACTTCCCTATAGAAAGAGGGGTGAGGCAGGGATGCGTCCTGGCCCCCTTTCTTTTTACTTTGTATACCAATGGGCTGGAAAGCGAGATGTTGAAGAATTCCCAAGACCTTCCAATGGTGGAAAATCGTCCAATCCCCGCACTACTCTATGCGGACGACATTATAATATTAGCCCGCTCTCCAAACGAATTGCAAAAGAACTTGGATAGGTACTCCAAGTTTATGGCAGGTCTAGATTAAAAAATAAATATCAGCAAAACCTTCGTTATGAGGGTGGGTTCGAGTCGCAAAAATAAAATGAGGGGGATTTACCTCAGTAAGGAAAAAATAGCGACCACTGATAAATACTGCTATCTAGGCATAACAATTGACCATAAACTTTCATGGAGAGCCGCTGTGGACACACGCAAATTGCTTTTTTTAAGAGCCACAGCAGCCCTAACTAATTTTGCCAGAAAGCTGGGGAAGAGAGCACCCTTGGAAATGATGAAGATTTACCGAGCCAAATGCCTTTCTGTGGCACTGTATGGGGCTGGTCTCTGGGGGTTCGTCGCACTTGACAGCATCCAGCGGGTAGAAAATACTTTTCTTAGACATTTACTAGGAGTACCTGGTAGCACGGGTACTCTTGCCTGCCACATTGAGCTAGGACTATCATACATCACGGACCTAGCAAGAATTGAACCACTGTTATTATGGCACAGGATCTGGACGTCAGAAAAGGCTATCTTTTCCCAGCTTATTCTATCCGATTGCTTGAAAATGGACGATGCAAATAATTCAAGGTGGCTGCGATACGTAGCGAGATTTTTTCATGATTTGGGTTGGGACCAATACTATTTTAATCCCTCCTTAATTCGTGAGGTACCGAGAAAGGTTATAAAAAAGAAATGTTTGGCTCATCTAGAGGCTTTGAGATTAACTAGTGAGATCACGAAACCCTCTGTTACTCACGCCTTGCTTATACAAACGGAACCTTCAATACAACCATACCTCACTTATCACACCACGAATTATGAACGACATCTGCTGGTAAGGTTTAGAATGAATTTATTTCATAGATTGGTTACATTTCCTGCTAGAAATAACTGGCCAAAAGTACTCCCTCTTTGTCCTTGTGATGGTCACTCTTCACAATCCACTTCTCATATTTTATTTTTTTGTACATTTTATCACAACCTTAGGAAAAAATGGCTTATACCCATTCTAAGGAGTTTAGGTTTTAAACAATATCGCCCAGCATTGCTGTTTCTACAATTGCTACAGGGTGAGCGATTGGTTTTCTCAGTGGCAAACTTCCTTAAAAGTGTTGTTTGCCATCGCTCGACCATCGAGTACCCACCTCAAAAAGAAAAAAACTGAAACCTGTACTTTAAAGTCTTTAAAGACTTAATAAGTAATGCTTAGATATGTAAAATTCAACTTGTAGGTTGCCAATCGAATAATATTTTTAGCTTGTACATATTGTACTTTTTAAATGTTTTATAAATGGTTAAATTGATTGTATGTATCTATTTATGATTATGTGTATGTTTTGTATTGTATGCTTTTATGATTTGCAACCAAAATCGAAATAAGGCAATTTTGAAGAATGAGGTGAGCACCTGCTGCACGGTCTTTCCTAGGCGGCATAGGGGTAAGAGGCGATGCCCGGGTTGCGGCTGGCTTCCAGGCAATGCCTCCGCCTCCATCTCTGTTACCATTGCTTCCCCCAGCAAGCATTCATGTCTGCTCCTTAATACTAGATCTTTGGGCAGACACGCGGTAGACATCCATGAGCTTCTGGTTACTGAGAAACCTTTTTGTCTGTTCCTCACAGAGACGTGGCTGGGGGAGGCCTCGAATCCAGACATAGTCACTGCAATCCCCCCTGACTATGTTATTTTTAGGCAGGATAGGGTGAAGGGCAGGGGTGGAGGCGTGGCAATTGTGGTGAAGAAGTCTGTTATAGGCTCCATTATTTCTACTGACGTTATCCCAGGCTGCAAATCCTTGGCCCTTTCCATATCACTGTCACCACACCAATCATGCACAGTGCTATTGATCTATAGACCACCGGGACCCATGGGCTCTTTTTATGAAGACCTGCAGGCAGTGGCCTCGGCACTGTGTTTGAGGGCAGAGCACTGTATCGTGCTGGGGGATTTTAACATCCATATGGACGACGGGGCGGACGTGGATACTATTAAGATCTGTGATATCACTTCCCCCCTAGGTCTTTCCCCCTTCCTGAATACACCCACTCACAGCAAAGGCCATACCCTTGACCAGGTTTTCTCCACCGTTCACATTGACGTCTCTATTCCTTCTCCTGTGCTATGGTCGTACCATTTCTTGGTTAACTTCCATATCCTAGGCACTGATAAACCACTTTATAGTACCCCTTTACGGCCTTGTCAGGCCCCACAGGCTTATCATCGGGTCTCTCCTGAAATGTTGGCTCAGGCGCTTTTACTTCACCCATGCCCGTTGTCGGGGACTTTAGAGAGGGATTTGGCTTTGGTGCAGACATGGCTTATGGAAAGGTTAGTTGATCTTGCCCCCGAGATTGCCCCCCACAAATCTGCCAAACGTGCCTCTGCGCCGTGGTTCACGGAAGCCTTGGCCTTGACACGGAGGCAGTGTAAGGTTGCGGAGAGGGCCTGGCGTCGCCAGTATGACATCACAGCTAAGGTGGCGTACAGGGCCTCCATTAAAGCCTATCATCAGGATATTCTGCTTGAGAAGAAAGCTTATTTCTCAAGGAGAATTGAGGCGGACACCAATTCCTGTAAAGAGATATTCACAATTGTAAGGGAATTCACTGCCCCTAAACTGAGTACGCCGTTATGTGCGCACTCGGAATCCTGGGTGTCCTCACTCGCCAATTTCTTTTCCAGCAAAATCAAGACTATTCAGGACTCTTTTTTGTTGGCTGGGGCAGTGGCTGATCCCGCCTCCAGTGCCAGGGTTGGGGCAGTCTCTAGCTATGAGCCCACGTTTTCGGAATTTCCACCTCTAGCCGTATCTACATTACTGGAGCTCTTAGCTAGACTAAAGTCTGGGTCTCCTCCTGATCCATGCCCAGCCAAATTTTTGGCTAAAATAGCGGAGGTTATAAATCCCCTTGTCAACCCCGTGCTGAACCTTTCCCTCAGCACTGGTGTGGTACCGTCAGTCTGGAAGCAAGCTATGATCATCCCATTACTAAAAAAGCCCAGCTTAAACCCGGAGGTCCATGCTAACTATAGGCCTATTTCCCTCTTGCCAGCCTTTGCTAAAATCGTGGAGAAGCACGTACATACATCCCTCTCTAGCTTCCTTGAAAGCCACAATCTGTTACATTCCACTCAATCAGGCTTCCGCACCAACTTGAGCACCGAGACGGCGTTGCTGGAAGTTACGGAGGCAATCAAGGAGGTACTGGATGCAGGAGGAAAGGCCATGCTGGTGATGCTCGACCTGTCGGCGGCCTTTGACACCGTCCCCCATGAGGGTCTCCTCACCAGACTTAGTGAGATCGGTCTGCGGGGGACGGTGCTCAGCTGGTTTAGATCTTTTCTAGCAGGCCGCTGTCAAACGGTCTGGGCCCTCCCTTATACTGCAGTAGTGCCGCCACTGGAGGTCGGAGTTCCCCAGGGCTCTGTTCTCAGCCCAACTCTTTTTAATATCTTTATGACCCCTCTGGAGGCACTGGCAGAGTCTTTTGGGGCCCAGATCGTGTCGTATGCCGACGACACTCAGCTCCTCTTCACGTGTGGGAAGGGGTCTGAGTTCGACGGTGAGAACATCCGAGGGTGCCTTGGGGCTGTTTTTAAATGGTTCCAGCTTAACAGCCTCAAGTGTAACTCAGACAAATCTGAGGTGCTCTTTTTCTGCTGTCGTTCTGATCCAAGCTGGCAGGACTGGTGGCCTGTAAATATGTTCCCTCCATCGGCGGCATCTACGGTGGCCAAGAATCTTGGAGTTAAAATCAATAACGGCCTAACGCTGAAGTCCCAGATTCTTGGCTTAGCTGGAACATGTTTCGGCCTCCTTAAGATGCTCCGTAAGTTCCTTCCCTTGCTTTGGTTGGTACACAGGAAATCTACGGTGCAAGCCCTTATTGGATCGAGGCTTGATTATGCCAATGTCCTGTACTTGGGCCTGCCGGAGTATCTTCTCCAACGTCTACAGGTGGTTCAGAACTCGGCGGCTAGGGCCATTTTTGGCCTACATAGGCGAGCCAGAGCGTCTGACCTCCTGTACACTCTCCACTGGTTGCCTATGCGGAAACGGATAGTTTTCAAGGCACTTACTTTGGCCCACAAGGCTTTTCATGCTACTGGGGCCAAATACATTCAGAAGCGGCTGGCTCTCTATCAGCCTGCCAGATCTCTGAGGTTAGAGCCGCAGGCTCTGGCTGTGGTACCAGCTATAAGAAGAGTACGGACTGGTGGCCGATCTTTCAAACGTCTGGTGCCTCAGCTCTGGAATTCCTTGCTGATTTCTCTTTGCAGGAATACCAAACTGTTGGCCTTTAGGAAGGACCTTAAATCCTGGCTTTTTGCTCAGTAGGCCTGCCCCCTCGCCGCCTGCCACCCTGTTTCCATTGTAGGTCACTAAAAGTGCCGGGACACTCCTCGGAGTAGCCGAGCGCTATACAAAACACCACCTAACATTAACATTAACATTAACATTAACATTAACATTAACATTAACATCAGCCCAGTAGTGAGACTTTAGTCCATCAAAATCTGCTTTACAAATAATTCTAGGGTCATACCACAATTTTAGCAGGCCTAAGCTTTTGCAGTCAATTAAATACAAATTTGAGCCAGGGAATCCTCATGGCATTAATCACATTCATTATTTCTCTAAGAGAATCCTTGTATTCACCTGGCTCTGGGTGCACCAAAGGCATGACGAATCCACTAAAGGCTTTAAAACTATCAGATCCCGATTCTTTTAATGCCAATATTAAAAAAGGAATATGTGATGTTGCAACGCCACATATTACATCGCGATATAATGTCTGCGTTGTTACCACGCATGGCATTACAACGCAAGTCATTTCTACGACTTGCAATAGATGGCGTGCTCCAGTTAGCACAACAGCAAGGAATGTGTTGGACTTACAATCCAACACATTCTCTGGTGTTGCCCGTCATCTAGCGCAAGTCATTGAAACGGCTTGCGATGTAATACCATGCGTGGTATGGAAACAACGCGGACGATGTAATGTCCGTGCTGTTACCAACGCGCGTGGTACTGACCTCAAAGGAGAGCGAATAGGGGGGGGGGTACTGCCAGGGACCAAGACAAGTGATCTCACAAAAATATTTTCCACAGTGGCTACTTGCTGTGCTAGCACATCCCACACCTCGACGACAAAGCTCGTTGCACTTTAAGCATCAGCATGGTACACTTCAAGTGCAGGGAAAACTGTGCAAGAGCACGTTTTCCGGCAGAGACAAAGAATGGCATTACCTGTGTGCTGGATCAACAACACACTTTTGTTAAGTCGGGTTTACCACTTCAATTTGTTAGACAGTTTGACCCCAAGTCAGACCAAAGTGTGAACTCTTTCCAGCATTTCAGCATCTGCTCTAACTAGACAATTCTTAACTGCTCCCGTCCCAAGCAAAATAAATTTAGTTTTTGTGACATTCAACTCAAGCCATTGGCAGAACCCTGTGCATTTGTCAGTAAGGATCTAGAGCCCCATATGCGTTTTGTAGATAAGAAGGGAATCATCCGCAAAGATAAGGATGAGTACCTTCTTACCATTTAGAACAGGTGAATCATTTCTTCAGTCCCTCATTTCATTCACTACGTCATTTATATACAGGGTGAACAGAGTCGGAGCAAGGACGCACCTCTTGAGCAGACCATTTAGAATTGGATTATGATCCGTTAATTCCCCTCTGCTGACCCCAGAAGACCTGAGCATAGGTTTATTCATGCAACCTTTCAATTCGTTTTGACTAAATTCCACAGAGCACCAATTTCAATCTAAACTCACCAAAGATTCTCATTGGGTACGAGATAAAATGCAGCCCTAAGATCTCAAAGGCTACATATAGCTTCGGTTTCCGCAAGAGTTCATATTTCCAATAGAGCACAGCAAATCTAAAAACCTGGTTGGGGTGCCTGTCTTTGGGCTGAAACCAGCTTGAAGTGGATATAGAATGTGATCTGCTTCTTCCCATTTTAGTAATTTTTCAAGCACTTGACTTTTCTAAGGTTTTTTGGTTAATTATATATGAGGCTGATAGGCCTGTAGTTAGATGGAATACAAGGATTACCCTTTTTAAAAACGGAGGGGCATATGTACAAGCCCCTATCGCCATGGAATGTCACTTTTTGTGACGTTCCCAGGGGATAGGGGCCTTGCCTTATGTACAAGGCAGCGTGAATCCACTTAACGAGGCTGAATGCTGCCTTGTACATAATGCAAAAATAACAGTTGGTGGACAGAATGCAGAACAATGTCATACATTCACCCCAGTACAGAGATCTGGGTCTAAATCCATCGTTTTTTTGCACTCCACACTGCCCCAGTTCAGACATGGCCATATGCAAATCAGCCTTGACCCTGTGCCTCATGGGAACAGTCCAGCCCGAACTGCTAAGCCATGTCTTTCCTGGACCGGAATCAAGCATCCTAGGACCGGTTTCTGGCTATCAGCGGTCTTCAGCCAGGATAGCTTGACTCCAGTGGTGTGGAGAGCATGGGACTCACGTCTGAGCATACCCATCCCACTCGGGGTGACAAATGCAAAAATACCAGTTGATGGACAGAATGCAGAACAATGTCATACATTCACCCCAGTACAGAGATCTGGGCCTAAATCCATCGGTTTTTTGCACTCCACACCACCCCAGTTCAGACATGGCCATATGCAAATCAGCATTGACCCTATGCCTCATGGGAACAGTCCAGCCCGAACTGCCAAGCCATGTCTTCCCTGGACTGGAATCAAGCATCCTAGGACTGGTTTCTGGCTATCAGCCATCTTCAGCCAGGATAGCTTGACTCCAGTGGTGTGGAGAGCATGGGACTCACGTCTGAGCATACCCATACCACTCGGGGTGACAAATGCAAAAATAACACTTGATGGACAGAATGCAGAAAAATGTCATACATTCACCGCAGTACAGAGATCTAGGCCTAACTCCATCGGTTTTTTTGCACTCCACACCACCCCAGTTCAGACATGGCCATATGCAAATCAGCCTTCACCCTGTGCCTCATGGGAACATTCCAGCCCGAACTGCCAAGCCATGTCTTTCCTGGACCGGAATCAAGCCCCCTACGACCGGTTTCTGGCTTTCAGCCGTCTTCAGCCAGGATAGCTTGACTCCAGTGGTGTGGAGAGCATGAGACTCACGTCTGAGCATACCCATCCCACTTGGGTTGACAAATGCAAAAATAACAGTTGATGGACAGAATGCAGAACAATGTCATACATTCACCCCAGTACAGAGATCTGGGCCTAAATCCATCGTTTTTTTGCACTCCACACCACCCTAAGTTCGCAGCCCCCGCGAGACTGCTCTGCGTTGTGCAACAGGTAGGGAGCAGGGGAGCACCATATCCTCAAACATATGGCTCTCTCATCCCCTTTTCCTTGCGCCGGCACTGATTTCAGCAGCCATGCACCATACACACACCTTAGCGCTGTAGCGCTAGGGTGTGTGCATGAGTGTAGCATAGGTTTTGTACAGGAAGTGTATCCTTCCTGTACAAAATACTATGCTAGACACGAGGGAAAGCTTTTCCCACTTTGTATGCGTGCTGCACTGTGCAGCATCCATGCAAAAGTTGGAAAAGGAAGGACAAATGAAAGCATTTCTCCTTCCTTTTCCCTAGTTGAAAAGGGCGCAGTTTTCTCATGCTAAACCCTATCTACTCTTTTTAGTAAATTGGGTTTAGCGTGAGAAAACTTGGGTGGTTGCATGGGAACGGTCATGCACCACCCTTGGCTTACCCACATGGCGCAAAGAAATGCGAAGCAGCGCAATGCACTCCTTCGCATTACTTTTACTTTATTTCTAGCGCTAAACAAGAATAGCGCTGGAGAGTTAATTAGGAAAAAAAATATTTAGCACTGTTTTGTGTTACGATTGTGGAGGAACACAGTGCAAAAGCTTAGTAAATCTCCCCCAAAGTTCATCCTTTTGGTCAGGATACTGATTCCACTCTGACCAAGGGTTTCTTTTACACTTTAAGAGGAAGTTCTCCAATGGTATGTTTTGCAAGGGGGTTTGCATTGGAGCATGGCAGCCAATTGTGTGCCAGCCCAGGTAGCACTGGGCTGCGTTGTTTTGTTGTAAATACATAGCATCCATGTGCTTTTAAAATGACGCATCTCAGCGCAGCAAAATGGCTTGCAGTACCGCAGTGCATCATTTTGTTGTAAATGAGGGCCAAAAGGTGTACTACACACTGCTGATTTCCAGAAGAACAGTATTTTAACAGGGGAAAGAAGGTTGGCAAGCTCTTGGTGTGTAAAGTAAGGCTAAAATCTTAAAGTGTTTCTATGATTACAAATCTGTCTGAGCACTGTGCAGAGCTGTTTCAGGCACAGCTGATACTTTCCACTCATTTTACGAGATGCTATATACTGCCGGAACTATGTCCACCTTCCAAGTGGATGAATACCTCATAAATGTTTGGACAGAGTAACAAATATATATTTTTAATAATAGTGTTATATTATATACATGCATACATAGATATACACACACACACACACACACACACACACACATATATATATGTGTTTGTTTATAAAAGTAAGTATTCATATATAGAATTTAATATCATTTGAATGTATTTATATATATATATATATATATATATATATATATATATATATATATTCACAGAAAAAACCATAGGTTATAGACCATATATAGTTAGGAATTTGCATTTACAAAACCTTGAAAATTCAGTGAAAAAACCATAGGTTATAGACCATATATAGTTAGGGATTTGCATTTACAAAACCTTATTTTACTCGCATAAAACCATTGAAATTCCATATATAGTTAGTTGCGCTAACTATATATCGCGCACCCGCAATCCACTGCTGATGATGTCACATATTACATCATTCATGACATGGTCAGTGACATCGCTGATGACATCACTGATGACATCTCAAATGACATCACTGATGACATCACTGATGACAACACCCAGTGACTGTATGTTTCTGTAAAGTTAAAATATGTCTTACATATTGAAGAATGAGTGGATGTATAAGTGTCTGGATGAAGGATTTAGTAGGTGCATGACTGACTGTATGAGTGAGTGATTAAATATGTCTCACTGAGTGCATGGGTTAGTGACTAAACTGTCTTAATTTGTGCATTATTATGTCTGTTGTTCTGTAAACTGCTGCATGTGTTGATAAGTAGCTATATGAGTAACTATATGGGTTATTGATTGGTAGCCCAGGTATTTGTATGGGAGACTGAGTGTGTGTGTGGGTGGCTGGGAGGTGTATGACTGTGTGCATAGATGTGTGAGCAGTTGATTCACTAGATGTATGGTTTCAAAAGTGCATGTGGAAACAGCTGTATGGGCGGTTGACTGTGTGCATGAGTGTATTGGTGAGTGAATGGATATCTCAGTGCTACATGTCAAAGTAAGTACATATGTAAAACACAGTACAAGTGAGAGTTGACATATATAAATAACTGTGCATAAGAGCCAGTGAATGTGTGAGTGGCTGTATGGATCATTGTGAACTTGTATCAGGGATTGTATAAGAGAGTAAATATGTGTTAGTATATGTATGAATAAGTAAAGTTTGTATAACTGTATAGTTGAGGAAATGGAGGTGCGATTGATTCTTTGCATGACTGACTAGGTGTGTGAGTAACTCCATGGATGAGTGACAGTCTGTGAGTGTCTGTTTACACTGATTGTATCTAAGGTTATATTAGAGTCTGAAGAGGTTCATCGTATTATCACATGAATGATATCATCAGTGATGTGATCAGTAATGTCAAATGAGATGTCATCAGTGATGTCATCAGTGATGTCATTTGAGATGTCATCAGTGATGTCATTTGAGATGTCATCAGTGATGTCATCAGTGATGTCACTGACCATGTCATGAATGATGTAATATGTGACATCATCAGCAGTGGATTGCGGGTGCGCGATATATAGTTAGCGCAACTAACTATATATGGAATTTCAATGGTTTTATGCGAGTAAAATAAGGTTTTGTAAATGCAAATCCCTAACTATATATGGTCTATAACCTATGGTTTTTTCACTGAATTTTCAAGGTTTTGTAAATGCAAATTCCTAACTATATATGGTCTATAACCTATGGTTTTTTCTGTGAATTTCATTGGTTTTTTAAAAGCTAACATCTGTAGCTGTAAAATGTATTCTTCTTTAAATCTTAAAATATATTTTAGATGTTTATTGATAATTTTTTTTTTAATATTTTTTTTTCTTCGCTTCTAGTTCGCGAACCGGGAAGCTTTCCGTTAGCTCATCTTCATGCCGCGACCTAGTCCGCGAACCGGTCAACGTTACGTTAGCGGAACTGTGACGCGTCGCGGAAGCGCGACGTATCACGTTGTCGCGTAATGCGTCTAATGACGCGCTGCGTTAGCGCTCCCGGAAGTGCTCCGGACCGCTAACCGGAAGCGATCCGAGACGCGGCGCGGACCGCGTAACGTAAGCGGAACAGGTCATGTGACTTGTTTATCAAACTTTTCATTGGTTCATTTCACTTTTGGTTTCCAAATGATGTATGACTAGGTCATGTGACCTAAAAATAACACTTTTCATTGGTTCAGAACTTTTGCTTTTTCCAAATCATGTAAACCCCTCCTTTTTTCCTCACTCTGACTTTCATCTTGGTGAGAGAAAGACCATTTATCTGGAGTTCAACAATGGCTTCCATACTTGCTGCAGCTGGTGCACCCCCACCACCACCTCCACCTCCTCATAAGAAGAGAGGACCACCCAGTCAATTTATCTCCAACAGAGAAGAGGAAGAGGAGGAAGAAGAAGAAGAGGATACAGATCAACAACAATTTATCCCGGAGTTGCCCCGTGTTTCTAAGAGAAAAACCAGTTTCATCTGGCAGTTTTTTTCCATCCCTCCAGGGGAGAAGAAGGTGAACGCGAAATATGCCACCTGCCTCATCTGTGATTACAGATTGTCAAGAGGCACAGAGAAGAAATATAGTATGGGGAACTATACTATGCATCGACATATGACCAGGTGGCATCCCTTGAACTACAGCCGGGCTGAGTTAAGGGACCTACAAGACAATCCCCCGACAACTCCTGTGGCCAGATCTACCTCATCAATGTCTTTGTCAGGAAGAGAGGCACAGGAAACTGTGCCAAACATTCAACCCAATTTTAGACATATGAGGTTTACTTGTATATATTGTGGTGCTATGTTGTCGTATGGGAACATGAGCGTCAACTTGATTAATATGGTGTTCGAAAACCATAAGTGCCCTAATGCACCCAAGCAGTAATTTTTTTTTTGCTCCTGTTGAGCCGTTTTCAATGCCTGTTTTTTTGTTGTTTCCCCTCCATAAAAAACACAAAAAAAACATAAAACTGTTCTAAAAATACAAAAAAATCAAAAAATGTTCAGAAAAAAATAAAATAAAATAAAACAACAAAAACAAAAAAAAAAAGTTCTTTTCAGAACTACCCCCCCTTTAAAATAAAATTGCTAGAATGTTTATCACTCTGGCAAGCTCTATTTCTTTTGGTTCGCTTCAAGTTCGCTGACCGGTTCGCGAACTGTAAGCGAACCAAAAAAATATTTTTTTTAAAAAAAGAAGAGTTAGTATAAGGGAAGTAAACAGAGAATAATGTAAAAAGAAAGACAGCTATAGAGAGTAAACCAGAGATAGTGTCAGAGACATCATCAGCAGTGCATTGCGGGTAAAAAGAGTAGAAAACATGTACCTTATAATTCTTGTTACCTTTTTAAAATATTTTTTCATACTTTCAATCTGTAAAACAGAAAACAAACATTTCCAAAAATATTAAAACATGTATTTAAAAATTAGAAAAGACAAGGGAAAAGGTTCAAGAACAAACAGTTTTTCAACAACTTGGACATTTACAGAAGTCTCTGCTTCTCTACGTCCCCTACACAATCCTAAATATATATATTTTAAAGAAACTGTATCTTGATGTTGATGAACTGAGGCCTATTTTGGAACATGGTGCTTTTTTTGCATTGCTTATGTCTCACAATAGTGATGCAATAACAGCGCAAAAGAGATGTAAATCCATCATAAAATTGTGTCTAACATTTTAAATGATTGTTTTAGGATGCAAATAAGATGTGTACTTTCAAGAGCTTTCTTTGAGGTGAGGCCTATTTCTTTTTTTAAAAAAAAAAACAGTACCCAGAAGTACAGCACTGTAAGCATTAAAATTGACACTTACAGAAAACTCAGCTTCTCCATATCTACCTCACATTTCTAAATGTATATCATAAGTACAAAAAGCATAACATTAATTATACATGTTAAATGGTTTATTTTTGCTGTTCTCAGAATGTATCAAATTTCACTTAAATCAGTGACTTGAAGATATTCATCATGTAACAGCGGGGAAAAAAAACCACAATCAAAATGACTGTGTTTAAAAAACCCATACAACCTAAGAAATCTGATTTCAAAACTCCTTAAAATTAACTTACTTTCAATGACGTCGAAGGATCTCCTATGAACAGCATCCACTCTGTTGCGCTATAAATATTTTCAGCCCGCCACTTTCTGAAAGAAAACCTCCATCGATACGAAAAATATGTTACATAGAAAAAAAGACTTCTCTCATTCTATCACATGTTTCCACTAGGCCAAATCATGTTGCCGCGATTCGCAAGTCTTGTAATTCTTCCAATCAAATCCCGACATTTTCTATTTTCGCAACTTGCAAAAAGAAAACATTTGAGATTATTTTCACAATCCTGGACTACTAATATCTTACTCTTCTTTGTCACTCATGTTCTCCTTTTCCTATGACACTGATACTGCTTACTATGAAGCAGACTTACTTGCATCAGGTTTATATAGTCGGATTTTACAAAATAACATTATAATTAAAAGTTTTGGACCAATAATCTAGACAGCATTGCAGACTTACATTCCCTCAACTTGATGAACCTTTTCCAATTCTTCACAGGAAATCTCGAGATTCTTTCTTTAAAATTTTGGTTTTAAAAACACCAGGTAAGAATTTTTAAGGTCAAACGGCAATTTTTTTTTGAAACTTACAACGGAATCATTGCAGAATGACCAGCCGTTTCGAGACTTTAAATAAGCTGTATAATGTCCTGAAGTTGTTGAAGGACCATCGTGATAGATAATTGCTACAGTTACAAAAGTCCTTCCTGATATTGAAAGCTGAGAAGCCACAAATTTTTTTATTAAAGTTGACAATTTTGATCCATCAGGCCTACATCGTTGCATCATTAAAATGACATACTGTCCATATCTACGTATAAGTAATGTTGACATCATTTCAGATTTACATTGGCTACACTCCATGTTGTGATCCGCTGCATTTACTAGCTTATTAAAGGAGACTGATTTACTGTCTGGCAAAGTTAAATATATAAATCTTTCTGAGTCTACACTAGTAGTACTTGATACCCTACAATTCTCGCAGTCATGCTGCCATTGATAAGAAAGCCCAAACAGGTGATCTATATCTACACCCTCAACTTGCAATATATCAAGCATATACATTAAAAACTCCTGACAATCTTGCTGATTATTTTCAGAGAAGTCTGTTTGACCTGAACATTCATCTAACAGATAACGAACTTCAGACACACTTTCTACTTTTGTTCGATCAGTGCTACATTTCTCGAAAACAGAATTCAACAAACAGCATAAAATTTGTTCAGAATTCAACAGAATCTGTTCTTTTAAACTCTCTAGTGAAAAGAGAACATTAACCACTACATTTGCATAGCAGTTGACACCAGAACTGTTTTCAAATTGAAAACCGACAACATCTTCAACAGAATCCACTTTCTTTCTGCTAACAATTTTCGGTTCATTGACTTTTAGTCTTTTTGCAACAACCTCCCTACTATTACTG
The DNA here is from genome assembly GCF_964263255.1 of Lissotriton vulgaris. Lineage (NCBI taxonomy): Eukaryota > Metazoa > Chordata > Amphibia > Caudata > Salamandridae > Lissotriton > Lissotriton vulgaris. The sequence goes on from NC_141696.1 coordinate 493,649,079, forward strand.
CTATTTCTACGCTTGCGGCCTACCACACGTTTCTCAAACAAAGGATATTGAGGCAAATGTGGCGCATACTCTCTTCTTAACCTATTGTATTCCTTAACACAATCTAGATCCGCACAAATGTTTGTTACATCACAGTCAATTAAGTACAATCCCGATAAAGTTCTAACTCGTGACAATGCCACATATGCCATACCCTCCTTGAACACAGAACTGCCAATATTCACCAATGCACAGTCTACACTTAAACCTTGCGATTTATGGATTGTCACCGCATATGCCAAGCAAACAGGAAACTGTTTACGGTGAACATATAAGTCTTTAACAAGCAAAAACCTTGCAGAACAACGACCAATTAGCTGTACTTCCTCAATGCCATCAAATTTAATTTTTAAAAATTCAATTCCATCTCTACTTCTGTATTTCTCAAAATCAACAACTTTACCCATTAATCCATTTACCAGACCTCTTTCAACATGTAAATTCCTTCTCAAAATGATTCGGCAATTTAAACACACATTCAAAGTCTTTTCAAAACCCGCTGTTTTAGATATAGTCTTCTCTAATGAATCCAATTTTGATTTCAAATTGTCTGACAAAATAATTGTTGATCCCATATGCTCTAATTTGTCGATAGCTTCAAGTTTCACAATCTCTTGCTTTTCTAAATTCAACATTTTGTTGTTGAAGATGGCACATTCTGCAAGAGTTGGCATGAGACATATCCCGGATTTCTTCTCAGTAATTTTCTGAAAAATATTCTCAGGCACAATCTCTTGTTTGGGATATAAATTTGACAGTAATCGTGCATTTAAAGCTTCTTTCCCATGCTCAGTCACTTTTCCAATTCTAATATCTTGTAGAATATTCTTGTAATCTTCATCCTTTGCCTGACGCATATTTTGATGCAGTTCTGCATAATTGAAGTTTAACCATATATTGACGTTGCCAATGCTCCCTAGGCACTTCCTGGTATCTTCATGCGTGAGTATTTTGAACACAGGTTGACCTTTTACTGGTGTCAGCTGCAGAAGATCTCCGAAAACAATGATGTGTTTGCCACCAAATAACACATCATATTCAGTTTTAAGTACTTCTTGCATTCTCAAATGCACAAAGGCAAGCATGACATTGGAAACCATGCTTACTTCGTCAATGATAAGTAGTTTCATTTTCCTCAAGACTCTTGAAACTTCACAGCAAGCATCTCCAGATAACTTGTTGTATTGTAATTTGTTGTCATGCTCCACCGGCAGCATCAGTAGACGATGCAAAGTAATACCTTTAATGTTATGTGCTGCCAGTCCAGTAGGAGCGGTGACAACACAAGACAGCGATGACTCAGTCCTTTCCTGCAAATAACAAGAGATTGCTTTAATGAGGAAACTTTTTCCAGTTCCCGCTTCTCCACTCACGTACAGTCGGACAGGCTTCAACGATGTACATGAGCATTTGTTCTTCTCATGACTTAATCCGTGCTCAATTTCCGTGGTAACTTCATCATATATTTTCCTCTGCTCAACGTTCAGTTGTTTTTCCAAGTCTTCTAAGTTAACTGAATCCTCCTGAGCATGTGCCATGGCTCTTTCTACTTCATTCATAGCAGTGGCAGCTTCATTTTCGATAATAGGTCCTCCAAGTGGATCTTGACTCAATGAAACAGAACTCTGACTGTCCTGAGAACTGTCTCTGGCAATCTCGGCTGCAATCGTTGCTTCCTGCTCAATTTCCAAAGTTAGCATTTCTTGATATTTAGAAAAAGCAGGACATTCTATGGACTCCTTGGCTGCATTGAAAGAGTCTTCGTAACATAGGAAATCTCCAAGCAGTTCCTCTTCTGCACGCCAAGGCTTGAAAAGTTGCAAAAGTGCTAAATAAAAAAACTCCTTTTTTTCTGGAGATTCACCACTCAATTTTCGATGGTTTACTAATTGGCATTTTCTTTGCTTGACCAGGCATCCCTCACTTCCAATTACAGCAAACACTCCTTTCTCAATATCTTCTTTGATGTTCCTCTTGAATATATAATTTTGGAGAACCTCATATAGACAAACATTCTCAAGGTGACTGCTTCGATTTGGATAATATGTATCCAACATGTTGGTCTTCAAAATGTCGGTACTGTTTGGTTTCTTTTCTGCCAAATACTCAATTTCCCGGACAGGTTTTAGAACTCGATTTCGCGTTGCAGCAAGACCAAGACTCGCCCAAACGAGACTCCTGGATTTGGCATAGAGACTTGCTGAAGACAATCGATCAGAACATTCGTAAGCTCCGATTTCTCGATGCGACAACATCTTCAGACTGAAACTGTACAACTTCTTGCTGAGGCTCTTTTCATGGGAAATGTCCTCCCACATATCCTTCAGTTCGGTCTTTTCTTTTTTGGTGATGTAAGATGTCACATACCGAGCCACAGCCATACAGTTGTCAGCCACAAACTGTATATCCATGTTAGCATTCCACATGGACAAAATCACTGGGTTGTAGTCATTGATGTACTTGGACTCTTCGTTCCTTTTCAAATTGTATGTATTCTTGGGTGATTTCCTCGTCACATTATGTCGCAGCGAAGACATCAAACTGTTCACTCTTCCTTTAGAAATCACCGGTCGTGGAAAGTTGAAACGACATTTGGTGTAGAACTTGTCCTTGTTTCTGAATTTACGACGACAGTACTTTCCACAACGATGGCTTTGGAAACGAAGAACTTGTTCTCTTAGACTTTTCTTCTCCGTTGCGTTTGGAACAGCACACGTAGAATACTGTTCGATGAAATTCATCACTAAGTCATCCGGATCTGTTCCAAATTTAGGTGCATCCTTGATCCACAACAACATATGTATATGAGGGGCACCTCTTGCTTGGTACTCATTTCTCCAGAAGAAATCCAACACCTCTCCAAGAGGTGGATTCTTTTTATTTGTGATGAAAGACATCATAGCTTCAAATCTATGATTGAAGTACCTGCATACATTCACTGGATCCAAAGAACACAGTTCTCCAGGTGTCTTGAATTCAATGTTTTCAATATTTCCATTTGCCTCTCGTAGAAATTCAAGTAAGTCTTCCCAGCCATACTCGGCACAGCTCAGAGTGAGGAACCATGTTGGAGTTCCTAAGTTCCTCAGCATACATTTTAAATCACCATGACGACGGTACCAGTACTCATTAGTACCACGCTGACACGCCATGAGATTAATTAAGTGAGAATCCAAAATACTGTCTTGGACATTGACTTTATGCATAAAGTCACTTGCCGAGATGTTTCGCATCTGTATACCACTTTTTAAGATGTGGTTCACTGCATATGACAGTCCAGACAGATCGCTTTCAAACAGGAGATGAAACAAATAGGGAATGCATTGCCGAAACCTAGGATCTTCTGCATACAATCGTAAAGTCCGGTATTCAGACGCAGGAATTTGATGAGGTCGCTCATCATATCTTCCTCCTTGACCTGTGGGAAATAGCTGTGGGAAACACCGAGCTTCCAAACTTTCCTCCCAAACACTAATGGGACTCCCTTTGGCTTGTTTCATTTGAAACAACTCAATAGCATTCCCCATGACTTCCTTGGAATGCAAAGGATGAACACTATAATGTTCATATATTTCTTCACTTTTAGAGGCCTCTACTTTCTCAATTTGGCCAGCACACAAATCGCTATCCTCTTCATCACTTACTTCCTCTTCTGCAACATATACATTCTTATAGTACTTATTATTTTTCTTCAAATACACTGTTGCCTTTTTGACTTTCCTAACATCCACTAAATCTTGCCATATTTTCTTATTCTTTGTCGGAACCCCATTGACCAAGATAACCAGAGGTTCCTCTTCCACTTTTTCTATTCCAATTGTGTTAATGTTTTTGTTCAAATCTAGAGGCAAATAAACAACTCTTCCCTTTAATCCTCTCTGTAAATCTGCTGGAGGCAACTTTCCTGTCTTTGGCTCCATTCTTACAATAGCCTGAAATGGATGGATACTTTGAATCAAAATAGATTCATAAGTATTTAAATCCTTCAATTCAGAAGGAATCTCAACCAATTCCAGATTATTATGAACTGCCCTAGCAGGCATCTGGTTTTGGTTTAATTTATTACAACAATAAGTACACACACGTTGATCCGATCCCAAATCAAAATAATTTTCTACCATCAAGTATGTGGCAAAATCCTTCCATTCACTATTATTTTCCCTTTCACTTTTTGCATATAAATCCACTACCTTAGTCTGATTCTTATAATAAGTGCGTCGACAACATACACAAGTGAAATTAGGCCTCTCACTTGATTTCCTCTGAAACGTGGCAATTTCCTTCTCAAAATTATCTGTACTAGAAACCTGTACATTATCTTCCACATTACCCTCTACTTCAGGGTCAATTTGAACATTCTCATCTTTACTACCAAAGTAACAAAACTCAATTTCTTCACAAATATTCTTCACATCTATTTCAGAACCATGCAAAAGAGCAGCACATAATTGTTTAAGCATAATTGCTGGACTCTTAGCATAATACAACATTCTCACTAATTTTCTCACTTTATTATGATGCACTGCTAGCATCCTGAAATGATGAAAAACACTCTGGCATACTCTCCTGGAAAGACAAGCCAGTGAATGACCACGCAAACCTGTCATTTGTCTCACTCTGCAAGGATCTAAATCTTGCAACAACTTCATTTTCTGCTTCAAACTTTTCTTATTAAATGTCCGTATAAAATCACAAAGCAAATTGATGGAAACCTGTCGCACACTGCAAATAGAACTACACTTCCAAATGTACACAGGACCCTTAGGACGTCTTCCTAAAACCTCATCACTTAGCGCCTCTTCTGTCTCTGTTGTCACAAGTTGTTCTTTTTCAACTGGACAACCATCCTTCACTTCATAAGCTCGACCACTGATGTCAACTGCATGCACCAAATCATTATCCTGAAAATAACTCTCCTCATTAAAAAATGCCTCAGAACTTGAACTATGCATCCATTCTCCGGAAAAAACTTCACAAAAGTTAGTACGATTTACTACTCTCTTCCATCTACTTTTTGTTTTGAAATCAGAAATTACCTTGCTTAGTTTCCTAATTCTATTGATTACCAAAATAAACAACTTTCGCTTAATTTCAAAAGCATGATCAATAATTTTCTCTACATTTTTCTTCTTCTTATAAAATGCCGCTTTCTGTTGGCCTTTCTTTTTAATATTTTTCAATAAATTAACTAATATCCTATTACGGAACATTCGATTTCGAATGTCCCTAAACTGTTGTTTCCTTCTACTATCATGCACAGAGTTATCTCTTCCTCTACCAGTAACATTTGTAATGGGTCTCTCCTTTCCATTTAAATTACTTTTCTTTTTGTGAACTGAAACATTTTTTTGAGCAAAACTTTTTTTACTACAAATATTTCTTAAGAATGATTTCGTGCTCTTACCCGGACCTTTCTTGCTGTTTTGACAAGTATTTGGGGAAGAGGACTGCTGCAATAAAACATCATCCTGCTGTCTTTGACGTTTTCTCGCCTTTCTCATTCTGTTTTTTGTAGGCATTTTCAAAACTATGAAAGAATCTGCAGTTGAATCTGTGGAAAAATATAATATAAAATGTTATTAACCACTATTACCAAACAGTAAATAAATAACAGTCATCTAAAACTTAATGCCCTACTAATTATTTAACATAGCAAATGTTTTCCACCAGCACTGCATCACAAAAATGACACTCAATGGTACAAAACAGGCATACAACACTCATAAATTACTCCCTAATATTTTAAATCATTAATTCAGGATGACGATAAGATGTAGCCTATCGAAAGATTTGTTTAGGCCCAGATCTTTAGACTGGGGTGAATGTGTGTCATTGATCCACATTCAGTCCATCACCTGTTTTGTTTATTTGAGGTGAGGCCAACACATGGTTGCAGATAACATTTTCACTGAAAAAAACCAAGGTAAAAAAACATGTGAAGGCCTACCAATGAAGTAAATCATTAAATGAAAACCAATACATTTCTGGAAATATGCACTACTAGTGCTTCATAAGATGTTTTGGGTCATATTTATAAGGCATTTGAGTGTCTAGTATGCTATTTTACGTTCTTCATGGTGCAAATTTATTGTAAATACGCTCCCATCTGCGGTTGGCAAATTTAGATTTTGATTATGGAAGTTAGATAGGCATGTTAATAATTTCCCAAAAATGGTGTATAACCCCAAACAACCTTTGAAGCAAATGCTCTTAGCCATGTTATCCACCTCCCATTGGATAACATGGCTAAGAAGTGCTTGCAAATGTGAAAAAAAACGGCCACAATGCATGAATATCGCTGAAAAATCAGCGATATTCATGCATTTTCCAGCAAATGCTCTTAGCCATGTTATCCACTTCCTATTAAATAACATGGCTAAGAACTGCTCAGGGCCCCATGAGGAACGCTTTCCATTTAAAAAGGGAAAAATAACATCAAAGACACTAAAATGCCTTCTAAATATGACCCCAAACAACCTATGAAGCTCTAACAGTACATATCCTGAAATTTAATTGATTTCAAAATTCGTTTTTAAACACAGCATATAAATCAATTGTATACCTGCATTCATGAAGAAATGACTAAAAATGTCCTTGAGACACATGAAAGTGTTTTCTGGAATGCCCTAACCCAATTTTTGGGACACTATTAACATGGCTAGGTAACTCCCATAATCAAAATCTAAATTTGCCAAGCGCAAGTGGGAGCGTATTTACAAGACACTTGCCCCAAGAGGAATGCTTTCCATTTAAAAAGGTAAACATAACATCAAAGACACTAAAATGCCTTCTAAATATGACCCCAAACAACCTATGAAGCTCTAAAAGTACATATCAAGAAATGTAATTGTTTATCACAAATGCGATTAAAAACAGCCGCAATGCATGAATATCGCTGAAAAGTCAACGATATTCATGCATTATCCAGCAAATGCTCTTAGCCATGTAATCCACCTCCCATTGGATAACATGGCTAAGAACTGCTCGCAAATGCGAAAAAAAAGGCCGCAATGCATGAATATCGCAGAAAAGTCAGCGATATTCATGCATTTTCCAGCAAATGCTCTTAGCCATGTTATCCACTTCCTATTAAATAACATGGCTAAGAACTGCTCAGGGCCCCATGAGGAACACTTTCCATTTAAAAAGGGAAAAATAACATCAAAGACACTAAAATGCCTTCTAAATATGACCCCAAACAACCTATGAAGCTCTAACAGTACATATCCTGAAATTTAATTGATTTCAAAATGCGTTTTTAAACACAGCATATAAATCAATTGTATACCTGCATTCATGAAGAAATGACTAAAAATGTCCTAGAGACACATGAAAGTGTTTTCTGGAATGCCCTAGCACCATTTTTGGGACACTATTAACATGGCTAGGTAACTCCCATAATCAAAATCTAAATTTGCCAAGCACAAGTGGGAGCGTATTTACAAGACACTTGCCCCATGAGGAACACTTTACATTTTAAAAGGAAAACATAACATCTTAGACACTCAAATACCTTATAAATATGGCTCAAAACAACCTATGAAGCTCTAGCAGTACATATCCAGAAATGTAGTTGATTTCTTAAATCGTTTTTAAAAACAACATATCTGTTTCAGCTTACATAACAGACCATGGAATGGGCTCCATGTACCACAATAACTTGTGTTACTGCATGCCAGAATGTTACACCAAATATGCAATTACAATTTCTCTATAAAACTAATTCTATTAGTATATCACTAGAGACAAAACCACATTTTAAAAACACAGCTTTCTTCATCATTTTCTCCTTAAATCATACTATTCTCTATCTAAATTAAATAAATCTTTTCTCACCTTAGCAAATATTGTTTGAGTTTTGAAAACAGTCTCAGAAATACACCAAATTGTCTTCAGCAGAAGAATAAGGATGCACTCCAAAGGCTGCAGCTATTGAAAGCACAGAAATACAGATATTCATTTCACATATCTCTCATATTAGCCAATCATACCTCTTCCCTCACTTTTTTCAAATCAAAACCCTTCCCCCCTCTGCCCTCTCTCCCTTGTTTCCATAGCAACCACCTCCTGGAAGACCTCTCATGTTTGCAAATTCACACAACAATGTTTCAATTGAACTCTGAACTCTCAGTGCACCTGCGTATCCAGTGCAATCTTTCATGAAATGTTTCTTCCTTGACCATTCAAATTACATCTTTCAAAGAACACATCCATGCACCCTAACTTTCTGTTTTCAGAAATGGAAATGCACCAATCACTGCTAATGATTCATTAGCATTGGAAATCCACAGTTTTTTTTCTTTACAAACTCCTACTGTTTCAACTGCCCTTTCATTACCACACTTCATCTGACTGCAGCACAACCTTCACCCACCATGTTTAACGTCTGGATTGTTGGACATAGTTACATCCACTGGGCTCAAAGGTATGCTGAGAACAGAAATTTACACAACCTCAATTTACAGGATGTGGAAATTAAGTGGTTGGGCCAAAGAGGATTAAAATGTCACCAATTGATACCATTGGTGAAAACCTTTATGCATTTGCCAAAACCTGACCTGTTAATAGTGCACTGTGGAGGTAATGATTTGGGCACTTTGACAGGGGTAGGTCTGGAAATGCTTTTAAAGGACACCTTGGAGCAATTAATGGCACTTTTTCCTCAAACTGCTTTGGTATATTCCAATATATGCCAAAGACAGAAATGGAGGTGGTCCAACCAATTTTCTCCACAAATTGAGAAAGCGAGGAAGCATGTAAACAAATCTGTTTCAGCTTTCATGAGAGACCATGGAATGGGCTCTCTGTACAACAATAACTTGCGTTACTACATGCAAGATATCTACAGAGGAGATGGAGTTCACTTCTCAGATGAGGGCAACAGAATTTTCATTCTGAATTTAAGACTGTGCATTGGTACCTACTTATAAGTACCTAAATGTACCATAAACCCAAAAGCTCTTCTCAGAGCTACCCTACATCTGATCACTCACAATTATTATTTTTCTCTAACTTTTTTCACTAATTTTCCACAAATTTCGCTCCCCGGAGCGCTACCCGGTTCGCTAACCGAAAGCTAACCTCGCGGATTTTTAAAAAAAAAGTTTTTTTTCCGCACATATAAGCCTCCTCAGCCATGCTCAGAAAACCTAGGGGGTCAAGATAAGTCTACCATGACCCCTTCTACCCATTCTAAACATTATTTGCCCTCCATCTTGTATCTTAATGCGACCGAAACACAAAATTGTGGCATTGGAAAAAAGGCAAGATGGCGCAGACAATGTTTATCAATAAGGATTCATTTATAACAAAATATTTTATCGCAGTGACAAATTGGCGGTCAACACTTCCTGATTTCCATCGAATCGAACGTTAACAGACGTCACGCAGCAAAAAAAAAAAAAAACACGCACTGCCGCTGGAAGACATGTATCAACATATATGAGCCTCCTCGGCCACCCTCAGAAAACATAAGGGATTAGGATACGTCTCCCGCACCCCCTTATACCTAGTAATTTAATTAAAACGAAGCACAAAATGGCGAATTCCCGTTTCGCTACCAGTTTGCGGCCCAGTTCGCGGCCCGTGAAGCGCTTCTACTGTGAAAAAACATTTTTTTTTTTTTTCCCCACGGGACCCTTTAATAACCCCAACAACATTCCTAGGGGGTCAAGAGGGGTATACCGTGCCCCCTTTCATTAAATTCCCCCTTCGTTTTTCACCTCTTCTTCTCTCTCGATCCTACCGAGAGATAAGATGGCGGCCGCTCAGGACTGTTTAGAATGTTGACAGACACCGGGGAGCCAATCAGCTTCGCATCGCAAAGTTCCGTTTCGCGAAAAGTAAGCGGACCGGCTAACAGTCCCTACAATTTTGCCAAGTTTCGTGCAAATCCATTCAGCCGTTCGAGCTAAAAGTGAGGCCAAAGGCCCTATGGAAATTAACATGGGAAAAACGCGTTTTGGGACCCCCCTTTTTTCTCTGCCCCCCCTTGACGAAACCCCCCCAAATTTTCGGGGCTGCTCAGAAACAAAATGTGCCATTTTCCTGAAAATTTCAGCCGATTCCGTCCACAAACGCCAAAGTTATTAGACATAGAATTTTCAAAAGTACCATAGAGAAAAAATCCTAACTATATATACCTACTGGCGATAGCCAGTAGGTAATATATATATATATATATATATATATATATATCAAAGAAAGACTCGTCCCAATCTCCAACACTGCCAGATATCGCGCAGTCCTGAACAAACGAAGAGAGGAACCCAGATCTGGTGCCAAACAAGTGTGTTTATTGAAGCTCAATCTCGCTCAGCATGCCCGCCATTACGCGTTTCGACAGTATCCACTGTCTTGATCACATGATGTGATCGCAAAGTCACATGGGAATTTATCCTCCTTTTCACTGACACAAAAGGTGGACTAAGTTTCAACCACCATATTCAAAAACAAAATGCTTTCAAAAGGGTACATGGAAACAATCAAAGGACTATAACATTGATGTATAGCCCTGCTCTGTCTTAAATACAACCCAAAGTGGGTGGATAAACTGAAGTATATACATATGTGTGCAAATGCGCAAATAAATAAACATGTACAAAAACTTCATGAATATATACATATAAATATATAAATATGTAGATCATAAAAACCAGATGTTAATTTCATAATTATTAGAGAACTGTGTTTCCTGACCCTTTTTAGAAAGAACATTTAGAAAATATATCCCAAGTGGGAATTTCCAATAAAGTGTCAAGTGCTATATGTAAACAGAATCCTATGTAAACATACACAATTCATACCGTTAAATTCCCATAATGCAACAAGGAGCAGCTATCATCGCAAAAGTGCAAATAAAGAATATCTAAAGTGTTGAGTGCAAATAAATTATATCTAAACGTTTAAAAAGGGAAGAGCCCCTCCCTTTTGAGTTCATTAGGCTGACAGATGTTAACACACAGCTCTAACCGGAAATGCAAAACAATTCTATTGACTTTTTATCATTCCTTCTTATTCTCAAAACAGTGCTGTGCAATTACTAAACAGTATATTCAATTATAAGTCGGGTACAGCCACAGATCATATAGGAATTGGAACTATAAACAGGTGTATAAGTCCTCACTGGCGTTGAGACCTCCAGGAGTACAACTATTGAGTTCCAAAATATACCGAGTCTCAAGGACCCTGAGTAGCCCATCCCTATTCCCACCTCTTTTGAGGGGTGGCACACAGTCTATAACAAAATAGGTGAGGTGTTTGGGATCACTCCCATGCACTGCCTGAAAATGACGTGCCACCGGGTAGGTTTGTTCGTTATTGGAGATTGCCCTCAAGTGCTGCAGTATTCTCCTGTGAACCGGAAGCCGGGTACTCCCTACATACCTAAGTTCACAGGGGCACTGCAGCACGTAAACGGCAAACTCCGTTTTGCAGGATAACTGTTTAGTTATTAATATAGGTTCTTCCTTGAAAGGAGTGCTGTAGCGTGTTTTATTACATCCATTCTTACAGGCCTTGCAACTGGAACATTTCAAAAAGCCTTTTTTCAAATTCATAAAGGTTTTTGATATTGGAAGTTCCAAATGGTTCTTCACCAGCCTATCTGACATAGAGGTGGATTTCCTGAAAGAAAATTCTGGCCTTCTGCCCACTGAACCCCCAATGACGGGATCCCCCGTCACTAGGTTCCAGTTGCGGCTGAAAATCCGCCTGATCTCATTATGTTGTTGGTTATATGTAACCACAACCCTAGAGCTTTCTTTGGATGTTACATTCTGAACAGCATCACATTTTGGTTTAGGCACCAGCACCTGTGCCCTTGTCATGTTATTGGCACGCTCCATGGCCCTGGTGATAGTTCTTACTGAATATCCGCATGCCAGAAAACGCAATCTGCTCTCATCCATAGCTCTTGTACATTCTCCGTCATCACTGCAAATTCTTTTAATACGAAGCATCTCCCCGAAGGGGATGCTTTGTATCAAGTGATGCGGGTGTTGGCTTGCCGCGTGCAGGATGGTGTTGCCTGCAGTTGGCTTTCTATATAACCGTGTGGCTAGATTGCCTTCAGGTATATAGACCTCTATGTCAAGGAAACAAAGCTGTGTTTTACTCATGGTGGAAGTAAATTCCAAATTCAGATCTTTGCAATTCAATTTCTCTACAAATTCCTGGGCTTCAAGCATAGTACCCTGCTGTAGAAAATTAGAAATATTGATGTACATAAGCAACGTTCATTTCCCTTTCCCCACTCCTCTCCCTGCGCGCACCATGAATACCGTAAAGCATTGACTGCATCCCTCTGCCAGCAAAGGCCTGTACCCATGTGTACATGACAGCCATTTTAGGCACCCTGGCCTTTTGCCCGCCTAAGATTAGAATCACCGGCTTCCCTTCTGTGCGTATTTGAAACCCCCCCCCTCTCTCTCACATGCATAAACCGTGAAACCCACTCCCTCTGCGCGACCCTGCCCTGAAAGGCAGCCCTTCTGCTTGACCCACGCAAACCCCCCCATTTCCTCTTGAAGAGGCATCCTTCGCCTCAGCTGACACAGCCCTCCCCAGCTGCACCTGACTGCCCCCGCTCTCTCATGCATGAGTCATAAGATTTCTCTCTCTGTGCGACTCTGTCCCTGTGCACCCCCTGGCCCCCCCCCCTTCTCCTCACATGGGCAAGTCATAAACCTTCTTCGTCTGCAAGACCCTGTCCTTGGGAGTCACGGCCGCGCCTGACCAGCACCTCCTCTCCTTTCATGAATGCCCCTCTGTTGACAAAGCCTTCCCTTCGCGCTCGATTGTCCACGCAGCATGAATACCACTCCTTTGATGACCCCTTCCCCCGAGTCCGACTGACCACACATGTCCGAGGCCATCGCCTAAGCCAGGAGATACCATTTACTGCCTCTTATTGTATGAAGTCACTCCTCTTCAAAGGACCCACTATTGATCCTGGCCACCCCACCCCCTGGGCTATGATCAGGCGCACACATCCTAAACTGTTGACGGAACACTCAGCTGCGTGATTGCCCTCCCCTCTTATCAGCAGGTCAAGGGTCCCTATTGTGAACACATGTGGGGTAGGATTGACACTAGGATCATGGGGTTGTATTTTCCTTGTTACACAATATCATGATTGTAATGCCAAGTGTTTTGTAAGGTATAAAAGAAGGAGTCTCAGCTCACTTGTGAGAGCACCTCCCGATGACATCTTGTTTCGTGTCTGAAATGACAGGCTCTCCTCATGAGAAATAAACTCTGTTCTTGTGATTCCTGCTCCCAGCGCCCGTCTCTTTATTTGGTAACTATTCAGAATGGGAACTAAGAGGCGACTTGCGCCAGCAGCCTGGGCATCGATACTAATATGGGCTCCTGTTCCACAATTGGCGTCCCAACGCGGGGTCCATCAGTGACATAAGGTCCAGTAAGAGAGATCCAGACGATGAGGTGAATATCTAAATGATCGGAGTATACCTGCCTTGAGAGGGCCCTCGTCCGGCTGCCGATTGAATGAACTTCACCGATTCTGAACGGACCTCTCTCGAGTGACCTACTGTCCTGACTGGAATCCCACAGGACTGCTGCGGTAAAATCATGGAGTAAGAGAACGATCGGGCGCTGGAAGGAGGAAGGCGAAGAACTGCCCACACGGTCCGGTCCGGGTAAGGTCGCGTAAATGCGACAAATTGTGAAATGATTGTTTTGGACAATACTAGTATTACGCTTTGTTGAAACCTCTGGAGATTCACCGTCTGCAAACGGAGAAAACAACAGGCTCTCCCTTTGCAAGCAGTGAAGGATAGGTAACGCAGACTTTTGTCCCCGTTGTAATCCGTCGTGCCTATCTTCCTCCCCCACTGTTTCCCGAACTGTCGTTCGTGGATTATTGTCTGGAGATTCTTTGTCTGCAAACAGGGAAGAACAAGGTCTCTCTTTGCAGGTAGAGAAAGAGTAGGTAACGATAACTTTTCGTGCCCACTTATTCTCCCCACTGATTGTTTGATTGACCGAACATTGATTGTTCGATATTGGTTCTTTTGAGGTATTCACCGCCGCCAAACAACGGAGAATAGAAATATTCTGCCTAGTCTTTGCCCGCTGTGATAAGATAGGTAATGCAGACCTTTGTCCCCGTTGTAATCCGTCATGCCTATCTTCTCCCCACTGGTTGGTAGCCTGTTTAGCCCGGACCGCTTATTAGAGATGAACCATCGAGCTCCACTGGAGGGTACACCTAATAAGGACATGTTCATTAAGTGTGGACTAGTCGCTATAGCTTATAATAAGGTTATGGCATAAAAATACAAGAAAAAGAGTTGAGCGAAATCAGTAGGCCACTGATGAGTTATCAACTTCGCTAAAAATAAAATAAGAAACGTTAGAAATAACCTGCAATAAGAAACATAAAAATGGCGAGGGAAGACAAGCTTGACACCAAGGCAGCCACGAGGTAGCTAGGTTCCATTGCCTATTCCTGCTCCAAACATGTCTGCCTCATTGCCCACCACGCCCAAATAACGGTCACATGAAATAGAAACAATTCAATAGGTACCTACCCCCATTCCAGAAGCTCCCGAAGTGCAACAGGTCCGCGGTTACGCCCATCCGGAAGGCGAGGCCTCAATGCATGCAGGGCTCGCCTGGCCGCAGTCGGAAGGGGAGGCTGTAGGGCGGACGGCCCGAGGAATCATGGAGGTCTCCCCTTTCCCTCTTCTGCCGCCCTGCAGGCCACGGGGAGAGAGGGGGCTGTCTTGCCTCGGCCACCGACCACCCCTCTCTCTCACCTGATCCGGCTTTCGTCGAAGGCCGAAGCCAAAGCGAGGATGGCGGCAGTTCTTTGAGCTATAATGGCTGCAACTACACCCAACGCCTGACAGTTGTAGGTAGTCCCGCCACATGCCGACGCCTGGACAATTGTAGGTAGTCCCGCCACATGTCAGCGCCTGGACAATTACAGGTAGTCCCACCACATGTCAAAAAGGGGGGGGGATGTCTTGCCTCAGCCACCGACCCCCCCCCATCTTCATCGCCTGACACGGCCTTACCAAAACAACTGGAGCCGGAGAACGGCGCGGGGTCGCTGGAAGGGGGAGGCGGCGCGAACGAGCCTCCCCCACCTCCCTCCAGGTGGAGGCTTCCAGCGGCACCCCAATGCTCTTACTTAAAGAGGGTCAACATAGAAAAGCGGTCTTTTGCCCAGGACGGGCACACGCCCCATGCCTTCTCTCCTCAACTTTGAAGATTCTATGAGAGCCGGGGGGCACCCCGATCCCTCCGCATGGGCGCCCCCGTCCCCCTCACTGGGAACCGCGACATCGACGCACTCCTGCCGACGCCAGCCTCGGTTTGGAAATGGCTAAAATACAGCCACAGCACAGACTTGTTCAGTTCCGGGGGAACACCAGAATGACCCGGTAGGAAAATTGTTGCTGCCCTCCCCACTCTTTGACTGATGTTAGACTGTTCAAAACTTTCAAACTCCCTGTTCACCCGGATTGCTCGAATCTTGATGCTCTGAGCTACGTGTGCATTTTTGGACAATGAAAGTTGATAAGATGGATAGTGATTATGTGCTTAGAGAAGAAAGCAATACAGATATTGATCATATGTTTGGACAATGAACTGACTTAGGGTGGGTACTAATTATGATTTGGAAAATGAATTGGTGTAATTTAGACAGTGAATGAGCATTTGGATAATGAATTAATGAATCAATTGAAAAACTGAATTCTTGACATGCATCATGCTTGCTCTGTAGGGAAGTTTAATACGATTTTATTGCACTGCTGCACTTTATGCAATGAACTGCCACCAACTTCGTTCTTCTTATGTACAGTTTCAACCTGCTCCGTGGCCGGTCCACTGGGTTGTAGGCCTGTATTTATACATCAACACTTTTTATTAAAAGTATTTTGAAAAAGAAAGCATAGTTGTAGCGGTTGCATTAATGAGTTTTGGATGTTTTGCTACTGTGAGCGAAGAATAAGTATGATGAAAGCTGAAGGTTAAAAAGGACCAGATATTTAGCAGCTACATTATGTGTCACAGGCAGCCGGAAAAGTGTTTTAGACGCCCTTAAAACCACACCACAGAAATGCCACCTGACCGCCACCCTTGCACCCAACAAAAGGGGTTGCGACCAAGTAACTCATGTAGGTACGCGGATCGTCAATGATTATCTATCTGACATTACTGGTCCCTCTGGGCTTAAACGCCGAGATGGTAAAGAAATGCAGTACGTGGGGATAGGTCGAGTATGTGGTAGGTAAAAACATTTTCGGACTACTGCATGCTGATGTGCTTTGAATGCTGCCCCCCACCCCCTTCTTTCTCCTCCCTTCTGCAGGTCACGTCAGAACGTCGGCTGAAGTGTGGGAGAGCGATGGTCGAACCACCGACGAAAAGGGAAGGAGGGAATATGTGCATAGTCCTTATGACGATAAGTTTTTTAAAAGACGTAGACTTAAACATGACTGTTCCTCCTTAGAACATAGCGACTGGGAGGATGGACTGACATAGAAACTTGACGGGTACTGTATGACGAAAATTGACTAGAAATAACACATTAGATAATGTAACTAGACGTTTGACTAGGTAGGGAAAGGACAAAGAAAGGTGCACGGGTAAGGGTTACCAAGGCACCACCCGTCTGGGAAGTTAGAAATGTCGCTGATGTTCAAAATGTACTGCCCCCTTCTCACACTCTTGTAGATCTAGCCAAGCTGTCCGACTGTTCTCCCGATCAATACTTGCCGTTGCCTCAGCCTGGAGAACTTCCTACCAAAGGAAGAAAACTGAAAAATGGTTGAAGATCGAACCATGGGTAAAAAGCACGACCAGGTTAATTTCTGATCGACTAACCGAGGTGTAAGTATTGGCAATTGAGAACGCTCGAAGAGATAACAAGCGAGAGGGAAAAGGAGGGAAAGGTAAAAAGAACTAAGCACGTAGATAAATAGGATAGTAAAGATAGGAAGGATATAAAAAAAAATATATATATAATAATATGGATTTTGTTGGCCAACTATTGTTTTCTGTTTTGTCGTGAATGTCTTATATATATGTAATACATGTACTGTCTTCCTCTGTCTGAGTTCGTGTGTGTGTGCTGTAGGGGTTTATGTTCTCCCTCTGTTGCGTCTCTCCGTCACCTGACCCCCTGTTGTTCTGTGTTGTGAACGCACTAAATGACCCATTTTTGTACACGTCTCTCTCTTTCTCTATCATTCTCCCTTTTTCTTATATCTGTCTGTCTCTGTCTCTGTCTGTCTGTCTCTATCTCTCTCTCTACATGTCATACGTGTACCAAATGGCTCGTTTAGATTGCGGACGACTCTCACTCTCTATGAGAGTCTCCCTATTTCCTCTTCCTTTATATGGTAAAACCGTGCCTCGCTGGCACCAGTCTGATTGGATACTTATTGAACGCGAAGGTGTTCAGCGAAATTGACCGAAACTAAAATGATCGTATCTCGCCATATTACTACCTCTCCTTTCTGTAAAATGAATGAACTCGAATTGGCTGAGAAGGAAAGGACAGGTAAGACGACTAAGGTCCCCCAATCTGGCCATTTATAGGGGAACTGTATGTCAATGGCACCTTATTTTTTAGTTCATCAGAGACGAACGCCAACGTCTAGATTGACCCCCAATGCCCAGATTGCCCCACCCCTTTGCACCCAAGCGCGAATGCCCGAAGCATCCCCGCCCCACTTGATTGACCCCAGCTGCTGTCCCGGATATAAACATGATGACCATGAGTAACTGTCGTCCCTCGAGAAAAACCTGTTTTACCCTGACTCTCGATGATAGCGCCCCCGCCCTGTTTGAAAAGGTTAGCCAGCCTTGAAGGGAAATGTTCCGAAATGTTGAATATGATGAAATGCACAGTTGATGGGAATCGTATTTATCCTCACTTGAGTTATAAATAGGACGATGAATAAACTTGGCATGAACTCAGTAGGAATGCCGACATATGCACTGCTTGGTAATAGACCTCTGACTGTGACCGATGAGCGTATCTCCCAAGTGCGTTGGATTGAGGGAAGAATTCACATGCATAAATGTCTTCGTCTGCCAGTTCTCTAAAAGCTTGTTTTGTACCTATTCAAAGATTCACGACCACCGAAGGAGAAGGGTCGGATGTGACGTACAGCCTGGCTGCAGATCTTGAGACACATGTGACCTCGACCAAAGGTGGAGCTGCAGAGCAACAAGATACGGGACGAGACAGCAATTTCAACGTGGAACATGAGAAATGACGGGCCACCCTGAAGCCCTCCGTCTGCTAACCCACGTGTGCCTGGAGTCTCCGTCCCCCTTCTTTGGGCCCGATTGATGGGCTTGCTTGCTTGTTATCATTTGCTCCCTTGGTCCCCTTGGTGTGTCCCAGGAAAATCTGCCTCCACTCCGCCCTCTCACTCCCATCGACTATCGAAACCACACACCCTCTTTTCCACATGACTTCTTGTCGAAAGGAAGAACAGCATCCAGGTGGAAATGGGGTGCACCGCAGGAATATGGGTGCCGAGCATAAGGCGCCACTGGAGGATTGGTTAGGGAACAGGACTGTGGTCTAACAGCAGAGGACTGACCGCACCCTGCAACGCGTAAGGATGGACTCGAGCTGGACCTATAGCTCCACCGCCGGTGCTCAACAGCGCCAACGAAAGGACACGGACTAGAGCCTACCAGTGATGGCTCACTGCCAAAAAGACACTGTGACGAGGAGATCTTGTGTATTGAACTGAATTCCGCCCTCAACTACCTGGTCAAAATGTTCACTGGTCACATTTTTAAGTCAGAAACGTTTTATGCTATGTAGTGCTTTTGGAATGATAGGAATTCGACAAATGCAATTTCCTATGTGCTGCATTCCGCCAAACACATCAACTGTCCATGATTATATGCCATATGCTAGTATTGACAAATGCTAATTCTGCGACCGCACCTGTTTATATGTACCCTCATCGATTACGAAAATGAACTTTTGCTATGTAAAAAGGGGCGACTGTAGAAAATTAGAAATATTGATGTACATAAGCAACGTTCATTTCCCTTTCCCCACTCCTCTCCCTGCGCGCACCATGAATACCGTAAAGCATTGACTGCATCCCTCTGCCAGCAAAGGCCTGTACCCATGTGTACATGACAGCCATTTTAGGCACCCTGGCCTTTTGCCCGCCTAAGATTAGAATCACCGGCTTCCCTTCTGTGCGTATTTGAAACCCCCCCCTCTCTCTCACATGCATAAACCGTGAAACCCACTCCCTCTGCGCGACCCTGCCCTGAAAGGCAGCCCTTCTGCTTGACCCACGCAAACCCCCCCATTTCCTCTTGAAGAGGCATCCTTCGCCTCAGCTGACACAGCCCTCCCCAGCTGCACCTGACTGCCCCCGCTCTCTCATGCATGAGTCATAAGATTTCTCTCTCTGTGCGACTCTGTCCCTGTGCACCCCCTGGCCCCCCCCCCTTCTCCTCACATGGGCAAGTCATAAACCTTCTTCGTCTGCAAGACCCTGTCCTTGGGAGTCACGGCCGCGCCTGACCAGCACCTCCTCTCCTTTCATGAATGCCCCTCTGTTGACAAAGCCTTCCCTTCGCGCTCGATTGTCCACGCAGCATGAATACCACTCCTTTGATGACCCCTTCCCCCGAGTCCGACTGACCACACATGTCCGAGGCCATCGCCTAAGCCAGGAGATACCATTTACTGCCTCTTATTGTATGAAGTCACTCCTCTTCAAAGGACCCACTATTGATCCTGGCCACCCCACCCCCTGGGCTATGATCAGGCGCACACATCCTAAACTGTTGACGGAACACTCAGCTGCGTGATTGCCCTCCCCTCTTATCAGCAGGTCAAGGGTCCCTATTGTGAACACATGTGGGGTAGGATTGACACTAGGATCATGGGGTTGTATTTTCCTTGTTACACAATATCATGATTGTAATGCCAAGTGTTTTGTAAGGTATAAAAGAAGGAGTCTCAGCTCACTTGTGAGAGCACCTCCCGATGACATCTTGTTTCGTGTCTGAAATGACAGGCTCTCCTCATGAGAAATAAACTCTGTTCTTGTGATTCCTGCTCCCAGCGCCCGTCTCTTTATTTGGTAACTATTCAGAATGGGAACTAAGAGGCGACTTGCGCCAGCAGCCTGGGCATCGATACTAATATGGGCTCCTGTTCCACACTGCCAGATAAAGAAGAGGTCGTCTATATATCTAAGATAGACCGGAACGTGCCTCCTCATAATGGCCTGATGCTGCACCATGAGGACCTGCTCCTCCCACCAGCCCATGTGCAAGCACGCTAGGCTGGGAGAAAAACAGGCCCCCATAGCTACCCCTCTGACCTGCTGATACACTTGACTGTTGAACAAAAAATAATTTTGCTCCAGACAAATCTTAATCATGGCAGTGAGCATGGAATTATGAGCAGAAAAATTGATGGATCTCCTATTGAGAAAATAATTTACTGCCCTAATACCGTCCAAATGAGGTATAGACGTGTATAAGGATGTGACATCTAAACTCACGAGCACACAGTTATCATTCCAAACAAAATTGCCCAATTTTCTGACAAAATCAGAAGAGTCCTGTACATAGGAGTCCAAGTTTTTAACACTGTCCTACAAAAAATAGTCAATGTAAGTTGACATCTTTTCCGTGGAACTATTAATCGCTGAGATTATGGGTCTCCCAGGAGGGATTTGTGTGTTCTTATGAACTTTTGGGAGCAAGTAAAAGGAAGGGATAACCGGGAATTCCTTCTTCAAAAACCCCAGTTCCTCTTTAGTTATTAAATTGCCACATTTCCATGCAACTAGTTTGGCATTCTGATCTTCCCATGCCAACCTTACTGCTCCCAAATTGCTCCTTCTGTAACATGAATGGTCCTGTAATTGTTTTTCCGCTTCCTCAATGTACATTTGGCGAGGCCACAATACTGTGTTTCCACCCTTATCAGCTTGGCGGACCAGAATAGTGTTGTCCGACTCCAGTTTTCTCACAAGGGTATTATAACTCTGATTCAAATTGTTAATCACTCTGCGTTTTTTATTAGTGGTGATGTAGAGCTGTTTCAAGTCCTTAGTAATTAGATCTTGATAAACATCAATATTATCGTGTGGCATTATAGGGAGAAACACCGATTTGGGTTTGAAAGGAGTAGCCCCCGACACTTGATCAATTCTCGACCTTACCAGAGGCAACATTGTAGAGGGGTTAATTTCCTCCTGCAATCCCCATATCTCATCAAAATCCTCTCTGTCCCCTGCTTCCAAGGTGACAGAATCCATTTCTGTTGCTCCCAATCTTTTCTTTCTTGCCGGTTGCATTTTGAAATATTTTTTCAATTTTAATTTCCTCACAAAGCGGAAGGCATCCATTCTCGTGTCCGCGTAATTGAAGTTACATGGAGGACAATAAGACAAACCTAAACTTAAAATATTGGTCTCCTTTTCAGTTAATTTTAATGTAGTCAGGTTCATTATTGAGCTGGGGCTGCCGCCTGTGTTTTTGTCGTTTTTTTGTTGTTCCAGCGGCTTTTCTTTTGACTGCTGTTTGTTTTTACTTTTGTTGCACCTTCTCCTTTCGCCTCGTTTCCTGTTGGCCCTTTGGCGTTTTGACCGCCAGTCTGTCCTCTGGATCTCAATGTGTCTCGGCGATCCTGACACATACAGCTCATTTCCTGGGCCTTGGAGAGTGCTGTAAACCCCAACGGCATACTTCTTGCCCCCTCATTTTCAGATTCGCTGCCCACAGAACTTGCATCCGAAGAGGAAGGTACATTTGGAACATTATCAGGTGCGACCACACGAGTTTTTCTAGCCCTCGCCTTAATGTTCTCATAGCGCTTGGCATAAGTGAAGATTTGCCCGTGTAGGTAGTCCAAGCGATCTTGCTCGAATTTATAGGCTTTTCGTTTCTTTATTATATCTTCCTTTTTGATTAGCCTAGTCTGCATTTCAGCTCGCATTTTGTCTGTCGCTTCACTTGTTCCCATACCTTCTATTTCCTCTTCCAGTGCTTCAATTTGCGTCTGTAATTTGCAACGATCAGATTCTGCGTACTTCACCAATATTCTCATCAGTTTTGCAGATGACTCTAAGTTTGCCTCCGCCCACTCAGTGAGCATATCTGGATCGGGTGTCTCATAACTAGGGGCTAGGCTGATTCGTAACCCTCTAGGAACCCGTCCCTCCTGCAGGTACATAGTCAACGATTTATTTTCCCACCATTTGGACTGTTCTTTGATTTTTAATTTTTCCAGTTTTCTGTATAAATTACGAAATGTCGGGTTTGCATTTACAACGGTCGTTGGCCGTGTAGAGTCAGTTCCCCCAGCCGGGGGTTGTACAAATATGAGGCCGGCGGCCTCCTCTCTGCTCCGCAATACATCCGCGGACATGCTTGTGCTGTAACTTGTGTAATTAGAGCCACACTTTGTTAAATTGGGAAACACGTTCACAAAAGGCAAATTGCTTCTTGCTGGATCGTGAACGCCGCCCCAGGCACACTCCCCACCGGACAATCTCACTTCGCCTACCTCGTAGGATTACCGCTGTGCAATTAGTTCTCTCGAAACCAAGCGCTGCGATTCCAAAAACCAAGGCAGGATTCTTCAGCGTCCGGGGGTCCTCGGCGGCTAACTTCAAGCCGAAGTTCGTAAGGACAGCTCCGAAAACGAAACTATATATATATATATATATATATATTCACTGAAAAAACCATGGGTTATAGAACATATATAGTTAGGGATTAGCATTTACAAAACCTTATTTTACTCACACAAAACCATTGAAATTTCATATATAGTTAGTTGCACTAACTATATATCGCGCACCCGCAATCCACTGCTGATCATGTCACATATTACATCATTCATGACATGGTCAGTGACATCACTGATGACATCACTGATGACATCTCAAATGACATCACTGATGACATCTCAAATGACATCACTGATGACATCACTGATGACATCTCATTTGACATTACTGATCACATCACTGATGATATCATTCATGTGATAATACGATGAACCTCTTCAGACTCTAATATAACCTTAGATACAATCAGTGTAAACAGACACTCACAGACTGTCACTCATCCATGGAGTTACTCACACACCTAGTCAGTCATGCAAAGAATCAATCACACCTCCATTTCCTCAACTATACAGTTATACAAACTTTACTTATTCAAACATATACTAACACATATTTACTCTCTTATACAATCCCTGATACAAGTTCACAATGATCCATACAGCCACTCACACATTCACTGGCTCTTATGCACAGTTATTTATATATGTCAACTCTCACATGTACTGTGTTTTACATATGTACTTACTTTGACATGTAGCACTGAGATATCCATTCACTCACCAATAGACTCATGCACACAGTCAACCGCCCATACAGCTGTTTCCACATGCACTTTTGAACCCATACATCTAGTGAATCCACTGCTCACACATCTATGCACAGAGTCATACACCTCCCAGCCACCCCCACACACACTCAGTGTCCCATACAAATACTTGGGCAACCAATCAATAACCCATATAGTTACTCATATAGCTACTGATCAACACATGCAGCAGTTTACAGAACAACAGACATAATGATGCACAAATTAAGACAGTTTAGTCACTAACCCATGCACTCAGTGAGACACATTTAATCACTCACTCATACAGTCAGTCATGCACCTACTAAATCCTTCATCCAGACACTTATACATCCACTCATTCTTCAATATGTAAGACATATTTTAACTTTACAGAAACATACAGTCACTGGATAATGTCATCAGTGATGTCATCAGTGATGTCACTGACCATGTCATGAATGATGTAATATGTGACATGATCCGCAGTGGATTGCGGGTGCGCGATATATAGTTAGTGCAACTAACTATATATGAAATTTCAATGGTTTTGTGTGAGTAAAATAAGGTTTTGTAAATGCTAATCCCTAACTATATATGTTCTATA
This sequence comes from Lissotriton vulgaris, assembly GCF_964263255.1. Classification (NCBI taxonomy): domain Eukaryota; kingdom Metazoa; phylum Chordata; class Amphibia; order Caudata; family Salamandridae; genus Lissotriton; species Lissotriton vulgaris. The sequence continues at coordinate 493,673,125 of NC_141696.1, forward strand.
ACCCATGTTTTTTTCAGTGAATTTTCAAGGTTTTGTAAATGCTAATTCCTAACTATATATGGTCTATAAGCTATGGTTTTTTCAGTGAATTTCATTGGTTTTTTAAAAGCTAATATCTGTAGCTGTAAAATGTATTCTTCTTTAAATCTTAAAATATATTTTACATGTTTTTGATACAATTTTTTTTTAAATTTTTTTTTGTTTCGCTCCCAGTCCGCGAACCGGTTAGCTTCCCGTTAGCTCAATTTGGAGCCGCGACTCGGTCCGCGAACCGGTAAACGTTCCGTTTGCGTAACTGTTGCGTTAGCATGACGTTTTGCGTTGTCGCATAATACGTCATGTGACGCGCCAAGTTAGCGTACCCGGAAGCGAACTGGAACGCGCCGCAAAGCGCAAAACGTAAACACAGCAGGTCATGTGACTCGGTAATAACACTTTTCATTGGTTCATTTCACTTTTGGTTTCCTAATGATGTAATACTAGGTCATGTGATCTGAAATTAACACTTTTCATTGGTTTAGAACTTTTGCTTTTCCCAAATGATGAAAACCCCTCCTTCTTTCCTCACTCTGACTTTCATCTTGGTGAGAGAAAGACCCTTTATTAACATTGAGCAATGGCTTCTTTAGTAGCTTCAGCTGGTTCTTCCCCCCCACGTCCACCACATCCAAGCAAGAGAGGACCACCTGCTGAAGTTATTATTCAAGAAGAAGAGGAAGAACAGGAAGAGGAGGAAGAGGAGGAAGAGACACTGTTTTTGCCAGAGGAGCCCAGAAGGTATAATCGGAAGGAGAACTATATTTGGCAATTTTTAAAATTTCCCGAGGGCCAAAAGAAAGTAAATGCACGCTACGTGTTTTGCCGTATATGTAAAGAAAGACTGTCCAGGGGGACTGATAAAAAATACAGTTTCGGCAACTACACTATGCATCGGCATATGAGTAGGTGGCATCCTAACAACTATAGTGCTGCCCAGTTACGAGACGAGCAAGAAAATCCCCCTTCGATGGCCAGAAGATCGGTTGTACAAGAAGTGACGGGACCAGAGGCGAGGGAGATGGTCCCAAACATACAAATGAAGTTTGGGGAAGTGAAACAAGTGTGCGTGCGCTGTAATCAATTCATTTGCTACAGAGAAAGTAGCATTACTCTAATTATCAAAGCTATTGATAATCATGTTTGCCCGAAACGCCCCAAACAATAAATTCTTCTTTTTTTTGTTGCTCCTGTTGAGCCCTTTACAATGAATCGTTTTTGTTTTTCCCTCTCCCCCAAAACAACCAAAAAAATATCAAAATGTTCAGAAAATACAAAAAAATTAAAAAAATGTTCTGAAAAAAAATTAAAAAAAATAAAACAACAAAAACAAAAAAAAAAGTTATTTTCAGAACTACCTCCCCATTATAAAAAAATTGGTAGAATATTTGGAACTCTGCCAACCTCTATTTCTTTTAGTTCGCTTCCCGGTTCGCACTCCGGTACGCGAACCGGGAGCGAATCAAAATTTTTTTTTAAAAAAAGAACAGTAAGTATAAGGGAAGGAAACAGACAGTTATGTTAAAAGAAAGACAGCTATAGGGAGTAAACAAAAGATACTGTTACCCGCAATCCACTGCTGATGATGTCACATATTACATCATTCATGACATGGTTAATGACATCATCAGCAGTGGATTGCGAGTAACAGTATCTTTTCTTTACTCCCTATAGCTGTCTTTCTTGTAACATAACTGTCTGTTTCCTTCCCTTATACTTACTGTTCTTTTTTTAAAAAAAAAATTGTGATCAATCAGAAACAATGACATTAATAGAGACAGAGTGAGTGAACAAGAGTGAAGAAGTATGAGAAGAGAGGGACTGAGAAAAATAGTGGAAGGAGTAGAATAATTAAGTAATAGAGAAAGGAATGAGGGAAGTAGCAAACGCAGGAAAGTAAGGATTAAACAAATAAAGCAGTAGAACTAATAGAAGTTAAATGTGATAGATTAAATGATTGATTCAGGATGACGATAAGGTGTGGCCTCTCCAAAAGTTTGTTTAAGGTGAGGCCTACTCAGGGTTGCATATCAAATTTATGCTTGTTGAAGAATACAGAGGAGATAATACATGTGAAGGCCTACCATTGAAGTAAAACATGTCCACTTCACTCTTGAACAAAGGCCAGACCTCTTCTGTGTCCATAGACAGACCTAAACTTCATTTGCACAATGTCATTCGTAAACTTAGAAAACATAAGTAATGTAATTGAAAAACGTGGAGTTTCTTTTGCTCATTTCACAATCACATCACCTGTGTTGCCTTTGCTTAGGTATCTCAAAGTGCAGATGTAGTCCAGCATATGAAACAGTACCCAGAAGTGCAGCAGTGTATGCATTAACTTTGATATTTACAGAAGCCTCAGTTTCTCCATGTCTACCTCACATTTCTAAATGTATATCATAAATACAAAAAGTAGAACATTAATTATACATGTTAAATGGTTTATTTTTGCTGTTCTCAGAATGTATCAAATTTCACTTAAATCAGTGACTTGAAGGTATTCATCATGTAACAGCGGGGAAAAAAAACACAATCAAAATGATTGTGTTTAAAAAACCCATACAACATAAGAAATCTGAATTCAAAACTCCTTAAAATTAACTTACTTTCCATAACGTCGAAGGATGTCCTATGAACAGCGTACACTCTGTTGTGCTATTAATATTTTCAGCCCGCCACTTTCTGAAAGAAAACCTCCATCGTTTTGAAAAATATGTTACATACGATAAAAGACTTCTCACATTCTACCACATGTTTCCACATGGCCAAATCATGTTGGAGCGATTTACAACTCTTGGAATTCTTGTAATCAAATCCCGTCATTTTCTATTTTCGCAACTTTCAGAAAGAAAACATTTAAGATTACTTTCACAATCCTGGACTACCCTTCTTGCTCACTCATGTTCTACTTTTCCTATGACACTGATACTTCTTACTATGAAGCAGACTTACTTGCATCAGGTTTATATAGTTGGATTTTTAAAATGACATTATAATTAAAAGTTTTGGACCAATAATCTAGACAGCATTGCAGACTTACATTCCCTCTACTCCATGAACCTCTTGCAATTCCTCAGAGCAAATCCCGAGATTCTTTCCTTAAAATTTTGGTTTTAAAAACACCAGGTAAGAATTTTTAAGGTCATACGGCAATTTGTTTTTGAAAGTTACAACAGAATCGTTGCAGAATGACCAGCCGTTTCTAGACTTTAAATAAGCTGTGTAATGTCCTGATGTTGTTGAAGGACCATCATGATAGATAATTGCTGCAGTTACAAAAGTCCTTCCTGATATTGACAACTGCGAAGCAACAATTTTTTTTATTAAAGTTGTCAATTTTGATCCATCAGGCCTACATCGTTGGATCATTAAAATGACATACTGGCCATATCTTCGTATAAATGATGTTGACATCATTTCAGATTTACATTGGCTACACTCCATGTTGTGATCAGCTGCTTTTACTAGCTTATTAAAGGACACTGATTTACTGTCTGGCAAAGTTAAATATATAAATCTTTCTGAGTCTACACTAGTAGTACTTGATACCCTACAGTTCTCGCAGTCATGCTGCCATTGATAAGAAAGCCCAAACAGGTGATCTACATCTACACCCTCATCTTGCAATACATCAAGCATATACATTAAAAACTCCTGACAATCCTGCTGAATATTTTCAGAGAAGTCTGTTTGACCTGAACATTCGTCTAACAGATAACGAACTTCAGACACACTTTCTACTTTTGTTCTATCAGTGCTACATTTCTCTAACACAGAATTCAACAAACAGCATAAACTTTGTTCAGAATTGATCACAATCTGTTCTTTTAAAGTCTCTAGTGAAAAGACAACATTAACCACTACATTAGCATAGCAGTTGACACCAGAACTGTTTTCAAATTGAAAACCGACAACATCTTCAACAGAATCCATTTTCTTTCTGCTTACAATTTTCGGTTCATCGACTTTTGGGCTTTTTGCTACAACCTCCCTACTATTACTGATATTTCTTCGTTTCCGGCCTACCACACGTTTCTCAAACAAAGGATATTGAGGCAAATGTGGCGCATACTCTCTTCTTAACCTATTGTATTCCTTAACACAATCTAGATCTGCACAAATGTTTGTGACATCACAGTCAATCAAGTACAATCCTGATAAAGATCTAACTCGTGACAAAGCCACATATGCCATACCTTCCTTGAACACAGAACTTCCTATATTCACCAATGCACTATCTACACTTAAACCTTGCGATTTATGGATTGTCACCGCATATGCCAAGCAAACAGGAAACTGTTTACGGTGAACATATAAGTCTTTAACAAGCAAAAACCTTGCAGAACAACGACCAATTAGCTGTACTTCCTCAATGCCATCAAATTTAATTTTTAAAAATTCAATTCCATCTCTACTTCTGTATTTCTCAAAATCAACAACTTTACCCATTGATCCATTTACCAGACCTCTTTCAACATGTAAATTCCTTCTCAAAATGATTCGGTAATTTAAACACACATTCAAAGTCTTTTCAAAACCCGCTGTTTTAGATATAGTCTTCTCTAATGAATCCAATTTTGATTTCAAATTCTCAGACAAAATAATTGTTGATCCCATATGCTCTATTCTGTCAATAGCTTCAAGTTTCACAATCTCTTGCTTTTCTAAATTCAACATTTTGTTGTTGAAGATGACATCAAACATATTCCGGATTTCTTCTCAGTAATTTTCTGAAAAATATTCTCAGGCACAACGTCTTGTTCTGGATATAAATTTGACAGTAATCGTGCATGTAATGCTTTTTTTCCATGCTCGGTCACTTTTCCAATTCTAATATCTTGTAGAATATTCTTGTAATCTTCATCCTTTGCCTGACGCATATTTTCATGCAGTTCAGCATAATTGAAGTTTAACCATATATTGACGTTGCCAATGCTCCCTATGCACTTCCTGGTATCTTCATGCGTGAGTATTTTGAACACAGGTTGTCCTTTTACTGGTGTCAGCTGTAGAAGATCTCCGAAAACAATGATGTGTTTGCCACCAAATAACACATCATACTCAGTTTTAAGAACTTCTTGCATTCTCAAATGCACAAAGGCAAGCATGACATTGGAAACCATGCTTACTTCGTCAATGATAAGAAGTTTCATTTTCCTCAAGACTCTTGAAACTTCACAACAAGCATCCCCAGATAACTTGTGGTATTGTAATTTGTTGTCATGCTCCACTGGCAGCATCAGTAGACGATGCAAAGTAATACCTTTAATGTTATGTGCTGCCAGTCCAGTAGGAGCGGTAACAACACAAGACAGCGATGACTCAGTCCTTTCCTGCAAATAACAAGAAATTGCTTTAATAAGGAAACTTTTTCCAGTTCCCGCTTCTCCACTCACGTACAGTCGGACTGGCTTCAATGACGTACATGAGCACTCTTTCTTCTCATGACTTAATCCATGATCAATTTGCTTGGTAACTTCGTCATATATTTTCCTCTGCTCAACGTTGAGTTGTTTTTCCAAGTCTTCTAAGTTAACCGCATCCTCCTGAGCATGTGCCATGGCTCTTTCCACTTCATTCATAGCAGTGGCAGCTTCATTTTCGATAATAGGTCCTCCTAGTGGATCCTGACTCAATGAAACAGAACTCTGACTGTCCTGAGAACTGTCTTAGGCAATCTCGGCTGCAATCGTTGCTTCCTGCTCAATTTCCAAAGTCAACATTTCTTGATATTTGGGAAAAGCAGGACATTCTATGGTCTCCTTGGCGGCAGTGAAAGAGTCTTCGTAACAGAGGAAATCTCCAAGCAGTTCCTCTTCTGCACGCCAAGGCTTGAACAGTTGCAAAAGTGCTAAATAGAAAAACTCCTTTTTTTCTGGAGATTCGCCACTCAATTTTCGATGATTTACCGAGTGGCATTTTCTTTGCTTCACCAGACATCCCTCACTTCCAATTACAGCATACACTCCTTTCTCAATATCTTCTTTGATGTTCCTTTTGAATATGTAATTTTGTAGAACCTCATACAAACAAACATTCTCGAGGTGAGTGCTTCGATTTGGATAATATGTATCCAACATGTTGGTCTTCAAAATGTCAGTACTGTTTGGCTCCTTTTCCGCCAAATACTCAATTTCCCGCACAGGTTTCAGAACTCGATTACGCGTTGCAGCAAGACCAAGACTCGACCAAACGATACTCCTGGATTTAGAATAAAGACTTGCTGAAGACAACCGGTCAGAACATTCGTAAGCTCCAATTTCTCGATGCGACAACATCTTCAGACTGAAACTGTACAACTTCTTACTGAGGCTCTTTTCATGGGAAATGTCCTCCCACATATCCTTCAATTCTGTCTTTTCTTTTTTGGTGATGTAAGATGTCACATACCGAGCCACAGCCATACAGTTGTCAGCCACAAACTGTATATCCATGTTAGCATTCCACATGGACAAAATCACTGGGTTGTAGTCGTTGATGTACTTGGACTCTTCGTTCCTTTTCAAATTGTATGTATTTTTGGGTGATTTCCTCGTCACATTATGTCGCAGAGAAGACATTAAACTGTTCACTCTTCCTTTAGAAATCACCGGTCGTGGAAAGTTGAAACGACATTTGGTGTAGAACTTGTCCTTGTTTCTGAATTTACGACGACAGTACTTTCCACAACTATGGCTTTGGAAACGTAGAACTTGTTCTCTTAGGCTTTTCTTCTCCGTTGCGTTTGGAACAGCACACGTAGAATACTGTTCTATGAAATTCATCACTAAGTCATCCGGATCTGTTCCAAATTTAGGTGCATCCTTGATCCACAGCAACATATGTATATGAGGAGCACCTCTTGCTTGGTACTCCTTTCTCCAGAAGAAATCCAACACCTCTCCAAGAGGTGGATTCTTCTTATTTGTGATGAAAGACATCATAGCTTCAAATCTATGATTGAAGTACCTGCATACATTCACTGGATCCAAAGAGCACAGTTCTCCGGGTGTCTTGAATTCAATGTTTTCAATGTTTCCATTTGCCTCTCGTAGAAATTCAAGTAAGTCTTCCCAGCCATACTCGGCACAGCTCAGAGTGAGGAACCATGTCGGAGCTCCTAAGTTCCTCAGCATACATTTTAAATCACCATGACGACGGTACCAGTATTCATTAGTACCACGCTGACACGCCATGAGATTAATTAGGTGAGAATCCAAAATACTGTCTTGGACATTGACTTTATGCATAAAGTCACTTGCCGAGATGTTTCGCATCTGTATACCACTTTTTAAGATGTGGTTCACTGCATATGACAGTCCAGACAGATCGCTTTCAAACAGGAGATGAAACAAATAGGGAATGCATTGACGAAACCTAGGATCTTCTGCATACAATCGTAAAGTCCGGTATTCAGACGCAGGAATTTGATGAGGTCGCTCATCATATCTTCCTCCTTGACCTGTTGGAAATAGCTGTGGGAAACACTGAGCTTCCAAACTTTCCTCCCAAACACTAATGGGACTCCCTTTGGCTTGTTTCATTTGAAACAACTCAATAGCATTCCCCATGACTTCCTTGGAATGCAAAGGATGAACACTATAATGTTCATATATTTCTTCACTTTTAGAGGCCTCTACTTTCTCAATTTGGCCAGCACACAAATCGCTATCCTCTTCATCACTTACTTCCTCTTCTGCAACATATACATTCTTATAGTACTTATTATTTTTCTTCAAATACAATGTTGCCTTTTTGACTTTCCTAACATCCACTAAATCTTGCCATATTTTCTTATTCTTTGTCGGAACCCCATTAACTAAGATAACCAGAGGTTCCTCTTCCACTTTTTCTACTCCAATTGTGTTTATGTTTTTGTTCAAATCTAGAGGCAAATAAACAACTCTTCCCTTTAATCCTCTCTGTAAATCTGATGGAGGCAACTTCCCTGTCTTTGGCTCCATTCTTACAATAGCCTGAAAGGGATGGATACTTTGAATCAAAATAGATTCATAAGTATTTAAATCCTTCAATTCAGAAGGAATCTCAACCAATTCCAGATTATTATGAACCGCCCTAGCAGGCATCTGGTTTTGGTTTAATTTGTTACAACAATAAGTACACACACGTTGATCCGATCCCAAATCAAAACAATTTTCTACCATCAAGTATGTGGCAAAATCCTTCCATTCACTATTATTTTCCCTTTCACTTTTTGCATATAAATCCACTAACTTAATCTGATTCTTGTAATAAGTGCGTCCACAACACACACAACTGAAATTAGGCCTCTCACTTGATTTCATCTGAAACGTGGCAATTTCCTTCTGAAAATTATCTGTACTGGAAACCTGTACATTATCTTCAACATTACCCTCTACTTCTGGGTCAATTTGTACATTCTCATCTTTACTTCCAAAGTAACAAAACTCAATTTCTTCACAAATATTCTTGACATCTATTTCAGAACCATGCAAAAGAGCAGCACATAATTGTTTAAGCATAATTGCTGGACTCTTAGCATGATACAACATTCTCACTAATTTCCTCACTTTATTATGATGCACTGCTAGCATCCTGAAATGATGAAAAACACTCTGGCATACTCTCCTGGAAAGACAAGCCAGTGAATGACCACGCAAACCTGTCACTTGTCTCACTCTGCAAGGATCTAATTCTTGCAACAACTTCATTTTCTGCTTCAAACTTTTCTTATTAAATGTCCGTACAAAATCACAAAGCAAATTGATGGAATCCTGTCGCACACTGCAAATAGAACTACACTTCCAAATGTACACAGGACCTTTAGGACGTCTTTCTAAAACCTCATTACCTAACACATCTTCTATCTCTGTTGTCACAAGTTTTTCTTTTTCAACTGGACAACCATCCTTCACTTCATAAGCTCGACCACTGGTGTCAACTGCAAACACCAAATCATTATCCTGAAAATAACTCTCCTCATTAAAAAATGCCTCACAACTTGAACTATGCATCCATTCTCCGGAAAAAACTTCACAAAAGTTACTACGATTAACTACTCTCTTCCATCTACTATTTGATTTGAAATCAGAAATTACCTTGTTTAGTGTCCTAATTCTATTGATTACCAAAATAAACAACTTTCGCTTAATTTCGAAAGCATGATCAATAATTTTCTCTACATTTTTCTTTTTCTTATAAAATGCCACTTTCTGTTGGCCTTTCTTAATATTTTTTAATAAATTAACTATTATCCTGTTGCGGAACATTCGTTTTCGAATGTCCCTAAACTGTTGTTTCCTTCTACTATCATGCACAGAGTTATCTCTTGCTCTAGCAGGACCATGTTTGATTGGTCTTTCCTTTCCATTTAAATTGCTTCTCTTTTTCTGGACTGAAACATTTTCTGTAGAAATACTTTTTTTACTACAAATATTTCTTATGAATGATTTCGTGGTCTTACCCGGAGCTTTCTTGGTGATTTCACAAGTTTTTTTGGGAGAGGACTGCTGCAATAATAGATGATCCTGCTGTCTTTGACGTTTTCTAGCCTTTCTAATTCGATTCTTAATTGGCATTTTCAAATTTTGAAATGATCTGCAGTTGAATCTGTGGAAAAATATAATAAAAAAGGTTATTAACCACTATTACCAAACAGTAAATGAATAACAGTCATCAAAAACTTAACACCCTACTTATTATTTAACATAGCAAATCTTTTGCACCACCACTGCGTCACAAAAGTGACGCACAGTGGTACAAAACAGGCATACACCTATCATAAATCTCTCCCTAACATTTTAAATGATTGATTCAGGATGACGATGAGGTGTGGCCTATCCAGAGGTTTGTTTAAGGTGAGGCCTACTCACGGTTGCAGAAGAGTTTTTCGCTTGTTTTTGCTTTCGTTTTCCTCATTGACTTAAAATGTCCTTAAGACACATGAAAGCGTTTTTTGATTGCCCTTGCACCATTTTTGGGTCATTTTTAAAATGGCTATCTAACCATAATCAAAATCTAAATTTGCCAAGCACAGGTGGGAGCGTATTTACAAGAAACTTGCCCCATGGAGAAAGCTCTTCAATTAAAATGGGAAAAATAACATCATAGACACTCAAATGCCTTATAAATATGCTCCAAACAACCTATGAAGCTCTAGCAGTACATATCCAGAAATGTAATTGATTTCAAAAAACATTTTTAAACACAACATATAAATCAATTGTATACCTACATTCAAGAGGAAATGACTGAAAATGTCCTTAAGACACATAAAAGCGTTTTTTTTGATTGCCCTTGCACCATTTTTGGGTCATTTTTAACATGGCTATGTAACTCCCATAATCAAAAACTAAATTTGCCAAGCACAGGTGGGAGCGTATTTACAAGAAACTTGCCCCATGGAGAAAGCTCTTCAATTAAAATGGGAAAAATAACATCATAGACACTCAAATGCCTTATAAATATGCTCCAAACAACCTATGAAGCTCTAGCAGTACATATCCAGAAATGTAATTGATTTCAAAAAATCGTTTTTAAACACAACATATAAATCAATTGTATACCTACATTCAAGAGGAAATGACTAAAAATGTCCTTAAGACACATGAAAGCGTTTTTTTGAATGCCCTTGCACCATTTTTGGGACATTTTTAACATGGCTATGTAACTCCCATAATCAAAATCTAAATTTGCCAAGCACAGGTGGGAGCGTATTTACAAGAAACTTGCCCCATGAAGAACGCTTTCCATTTAAAAAGGGAAAAATAACATCATAGACACTCAAATGCCTTATAAATATGGCCCAAACAACCCATGAAGCTCTAGCAGTACATATCCAGAAATGTAATTGATTTCAAAAAATCGTTTTTAAACACAACATATAAATCAATTGTATACCTACATTCAAGAGGAAGTGACTAAAAATGTCCTTAAGACACATGAAAGCGTTTTTTTGAATGCCCTTGCATCATTTTTGGGACATTTTTAACATGGCTATGTAACTCCCATAATCAAAATCTAAATTTGCCAAGCACAGGTGGGAGCGTATTTACAAGAAACTTGCCCCATGAAGAACGCTTTCCATTTAAAAAGGGAAAAATAACATCATAGACACTCAAATGCCTTATAAATATGGCCTAAACAACCTATGAAGCTCTAGCAGTACATATCCAGAAATGTAATTGATTTCAAAAAATCGTTTTTAAACACAACATATAAATCAATTGTATACCTACATTCAAGAGGAAATGACTAAAAATGTCCTTAAGACACATGAAAGCGTTTTTTTGAATGCCCTTGCACCATTTTTGGGACATTTTTAACATGGCTATGTAACTCCCATAATCAAAATCTAAATTTGCCAAGCACAGGTGGGAGCGTATTTACAAGAAACTAGCCCCATGAAGAAAGCTCTTCAATTAAAATGGGAACAATAACATCAGAGACACTCAAATGCCTTATAAATATGGCCCAAACAACCTATGAAGCTCTAGCAGAACATATCCAGAAATGTAATTGTTTTCAAAAATCGTTTTTAAACACAACATATCTGTTTCAGCTTACATGAGAGACCATGGAATGGGCTCCATGTACAACAATAACTTGTGTTACTGCATGCCAGATTTCTACACAGAATATGCAATTACAATTTCTCAAAGAAACAAAATCTATTTGTATATCACTTGAGACAAAGCAACATTTTAAAAACACAGCTTTCTTCATCATTTTCTCCTTAAATCATACTATTCTCTATCTAAATTAAATACATCTTTTCTCACCTTAGCAAATACTTTTTGAGTTTCAAAACAGTCTCAAAAATACACCAAATTGTCTTCAGCAGAACAAAGAGGATGCACTCCAGAGGCTGCAGCTATAGAAAGCACAGAAATGCTGATATTCATTACACATATCTCTCTTATTAGCCAATCAAAACTCTTCCCTCACTTTTTTCAAATCAAAACCCTTCCCCCCTCTGCCCTCTCTGCCTTTTTTGCTTAGCAACCACCTCCTGAAAAACCTCTCATGTTTGCAAGTTCACACAACAATGTTTCAATTGATCTCTGAACTCTCAGTGCACCTGCGTATCCAGTGCAATCTTTCATTAAATGTTTTTTCCTTGACCATTCAAATTACATCTTTCAAAGAACACATCCATGCACCCTAACTTTCTGTTTTCAGAAATGGAAATGCACCAATCACTGCTAATGAATCATTAGCACTGGAAATCCACTGTTTTTTTTCTTTACAAACTCCTACTGTTTCAACTGCCCTTTCATTACCACACTTCATCTGACTGCAGCACAACCTTCTCCCACCATGTTTAATGTCTGGATTGTTGGACATAGTTACATCTACTGGGCTCAAAGGTATGCTGAGAACAGAAATTTACCTAACCTCAATTTACAAGATGTGGAAATTAAGTGGTTGGGCCAAAGAGGATTAAAATGTCACCAATTGATACCATTGGTGAAAACCTTTATGCATTTGCCAAAACCTGACCTGTTAATTGTGCACTGTGGAGGTAATGATTTGGGCACTTTGACTGGGGTAGGTCTGGAAATCCTTTTAAAGGACACCTTTGAGCAATTAATGGCACTTTTTCCTCAAACTGCCTTGGTATATTCCAATATATGCCAAAGACAGAAATGGAGGTGGTCCAACCAATTTTGTCCACAAATTGAGAAGTCGAGGAAGCATGTAAACAAATCTGTTTCAGCTTACATGAGAGACCATGGAATGGGCTCCATGTACAACAATAACTTGCGTTACTACATGCAAGATATCTACAGAGGAGATGGAGTTCACTTCTCAGATGAGGGCAACAGCATTTCCATTTTGAATTTAAGACTGTGCATTGGTACCTACTTATAAGTACCTAAATGTACCATAAACCCAAAAGCTCTTCTCAGAGCTACCCTACATCTGATCACTCACAATTATTATTTTTCTCTAACTTTTTTCTCTAATTTTCAACAAACTACGCTCCCAGAGCGCTACCCGGTACGCGAACCGGAAGCTAACCGCGCAAAATTTCTAAAAAAAAATGTTTTTTTCCAGCACATATGGTCCTCCTCAGCCACCCTCAGAAAACCTAGGGGGTCAAGATACATCTACCGTGCCCCCTTCTACCCATTCTGAACATTATTTGCCCTCCATCTTGTATCTTGATTCGACCGAAACACAAAATGGTGGACTCCCGTAACGCTGCTGGTTCGCGGACCGGGACGCATACCGGGAAGCGGTCCAATAAAAAAGGTGGGAAAGTAATTCACAGAAAAACGACTGGAGACACTCTCACCAAATATAGATTAGCTCATACTACATAACAATCCCTTTCATTTTCACAAATTTGATTGAAATTCCATTTAGCCATTTAGCCTGTAGACCTCTCTAAATACCGTGAGGTAAATTACTTCACAAAACGCATCTGAAGTGTTGGAATTGACAACCAATGAAAATGTTACTTTCATTTTCTACTTTTATTACCTGACATTTGATTGGTTATATACCTGAATATATATAAAGGAAGAGAAGGAAACACAGCCATTTTGACTGCTACTTCTTGTTGTACATTACAATTGAATTATCACTAAACACTTCTGATAGTTATATACTATCCCTCTGTAGTAGTTATAGATTTAGATAGACTTCTCTGTTATAGTTATGGATGGAGTTAGGCTTCTCTTGGTTAAATCACAGACACTTTTTTATATTCCTACTTCCACTCTGATACTATACACTGCCAAAAGATAAATTCACTGATAAAAACTGCCTATCTAAAATTAATCCCAACAGTGCCCTATCTCTACTAATATATATTTTTTTTATCCAAATTTCAGGCAAAATGGAAGGCGAACAGAAAGTGGAATTTAAAATTGTCCTGCAAGAGAGCAGCCAAGAAATCATTTATCAAAATGAAAATGAATTTATGGATGAAACTAGGGACCAAGAACTACTGCAATGTGTGCAAGCAGTAGATGACCTCCTTAAAAATGAGGACATTTTACACCCTCAAACACTACAAAGTATATTCAATGAGAATTATGAAATTTCTGACAGTGAAATATTAGAAAGTTTAATAAATTATGAAACACAATCACAATAAAAAAATGCTTAAAAAATAAAGAAATTAAAAAATAATCAACAAAAACAACAAACAATTAACATACAGTATTTGAAAAGTCTATCATTCTTTTTTCCTTATAGTACGCTGCCCAGAACGCTTTCCGGTTCGCGGACTGGGCGCTCCCCACGCAAAAAATACACTGATACATATATTTAAATATTTAAACATTACTCGCTAATATATGTATTCACTAAGATACACTTAATAAGCCAGTTAACCAATCAATTTTTTTAAAAAAAACATCCATTTAGACACTTATTTAAACATTTATTCTTCCATCGACCTTAACATATACATATATAAAATATATTTATTTTTCAGAAAGACACACATTCACTGGATGGTGTCATCAGTGATGTCATGAGTGATGTCACTGACCATGTCATGAGTGATGTAATATGTGATGTCATCAGCAGTGCATTGCACGCGCAAGTTATAGTGAGTCCGACTAACTATAACGTGGGAATTTCAATGGTTTTATATCAGTAAAATTTCCAGCTAACTATAACTGGTGTGAAACCTATGGTTTTTTCAGTGAATTTAATAGGTTTTTTAAATGCTAATTCCTAACTATAACTGGTGTGAAACCTATGGTTTTTTCAGTGAATTTCATAGGTTTTTTAAATGCTAATTCCTTTCTATATCGAGTTTCTAACCTTTTTTTTTTTTTTTTACAATTTGCTGTTTTTTTGTAAGTATTCATTTTTTTTTTATATAATTTTTTTCTTTTGCGCTCTGGGTGCGCGCTCCGGGAAGCTTTCAGCTAAGCTCTCCGGAAAGCTTTCCGGTGAGCTCACCTGAAAGCGCACCCAGAGCGCTACTGTCGTTCGTGAAAAAAAATATGAATGAAAAGTTAATAATAATGCAAAACATTTCGTACCATACAAATAAAATCAGTTTTTTTTTATAAGGAAAATGATTATGCATTTCTGTAAAAGTTTGATGACGTCACTTCGGCGCGCAACGTAAGTGCCCTCGGAAGCGCCTACGTTCGCGCCGCGTAAAAGCACCCAGAAGCGCCTACGATCGCGCCACGTTTGCGCCCAGGAAGCGCCTACGATCGCGCTGCGTAAACGCACCCGGAAGTGCTCCGGAGCGCGCAGCGTAAACGCGTCGGGTCATGTGACCCTAAAATAACACTTTTCATTGGTTGCTAACAGTTTTTTTACAAAGAATGAAATCCCCACCCATTTCCTTCACTTCTTCTTTCACTTTTGTGACTGAAAGACCTGTTTTTTGCACCTGGATCTTTCGTGATTTACCATGGCTGCCAGAGAATCCAGCAGTGAGGAAGAACCTGAGTTCATCAATGAAGAGCCTCCTACCCCAAAGGTGAAGGAACATTTCATATGGAAATTTTTTAAGATTCCAGCTGACCAGAAGAAGGTGAATGCACCAAAAGTGGAGTGCAGGATCTGCAAACAGGTCCTGTCACGGGGTGACCCCAAAAAAAAGTACTCTTTTGGGAACTTTACGATGATCCGACATGTGGAGAGGAGGCACCCCCAGAATTTTGCCCGGGAAAGTGTCAGGGCTCTGGCACAAGAGGTTCCCAGAGATGGGGCCTCTACATCAACCGGAGGAGCAACTTCTTCTGGGAGAGGGCAATCGCAGGAGCAGGTGCCAAACATACAACCTGCTTTTAACCATGGTGTCCTCAGATGCAGATACTGCAATCAACTGCTTACCTTTGGAGAACAAAGTGTCCAGCTCATGGTTCGAGCATTAGAAAACCATCGCTGCCCTTTCCACACCTAATTTTTTTTGTTCTTTTTGCTCCTGTTGAGCAGTTTCCATTCCCTGTTTTTGTTCCTGTTCAGTTAAAAGAAGAAAACCAAAAGTTCTTTTCAGAACTACCTCCAATTCTCATCAAAGAGCTATATTCTTAAAAAAATGAAGAGTAAGTGAAGTATAGTGCATTGATAATTGAAAGGAGAATGAGTAAGAAAGAACAGAAAGGTATGAGAGGAAAAAAGAAGTGAAGTAGGAGGACTGAAAGAAGGTGAGTGTTAGAAAAGAAAGTTATGAGAAGAAGAATGAATATGGGGAATGTTGATATTCAAAGAAAATGTTGAAAAGGAGGGGTGTGGAAGGGTAAGAAAAGATGCATTGCTGGAGTTGAAGGTAGAAGGCCTCATTTATGAAGCCAAGCGTCACTTTAACGCCACCAAAGCATCACTTTTTGTGACACAACATTCCAATAAAAAATGCACCTTATTTATTCATATTTACAAAGTGGTGTTTCTTGGTAAATACATCACTTTGTAAACCCCTGTGCCACATTATTCCTACGTCAGGTGTAATGTATTCAAAAGGGACGTATTGACGCAAGAAAGGGTCGTAGAGGTGACAAAGTGAATAAACAAGAGGCCTCATTTCTGAAAAGTGACGCATCGCTACGTGAAAACAGCGATGCGTCATTTTTCTGGACGCACTCCTTATGACATTCCAGATATGTCATATTTAATATATGACTAATCAATTCGCAAGGAGTTACAGATATGTCAGTATTTCTGACGTATCTGTAAACACAAAAGTAACGCATTGCTGGAGTGCGTCACAAAAGTGACGCAACTCCAGTAATGTGTCCTTTCACATGGAAAAAGCACCATGTGACAGGTCTGCTGTGAAGCAGGCGCAAGATTTTGACGCAACAGCATCCTAAAAGTGACGCACTGAAATCTCAAAGATTTCACTGCGTCGCTATTACAAAGCTTTTTGCGGGGGAACACCCCCTCTGCATGCATTATACCTGACGCAGATATAATGTGGCGCAGGATTTTAAAAAGTGACCCATCTACCTAGATGCGTCACTTTTTAAATATAGCGCAACGAGGCGCATTTTTTTACACCACTGGTACGATGCGTCACTTTTCTGTGCGCACTCCTTATGACATTCCAGATATGTCATATTTAATTTATGACTTATCAATTCACAAGGAGTTACAGATATGTCAGTATTTCTGACGTATCTGTAAACACAAAAGTAACGCATTGCTGGAGTGCGTCACAAAAGTGACGCAACTCCAGTAATGTGTCCTTTCACATGGAAAAAGCACCATGTGAAAGGTCTGCTGTGAAGCAGGCGCAAGATTTTGACGCAACAGCATCCTAAAAGTGACGCAGTGAAATCTCAAAGATTTCACTGCGTCGCTATTACAAAGCTTTTTGCGGGGGAACACCCCCTCTGCATGCATTATACCTGACGCAGATATAATGTGGCGCAGGATTTTAAAAAGTGACCCATCTACCTAGATGCGTCACTTTTTAAATATAGCGCAACGAGGCGCATTTTTTTACACCACTGGTACGATGCGTCACTTTTCTGTGCGCACTCCTTATGACATTCCAGATATGTCATATTTAATGTATGAGGAATCATGTCGCAAGGAGTTACAGATATGTCAGTATATCTGACGTATCTGTAAACACAAAAGTAACGCATTGCTGGAGTGCGTCACAAAAGTGACACAACTCCAGTAATGTGTCCTTTCACATGGAAAGGACACATTACATAGTGGAGACGTCCTCCTCTATCCAAAATGACTCAGTGGAATCATGTAACAACATAGCTCAGTACTTTGCTGGTAAAATAAGTAAGATCTATACCAGTTTCTCTAAACAGGGAGCCCCGGCCGCAGATTTCGTTGAAAATGAGAAAAGTGTAAACACACCGGCCTGTCTCAAATCTTTTGAAGTCCCTTCCTATGAAATGCTATCTAAGATGTGTAACAAGATCAAGTCGGGATCGCCCAGAGATCCGGCTCCTCCTAAAATATTAGCTGAAGCTTTCTCAGTTCTGGAACCTCACTTGAGGCACTTGTTACTAACTTCCTTCTCAACCGCTTGTCTCCCGGAGGAATGGAAACAGGCTATAGTGCTACCTATCAAGAAAAAGCCCAACATCAGTGTGGACGTAATGGATAATCTACGTCCCATATCCCTTCTACCGTATGTCGCCAAGTTGGCAGAGAAAATCGCTAACACCCAACTGATGGAACATCTGGAGACCTATAATGTTTTCCATAAATCCCAGTCGGGTTTTAGATCAGGGTTTTCAACGGAGACAGCCCTCCTGAGGGCCACAGAAACCCTACGTGAGGGAGCAGATGAGGGAAAGACAATGGCCCTCATCATGCTTGATCTCAGTGCCGCTTTTGACACTGTAGCACACTCCATCCTGCTACAGTGTCTAAATAAAGCCGGAGTCACCAATAAGGCACTGGGATGGCTGAAGGCTTTTTTGCTTGACAGAAGCTTTCAAGTCCAAAGGGGGAGCTTTCTCTCCGATAGGGTGAGGCTGGAGCAGGGGGTGCCTCAGGGCTCTGCCCTGAGCCCTACCCTGTTTAATCTATATATGGCCCCATTGGCAGAGGTAGTGCAATCGTTCGGCGTGGAGCTTGTCTCCTACGCCGACGACACGCAGCTCCTTATTTCTCTGACTCAAGCCCCTTCCAAGGAAGCTGATAATTTCAATGTCTGCATGACTAAACTTGCCACTTGGATGAACGACCACTGTCTGAAACTGAACGGGACTAAGACGGAGGTCCTCATCATGGGAGGTAACGAGGCTAAATGGACGAATGAGTGGTGGCCCAGCTGCCTTGGTCCTCTGCCCTCCCCATCCCGAGAGGCGAAGAACTTGGGTGTATGGGTGGACAATAAACTATCCTTTGACAGCCACATACGAAAAACGGTGGGCAAATGCTTTGGGGTAATGAAAACTCTGAACCGTACCCTTGACTTGTTACCTATTAATTCCAGGCGTACCATGACGCAAGCACTGATAACGTCCCGTATTGATTACGGAAACGTGCTGCTCATGGGCACATCTGAGAAAAATATTAAAAAGCTTCAGGTGTTACAAAATTCGGCAGCTCGCCTGGTCTTAAGGCTCCCTCGGCGAGCTCCATCTCGCCCCTCTCTTGTAGCCCTCCATTGGCTGCCCATCAGGAAGAGGATTGATTTTAAAGCTATGTTGTGGTGCCATAAAATAATTCATCACAGAGCTCCGGCCTACATGTCGGATTTGGCGACTGTCTATGAACCGAGTAGGTCGCTTAGATCTAAAGGTATGGGTCTGCTCAGAACCACACGTCCCAAAAAGGCCAGAATGGGAGGCAAATCCTTCCGGACTCTGGCGGCCAGGAAATGGAACCTTCTTCCTGCGGATATCAGGATGGAGAATAATGAAATCCTGTTTAGGAAGAAACTAAAAACCTTCCTCTTTACTGGGTGATGGGTTTTTTCCTCTACTCCTTCTTACACTCTCTCCACAGCGCGGGGACACGCCGGGAGGCGTCACCAGGCGCTCTACAAGCTCCTTTAAATTAAATTTAAATTAAAAAAGCACCATGTGAAAGGTCTGCTGTGAAGCAGGCGCAAGATTTTGACGCAACAGCATCCTAAAAGTGACGCAGTGAAATCTCAAAGATTTCACTGCGTCGCTATTACAAAGCTTTTTGCGGGGGAACACCCCCTCTGCATGCATTATACCTGACGCAGATATAATGTGGCGCAGGATTTTAAAAAGTGACCCATCTACCTAGATGCGTCACTTTTTAAATATAGCGCAACAAGGCGCATTTTTTTACACCACTGGTGCGATGCGTCACTTTTCTGTGCGCACTCCTTATGACATTCCAAGTAACGCATTGCTGGAGTGCGTCACAAAAGTGACGCAACTCCAGTAATGTGTCCTTTCACATGGAAAAAGCACCATGTGAAAGGTCTGCTGTGAAGCAGGCGCAAGATTTTGACGCAACAGCATCCTAAAAGTGACGCAGTGAAATCTCAAAGATTTAACTGCGTCGCTATTACAAAGCTTTTTGCGGGGGAACACCCCCTCTGCATGCATGCATGCATTATACCTGACGCAGATATAATGTGGCGCAGGATTTTAAAAAGTGACCCATCTTCCTAGATGCGTCACTTTTTAAATATAGCGCAACGAGGCGCATTTTTTTACACCACTGGTGCGATGCGTCACTTTTCTGTGCGCACTCCTTATGACATTCCAGATATGTCATATTTAATGTAGGAGGAATCATGTCGCAAGGAGTTACTTCTGACGTATCTGTAAACACAAAAGTAACGCATTGCTGGAGTGCGTCACAAAAGTGACACAACTCCAGTAATGTGTCCTTTCACATGGAAAAAGCACCATGTGAAAGGTCTTGCGTCAGTCTAACACCTGCTCTGAAGCAGGCGCAAGATTTTGACGCAACAGCATCCTAAAAGTGACGCAGTGAAATCTCATAGACGTAGATAATCTACCTAGATGCGTCACTTTTTAAATATAGCGCAATGAGGCGCATTTATTTTCACCGCTGGTGCGATGGTGCTTTCCCCTTGTGAAAGGACACATTACTGGAGTTGCGTCACTTTGGTGACGCACTCCAGCAATGCGTCACTTTTATATTTACTTTTAGTTCAAAAATACTGACGTATCTGTAACTCCTTGCGACATGATTCGTCTTACATTAAATATGTCACATCTAGAATGTCGTAAGGAGTGCGCACAGAAAAGTGACGCATCGCACCAGCGGTGTTAAAAAATGCACCTCGTTGCGCTATTTTTAAAAAGTGACGCATCTAGGTACATGGGTCACTTTTTAAAACTCTGCGCCACATTATATCTGCGTCAGGTATAATGTATGGGGCCGAGATAAAAGGGGGGTCCCAAAACGTGTTTTCCCCATGTTAATTTCCATAGGGCGGTGGAACTCACTTTTAGCCCGAACGGCTGAATGGTTTTCCACCAAACTTGGCAAAATTGTAGGGACTGGTAGCCCGATGTGCCTTTGCTATGTCTCAAGATATGTGTTCCAGTGGATTTTGAGTAATTTAGGTTAAAAAAAATATCTATATCTATAAGCGCGCCCCGGTACGTGCACCGGGGCGCTACCAGCGCGCTACGCGAGTTTGCGAGCGGAAAGCTGATTGGCTCTCGGGTGTCTGTCAACATTCCAAACAGTCCGGAGCGGCCGCCATCTTGTGTCTCGGTAGGATCGAGACACAAGAGGTGGCAAAAACAAAGGGCGAAATGACCAAAAGGGGGCAGAGTAGACCCCCCTGTCCCCCTAGGTTTGATGTGGGGGCCATAAAAGGGCCCCGCGGGGCAAAAAAAAAATGTTTTTTTTCGATTTGCGCGGGGGAGCCTACCGGGAAGCGTACCATGGGGAAAAAAGAATTTTAAAAAATGTAGCTTTTTTTAATAAATTGTTCTTTTTGTTGTTTTATATTTTTTTTATTTAAGTACCAACATGTTGGTACCAATGCAGAGTCTTAAATTTAATGTACACCGTCTCCTCTGTAGATATCTTGCATGTTGTTAGAGAAGTTATTGTGGTATATGGAATCCATACCATAGTCTGTCAGGAAAGCAGAAACAGATCCTTTAAGCACTCCCTGAGAAGGCCTAGGGGATCATGGGTAGTCTATCCTGCTCCCTTATGATGAAAAAGAGATGTTAAATACACATTGGAGATAATATAGTGGGAGAAAGGAAGTAACTATGAGCAAACTTACTATGTAACACAAACAAGTTACACAGTATACTATAAGTCTCACTTTATATTATAATCATTTTGGTACTACTTCATGAATTACATATAAAAATGAATAATGTCTCAAACAATTTTTAATTATTAAATATTAATTTATTCTTCTGATTTTTCAAAATTTAATAAAACTTCAAACATTAGATTGTCTGGAATTTCCTCATAATTTTCATTGTATGATTCTATTTTTTCCAAACAGTCAATTAATTGTTGATCCAGAGAGTCATCCATGAAATCCAAGTCATCTTTTTTTTCTTCTGGATTGTTCTCAACCTTTACTTCGAAAGAAATAATATTGGATTGTTCTTTTCCTTCCATTTTCTTTCTGTAAATTGCATAAAAAATAACTATATCAGTAGAGTTAGGGTACTGTTGGGTTTAAGTTCAGACAGGTACTTCTGAGTTTTTAACAGTGAAGTAATTTTTGGGCAGTGTATGGTTTCAGGCAGGAAGTAGAACTATTAAAAAGTGCATGTGATGAAGCCTAAGAAAATTCATAATTATACCAGAGAAGCCTAACTCAATCCATAACTATAACAGAGAAGCCTATCTCAATCTCTAACTATTACAGAGGGACAGTATATAACTATCAGAAAACGTTTTTCCAAATTAACTTAAAGTGCACAACATAGTTCCCCTTCCAAATTAACAACTTACCTTTGTCAAAGCAGTTGACGTTTTCAGTGAAAATCCTTTCCAAATGTACCTCGGGTAGTACTAGTCAAAATGGCTGTGTTTCCCTCTCATTTTTCATATATATTCATGTACATAACCAATCAAATGTCAGCACATAAAAGTACAAAATTAAAGTAACATTTTAATTGGTTGTAAATTCTAAAACTTTCATATGTGTTTTTGTCATGCAATTTACCTCAGGATATTTAGACAGGGCTACAGCCTAAATGGCTCAATGGAATTTTACCAAATTTGGGAAAATGGTAGGGACTGGTATGTAGTAGGGCCTATTTTATATTTGGTTTAAGTGTCTCCAGTGGTTTTTATGTTAATTAACTTCCAAAATTTTTGGGGAGCGCTTACCGGTGGCGCTCCGGTACGCGCACCGGGAGCGCTACGGGAGTCCGCCATTTTGTGTTTCGGTAGAATTGAGACACAAGATGGAGGACAAACAACGTTGTGAATGGGTAAAAGGGGGCACGGTAGACACCCCTGACCCTCTAGGTTTTCTGAGGGGAGGTTAGGAGGCCCATATAGGCCAAAAAATATATATATTTTTTTTAAATTTCGCGGGGGCGCCCGATACGCGCACCGGGGAGCGTACCGGGGAGCGTACTATGGTGAAAAATAGTGAAAAAAGTTAGAGTAAGATAATCATTTTGAGTGATCAGAGGTAGGGTAGCCCTGAAAAGAGCTTTTGGGTTCTGTGGCTGATTTAGGTACCTACAAGTAGGTTCCAATGCACAGTTTTAAGTTCAGGAGGAATATTCTATTCCCCTCATCTGAGAAGTGCACACCATCTCCTCTGTAGATATCTTGCATGTTGTAACGCAAGTTATTGTTGTATATTGAACCCATTCCATAGTCTCTCATGTAAGCAGAAACAGATTTATTCACATGTTTCCGTGCTTTCTCAAATTGTGGACAAAATTGGTTGGACCACTTCCATTTCTGTCTTTGACATATATTGGAATATACCAAGGCAGTTTGTGGAAAAAGTGCCATCAATTGACCAAAGGTGTCCTTTAAAAGCATTTCCAGACCTACCCCAGTCAAAGTGCCCAAGTCATTTCCACCACAGTGCACAATTAAGAGGTCAGGGCGTGACAGATGCAAAAAGGTTTTCACCAATGGTATCAATTGGTGACATCTCAATCCTCTCTGGCCAATCCACTTGATGTCCACATTTGGTAAATCAAGGTTGTGAAAATTTCTGATAGCTGCATATTTTTGAGCCCAGTGGATGTAGCTATGTCCAATAATCCAGACAGAATACATGGTGAGAGAAGGTTCTGGTGCAGTCAGATGAAGTGTGGGAATGAAATGGCAGTTGGAACAGTAGGAGTTTACAAAAAAATAACTGTGGAGTTTCACTGCTCTTGAATCACAAGCAATGATTGGTGGATTCAGATAGTTGAAAACTGAAAGTTAGGGTGCATGGTTGTGTTGTGTGAAAGCAGCAATTTGAATGGTTAAGAAAAAGTCATTTAAAGAAACATTGCACCAGATAAACTGGTGGATTGAGAGGTCAAACATTCTTGCTGAGTTCATTTGCAACATTGTAGAATAAACTTTTGAACCTGAGAGTTCAGTGAGGAGGGAGTTGCTATGGTAACAGGTAGAAAGGGCTGAGGGGGGAAGGGTGTTGGTTTGAAAATAGTGAGGGAGAGTTTTAATTGATTGAAATGAGGCATATGTGTGTAGAATTAGAGGTTTTCTGTGCCAGTCATGGTTGCAGTGTCTGGAGTGCATACCTTTTGCTCTGCTAAAGAAAAATTGGTGTGTGTGTCTGACACTGTTCTCAATCTTCCAAAGCATTTGTAAAGGTGAGTAATGATTCATTTAATTTAGATAGAGACTTGTATGCTCTATGGAGAAGATTTGGAAGCAGATTGTGATTTTTTAATGTTGCTTTGTGTCATGTTTTTTGATAATGCTTGGTAAAAAGATTTTGCTGCATAGAGGAATTGTCTTTTGTGAAATAGTGAGGTTTCAGTAGTGAAATGGAATGCTTGTACATAGGACCTGTGCTGTGTTTCTTAAATGTGATGTGAAAAATGATTTTGGGGGAAAAGGATGGCTTTTACATTTTTGAGAAGGAATAAATAGTGTCTGTATGATTAAATAAATATATTTGAACCTTTCACAATGATGTCACCTGCGTTACCTCAGATTAGGAAGCAGATTGAGCTTCTTTCTTGTTGGTTTGTGTCATGTTTTTTGATAATGCTTGGTAAAAAGATTTTGCTGCATAGAGGAATTGTATTATGTAAAATTGAGAAGTTTCAGTAGTGAGATGGAATGCTTGTGCATAGGACCTGTGCTGTGTTTCTAAAATGTTATTAAAAAAACGATTTTGGGGTAAATGAATGGCTTTTACATTTTTGAGAAGGAATAAATAGTGTCTGCCTGATTAAATCAATATATTTGTACCTTTCACAATGATGTCACCTGCGTTACCTCAGATTAGGAAGCAGATTGAGCTTCTTTCTTGTTGGTTTGTGTCATGTTTTTTGATATTGCTTGGTAAAAAGATTTTGCTGCATAGAGGAATTGTATTATGTAAAATTGAGATGTTTCAGTAGTGAGATGGAATGTTTGTACATAGGACCTGTGATGTGTTTCTAAAATGTTATTTAAAAAACGATTTTGGCGTAAATGAATGGCTTTTATACTTTTGGGAAGGAATAAATAGTGTCTGCCTCATTAAATAAATATATTTGAACCTTTCACAATGATGTCACCTGCGTTACCTCAGATTAGGAAGCAGATTGAGCTTCTTTCTTGTTGGTTTGTGTCATGTTTTTTGATAATGCTTGATATGAACATATGCAAGATAGAGGAATTGTATTTTGTGAAATAGTGAGGTTTCAGTAGTGAAATGGAATGCTTGTACATAGGACCTGCGCTGTGTTTCTCAAATGTTATTTAAAAAACGATTTTGGGGTAAATGAATGGCTTTTACATTTTTGAGAAGGAATAAATAGTGTCTGCAAGATTAAATAAATATATTTTAACCTTTTAGAATGATGTCACCTGCGTTACCTCAGATTAGGAAGCAGATTGAGGTTCTTTCTTGTTGGTTTGTGGCATGCTTTTTAGAAATGCTTGATATCAACATATGCAAGATAAAGGAATTGTCTTTTGTGAAATAGTGAGGTTTCAGTAGTGAAATTGAATGCTTGTACATAGGACCAGTGCTGTGTTTCTTAAATGTGATGCGAAAAACGATTTTGGGGAAAATGGATGGCTTTTACATTTTTGAGAAGGAATAAATAGTGTCTGTATGATTAAATAAATATATTTGAACCTTTCACAATGATGTCACCTGTGTTTTGTCAGATTAGGAAGTAGATTGTGCAGGTGAGGTGAGGCCTGTCCAGGGGTGTAGATGAGGTGAGGCCTGTCCAGGGGTGCAGATGAGGTGAAGCCTGTTCAGGGTTGCAGATGAGGTGAGGCTTGTACAGGGGTGCAGAGGAGGTGAGACATGTGTTCAAGAGTGTAGTGGGAGAGAGGCCTGTCCAGGGGTGCAAAGGAGGTGAGGCCTGTGTCTAAGAGTGCAGTGGGGGAGAGGCTTCATGAAGTCCAGTCCACTGCACTCTTAGACACAGGCCTCACCACCTCTTCTCCCCTGGACAGGCCTCACCTCCTCTGCACTTCTGGACAGGCCTCATCTCATCTACACCCTTGGACAAGCCTCTCCCCCACTACACTCTTGATCACAGGCATCACCTCCTCTACAACCTTGAACAGGACTGATCTCCTCTGACCGCTGGACAGGCCTCACCTCCTCTGCACCCCTGGACATGCCTCACCTCATCAGCACAATCTGCTTCCTAATCTGAGGAAACACGCAATCATGCAGACACTATCTAAACCTTGTGAATAATGTAAAACTAATTCATGTGCTCTAAATCAATTTTTAATTAACATTTAAAAAACAGAGCACAGGTCATATGTACAAGCATTTCATTACACTACTGAAACCTCACTTTTTTACAAAATACAATTCCTCTATGCACTAACATTTCTTTACCAAGTATTATCAAGAAATATGACACAAAGGAAGAATAAAAGAGCTTAATGTGCTTTCTAATCTTTGGAAACACAGCTGACATTTTTGTGAAAAGTGCAAATATATTTATTTAATCATGCAGACACTTTCTAATCCTTCTGAAAAATGCTAAAGCCATTCATTTGCCCCTTAATCATTTTTAAATTAACATTAAGAAAAACTGAGCACAGGTCATATGTACAAGCATTCCATTTCACTACTGAAACCTCAGTTTTTTACAAAATACAATTCCTCTATGCAGCAAAACATTTTTTACCAAGCATTAACAAAAAACATAACAGAAAGCAACAATAAAAAAACACAATCTGATTCCTATTCTAAGGAAATACACGTGACATGATTGCGAAAGGTGCAGAGGAGGTGAGGAAAGCCCAAATGGCTTTCATGATTGTTAAAGGTGCTGAGGACGTGAGGCCTGTGTCTAAGAGTGCAGTGGGGGAGAGGCTTTATGAAGTCCTGTCCACTGCACTCTTGGACACAGGCCTCACCTCCTCTGTTCCCCTGGACAGGCATCACCTCATCTGCACTCCAGGTCAGGCCTCACCTCATCTGCACCCTGTTACCATCAATTATACCCAATACATTGAGGCCTGTCCAGGGGGCACAGAGGAGGCGAGGCTTGCCCAAGGGTCAGAGGAGGTGAGTCCTGTCCATTGCACTATTGGACACAGGCCTCACCTCCTCTGCACCCCTGGACAGGCCTCACCTCATCTGCACAATCTGTTTACTAATCTGAGGAAACACAGGTGACATGATTGTGAAATGTGCTAATATATATTTTTTAATCATGCAGATACTATCTAATCCTTGTCAATAATGTAAAACCAATTCATGTGCCAGAAATCTTTTTTAAATAACATTAAAAAAACAGAGCACAGATCATATGTACAAGCATTTCATTACACTACTGAAACCTCACTTATTTACAAAATACAATTCCTTTATGCATCAACATTTCTTTACCAAGCATTATTATTATTTTTCCACCTGTCCCCTTCTAACACCCTTTCTCTGACTTATTCCTTTTTACATCCTGACTCTGTGTTACACTCTCTTACACTCTCTCTTTGCCTTACTTTCTCTTACACCCTGTCTCTGATTTATTCCCTCTCTCTCCTTTTTACAGCAATTTCTAAGTCATACTCTCTCTTACATCCTCTTCCTGATTTACTCCGTCTTACAACATTTCTCTTTGTAACATTCTCTCCCTGACTTACTCCCTATTACCCCTTTTGTCTGTTTTACACCCTCTCTCCCTCTTTCTGACTTTTTTATTCTCTTCCTCTCTTCCTGTTACATCCTCTGTCCGACCTACTTCTTGTTATATCCTCTCTCTGATTTACTTCCTCTTACACCCTCTCTCAAACTTACTCTCTCTCTCTCCCTTTTACAGGCTCTCTCTGTTTTAGTCTCTTTTACATCCTCTTCCCTTCTAACAACCTGTCTCTGTCTTACATCCTCTTACACCCTTTCTCTGTTTTACACCCTGTTACACCCTTTTTCTGACTTACTCTTTTTCTCCCTTTCTTTGACTTACTCCCTCTCCCTATTACATTCTTTCCCTGTCTTACAACATATTATACACTCTCTCTGTCTTACTCCTTCTCTATGTTTTACTCCCTTTACCTGTTTCTTTGTCTGACTCTCTCTGTCTCTTTGTGTTACTCCCTCTAGCTCTTTTTCTCTGTCTTACTCCTAGTTATATAGTTGCTGTGGTATAAACTTAGATATGTTGTAAACTAGTGTTTATATCGTTTGCTTATTGTCATTGCTTTGTTGTTTGCTAATAGTGGTCTATAATGTGTTATTTTTTTCTTTACCACAGATTGAAATCAACATTTCAATAGTAAAGAAATATGCCCTTAAGGCAGAGGAGAAGGAAAAATGCCATACGGAAAAAATCAAAAACAGCAATGGAATTAAAGCACTCCCCTACCACAAGTACTTCAAAAAACACAAAAAAGGCTCCTGGTAAGACAACTAAGTCTTTTTTTCGGAACATATGTAGAGCAAAAAAAATGTTAATGGGAATGTGAATATACAGAAGGAGAGAGCAAATTTGAAAAGGAAGGAGAGGCCCCCCCAAAAATGTTACTACTGGAGCAGGAGAGAACAGTATGTATAGGAATAGAAGGCAAAACCAATTTAGGGACATTCGTAGACGAATGTTTCGCAATAGGGTAGTTTTAAATTTGTTAAAAGATATTAAGAAAGGTAAACAGAGAGCTGCTTTTTACAAGAAAAAGAAAAGTGTAGAGAAGATTGTTGATCAGGCTTTTGAAGTTAAGAAAAAATTATTTATTTTAGTAATCAATAGAATTAGTATACTTAACAAGGCAATTGATGTTTTCAAATCGAACAGTAGATGGAAAAGAATAATTAATCGGACTCATTTTTGTGAAGTTTTTTCTGGAGAATGGATGCATAGTTTAAGTTCTGAGCCATTTTTTAATGAGGAGAGTTACTTCCAGGAGAATGTTTTGGTGCATGCAGTTGACACCAGTGGTCGAGCATATGAGGTGAAAGACGGTTGTCCGATGGAAAAAGAGAAACTTGTGTCTAGAGATGCAGAAGAGGTGTTAGCTGATGAAGTTTTAGAGAGACGTACTAAGGGTCCAGTCTACACTTGGAAGTGTAGTAGTATTTGTAGTGTGCGACAGGATTCAATCGATTTGCTTCGTAATTTCTTACGTACATATAGTAAGAAAAGTCTAAAACAGAAAATGAAGATGTTGCAAGACTTAGATCCTTGCAGAGTGAGAGAAAACACAGGTTTGCATGGGCATTCACTGGCTTGTCTTTCTAGAAAAGTATGTCAGAGTATTTTTCATCATTTTAGGATGTTAGTAGTGCATCATAATAAAATGAGGAAATTAGTGAGAAGGTTGTATTATGCAAAAAGTCCAGCACTTAAGCTTAAACAGTTAAACAGTGCTCTTTTGCATGGATCTGAATTAGATGAGAAGAACATTTGTGAAGAAATTGAGTTTTGTTATTTTGGGGACAAAGAGGACAGTGTAGAAATTGATACAGTAATAGAAGGTAATGTGGAAGTCAATGTACAGATTTCAAGTACAGAAACGTTTGACGAGGAAATTACCAAGTTTAAGGTGAAATCAAGTGAAAGGCCTAATTTTACTTGTGTGTGTTGTCGACGGACTCATTATAAGATTCAGACTAGGTTAGTTGATGTATATGCAAAAAGTGAAATGGAAAATAATAGTGAATGGAAGGATTTTGCAACTTATTTGTTGGTGGAGAATTCTTTTGATTTGAGTTCTGATCAGCGTATTTGTAATTATTGTTTTAAAAAATTAAATGAAAACAGAATGCCTGCTAGAGCTGTTCATAATGATCTTGAGTTGGTAGACATTCCTTCTTAATTGATGGATTTAAATACCTATGAATCTATTTTGATTCAATGTGTCCATCCTTTTCAGGCTATTGTTCGCATGGAGCCTAAGATAGGGAAATTGCCTCCTTCAGATTTACAAAGAGGATTAAAGGGAAGAGTTGTTTATTTGCCTCTGGATTTCAAGAAAAATATTGATACAATTGGTGTAGAAAGAGTGGAAGAGGAACCTCTGGTTATTTTAGTTAATTGGGTTCTGAAAAAGAGTAAGAAAATCTGGCAAGATTTAGTGGATGTTAGGAAAGTCAAAAAGGTAACGTTGTATTTGGTTAAAAACAATGAGTAATACAAACATGTATGTGTTGGAGCAGAGGAAACAGCTACAGAAGAAGACAGTGATTGTTCAGCCGGCCAAATTGAAAAAGTTGATGTGTCTAGCAGTGAAGAAATATATGAACATTATACTGTTCATCCTTTGCATTCCAAAGAAGTAATGGGGAATGCAATTGACTTGTTTCAAATTAAAGCAGCAAAAGGAAGTCCCATTAGTGTATGGGAAGAAAGTTTGGAAGCTCGTTGTGTTCCACAGTTATTTCCAACAGGTCGATGTGGACGATATGACGATCGACCAGTTCAAATTCCTGCAGCTGAATACCGGACTTTAAGATTATATGCTGAAGATCCAAGTTTCCCCAATGCATTCCGTATTTGTTTCATCTACTGTGTGAAAGTGACTTGTCTGGGCTTTCTTATGCAGTGAACCATATACTGAAAAGTGGAGCACATCTGCAAAATATTTCGGCAAGGGACTTTATGGAGAAAGTCAATCTGTAAGACAGTATTTTGGAATCTCAGCTAATCAATCTCATGGCATGTCAGCGTGGTACAAATGAGTATTGGTACCGTCGTCATGGGGAATTGAAATGTATGCTAAGAAACTTAGGAACTCCTACATGGTTCCTCACTCTTAGATGTGCTGAGTATGCATGGGACGACTTACTTCAATTTCTACGAGAGGCAAATGGAAACATACAAAATATAGAATTCAAAACACCTGGAGAACTGTGTTCTTTAGATCCAGTGAATGTATGCAGATATTTCAATCATAGATTTGAAGCTATGATGTCATTTATTACCAACAAAAAAATCCTCCCCTTGGAGAGGTTTTGGATTTCTTTTGGAGAAAGGAGTATCAAGCGAGAGGTGCTCCTTACATACATATGTTGTTATGGATTAAAGATGCACCCAAATTTGGAACTGATTCAGATGACACAGTAATGAGTTTCATTGAAGAGTATTC
The DNA here is from genome assembly GCF_964263255.1 of Lissotriton vulgaris. Taxonomy (NCBI): domain Eukaryota; kingdom Metazoa; phylum Chordata; class Amphibia; order Caudata; family Salamandridae; genus Lissotriton; species Lissotriton vulgaris. The sequence continues at coordinate 493,704,217 of NC_141696.1, forward strand.
AACATATGCTGTTCCGAAAACTACCGAAGAAAACAGTTTAAGGCAACAAATTTTACGGTTTCAATCCCATCGTTGTGGAAAGTACTGTCATCAAAAATTCAGAAACAAGCACAAGTTCTACACAAAATGTCGTTTCGGGTTTCCACGACCAGTGATTTCTAAAGGAAGAGTAAATAATTTGATGTCTTCTCTGCGACATACTGTGACGAGGAAATCACCAAAAAATACATACAATTTAAAAAGAAACGAAGAGTCCAAGTACATTAACGACTACAACCCAGTGATTTTGTCCATGTGGAATGCTAACATGGATATTCAGTTTGTTGCTGACAACTCTATTGCTGTGGCTCGATATGTGACGTCTTACATCACAAAAAAAGAAAAGACAGAACTGAAGGAAATATGGGAGGACATTTCACATGAAAAGAGTATAAGTAAATAATTATACAGTTTCAGTCTGAAGATGTTGTCGCATCGAGAAATTGGAGCATATGAATGTTCTGATCGGTTATCATAAGCAAGTCTCTATGCCAAATCTAGAACAATCATTTGGGTGAGTCTAGGTCTTGCTGCAACACGAAACCGAGTTTTGAAATCTGTACAAGAAATTGAGTATTTGGCGGAGAAAGAACCAAACAGTACAGATATTTTGAAGACAAACATGTTGGATACATACTATCCAAATAGAAGTAGTCTTCTTGAGAACACTTGTTTGTATGAAGTTCTGCAAAACTATAGTTATAAGAGGAACATCACAGAAGATATCAATAATGGAAAATATGCTCTCATTGGGTATGAAGGATGTCTAGTGAAGCAGAGAAAAGGCCATTTGATTAATCATCAAAAATTGAGTTGCGAATCTCCAGACAAAAGGGAATTTTATTATTTAGGTCTTTTGCAACTCTTTAAGCCATGGCGTACAGAAGAGGAACTACTTGGAGATTTTCTCTGTTACGAAGATTCTTTTAATGCAACTAAGGATACCATAGAATGTCCTGTTTTTCCAAATTATCTGCAAATGTTGAACAAAGAAATAGAGCAAGAAGCCACAATTGCTGAAGAGATTGCTAGAGACAGTTCTCAAGACAGTCAGAGTTCTACTTCATTGAGTCAGGATCCACTAGGAGGACCAATTATCCAAAATGAAGCTGCCACTGCCATGGATGAGGTGGAAAGAGCTATGGAACAAGCTCAAGAGGATGTAGTTAACTTAGAAGATTTGGTGAAACAACTAAACGTTGAGCAGAAACAGATATATGACGAAGTCACAGAACAGATTGAACATGGATTCAGTCATGAGAAAAAAGAGTGCTCATGTACATTAGTTAAGCCTGGCCGACTGTACGTAAGTGGAGAAGCGGGAACTGGAAAAAGTTTTCTGATTAAAGCAAATGCAACTTATCTGCAGAAAAGGACTGAATCACCGCTGTCTTGTGTTGTAACCGCTCCAACTGGACTGGCAGCACATAACATTAAAGGGATTACTCTACATCGTTTACTGATGCTACCAGTTGAGCATGATAATAAATTGCAATACAACAAGCTATCTGGAGACGCGTGTTCTGAAGTTTCCAGAGTCCTGAAGAAAATGAAACTTCTTATCATTGATGAAGTAAGCATGGTCTCAAATTTAATGCTTGCTTTTGTGCATTTGAGAATGCAAGAAATTCTTAGAACAGAGTATGATGTGTTATTTGGAGGGAAACACATTATTGTTTTTGGAGATCTACTGCAGTTGACTCCAGTGAAAGGACAACCAGTGTTTAAAATGCTCACGCATGAAGATACCAGGAAGTCCCTAGGAAGCATTGGAAACGTTAATATATGGTTATATTTCAAATAAGCAGAGCTGCTTCAAAATATGCGCCAGGCAAAGGATGAAGATTATAAAAATATTCTACAAGATGTAAGAATCGGAAACCTAAGTGAGCATGGGAAAGAAGCTTTACATGCACGATTAATTTCAAATTTGTATCCAAATGAAAAACATTCTTCCAGAGAATATTTTTAAGAAAATTACTGAGAACAAATCTGGGATATGTTTGATGCCAACTCTGCAAGAATGTTCCATTTTCAACAACAAAATGTTAAAATTAGAAAATGAAGAGATTGTGAAACTGGAAGCTATAGATAAAATAGAGCATATGGGAGCAACAATTATTTTGTCAGAAAATTTGAAATCAAAATTGGATTCATTAGAGAAGAGTATATCTAAAACTGCTGGTTTTGAAAAGACTCTGAATGTGTGTTTAAATTGTCGTATCATTTTGAGAAGGAATTTAAATGTTGAAAGAGGTCTGGTAAATGGAGCAATGGGCCATGTTGTCGATTTTGTGAATTATAGAAATAAAGATGGAATTAAATTTTAAAAAATTAAATTTGATGGCATTGAGCAAGTACAACAAATCAGTCGTAGTTCTGCTAGATTTTTGCTTGTAAAAGACCTTTATGTTCGCCGAAAACAGTTTCCTGTTTGTTTGACATATGCAGTGACAATTCATAAATCTCAAGGTTTAAGTGTAGATAGTGCTTTGGTGAACATTGGAAGTTCTGTGTTTAAAGAGGGTATGGCATATGTGGCATTATCACGAGTCAGAACTTTATCAGGATTGTACTTGATTAAGTGTGATAAGACAAAGATTTGTGCAGATCTATATTGTGTTAAAGAATACAATAGGTTAAGAAGAGAGTATGCTCCACATTTGCCTCAATTAAGCATGGGTGAATTTTGTGAATTCACGATCCGCGAATTTGCGGATTTGCGAATTCGCGATCCGCAAAATTCGCGAATTTGTGCGAATTTGCGGATTTTTGTTTTTTTGCGTGTTCGCTGGGCTTTTTGCGTCTTCGCGAGCCGCTTGCATAGCGAAGTTACCCATGCAGTCGTTTATGGGAGAGGGAGAGAGAGATAGATAGATAGATAGATAGATAGATAGATAGATAGATAGATAGATAGATAGATAGATAGAAAGAGAGAGAAAGAGAGGGAAAGAAAGAGGGAGAGAGAGAACAAGAGAAAGAAAGAGAGGCCGGATCTCTGTAGGGCCAGATTCCTGAGTTGCCCCTACAGAACATACAGCTTTTTATTTTTAGCTAAATGCATATGAAAATTGTGCTGTAAAGGTCTCTTTTAGTTTAACCCCTCCTGACAACTCAAAATGGGTGTATTTGCCATCCTCTCCCTTCTTCCTGTTTTTTATATCTGTAAGTGCTTCCTGATGAGGTTTAATTCCTTGGACAGGTGCCTCGTTGCCTACTTGTAACTATTCTCTGACCCTGCTTCAAGGGTCAGAGCAAGGTCAGAGAATAGTTGCAAGTAGATAACGAGGCGCCAGGAAGCAATTAGCAGCAGGTGTCCAAGTTGAAGTTAATTTGTTTGTAACCCTTTTGTAAAAGGTTACAAAGAAATTAGGTTCAACTTTTGCACCTGCTGCTGTAACCCTTGCTTGGCTGAAAATTCGTCCCCGCTGATTCGCGGATTTTACCGCGATTTCGCGAGATTCGCGGATCGCGAAATCGCGGAAAATCCGCAAATTCCCCCGGGAAACGGATTTTACGCCCACCCTTAACCTCAATATCCTCTGTTTGAAAAACGTATGGTAGGCCGAAAAAGAAGAAATGAGAATAATTGCAGTGAGGCAGTAGCAAAAAGACAAAAAGTAGAATGAACTATAATTGTAAGCAGAAAGAAAAAGGATTCTGTTTAAGATGTTGTTGGATTTCAGTTTGAAAACAGTTCTGGTGTCAACTGCTATGCTAATGTAGTGGTTAATGTTGTTTATTCTCTTCAAACTTTACAAGAACAGATTGTTGAAAATTGGGATCAAAGATTCTGCGGTTTATTGAATTCTGTGTTTGAAAAATGTAGCAGTGATAGAGCAAAAATAGAAAGTGTTTCAGAAATTCGAAATCTTTTAGACATATGTTCTGGTCCTAAAAAAATTTCACAGAACATTCATCAGGATTGTCAGGAATTTTTAATGTATATGTTTGGTGTTTTGGAAGATGAAGGTGTAGATGTAGAAAATCTTTTTAGCCTTTCTTATCAATGGCAGCATGACTGCGATAATTGTAGTTTATCAAGTACTACTAGAATAGACACTGAAAGATTTATATATTAGACTTTACCAGACTGCAAATCAGTGTCTTTTAATAATCTAGTTAAAGCAGCTGATCATAATATGATGTGTACCCAATGTAAGTGTCCAATGCTGTCCACATTATTTATACAAACTTATGGTCAATATGTCATTTTAATGTTCCAATGATGTAGACCTGATGGAACTAAGTTGACAACTTCTATTAACATTTTGTGGCTTCTCAGTTAGCAATTTCAAGAAGAACCTTTGCAACTGTAGCTATTATTTATCATGACGGTCCTTCGACAACATCAGGGCATTTTACAGCTTATTTAAAAGTCGAAAAGGCTGGACTTACTGTAATGATACTCATTTGACTTTCAAACAACGTTTGCCTTTTGACTTAAAAAATTCTTACCTAGTGTTTTTAGAACCAAAATTTAAGTAAAGGTAATTGGCCTATGAAGACGGGAGCAGTTAATAAAAGTTAGTCTACTGTTTAAAATTATATTGTGAGTAAAAGTGATCAACATAATATAAAAAATCAAGTTCTCATATAGGTATTGTAAGTGGATCTTATAGTAAGTGATATCAGTATTATAGGAAATGTTGAACATGAGTGATCCAGAGATGGGAATATGAATATTTAAACATTGTGAAAATGTTGTATGAGCTTTTCTTTCAGAACATCGGGTAAACGGTAATTTCAGAGTTTGATTTGAGTAATTTGAAACATACTGATATATCTGACACTATTTGGCCATAAGGAAAGGTGAAGGAATGAGCAAAGAGTCATGACTTAACACAAGGAGGAAATGAAAACATTGAGATATATTTCAGATGTTCTTGGAGCTTTTTTTATAGAAAGTCGATGAAATGGAAGTTTTAGAGAACAGCAGAGTATTTTCCAACGAAAAGGACCTTCACGATCTACTATTTGGCCTCAAGGAAAAGTAAGTGAATCAAAGATTAGTGTACTTATGTGATTTGTAGGTTTATATGGGTTTTTTAAAACACAATCTTTTAGATTGTGTTTTTTTTCCCGCTGTCATATGATGAATAGTTTGAACTCACTGTTTTTAGTGAAATTCAATATATTCTGAGAACAGCAAAAATAAACTATCTAACATGTTGTACAAGTTATTCTATAGTTTGTATTGAGTAATTTATATTGTATTCCCATTGTCTCACACTCACTTTCCTTTTTCCACCCTCTTTCAGCTCTCTTTACTCACTCACACTGCCTTTCTCTCACTCTGTTTCATCCCCGTTCCTTTACTCCACTTCTTTCACAACTCCTCAATCCCATTTCAACTGTCTGCATCCCCTCTCTCCCTTGCACCACTTTGCAGCTTTCAGTCTCTCTGCTTTACTTCCCTTTTCCGTCTTTTTCTCCTTTACTCTTTTACTAATTCCTCTTTACTCACTCACCTCTTTTGTCTCACTCTGTCACTATAACTCACCCAGTCTCCCTCACTTATCTTTCTTTGCTCCTTTCTTTTGTCCTCTTTTTTCGTTCACTACCTCTATGTCCTCAGTCCCTCACTCTCCGTGTGTTATGCTCACTTGTGTTTATCTACCTTCTATCATTTCTCTTACAACAACTTCACTGCTCCTCTCTCATCATTCTTCACCCCAGTTCTTTTACTTCGGTTTCATTACTACCCCTCATTTTCTATCTTTCAGTGTCCTTCTCTTTACTTTCATCACCGAATCACATTCTCTCAGTACCACTGCTTTAGTCCTCTTCCCCTCTCTTTCCTTCTTTTGCTCCCTTACTCATTTTCCTTTCCTCACTCATTGTACTCCACTTCACTCAGTCCTTCCCTTAGTCCCTCTGTCTACTTACTTCCTCACTCCTTTTCCCTCAATCCTTCTATATTATCCCCACTCTCTTCATCCCTTCACTCTGTGACTCCCCTTCACTCACTCTCAGTCATCTTCCATTCCTCATTCTTGTAAATGGATCCTCAATCAGACTCCTTTCCCTCTCACTCATTCCCCTTTTACTTACTCCTCTTTCCTGATTTAGTTTTGCTAACTCACATTCTTTTAGTATCTTACTTACCTTCAGTTCATTTCTTTCTTCTTCTCTTCCTCTCTGTCACTGAATTTATCTGCCTTACTCTTAGTAATTTGCTCTCCTTCTATTTCTTTTTCCCTCTTTTTGTCCTTCTACATTACTTTATTTCCCTTTCTGTGTCCTTCACTCTTGCTTTATTTCTTAGTACACTTTTATGATTTTTAACCTCTTGACCTGTCTCTTTTATTTTAAAATATATATTTTGGGGGCGTGGCCAAGATGGCGGGCTGAGAGGACGCACTTGCCGAGAGCTCCCGGACCCCTGAAACCCTGCACCGCTCGCAGCCGCCGATTCCCCCCCGGATCGAGCGGTGACTGTGCCTGGTGACCCCCGCGGTGGTGTGGTGCGGTTGGCGAGCCTTGGGTGTCCCGTCAAGGGTGCGATTCCGCTTGATATAGCCTGGGGCGGAGCCCGCTGATCAGCTTGTGTGCAGCCCGAAGGCCGCGAGACCTTCAGGCTTGGGGTCTCGACGGTGTGATCTGCCGACTGGGAGTGGCCTGCCGGAGTGCCTGCGCTGCGGTGTCCGAGTAGGTGCCGCGGAGGACCTCGCCGACGGAGCGGAGTCGGACGGCGGAAGCCGACGAAGGCGTAGCTGGCCTCCGATTACTACGCAAGTCCGGGGCTCGAACACGCGGCCGCTCCGGCCCAACCGTGGTCGTGGTGGAGTGGTGCCGCGCCTCCGGAGCATTTGTTCATCCAGACGAGCCGGCCCCGGCTGCCCTCGCCCGAGCCTGCCCCCCGGCTGTGTGTATCACCATTGGACTCGTGACGGAGGTAGGCCTCGTTCCTTGGGCGTTGGCCCATTGACTGTAACGGGCGGCCATTTTGGGTGCCACGGGCAGATCGCCTAGTCCGGAACGGGGCCTCTGCGTAGCGGTGCTTCCTGGCTGACGAACAGCTGCCCTGGCCCTAGTAGCCCCTTCGCTAAACAGCGGCCATCGGTGACTCCAGCACCGCTAGGATGTCGAACGCCAGGGGCCAAAGGAGAGGCGACCGAACTTTGCCGGACATGTTGGGACGCGGTGCCCTACGCAGCGGAGGGAGTCAGGCCGCCCCAAACTCCCCGGCCCCTTCCAGGGGCGCTGAAGGCGGAGAGCCCCCGGTGACACGGTCGTTCCTGGAGTCGTTGTTTAGCTCCCTAAGGGAGGACTTTCAGACTTTGAAGCAGGAGGTGGCCGGGGAGGTCCGTGAGGTGCGGAGAGAGGTGGACTCCCTGGGGGAGCGAGTCAACACAGTGGAGGAGGCTGGTCATTCCAGGGATGAGGAGATCACCCACCTGCAGCAGGAGGTCCTCCGGCTGCGGGAGCAACAGATTGAGCTGCAGGCCCACGCCGAAGACCTTGAAAATCGGTCCAGGCGGAACAACATCAGGGTCCGGGGCGTCCCGTCCGGCGAAGAGGGTGAAGACGTGACCGCCTACCTGGAGGCCCTCTTCCGTGCAATTTTGGGGGAGTCAGAGGACTTTCAAGTCCGCATCGACAGGGCACACCGGGTGGGCCGCCCTCGCAGAGCCACGGCGCCCCCCCCCCGGACATTCTGGCTTTTCTACCAGATTTCCCCCTGAAGGAGCGGATCCTCCGCGAGGCACGGCGGCAGCAGCCTTTCCGCTTCAGAGACCACCCGGTGGCCCTCTATCAGGACTTATCTACGGTCAAGCTGCAGAAGAGAAAATCCTTTAAAATCGCCACGGACTTCCTTCGGGAGCATGAAACGCAGTACTCTTGGGGGCACCCTTTCCGCTTGATTTTCCGGTGGAACGGGACATTGCACCAGCTCCGGTCCCTCCAGGATGTCTGCGCGGTACTGGGTATCACTGCATCGGACACAGCCACCCCGACGCCGCGCCGCAGACGAAGCACTCGGGACGGATGGCAGCAGGCCGGGGAGAGACGCTCCCTGCCACCGGAGCGGCCTGACTCGCCCACGATTCGGGCGGACATGTCGAGCGCCATCCAGGAGGCCTCCAGAGCAAAGGCGAACAGTGACTTGGCCTTGACGGCCTGAACTTACTCCGGGGGGAGTCCACATCAGCCTTTCATTCTTGCAGGTGCGGGGGTTCTGGGGGTAGGGAGGGGCAGGAAGGCGGGTGCAGGTGGTGGTGGCTGGACGTCCACCGGATCGACTTTCCACGGCCTTGTCCGATAAGGACCGGACTGGGACAATGACTTCTTTGAATGGCTTGAGAAGCGGGGAGTGGGAATGGGAATTGCAGGGGGGTGTTTCGAGTTTGGGGGTTTGTTGGGGGGCTGGGAGTAGGGGGCGGTTTGGAGCTGGGTGTGTGCAGTTCCGGGGGAGGGGAGGGGTCCACTTAGTTGGGGGGTTTTGGGGTTTGGGGCCTGTACTGTGCCGTAGGGAAGTTTGCTTTCGCTGTGTGCTGAGGTTTCTTGAAGTGGCCTCGGTGCTTCGCCTGCTGGGCTTTGCCCACCTTCATGTGCGTTTCAGGGGTTCCCCTCCTTGATGGCTCTTAAAGTTGTTACTCTGAATGTGAAAGGGCTGAATAACCCGGTTAAACAGAGGGCAGTACTGTCTCTGTTGGAGAACTCTCAGGCTGACATCTGCCTACTGCAGGAAACCCATCTGCTGGCCAAGGATTGCCCCAGAATGCGTACCCCCAAGTTCCCCACGCAGCTTTTTTCCTCCAGTGCATCTAAAACGGCAGGGGTGGCACTTCTGTTTTCTAGGGGGTTCAGGGGGGAGGTCTTGCAAAAGGTGGCGGAACAGAAAGGGAGACTTCTGGCATATAGGATCAAGGTGGGGAGCTTGGTGATGACTGTAGGCTCTATATACGGCCCCAATGACCATCAGGATCAATTTTTGCACAGGGCGTTGGAAGACGTGGCGTCCACCTCTGATAGGCACATAGTGTTAGGGGGGATTTGAATCTGGTCTTTGACGCGACGCTGGACAGGTCTGTGCAACGGCGCCACCAGTTGGGAGAGCTTTCGGGCTCGGTTCGTACCCGACTTGAGGAGCTGGACTTGCACGACATGTGGCGCCGCCTCCACCCTGCGACCCGCGCGTACTCCTATTTCTCTCACGCACACAAGTCCTACGCGCGACTGGATCATCTACTTGTGACTGGCCCGATGCTCGCCCTGGCCTCGACAGCCGACATAGGGGTCCTCTCTCTTTCCGACCATGCGCCGGTGGAGGGTACTTTCAATGTACCCCCGGTGGCTCGCCCGAGAGGGGTTTGGCGTCTTCGAGACACGCTATTGCACAGGCGTTCGACGGTGCAACAGATTCGCGAGGCCATTGCGGACTTCCAGCACGTAAACGATAACGACGATACCTCCCGTGCGACGCAGTGGGCTGCCCTGAAGGCCGTGCTCCGTGGCAAATTTATCGCTATCTCCTCGGCGGATAACAAGGATCGCCAGCTCAAGCGGGACGAGCTTACCCGGCAGGTGCGGGAGCTGGAGCAGGTTCATCATAGAACGGGAGCCCCTAGAGTCTGGAGGCAACTGAAAGCCGCTAGGAAACTCTTGTCTGCTCTTGATATGGACCGGCTGAGTACGCGATGCTTCGTCTGAAGCACAAGTATTACACCGGTGGCGACAGGTGTGGCCGGCTCTTGGCCAATAAGCTTAGGGTGCAACATCAACAGCACCGAGTGAAGGAGCTGGTTACCCCTACCGGAGGTTCAGTCACGGAGGATGAGCAGATTGCGGACGTCTTCCGTAGTTTTTACGCCGATCTCTACACTGGCGAGGCCCCCTCCGCCCGCGCGGAGGCGGACTATCTGGAATCGGTGCCGCTCCCGTCGTTGACGCCGGATCAGGCCCAGTATCTGGAGCGGGAGATCCGTATCGAGGAGGTGGTCACGGCGATCTCCCGGCTTAAACCGGGTAAGGCCCCGGGACCGGATGGCTTCATCCCTCTTTTTTATAAGACCTTCTGTCAGGAGCTGGCGCCTCTGTTGACCCGCCTCTTCAATACATTCTCGGAGCCGGGTGCCATTCCCCCCGAATTTCTCCAGGCCACGGTCTCCGTGATCCCGAAACCGGGTAAGGACCGGACAGCCTGTGGATCTTACCGCCCTATCTCGCTGCTGAACGCGGACCTGAAAATTTTCACTAGCATACTGGCGGCACGTCTGGCACTTCATCTCCCGGGCATGGTCGACTCGGACCAAGCCGGCTTCGTGCCAGGCAGGCAGACGGTGGACAACACGAAGAGGGTGACTCATATTCTTGAGAAGGCCTCCAGGATCCCCGGGGAGAGACTGCTCCTCTCCATAGACGCGGAGAAGGCTTTTGACAGAGTGCACTGGCCCTACCTAGAGAAGGTCCTGAGCAAGTTCGGGGTTGGCGAGAAGTTCCGGCACCTGATTTTCAACTGCTACCAGTTTCCGTCCGCGGCGGTCCGAGTGAACGGGGGCAGCTCCCGACCCTTTCCTATAGAACGGGGTACACGACAGGGATGTCCACTGTCCCCTTTGCTCTTTGCTCTTTATATGGAGCCGTTTGCCCAAAGGGTTCGACAGAACCCCGATATCATCGGGGTCAGGATGGGAGAGTTTCACCACGCGATTAGCCTCTATGCGGATGACGTCATTTTGACGCTCGATGACCCACGCAGGTCACTACCGGCCTGTATCGCGGAATTGGACCTCTTTGCCACGGTGTCGGGCTTCAGGGTGAAGCTCGGGAAATCTGCTGCCCTTGATATTTCGCTTACCGGTGCCACCAGGGCTGAGTTGCAGAGGCTTTTTCCTTTGAGCTGGTCCGGGGACCGGATTCCGTACCTGGGGATCCTCTTGGCGCCCTCCCTCCCCGCGATGGTCACGGCCAATTACGCGGCTTTAAGTACAAAAATCAGGGAGGAGTTGGCTCGGTGGGATAAGGGCACGTTATCGCTGCTGGGTAGGGTGGCCGCAGTGAAGATGACCCTACTACCTCAGGTACTATACCTGTTTCGGGCGCTCCCGCTACAGCCCCCCACAGGGTGGCTCGCGGAGACTCAATCGGCTATTGCACGTTTTGTGTGGCAGGGCCGTAGACCACGGATCAAAAGGAACATAGCTACGTTGGCGCCTGAATCTGGAGGGCTAGGGATACCTGACTTACGGAAATATTTCCAGGCCGCCCAACTGCGCTATCTGGTGGAGTGGAGCCGGTGGGAATCCGATAAGCACTGGTTGTTTCAGGACCAGGCGGTGGCAGGCAGAACGCGGCAGGAGGTGCCTTTCTTGCGACGGGCTCATCGGCCCCCTAACCTTTACGCCTCTTTTGTGACGCGTGTCCCACTTCGGGTGTGGGACTCAGTGGCCACTAGGCACGAACTCACTACCTCTCCCTCTCCCTTCACGCCGCTGATTGGCAATCCGGACTTTGGCCCGGGAACGGAGCCTGGCGCATACGACTGCTGGCGGGCGGCCCGCTGTTGTACTCTGTATCACTTGTATGGCCCGGAGGGTGTCATCCCCTTCCAAGACTTACGGCGGGATTATGGCCTCCCCAAGACGGAGCGCATGCGGTATATGCAGGCGCGCCACTGGGCGCTACAGTCTCAAGTGCGCGAAAAGGCGGACCGGGAGATCACGGTGTACGAGCACTGGCTAGTCACTCGCACATCGGACGCTAAGCTTATCTCCGACTTGTACAAGATGCTGCAACCCCCCCCCTTTCACTTTCACAACCCGGGTCGGGAGCGCTGGGAACGGGAGCTCGGACGAGTGTTGAGTCACACTGAATGGGATCACATCTCCTACCGCTCGTGCCACTCTGCCTATCACACGGGGCTCACGGAGACCTTCACAAAAATTTCGACCTATTGGTATCGCACTCCTGAGAAATTACATGAGATGGATAGGACGATACCAGGGACGTGCTGGCGTAACTGTGGCCAAAACGGCACGCTTACTCATATTTTGTGGGACTGTCCCCTTTTGGCATCTACTGGGAGGAGGTCCTCAGCGAGGTTGACAAATGTTTCGAGATAGAGCTGCCCCGGTTCCCTGCCTACGTCCTATTGGGATTGCCGAATGGGTTGATGTACCCTCTCAGGTCTAAAAGGGGTAGACAGATTGCGATAGCTTTGGGGTCGGCGGTGCAGAACATACTCATACACTGGCGCTTCACCACGCTCCCCACCGTTGTTGGCTGGCTGCACAGATTATGGCATGTCCTAGGCATGGAAAAAATGTCCTTAGTGGCGGCGGGGGATGTAGATGCTTTTGAGGAGCTGTGGGCGCCTTTTCATAGTCTGTTGTGTTCTGAATTCAGGGAGATCACCTGCCCCAGGTATCTCAGGCTGTTGCGGCTGACACCGCCGCCGGACCCGCCTGTCTGATTGGCCGGGGCCGGCATCTGGTAGCGGAGCCAACTGGTGGATGGATACGAGGGGAGAGCAGATGGTCACTGGCACAGTACAGGGGGTGGGTCGGGGTGTGGGAGTTGGGGGGTTTGTTGGTTGGGTAGGATATGGAGCAGGAATGTTTCCCCGCCCTTTTTCCCTTTTTCCTTTTTCCCTCCCCCCCTTCCCCTTTCCCCCCCCCTCCTCTTTCCCCCCTTTTTCTTTTTTGTTTTTAGCCACAGGCGCACAAGCTGCATTTCCACGCTGGATGGTGCCCACTGAGGCGACAGAATTGCTTTGATGTATCTCATGTACCGTACGCATTGATTGTGAGGCACCTGTGGTTTTCTTTTTCATGTCCTTGTTGTTTCCTTCCTTACCCTGCTTCAATAAAATACTTTAAACCTAAAATATATATTTTACTAATTATAACTTATTTTTTCTTCTCTCTTTCACAGATACAAAGTGTAGTAAAAACATGTAATTAAGTTTACATTAATTATATGGTAAGTGTGACTAAAAAAATGTAGTTTGTCATCACCCTTTGCTTTAACCTCACTACTTTTCTCTCACCCTACCTCACCCCTGTTTCCTTACTCTGCTTCCCTCACTTATTCTTATCCTCCATGTTTACTTCTCTTTTCCTTACTTTCCTACCACATTCATCTTCTTTCAGTCCTCCTGCTTTACTTCCCTTACCCTGTGTTTGCTTCGTTCACTCCCTCACTCATTCCCTTTCCCTTACTCACTTACTCCACTCCTCTCACTTCTTCTCTCAGTCCCTCTGTCCTCACAGTTCCTCACTCCGTCTCTGTTACCCTCACTGTCTCTGTCCTTTCACTCTGTCACTACTCTTTCGTCATGCTCACTCCCTATAACTAACCCACACTCCCTCACTTACCTTTCTTTTCTGCTTCACTCAGTCTCTTTCTGTCACTCCTTCCTTTACTCTCTCTGTCTTTTCTTCCTGTCACTCCCCATGTCTTACCCTTATTCACTTTTATTCACCCTCTTTACTAACACTCACTGCTCTTTTCTTACCCTCCCTCACCGCTGTTCCTTTTCTCTGGTTCCGTCACTACCCCTCATTTCCCATCCTTTACTCTCCTTCCCTTTACTTTCAACACCCACTCACATTCTCCCAGTACCTCTGCTTTAGTCTTCTTCCTCTTTCTTCTCTTCTTTTGCTCCCTTATTCATTTTCCTTTTCTCAGTTACTTCCTCTTACACCTTTTCTCTGTCTTACTATCTATTACACAGTCCCTCTGTGTTCCTCCCTCTAGCTCTCTTTCTCTTAACACCACTCTCTCTGTCCCCTTTCCTCATGCTCACTCCTTCATTCTTTTATTTTTCTTTTTTTTTTGGTTCGCTAACGGGACGCGCCCCGGTACGCGCACCGGGGCGTGCCGGAATACTGCGCTTACTGGTGTGCTCACCGGTACGCGCACCGGGAGCGCTCCAGGGCAAATAAATTTTTTTAAAAAAACATGAATCTACATAAAAAAAATTGTATTACAAAAATATACAATATAGGATTCATTTTAAAAAATATTACATTTCATAGCTATAAACATTTGCTATTAAAATACCTTTGAAATTCACTGAAAAAAACATAGGTTTGAGGCCCTATATATAGTTAGGAATTAGCATTGAAAAAACCTAAGAAATTCACTGAAAAAACCATAGGTTTCACACCAGTTATAGTTAGGAATTAGCATTTAAAAAACCTTTGAAATTCACTGAAAAAACCATAGGTTTCACACCAGTTATAGTTAGGAATTAGCATTTAAAAAACCTATTAAATTCACTGAAAAAACCATAGGTTTGACACCAGTTATAGTTAGCTGGAAATTTTACTGACATAAAACCATTGAAATTCCCATGTTATAGTTAGTTAGACTCACTATAACTTGCGCCCCTGCAATGCACTGCTGATGACGTCACATATTACATCACTCATGACATGGTCAGTGACATCACTCATGACATCACTGATGACACCATCCAGTGAATGTGTGTCTGTCTGAAAAATAAATATGTTTTATATATGTATATGTAAAGGTCGATGGAAAAATAAATGTAGCAGCGGTAGTAGTAACTGCGAAAACCCCAATAGCAGCTGCCAAATTAATTGCCGGATCTTCTATCAACGCACAAGGCAAGCAAAGCGGGAAGCAAATGCCCATCTGTCTACCAGTAACTATGGGTCCCAGAGGGGACGAACTAGTAGTAAATGCAACTAAAAATGCGAAGGGAAAAAGTGAAAATGCCATTAACAAAGTGCCAGTTAACTCTCCGGCTCTTTCCAGCTCTGGTGGACATAAGATCATAAACACAAACAGCTCTAACACTAATAAAGACACTAATGTACGCCCCTCAGCTCCCATAGCCATGACTAATACAGCCACTACAGCCGAAGCTAAATTAGACCAGCCAGGTGTTGATCCTGGGGGTCTTATTCAAAAGCCCGCAGAGAGATATCAAGCTAATGAGGGGTCAAGTAAGGCGGCACAGACCCAGGATATGGATAATAATATGAGGAAAACGAATGTGATTGTTGAAGATGCTGAAGACGCAGTTTCTAACCTAACAGGTCAATCAAGCAATCAAAACTTATGCTCCACAAACACAGATATAATAAATGAGACTATTGTAAATGCAGGAAATACCCTATTTGGACCCTTATCTAGGAAAGGGGAGGACTCCGCTAAAATTGATGTCTCAGGAGCTTCTGGTATGGAGTCTAATGAGGATGAATATGAGGATCTGGTTACCGAGGAAGGGGTTGAGGGTGATGAAAATGAGGATGATTCTGTTACAATCACAAATGGCAAGGCTAACGGTCTACTTAAAAGGAGAGGGAAGGCAAAAGTTAAGACTAAAAAGGGCAGAAACTTGAGCTTCAACTCTATGTCATCGACATTAGCATCTGCAAGCGTTAGGGAAAAACTCTTGAAAGATCAGAGCCCATTACGTAAGTGGATATAAGCCAAAGGTGGTGTTAAAACCTTAGCAATGCGTCTCTCTGGTAACTGCCCCATGGAGGGTATGAGCATTAATAAGATTTCTTCAGACTCTTTAACAACAGCTGTGCCAAGAGTGGTAGATGATGGTTCTGTCTTAGTTGCAATAGAAGGTGAGACAGTAGACTCACCATCTTTTCTACCCTCTGTCAGTGCTGATTCAACCCAAACTACCTCTTCGATACCATGTCCATCTGCGATACTAACTCAGCCCCAAAAATCATATTCAGCATCTGTAACAGCTCCTGCTACCGTGGGTACTTCTTTGGATCTGATTCTGCAGACTCTTTTGGAGCACCGCCAAGAGGTACTGCACAACTTCTGTCAGCTAAGGGAAGATAATTGCAAAATGCAGAATTGTCTGCAGGAGGTCACAGGTTGATTACACAATGTCACAGAGAAGATAGTCGAAATCCAACAGAGGATTGTTACGGTTGAAGAAACTTTGGCTACCACGGTTGTTTCTTCGGAGTGCCAGGACAAAGACATTGTAATGCTTAAAAATAAAGTCGAAGACTTGGAAAATCGCCAAAGGCGCCAGAATCTGCGCTTTTTTGGAATTCCCGAGGGATCAGAAGAGGCCGACGCTCGGGCGTACATGGGCAAGCTACTACACAGAGCTTTCCCAGACCTCTCTGATTGGAATTGGGACTCCCAAGTACAGAGAGCTCACAGATTGCCCATGTTTGCTAAAAACAAGGATAGCAGATTTCCAAGGCCCATCCTGATTTATCTGGGGAACTTTTTATTGAGACAAGCAATTTTCATCAAGGCTAGACCTAACACTCCAGTGACGGTAGACATTGTTACGTTTTTCACGAAGTTCGACTTGAGCAAGGCCACAATGGACAAGCGGTGGGAACTGAGAAAATTGATAGACCTTTTAAAGTCGAAGGGGGCGGTGGTCTATTTACAAGAACCTGCTAGGCTTAAAATTATAAGTCAGGCCACACCCGCATATTTAATGATCTCAAGGAAGCCGAACAATTTCTCGCATCATTAGCAGCCGATCGCTAAAAATACCAGAAATATTGCACTTTACTATTTAAAGAGACTTGATTGGTTATTTAACTTCTCTTCTTTCTTCTCTCTTTTTGCAGGTTGATACTATTATATGACTTTTTTTTTTCTCTTCCTTTTTTTTGCTCTCTACTCTGATAATACGATACTTAAGTATGTATGACTGAATGCGGAGGGGGAGGGTCCTTGGAGGGTCCACACTGTCTCGCTGCCCAACCAGCGGCAGCAGAAGATAGGGTTAGGCTTCCGGGTAGGTACAGGGTGGGGGGAGGGATCCAGGTCTAGACCTGGGGGAGGCTGTGGGAGGGGAGGGGGGTTAACTAAAAAGAGTATCACAAGCAGGTACGACGCTTGCTACAAATTTATAATTTCAGAATGGGTATATATGTCATCAGAAGCGGTTATTCAAAACATTTCTGAAATAAGAAATGTGCCAAGTTAACTGTCTTGCATGGAACGTATCCGGGCTTAATAATAGGAGTAAAAGGCAGCTTGTATTTGAAGAGTTAAGGATGTATAACCCTCACTTGGCACTGCTAAATGAAAACCCTTATAAGACACTGAGATAGGAAAATGCTGGTGCAAGGGGGGTATGAGCAAATAACTAGTACATCTCTGAATGTCTCGATACGTAGGGTAGCTATACTAAAGAAAAAAACATTCAAGGTTGAGGTTAATAGGGTAGCATCTGACAAAGCGGGTAGAAGGGTCATCGCTCAAATCACGTTATCAGCTCTTAAATACACCTTATGTGCCGTATATGGGTCTAATCATGATGATGCTGCAGTCTTTGATCGTTTAAATATAGAACTACTAGGGTAGGAGGGAGAGATATTAATCATGGGGGATTTCAACTGTGTTATAAACTACGCAATAGACACGACCAAGAGTACCCCCTCACAGCGAATGTGTAAGACTAGGGCATCCATTTTAGAGCTGGCCCGTATACATAAATTAAAAGATGTCTGGAGGCAACTACACCCAACATTGGCGGGATACACTTACCATTCTATACCTCATAAAATGTACTCCCGTATAGATATGGCCTGGGCAACGAGCCAAATCACTAATGGCTGTAAAATGGAGATTTGCCCAAAGGTAACGTCGGATCATAACCCCATAATGGTAATTTTTAAGGTACTTTCTTCAAAGAAAGAACCCAGGCTATTTTCTTTTCCCAGACACCTCTTATCTGATAACACGTTCATTCCTTTACTGAAATCTCATATAAAGGAATTTTTAGGGTTTAATATTGATTCAACTAAAATCTCTTCAGTTTGGGACTGTTGCAAGGCCAGTATTAGAGGATTTGCACAGCAATATATTATTCAGCAGAATTTCAATCAGAAAACAGAGACTCAATGCTTAATTTCAGGAATTAGAGGGCTAGAAGAACACCTGGCCGAGATTGCTAGAAAAGAAAGTGCAGGAGCCCCTAAAAATTTAAACAAGGACAGACTCGAACTTAAAATAACTACACTGCGCTGCGAGACTAAAACATTCTTAAGAGATAAAGTTACTGCTAAACTACACAAATATAAAATCACACAGTATGAGAGCGGTGACAGAATAGGAAAGATACTTGCCTATAAAATAGCCGACGAACGAGCCACCTCTCTAATTAAGAGTATAAAAGGAACAGAAGGTACTATTTATACTCAACCGGATAAGATACTGCAGCAATTCGCTGATTACTACACTAAGCTGTATACGCCTGAGAGTGTGCCCTCAACTGATCTGGTGGAGAATTATATCAGAAACAATTGGCAATCGGAGAAAGACTCGATAGGTATTGAAGAGTTAGAAAAAGAATACACTGAGGAAGAATTAAAATTAGCCATCTTCTCCCTCCCATCTGGAAAGGCTGCCGGAGATGACTCCCTCCCTATTGAAATTTATAAATTATGCTTGGAAGAACTCGTACCTGCACTTTGTTTAGTTATTAATCAGATTGTTACAGAAGATGGGGCTCCGTCATCTTGGAATACTGCCAAAATTATATTTTTCTTAAAAAAGAATAAAACTGCTACGGAATGTGGATCATACCGCCCAATCTCCTTGATTAATGCTGATGCCAAGGTGTTTGCCAAATTACTAGCCTTGAGACTGTCCCCTATTATGCCGAGATTGGTTAGCAAACATCAGCATGGTTTTGTAACAGGTAGAGTTACGACGCAGCATGTAAATACGGCCATCACAGTGCTTGACATGGCCGCAGTTAACTCCACCCCACTCGGTATTATACTACTTGACGCTGAAAAAGCTTTTGACGGAGTGGGATGGGATTACCTGTGGTCAGTTTTGAAAGCAATAGGGTTTAAAAGCAAGTTCATTACAAAGATAAAAGCACTTTACTACTTACCTAATGCACTAATTGGATACGATTGCCTACTTTCTTCCAAATTTCCCATAAGAAGAGGAACTCGGCAGGGCTGCCCTTTATCACCCCTTTTATTTGCCATCTCTATGGAACCTTTTATTAATGCCATACAGCTTCAAGTTATGATAAAACCATTTACATTTGGTGCAAACTCTCTTAAAATAACAGCATACGCCGATGATCTGGCAGTCTATTCAAGCAATGTGACTGAATCAATGTTGGGTATAGTTAAAGAGGCAGAGATCTTTGGAAAAGTATCAGGGTATAAGCTAAACCTAGATAAAACCCAAATTATAGCTAACTATAAACCGCCAATACCTGTGATGGGAATATGCTATGCTGCTACTTACCTAGGCATTAAGCTAACTTCTAACATAAGGGAAATTATTTTACTGAATTACGATGCTTTATTAAAAGAAACGGAGGCCCTCCTTAAAAAATGGCATAAGGTACCTTTAAATCTTATCGGAAGAATCAACCTTATTAAAATGAACATCCTGCCAACATTTTTATACTTATTTAGATGTATACCGTTGAAAATAAACACAGTCTTTATATCATGTATGTATGAAGCAAGTTTATGGCAGAGGAATACTGAGAGTGGTGGTTGGCTCACAAGTGCTAGATCCTGTATGGGTTGTATGTAGGCCTATGGTAGTATATGCTAGAACAGTAGCATACGCTGGTTACAACAGTCGGGATGTCATCATTCAGTCCTTCTGTATCACTTTTTAATTTGAACACCCATCTCTGTTCTTTTCTTAGTAGAAACTGTCTCACCTCTCATTTCCTCACTGAGAAACACCAGGCAGACGAGCTAGAATGGTTAGTGTTGGAACAACCACACATACCAGAACATGTCACTGATGTCTCACAGTTTCTACTAAGAAAAGAACAGAGATGGGTGTTCAAATTAAAAAGTGATACAGAAGGACTGAATGATGACATCCCGTGGATGCAATTATAAATCCTTCTATATGTATGGTTAGGCACTGTTGTAACCAGCGTATGCTACTGTTCTAGCATATACTACCATAGGCCTACATACAACCCATACAAGATCTAGCACTTGTGAGCCAACTACCACTCTCAGTATTCCTCTGCCATAAACTTGCTTCATACTGGAGGGTCGACCAACTGGCCCCTTGCAAATACAGACCTGTCTCTCATCAGGCGACATTATGTACTGCAAACAAAGCACTCTTATCAAGCGACAATAGGCGCAGCAAATAATGTACCTCCTCCTCCTCGAAGTACAGACATGGTGTTCCCCTTACATGACGTCTGGTCACTCTGTCATGTGGCTTTGTCGTTATGGCTCTCGACACAGATTACCACAAATCTAATACAACAGAACCCTTAATACCTTTGGATCACTGTTTAGGATCAGCTTAGGCATATCTGCTTGAGAACTACGCAGTAAAATACCACTTCGCTCCTTTATTATTAACTAGTAGCGATCACTAGAAATCAAGATGTCTTTAAGGAGTTGACAAGTTACGCTACCATATAATCATCACATAAGGGGTTCCTTATAGACAGTCGATTTTTCACAGGCAAATAACTGCCTTTTTCTACACAATGACCCGTTACAGTGCGCATGTTATAATGCACGCATAGATTACGGATCTTTGATGACCGTTTTACCTGCGTGGTTTTATTGTACACGTAGACTGTATGTATTCATGTTTTCAGCTGCTCAATTGCAAATGACGACCACCTTGTCTACTGATTAGACACTTCCGGCGTTAACGGAGGCTTCCAGAGCGGTCCGCAAGTAGATGCTTGATAGGCAGTCAAAACTTCCGCTTCTGGACAGGCTCCGTACACACTTTAAACAACATACGAGAATAGATTAGAGTGAGCCAATCGTACTGCACTGAACAAAGAACTGCGCCAGATTTATGCACACGCAGGCTACATTCGTGTGGTTTTTCAGCTTTTCGAGTCAGAGTGGCTAACATGCCCTGTTTATTTGTTTATTTGTTTGCGTGTTTCATTTCCCGTTCCGGTTAAGCAAAACAACCGATTGGACACTCCCGGCGTTACGGAGCCCACAAGCTGTATGTTTGCGGAGCAGTCTTAACCTCCGCTTCCAATAGGCTCCGCTCTAACACAAAACAAGAAAGGCATGCAACTATTGGATGACTAATACACATTGTATTGAGCCAATCACAGAGCCGTTTTTGACGTGTCTCTCCAAGGTCCGCATTTTTTGCACAAATCCCGCCGCACAACGCAGCGTCTCTACCTCCCCCTCAGCTCAGTTCCAAAACCCAGGCAACGACGGAGAGGTAAGAGCGCGGTGCGTTGTGCGATGTTTGAGCAGGCTCCCTTCAGAACTAAACTTCCCTGGTTCTATATAGGATGACAAGACAATTTTTTCTCTGCCATCGACTTATATAGATACAAATATTTCTTTTAAATCGACCATCTGGTTAGATTAACAAGCTGCCTTTTCAGCTAAAATACCATCACTATTGATGTACTCTTCCCAGATGGCTATAACCACAGCTTCCAACAGATATTCTTTCTGCTGTTTTAAACATCCAGAAAAAATAGAGCTGATGAATGTCATTAGATGAGTTAATTTTGATTGGAGTGTCATTTTCTCTGTGCCCCCCGTGCTGCCCCTTTTGTATCACTGTTGATAGACTGTTTGGACTGCCCTGTCTAAACTTTTAGAAGAATGAAATCAATGCTTTATTTTTTAGTGCGTGGCCTCCTTCACCCTGAGCAGTTGCCAGGTGAGGTGAGGTTTGTCCTCCCTTCAAGTTGGGTGAGTTGAATGCGATAACATTATGCAATAACCAATTCATATAGATTCATGACAGTTATTAAGGATACCTTTTCTTACTTTTTCTTGTTTTTGTTTCCTTATTACATATACAGGAGAAGATACACCAATTTCCATTGAGAATTGGACATGGTCTGTAGATTTCCTATCACAGCACGATAAGTAAGAGTTGCAGTAGTGCATCATAGGTCCTGACGAAAGCCTATCACGGCTGAAACATGTTGACCAGATAACACTCATGGTGAATAGCAATTCCTTGCATGCTATTATCACTCTGCTTTTAATCATACCACCTTGATGGACAGACCTAATAAAGTTTTCTTATGACATCAAGATAGGTATTTTTAATCACTTGGATTATTTTTCTTTCCTTTTCATTTTTTCACTATTTCTGAACACTGCAACTTTGCCCCTCTAGCCTTTTACTCTGTCATCTGCTTTGGTTGATGGTTCAACCATTGGGTCCGAGATCTGCCAGCCCCAGGTTTTTCCTGAGGAAAGGCATATTGGACACCAGCTTTAAAAAAACCCAGATGAAGAAGTTCCACTAATGAGTGGGCTGATGGGTACACTTTTCAGCTTTGCATTCTGTATCTTTTCTCCTGGTCCTTCCTGCATTAAGGTCTCTCTCTAGGATTAACCTTGTCTGGTCCTATCATCCACATGGGACACTTTATAGGTTCCAAGCAAATCAGACTTCTGGTACCTTCCGTGTGTTTAAGGGAGAGGAATACCAAAAAGTAACTATTAGTGAGGGATATAAGTGCCTTACTGAAAATAAACAAGATGAATGTCCAAAAATAGCAGAGAAATGGGCCTTATGCTTTCCCATGGGTATCACCTCGAATGAAATATCATCCTCTTTAAAGAAAATTGATACGTTAGTCCACTCTTCAAGTTTAAAACTGCAAGCATATAAAACAATATGTCAACTTTATCACACTCCACTACAAATAAGCAAATGGTCCCCGAATAATGCCTTTAACGATCGAACCAAATGCCCAAAATGCCAACTACAGGCTGCTGATCTAGAACACATGTTGGTCCTTTGTCCTGCGCTAGTTCCGTTCTGGGACAGTATAGGAAAGATACTGAGATTGAAATTGTTAATTGATGTACCTTTAACATCTGAAATGATTCTGTTAGGTATACAGCCCAATCCTACACCCTTTCAAGATCTAATTTTTATAGTGCTGGCATGTGCAAGGCTAGTCCTGGCTAGAGCTTGGATAGCTGATCAAGCACCTAATGCGAATGAATGGTGGTGTTTGTTTAAAGAGATACATCATATGGAGTTATCTCTAGCTAGAAAAAGAGGAGTGAAAGCAATGATTAAAGTAAAGAGAATATGGGGAGGCATGTTTTATACATCCGAAACTAACTAACTTGATTTGTAGCTGTGTTTAAACTCTAATTTAGACAAGATTGTATTTATCTGTGTAAATCCTTCCAGTATTCTAGTTATTTGCCCGTCTGAGTACTGCTTATTATTTACAAGTTTTGGTAAACTGCTTGTTGTAACATATTTTTTTTGAAGACATTGGAAGTTAAGTACAACAACATTTTGAATATTCTGTTTAAATCTGCCTGTGATACCCACAAATAAAAAGGTTTAAAAAAAAAAAAACATTTATGACAGGGGAAGAAACCTTTCATGCTTCTCAAGGTGTTTGTTTTAAGAGGTGTTTTTTCAAAGTGGCTCCGTACCAATTGGTCTCGGATGGATCTAGCCTTTTTAAATGCTGATTCTTAACTATAACTTATCTGAAACCTATGGTTTTTTCAGTGAATATATATACAAGGGTATTCGTTACCTGAAACACGTCATGCAGAGTGAGTGGAGGGATAATAAACCTACCTGAGAAGCTCTACATTGCCTGGTGGTCCGTTATTTCTGTGTTGCCGTCCTGGAGAAACAGAAAGTATCTGTATATATATATATATATATATATATATATATATATATATATATATATATATATATATATTACCTACTGGCGGTCGCCAGTAGGTATATATAGTTAGGATTTTTTCTCTATGGGATTTTTGAAAATTCTATGTCTAATAACTTTGGCGTTTGTGGACGGAATTGGCTGAAATTTTCAGGAAAATGGAACATTTTGTTTCTGAGCAGCCCCTGACAATTTGGGGGGGTTTCATCAAGGGGGGGCCGAGAAAAAAGGGGGGTCCCAAAACGCATTTTTCCCATGTTAATTTCCATAGGGCGGTTGGCCTCACTTTTAGCTCGAACGGCTGAATGGATTTGCACGAAACTTGGCAAAATTGTAGGGACTGTTAGCCTGATGTGCCTTTGCTAGGTCTCAATATATGTGCTCCAGTGGATTTTGAGTAATTTAGGTTCAAAAAAATATATATATCTGGGCGGAGCCTAACCACACATCTGATCTGATTGGCTGTCAGCACTTCATCCAAGAAGTGTTGGCAGCCATCTTGGGACCAATATACATGATAGCACCTCATTAAAAAGCATTGTAGTTAATAGAGGGTTTTAGGACTTTAGTTACATTATAAATCATTTGTTGATGGTACCATACTCGTTTTAGGAATTGTGGTGGGTTCTAAGGTGATTTTACCATGTGAAAAAACCTTCTGCTGTGATATCATGAATATTGTTTGAAAGAAAACTAATATCTCATGATTTTCCCACAGTGGTTTGGAAGGGGATCTATAAGCTAAACTGAAAGCATATTTTCTGTAAATTCACATTATCTTTCTCAGTCATGTGAAAATGAAGTCTGACATTCTCAGTAAAACATGTACATCCAACAAGGACAGAGACTGTCAGTTGATTCCTTTGTGTTCTACTGCAGCCTCCTAGAGTGTTCTAAAGAACAACTAGAGCGCTAACAGTCCTACTTATTACAAAGGTATGGCACACCTGAAGCCATCTTGATTGGAATAAAGTGGTAAATCTTAAAACATTTAATTTAAAAAGAAACAACATGAGGGGGTATATTTTGCCATAGAAAGTATGATTAGTGCTGCAGAATGAAAAATTAGGGCACATTTTGAGTGACTTCTCAAATCCTTTTCTATTTCATTAAAACATTCTGACATGCAGTCTCCCAAAATGGCCACCAGAGACAAAAGAGCCCAAATGTAGCCCAAATATCACCCAGATGTAGCCCAAGTATAGCCCAATGACAGAATGTCCCAGAGTGTTCTAAAGAACAACTAGAGCGCTAACAGTCCTACTTATTACAAAGGTATGGCACACCTGAAGCTATCTTGATTGGAATAAAGTGGTAACTCTTAAAACATTTAATTTAAAAAGAAACAACATGAGGGGGTATATTTTGCCATAGAAAGTATGATTAGTGCTGCAGAATGAAAAATTAGGGCACATTTTGAGTGACTTCTCAAATCCTTTTCTATTTCATTAAAACATTCTGACATGCAGTCTCCCAAAATGGCCACCAGAGACAAAAGAGCCCAAATGTAGCCCAAATATCACCCAGATGTAGCCCAAGTATAGCCCAATGACAGAATGTCCCAGAGTGTTCTAAAGAACAACTAGAGCGCTAACAGTCCTACTTATTACAAAGGTATAGCACACCTGGAGCCATCGTGATGGGAATAAAGTGGTAACTCTTAAGACATTTAATTTAAAAAGGAACAAAATGAGGGGGTATATTATGCAATAGAAGTTATTATTAGTGCTGCAGAAAGAAAAATTAGGGCACATTTTGAGTGACTTTTCAAATCCTCTTCTTTTTCATTAAAAAATTCTGACATGCAGTCTCCCAAAATGGCCACCAGAGACAAAAGAGCCCAAATGTAGCCCAAATATCACCCAGATGTAGCCCAAGTATAGCCCAATGACAGAATGTCCCAGAGTGTTCTAAAGAACAACTAGAGCGCTAACAGTCCTACTTATTACAAAGGTATGGCACACCTGAAGCCATCTTGATTGGAATAAAGTGGTAACTCTTAAAACATTTAATTTAAAAAGGAACAAAATGAGGGGGTATATTTTGCCATATGAATTATGATTAGTGCTGCAGAAAGAAAAATTAGGGCACATTTTGAGTGACTTCTCAAACCCTCTTCAATTTCATTAAAAAATTCTGACATAGTCTCGCAAGATGGCCACCAGAGACAAAAGAGCCTAAATGTAGCCCAAATATCACCCAGATGTACCCCAAGTATAGCCCAATGACAGAATGTCCCAGAGTGTTCTAAAGAACAACTAGAGCGCTAACAGTCTTACTTATGACAAAAGTATGGCACACCAGAAGCCATCTTGATTGGAATGAAGTGGTAAGTCTGAAAACACTCAATGTAAAAAGGAACAACATGAGGGGGTTAATTTTGCCATAGAAAGTATGATTAGTGCTTCAGAAAGAAAAATTAGGGATCATTTTGAGTGACTTCTCAAATCCTCTTCTATTTCATTAAAAAAATTCTGACATGCAGACTGAAACATGCACTTTGAATACCAGCAGCAGACGTCCCTGGTGAGCAGTAGCTTTACTACAGTGATCTAATGTGCAACTAGAGTGCTAACATTCAGAATTTATGGCAAATGTGTGACACATCTGAATGCCTTCTTGATGGAACCAAAGTAAACAAGCATTGAAAATGCAATAGATCTCGCCCTCATTTAAGTTAAAGCCATTCTGTTTGTAATGAGGTGGCTTTTTAGCTTTGCTTTTATTAGTGTTTTTTCAACTTTCATGTAAATAACGCACCGTTTTCACCAAATCGACTTTGCCCAAGCACACCCTTCCCTTCGGCCAACAAATCCCAAAAATTCGGCACACCTGCCGATCCAATCTCCCTACAGCTCACCCAAGCCCCGTCCCTCTAGCGCAACTGGAACACCCCAAATTCACCTTCTCCATGCGCACCAAAAACTCCCATTGAATAACATGACAATTCGCTACTCCGCACAAAAATTGCTCTTTAAAGCACTTCCACTGCTCCGATCCGCTTCAAACTTGGCTGGACACTAGTTCCAGCTATTCCCTAACATCTCACCAAAAATCAGCCCAATCCATCCACTGGAACGGGGACGAATTTCAACCCGAATACGCGCCCCCCGCAAACACAAAAAAAGCCATAAAACGGCCAAATCTCGACCAAAAACCGCCAAAATCCCTCAAAACCTTGCCAACACCAATACGCACGAAACTGAACTGGCCCCTCAGCCCTAGGCTCCGGGAACCCTACTTAATTGACCCAAAAGCCCTAAAAAAGCAACATAATACACACGAAAACGCCCTAACAACCCTAAAATGCATATAAGTATATGTATGCATGCATTTATGTTTGTATTTATATGTAGATATACAGATGATATATGTTTATATATGTATGTATATATATATATTCATTGAAAAAAACATAGGCTATAGACCATATATAGTTAGGAATTAGCATTTACAAAACCTTGAAAATTCACTGAAAAAACCGTAGGTTATAGACCATATATAGTTAGGAATTAGCATTTACAAAACCTTGAAAATTCACTGAAAAAACCATAGGTTATAGACCATATATAGTTAGGAATTCGCATTTACAAAACCTTATTTTACTCACACAAAACCATTGAAATTCCATATATAGTTAGTTGCACTAACTATATATCGCGCACCCGCAATCCACTGCTGATGATGTCACATATTACATCATTCATGACATGGTCAGTGACATCACTGATGACATCACTGATGACATCTCAAATGACATCACTGATGACATCACTGATGACAACATCCAGTGACTGTATGGTTCTGTAAAGTTAAAATATGTCTTACATATTGAAGAATGAGTGGATGTATAAGTGTCTGGATGAAGGATTTAGTAGGTGCATGACTGACTGTATGAGTGAGTGATTAAATGTGTCTCACTGAGTGCATGGGTTAGTGACTAAACTGTCTTAATTTGTGCATCATTATGTCTGTTGTTCTGTAAACTGTTGCATGTGTTGATAAGTAGCTATATGAGTAACTATATGGGTTATTGATTGGTTGCCCAAGTATTTGTATGGGATACTGAGTGTGTGTGTGGGTGGCTGGGAGGTGTATGACTCTGTGCATAGATGTGTGAGCAGTTGATTCACTAGATGTATGGTTTCAAAAGTGCATGTGGAAACAGCTGTATGGGCGGTTGACTGTGTGCATGAGTGTATTGGTGAGTGAATGGATATCTCAGTGCTACATTGCTACATGTCAAAGTAAGTACATATGTAAAACACAGTTCATGTGAGAGTTGACATATATAAATAACTGTGCATAAGAGCCAGTGAATGTGTGAGTGGCTGTATGGATCATTGTGAACTTGTATCAGGGATTGTATAAGAGAGTTAATATGTGTTAGTATATGTTTGAATAAGTAAAGTTTGTATAACTGTATAGTTGAGGAAATGGAGGTGTGATTGATTCTTTGATTGACTGACTAGGTGTGTGAGTAACTCCATGGATGAGTGACAGTCTGTGAGTGTCTGTTTACACTGATTGTATCTAAGGTTATATTAGAGTCTGAAGAGGTTCATCGTATTATCACATGAATGATATCATCAGTGATGTGATCAGTAATGTCAAATGAGATGTCATCAGTGATGTCATCAGTGATGTCATTTGAGATGTCATCAGTGATGTCATTTGAGATGTCATCAGTGATGTCATCAGTGATGTCACTGACCATGTCATGAATGATGTAATATGTGACATCATCAGCAGTGGATTGCGGGTGCGCGATATATAGTTAGTGCAACTAACTATATATGGAATTTCAATGGTTTTGTGTGAGTAAAATAAGGTTTTGTAAATGCGAATTCCTAACTATATATGGTCTATAACCTATGGTTTTTTCAGTGAATATATATATATATATATACATATATATATATATATATATGTATATATATATATATATATATATATATATATATATATATATATATATATATATATATATATATATATATATATATATATATATATATATATATATATATATATATATTACCTACTGGCGGTCGCCAGTAGGTATATATAGTTAGGATTTTTTCTCTATGGAACTTTTGAAAATTCTATGTCTAATAACTTTGGCGTTTGTGGACGGAATCGGCTGAAAGTTTCAGGAAAATGGCACATTTTGTTTCTGAGCAGCCCCTGAAAATTTGGGGGGGTTCCGTCAAGGGGGGGCCGAGAAAAAAGGGGGGTCCCAAAACGCGTTTTTCCCATTCATTTTTCCATAGGGCCTTTGGCCTCACTTTTAGCTCGAACGGCTGAATGGATATACACGAAACTTGGCAAAATTATAGGGACTGTTAGCCCGATGTGCCTTTGCTGGGTCTCAATATATGTGCTCCAGTGGATTTTGAGAAATTAACGTTTAAAAAAACAGATATATCTGTGACAGCGTCCCAGATAGCGCTCCAGATCGCGTACTTTTCGCGTAACGGAGCTTTGCGTAGTGAAACTGATTGGCTCTCCGGTGTCTGTCAACATTCTAAACAGTCCGGTGCGGCCGCCATCTTGTCTCTCGGTAGGATCGAGAGACAAGAGGAGGAGAAAAACGAAGGGGGAATTTAATGAAAGGGGGCAAGGTAGACCCCTCTTGACCCCCTAGGAATGATGTTGGGGTTATTAAAGGGTCCCGTGGGGCAAATAATAAAAATTTGATTTTTCGCGGTAGAAGCGCTTCTCGGTTCGCGAACTGGGTCGCAAACTGGTAGCGAAACGTGAATTTGCCATTTTGTGTTTCGATTTAATTAAATTACTAGATGGAGGAAAAGCAATGCAAGTATTGGGTATAAGGGGGTATGGGAGACGTATCCTGACCCCCTATGTTTTCTGAGGGTGGTTGAGGAGGCTCATATATGTTGATACTTGTCTTCCAGCGGTTGCGCATGAGCGTTTTTTTTTTTTTTGCCGCTTGACTTCTGTTAACGTTCGATTCGAAGGAAATTGGGAAGTGTTGATCGCCATTTTGACACTGCGAGTAAATATATTGTTAAAAATAATTGTTATAAATTAATCCGTATTGATAAACATTGTGTGCGCCATCTTGCTTTTTTTCCAATGCCACACTTTTGTCGTGCACGGCAGCCATTTTAGATGCCTTGACCAGACCCACTCTCTGCACGCCGCCGATCCTCAGCATGGCTCCCCACCCTCGCAAGCATCTCCCCCACGCACTGGTCACCCCTGCTCTCTGTCTTATGCATGGGCCATAAACCTCCCCCCATCTGTGCTGCTCTTCCCTGAGAATCACACCCTGTTTCCGCCCGACATCACCCTTTCACCCTATTCACTACCGCACCCTCTGACATTCCTCTTCCTTTGTGTCTGATTGTCCAGGCCGGTCCCAGGCTATCACGTAGCCCTGCGGATGCAGTTTATGGCCTCAACTGTAAAGAATCACCCCTGTTCAAAGGAGTTACAGTAGATCAAGGTCGCCATCTCATGAGATCCGTCACACCACACGCGTTCCTACTATCTGATAACGATCCTGTATTGTGATTGGGGAGGGGATTCTCACTGTAAGGGTGTGTGGGACCTAGCCTGAAGCGGAAGATTCCAGGGATGCCTTTTTGTACATCAAAGTCTTCACAATTATGTGTCACATTAAAAATATATAGCACTCCAACAAAGTAGTAGGATTATAACACTTTAATAACTTATAAATATATACAACGCTCCAACAAAGTAAACACGTTTAAAAAAAACTTTTTAAACAACTATTTATATGACATTGCTTTAACCAGGATAGACAAAGAAATGATACAGTGATGTAAAAGTTTCTGAAAGAAATGCCAAGAACGTCCCATGTGAAAGTGAATTTTATCTGGCAATTTTTTTCTTTTCCTTCTCATGAAAAGAAAGTTAATGCCAGGTTCGTTACCCGCCTCATCTGCAAAAAAAAAACTCTCGAGAGGGACCGAAAAAAAATATAGGTATGGTAATCATACCATGCATCGGCACATGGAGAGGTGGCACCCTCTTAATTATTCTAAAGCACAATTTCGAGATTTGGTGGATATTCCCCTTTCGGCAAAAACATCCATCAATGACTTAGCAATAAGTGAGTCAGAGGCAAGGGAAACGGTCCCAAATCTGCAAAAGAACTTTGGGAAGATGAGATTGACTTGTGTAGCATGTTGAAAATTAATTTCATGCGGAGAGATGAGTATAACTTTAATAAATAGATCATATGAAAATCATCATTGTCCAAAACGTCCTAGAAAGTAATTTTTGTCATTTTTGAGGAAGAGAGATAACCTTTAGTGGTACGGGGTCGTTTTCGTTCGAACTAGGGGGGCCAGGTGACATTCCTTCGGGGTGGCTTAGGGGCATTTAAAACAACTTTCCTGATACAGGTAGCATATAAAGTAGAGGGTAAATACCAGGATCTTTATCGATTGCTTTATGCTGTACAAAAATTAAAAACACATACAACAAACCTGGACCATTCATATTTTCAATGTTTCTGCGTACTATACTTTTTAACCCTTAACTAATTGAGCTGCTTGATTTCACCTGCTTTTTAAAAAAAAAAAAAAAAATCAGAAACAGTGGCCATTTCTTCGAAAGTTACCAATCTACGCGTTACAACTACGTTTGCTTTTTCAAAAACCATTAATAAAAATGTTGGTGCCCAAATACGGGCCTACAACCCCGTGGGCCGGCCACGGAGCAGGCTGGAACTGTAAATGGGGGGGGGGGGTATTTATTTGTGGAAAACATAACAGAGTCAGTGGTCGTTGATTTCATAGTAAAAAGTGCGACAAGTGCAACAAAATCATATCGATAATTCATTGTGAGCAAGTACCATTAGTGTCGACAATTCCAACCTTCAATAATAAATACAGTAATCAATGATGTATTAGAACTTAATATCAATTCATTGTTCGAACGTGTAATCAGTCTTATCCCATATCAATTCATGTGCTAAAAACTGCATACATATCTCATGATATTAAGGCTGAGCAATCGGGGCACAACAAGGAGTTGAGAGTTTCATTTGTACCGGCGCCATTTTGGGTGAGGTCAGGAAGGTCCAAGTATAGTCAAAATGTCTCCACCAACTCGTGGTTGGACCGGGAACTCTTTCGGCAGTCCAAAAGTTTTCATTGAAGGGTAGCAGAGGGGACTGCCGACATGAACCATCAGTCAAAGTGGGGTGGGAGGCAACAATCTCTCCTACCGGGTCATACTGGTGTCCCACCGGAGCTGATCAAGTTGGTAGTCTTGCTGGATTTTGGTCATTTCAAGACTGAGGCCGGCGCCGGCATGTGCAAGACATCCCCCCCCCAGTGTTGTCATAGCCATTAAAGAAAGAAGAGGGATCCCGTCGGCGTCGGCTCCTCTCCTGGCCCGGGGGGGGGGTCGGTGGCATGTGCAAGACATCCCCCCCCAGTGTTGTCCCAGCCATTATTGAAAAAAGAAGAAGAAACCGTCGGCCTCGGCTCCTCTCCTGGTGCACCTTACGCGACGACCCTTTTGATGGGTGAGTGGAGCGTTTGGGGGTGCAGCTGAGGGGCCCCCACCTGGGGGGGTGGGAGAGGCTTGTTCGCGCCGCCTCTCCCTCCCAGCGCACCCCACGCCGACACCTGGCATTGATATCCGTGATGTCCGGACTAGGTGATAAGAGGGGGGGGTCGGAGGCAGAGGCAAGACATCCCCCCCCCATGGCCTGCAGGGCGCCGCTTCAGGACCGAACGGGGAGCTCATACCAAGCCGGGGCCAGACCAGGAGATACGAGGGGAGGGTCGGTGGCATGTGCAAGACATTCCTCTCCAGTGTTGTCGCAGCTAGAGTTCCCGTCGGCCTCGGCTCCTCTCCTGGTGCACCTTACGCGACGACCCTTTTGATGGGTGAGTGGAGCATTGGGGGTGCAGCTGAGGGGCCCCCACCTGGGGGGGTGGGAGAGGCTTGTTCGTGCCGCCTCTCCCTCCCAGCGCACCCCATGCCGACACCTAGCGTTGATATCCGTGATGTCCGGACCAGGCGATAAGAAGGGGGGGGGTCGGAGGCAGAGGCAAGACATCCCCCCCCGTGGCCTGCAAGGCGGAAGAAGAAGGGAATCGGGAGACCAGTACATTTCGGCCCATCCACGCCACGGCTGATGGCGGTTAGCTGGGCCCCGCCCTGCACGTGTCGAGGCCTCATCTTCCGGATGGGCGTAACCGTGGCCCTGTTGCACTTCGGGAGTTTCCGGAATGGGGTAGGTATCTGCTGATTTATATCTATTTCATGTTACCGTTAATGGGCGTGGCGGGCGGTGGGACAGACATGCTTGGAGCAGTGGGGGGGTGGCGGAGCCTAGCTACCTCGTGGCTGCCGTAACGTCAAGCTTGGCTTTTTTCACTACTTTCATGTTTCTTATTTCTAGCGAAGTCAAAAACTCATCAGTGGCCTACTGATTTTGTTTGATTTCTTTCCCTTTCTTTTCAAGTGTATTTCATGCTAAAGTTTCTGTTTAACAGGATTCAGTGATTACTTCGTTTTTTACATATGTCTTCTTTATTAGGGGTACTCTCCGGTTGAGCCAGATGATGTACCTCTAATAAATGGTCCGGGTGGAACTAGTTTCTCAATCAGTGGGGAGTAGATGGGTATGACAGATTACAACGGGGGACAAAGGTCCGCATTACCCACCCTTCACTACTTGCAAAGACTAGACAGAATATTTCTATTCCACGTTATTTACAAACAAAGAATACCTCTAGAGAAGTATTCCTTGAAGAATAAATGTCCAGCCAATCAATCAATCAGTGGGGAAAAAAACAGGTACATACACTTGTACATATGAGTCTGATACAGGGCGGATCTCTGTATAACTATGGATAATTAGATATTAGGATGGCATACAAAGCTCCCAACCTTCTTACTTTTTCTCTTAAAGGGTTTCAAATTGGGGACAAATATTAGGCTGTGCTCTAGAGGTTGACGGTGTTGCTCCACTGGTACTCGGGCCTTCTCATGAAGCAGAAGGAGCCGCTCTCAATCTCCTTAACTCTTCCCTTGCAAAGTTGATCGGATTCTTAGTCTGCAACTGCTTCAGCATACTTGCAGTTCCACACAAGTCCTTTTTATTGGGGTCTCCTCTTGAAAGCAGTCTTGCATATGCGGCAAGTAACTTTTCTTGCATTCACCTTTTTTAAGACTTGTGAAAATTATTTTCAAAACATTCAATAAATACGGTGTTACTATGCATTGTGTCATATGCTTTATTAAAAATATGCAGAAAATGTTCCCTTTATTTGTTGTTAAGGTCTTTACAAGAGAATTTGAAAGGAGAAAGTAGGAGATGAATAACACATGTAGGACGTTATATTTTAAACTGCAAAAATTGATAAAGAGGGTGGACCAAAGTCTGCATGTACAATGCCAGTGGAAGCGTTTCAGGCACACTGCGAAGATTTAAAAAAATATAAATATTGTCAAGTTTTACTTTGACTTGTGATGTTTGATCTCATTTTGTCACTTCAATCTAAATTTAAACACTAATTTTCTTTTTGTTTTGCAGATTAACTACAATACTTATTTTGGACTCCATATCATATGTTGTTTATTATATTGTTTTGTTACTTATAGTTCTAGTTATTTATTGTAGTGTTATATTTTAGTTATAGTTCCAGTTATTGTTTTAATAAAAGTTAATTAAAAAAGTACATACGTCTGTTTTTTTGTGGGGGTAGCAGTCATCAAAGAAATTATATTTATAATTTGAAGTATAATGCTGAATGTCACTCATTAGCAACACATTGTGGTGACATTTTTAACCTATGTGCTGACGTAAGTGTTCCATAAACTACTACTAGGGTAACAGGCAAAATACTGTTTGGGGGTAGGGTATAATACGCAGGAATGCTGTAAAAATAAATGGGCAAGGGCTGTTTTGTTTTCCACTGTTGCAACATAAAGTGATTGATAAAAATCCGATAATCAGGCCTATCAGCGACTAAGACAGCAGGTTGAGTCTCTTTTGCTCAATGGCTCCCTCATGGGACAAAGAAACTCCCTTTTTCACGAAATAGGAATATTTTACTTGCAGGACAGTTGTTAATTTCTCGTGAAAATACATTAGCCTGGAACATTGTTAGTGATAAACTGTAAACATATCTGGGTCCTTTGCTTAAAAAAAAAATATAAAATATATTTGTGAATTAGAATAAGAATATATGTTACAGCTATAGATATTTGCTATTAAAAAACCATTGAAATTCACTGAAAAAACCATAGGTTTTAGGCCATATATAGTTAGGGATTAGCATTTACAAAACCTTAATTTACTCGCACAAAACCATAGAAATTCGCATATATAGTTAGATGCAATAACTATATATCGCGCACCCGCAATCCACTGCTGATGATGTCACATATTACATCATTCATGACATGGTCAGTGACATCACTGATGACATCTCAAATGACATCACTGATGACATCACTGATGACATCTCATTTGACATCACTGATCACATCACTGATGACATCACTCATGTGATAATACGATGAACCTCTTCAGACTCTAATATAACCTTACATACACTCAGTATAAACAGACACTCACAGACTGTCACTCATCCATGGAGTTACTCACACACCTAGTCAGTCATGCAAAGAATCAATCACACCTCCATTTCCTCAACTATACAGTTATACACACCTTACTTATTCAAACATATTCTAACACATATTTACTCTCTTATACAATCCCTGATACAAGCTCACAATGATCCATACAGCCACTCACACATTCACTGGCTCTTATCCACAGTTATTTATATATGTCAACTCTCACATGTACTGTGTTTTACATGCGTACTTACTTGCACATGTAGCACTGAGATATCCATTCACTCACCAACACATCCATGCACAGTCAACTGCCCATATAGCTGTTTCCACATGCACTCTTGAGCTCATGCACCTAGTGAATCAACTGCGCACACATCTATGCACAGAGTCACACACCTCCCAGCCACCCACACACACACTCAGCCTCCCATTCAAATACTTGGGCAACCAATCAATAACCCATATAGCCATTCTTATAGCTACTGATCAACACATGCAGCAGCTTACACAACAACAGACATACTGATGCACAAATTAAGACAGTTTAGTCACTAACCCATGCACTCAGTGAGACACATTTAATCACTCTCTCATACAGTCAGTCATGCACCTACTAAATTCTTCATCCAGACACTTATACATCCACTCATTCTTCAATATGTAAAACATATTTAAACTTTACAGAAACATACAGTCACTGGATGTTGTCATCAGTGATGTCATCAGTGATGTCATTTGAGATGTCATCAGTGATGTCATCAGTGATGTCACTGACCATGTCATGAATAATGTAATATGTGACATCATCAGCAGTGGATTGCGGGTGCGCGATATATAGTTATTGCATCTAACTATATATGCGAATTTCTATGGTTTTGTGCGAGTAAATTAAGGTTTTGTAAATGCTAATCCCTAACTATATATGGCCTAAAACCTATGGTTTTTTCAGTGAATATATATATATATATATATATATATATTTCAGATAAGTTATAGTTAAGAATCAGCATTTAAAAAACCTTAGAAATTCACAGAAAAAAACCATAGGTTTTAGGGGTGTTATAGTTAGCTATACATTTCACTCGAATAAAACCATTGAAGTTTCCCCATTATAGTTAGTTGTACTAACTATAACTCGCGCGCCCGCAATCCACTGCTGATGATGTCAGATATTACATCATTCATGACATGGTCAGTGACATCCCTGATGACATCACTGATGACATCTCAAATGACATCACTGATGACATCATCCAGTTAAAGTGGTTTGGTTCGTTATTTAAATATGTATTATATCTATATAGCAATCTGCCTTGAAGACTGAGTGGATGGATAAGTGTGTGAATTGAGGATTTACTACCAATGTAATTGACTGTCTAAGTGAGGAATTTTAAGTGTCTGACTAAATATATGGGATAGTGATTAAACTGTATGAATACCTGTATCACTCTATCTCTTGTTGTGTAAACTACTACAAAAGTTGGTTACTACCTATGTGAAAGTCTACATTAGTTATTAATTAGTTAAATGAGTATTTTTTGGGATAGTGAATGATTATGTGTGTGATTTGGTATGATGTGTGTGACTATGGAAAGATGTGTAAATAGTTGATTTCGTAAGTATATGAGGTTAAGAGTTCATGTGGAAACAGTTGTTTGGGTGAGCAAATCTCTTTATGGGTGTGGTGATGAGTAAATATATTTCTCAATGATATATGTCCAACAAACTAAAAATATAAAAGGCAGTGTATGTGGCAGTTATTGTATATAAATAAGTATACATAATACTCAGTGATTGTATGATTGATGTATGGATAACTGTATACTTGTAATACTGATTTTATACCAGACTAAGTATGAGTTACTATCTATATGAATAAATAAAGTGGTGTTTGTGTAAGTGAGTAGCTTAGTAAATATAAAAAAGATCAATTGTTTGCATAAGTGAGTAGGATGTCTGCATAAAGGAATAGGATATGTGCTGGTGTGTAATGTTGATGTAGGTATATGAGTATATTTAGTAGTGTTCTAATGATCTTTGTTAGCATGTATGAGTGAATCTATAGGTAAGTGTTTAGATGTGTGTGTAGATGTAGGAATCACTGAGTGGGTTTTTAGAAACTTCTACAGGTGTGTCAATGTTTCAAATATGGTACTTCATATTTTATAATGTGTGTTAAAAGATTATGCTACTGTATGATCAGATGTATCAGCTTGTCACATGGATGATGTCATCAGTGATGTCATTTGAGATGTCATCAGTGATGTCATCAGTGATGTCACTGACCATGTCATGAATGATGTAATATGTGACACCATCAGCAGTGGATTGCGGGCGCACAAGTTATAGTTAGTATAACTAACTATAACGGGGGAATTTCAATGGTTTTATATGAGTGAAATGTGTAGCTAACTATAACACCTCTAAAAGCTATGTTTTTTTCAGTAAATTTCTAAGGTTTTTTAAATGCTAATTCCTAACTATAACTTATCTGAAACCTATGTTTTTTTTCAGTGAATTTCAAAGGTTTTTTAAATGCTAATTCCTAACTATAACATGCCTGAAACCTATGTTTTTTTCAGTGAATTTCAGAGGTTTTTTAAATGCAAATTCCTTACTATAACATGTCTGAAACCTATGGATTTTTCAGGGAATTTCAAAGATTTTTTAAATGCTAATTTGTAAATATTTTTATTGTGTTTTTAAATATTTTCTAAATACATTTTTTAAATCTTTTTATTTTTAGATGTTATTTTTTAAATTATATTACACATTTATTTTTTTATTTTTTTCCATAAAATATTTCTGGGGGGATTATTTTATATTGTTTATAATATACTTACATTATTTTAGATTTTTTTTGCAGTTGCACACCCTACGAACACCCTACTCATTTACTGTGCGGAACGTGTCTGCCATTTTAGGGTCGCTGTCTAGGATCCGCGAAGGGTGTGCGACGGGTACAACTTTTCCCACGCGGTTGCTATGCGACTTGTACACCACACTTTGCGCATATGCGCGATATATGTATAACGGACGCGCTCTAGCGCGTGATGTCATATACATACCAGACGCGGTGTGTGCACGACTTCCGGGATTTTTTCAATGTTGAAAAACATATTTATATATATTTAATTAAAATTTTTAAAGCAAGAGATTATCTGAGGTTATTATTTTAATAATTTTCTTTACCTTTCGTAAAAAGTACATCACTGTTATCCTATGAGTAGAAATTCACTTAGCAGGTAAATAGTGTTATTGTTACCTTATCTTACTAAGTTGTGGATCCTGGATACAGCACTGCTGCATCTCCTTTAAACAGTTGAAAGAATGCAAATTACCAAAGACGCGCGGAAGCCCACATCTTTTTTTTTTTAAATATCGCTAAAATGCGCGGATCATATGTGCACCCTGTGATTTTTCCTAAAAAAAGAAAATAAATAGGAGCCCTGGGAGACCTTGTGGGACCCCCTGAGGAGACCTAGAGGATCAAGGTGTGCCTACCCTCCCCCTTTTCACTTTTTAAATTCACATTTCACACGCTTCTTCATCCCTACCGAGACATAAAATGGCTGCCAACAGTTTCTAGTTTTGAATGTTGAAAACCATTTGACAGCCAATTAGCCTTCAGCGCGTGATCGAAAGGGTGCGCTGATGGTACAATGAC
Organism: Lissotriton vulgaris; assembly: GCF_964263255.1. Lineage (NCBI taxonomy): Eukaryota > Metazoa > Chordata > Amphibia > Caudata > Salamandridae > Lissotriton > Lissotriton vulgaris. Next base: position 493,743,120 of record NC_141696.1, read on the forward strand.
AATAAGCAGAGTATACGTATTCAAGCTTTTTTATGGGAAGTGGGCCGCGTGGCCCCCCTCCCGTGCCCCATTCCGGGCACCGGGGTCCCCAGCCCCTAGGGCATGGCTAATTATATATTAATATTTTATGGAGGAGGGCTACAAAGCCCCACCCTGAAGACCACGGGGACATCCAAACTCCATCTATGTATGTACCTGTAGGAGTTGCATTCACTTTGCGCCTGCATGTTTGTGGTAGCACATGCGTGCTAATGTTACGCATACGCACAATACGTCCCACTATCTGGCTATGTACCACTAACATATTTCATTTTATTTGTGCATGCTCAATTGCAAAATGCCCAATCACAGCTCTCACACCCAGTGACCTCATGCTCAACCAATCATCCTTCTAAAAGCATTTAAAATCTGCCAACCTTCTTGAACTTTTCCTATTCCACAGTCACAGCCATTGAGAGTGTTCATATCCACTTCTTCGTAGGTGAGCACTTTTTTTAAGAGTAATTAAATAATTCATCTGAACAATCTTTTAATACCGCATAAATGCAAATTCATGTTCAATATGGTACTGCTGTTTTTAAGCACGCTTTCCTGCTTTTTTGCATCGTTAAAGTTGACTTTGTAACTTTTGTTTCTGTGCAAATCACTTAATCCTGGTGCGTTTGTTTAATTTGCCAAGCGCCACGAGGCCGCTCCTACAGCAGTGTGCTACGTGCTGTTCAAGTGAATGCGATGTAGTTTTTCTCATGTAAGTAGTGCGTCACATACCCCATGTATTGCAAAAGTAATGTTTTTGGCAAAAGTGTATTTTAGCATGGTTTCCAGCTCTTATAACTTAAATATATTGCCTTGGTAGGCGATGTTTCTGGGGTAATCACTTAATCCTGCCGCATATAATTTTTTTAAGTAGTGTGTCACATGCTGCTTCCTCCCCATGCACTGCACATGTAATTGATTGGTCAATGTTGTATTTTAGCACGCTCTCTTGTTTTTTAATAACCTTAAATTGCATTTACCTCCTGTTCTATCTCATTATACAGATATCTCAACCATGAGAGGTACTGGTCGCCACAAGCTGTCCTGCCCATACACTATACCACGTGGTGGTGAACAACTCGACACACCAGATCCACTAACTGCTCTCCATTTGTTTTTAGCCGAAAATTGCAATGGACCTAATGGAGTTATCAGGTTTGTCTTCAACATTTCATGATTGAAAACCATTCTGAGATAAGCAATGTGTATTTCATGTGTTTGCAGACGGATAACTGTGTTATTGACATGTTTTACTAGAATTCGTAGGTATTCTGAAATCAACCAAACGTATAAAAAAGCATGTCCTTCTGATTTTATTGTCCAAATATGTGATTTGAAATTGAACAATGTATGAGTTATAATTTTTCTTGCTTCTATAAATATTTTTATAAAATATAAATCTGCATTGTGATAGTCTTATAGACGTTTCTTTCTGAAACCCATTTCTCATTTAAATGCTCGTTACAAGTTTTCAGTCTGTACTTCAGATACAAAGTAAAACATTATTTTTTTTTTTTGAAAACTTGTCTTTTAATTGTCCTTGCTATTTATTTCTGAATTTCTAGATCATGGAAGTCCAAAAAGGGTTCTATCAGATCAAGCCGAGGAGTTTGTGAATGAAGTGAGTGACCAATCTCGGCCTAACATTTGTATAATGCAATGCTATTTCCTATTTTGCTGTCCAAATATAACCTCTGATGATTACTTTTCATCCTCAATCCTTTTGAGAACAATTGTTTTTATGAACATTAAAATTGAGCTTGGACATATGTACAACATATACATTTTGGAACTCTTTTTTCAGTTACCACAATGTTACATAAGTCAGCAGCAAGTTATCAACATTGAAGAAAGTATATCCTCCTGTTCCAGTTCGTTTCACCGTTGTCTCAAATATGGCATGAACTACTTGTATGAAGCCAGAGAGATTCACACACTTTTAACAGACAACTTTAAGGTAAATACTCACAATACGACTACTCAACATCATTAAAAAGTAACGGATATAAGTACTTGAGGGGTTTTCGGTGGCAGATAATCTCAAATTCACACTTGTACAGATAGGTCTGATACAGGGTGGATCTCAGTATAACTAAAGGATGATTAGGTATTAGGATGGCATACAGAGATCGTAACCTTCTTACTTTTTTTCTTAAAGGGTTCCAAATTGGGGACGAATATTAGTCTCTGTAGTAGAGGTTGACGGTGTTGCTCCACTGGTACTTGAAGAAGGAGGAGCCTCTTTCAATCTCCTTAACTCTTCCCTTGCAAAGTTGACCGGATTCTTAGTCTGCAAGTGCTTCAGCATACTTGCAGTTCCACACCAGTCCTCTTTATTGGGGACTCCCCTTGAAAGCAGTCTTGCATATGCGGCAAGTAACTTTTTTTGCATTCACCTTTTTTAAGACTTGTGAAAATTAATTTCAAAACATTCAATAAATACGGTGTCACTATGCATTGTGTCAAATGCTTTATTAAAAATATGCAGAAAATGTTCCCTTTAATTGTTGTTAAGATCTTTACAAGAGAAGTTGAAAGGAGAAAGTAGGAGATGAATAACAGAGAAAGGACGTTATATCTCAAAAAGCAAAAATTGATAAAAAGGGTGGACCAAAGTATGCATGTACAATGCCAGTGGAAGCGTTTCAGGCCCTCTGCAAACATTAAAAAAATATAAATATCGTCAAGTGTTACTTTGAGTTGTAATGTTTGACCTCATTTAGTCAAATCAATCTAATTTTAAACACTAATTTTCTTTTTTCGTTTTGCAGATTGACTACTATACTTCTTTTGGAGTCCATATTATATGTTGTTTATTATATTGTTTTGTTAGTTATAGTTATAGTTATTTATTGTATTGTTATCTTTTAGTTATAGTTCCAGTTATTGTTTTAATAAAAGTTAATTAAAAAGTACATATGTCTGTTTTTTTGTGGGGGTAGCAGTCATCAATAGAAATTATATTTATAATTTGAAATATAATTCTGAGGCTAACTCATTAGCAACATAGTGTGGTGAACTTTTAACCTCTGTGCTCACATAAGGGTTCCATGAACTGTTACTATGGTAACAGGAAGAAAGCCATTTGGGGGTAGAGTTAAAAGTTACTGGCTGTACAAAAAACGTTATATTTACCAAGGATCTTCTACATCACAGAAAGGAAAGCAAAGTAAATGAAAACACTGTGTACCAGATTTACAACCCCATTGCACCACTTTCGCATCCAACCCCTCCTACACCATTACAAGGATGTGGGTTTCAACGACCCCCCTCAGGCCCAGGTAACCACCACCCCCTGAAATGTGTGTATTACGGGAGGCAAACTGTTTATATTTATTCACATGCCACCTTGGGTGATGCACCACTAGGATGCAAGAGGCCTTCAGCTCCAGGAGCCGCAGCGTCAACCTGACCGAGACCCGGGATAAAAGCTGAAATATCAGAATCAGAGCCTAAATATCCCGAACCCGCTGTTCGGAGTGAAAAACCCGAAACTGCGCCGAGTATAGAACCGCTCCGATGAAGAGGAGCTTCTGAGAGGGGCACAGGTGCGACTTCGGCACGTTGATGGACAACCCCAGCAGGTGCAAGAGGTCGACCGTAGTCTGGAGGTGGGAGACGACTGTCTGGGGGGAGCCCGCCTTCAACAACCGGTCGTCGAGATAGGGGAAGACTAGAACATCTGATCTGCGCAGATAAGTGAATAAACATATAAATAAATCATTCTACTTTTCTACGAGACTATAGAATATTGTCCATATACCACAACAATCTGCCTTTCAATATGCATGGCATCTATTAAAGAGATGGTGTAAATTTTACAGATGAAGGAAACTGAGTCTTCCTCATGAACTTTATACTCTGCATCGGTACTTACTTGTAATTACTAAAATCTCTCAATAAACACAAGGGCTCTTTGTAGAACCATTCAACATCTTTACACATAAGCTTGATATATATCTCAAAGATACATGCGCATTGGTATCCAAGATGGTGGTGACGGCGGCGCGAACGAGCAGAGGGAGCCCCGGGACTCAGCTGACAAGGTAGGTGCCTTTTATTTACTTTTATTATAGCCTTTACAAAAATTAGGTATGTAGGGGAGGGCCGGAGGGAGGCGTATAGTGGGACTACGCGAAGTGCGTAGGTGGGCGTAGTTTCTCGCCCACTTTGCGTAGCTTCGCGTAGCCCCACTACGCATACTACACCCAGGGTAATGGTCAGTGACATCACTGGTGACATCTCAAATGACAGCACTGATGACATCACTGATGACATCATCCAGTGACTGTGTGTTACTGTAAAGTTTAAAAATGTTTTATATATATATTGGCAAAGGTGTATTGAAGAATGAGTGGGTGTATTAGTGTCTGGATGGAGGATTTAGTAGGTGCGTGACTGACTGTATAAGTGAGTGATTAAATGTGTTTTACTAAATGCATGGGTTAGTGACTAAACTGTGTGAATGTCTGTATCAGTCTGTCTATTGCTGTGTAAACTGCTGCATCGGTTGGTGAGTAGCTGCATGAGTGTCTATATAGGTTATTGATTGGTTGTCTGAGTATTTGTATGGGTGCCTCAGTGTGTGTGTGGATGGGTGGAAGATGTGTGACTCTGTGTATAGATGTATGAGTATTTCATTCACTGGGTATATGGGTTCAAGAGTGCATGTGGAAACAACTGTATGGGAGGGTGAGTGTGTGTATGGGTGTGTTGGTGAGTGAATGGATATCTCAGTGCTACATGTTCAAGTAACTACATATGTAAAAGGCAGTGTATGTGAGAGTTGGAGTATATAAATGACTATACGTGAGAGTCAGTGATTGTGCAGGTGGCTGTATGGATGAGTGTATACTTGTATCAGAGATTGTATAAGAGAGTAAGTATATGTTAGTATCTGTATTAATAAGTGAGGTTGTGTATAACTGTATAGATGAGTAAATAGAAGTGTGATTGGTTCTTTGCATGACTGACTATATGTGTGAGTAAGTCTGGATGAGTGGCGGTGTGTGAGTGTTTGTATAGGTGTATGAGTGCCTATAATAGTGTTGTATTGATGAGTTACTGCATGTATGAGTGACTGTATGGGTGAATGAGTGGATGTGTGTGTAGACCTTGGAATCAGTGAGTGCGTGCGTAATAACTGGTATTAGTGCCTCTATTTTTTCAAAGATGGTAGTCTGTATTTTAGAGTGGGTGTATCAAAGGTTTTATTAAAGTGTGAGGAGCTGCATCAGATTTTCTCATGGATAATGTCATCAGTGATGTCATTTGAGATGTCATCAGTGATGTCACTGACCATGTCATGAATGATGTAATATGTGACGTCATCAGCATTGCATTGTGGGGGCGCGAGTTATAGTTAGCTGAACTAACTATAACTGTGGAATTTCTATGGTTTGTATGAGTAAAATGTCCAAATAAATATAACGTCCCTGAAACCTATGTTTTTTTCAGTGAATTTCAAAGGTTTTTTAAATGCTAATTTGTAACTATAACGTCCCTGAAACCTATGGTTTTTTCAGTGAATTTCTAAGGTTTTTTAAATTCTAATTTTTAACTATAACGTCCCTGAAACCTATGGTTTTTCAGTGAATTTCTAAGGTTTTTTAAATGCTAATTTGTAACTATAACGTCCCTGAAACCTATGGTTTTTTCAGTGAATTTCGAAGGTTTTTTAAATTCTAATTTTTAACTATAACGTTCCTGAAACCTATGGTTTTTTCAGTGAATTTCTAAGGTTTTTTAAATGCTAATTTGTAAGTATAACGTCCCTGAAACCAATGGTTTTTTCAGTGATTTTAAATTATCATTACATTCGCAACCTAGTGAAAACAGTTGATATCCCCAGTTTTCCAGCAATAGCTTCCACCCAAACAAATCGCCAAGTTCAAGTTCAAGTTCGGGAATTTGTATAGCGCACTACTCACCCAGAGGTTCTCAAGGCGCTAGGGGAAGGAGTTCGTTATTTGTCGAATAGCCAGGTTTTAAGTTCTTTTCTGAAGGAGATGTGGTTTTGAGTAAGGCGGAGGTGAGTGGGGAGTGAGTTCCAGGTCTTGGCAGCCAGGAAGGAGAAGGATCTGCCACCCATGGTGGATTTACGGATGCGCGGGACTTCGGCGAGGGCTTGATTGGACGATCTTAATTGGCGGGTGGGTGTGTAGAAGGACAGTCGTGTGTTGAGGCATTCGGGTCCTAGTTTGTAGAGGGCCTTGTGTGCGTGGGTGAAGAGACGGAACGTAATTCTCTTGTTGACGGGAAGCCAGTGGAGGTCTTTTAGGTGTCCGGTTATGTGATCTTGGCGCAGGATGTCCAATATGAGTCTCGCTGATGCGTTTTGGATGCGTTGGAGTTTTTTCTGTAATTTTGCTGTGATTCGGGCGTATAGTTTTTTGCCATAATCCAGTCGACTCGTGACCAGTGCGTGGGTGACAGTCTTTCTTGTCTCGAGGGGGATCCAGCGGAAGATCTTTTTGAGAATGCGAAGTACGTTGAAGCAGCAGGATGAGACTGCGTTGACTTGTCTGGACATCGAAAGAGAGGAGTCTAGGATGAAGCCAAGGTTATGTGCGTGGCATGTGGGTGTGGGTGCTGTGCCCAAAGCGGAAGGCCACCAAGAGTCGTCCCAGGCAGAGGGGGAAGGTCCTAGGATGAGCACCTCCGTTTTGTCTGAGTTGAGTTTTAGGCGGCTCTGTTTCATCCATTCGGCTACTTCTTTCATGCCTTCGTGAAGATTGGTTTTGGCGGTGTTAGGGTCTTTGGTGAGGGAAAGGATTAACTGGGTGTCGTCGGCGTAAGAGATGATGTTGAGGTTGTGTTGGCGCGCGATGGATGCGAGTGGGCTCATGTAAACGTTGAAGAGGGTGGGACTGAGTGATGATCCTTGTGGTACCCCACAAATGACTTCAGTGGCCTCTGAGTTGAATGGGGGAAGTCGGACTCTTTGAGTTCTACCAGCGAGGAATGAGATGATCCAGCCCAAGGCTTTTCCATGTATGCCGATGTTGCTGAGGCGTTGTATAAGGGTGCTGTGGCAGACTGTGTCGAAAGCGGCGGAGAGGTCGAGTAGAATGAGGGCCGCTGTTTCTCCGTTATCCAGTAGTGTTCGCATGTCGTCTGTCGCTGCAATGAGGGCGGTTTCGGTGCTGTGTTTGGCTCGAAATCCGGATTGAGAGGGATCGAGGGAGTTGTTGGACTCAAGGAAGGCAGCGAGCTGGCTGTTGACGGCTTTCTCAATGACTTTGGCGGGGAAAGGGAGGAGGGATATGGGTCGGTAGTTTTTAAGTTCAGAGGGGTCTGCTGTGGGTTTCTTCAAGAAGGCGCTGAGTTCGGCGTGTTTCCAGCTTTCTGGGAAGGTGGCAGAGTTGAACGAGCAGTTGATGACATCACGGAGATGGGGTGCGATGATGGAGTCAGCTTTGTTGAAGATGTGGTGGGGGCAGGGGTCAGTTGGCGAGCCAGAGTGGATTGAGTTCATTAGGCGGATGGTGTCTTCAGTGGTGATTGGGTTCCAGTCGCCGAGGTTGTTAGTTGGCGGTGTAGGATCTGAGGGTGGTGGGGAGGGTTGATATCTGGGAGTGTTCTCGAAGCTGTTGTGAATGTCGGCGATTTTGTTGTGAAAGAAGGATGATAACGCATCGCAGAGGTCTTGGGAGGGAGTGATGTCGTTAGATGCTGCGGTGGGGTTGGTGAATTCTTTGACGATGTTGAAAAGTTCCTTGCTGTCGTGGGTGTTGTTGTCGAGACGATCCTTGAATGCTGATTTCTTGGTGGATCGGATCAGTTGGTGGTGTTTGCGGGTGGCTGCCTTGAGGGAAGCCATGTTGTCGGTGGTTGGGTTTTTTCTCCATGTTTTCTCTAGGGTGCGGCAAAGCTTCTTGGATTTTTTAATGTCATCATTGAACCAGGGGGCCTTTTTGCTGCCTGATTTGATCTGGTGCTTTTTCAGGGGTGCTAATTCGTCAGCACTGTGGGTGATCCATTGCTTGAGATTGGTGGCCACTTGGTTTGGGTCCAGTGAGAGGGTGGGAGGGTTTTGGTTGAGTGAGGTGAGGAGTTGGTCGGAGGTGATTTTGCTCCAGTTTCTCCGAGGAATAGGTTGTGGGCAGTTGTGGGTCAAGGTGGTTTTGTAGCTGAAGTGAACACAGCTGTGGTCCGTCCAATGGAGAGCTGTGGTGCGATCGAAGGAAATGTGCTTGCTGGAGGTGAAGATGGGGTCGAGCGTGTGTCCGGCTATATGGGTGGGGGTGTCGACAAGTTGTTTGAGTCCGAGATTGGCCAGGTTGTCCAGAAGGGTGGAGGTGTTTGTTTTCAAGGTGGTAGTTGAGGTCTCCTAAAAGAATGTAGTTCTCGGAGGCGAGGGCATGAGGGCTGACGAAGTCAGTGATGTCATCGCTGAATTGAGTGCGGGTTCCTGGAGGTCTGTAGATGAGGGTGCCTCTAAGTGTGGTCCTAGGGTCGGTGTGGATCTGAAAGTGGAGATGTTCGGCGTTTGCAACATTATCGTCGGAGCTGGTCGTGATTTTGATGGTGTTCCTATGAATGATGGCGATGCCTCCCCCTACCATTAACTCTATGCAGCTCAAGTCAATGCCACTTGGCTGTTGACCCTTCCTGACTGCTGCCTCCAGCCTAGACTGCAATCATCGGGGCTCACAATTAAAATTGTCTCTTCACTCATTAATTACAGAGTGCAGTAGGCACCTACGTATAACTTCCCTAAATCCTACACAATATTCTTTTGATATCCTTGCTTCAAGATCTTGTTTTATATCAGTTATAGCTTTACTACAATGACCAGATTCATCTTACAAGTCCAAACGAACACTGAATGACACTCTACACTGTGGACAGCAGGCAGGCCTCACAATTTAGATCGAGTCGCGATTGCAGATGACGCAGTCCAGTAGGCAAGTGACATTGCATCATCGCTGGCTGCGTATACACTGAGGGCCACACCTACCACTAACTCTATGAATCTCAAGTCAATGCCACGTGGCTGTGGGCCCTTCCTGATCGCTGCCTCTGGCCTACACTGTGCTCAGCAGGGCTCACAATTCAAATTCACTGTTCATTCATTAATTTCAGTGTTCAGTACACAACTTACAATAACGTCCCTGAAACTTACATATTTCAGCAGTGTATTCCATAAATGTTTCATCTTTTGTTCTATACACCTACACTGCGGTCACTAGAACTCACAATTTAAATTGAGACATGATTTATTTATTGCAGAGGGCATTGTACTCTATGTTCTTGAATTTTGTCAAGAGAAAGTGACTAAAAGCATTCCACGATGTCTGTGCTGACTATTGCCTTCGATCTACACTGCGGATAGCAGGAGTCACAATTCACATGAATTTGTGATTGCAGATAACGCAGTCCAGTGGGCAACAGACATTGCTCCCAGTGTGACTCACCCGCACCATGCATCATCGATGGCTGCGCAAATGCTAAATGCTTCTGATGCCTCTATCTCAGTGCAGCACAACTCATGGACCCTTTATGATATAATTTTTTGTGTACAATTTCACATCTGGTGCCCCTACCTCAGTGTACCACAACTCAAGGACCATTTACAATAGGATCTTTTGTGTATTATTTCACATCTAGCACCCCTACCTTACTGCAGCACAAATCATTGACCCTTTATGATTGAATCTCTGTGTCTGATCCAATGATTACTGTTCTACTTGTTGCCGGCCCCAATCATTCCCGACACGCATTCAGCACAGACGTTACCGGACATGTGAGCCTAGTAATAAAAAGGAGTCGAGTGCATGTGCCCCTACCCAGTTCCACTATCTATCTGCGTCTCTGTGTTCATTATGCATGCAACATGCTGCCCCTGGGCCCTACCACTTTACCATGTGCTCTCAACAGCGTATGCAACTAACTTACCTTTGACAGTGGAGGAAAACTTTAGTTATGGATCTTTGTCTTGGTCATTGTACAAGTACATACGTAGAGACTGGATCATTAGAGTACTGCAAGGTGAGTGTATAGTGAATTTATAAGTGCGTGGGGATTGGCGGATTGAATATATATGTACATTTTAGCGCAGCCTACCTCCGACAATGAGCTTGTCTCTAATTGGCTGCCCTCCATGGGCTAAAAACTGAAATTTGGGTTTTGCGTGGCCCTATATAGCTACAGCTGCAACACTCCGCTGAATGTCCAATAAACATACATATCCACACAGACGTGTCATGTCCACCATTTTTCTTGTGTGGAACTATAGCTGAATGTAGAGTCTGTGATTCCCTGTACCTTTTGTGTTGGCTATGTTGTGGGACTTGGCTCACAGAGTGACACTTTGGCGCTTGCGACCAGGGTGACGGCAGAACTCCAACACGGACACCCGCATCCAGTGTTGCCGGAGTTTTTAAGTATTCTCTAGCCCAAAGCCAACCAAAAAGTAGCCCAAAGTAGCCCAATATTGCTACTTTAAGGAAGGAGGGGCAGAGACAGTGTCAAGCAGGTGGTGAATGCATTGGAAGTGATGTTGCAGCAGGCTGCCAAGTAAATATTTATCTAATAAGCACTTTAACATACTACTTTGCTGGAGCGTTCTATATATATTTATAATCTGGCAACTAACACAAACCAAAATTTTACAGCACAACTGGGAAAAATATAGCCCAATTGTGAGTGATCTTGCCCAATCTGGCACCACTGCCCGCGTCAGTTGATTCCTCATAGAGCTCACAACGGAGCCACGCCCATTGCTCCGGAGTCATTCTTCACAGCCTCACGCAGGACTGGCATATGCCGGGCCAGCCCACTCCGCTTACGTTTACAGGGAAGGACAACAACGCTACATGGACCAGATTTTTATTGTAGTGATCTGCTGGTCACACATCTAGTTGTTAGTATGTCACAGCCACTCCCTCATGGCTGATATACACCCACACCCATCAAGCACAGGCATCACAGGACACGTGACCCTCCTAATAATAAAGACCGGGCACATGTGCTCTACGCCATTTTAGAGTTGCTCGCACCGCATCCACTGCAGCCACCAGAGGCACACCGCCACAGTGATTGCCCGTCCCGGTGATCCAGACATCTCATATTATGTTTTCCCTGCTGCACTGCCGTGTAGGCTTGAGCCCAACAGCGAGGGCCTACTGACATGTGTGTGGCCTCACTTATCACAGAGTTAGTGGCACCGCAAGGACTGAGTGGGTGTACAACCTGCGATGATGATAGGTTCACTAGTATGTCCTCTGTCATGGTGATATCAAGACTCAGCACCAAATTTGAGACTTGTTGGCATATAGAGTGGAGCTGCATGATGTGAAGGGTGCCCTGTCCACGAAAAGGTGAGTAGTGAGGCCTGGGTGTGTAGCGGCGGGCAGATACTTCTAGGCGTGAGTGGATGGGGTACAGCAGTCTGGATGCAGAAAGGCAGCACAGCGATTTAGGTGTACACAGTCGTATATACTCTGCCATTACTAATTCTGTACTATGTTTTATATGTGGGAGCTTGAGAGTTCCACTAGGTCCCGGCACATGGTTGGAGACAGAGTGGTGGCATAAAGGTGAGCTGTGAAGGTTTTGATCACAGTGTGGGCACTCAATGTTCCTCCTCATCTCTTCCTCTCTCTCCCTCACACTCTTTCTCTCTCTCTTCCTCTTATACTATTTCTCTCTCTCTCTTTCTACCTTCCTCTCTCTCTCTCTTCCTCTCTCACTCTTCCTCTGTTTCTCTGTTCCTTTTGCTCACACCCTTCCCTCTTTCTCTCTCTTCCTCTCTCTCACTGTTTCTCTCTTGCTTCATCTTTCTCCCTCTTTCTCTCTCTCTTCCTCTCACTTTCTTTCTTTTTCTCTCTCCCTCTTCCTCTCACTCTCACTGTTTTTCTATTTCTCTCTGTCTTTTGCTCACTCTTTCTTTCTTTTTTCTCTCTTCCACTCTCTCACACTCTTTATCTCTTTCTCTCTCTCTTCATCTCTCTCTCACTCATTCTCTCTCTCTTTCTCTCACACTCTTCCTCTGTTTCTCTCTCCCTCTTTCTCACACTCTTTCCTTCTCTCTCTCTTCCTCTCTCTTACTGTTTCCCTCTCTTTATCTCTCTTACTCGTTCTCTCTTTCTCTATCTTCCTCTCATTATTTCCTTCTTATTCTCTCTCTCTCTCTTCCTCTCACTCTCACTGTTTCTCTCTGTCTTCCTCTATCCTTTGATAAACGCATGATGCACAATCTTATCTTGCTTTTTATCTAACACGCTGTGATTCACGACTCAACGCCCTCCCTACCGCCCCCAACATCACCAGAGCAGAACGCTTGTAGAACCTGCGATGATGCGTGGCCATCCTGACACACCTGAAAAAGTTGTTTGGCACGTGATGAACCCTCTTACACACACGCAGGTGGCGGAAAGTGAGCAGAGAGACTTCTTTCCACAGCTGCGGGCAGTCAACTCTGGGCGGTAGGAGTGGATAGTGTGCACCACCCTGGGCAAACAATAGCGCACACACACCTCCGAGCAGTGGGAGTGGATGCAGTGCATGAGCCTGAGTGCGCATTGGCAAAACAGAGAATTACGCATGTCAGTTGTATGCTCTCTGCAATTACTAATTCTATACTATCTTTCAGAACACTAAACTTGAGGGTGCACTATGTCCGGCACGTGGTTGGAGACACACCGGTGATACAAAGGTGAGCTCCAAAGATTTTCTACAGTGTCAACACTCCCTCTCCCTCTCCATCTCTTCCTATCTCTCCCTCACATTTTCTCTCTTTCTCTGTCTCTTTCTCTCTCTCTCATTCTTTCTTTCTTTCTCTTTCTCTTTCTCTTCCTCTCATTCACTCTTTCTCTCTCTCTTCCTCTCTCTCACTCTTTCTCTCTCTCTCTTCCTCTTTCTCACACTTTCTCTCCTTCTCTTTTCCTTATATCTTACTCTTTCTCTCTTTCACTCTTTCTCTCTTTCTCGGTCTTCCTCTCTCTCTCTCACTCCTTCACTCTTTCTCTGTCTTCCTTTCTCTCACTCTTTGTCCCTTCTTCTCTCTCACTCTTTTGCTCTTCCTCTCTCTCACACTATTTCTCTCTTTCTCTATTCCTTGTATCTTACTCTTTCTCTGTCACTCTTTATATGTCTTCCTCTCTCTCTCACTCTTTCTTTATTTTTCTCTCTCTTCCTCTCCCTCACTCTTTCTCCTTTGCTGGACGCATGACGCACCATCTTATCTTTCTTTTTGTCTTGCAGGCTGTGATTCACAAATGCTCCAGTGATGACACGCCACGGCTGTATATAGTTTTATTTGTTGTTATTTTGTTATAATAACATTTTTAATATGTTAATCTATACATGACTAAGAGTCTTATTTTTCCAAACTCACAAGCATCTTCTTATTATTAATTAAACAAAATTACCCAATTTTTTATGTTCCAGAGTCCCTAACGTGACTGTCACATTTGTTTGTAGGGGTGAGGAAGGATGGCGTACAAGGAGCGCCTGCAGGAAGATATCGGAGCAGTGTTGGGTGTCCAACCTGCATGAGCGTTGCCTCCATTGCATCTGTTCTCAGAGACTTACGAGCCGGCTGGCTGGTTCATAGATGAAGAGCTGAGAGCTGACTGGCTGGCTCATAGAGGAAGAGCCGCAGCCCATCAGTTCGCAGAGGGAGATCTGCGGGCCAGCTAGGAGAGGAACACCTGCGGGCCGATTGGTATAGGGAAAGGTGTAGGCCGTCAGCTTCCATAGGGATACCTGTGGAACAGTGATGTGGGGAGAGGGAGCATGAAGAGGGTATATCACAGCGAGAGACCTGCAGTATATTTTCAGTCTTGGCTTCACAGATACAACTGCGGGTCCGGGAACTCGCACCCGAAGGGCTGTGAGCCGACAAGTGGTTCGCAGAGGGAGACTTGCAGGCCCAAGAAGGTTGTTGGAGGTATGGTGATGTGGGAAGAGGGTGCGTTACCTGCTGATGTGGGGAGATGCAGCGTGAAAGGGGTATCTCTCACAGACAGAGCTCCAATATGTTTTCAGAAATGCCTCGTATAGATGCCTTACAAAAGGGGGTGGTGATGGACAGAGCATCTGAATCAATCAAACACTCACACCCAGTCAAAAGATCTGGGTTTAATCCATCACCGTTCTTTAGCCCACTCTGCCACCCCAGTTCAGACATGGCTATATGCAAATCAGTCTGACCCTGTGCCTCATGGGAACAGTCCAGCCCGAACTGCCAAGCCATGTCTTCCCTGGACCGGAAGCAAGCTTCCGAGGACCGGTTTCTGGCATTCCAGCCGTCTTCAGCCCGGCTTGCTTGAATCCAGTGGCAAAGTGAGCAAGGGACTCACGTCTGAGCATACCCTGCCACACTTATATCGGCTAAAAGCGGTACAAAAGGGGGTGGTGATGGGTGATAGATGCCAGCTGATGGACTGAATCACAAAATGGCTTTTCAATACTCATATAGTGTGACTTATGAACAGTTTGCACCCAGGCTCACAGAGGGAACACTGCGGCCCGTAGGCTCCACTCGCAGAGGGAGAATTATGGGCCATCCGCTCCCAAAGGAACAGCAGTGTAGTAGCTCACAGACGAAGAGGCACAGCACCGTACTAGCTCGCAAAGGTAGAGAGCTGCGATCTGACGGATTGGCTTCTGAAGCCATAGCTGCAAAGTGGTGATGTTGGGCAGAGGGAGCGTGAAAGGGTTATCTTTCTACTAGTGTCCTGGAGTGGAATTCGTGCTGCCTGACGCTCACCTGTTTCTCCTTTAATGTTAATGAATCTTAAACCTTCACTGCGTCCATATCATCATTACACAGAGCTCCGGTATATTAAATTGCCCCTGGGACCTTTCTTTTATATTTTCCCTCGATGTGAAGCATAAGATGGCTACTAACACTTCCTTGTTTGAAGTGTTAGCAGCCAATCAGAGGACATTTCCTGCTTAAAAGTATTAGCAGCCAATCAGAGCCAAGCTTGTGCTCAAAGGTATGCACCGACCAGATATATATATATATTCTTTCCTTTAATATCTCAAAAACTACTGAACGGATATCCACCATTTCTACAAAAGCCGGCTTTCTGGACAAGACCTTTCTCCCTGCCAAATCTGGCGTAATTCCGTTCAGCAGTTTGACCTGTAGCCTTGTCTTATGTTTCCTATGGAAAATACATTGAGAAAACACATTTTGGGACCCCCCTTTGTTCTCAGCCCCCCTGACCAATCACCCCTAAACTTTGAAGATAGGAGCTGATCAAAAAGAGAAACTTTTTCAAAAATCTCGTAAACATTCATCAAACGACGTCAAAGTTAAAAGCACATTGAGGACTCTAGGAGGGGGGCGCGCAACCCCCTTCCCAACATGAGCGAAGCCCTGGGACTTCGAAGAGCCAATCGGGACCACAGAACCCCAGCGAGCCCCCGGGACCTAGCCCAGTCTATGGTCTCATTAAAATAAAACGCGGTAACCTGCGACCCCGGCACGCGAATTGCCCCAATTTTGTTTTTTTATAAAAATGCTCTCTTTGGCTCTGGGGCTCCTTCTGGGACCCCCTAAGCATGTCTAGAGGGTCATGGTGTTTCTACTCTACCCCCTTCTCCTGTTTTTTACCTTTGTTTCTCTGTTTTCTGGTGACTCGCTTCTACTGAGTCACCAGATGGCTGCCAACACTTCCTGGTTTGGAGTGTTGGCAGCCAATCACAGTGACTTAGGCTCCGTCCAGATATTGAAACTTTTATTTTTCTAATTTCTCAGCAACTGATGAATGGATTTAGACCATGTAAATAAAACGTCGCTTTCTGAACCAAGCACTACCTTTCTGCCAAACAAGGGGGAATTCAGTTCAGCAGCTCGGGCTGTAGCTCGTCGCAAAATTTCCTATGAAAATGAACATGGGAAAAACGCATTTTGGGACTCCCCTTTTTTCTCAGCCCCCGCTTGACGAATTTCCCCCAAACTTTTAGGATAGGAGATGACCTGGATATATATATATACATCCAAAATCCAAAGTGCAGTAAATTGGCATGCTGCCTGATCGCTGGTGGTGCACAAAAGATAGCGCTAGAAAGGTAGAAAAAACAATTCCCCAACCTCCATATGATTGAAGAGCAGGCACTCATAATCATGGGTTTTCTCCTGTTTTTTGCATGGTTACATTCCACAGACAAACACCACAGGGACGCGTATCAGCAGTCTTGCTGCCTTTTTCGACCACTATTTGTCCAATGAAAGAAATTTGTTTTAAAAGGTGAAAGTTCACATAAGGTTACTGACATTGACAAAGCCCAGAAGGCCGAAACGCTTTTGTCAGTTTGTGATGGTTGCACAAAAAATGAAATAAATAATCCAGTGATTTGGTAAAGCCCTAAGTGCTCAGCGTATATTAGTCGACATGAGATACATATACATAATAATTGTTTTCTGTTCGAAGAGGATTGGTATGAACAGTACACTGGTACTGCCATGGGAAGTTGCTTCGTTCCTTCTTACGCCTGCCTTTTCATGGGGTGTTGGGAGGCGGAGCACCTATGGTACAATGGTAACACACCACACATGGATAATGTTATCCAGTGGACCCGCTACATAGACGATATTTTTCTGATATGGGATGGTCCACAGGACACATTGGACACTTTCATCCAAGGACTCTCAGTAAATGCATTACATTTACAATTCACAATTCACCAGTAAAACTGAAAAGACTAGCATAGAGTTCCTTGACATCCTAGTGGAGGTGAAACAGGGAACACTACACACTAGCCTGTACAGGAAGCCAACGTCTAGCAATAGCATTTTACATGCACAAAGCTACCACCCGACAGGACTCAAAAACAGCATCCCCTATTGGGAACTAATAAGAGCCAAACATAACTGCAGCACCACGACTCTTATAAAAAAGAAGCCAAGAACATTGGGGGCCGTATTAAAAGCAGGGCCTACTCTGCCAAAACTATCAGGATAGCATCTGAAAAAGTTGAGAAAAAGAACAGAAACAGCTTACTGATACCTAAAGAAAAAGACGGTGGCAAACATGAAGTTAGACTTATCACCACATTTAACCATGCTTCACAGGAAATCCACCAGATAGTAGGGAAGCATTGGCATATGGTCAGAAAGGATGTAACAATAGGGAAATTGGTCAGCCCTACACCACACGTGACATACAAGAAGTGTCAGTCCTTAGAAGACATGTTGGTGCACAGCCACCTGTCTACTAAGTCAAAGACACGTGGAACCTGGTTGAGGGAACTCCCAGGTGCTCACAATGTGGGAGGTGCAAAGCATGCAACAACAGCTCAAATGTGAAAACCTTTGCCCTTCCCAGTGGTAAGACGGGGAAAATCAACAGTTTCATAAATGGCAATACTGATTTTGTTGTTTATGTTTTAACTTGTAATTGTGGCCTACACTATGTGGGAAGCACAAACTTTCCAGTGCAGAAGCGTGTTATAGAGCACTTGCACGCAATCAAAAATGGTGACATGGTGTATGCCGTAGCAAAGCATTGTGATCTGGTACATGCGAATGTCAAGGACATGAGTTCTAAAATCTCATACTTTGGTATTGACAGGGTCCCATTGTCAGCAAGAGGAGGAGATCGGGAACATCATCTGCGATGCCTGGAATCTGAATATATTGTGAGGCTGCAGAGCAAGACCCCGGGAGGCCTCAACCATGAGGAGGACCTCCATGTCCACCTAGGCTGAACCAACTAAGAACTCCGTCCATCTAGTACACAACCGTAATTTGAGGACTAACCATTTCCTCCCTCCCCTGACAAATGTAACACATTGGATACCCCTTTGAATCCTTGACATTTTTGGTATTGCCCAAGTGTCTCCAGCAAATCACATTATTGTCTTTATCACTTAGTGGGTCTGACACACAATCACTACCTTGTGGCGGCTTCCATTTTCTAATTTTTATTTTCACCCTTGAACTTTGTCATTTCCTGTGGCGCCCCACCCTTCCCCCTTTTTTAACTCACTGCTTCTCCGCAAATCCGATGTTTATATGTTTAACCTCCTCAAAATACCAGGAGTGGGCCTAACCCCATGTCTTGCATCCTCTGGACAATATGTGATCTTCCAAGGGCTGTCTGCCACTGGGCTGCAACTACTTTACGCTTTCTACAGGGCTTGAGATGAATTACTACAAACCAATAAGCTATCTTGATATGGATTTTGTTGTTGTTGTTTAATAACCATTATTTCCAACTGTCACTACCATGACATGCTTTTTAAATTGCTCACCAAAATTATCAAGAATATATTGATAAAGTTTTGTGCGAGTCTTTTTTCTTACAGACCCCACAGGACAGGCAATCAGGAAATGCATATGTTTTCTATGTACATTGTGTATACAGGAAATGCTTTAAAAAGACATGGCCACCTCTAGGTCTTTGTATGACTTTTTGACAAAGAATGTGCTGTCGAAACGCGTCAAGTCAATAAATGCCTTCCTGCAACTAAGAAATCCTGTGTGCGACTCTTCTTGTGCTGTGGCAGCGTGAGACATTTACATATATATATATATATTCACTGAAAAAACCATGGGTTATAGACCATATATAGTTAGGAATTAGCATTTACAAAACCTTATTTTACTCACACAAAACCATTGAAATTCGCATATATAGTTGGTTGCACTAACTATATATCGCGCACCCGCAATCCACTGCTGATGATGTCACATATTACATCATTCATGACATGGTCAGTGACATCACTGATGACATCACTGATGACATCTCAAATGACATCACTGATGACATCACTGATGACAACATCCAGTGACTGTATGTTTCTGTAAAGTAAAAATATGTCTAACATATTGAAGAATGAGTGGATGTATAAGTGTCTGGATGAAGGATTTAGTAGGTGCATGACTGACTGTATGAGTGAGTGATTAAATGTGTCTCACTGAGTGCATGGATTAGTGACTAAACTATCTTAATTTGATCATCATTATGTCTGTTGTTCTGTAAACTGCTGCTTGTGTTGATCAGTAGCTATATAAGTAACTATTTGGGTTATTGATTGGTTGCCCAAGTATTTGTATGGGAGACTGAGTGTGTGTGTGGGGGGCTGGGAGGTGTGTGACTCTGTGCATAGATGTGTGAGCAGTTGATTCACTAGATGTATGGGTTCAAAAGTGCATGTGGAAACAGCTGTATGGGCGGTTGACTGTATGCATGAGTGTATTGGTGAGTGAATGGATTTCTCAGTGCTACATGTCAAAGTAAGTACATATGTAAAACACAGTACATGTGAGAGTTGACATATATAAATAACTGTGCATAAGAGCCAGTGAATGTGTGAGTGGCTGTATGGATCATTGTGAACATGTATCAGGGATTGTATAAGAGAGTAAATATGTGTTAGTATATGTTTGAATAAGTAAGGTGTGTATAACTGTATAGTTGAGGAAATGGAGGTGTGATTGATTCTTTGCATGACTGACTAGGTGTGTGAGTAACTCCATGGATGAGTGACAGTCTGTGAGTGTCTGTTTACACTGATTGTATCTAAGGTTATATTAGAGTCTGAAGAGGTTCATTGTATTATCACATAAATGATATCATCAGTGATGTGATCAGTAATGTCATTTGAGATGTCATCAGTGATGTCATCAGTGATGTCATTTGAGATGTCATCAGTGATGTCATCAGTGATGTCATTTGAGATGTCATCAGTGATGTCATCAGTGATGTCACTGACCATGTCATGAATGATGTAATATGTGACATCATCAGCAGTGGATTGCGGGTGCGCGATATATAGTTAGAGCAACTAACTATATATGCGAATTTCAATGGTTTTGTGTGAGTAAAATAAGGTTTTGTAAATGCTAATTCCTAACTATATATGGTCTATAACCCATGGTTTTTTCAGTGAATTTTCAAGGTTTTGTAAATGCTAATTCCTAACTATATATGGTCTATAACCTATGGTTTTTTCAGTGAATTTCAATGGTTTTTAATAGCAAATATCAAAAGCTTTAAAATGTCAAGTACGTGGTAGGTAAAAACATTTTCGTGTTTTAAAGATGGCTCTGGGCAACCGTGGAACTCGGACGCTTGACTGCTAGGGCAAGGGCCCCATTCCCAAAAGAGTCCCCTCAGCCTTGAAGATTCTACAACAGTCACCGGGACCCCCGACTCCCGTAGACTTCCGGTGGGGAGCGACTGCCATGTTTGCTCGCGGAATGCCACGACGTAGCCACGAGATGGTGGTGCTCTCATGCTGACGCCAGCGTCAGTCTGAAACATCCAGAAACACTGTAGACTACCAATTCGATCACTTCCGGTGGAGCCCCAACGTGACCCGGTAGGGAAGAACTTGCCCTCCCCTCTTTGACTGATGGTTCTTGTTGCCTGTCCCTTCTGTTGTCATTTAACAGAACTTTTTGGACTACTGAAAGGGGTTGTGTTCCGACCGGTGGTTGGTGGAGACATTTTGACTATATTCTGGACCTGCGTTGTCGCGTAATGCGTCATATGACGCGCCGCGTTAGCGCACCCGGAAGTGCTCCGGTGCGCGAGACGCAGCTTCCCGGAAGCGATCCAGAGCGCGGCGCGCAGCGCGTAACGTAAGCATAACAGGTCATGTGACTTGTTAATAAAACTTTTCATTGGTTCATTTTACTTTTGTTTTTCTAATGATGGAAGGCTTGGTCATATGACCTAAAAATAACACACTTCATTGCTTTCGAACATTTTTTTTTCCCAAATGATGAAAGCCCCACCTTTTTTTTTTCACTCTGACTTGTAAAGCAAAGGACCCAGATGCATTTACAGTTTATCACTAACAATGTTCCAGGCTAATGTATTTTCCCGGGAAATTTACAACGGTCCTGCAAGTAAAATATTCCTATTTCGAGAAAAAGGGCGTTTCTTCGTCCCATGAGGGAGCCGTTGAACAAGCTCGGCCTGCTGTCTTAGTCGCTGATAGGCATGAATATCGGATTCTTATCGATCACTTTATGTTGCAGGAGTGGAAAACAAAACAGCCCTTGACCATTTATCTTTACTGCGTTCCTGCGTATTATACCTTTTAACGGTCATGTAATCGGGCTGCTTTATTTCACTTGCCTTTTACTAATTCGAAAACAATGGCTATTATTCAAAACTTTACCAATCTAGGTACTACTACCATGTTTTGTTTTAAAAACCTTTATTGTGAAAATGTCAGTATACAAATACGGGCCTATAACCACGTGGGCCGGCCACAGAGCAAACTGGAATCGTATATGATGAGGGGACATTTACACTGTAGAAGAACGTAACGGGCGGGCCATTAGGTTGCAAGAACTAAGGTGTCTAACAGTTGCGGAATCGGTAGACGTACATTTTATAATTAATGTACGACAGGGCTAGTTACAATAAAATTATCTAGATATACATTTGCGGGCAAGTACCATGGGTCACGTTAATTCGAACTTTCAATAGTACAGTAATCAATAACACATCAGAACTTAATATCAATAGGGATGTCCAAATGTTCAATCAGTACTCGTCCCCGCCCGCCATGTGCTTCAAAACTGCATACGTATCTCGTGATATCAAGGTTGGGCAACCAGTACACAACAAGGAGTTACGAGTCCCATTTATACCGGCGCCATTTTGGGCGAGGCCGGGCAGGTCCAGGATATAGTCAAAATGTCTCCACCAACCAGCGGTCGGACCAAAACCCCTTTCGGCAGTCCAAAAAGGTTCCGTTAAATGACAACAGAAGAGATAGGCAACAAGAACAATCAGTCAAAAGAGGGGACGCTTTCGGGAATGGGGCCCATGCCCTAGCAGGCAAGCGTCCGAGTTCCAAGGTGTCCCAGGGCCATTTTAGTGGACCAGGCCCAAATCCAAAGAGCCGGCCGCCATTTTGAGAGTCCTGTTGCAGCCGCCTATCGCGTTGTGCTGCCTTCGGCCTACTGTAGCAGCAAGTGCGGGCGCAACTCAGCTGGACGGCGAGTGAAACGCTAAGGGGCGCCCCACTGCAGATGAGGTGCCTCCACCTGGGGAGGCGGGAGAGGCCCGTTTGCGACGCCTCACCCCCCCCGGGCACCCCACACCGTCTTTTGGCGCAGCATTGTAGGATGCCCACACCAGTACGACAACTTGCTGGACATTACCTCAGTGCCATCCGGTTCTCGGCGCGTTGTGCTGCCTTCGGCCTACTGTAGCAGCAAGTGCGAGCGCACCTCAGCTGGACGGCGAGTGAAACGGTAAGGGGCGCCGCACTGCAGATGAGGTGCCTCCACCTGGGGAGGCGGGAGAGGCCAGTTCGCGACGCCTCCCCCCCCCGGGCACCCCACGCACCCCACGCCATCTTTCGGCGCAGCATTGTAGGATGGCCACACCAGTACAACAACTTGCTGGACACCACCTCAGTGCCATCCGGATCTCGGCGCGTTGTGCTGCCTTCAGCCTATTCGCACATCGGTCCGCTACTGACGCGGCCTCACAGGCCAACGGATTTTGTAGGCTTTTTATAGCCCAAAGCCGCATAACAGGTCATGTGACTTGTTTATAAAACTTTTCATTGGTTCATTTTACTTTTGGTTTCCTAATGATGGAAGGCTTGATCATATGACCTAAAAATAACACTTTTCATTGGATTGAAACATTTTTTTTTCCCAAATGATGAAAGCCCCACCTTTTTTTTTCTCACTCGGCAATCCAAAAAGGTTCCGTTAGATGACAACAGAGGGGACAGGCAACAAGAACAATCAGTCAACAGAGGGGAGGGCAAGTTCTTCCCTACCGGGTCACGTTGGGGCTCCACCGGAAGTCATCGAATTGGTAGTCTACAGTGTTTCTGGATGTTTCAGACTGAAGCTGGCGTCAGCATGAGAGCACCACCATCTCGTAGCTCCGTCGTGGCCATTCCGCAAGCAATCATGGCAGCCGCTCCCCACCGGAAGCCTGCGGGAGTCGGGGGCCCGATGACTTTTGTAGAATCTTCAAGGCTGAGGGGACGCTTTTGGGAATGGGGCCCAAGCCCTAGCAGGCAAATGTCCGAGTTCAAATGTGTCCCAGGGCCATTTTAGTGGACCAGGCCCAAATCCGAAGAGCCGGCCGCCATTTTGAGAGTCCTGTGGCAGCCGCCTATCGCTGCACCGCAAGAGTGGGCGCAATTCAGCTGGATGGTGGACAGACGCTGTAGCCGCAAGAGCGGGCGCAACTCAGCTGGATGGCGGGTGAGGCACTGTGCCGCAAGAGCGGGCGCAACTCAGCTGAATGGCGGATGAGGCACAGTGCCGCAAAAGCGGGCGCTAAACACCTGAATGGCGACTGAAACGCTAAAGGGCGCCCCACTGCAGCAGAGGAGCCTCCACCTGGGGAGGCGGGGGAGGCCCGTTCGTTCCGCCTCCCCCCCCCCCCCCGGGGCGCCCCACGCCGTTTTTCGGCGCAGCATTGTAGGATGGCCAGACCAGTGCGGCAACTTACTGGACACCACCTGCGTGCCGTCCGGACCTCGGCGAGTTGTGCTGCCTTCGGCCTATTCGCACAACGGACCGCTACTGACGCCACCTCACAGGCCGACGGATTTTGCCGACTAAAAGACAAACCAAAGCAGCCCATTGTTGCTTTGAGATGGATGTTGCAGCAGGCTGCCATGTAAATAGTTGTTTATAAAAAAATTTTTTTAACGTGTTTACTTTGTTGGAGCGCTGTATATATTTATAAGTTATTAAAGTGTTATAATCCTACTACTTTGTTGGAGTGCTATATATTTTTAATGTGACACATAATTGTGAAGACTTTGATGTACAAAAAGGCATCCCTGGAATCTTCCGCTTCAGGCTCGGTCCCACACACCCTTACAGTGAGAATCCCCTCCCCAATCACAATACAGGATCGTTATCAGATAGTAGGAACACGTGTGGTGTGACGGATCTCATGGGGTGGGGGCCTTGATCTACTGTAACTCCTTTGAAGAGGGGTGATTCTTTACAGTTGGGGCCATAAACTACATCCGCAGGGCTAGGTGATAGCCTGGGACCAGCCTGAACAATCAGACACAGAGGAAGAGGAGTGTCAGAGGGTGCGGTAGTGAATAGGGTGAAAGGGAGGTGTCGGGCGGGCACAGGGTATGATTCTCAGGGAAGAGCAGCGCAGATGGGGGGAGGTTTATGGCCCATGCATGAGAGAGAGAGCGGGGTGACCAGTGCGTGGGGGAGATGCTTGCGAGGGTGGGGAGCCATGCTGAGGATCGGCGGCGCGCAGAGAGTGGGTCTGGTCAAGGCATCTAAAATGGCTGCCGTGCACGACAAAAGTGTGGCATTGGAAAAAAGGCAAGATGGCGCAGACAATGTTTATCAATACGGATTAATTTATAACAATTATTTTTAACAATATATTTACTTGCAGTGACAAAATGGCGGTCAACACTTTCTGATTTCCTTCGAATCGAACGTTGACAGACGTCACGCAGCCCAAAAAAAAAACACTGCTCACGCGCAGCCGCTGGAAGACATGTATCAACATATATGAGCATCCTCAGCCACCCTCAGAAAACATAGGGGGTCAGGATACGTCTCCCGTACCCCCTTATACCCATTTCTCACATTGTTTTTCCTCCATCTTGTAATTTAATTAAAACGAAACACAAAATGGCGAATTCCCGTTTCGCGACCCGGTTCGCGAACCGGGAAGCGCTTCTACCGCGAAAAATCAAATTTTTTTTATTTGCCCCACGGGACCCTTTAATAACCCCAACATCATTCCTAGGGGGTCAAGAGGGGTCTACCTTGCCCCCTTTCATTAAATTCCCCCTTTGTTTTTCTCCTCCTCTTGTCTCTCGATCCTACCGAGAGACAAGATGGCGGCCGTTCCGGACTGTTTAGAATGTTGACAGACACTGGGGAGCCAATCAGCTTTGCTTCGCAAAGTTCCGTAACGCGAAAAGTATGCGAACCGGAGCGCTACCCGGGACGCTGTCACAGATATATCTGTTTTTTAAAACGTTAATTTCTCAAAATCCACTGGAGCACATATATTGAGACCCAGCAAAGGCACATCGGGCTAACAGTCCCTACAATGTTGCCAAGTTTCGTGCAAATCCATTCAGCCGTTCGAGCTAAAAGTGAGGCCAAACGCCCTATGGAAAAATAAATGGGAAAAACGCATTTTGGGACCCCCCTTTTTTCTCGGCCCCCCTTGACGAAACCCCTCCAAATTTTTCGGGGCTGCTCAGACACACAATGTGCCATTTTCCTGAAAATTTCAGCCGATTCCGTCCACAAACGCCAAAGTTATTAGACATAGAATTTTCAAAAGTCCCATAGAGAAAAAATCCTAACTATATATACCTACTGGCGACCGCCAGTAGGTAATATATATATATATATATATATTCACAGAAAAAACCATAGGTTATAGACCATATATAGTTAGGAATTTGCATTTACAAAACCTTGAAAATTCAGTGAAAAAACCATAGGTTATAGACCATATATAGTTAGGGATTTGCATTTACAAAACCTTATTTTACTCGCATAAAACCATTGAAATTCCATATATAGTTAGTTGCGCTAACTATATATCGCGCACCCGCAATCCACTGCTGATGATGTCACATATTACATCATTCATGACATGGTCAGTGACATCACTGATGACATCACTGATGACATCTCAAATGACATCACTGATGACATCACTGATGACAACACCCAGTGACTGTATGTTTCTGTAAAGTTAAAATATGTCTTACATATTGAAGAATGAGTGGATGTATAAGTGTCTGGATGAAGGATTTAGTAGGTGCATGACTGACTGTATGAGTGAGTGATTAAATATGTCTCACTGAGTGCATGGGTTAGTGACTAAACTGTCTTAATTTGTGCATTATTATGTCTGTTGTTCTGTAAACTGCTGCATGTGTTGATAAGTAGCTATATGAGTAACTATATGGGTTATTGATTGGTAGCCCAGGTATTTGTATGGGAGACTGAGTGTGTGTGTGGGTGGCTGGGAGGTGTATGACTGTGTGCATAGATGTGTGAGCAGTTGATTCACTAGATGTATGGTTTCAAAAGTGCATGTGGAAACAGCTGTATGGGCGGTTGACTGTGTGCATGAGTGTATTGGTGAGTGAATGGATATCTCAGTGCTACATGTCAAAGTAAGTACATATGTAAAACACAGTACAAGTGAGAGTTGACATATATAAATAACTGTGCATAAGAGCCAGTGAATGTGTGAGTGGCTGTATGGATCATTGTGAACTTGTATCAGGGATTGTATAAGAGAGTAAATATGTGTTAGTATATGTATGAATAAGTAAAGTTTGTATAACTGTATAGTTGAGGAAATGGAGGTGCGATTGATTCTTTGCATGACTGACTAGGTGTGTGAGTAACTCCATGGATGAGTGACAGTCTGTGAGTGTCTGTTTACACTGATTGTATCTAAGGTTATATTAGAGTCTGAAGAGGTTCATCGTATTATCACATGAATGATATCATCAGTGATGTGATCAGTAATGTCAAATGAGATGTCATCAGTGATGTCATCAGTGATGTCATTTGAGATGTCATCAGTGATGTCATTTGAGATGTCATCAGTGATGTCATCAGTGATGTCACTGACCATGTCATGAATGATGTAATATGTGACATCATCAGCAGTGGATTGCGGGTGCGCGATATATAGTTAGCGCAACTAACTATATATGGAATTTCAATGGTTTTATGCGAGTAAAATAAGGTTTTGTAAATGCAAATCCCTAACTATATATGGTCTATAACCTATGGTTTTTTCACTGAATTTTCAAGGTTTTGTAAATGCAAATTCCTAACTATATATGGTCTATAACCTATGGTTTTTTCTGTGAATTTCATTGGTTTTTTAAAAGCTAACATCTGTAGCTGTAAAATGTATTCTTCTTTAAATCTTAAAATATATTTTAGATGTTTATTGATAATTTTTTTTTTAATATTTTTTTTTCTTCGCTTCTAGTTCGCGAACCGGGAAGCTTTCCGTTAGCTCATCTTCATGCCGCGACCTAGTCCGCGAACCGGTCAACGTTACGTTAGCGGAACTGTGACGCGTCACGGAAGCGCGACGTATCACGTTGTCGCGTAATGCGTCTAATGACGCGCTGCGTTAGCGCTCCCGGAAGTGCTCCGGACCGCTAACCGGAAGCGATCCGAGACGCGGACCGCGTAACGTAAGCGGAACAGGTCATGTGACTTGTTTATCAAACTTTTCATTGGTTCATTTTACTTTTGGTTTCCAAATGATGTATGACTAGGTCATGTGACCTAAAAATAACACTTTTCATTGGTTCAGAACTTTTGCTTTTCCCAAATCATGTAAACCCCTCCTTTTTTCCTCACTCTGACTTTCATCTTGGTGAGAGAAAGACCATTTATCTGGAGTTCAACAATGGCTTCCATACTTGCTGCAGCTGGTGCACCCCCACCACCACCTCCACCTCCTCATAAGAAGAGAGGACCACCCAGTCAATTTATCTCCAACAGAGAAGAGGAAGAGGAGGAAGAAGAAGAAGAGGATACAGATCAACAACAATTTATCCCGGAGTTGCCCCGTGTTTCTAAGAGAAAAACCAGTTTCATCTGGCAGTTTTTTTCCATCCCTCCAGGGGAGAAGAAGGTGAACGCGAAATATGCCACCTGCCTCATCTGTGATTACAGATTGTCAAGAGGCACAGAGAAGAAATATAGTATGGGGAACTATACTATGCATCGACATATGACCAGGTGGCATCCCTTGAACTACAGCCGGGCTGAGTTAAGGGACCTACAAGACAATCCCCCGACAACTCCTGTGGCCAGATCTACCTCATCAATGTCTTTGTCAGGAAGAGAGGCACAGGAAACTGTGCCAAACATTCAACCCAATTTTAGACATATGAGGTTTACTTGTATATATTGTGGTGCTATGTTGTCGTATGGGAACATGAGCGTCAACTTGATTAATATGGTGTTCGAAAACCATAAGTGCCCTAATGCACCCAAGCAGTAATTTTTTTTTTGCTCCTGTTGAGCCGTTTTCAATGCCTGTTTTTTTGTTGTTTCCCCTCCATAAAAAACACAAAAAAAACATAAAACTGTTCTAAAAATACAAAAAAATCAAAAAATGTTCAGAAAAAAAAAATAAATAAATAAAACAACAAAAACAAAAAAAAAAGTTCTTTTCAGAACTACCCCCCCTTTAAAATAAAATTGCTAGAATGTTTATCACTCTGGCAAGCTCTATTTCTTTTGGTTCGCTTCAAGTTCGCTGACCGGTTCGCGAACTGTAAGCGAACCAAAAAAATATTTTTTTAAAAAAAAGAAGAGTTAGTATAAGGGAAGTAAACAGAGAATAATGTAAAAAGAAAGACGGCTATAGAGAGTAAACCAGAGATAGTGTCAGAGACATCATCAGCAGTGCATTGCGGGTAAAAAGAGTAGAAAACATGTACCTTATAATTCTTGTTACCTTTTTAAAATATGTTTTCATACTTTCAATCTGTAAAACAGAAAACAAACATTTCCAAAAATATTAAAACATGTATTTAAAAATTAGAAAAGACAAGGGAAAAGGTTCAAGAACAAACAGTTTTTCAACAACTTGGACATTTACAGAAGTCTCTGCTTCTCTACGTCCCCTACACAATCCTAAATATATATATTTTAAAGAAACTGTATCTTGATGTTGATGAACTGAGGCCTATTTTGGAACATGGTGCTTTTTTTGCATTGCTTATGTCTCACAATAGTGATGCAATAACAGCGCAAAAGAGATGTAAATCCATCATAAAATTGTGTCTAACATTTTAAATGATTGTTTTAGGATGCAAATAAGATGTGTACTTTCAAGAGCTTTCTTTGAGGTGAGGCCTATTTCTTTTTTTTTAAAAAAAAACAGTACCCAGAAGTACAGCACTGTAAGCATTAAAATTGACACTTACAGAAAACTCAGCTTCTCCATATCTACCTCACATTTCTAAATGTATATCATAAGTACAAAAAGCATAACATTAATTATACATGTTAAATGGTTTATTTTTGCTGTTCTCAGAATGTATCAAATTTCACTTAAATCAGTGACTTGAAGATATTCATCATGTAACAGCGGGGAAAAAAAAACACAATCAAAATGACTGTGTTTAAAAAACCCATACAACCTAAGAAATCTGATTTCAAAACTCCTTAAAATTAACTTACTTTCAATGACGTCGAAGGATCTCCTATGAACAGCATCCACTCTGTTGTGCTATAAATATTTTCAGCCCGCCACTTTCTGAAAGAAAACCTCCATCGATACGAAAAATATGTTACATAGAAAAAAAGACTTCTCTCATTCTATCACATGTTTCCACTAGGCCAAATCATGTTGCCGCGATTCGCAAGTCTTGTAATTCTTCCAATCAAATCCCGACATTTTCTATTTTCGCAACTTGCAAAAAGAAAACATTTGAGATTATTTTCACAATCCTGGACTACTAATATCTTACTCTTCTTTGTCACTCATGTTCTCCTTTTCCTATGACACTGATACTGCTTACTATGAAGCAGACTTACTTGCATCAGGTTTATATAGTCGGATTTTACAAAATAACATTATAATTAAAAGTTTTGGACCAATAATCTAGACAGCATTGCAGACTTACATTCCCTCAACTTGATGAACCTTTTCCAATTCTTCACAGGAAATCTCGAGATTCTTTCTTTAAAATTTTGGTTTTAAAAACACCAGGTAAGAATTTTTAAGGTCAAACGGCAATTTTTTTTTGAAACTTACAACGGAATCATTGCAGAATGACCAGCCGATTCGAGACTTTAAATAAGCTGTATAATGTCCTGAAGTTGTTGAAGGACCATCGTGATAGATAATTGCTACAGTTACAAAAGTCCTTCCTGATATTGAAAGCTGAGAAGCCACAAAATTTTTTATTAAAGTTGACAATTTTGATCCATCAGGCCTACATCGTTGCATCATTAAAATGACATACTGTCCATATCTACGTATAAGTAATGTTGACATCATTTCAGATTTACATTGGCTACACTCCATGTTGTGATCCGCTGCATTTACTAGCTTATTAAAGGAGACTGATTTACTGTCTGGCAAAGTTAAATATATAAATCTTTCTGAGTCTACACTAGTAGTACTTGATACCCTACAATTCTCGCAGTCATGCTGCCATTGATAAGAAAGCCCAAACAGGTGATCTACATCTACACCCTCAACTTGCAATATATCAAGCATATACATTAAAAACTCCTGACAATCTTGCTGATTATTTTCAGAGAAGTCTGTTTGACCTGAACATTCATCTAACAGATAACGAACTTCAGACACACTTTCTACTTTTGTTCGATCAGTGCTACATTTCTCGAAAACAGAATTCAACAAACAGCATAAAATTTGTTCAGAATTCAACAGAATCTGTTCTTTTAAACTCTCTAGTGAAAAGAGAACATTAACCACTACATTTGCATAGCAGTTGACACCAGAACTGTTTTCAAATTGAAAACCGACAACATCTTCAACAGAATCCACTTTCTTTCTGCTAACAATTTTCGGTTCATTGACTTTTAGTCTTTTTGCAACAACCTCCCTACTATTACTGCTATTTCTACGCTTGCGGCCTACCACACGTTTCTCAAACAAAGGATATTGAGGCAAATGTGGCGCATACTCTCTTCTTAACCTATTGTATTCCTTAACACAATCTAGATCCGCACAAATGTTTGTTACATCACAGTCAATTAAGTACAATCCCGATAAAGTTCTAACTCGTGACAATGCCACATATGCCATACCCTCCTTGAACACAGAACTGCCAATATTCACCAATGCACAGTCTACACTTAAACCTTGCGATTTATGGATTGTCACCGCATATGCCAAGCAAACAGGAAACTGTTTACGGCGAACATATAAATCTTTAACAAGTAAAAACCTAGCAGAACAACGACCAATTTGCTGTACTTCCTCAATGCCATCAAATTTAATTTTTAAAAATTCTATTCCATCTCTATTTCTGTATTTCTCAAAATCAACAACATTACCCATTGATCCATTTACCAGACCTCTTTCTACATGTAAATTCCTTCTCAAAATAATTCGGCAATTTAAACACACATTCAAAGTCTTTTCAAAACCCGCTGTTTTAGATATAGTCTTCTCTAATGAATCCAATTTTGATTTCAAATTGTCTGACAAAATAATTGTTGATCCCATATGCTCTAATTTGTCGATAGCTTCAAGTTTCACAATCTCTTGCTTTTCTAAATTCAACATTTTGTTGTTGAAGATGGCACATTCTGCAAGAGTTGGCATGAGACATATCCCGGATTTCTTCTCAGTAATTTTCTGAAAAATATTCTCAGGCACAATCTCTTGTTTGGGATATAAATTTGACAGTAATCGTGCATTTAAAGCTTCTTTCCCATGCTCAGTCACTTTTCCAATTCTAATATCTTGTAGAATATTCTTGTAATCTTCATCCTTTGCCTGACGCATATTTTGATGCAGTTCTGCATAATTGAAGTTTAACCATATATTGACGTTGCCAATGCTCCCTAGGCACTTCCTGGTATCTTCATGCGTGAGTATTTTGAACACAGGTTGACCTTTTACTGGTGTCAGCTGCAGAAGATCTCCGAAAACAATGATGTGTTTGCCACCAAATAACACATCATATTCAGTTTTAAGTACTTCTTGCATTCTCAAATGCACAAAGGCAAGCATGACATTGGAAACCATGCTTACTTCGTCAATGATAAGTAGTTTCATTTTCCTCAAGACTCTTGAAACTTCACAGCAAGCATCTCCAGATAACTTGTTGTATTGTAATTTGTTGTCATGCTCCACCGGCAGCATCAGTAGACGATGCAAAGTAATACCTTTAATGTTATGTGCTGCCAGTCCAGTAGGAGCGGTGACAACACAAGACAGCGATGACTCAGTCCTTTCCTGCAAATAACAAGAGATTGCTTTAATGAGGAAACTTTTTCCAGTTCCCGCTTCTCCACTCACGTACAGTCGGACAGGCTTCAACGATGTACATGAGCATTTGTTCTTCTCATGACTTAATCCGTGCTCAATTTCCGTGGTAACTTCATCATATATTTTCCTCTGCTCAACGTTGAGTTGTTTTTCCAAGTCTTCTAAGTTAACTGAATCCTCCTGAGCATGTGCCATGGCTCTTTCTACTTCATTCATAGCAGTGGCAGCTTCATTTTCGATAATAGGTCCTCCAAGTGGATCTTGACTCAATGAAACAGAACTCTGACTGTCCTGAGAACTGTCTCTGGCAATCTCGGCTGCAATCGTTGCTTCCTGCTCAATTTCCAAAGTTAGCATTTCTTGATATTTAGAAAAAGCAGGACATTCTATGGACTCCTTGGCTGCATTGAAAGAGTCTTCGTAACATAGGAAATCTCCAAGCAGTTCCTCTTCTGCACGCCAAGGCTTGAAAAGTTGCAAAAGTGCTAAATAAAAAAACTCCTTTTTTTCTGGAGATTCACCACTCAATTTTCGATGGTTTACTAATTGGCATTTTCTTTGCTTGACCAGGCATCCCTCACTTCCAATTACAGCAAACACTCCTTTCTCAATATCTTCTTTGATGTTCCTCTTGAATATATAATTTTGGAGAACCTCATATAGACAAACATTCTCAAGGTGACTGCTTCGATTTGGATAATATGTATCCAACATGTTGGTCTTCAAAATGTCGGTACTGTTTGGTTCCTTTTCTGCCAAATACTCAATTTCCCGGACAGGTTTTAGAACTCGATTTCGCGTTGCAGCAAGACCAAGACTCGCCCAAACGAGACTCCTGGATTTGGCATAGAGACTTGCTGAAGACAATCGATCAGAACATTCGTAAGCTCCGATTTCTCGATGCGACAACATCTTCAGACTGAAACTGTACAACTTCTTGCTGAGGCTCTTTTCATGGGAAATGTCCTCCCACATATCCTTCAGTTCGGTCTTTTCTTTTTTGGTGATGTAAGATGTCACATACCGAGCCACAGCCATACAGTTGTCAGCCACAAACTGTATATCCATGTTAGCATTCCACATGGACAAAATCACTGGGTTGTAGTCATTGATGTACTTGGACTCTTCGTTCCTTTTCAAATTGTATGTATTCTTGGGTGATTTCCTCGTCACATTATGTCGCAGCGAAGACATCAAACTGTTCACTCTTCCTTTAGAAATCACCGGTCGTGGAAAGTTGAAACGACATTTGGTGTAGAACTTGTCCTTGTTTCTGAATTTACGACGACAGTACTTTCCACAACGATGGCTTTGGAAACGAAGAACTTGTTCTCTTAGACTTTTCTTCTCCGTTGCGTTTGGAACAGCACACGTAGAATACTGTTCGATGAAATTCATCACTAAGTCATCCGGATCTGTTCCAAATTTAGGTGCATCCTTGATCCACAACAACATATGTATATGAGGGGCACCTCTTGCTTGGTACTCCTTTCTCCAGAAGAAATCCAACACCTCTCCAAGAGGTGGATTCTTTTTATTTGTGATGAAAGACATCATAGCTTCAAATCTATGATTGAAGTACCTGCATACATTCACTGGATCCAAAGAACACAGTTCTCCAGGTGTCTTGAATTCAATGTTTTCAATATTTCCATTTGCCTCTCGTAGAAATTCAAGTAAGTCTTCCCAGCCATACTCGGCACAGCTCAGAGTGAGGAACCATGTTGGAGTTCCTAAGTTCCTCAGCATACATTTTAAATCACCATGACGACGGTACCAGTACTCATTAGTACCACGCTGACACGCCATGAGATTAATTAAGTGAGAATCCAAAATACTGTCTTGGACATTGACTTTATGCATAAAGTCACTTGCCGAGATGTTTCGCATCTGTATACCACTTTTTAAGATGTGGTTCACTGCATATGACAGTCCAGACAGATCGCTTTCAAACAGGAGATGAAACAAATAGGGAATGCATTGCCGAAACCTAGGATCTTCTGCATACAATCGTAAAGTCCGGTATTCAGACGCAGGAATTTGATGAGGTCGCTCATCATATCTTCCTCCTTGACCTGTGGGAAATAGCTGTGGGAAACACCGAGCTTCCAAACTTTCCTCCCAAACACTAATGGGACTCCCTTTGGCTTGTTTCATTTGAAACAACTCAATAGCATTCCCCATGACTTCCTTGGAATGCAAAGGATGAACACTATAATGTTCATATATTTCTTCACTTTTAGAGGCCTCTACTTTCTCAATTTGGCCAGCACACAAATCGCTATCCTCTTCATCACTTACTTCCTCTTCTGCAACATATACATTCTTATAGTACTTATTATTTTTCTTCAAATACACTGTTGCCTTTTTGACTTTCCTAACATCCACTAAATCTTGCCATATTTTCTTATTCTTTGTCGGAACCCCATTGACCAAGATAACCAGAGGTTCCTCTTCCACTTTTTCTATTCCAATTGTGTTAATGTTTTTGTTCAAATCTAGAGGCAAATAAACAACTCTTCCCTTTAATCCTCTCTGTAAATCTGCTGGAGGCAACTTTCCTGTCTTTGGCTCCATTCTTACAATAGCCTGAAATGGATGGATACTTTGAATCAAAATAGATTCATAAGTATTTAAATCCTTCAATTCAGAAGGAATCTCAACCAATTCCAGATTATTATGAACTGCCCTAGCAGGCATCTGGTTTTGGTTTAATTTATTACAACAATAAGTACACACACGTTGATCCGATCCCAAATCAAAATAATTTTCTACCATCAAGTATGTGGCAAAATCCTTCCATTCACTATTATTTTCCCTTTCACTTTTTGCATATAAATCCACTACCTTAGTCTGATTCTTATAATAAGTGCGTCGACAACATACACAAGTGAAATTAGGCCTCTCACTTGATTTCATCTGAAACGTGGCAATTTCCTTCTCAAAATTATCTGTACTAGAAACCTGTACATTATCTTCCACATTACCCTCTACTTCAGGGTCAATTTGAACATTCTCATCTTTACTACCAAAGTAACAAAACTCAATTTCTTCACAAATATTCTTCACATCTATTTCAGAACCATGCAAAAGAGCAGCACATAATTGTTTAAGCATAATTGCTGGACTCTTAGCATAATACAACATTCTCACTAATTTTCTCACTTTATTATGATGCACTGCTAGCATCCTGAAATGATGAAAAACACTCTGGCATACTCTCCTGGAAAGACAAGCCAGTGAATGACCACGCAAACCTGTCATTTGTCTCACTCTGCAAGGATCTAAATCTTGCAACAACTTCATTTTCTGCTTCAAACTTTTCTTATTAAATGTCCGTATAAAATCACAAAGCAAATTGATGGAAACCTGTCGCACACTGCAAATAGAACTACACTTCCAAATGTACACAGGACCCTTAGGACGTCTTCCTAAAACCTCATCACTTAGCGCCTCTTCTGTCTCTGTTGTCACAAGTTGTTCTTTTTCAACTGGACAACCATCCTTCACTTCATAAGCTCGACCACTGATGTCAACTGCATGCACCAAATCATTATCCTGAAAATAACTCTCCTCATTAAAAAATGCCTCAGAACTTGAACTATGCATCCATTCTCCGGAAAAAACTTCACAAAAGTTAGTACGATTTACTACTCTCTTCCATCTACTTTTTGTTTTGAAATCAGAAATTACCTTGCTTAGTTTCCTAATTCTATTGATTACCAAAATAAACAACTTTCGCTTAATTTCAAAAGCATGATCAATAATTTTCTCTACATTTTTCTTCTTCTTATAAAATGCCGCTTTCTGTTGGCCTTTCTTTTTAATATTTTTCAATAAATTAACTAATATCCTATTACGGAACATTCGATTTCGAATGTCCCTAAACTGTTGTTTCCTTCTACTATCATGCACAGAGTTATCTCTTCCTCTACCAGTAACATTTGTAAAGGGTCTCTCCTTTCCATTTAAATTACTTTTCTTTTTGTGAACTGAAACATTTTTTTGAGCAAAACTTTTTTTACTACAAATATTTCTTAAGAATGATTTCGTGCTCTTACCCGGACCTTTCTTGCTGTTTTGACAAGTATTTGGGGAAGAGGACTGCTGCAATAAAACATCATCCTGCTGTCTTTGACGTTTTCTCGCCTTTCTCATTCTGTTTTTTGTAGGCATTTTCAAAACTATGAAAGAATCTGCAGTTGAATCTGTGGAAAAATATAATATAAAATGTTATTAACCACTATTACCAAACAGTAAATAAATAACAGTCATCTAAAACTTAATGCCCTACTAATTATTTAACATAGCAAATGTTTTCCACCAGCACTGCATCACAAAAATGACACTCAATGGTACAAAACAGGCATACAACACTCATAAATTACTCCCTAATATTTTAAATCATTAATTCAGGATGACGATAAGATGTAGCCTATCGAAAGATTTGTTTAGGCCCAGATCTTTAGACTGGGGTGAATGTGTGTCATTGATCCACATTCAGTCCATCACCTGTTTTGTTTATTTGAGGTGAGGCCAACACATGGTTGCAGATAACATTTTCACTGAAAAAAACCAAGGTAAAAAAACATGTGAAGGCCTACCAATGAAGTAAATCATTAAATGAAAACCAATACATTTCTGGAAATATGCACTACTAGTGCTTCATAAGATGTTTTGAGTCATATTTATAAGGCATTTGAGTGTCTAGTATGCTATTTTACGTTCTTCATGGTGCAAATTTATTGTAAATACGCTCCCATCTGCGGTTGGCAAATTTAGATTTTGATTATGGAAGTTAGATAGGCATGTTAATAATTTCCCAAAAATGGTGTATAACCCCAAACAACCTTTGAAGCAAATGCTCTTAGCCATGTTATCCACCTCCCATTGGATAACATGGCTAAGAAGTGCTTGCAAATGTGAAAAAAAACGGCCACAATGCATGAATATCGCTGAAAAATCAGCGATATTCATGCATTTTCCAGCAAATGCTCTTAGCCATGTTATCCACTTCCTATTAAATAACATGGCTAAGAACTGCTCAGGGCCCCATGAGGAACGCTTTCCATTTAAAAAGGGAAAAATAACATCAAAGACACTAAAATGCCTTCTAAATATGACCCCAAACAACCTATGAAGCTCTAACAGTACATATCCTGAAATTTAATTGATTTCAAAATTCGTTTTTAAACACAGCATATAAATCAATTGTATACCTGCATTCATGAAGAAATGACTAAAAATGTCCTTGAGACACATGAAAGTGTTTTCTGGAATGCCCTAACCCAATTTTTGGGACACTATTAACATGGCTAGGTAACTCCCATAATCAAAATCTAAATTTGCCAAGCGCAAGTGGGAGCGTATTTACAAGACACTTGCCCCAAGAGGAATGCTTTCCATTTAAAAAGGTAAACATAACATCAAAGACACTAAAATGCCTTCTAAATATGACCCCAAACAACCTATGAAGCTCTAAAAGTACATATCAAGAAATGTAATTGTTTATCACAAATGCGATTAAAAACAGCCGCAATGCATGAATATCGCTGAAAAGTCAACGATATTCATGCATTATCCAGCAAATGCTCTTAGCCATGTAATCCACCTCCCATTGGATAACATGGCTAAGAACTGCTCGCAAATGCGAAAAAAAAGGCCGCAATGCATGAATATCGCAGAAAAGTCAGCGATATTCATGCATTTTCCAGCAAATGCTCTTAGCCATGTTATCCACTTCCTATTAAATAACATGGCTAAGAACTGCTCAGGGCCCCATGAGGAACGCTTTCCATTTAAAAAGGGAAAAATAACATCAAAGACACTAAAATGCCTTCTAAATATGACCCCAAACAACCTATGAAGCTCTAACAGTACATATCCTGAAATTTAATTGATTTCAAAATTCGTTTTTAAACACAGCATATAAATCAGTTGTATACCTGCATTCATGAAGAAATGACTAAAAATGTCCTAGAGACACATGAAAGTGTTTTCTGGAATGCCCTAGCACCATTTTTGGGACACTATTAACATGGCTAGGTAACTCCCATAATCAAAATCTAAATTTGCCAAGCACAAGTGGGAGCGTATTTACAAGACACTTGCCCCATGAGGAACACTTTACATTTTAAAAGGAAAACATAACATCTTAGACACTCAAATACCTTATAAATATGGCTCAAAACAACCTATGAAGCTCTAGCAGTACATATCCAGAAATGTAGTTGATTTCTTAAATCGTTTTTAAAAACAACATATCTGTTTCAGCTTACATAACAGACCATGGAATGGGCTCCATGTACCACAATAACTTGTGTTACTGCATGCCAGAATGTTACACCAAATATGCAATTACAATTTCTCTATAAAACTAATTCTATTAGTATATCACTAGAGACAAAACCACATTTTAAAAACACAGCTTTCTTCATCATTTTCTCCTTAAATCATACTATTCTCTATCTAAATTAAATAAATCTTTTCTCACCTTAGCAAATATTGTTTGAGTTTTGAAAACAGTCTCAGAAATACACCAAATTGTCTTCAGCAGAAGAATAAGGATGCACTCCAAAGGCTGCAGCTATTGAAAGCACAGAAATACAGATATTCATTTCACATATCTCTCATATTAGCCAATCATACCTCTTCCCTCACTTTTTTCAAATCAAAACCCTTCCCCCCTCTGCCCTCTCTCCCTTGTTTCCATAGCAACCACCTCCTGGAAGACCTCTCATGTTTGCAAATTCACACAACAATGTTTCAATTGAACTCTGAACTCTCAGTGCACCTGCGTATCCAGTGCAATCTTTCATGAAATGTTTCTTCCTTGACCATTCAAATTACATCTTTCAAAGAACACATCCATGCACCCTAACTTTCTGTTTTCAGAAATGGAAATGCACCAATCACTGCTAATGATTCATTAGCATTGGAAATCCACAGTTTTTTTTCTTTACAAACTCCTACTGTTTCAACTGCCCTTTCATTACCACACTTCATCTGACTGCAGCACAACCTTCACCCACCATGTTTAACGTCTGGATTGTTGGACATAGTTACATCCACTGGGCTCAAAGGTATGCTGAGAACAGAA
The DNA here is from genome assembly GCF_964263255.1 of Lissotriton vulgaris. Classification (NCBI taxonomy): domain Eukaryota; kingdom Metazoa; phylum Chordata; class Amphibia; order Caudata; family Salamandridae; genus Lissotriton; species Lissotriton vulgaris. The sequence continues at coordinate 493,782,189 of NC_141696.1, forward strand.
ATTTACACAACCTCAATTTACAGGATGTGGAAATTAAGTGGTTGGGCCAAAGAGGATTAAAATGTCACCAATTGATACCATTGGTGAAAACCTTTATGCATTTGCCAAAACCTGACCTGTTAATAGTGCACTGTGGAGGTAATGATTTGGGCACTTTGGCAGGGGTAGGTCTGGAAATGCTTTTAAAGGACACCTTGGAGCAATTAATGGCACTTTTTCCTCAAACTGCTTTGGTATATTCCAATATATGCCAAAGACAGAAATGGAGGTGGTCCAACCAATTTTCTCCACAAATTGAGAAAGCGAGGAAGCATGTAAACAAATCTGTTTCAGCTTTCATGAGAGACCATGGAATGGGCTCTCTGTACAACAATAACTTGCGTTACTACATGCAAGATATCTACAGAGGAGATGGAGTTCACTTCTCAGATGAGGGCAACAGAATTTTCATTCTGAATTTAAGACTGTGCATTGGTACCTACTTATAAGTACCTAAATGTACCATAAACCCAAAAGCTCTTCTCAGAGCTACCCTACATCTGATCACTCACAATTATTATTTTTCTCTAACTTTTTTCACTAATTTTCCACAAATTTCGCTCCCCGGAGCGCTACCCGGTTCGCTAACCGAAAGCTAACCTCGCGGATTTTTTTAAAAAAAGTTTTTTTTCCGCACATATAAGCCTCCTCAGCCATGCTCAGAAAACCTAGGGGGTCAAGATAAGTCTACCATGACCCCTTCTACCCATTCTAAACATTATTTGCCCTCCATCTTGTATCTTAATGCGACCGAAACACAAAATGGTGGACTCCCGTGACGCTTAAGGTTCGCTAACCGGGCCGCTTTCCGGAAAGCGGTCCTAAAAAAAGGTGGGAAAGTAATTTACAGAAAAACGACTAGAGACACTCTCACCAAATATAGATTAGCTCATACTACATAACAATCCCTTCCATTCTCACAAATTTCATTGAAATTTCATTTAGCCATTTAGCCTGTACACCTCTCCAAGTACCGTGAGGTAAATTACTTCACAAAACACATCTGAATTGTTGGAATTGACAACCAATGAAAATGTTACTTTCATTTTCTACTTTTATTACCTGACATTTGATTGGTTATATACCTGTATATATATAAAGGGAGAGAAGGAAACACAGCCATTTTGACTACTACTTCTTGTTGTACCTCCTATTTCAATAGCTTCAAAAAACTTCAACTTCTTTGTGAAGGTAAGTTAAAATTTAATATATTGTGCACTATAACTTAATATAGTAGACTTTTTCTGCTAGATATACACTATCCCTCTGTAGTAGTAATGTATTTAGATAGACTTCTCTGTTATAGTTATGAATGGAGTAAGGCTTGTCTTGGTTAAATCACATACACTTTTTTATAGTCCTATTTCCACTCTCATACTATACACTGCCAAAAGATAAATTCACTGATAAAAACTGCCTATCTAAAATTAATCCCAACAGTGCCCTATCTCTACTAATATATATTTTTTTAATCCAAATTTCAGGCAAAATGGAAGGCGAGCAGCAAGTTTCTTTTGAGATGGACCTGCAAGAGAGCAGCCAGGAATTAATTGAACAAATTGACATGGAATTTATGGATGAAAGCTTGGATAATGAACTGCTGCAATGTGTCCAACAGTAGATGTTCTCCTTGCAAATGAGGACATTTTGCAACCTCACAGATTGCAAACAATATTTCAAGAAAATAATGACATTTCAGACACTGAAATGTTAGAAAGTTTAATAAATTATGAAAAAGAATCAAAATAAAAAAAACACTTTAAAAAAAAGAAAACAAAAAAAAACAAGAAAAACAACAAACAATTAACATACAGCATTAGAAAAGTCTTTCATTCTTTTATCCATAAAGTTCGCTGCCCAGAACGCTTTCCGGTTCGCGAACTTGGCGCTTACCACGCAAAAAAAAATTTTTTTTTTTTTTTTTTTGGGACCCTCCTAGGCCCTTTTAAAACCTCCACATAAAACCTAGGGGGTCAACGAGGATCTACTATGCCCCCTTATGGTAATTTCCCCCTTTGTTTTGGCCTCCTCTTGTCTCTCGATCCTACCGAGAGACAAGATGGCGGCCGCTCCGGACTGTTTAGAATGTTGACAGACACCGGAGGGCCAATCAGCTTCTCATCGCAAAGTTCCGATACGCGAAAGGTTCGCTAACCGGATAGCTGCCCGGAGCGCTGTTACAGATATATATCTTGATTTAAACGTTAATTTCTCAAAATCCACTGAAGCACATATATTGAGACCTAGCAAAGGCACATCGGGCTAACAGTCCCTACAATTTTGCCAAGTTTCGTGAAAATCCATTCAGCCGTTCGGGCTAAAAGTGAGTCCAACCGCCCTATGGAAATTAACATGGGAAAAACGCGTTTTGGGACCCCCCTTTTTTCTCGGCCCCCCCTCCACAAAACCCCCCCAAATTTTCAAGGGCTGCTCAGAAACAAAATGTGCCATTTTCCTGAAAATTTCAGCCAATTCCGTCCACAAACGCAAAAGTTATTAGGCATAGAATTTTCAGAAATCCCATAGGGAAAAAATCCTAACTATATATACCTACTGGCGACCGCCAGTAGGTAATATATATATATATATATTCACAGAAAAAACCATAGGTTATAGACCATATATAGTTAGGAATTTGCATTTACAAAACCTTGAAAATTCACTGAAAAAACCATAGGTTATAGACCATATATAGTTAGGGATTAGCATTTAAAAAACCTTATTTTATTTGCACAAAACCATTGAAATTCCATATATAGTTAGTTGCACTAACTATATATCGCGGACCCGCAATCCACTGCTAATGATGTCACATATTACATCATTCATGACATGGTCAGTGACATCACTGATGACATCACTGATGACATCTCAAATGACATCACTGATGACATCACTGATGACATCTCAAATGACATCACTGATGACATCACTGACATCTCATTTGACATTACTGATTACATCACTGATGATATCATTTATGTGATAATACATCTTCAGACTCTAATATAACCTTTGATACACTCAGTGTAAACAGGCACTCACAGACTGTCACACATCCATGGAGTTACTCACACACCTATTCAGTCATGCAAAGAGTCAATCACATCTCCATTTCCTTAACTATACAGTTATACACACCTTACTTATTCAAACATATACTAACACATATTTACTCTCTTATACAATCCTTGATACAACTTCACAATGATTCATACAGCCACTCTCACATTCACTGACTCTTATGTTCAGTTATTTATATATGTCAACTCTCACATGGAGTGTGTTTTACATATGTACTTACTTTGACATGTAGAACTGAGATATCCATTCACTCACCAATATACTCATGCACACAGTCAACTGTCCATACAGCTGTTTCTACATGCACTTTTGAACCCATACACCTAGGGAATCAACCGCTCACACATCTATGCACAGAGTTATACACCTCCCAGCCACCCACACACACACTCAGTCTCCCATACAAATACTTGGGCAACCATTCAATAACCCATATAGTTACTGATATAGCTACTGATTTAAACATGCAGCAGTTTACAGAAGAACATAAATATTGATTGCCAAATTAAGACACTTTAATCACTAACCCATGCACTCAGTGAGACACATTTAATCATTCTCTCATACAGTCAGTCATGCACCTACTAAATCCTTCATCCAGACACTTATACATCCACTCATTCTTCAATATGTAAGACATATTTTAACTTTACAGAAACATACAGTCACTGGGTGTTGTCATCAGTGATGTCATCAGTGATGTCATTTGAGATGTCATCAGTGATGTCATCAGTGATGTCACTGACCATGTCATGAATGATGTAATATGTGACATCATTAGCAGTGGATTGCGGGTCCGCGATATATAGTTAGTGCAACTAACTATATATGGAATTTCAATGGTTTTGTGCAAATAAAATAAGGTTTTTTAAATGCTAATCCCTAACTATATATGGTCTATAACCTATGGTTTTTTCAGTGAATTTTCAAGGTTTTGTAAATGCAAATTCCTAACTATATATGGTCTATAACCTATGGTTTTTTCTGTGAATTTCATTGGTTTTTTAAAAGCTAATATCTATAGCTGTAAAATATATTCTTTATTAAGTGACGTATCACGTAGCCCGTGAGACGCCTCATGATGCATCGCATAACCGTGACGTATCGTCTCTGCAGCGCAAACCAAACCCAAAACGTAAGCGCGCCAGAACACGCTTAAAGATATATATATATTTTTTTAACCTTAATTAGACAAAATCCACACGTGCACATATCACAAACGTTCAAAAAACACAATATGTCGGACTCCCGTTACGCTGCCGGTTAGCTGCCCAGTTAACGTACCAGGAAGCACCTTTACCGCGAAAATCGCAATTTTTTTTTTTTCACCCCCCAGGGAACTTTAATAGCCCCCTCATCAATCCTAGGGGTTCAGGAGGGGTCTGCCTTACCCCTTTCATTCATTTACACCTTTTTTTTTCCACCTCTTGTCTCTCGATCCCACAGAGAGACAAGATGGCGGCTACCAGACTGTTTACAATGATAACAGCCAATCAGCTTCTCCTCAGACTCCCGTTACACTGCCGATTAGCTTCCCGGTAGCTGCCCGGTTACCTGCCCAGTTCGCGTACCAAGACGCGTCTCTACGGCGAAAAAATCGGATTTTTTTGTTTGTTTTTTTTTGGCCCCACGTGGCTTTATAATATCCTCCTCATAAATCCTAGGGGGTCAGAAGGGGTCTACCTTGCCCTGTTTCCTTCATTTCCCCCTTTGTTTTGGCCTCCTCTTGTCTCTCGATCCTACCGAGAGACAAGATGGCGGCCGCTCCGGACTGTTTACAATATTGACAGCCAATCAGCTACTCCTCAGACTCCCGTTACACTGCCGGTTAGCTTCCCGGTTAGCTGCCCGGTTAGCTGCCCGGTTCGCGTACCAAGACGCGTCTCTACGGCAAAAAAATCTGGTTTTTTTTTTTTTTTTGGGTTACACTGCCGGTTAGCTTCCCGGTTAGCTGCCCGGTTAGCTGCCCGGTTCGCGAACCAAGACGCGTCTCTACGGCGAAAAAATCGGATTTTTTTTTTTTTTTTTTTTGGGTTACACTGACGGTTAGCTTCCCGGTTAGCTGCCCGGTTAGCTGCCCGGTTCGCGAACCAAGACGCGTCTCTACGGCGAAAAAATTGGATTTTTTTTTTTTTTTTTTTGGGCCCGGCGTGGCTCTATAATATCCCCCTCATCAATCCTAGGGGGTCAGGAGGGGTCTACCTTGCCCCCTTTCCTTCATTTCCCCCTTTGTTTTGGCCTCCTCTTGTCTCTCGATCCTACCGAGAGACAAGATGGCGGCCGCACCGGACTGTTTAGAATGTTGACAGACACCGGAGAGCCAATCAGCTTCGCTTTGCAAAGTTCCGATACGCGAAAGGTTCGCTAACCGGATAGCTGCCCGGAGCGCTGTTACAGATATATATCTTGATTTAAACGTTAATTTCTCAAAATCCACTGAAGCACATATATTGAGACCTAGCAAAGGCACATCGGGCTAACAGTCCCTACAATTTTGCCAAGTTTCGTGGAAATCCATTCAGCCGTTCGGGCTAAAAGTGAGTCCAACCGCCCTATGGAAATTAACATGGGAAAAACGCGTTTTGGGACCCCCCTTTTTTCTCGGCCCCCCCTTGACGAACCCCCCCCAAATTTTCAGGAGCTGCTCAGAAACAAAATGTGCCATTTTCCTGAAAATTTCAGCCGATTCCGTCCACAAACGCCAAAGTTATTAGACATAGAATTTTCAAAAGTCCCATAGGAAAAAAATCCTAACTATATATACCTACTGGCTATCGCCAGTAGGTAATATATATATATATATATATATATATATATATATATATATATATATATATATATATATATATATATATATATATATATATATATATATACATATATATATATATATATATCCACCGGAAATTGGCGAAGAAGCTAGGATGGCCGCTATCAGCGGCGGGACGGGATGGGATCGCCACTCCCCCGTAGTCCACAACAGTCGTTCTCCTCAATCTCACAAGAACGATGTCCACTGGGTCCCCTTGTGAACAACCCAGTTCCCGGAACGCGTCGAGTGCGTTGTGAATAAAACACAATATCTGAACTAAGCTGTTGGCCTGGACATCGTTCTTGTGAGATTGAGGAGAACGACTGTTGTGGAATATATCAGTGTGCGGCAGGACATTGCTTTAACCTCATCTTGTGCCCACACCCTGCTCAAAGACTCTAGGCGCTGAGGAAGGCTGCTAATGCCGAAATGCATCCGCCGTGTACGAGTCAAGCTGCAATTAAAGTGTTTCCTGTCTCCCCCTACGTGGCCTCTGCTTCTTTCTTCGAAGGAGTGGATTGTATATATATATATTCACTGAAAAAACCATAGGTTATAGACCATATATAGTTAGGAATTAGCATTTACAAAACCTTGAAAATTCACTGAAAAAACCATAGGTTATAGACCATATATAGTTAGGAATTAGCATTTACAAAACCTTATTTTACTCACACAAAACCATTGAAATTCGCGTATATAGTTAGTTGCACTAACTATATATCGGGCACCCGCAATCCACTGCTGATCATGTCACATATTACATCATTCATGACATGGTCAGTGACATCACTGATGACATCTCAAATGACATCACTGATGACATCACTGATGACATCTCAAATGACATCACTGATGACATCCCAAATGACATCACTGATGACATCACTGATGACATCTCAAATGACATCACTGATGACATCACTGATGACATCTCAATTGACATTACTGATCACATCACTGATGACATCATTCATGTGATTATACGATGAACCTCTTCAGACTCTAATATAACCTTAGATACACTCAGTGTAAACAGACACTCACAGACTGTCACTCATCCATGGAGGTACTCACACACCTAGTCAGTCATGCAAAGAATCAATCACACCTCCATTTCCTCAACTATACAGTTATACACACCTTACTTATTCAAACATATACTAACACATATTTACTCTCTTATACAATCCCTGATACAAGTTCACAATGATCCATACAGCCACTCACACATTGACTGGCTCTTATGCACAGTTATTTATATATATCAACTCTCACATGTACTGTGTTTTACATATGTACTTACTTTGACATGTAGCACTGAGATATCCATTCACTCACCAATACACTCATGCACACAGTCAACCGCCCATACAGCTGTTTCCACATGCACTTTTGAACCCATACATCTAGTGAATCAACTGCTCACACATCTATGCACAGAGTCATACACCTCCCAGCCACCCCCACACACACTCAGTCTCCCATACAAATACTTGGGCAACCAATCAATAACCCATATAGTTACTCATATAGCTACTGAACAACACATGCAGCAGTTTACAGAACAACAGACATAATGATGCACAAATTAAGACAGTTTAGTCACTAACCCATGCACTCAGTGAGACACATTTAATCACTCACTCATACAGTCAGTCATGCACCTACTAAATCCTTCATCCAGACACTTATACATCCACTCATTCTTCAATATGTAAGACATATTTTAACTTTACAGAAACATACAGTCACTGGATGTTGTCATCAGTGATGTCATCAGTGATGTCATTTGAGATGTCATCAGTGATGTCATCAGTGATGTCACTGACCATGCCATGAATGATGTAATATGTGACATGATCAGCAGTGGATTGCGGGTGCGCGATATATAGTTAGTGCAACTAACTATATATGCGAATTTCAATGGTTTTGTGTGAGTAAAATAAGGTTTTGTAAATGCTAATTCCTAACTATATATGGTCTATAACCTATGGTTTTTTCAGTGAATTTTCAAGGTTTTGTAAATGCTAATTCCTAACTATATATGGTCTATAACCTATGGTTTTTTCAGTGAATTTCAATGGTTTTTTAATAGCAAATATCAAAAGCTGTAAAATGTATTCTTCTTTTAAAGGAAAAATATATTTTATATGTATTTAATATAATTTTTTTATGTATATAAATTTTTTGAGGGAACGAATTTATCAACTTTCATGCTGAAGAAGAGTGTGGGGAAAAAAAACCAAAGAGGAGGACTAAGAGGAAAGAACAATCAGTTCAAAAATACAATTGCTTTAAAGCATGCAGTGCTTTTCCACACATTTACATTTAAATAACCCATATTAGAACATACAAAATATCTACAGAGGAGATGGTGTACATTGAATTTTAGACTCTTCATTGGTACCTACATGTTGGTACTTACATCACCCACACAACACAACAGCTCTATTCAGAGCTACCCTACCTCAAAGCACTCTAGAATATTATTTTACTATTTCCCTTGGTTTTCCCCTTGTTACGCTTTACGGAACGCTACCCGGTGCGCGGACCGGGCGCTAACCGTGCGAAAATTTGAAAAAAAAGGTGTTTTTTTTTACATATATGGGCCTCCTCAGCCACCCTCAGAAAACCTAGGGGGTCAGGATATGTCTCCCGTGCCCCCTTATACCCATTCCCAACATTGTTTATCCTCCATCTTGTGACTAAATTCGTCCGAAACACAAGATGGCGGACTCCCGTTACACTACCGGTGAGCTACCCGGTTCGCGTACCGGGTAGCGCTTCCACCGCGAAAAATCGAAAAAAAAAATATTTTATTTTTTTGCCCCGCGGGGCCCTTTAATAGCCCCCACATCAATCCTAGGGGGTCAGGAGGGGTCTACCTTGCCCTCTTTCATTCATTTCCCCCTTCGTTTATTTCCACCTCTTGTCTCTTGATCCTTCCGAGAGACAAGATGGCGGCCACTCCGGACTGTTTAGAATGTTGACAGTCACCGGAGAGCCAATCCGCTTCTCCTCGCGAAGTTCCGTTACGCGTCTGGTACGCGAACCGGGGCGCTAACCGGGACGCTGTCACAGATATATATATTTTTTTGAACGTTAATTTCTCAAAATCCACTGGAGCACATATCTTGAGACCTAGCAAAGGCACATCGGGCAAACAGTCTCTACAATGTTGCCAAGTTTCATAGAAATCCATTCAGCCGTTCGAGCTAAAAGTGAGTCCAACCGCCCTATGGAAAACTCAATGTTAAAAATACGTTTTGGGACCCCCCTTTTTTCTCGGCCCCCGCTTGAGGAACCCCCCCCAAACTTTCAGGGGACGCTCAGAAACAGAATGTGCCATTTTCCTGAAAATTTCAGCCAATTCCATCCATCAACGCCAAAGTTATTCAACATAGAATTTTCAGAAATCCCTATTCAAAAAATCCTAACTATACATACCTACTGGCGACCGCCAGTAGGTAATATATATATATATATATTCACTGAAAAAACCATAGGTTATAGACCATATATAGTTAGGAATTCGCATTTACAAAACCTTATTTTACTCACACAAAACCATTGAAATTCCATATATAGTTAGTTGCACTAACTATATATCGCGCACCCGCAATCCACTGCTGATGATGTCACATATTACATCATTCATGACATGGTCAGTGACATCACTGATGACATCTCAAATGACATCACTGATGACATCTCAAATGACATCACTGATGACATCACTGATGACATCTCATTTGACATTACTGATCACATCACTGATGATATCATTCATGTGATAATACGATGAACCTCTTCAGACTCTAATATAACCTTAGATACAATCAGTGTAAACAGACACTCACAGACTGTCACTCATCCATGGAGTTACTCACACACCTAGTCAGTCAATCAAAGAATCAATCACACCTCCATTTCCTCAACTATACAGTTATACAAACTTTACTTATTCAAACATATACTAACACATATTAACTCTCTTATACAATCCCTGATACAAGTTCACAATGATCCATACAGCCACTCACACATTCACTGGCTCTTATGCACAGTTATTTATATATGTCAACTCTCACATGTACTGTGTTTTACATATGTACTTACTTTGACATGTAGCACTGAGATATCCATTCACTCACCAATACACTCATGCACACAGTCAACCGCCCATACAGCTGTTTCCACATGCACTTTTGAAACCATACATCTAGTGAATCAACTGCTCACACATCTATGCACAGAGTCATACACCTCCCAGCCACCCACACACACACTCAGTATCCCATACAAATACTTGGGCAACCAATCAATAACCCATATAGTTACTCATATAGCTACTTATCAACACATGCAACAGTTTACAGAACAACAGACATAATGATGCACAAATTAAGACAGTTTAGTCACTAACCCATGCACTCAGTGAGACACATTTAATCACTCACTCATACAGTCAGTCATGCACCTACTAAATCCTTCATCCAGACACTTATACATCCACTCATTCTTCAATATGTAAGACATATTTTAACTTTACAGAAACATACAGTCACTGGATGTTGTCATCAGTGATGTCATCAGTGATGTCATTTGAGATGTCATCAGTGATGTCATCAGTGATGTCACTGACCATGTCATGAATGATGTAATATGTGACATCATCAGCAGTGGATTGCGGGTGCGCGATATATAGTTAGTGCAACTAACTATATATGGAATTTCAATGGTTTTGTGTGAGTAAAATAAGGTTTTGTAAATGCGAATTCCTAACTATATATGGTCTATAACCTATGGTTTTTTCAGTGAATTTTCAAGGTTTTGTAAATGCTAATTCCTAACTATATATGGTCTATAACCTACGGTTTTTTCAGTGAATTTTCAAGGTTTTGTAAATGCTAATTCCTAACTATATAGCCTATGGTTTTTTCAGTGAATATATATATATACATACATATATAAACCTATATCATCTGTATATCTACATATAAATACAAACATAAATGCATGCATACATATACTTATATGCATTTTAGGGTTGTTAGGGCGTTTTCGTGTGTATTATGTTGCTTTTTTAGGGCTTTTGGGTCAATTAAGTAGGGTTCCCGGAGCCTAGGGCTGAGGGGCCGGTTCAGTTTCGTGCGTATTGGTGTTGGCAAGGTTTTGAGGGATTTTGGCGGTTTTTGGTCGAGATTTGGCCGTTTTATGGCTTTTTTTTGTGTTTGCGGGGGGCGCGTATTCGGGTTGAAATTCGTCCCCGTTCCAGTGGATGGATTGAGCTGATTTTTGGTGAGATGTTAGGGAATCGCTGGAACTAGTGTCCAGCCAAGTTTGAAGCTGATCGGAGCAGTGGAAGTGCTTTAAAGAGCAATTTTTGTGCGGAGTAGCGAATTGTCATGTTATTCAATGGGAGTTTTTGGTGCGCATGGAGAAGGTGAATTTGGGATGTTCCAGTTGCGCTAGAGGGACGGGGCTTGGGTGAGCCGTAGGGAGAGTGGATCGGCAGGTGTGCCGAATTTTTGGGATTTGTTGGCCGAAGGGAAGGGTGTGCTTGGGCAAAGTCGATTTGGTGAAAACGGTGCGTTATTTACATGAAAGTTGAAAAAACACTAATAAAAGCAAAGCTAAAAAGCCACCTCATTACAAACAGAATGGCTTTAACTTAAATGAGGGCGAGATCTATTGCATTTTCAATGCTTGTTTACTTTGGTTCCATCAAGAAGGCATTCAGATGTGTCACACATTTGCCATAAATTCTGAATGTTAGCACTCTAGTTGCACATTAGATCACTGTAGTAAAGCTACTGCTCACCAGGGACGTCTGCTGCTGGTATTCAAAGTGCATGTTTCAGTCTGCATGTCAGAATTTTTTTAATGAAATAGAAGAGGATTTGAGAAGTCACTCAAAATGATCCCTAATTTTTCTTTCTGAAGCACTAATCATACCTTCTATTGCATAATATACCCCCTCATTTTGTTCCTTTTTAAATTAAATGTCTTAAGAGTTACCACTTTATTCCCATCACGATGGCTCCAGGTGTGCTATACCTTTGTAATAAGTAGGACTGTTAGCGCTCTAGTTGTTCTTTAGAACACTCTGGGACATTCTGTCATTGGGCTATACTTGGGCTACATCTGGGTGATATTTGGGCTACATTTGGGCTCTTTTGTCTCTGGTGGCCATTTTGGGAGACTGCATGTCAGAATGTTTTAATGAAATAGAAAAGGATTTGAGAAGTCACTCAAAATGTGCCCTAATTTTTCATTCTGCAGCACTAATCATACTTTCTATGGCAAAATATACCCCCTCATGTTGTTTCTTTTTAAATTAAATGTTTTAAGAGTTACCACTTTATTCCAATCAAGATGGCTTCAGGTGTGCCATACCTTTGTAATAAGTAGGACTGTTAGCGCTCTAGTTGTTCTTTAGAACACTCTGGGACATTCTTTAATTGGGCTATACTTGGGCTACATCTGGGTGATATTTGGGCTACATTTGGGCTCTTTTGTCTCTGGTGGCCATTTTGGGAGACTGCATGTCAGAATGTTTTAATGAAATAGAAAAGGATTTGAGAAGTCACTCAAAATGTGCCCTAATTTTTCATTCTGCAGCACTAATCATACTTTCTATGGCAAAATATACCCCTTCATGTTGTTTCTTTTTAAATTAAATGTTTTAAGAGTTACCACTTTATTCCAATCAAGATGGCTTCAGGTGTGCCATACCTTTGTAATAAGTAGGACTGTTAGCGCTCTAGTTGTTCTTTAGAACACTCTAGGAGGCTGCAGTAGAACACAAAGGAATCAACTGACAGTCTCTGTCCTTGTTGGATGTACATGTTTTACTGAGAATGTCAGACTTCATTTTCACATGACTGAGAAAGATAATGTGAATTTACAGAAAATATGCTTTCAGTTTAGCTTATAGACCCCCTTCCAAACCACTGTGGGAAAATCATCAGATATTAGTTTTCTTTCAAACAATATTCATGATATCACAGCAGAAGGTTTTTTCACATGGTAAAATCACCTTAGAACCCACCACAATTCCTAAAACGAGTATGGTACCATCAACAAATGATTTATAATGTAACTAAAGTCCTAAAACCCTCTATTAACTACAATGCTTTTTAATGAGGTGCTATCATGTATATTGGTCCCAAGATGGCTGCCAACACTTCTTGGATGAAGTGCTGACAGCCAATCAGATCAGATGTGTGGTTAGGCTCCGCCCAGATATATATATTTTTTTGAACCTAAATTACTCAAAATCCACTGGAGCACATATATTGAGACCTAGCAAAGGCACATCAGGCTAACAGTCCCTACAATTTTGCCAAGTTTCGTGCAAATCCATTCAGCCGTTCGAGCTAAAAGTGAGGCCAACCGCCCTATGGAAATTAACATGGGAAAAATGCATTTTGGGACCCCCCTTTTTTCTCGGCCCCCCCTTGATGAAACCCCCCCAAATTGTCAGGGGCTGCTCAGAAACAAAATGTTCCATTTTCCTGAAAATTTCAGCCAATTCCGTCCACAAACGCCAAAGTTATTAGACATAGAATTTTCAAAAATCCCATAGAGAAAAAATCCTAACTATATATACCTACTGGCGACCGCCAGCAGGTAATATATATATATATATATATATATATATATATATATATATAACCTACTGGCGGTCGCCAGTAGGTATATATAGTTAGGATTTTTTCTCTATGGGATTTTTGAAAATTCTATGTCTAATAATTTGGCGTTTGTGGACGGAATTGGCTGAAATTTTCAGGAAAATGGAACATTTGGTTCCTGAGCAGTCCCTGACAATTTGGGGGGGTTTCATCAAGGGGGGGCCGAGAAAAAAGGGGGGTCCCAAAACACGTTTTTCCCATGTCAATTTCCATAGGGCGGTTGGCCTCACTTTTAGCTCGAACGGCTGAATGGATTTGCACGAAACTTGGCAAAATTGTAGGGACTGTTAGCCGGATGTGCCTTTGCTAGGTCTCAATATATGTGCTCCAGTGGATTTTGAGTAATTTAGGTTCAAAAAAAGATATATATCTGGGCGGAGCCTAACCACACATCTGATCTGATTGGCTGTCAGCACTTCATCCAAGAAGTGTTGGCAGCCATCTTGGGACCAATATACATGATAGCACCTCATTAAAAAGCATTGTAGTTAATAGAGGGTTTTAGGACTTTAGTTACATTATAAATCATTTGTTGATGGTACCATACTCGTTTTAGGAATTGTGGTGGGTTATAAGGTGATTTTACCATGTGAAAAAACCTTCTGCTGTGATATCATGAATATTGTTTGAAAGAAAACTAATATCTCATGATTTTCCCACAGTGGTTTGGAAGGGGATCTATAAGCTAAACTGAAAGCATATTTTCTGTAAATTCACATTATCTTTTTCTCAGTCATGTGAAAATGAAGTCTGACATTCTCAGTAAAACATGTACATCCAACAAGGACAGAGACTGTCAGTTGATTCCTTTGTGTTCTACTGCAGCCTCCTAGAGTGTTCTAAAGAACAACTAGAGCGCTAACAGTCCTACTTATTACAAAGGTATGGCACACCTGAAGCCATCTTGATTGGAATAAAGTGGTAACTCTTAAAACATTTAATTTAAAAAGAAACAACATGAGGGGGTATATTTTGCCATAGAAAGTATGATTAGTGCTGCAGAATGAAAAATTAGGGCACATTTTGAGTGACTTCTCAAATCCTTTTCTATTTCATTAAAACATTCTGACATGCAGTCTCCCAAAATGGCCACCAGAGACAAAAGAGCCCAAATGTAGCCCAAATATCACCCAGATGTAGCCCAAGTATAGCCCAATGACAGAATGTCCCAGAGTGTTCTAAAGACCAACTAGAGCGCTAACAGTCCTACTTATTACAAAGGTATGGCACACCTGAAGCCATCTTGATTGGAATAAAGTGGTAACTCTTAAAACATTTAATTTAAAAAGAAACAACATGAGGGGGTATATTTTGCCATAGAAAGTATGATTAGTGCTGCAGAATGAAAAATTAGGGCACATTTTGAGTGACTTCTCAAATCCTTTTCTATTTCATTAAAACATTCTGACATGCAGTCTCCCAAAATGGCCACCAGAGACAAAAGAGCCCAAATGTAGCCCAAATATCACCCAGATGTAGCCCAAGTATAGCCCAATGACAGAATGTCCCAGAGTGTTCTAAAGAACAACTAGAGCGCTAACAGTCCTACTTATTACAAAGGTATAGCACACCTGGAGCCATCGTGATGGGAATAAAGTGGTAACTCTTAAAACATTTAATTTAAAAAGGAACAAAATGAGGGGGTATATTATGCAATAGAAGGTATTATTAGTGCTGCAGAAAGAAAAATTAGGGCACATTTTGAGTGACTTTTCAAATCCTCTTCTATTTCATTAAAAAATTCTGACATGCAGTCTCCCAAAATGGCCACCAGAGACAAAAGAGCCCAAATGTAGCCCAAATATCACCCAGATGTAGCCCAAGTATAGCCCAATGACAGAATGTCCCAGAGTGTTCTAAAGAACAACTAGAGCGCTAACAGTCCTACTTATTACAAAGGTATGGCACACCTGAAGCCATCTTGATTGGAATAAAGTGGTAACTCTTAAAACATTTAATTTAAAAAGGAACAAAATGAGGGGGTATATTTTGCCATATGAATTATGATTAGTACTGCAGAAAGAAAAATTAGGGCACATTTTGAGTGACTTCTCAAACCCTCTTCAATTTCATTAAAAAATTCTGACATACAGTCTCCCAAGATGGCCACCAGAGACAAAAGAGCCTAAATGTAGCCCAAATATCACCCAGATGTACCCCAAGTATAGCCCAATGACAGAATGTCCCAGAGTGTTCTAAAGAACAACTAGAGCACTAACAGTCTTACTTATGACAAAAGTATGGCACACCAGAAGCCATCTTGATTGGAATAAAGTGGTAACTCTTAAAACATTTAATTTAAAAAGAAACAACATGAGGGGGTATATTTTGCCATAGAAAGTATGATTAGTGCTGCAGAATGAAAAATTAGGGCACATTTTGAGTGACTTCTCAAATCCTTTTCTATTTCATTAAAACATTCTGACATGCAGTCTCCCAAAATGGCCACCAGAGACAAAAGAGCCCAAATGTAGCCCAAATATCACCCAGATGTAGCCCAAGTATAGCCCAATGACAGAATGTCCCAGAGTGTTCTAAAGAACAACTAGAGCGCTAACAGTCCTACTTATTACAAAGGTATAGCACACCTGGAGCCATCGTGATGGGAATAAAGTGGTAACTCTTAAAACATTTAATTTAAAAAGGAACAAAAGGAGGGGGTATATTATGCAATAGAAGGTATTATTAGTGCTGCAGAAAGAAAAATTAGGGCACATTTTGAGTGACTTTTCAAATCCTCTTCTATTTCATTAAAAAATTCTGACATGCAGTCTCCCAAAATGGCCACCAGAGACAAAAGAGCCCAAATGTAGCCCAAATATCACCCAGATGTAGCCCAAGTATAGCCCAATGACAGAATGTCCCAGAGTGTTCTAAAGAACAACTAGAGCGCTAACAGTCCTACTTATTACAAAGGTATGGCACACCTGAAGCCATCTTGATTGGAATAAAGTGGTAACTCTTAAAACATTTAATTTAAAAAGGAACAAAATGAGGGGGTATATTTTGCCATATGAATTATGATTAGTACTGCAGAAAGAAAAATTAGGGCACATTTTGAGTGACTTCTCAAACCCTCTTCAATTTCATTAAAAAATTCTGACATACAGTCTCCCAAGATGGCCACCAGAGATAAAAGAGCCTAAATGTAGCCCAAATATCACCCAGATGTACCCCAAGTATAGCCCAATGACAGAATGTCCCAGAGTGTTCTAAAGAACAACTAGAGCGCTAACAGTCTTACTTATGACAAAAGTATGGCACACCAGAAGCCATCTTGATTGGAATGAAGTGGTAAGTCTGAAAACACTCAATTTAAAAAGGAACAACATGAGGGGGTTAATTTTGCCATAGAAAGTATGATTAGTGCTTCAGAAAGAAAAATTAGGGATCATTTTGAGTGACTTCTCAAATCCTCTTCTATTTCATTAAAAAAATTCTGACATGCAGACTGAAACATGCACTTTGAATACCAGCAGCAGACGTCCCTGGTGAGCAGTAGCTTTACTACAGTGATCTAATGTGCAACTAGAGTGCTAACATTCAGAATTTATGGCAAATGTGTGACACATCTGAATGCCTTCTTGATGGAACCAAAGTAAACAAGCATTGAACATGCAATAGATCTCGCCCTCGTTTAAGTTAAAGCCATTCTGTTTGTAATGAGGTGGCTTTTTAGCTTTGCTTTTATTAGTGTTTTTTCAACTTTCATGTAAATAACATGCATCTGTATGCATATAAGTATATGTATGCATGCATTTATGTTTGTATTTATATAGATATACAGATGATATATGTTTATATGTAAATGTAAATGTATAGGCATTTATATAGCGCACTACTTACCCGGAGGGTCCCAAGGCGCTTCGACCGCTGCGAAACCCTTCCTGGCTTCCCTGAGAGATGGTCCCTTAATGGGTATCTCCAGGGTGAGACCAGGCATCCCCGGCGGTCTGGTGGGGCCGTTAGTGAAGATGAGGCAAGCTAATGCCCAGAGTTGCCGAGTGTGATCGCTGATCAGAGTGGGCACCGAGGCGAGAGAATTATCGAGTCCGCTGACCCTGGTCCAGAAACCTGCCACGCCGGGAATCGAACCCTGGTCCCGGGCCGTCCTCTGCTCTCGGGTCTGCCGCCTCTAACCAGTGAGCCACACTACTTCACTTATATATATATATGTATGTATATATATATATTCTTTGAAAAAACCATAGGTTATAGACCATATATAGTTAGGAATTAGCATTTACAAAACCTTGAAAATTCACTGAAAAAACCATAGGTTATAGACCATATATAGTTAGGAATTAGCATTTACAAAACCTTGAAAATTCACTGAAAAAACCATAGGTTATAGACCATATATAGTTAGGAATTCGCATTTACAAAACCTTATTTTACTCACACAAAACCATTGAAATTCCATATATAGTTAGTTGCACTAACTATATATCGCGCACCCGCAATCCACTGCTGATGATGTCACATATTACATCATTCATGACATGGTCAGTGACATCACTGATGACATCACTGATGACATCTCAAATTACATCACTGATGACATCACTGATGACAACATCCAGTGACTGTATGTTTCTGTAAAGTTAAAATATGTCTTACATATTGAAGAATGAGTGGATGTATAAGTGTCTGGATGAAGGATTTAGAAGGTGCATGACTGACTATATGAGTGAGTGATTAAATGTGTCTCACTGAGTGCATGGGTTAGTGACTAAACTGTCTTAATTTGTGCATCATTATGTCTGTTGTTCTGTAAACTGTTGCATGTGTTGATAAGTAGCTATATGAGTAACTATATGGGTTATTGATTGGTTGCCCAAGTATTTGTATGGGAGACTGAGTGTGTGTGTGGGTGGCTGGGAGGTGTATGACTCTGTGCATAGATGTGTGAGCAGTTGATTCACTAGATGTATGGTTTCAAAAGTGCATGTGGAAACAGCTGTATGGGCGGTTGACTGTGTGCATGAGTGTATTGGTGAGTGAATGGATATCTCAGTGCTACATGTCAAAGTAAGTACATATGTAAAACACAGTACATGTGAGAGTTGACATATATAAATAACTGTGCATAAGAGCCAGTGAATGTGTGAGTGGCTGTATGGATCATTGTGAACTTGTATCAGGGATTGTATAAGAGAGTAAATATGTGTTAGTATATGTTTGAATAAGTAAAGTTTGTATAACTGTATAGTTGAGGAAATGGAGGTGTGATTGATTCTTTGCATGACTGACTAGGTGTGTGAGTAACTCCATGGATGAGTGACAGTCTGTGAGTGTCTGTTTACACTGATTGTATCTAAGGTTATATTAGAGTCTGAAGAGGTTCATCGTATTATCACATGAATGATATCATCAGTGATGTGATCAGTAATGTCAAATGAGATGTCATCAGTGATGTCATCAGTGATGTCATTTGAGATGTCATCAGTGATGTCATTTGAGATGTCATCAGTGATGTCATCAGTGATGTCACTGACCATGTCATGAATGATGTAATATGTGACATCATCAGCAGTGGATTGCGGGTGCGCGATATAGAGTTAGTGCAACTAACTATATATGGAATTTCAATGGTTTTGTGTGAGTAAAATAAGGTTTTGTAAATGCGAATTCCTAACTATATATGGTCTATAACCTATGTTTTTTTTCAGTGAATATATATATTCATATATATATATATATTCACTGAAAAAAACATAGGTTATAGACCATATATAGTTAGGAATTCGCATTTACAAAACCTTATTTTACTCACACAAAACCATTGAAATTCCATATATAGTTAGTTGCACTAACTATATATCGCGCACCCGCAATCCACTGCTGATGATGTCACATATTACATCATTCATGACATGGTCAGTGACATCACTGATGACATCACTGATGACATCTCAAATGACATCACTGATGACATCTCAAATGACATCACTGATGACATCACTGATGACATCTCATTTGACATTACTGATCACATCACTGATGATATAATTCATGTGATAATACGATGAACCTCTTCAGACTCTAATATAACCTTAGATACAATCAGTGTAAACAGACACTCACAGACTGTCACTCATCCATGGAGTTACTCACACACCTAGTCAGTCATGCAAAGAATCAATCACACCTCCATTTCCTCAACTATACAGTTATACAAACTTTACTTATTCAAACATATACTAACACATATTTACTCTCTTATACAATCCCTGATACAAGTTCACAATGATCCATACAGCCACTCACACATTCACTGGCTCTTATGCACAGTTATTTATATATGTCAACTCTAACATGTACTGTGT
Organism: Lissotriton vulgaris; assembly: GCF_964263255.1. NCBI lineage: Eukaryota > Metazoa > Chordata > Amphibia > Caudata > Salamandridae > Lissotriton > Lissotriton vulgaris. The sequence goes on from NC_141696.1 coordinate 493,802,153, forward strand.
TTTACATATGTACTTACTTTGACATGTAGCACTGAGATATCCATTCACTCACCAATACACTCATGCACACAGTCAACCGCCCATACAGCTGTTTCCACATGCACTTTTGAAACCATACATCTAGTGAATCAACTGCTCACACATCTATGCACAGAGTCATACACCTCCCAGCCACCCACACACATACTCAGTCTCCCATACAAATACTTGGGCAACCAATCAATAACCCATATAGTTACTCATATAGCTACTTATCAACACATGCAACAGTTTACAGAACAACAGTCATAATGATGCACAAATTAAGACAGTTTAGTCACTAACCCATGCACTCAGTGAGACACATTTAATCACTCACTCATACAGTCAGTCATGCACCTACTAAATCCTTCATCCAGAAACTTATACATCCACTCATTCTTCAATATGTAAGACATATTTTAACTTTACAGAAACATACCGTCACTGGATGTTGTCATCAGTGATGTCATTTGAGATGTCATCAGTGATGTCATCAGTGATGTCACTGACCATGTCATGAATGATGTAATATGTGACATCATCAGCAGTGGATTGCGGGTGCGCGATATATAGTTAGTGCAACTAACTATATATGGAATTTCAATGGTTTTGTGTGAGTAAAATAAGGTTTTGTAAATGCGAATTCCTAACTATATATGGTCTATAACCTATGGTTTTTTCAGTGAATTTTCAAGGTTTTGTAAATGCTAATTCCTAACTATATATGGTCTATAACCTATGGTTTTTTCAGTGAATTTTCAAGGTTTTGTAAATGCTAATTCCTAACTATATATGGTCTATAACCTATGTTTTTTTCAGTGAATATATATATATACATACATATATAAACATATATCATCTGTATATCTATATAAATACAAACATAAATGCATGCATACATATACTTATATGCATACAGATGCATGTTATTTACATGAAAGTTGAAAAAACACTAATAAAAGCAAAGCTAAAAAGCCACCTCATTACAAACAGAATGGCTTTAACTTAAACGAGGGCGAGATCTATTGCATTTTCAATGCTTGTTTACTTTGGTTCCATCAAGAAGGCATTCAGATGTGTCACACATTTGCCATAAATTCTGAATGTTAGCACTCTAGTTGCACATTAGATCACTGTAGTAAAGCTACTGCTCACCAGGGACGTCTGCTGCTGGTATTCAAAGTGCATGTTTCAGTCTGCATGTCAGAATTTTTTTAATGAAATAGAAGAGGATTTGAGAAGTCACTCAAAATGATCCCTAATTTTTCTTTCTGAAGCACTAATCATACTTTCTATGGCAAAATTAACCCCCTCATGTTGTTCCTTTTTAAATTGAGTGTTTTCAGACTTACCACTTCATTCCAATCAAGATGGCTTCTGGTGTGCCATACTTTTGTCATAAGTAAGACTGTTAGCGCTCTAGCTGTTCTTTAGAACACTCTGGGACATTCTGTCATTGGGCTATACTTGGGGTACATCTGGGTGATATTTGGGCTACATTTAGGCTCTTTTGTCTCTGGTGGCCATCTTGGGAGACTGTATGTCAGAATTTTTTAATGAAATTGAAGAGGGTTTGAGAAGTCACTCAAAATGTGCCCTAATTTTTCTTTCTGCAGCACTAATCATAATTCATATGGCAAAATATACCCCCTCATTTTGTTCCTTTTTAAATTAAATGTTTTAAGAGTTACCACTTTATTCCAATCAAGATGGCTTCAGGTGTGCCATACCTTTGTAATAAGTAGGACTGTTAGCGCTCTAGTTGTTCTTTAGAACACTCTGGGACATTCTGTCATTGGGCTATACTTGGGCTACATCTGGGTGATATTTGGGCTACATTTGGGCTCTTTTGTCTCTGGTGGCCATTTTGGGAGACTGCATGTCAGAATGTTTTAATGAAATAGAAGAGGATTTGAAAAGTCACTCAAAATGTGCCCTAATTTTTCTTTCTGCAACACTAATAATACATTCTATTGCATAATATACCCCCTCATTTTGTTCCTTTTTAAATTAAATGTTTTAAGAGTTACCACTTTATTCCCATCACGATGGCTCCAGGTGTGCTATACCTTTGTAATAAGTAGGACTGTTAGCGCTCTAGTTGTTCTTTAGAACACTCTGGGACATTCTGTCATTGGGCTGTACTTGGGCTACATCTGGGTGATATTTGGGCTACATTTGGGCTCTTTTGTCTCTGGTGGCCATTTTGGGAGACTGCATGTCAGAATGTTTTAATGAAATAGAAAAGGATTTGAGAAGTCACTCAAAATGTGCCCTAATTTTTCATTCTGCAGCACTAATCATACTTTCTATGGCAAAATATACCCCCTCATGTTGTTTCTTTTTAAATTAAATGTTTTAAGAGTTACCACTTTATTCCAATCAAGATGGCTTCAGGTGTGCCATACCTTTGTAATAAGTAGGACTGTTAGCGCTCTAGTTGTTCTTTAGAACACTCTGGGACATTCTGTCATTAGGCTATACTTGGGCTACATCTGGGTGATATTTGGGCTACATTTGGGCTCTTTTGTCTCTGGTGGCCATTTTGGGAGACTGCATGTCAGAATGTTTTAATGAAATAGAAAAGGATTTGAGAAGTCACTCAAAATGTGCCCTAATTTTTCATTCTGCAGCACTAATCATACTTTCTATGGCAAAATATACCCCCTCATGTTGTTTCTTTTTAAATTAAATGTTTTAAGAGTTACCACTTTATTCCAATCAAGATGGCTTCAGGTGTGCCATACCTTTGTAATAAGTAGGACTGTTAGCGCTCTAGTTGTTCTTTAGAACACTCTAGGAGGCTGCAGTAGAACACAAAGGAATCAACTGACAGTCTCTTTCCTTGTTGGATGTACATGTTTTACTGAGAATGTCAGACTTCATTTTCACATGACTGAGAAAGATAATGTGAATTTACAGAAAATATGCTTTCAGTTTAGCTTATAGATCCCCTTCCAAACCACTGTGGGAAAATCATGAGATATTAGTTTTCTTTCAAACAATATTCATGATATCACAGCAGAAGGTTTTTTCACATGGTAAAATCACCTTAGAACCCACCACAATTCCTAAAACGAGTATGGTACCATCAACAAATGATTTATAATGTAACTAAAGTCCTAAAACCCTCTATTAATTACAATGCTTTTTAATGAGGTGCTATCATGTATATTGGTCCCAAGATGGCTGCCAACACTTCTTGGATGAAGTGCTGACAGCCAATCAGATCAGATGTGTGGTTAGGCTCCGCCCAGATATATATCTTTTTTTGAACCTAAATTACTCAAAATCCACTGGAGCACATATATTGAGACCTAGCAAAGGCACATCGGGCTAACAGTCCCTACAATTTTGCCAAGTTTCGTGCAAATCCATTCAGCCGTTCGAGCTAAAAGTGAAGCCAACCGCCCTATGGAAGTTAACATGGGAAAAACGCGTTTTGGGACCCCCCTTTTTTCTCGGCCCCCCCTTGATGAAACCCCCCCAAATTGTCAGGGGCTGCTCAGTAACAAAATGTTCCATTTTCCTGAAAATTTCAGCCAATTCCGTCCACAAACGCCAAAGGTATTAGACATAGAATTTTCAAAAATCCCATAGAGAAAAAATCCTAACTATATATACCTACTGGCGACCGCCAGTAGGTAATATATAAATATATATATATATATATATATATATATATATATATATATATATATATATATATATATATATATATATATATATATATATATATATTACCTACTGGCGGTCGCCAGTAGGTATATATAGTTAGGATTTTTTCTCTATGGAACTTTTGAAAATTCTATGTCTAATAACTTTGGCGTTTGTGGACGGAATCGGCTGAAATTTTCAGGAAAATTGCACATTTTATGTTAGCCCGATGTGCCTTTGCTGGGTCTCAATATATGTGCTCCAGTGGATTTTGAGAAATTAACGTTTAAAAAAACAGATATATCTGTGACAGCGTCCCGGATAGCGCTCCAGTTTGCGTACTTTTCGCGTAACGGAGCTTTGCGAATCGAAGCTGATTGGCTCTCCGGTGTCTGTCAACATTCTAAACAGTCCGGAGCGGCCGCCATCTTGTCTCTCGGTAGGATCGAGAGACAAGAGGAGGCCAAAGCGAAGGGGCAAATGACCATAAGGGGGCATAGTAGATCTTCCCTGACCCCCTAGGTTTGATGTGGAGGCTTTAAAAGGGCCCCGCGGGTCAAAAAACAAACAAAAAAAAAACGTTTTTTTTTCGTGGGGTGCGCCCGGTACGCGTACCGGAAAGCGGTCTGGGGAGCGTACTATAAGGAAACAAGAATGATAGACTTTTAACTTATTGTATGTTTATTGATTGTTCGTTTTGTTGTTTTTTTTTTGTTTTTTTTTATTTACGTAGCAACATGTAGGTACCAATGCATAGTCTAAAAATCAATAAACGCCGTCTCCTTTGTAGATATCTTGCATGTTGTTACAGAAGTTATTGTGGTATATGGAATTCATACCATAGTCTGTCAGGAAAGCCGAAACAACATGGAGGCAGGAGATGATAAAGAGATGTTAAATACACATTGGAGATAATATAGTGGAAGAAAGGAAGTAACTATGAGCAAACTTAGTATGTAACACAAAAAAGTTGCACAGTATATTTAAAGTCTGATTTCACGTTATAATCAATTTGCTACTAGTTTACAATATACATATAAAAATGAATAATGTGTCAAACAATTTTTGAATTATGAAATAAAAATTTATTATTCTGATTCTTTTTCAAAATTTAAAAGAAATTCTAAAAAATCATTATCATTTTTTTTTTCATTTTCCAGTAGAAAATCTACTGCTTCCACACATTGCAGAAGTTCATTGTTCAGTGAATCGTCATAGAATTGATGGTCAATTTCCGACTCGTTTTTTGTTCCTGCTTCAATTTTCAAGTTATTTTCCTGTTGTCCTTCCATTTTGTATGCTGAAAAATGAATTTTTTAAAAATATATCAGTACAGATAGGGCACTGTTGGGTTTCAGTACAGACAGGCAGTTTGGTTATTTAAACAGTGATTTTTTCGTTGTGCAGTGATGGTATCAAACTGGAAGTAGAAATATGAAGAAAATTATTAAATAAACTCTTAGTCAATTCTGAATTATACAAGACAAGTCTAACTCCATCCATAACTAAAACAGAGAAGTCTATTTTATTCTATAAGTATTACGGAGTGATAGAATATAACTATCAGAAAATGTTTTCCTAATTAGCTTACAGTACAGAACATACTTCAGTTTTTTAAATAATATGTTACCTTTTAAATACAACTTGAAGTTATCAGTTGAAATTTAGTGGATATGCACTTCAAGAAGTAGTAGTCAAAATGGCTGTGTTTCTCTCTCTTTCTTTATATATATTCAGGTACATAACCAATCAAATGTCATGATATAATAGTAGAAATTGAAAGTAATATTTTAATTGGTGGTCAATTCCAACACTTCCGATATGTTTTGTGAAGTAATTTACCTCAGGGATTTTAGAGAGTTCTACATGCTAAATGGCTAAATGGTATTCCAACGAAATTTGTGAAAATGGTAGGGATTGGTATGTAGTATGAGCTAATGTTTAATTGGTGAAAGTGTCTCCAGTGGTTTTTCTGTAAATTACTTTCCCACCTTTTTTGAGCGAGTGCTTGTCAGTGCGTGTCCCGGTACGCGAACCTGCAGCGTTACGGGAGTCCTCCATTTTGTGTTTCGGTAGAATTGAGATACAAGATGGAGGGTAAATAATGTTCAGAATGGGTAGAAGGGGGTACTTTAGACGTATTCTGACCCCCTAGGTTTTCTGAGGGTGGCTGAGGAGGCTCATATATGTTGCGCGGTTAGCTGCCGGTACGCGAACTGGGTGGCGAACTGGGAAGCGAACATAAGTGAAAATTTGTGAAAAAAGGTACATTCGAAATTTCAAAAGAGTAAATAAAGTTAAGGTAGCTCTGAAAAGAGCTTTTGTGTTATGTGTAAGTTCTAGATACTTATAAGTAGGAACCAATACACATTCTTAAATTTAGTATGAAAACTCTGTTCCCCTCATCTGAGAAATGCACGCCATCTCCTCTGTAGATATCTTGCATATAGTAACGCAAGTTATTGTTGTAGATGCAGCCCATTCCATGGTCTCTCATGTAAGCTGAAACAGACTTATTTACATGCTTCCTCGATTTCTCAATTTGTGGACAAAATTGATTGGACCACCTCCATTTTTGTCTTTGGCATATATTGGAATATACCAAGGCAGTTTGAGGGAAAAGTGTCATCAATTGCTCAAAGGTGTCTTTTAGGAGCATTTCCAGACCTACCCCAGTCAAAGTGCCCAAATCGTTTCCTCCACAGTGCACTATTATGAGGTCAGGGTTTGGCAAATGTAAAAAGGTTTTCACCAATGGTATCAATTGGTGACATTTCAATCCTCTTCGGCCAATCCATTTGATTTCCACATTTTGTAAATTGAGGTTGTATAAATTTCTGTTATCAGCATACCTGTGAGCCCAGTGGATGTAGCTATGTCCAAGAATCCAGACTGAAAACATGGCTAGAGGAGTTTTTGCTGCATTCGGATGAAGTGTGGGAATGAAATGGCAGTTGAAATAGTGAAGTTTGTAATGAAAAAAAACTGTGGAGTTTAAGTGCAAATGATTCAATAGCAGTGATTGGTGTATTTCCATTGCTGAAAACAGAAAGTTATGGTGCATGGATGTGTTCTTTGAAAGATGTAATTTGAATGGTTATTTAAAAATGTTGTTATGAAACATTGCAGTGGATTAGCAGGTGTACTGAGAGTTCAGAGTTCATTTGAAACATTGTTGTGTGAACTTGTAAACATGAGAGGTCTTGCAGGCGGTAGTTGCTATGGAAAAAGGGCAGAAAGGGCAGAGGGGGGAAGGGTGTTGATTTGAAAATAGAGAGGGAAGAGTTTTGATTGGCTGACATGAGAAATATGTGTGATGAATATCAGCGTTTCAGTGCCTTTGTTGGTTCCAGCCTCTGGAGTGCATACCTTTAATTCTGCTAAAGAAAAATTGGTGTGTTTCTGAGACTGTTTTGAAATTCAAAAAGAATTTGTAAAGGTGAGTTATCGTTTCTATATTTTAGATAAAGACTAGTATGCTTTTTTGCGTAAATAAGAAAGCCAGCTGTGTATTTAAAATGATGTTTTGCGTCAAGTGTTTGCATTATGCTTTCAAAGACGAGTTTGCATTCTTTTACCAATTGTAATTGTAGATAATGTAAAGTATTAGTACTGACAAGGTGTGTGTGTACATAGGAGCTGTGCTGTGTTTTCAAATTATGATCAGAAAATCGTTTTTAAGGAAAAGGCATGCTTTAAAAAATTATGAGAATTTATTTACTTGTGATGTGACTCCTGCAATGCGTCGCTTTTGCGGAACAGATGCATGATGCATCTGTGTTGTTATTGCCCCATGCTGCTCTACAGTGTATATGTAAAAAATGATGCATAAGTGTTGCACGGGCATTGTAAATACTCTCCTATGTGTGCTTAGCCATTTCAAGTCACTTCCCCTTGGTTCAAGGGCCTTGTAAATACGTCCCCATGTGTGTCTGGTCATTTGTAGTCACTTTCCCCGTGGTGCAAGGCCCTTGTAAATACGCCCCGATGTGTGCTTGAAAATTTTTGTTTTTGATTGTTTGAGTTACATAGCCATGTAAAAGGTTATTGAAAAAAAGGTGCAAGTACCTTTAAAAAACGTTTTCATGTGTATTAGGGCATTTTAAGTCAGTTTTTCATGAATGTAGGTGTATAATTGTTTTACATAAAAGGTTTTAAAACTTTTTTTGAAATCAAATGCATGCACACTTTGGGCCCGATGTAGGTGGCCGTTTCAGGCCATTTACCGACCAGTTATGGCCGATTTCGGCCGTTTCCGACCAGTAAATGGCCAATCGGTATGTAGGGGCCTAAATCCAAGGCCACATGTAGGTAAATCTACATTTACAGAATCGGTAAAATTACCGATTCGGTAAAATACCGAATCGGTAATTTCACTGATTCTGTAAATTCCATATGTAGGTGGGACTCTTCTGAGTCACAAAGGCCTTAACGAATCGGTATTTTACCATGAAATCCAACTTCATGGTAAAATACCGATTCCGGTGTGCATGCACATGTGTGCATGCACACGTATGTCATGTGACAGGCAGGTATGCCTGCCACATGGCACCTGTGCCTGTTTTGGGGGTGCCAGAGGGTGTCAAAGTGACACCCCCTGCACCCTTCTGAATTCTTTAATTACCGATTCGGTAAATACCGAATCTTTACCGAATCGGTAATTAAAGAATTGTTAAGGATTCGGTAACGAATCCAGATGTTGAGACCTACATACCATTTTCCGATTTTGAAATACCGAATCGGTACAATTTGGTATTTTAAAATCGGTAAATGTTTTTTACCTACATCTGGTCCTAGAATCGGTATTTTACCATCAAATTGGTTTTGATGGTAAAATACCGATTCGTAAAGGCTCCTGGCACTCTGAAGAGTCCCACCTACATATGGGTGGCTTCAAATCGGTATATTTACCCATGTTTTATTTTACCGAATCGGTAAAATTACCGATTCGGTAATTTTACCGATTCGGTAATATATTGCCCCCTACATGACAAATTTTGTAAAGTGGTCGGTAACGGCCGAAAATACAGTTTTTCGGCTGTTACCGACCGACCTACATCTGGCCCTTAAAGTCTTAGGGACAGATTTATGATGGTTGTGCGCCTCTTTTGTGCTGCTGTTGCGTCACTTTTATAATGCAGGAGAGATTTACAAGATGCACCATGTTGCAAAACAGCAGCCGCGGGTCGTGGAGGGAGTTACAGTGGGGCAGGCAGGCGGGGAGGGGGAGGGGCAGGGTGGAGGGACGTAAACACTGGCATATGGATTATTGCAGGTAAGTACACAATTTAATGTGCGTAAAGTTTCATGTGGGCTTTTTGTTGCAGGGTGGGCAGTCATTTGCATGAAAGCCCTGTAATACTATCACTATCACAGTAAAATTTAAAATATTTTATTGAATCATTTTTATAGCATTGCTGAATCTAATTCTTACTGTTATTGATTTACTGTTTGGTAATAGTGGTTAATAACATTTTTTATTATATTTTACCACAGATTCAACTGCAGAATATTTAGAAATTAGACAATGCCGTCTAAGGATAGAATCCGAAAGGCTACGAAACGTCAAAGACAGCAGATTACTAAATGCTTGCAGCAGTCCTCTACATTAAAATCACCTCAACGCACGCAGAAAGCTCCGGGTAAGAGAACAAAATCATTCCTTAGAAACATTTGTAGAAACAAAAGTATAACTACAGAACAAGTTTTAGTCCAGAAAAAGAGAGGCAATTTAAATGGAAAGGAAAGGCCCGTCAAAAAAGTTTCTGCTAGAGCAGGAGATAAGTCTGTGCATTGCAGTAGAAGGGAAAATACATTCAGGGACATTCGTAGGCGAATGTTCCGCAACAGGGTAATTGTCAATTCGCTAAAACAATTTAAGAAAGGTCAACAGAAAGTGGCATTTTATAAGAAAAAGAAAAATGTAGAGAAAATTATTGATCAGGCTTTCGAAATTAAGCGAAAGTTATTTATTTTGGTAATTAATAGAATTAGGAAACTAAACAAGGTAATCTATGTTTTCAAATCTAATAGTACATGGAAGAGAGAAGTTAATCGAAATAATTTTTGTGAAGTTTTCTTAGGAGAATGGATGCATAGTTCAAATAGTGAGGCATTTTTTAATGAGGAGAGTTATTTTCAGGACAATGATTTGGTGCATGCAGTTGACAGCAGTGGTCGAGCATATGAGGTAAAAGATGGTCGTCCGGTTGAAAAAGAAATACTTGTGTCTGCAGATGCAGAAGAGGTGTTAAGTGATGAGGTTTTAGGGAGATGTCCTAAGGGACCAGTGTACACCTGGAAGTGTAGTTCTATTTGCAGTGTGCGACAGAATTCTATCAATTTGCTTTGTGAATTTGTACGGACATTTAATAAGAAAAGTTTAAAACAAAAAATAAAGTTGTTGCAAGAATTAGATCCTTGCAGAGTGAGACAAGTTACAGGTTTGCGTGGTCATTCACTGGCTTGTCTTTCTAGGAGAGTGTGCCAGAGTGTTTTTCATCATTTCAGGATGCTAGCAGTGCATCATAATAAAGTGAGGAAATTAGTTAGAATGTTGTATTATGCTAAGAGTCCAGCAATTATGCTTAAAAAATTAAGCAGAGCTCTTTTGCATGGTTCTGATGTAGATGTGAAGAATATTTGTCAAGAAATTGAGTTCTGTTACTTTGCTGGTAAAGAGAACAATGTTGATATTGAACCACTAGAAGAAGGTAATGTGGAAGAGAGTGTACAGATTTTCAGTACACATAACTTTCACAAGGAAATTTCCACGTTTATGGTGAAAACATGTGGGAGGCCTAATTTCACTTGTGTGTGTTGTCGACGGACTTATTATGAGAATCAGACTAAGTTAGTGGATTTATATGCAAAAAGTGATATGGAAAACAATAGTGAATGGAAGGATTTTGTCACTTACTTGATGGTAGAAAATTGTTTTGATTTGGGAGCGGACCAACGTATGTGTACTTATTGCTATAACAAATTAAACCAAAACCAGATGCCTGCTAGAGCGGTTTATAATAATCTACATACAAGCGGTCGAGAAAGGCTAATGCCGAAACGTGTCCCGCACTTTGACAAAAAAAACTGAATCTTCACCCGTGAGTGCGGCGCTTTTCTTGTTTCACAAGGAAGTACGAGCATATATAAGTATATATATTACCTACTGGCGGTCGCCAGTAGGTATATATAGTTAGGATTTTTTCTCTATGGAACTTTTGAAAAATCTATGTCTAATAACTTTGGCGTTTGTGGACGGAATTGGCTGAAATTTTCAGGAAAATGGCATATTCTGTTCCCAATCAGCCCCTGAAAATTTGGGGGGGTTTCGTCAAGGGGGGGCCGAGAAAAAAGGGGGGTCCCAAAACGCGTTTTTCCCATTCATTTTTCCATAGGGCGTTTGGCCTCACTTTTAGCTCGAACGGCTGAATGGATTTACACGAAACTTGGCAAAATTGTAGGGACTGTTAGCCCGATGTGCCTTTGCTGGGTCTCAATATATGTGCTCCAGTGGATTTTGAGAAATTAACGTTTAAAAAAACAGATATATCTGTGACAGCATCCCGGATAGCGCTCCAGTTCGCGTACTTTTCGCGTAACGGAGCTTTGCGAAGCAAAGCTGATTGGCTCTCCATCGTCTGTCAACATTCTAAATAGTCCGGTGCGGCCGCCATCTTGTCTCTCGGTAGGATCGAGAGACAAGAAGAGGAGAAAAACGAAGGGCGAATTTAATGAAAGGGGGCAAGGTAGACCCTTCTTGACCCCCTAGGAATGATGTTGGGGTTATTAAAGGGTCCCGTGGGGCAAATAAAAAAAAATTGATTTTTTGCGGAAGAAGCGTTTTCCGGTTCGCGAATAGGGACGCGAAACGGGAATTCGCCATTTTGTGTTTCGTTTTAATTAAATTACAAGATGGAGGAAAAACAATGTGAGAAATGGGTATAAGGGGGTACGGGAGACGTATTCTGACCCCCTATGTTTTCTGAGGGTGGCTGAGGATGCTCATATATGTTGATACTTGTCTTCCAGCAGCTGCGCGTGAGCGTTTTTTTTTTTTTGCTGCGTGACGTCTGTTAACGTTCGATTCGAAGGAAATCAGGAAGTGTTGACCGCCATTTTGACACTGCGAGTAAATATATTGTTAAAAATATTTGTTATAAATTAATCCGTATTGATAAACATTGTCTGCGCCATCTTGCTTTTTTTCCAATGCCACACTTTTGTCGTGCACGGCCGCCATTTTAGATGCCTTGACCAGACCCACTCTCTGAACGCCGCCGATCCTCAGCATGGCTCCCCACCCTCGCAAGCATCTCCCCCACGCACTGGTCACCCCCGCTCTCTGTCTTATGCATGGGCCATAAACCTCCCCCCATCTGCGCTGCTCTTCCCTGAGAATCACACCCTGTGCCCGCCCGACACCACCCTTTCACCCTATTCACTACCGCACCCTCTGACACTCCTCTTCCTCTGGGTCCGATTGTCCAGGCCGGTCCCATGCTATCACCTAGCCCTGCGGATGTAGTTTATGGCCCCAACTGTAAAGAATCACCCCTCTTCAAAGGAGTTACAGTAGATCAAGGCCCCCACCCCATAAGATCCGTCACACCACACGCGTTCCTACTATCTGATAACGATCCTGTATTGTGATTGGGGAGGGGATTCTCACTGTAAGGGTGTGTGGGACCGAGCCTGAAGCGGAAGATTCCAGGGATGCCATTTTGTACATCAAAGTCTTCACAATTATGTGTCACATTAAAAATATATAGCACTCCAACAAAGTAGTAGGATTATAACACTTTAATAACTTATAAATATATACATCGCAACAAAAACAGTAAACACCTTAAAAATTTTTTATTAAAACAGAAGCAACAATGGTCAGTAGCGGTCTGTTGTGCGAATAGTTCCAAGGCAGCACAACGTGCTGAGTTCTGGACTGCACCCAGGTGAAGAACCATCCCTTCTTTAAACCCCATGGTGACCAACTATAGTTTATTCTCTATTTCGTTCCCTTGCCATAACAAAATAAAAGTCTTGGGTTTCCTTGTGTTTCTTAATAGCATTGGTGTCTGCACACTTCTTTGTCAATTCTGTGAACATGACAGCTGCTTCATAGACAGACAATATCTTTGTTAAGTCATTAGTGTTAAGTGTGTCTGAAACTACAGTGCCCTTCTGTTTTACTTTCCTCAGACACTACAGAGTTTTGTGTGTTGTTCTTCTGAGCGACAATTATTCCAGAGGTTTCAGGTTCACTTGTTTTGTCCTGCAGTGAGTTAACAGCTTCAGAGACTTCATGTTTATTTGCTATGTCCTGCTGTGCGTCAACTGCTTCAGAGACGTCAGCCTCATTTGTTATGTTTGACTATATCCTGGACCTGCCCGGCCGCGCCCAAAATGGCGCCGGTATAAATGGGACTCGTAACTCCTTGTTGTGTACTGGTTGCCCAACCTTGATATCACGAGATACGTATGCACCGGATGCGCCCCTGGGTGCCGCACTGGTTTTGGTATCCTACAATGCTGCTCCGAAAAACGGCGTGGGGCGCCCCGGGCGGGGGTGGGGGGGAGGCGGCGTGAACGGGCCCAGGTGGAGGCTCGTCTGTTGTAGTGGGGCGCCCCTTTAGCGTTTCACTTGCCATTCAGCGGTTTTCCGCCCGCTCTTGCGGCTACAGCGTCTCGCTCACCATGTAGTTGAGTTGCTCCCACTCTTGCGGTGCAGCAATAGGCGGCTGCCACAGGACTCTTAAAATGGCGGCTGGCTCTTCGGATTTGGGCCTGGTCCACTAAAATGGCTCTGGGACACCTTGGAACTCGGACGCTTGTCTGCTAGGGCTTGGGCTCCATTCTCGAAAGCGTCCCCTCAGCCTTGAAGATTCTACAAAAGTCTTGGGGGCCCCCGACTCCCGCAGGCTTCCGGTGGGGAGTGGCTGCCATGATTGCTTGCGGAATGGCCACGACGGAGCTACGAGATGGTGGTGCTCTCATGCTGACGCCAGCTTTAGTCTGAAACATCCAGAAACACTGTAGACTATCAATTCGATGAGTTCCGGTGGAGCCCCAACGTGACCCGGTAGGGAAGAACTTGCCCTCCCCTTTTTTGAGTGATGGTTCTTGTTGCCTGTCCCCTCTGTTGTCATCTAACGGAACCTTTTTTGATTGCCGAGTGAGAAAAAAAAAGGTGGGTCTTTCATCGTTTGGGAAAAAAAAATGTTTTAATCCAATGAAAAGTGTTATTTTTAGGTCATATGATCAAGCCTTCCATCATTAGGAAACCAAAAGTAAAATGAACCAATGAAAAGTTTTATAAACAAGTCACATGATCTGTTATGCGGCTTTGGGTTATAAAAAGCATACAAAACCCGTTGGCCCATGAGGCGGCGTCAGTAGCGAACTTTTATGCCCAAATTACGCAAAGATTTAGCTAATCTGCTAAAGGGGGGAGTCGCTTTTTCTTTTGATAATTTATTCACCCATCCGTAGCCTCTCTAATCTCCATTACAATGTGTTTGTTGCTGCCGCTAGCTGATGAAAAAACTAAAGTGACAACTTCCTTATCCTTAATTTGTCTTTCTTTGTTCCTTAAGATGTCATCTGTGTCAACCTCTTCCGAGAATGCTGATGCGTTAGGGATTTCCTTGTGTTTCTTAATAACATTGGTGTCTGCACACTTCTTTGTCAATTCTGTGAACATGACAGCTGCTTCATAGACAGACGATATCTTTGTTAAGTCATTAGTGTTAAGTGTGTCTGAAACTACAGTGCCCTTCTGTTTTACTTTCCTCAGACACTACAGAGTTTTGTGTGTTGTTCTTCTGAGCGACAATTATTCCAGAGGTTTCAGGTTCACTTGTTTTGTCCTGCAGTGAGTTAACAGCTTCAGAGACTTCATGTTTATTTGCTATGTCCTGCTGTGCGTCAACTGCTTCAGAGACGTCAGCCTCATTTGTTATGTTTGACTATATCCTGGACCTGCCCGGCCGCGCCGAAAATGGCGCCAGTATAAATGGGACTCGTAACTCCTTGTTGTGAGGAAATATAAATTTTATGGTCAAGATTGTGTTCCCTAGCGTGTACCCCACCGACTCCATGTACCAGCTTAATGTGCATGTAACTTCCCTCCTGTGCCAGCTACGAAGACGCAAATACATTTGCGTCCAACGTCAACATGTCCTCTTTCAGACCCACCCTGAATGGGTTGAATAGTCCGTTCCTAAGTATGCTATGCCAACGTCTTTTTGTAGTGTACTTTACACGTTTTTCAGCTCTGGCAAAGTAGGCCCTGAATTTCTGCCATTGAGCCATTTTTCTGGCTTCTGACTCTGAAAACCTCAGCCCAGGCTGCCTCTGTACCCGTGAACTCTGACTTACTTCCAGCGCGGCCCACCGTGCTCAGCTCAGCCTGCTGCCTGCCAAGACTGACTATAACCTTCGAGTTATCTGTTCCGCTCCTCGAAAATACATTCCTGCCTACTAGCTTCAGTAAACATCCCCCTCATCTGCAGAGCAAAGGGCCAATCTGTTTCTGTGCAAGTAATTCATAGCCTCTGTTACCATGCTCCCATGGAAGGCCCATGCCCCCACGCTTCTCATGCAGACACTCAGGCGCTTACACACGCACTCACAGTCAGTATAGAATAGCTTCTGCCCCAGAGACCTTTCCCTCCAGATAGTATGGTTCCCAAACATCAGATATCAGATATGATAGAAGTACAAGTTGATCTGACATGCCAGACTTCTGTCTCTTTCCGTCAGTGTAAATGTCAAGTCCCCTGCACCCTCCAGTTTCACGTCAATCACACGTCATGCAGCTGCGCGCGCATCCAAGCTTCCGATTTCTGCTGATATTGCAACATTTCTGTTAGTGCCACCCCTTCGGTGACACCTACCTGGTGACGTTTCTAGCACACACCTCTAATTCACGCCTAGTTCACGCCTTCTGATTACGTATTGCTAACACGTGGATGCTGTTATCTTGTCTTCTCTCAGCTGTTACGCCTACCATACGTTTTTCATGACAATGAATTAAGTATATAAGCTATGTACTGTCAATAAAATGTGGTGCGCACTCTTCTATCCCTTCCTGAACCCTGTGTGGTTGCGGGAACATGATAGCCAAGTCATGACCATTCCTTTTTAAGGAATAAAACCCCTAAGAACTCTAACACCACGGACTCTGCCTCTTTCTTTCCGATTGAGTTATTATTGATTAAGTACTTACCTGCATAGAAATTATGATAGTAAATTAAATATTTACAACATTTTGGCGCCCAACGTGGGGCCCCTCCCCCACCTCACGCGCCGGTTGGTGCATTGCAAGCTCTGTACCCTGCCATCAGCTAGACGGAAACTACGCGTACCGGCAGGATTTCCTGCATCTCCCTCTGGCCCACGGAGGTGACGAAGACTGCGATCAGTACCCAGACGA
The DNA here is from genome assembly GCF_964263255.1 of Lissotriton vulgaris. Classification (NCBI taxonomy): domain Eukaryota; kingdom Metazoa; phylum Chordata; class Amphibia; order Caudata; family Salamandridae; genus Lissotriton; species Lissotriton vulgaris. The sequence continues at coordinate 493,818,264 of NC_141696.1, forward strand.
GGCGGTGAGGAGTGCGGAGGATCCCGACCAGAGCCTAGCCGAAAGAAGCAAGGTCCGAGGTGTCAAGAGGCCCACCAGTTTTCCGAAGTTTTCCGAAGTTGAGCCGAGTCCAGTCCAGTCGAGTTTTCCGAGGCCTTCCGATTTCCGTGCTTCCCGGTGAGTACCATTGCTGGGTCGTATCAAGACGGGTTTGGGTACACAAGTCCGGTCTGCACTGTTTTAGACAGTGTATCTGTACTGTTTAGCAGTACATCCGTTATTTCAAGTTTCTGCACTGTTTTTAGACAGTGTATCTGTGCTGTTTAGCAGTACATCAGTATAAAGGGGTAGTGATATATGTTTTAAATGTTTTTCATGTGATTAATGTCGTGGTATGAGTGTGACTGTTTTTAATGTGCATTATTGTGCGTTCTTGTATAAATAGCTGTATTCAGTATTAAGTAGGTAAGATCGAGCTTTCAGTACTAAGTAGAAACAAGATGCCGTTTTTCAACAAGTTAAAGCAGATAGGAACTAGGAAAGGGATACTGGAGGAAGAAATTCCTATTCCCCCTAGGGACACTCCAGGAAACTTCATGTACCACAAGCATGGCTTAGATGCCATATTGTATCTAGATTTATGGGCCGATTATACAAAACATCTAGACGAAAGACACAGATGGCCAGTTACTGGAACATGGGATGCTGAGTGCATCATGAAGGTAGAGGAAGCACTATGGAAAAAGAAAGCCAGACAATCTCAGAAGGACGCGATAGAGTTTTGGCGTAAGGAATCACATAAGCGTGCTGAAAAAGCACTACGTAGAGAAGACAGACTTAGAGAATCAGATAAAGCCCAAGAAAACGACTTAGTTACTGAAGGGATCCGAGTAAAAACAGAGCAAGTAGACCGTGCACGAAATAACCTCGTAAACGGTATGTATCTCGCGGCCGAGGGTTCGCCTGAGGCCATCTCAGAAATACCGAAAAATCTGCCGCCACCATTAGTGCCAACTAAAGTAAATCATAGGACCACTAAAGACATATTCCTGAATTCCTATCTAGAAGATGTAGCACCCGCTTACACCAATCTGCCTGTCCGCGCCCTGCCTAACGACAGGGATGGGGGTGGTAACTCGCCCCAAGATCATATTCCGCCAGTACCACAACAGATTCCTCCACCTCCACCACTTCCCGCAGCTAAAATAGATCTACCGAAACCACGTCTACCTGACGCTACCAAAGAACAAATTCAAGTTCAGATACAGACTCCTCAGAGAGATAATGCCCAAGCTTCCGCTTCAGGAGGTGCGACTGGGGGTCTTCACACCCCACCATTGACACACTGAGTAAACCTTAGGGATATGCAGAGTCCTCTCACGTTCAAGTCACCCCGTCTTGACATACTCAAAGAAAAACTTTCAGTTTGCAGATATGATCCAGTACCCGGCAAAAACGACAGAATGATGATGGCCTCACTACGGTTAAGATCTGCTACTGATTTCCTGCTGTTATTTGCAGGGATGAAGGAGCGCCTAGATAGAATATATCAGTTCATTCAGACTGGTAAAGACCCTTACAGTGTTAAGGATGCTATGGAGCATCAGAAAGTTGACATTCAAGCACAGATACTACGTTTTTTCATAAATTGCCTAATAAGAGAAAGAGATAGGCCTGGGACAGATCAGAACGAGTTAGATGCACTAAACAAGTGGGGTCAAAATATATCTGAAGGAAAACATGATAAGGGGGCTTGCATAGCCAGTATGTACAAGAAAATAAGAAAAGCAGTGATAGAAATGCACGAAAAAGAGAAAGAAAGGGCCTCCTCCAAGGAGGAGGAAGAACTTGAAGAATCAGAAAGAACTACAGATACTATAGCGTATGTAGGTAAGGGAACTTACCTTAGGAAAGGTACCCGTCCGGAAAGCAAGAAAGTTTTTCTTTCTGCCTTAACCAACCCGAATTCTTCTGAACACCAGTTCCAGGAGACTGATAAAAGACTCCGAGACCGAGTGGGGTACCACATACTGAATTCAATGGATGAACAGGAATTAGCCCGGTCAGCCATATTATGGGCTGAAAATCCGGATATGTATAATGATGACACCGTAGCACAGACATTCCTGAACCTCTCCCCAGACGAGCAAAAATTAGCAGGTGTATACATGATGCAGCACCTCCTCACGAAATACAGAAATAAACACTCCGATCCAGGTCCCTTACACGAAACTCTAGAAGCACTACTCATGGATAGATGGAGAGGTCTAAGTACCAAGTTAATACAGATAATTCTAGAACAACGACATAGATATGACACTTTTGTAAGCTCTGAGTATGTTCCCGCTCCACCCCCAGAAAGAAAAATGTATCGTATGGAATGCCTGAGTGGCATTGAAAGTCAGAACCCCTTACGAGAAGTACACCCAGTTATGGGTGAGGATAATGTCTTGAAACGCGTGTATGTACACACGCCACTGACTAAGTTAGAACTGTTAGAAATGAAGAAACTAGTACCGAGCCATGATAAAGACCCTGCAGGTTTCCACAGAGAGCTTAAAGACATGTTACTGATGGGGGATTACACATATGAAGATATCATGAAAATGTTAAAGGTACTGCTGCCTACGGGCATATACGAGAAACTCAAGGAAAAAGAATGGGAGGTGGGAGACAAAAAGATTGTATGGGCAGAAATAGAAGACGAAGAAAGTAAGCGTGTCCCAGGGGTAGGCCTCGGGGACAAAACTAAAGCATTACCAGGTTTAATAGTACAGGTTCTGCCAAGATTACTAGCAACTAGAAAAGAAGACTGGGATGCAATCTCAGCATGTAAACAGAAACCCGACGAAGATACTAGTGATTTTTATTCAAGATTCGAGAAATGTTTTATTATTAATAGTGGTCTTAAACCAAGTAGCGAATCGTACCCGCATCTTTTTGTATCAAAGCTAGTCGAGAATTCCCTGTTAGCAGTTAAAAACCGTGTATACAAGGTCGAGAGTACATGGCAAGCAAATACGCCATCACAGATGTTACAAATGTTACAATACCATCAGAATAGAATCAGAGAAGAACAAGATCAGGAACAGAAACGTATGAAAGACACAAAAATGAAAATGTTAGTAGCCCAGTCGGTACATGCCGACGGAAATAGGAAAGGTACGAATCAGACCAATCATTCCGCAGGTCCTGTTAAAGGGACGTGCAATTATTGCAAGCAGCCAGGTCACTACGTACATGAATGCCCAGTTCTGAAACATAATATAGCAACAGGTAAAACTAAAGAGAGACCGCATCCACCAAGACAAGATCAGGTCCAGCAACAGACTCCACAGAATGTACAGACCTCACAGAACACACAGCCTATGCATGCTTCATCCCATACAGCACAGACAGTAGCGGTATCTCAGCCACAGCCTCTTGCCGCGACTCAGCAAGTTTCCCAACAAATGTACCAGTATGCCCAATCTGCTTATCCAGAGTACCAGCGATACACATGAAACAGCCTAGAGAGGGAATTTGGCTTGCCTCTTATTGAAATTCCTGTAGATCAAGAAGGTCCTTATGTACACAGTCAAGTATTGGGAAAAGATAGAAAGTTTTTAATTGACACAGGGGCAAGCCGCACCACAATCAGTCATGACGAAGTCCCAGGGGCACCCCTCTCAGGCTCACAGAATGTTTCCCTTGGTTTTTCAGGACAGCCCATTATAAATGAAGTATCAGAACCAGTTCCCCTGGCTGTGGGTCCATTATCACGTATTACAGACTTGTTACTTACGAAATCATGTCCAGAAAATCTGTTAGGAATTAAAACATTGAAAGCTCTAGGAGCTATAATATGCTGTTCCCCGGAGGGAGTTAGACTTTTTCTGCGGGATTTCAAGGGTCATTATGTTTTGCGAGAATTCGATGTCAGATTGAAAAATGTACCAGATCACTTGTGGGCAACAGGCCCAACTGATGTAGGTTGTATGCATATCACACCATACCGTGTTACACTCAAGACAGGAGTTGTTCTACCACGAATCAGACAATACAAGTTACCACCCGATGCTGTAGTGGCTTTACTGAAAATCATTGAAGAGCTCATTGCCCAAGGAGTGGTCGTGGAGACCGACTCCAATATCTGTAATTCACCCATTATTCCAATTCTTAAACGTACTGATCCCAATGCACCGCCAGTATATCGGCTGGTGATTGATCTTCGAGAGCTGAATAAATGCATTGTACCACAGTATCCTGTGGTCCCCGATATCTCTTCTCTATTGACTGGTATTGATTCAGAAGCGACGTTCTTTACTGTAATTGATCTCAAGAACGCCTTCTTTAGTGTACCGATTGATCCAGAGAGCCAATATCTCTTCGGATTCAGTTTAAATGGACGAAGTTTCAAATTTTCCCGCGCACCTCAAGGATTCACAGAAAGCCCCAGCATCTATAGTCAAGCACTGAAAAGACAACTAGATTGTATTCAAATGCCAGTTAACACTGCTTTACTGCAATACGTCGATGATCTGCTGATCACCGCACGAAGTGAGCCCGAATGTGAACAAGCATCACTGACAGTTTTACATTTTCTGGCAGACAAGGGACACAAGGTGTCTCCTTCGAAGCTGCAATTCTGTGGTCAGCAAGTTGTATACTTGGGTCACTTGCTGTCCAAAGTGGGGAGACAGCTCACTCCCGATCGCATTCAGTTAATTGTAAATATGCCACGACCCCAGACACAAAAGGAAGTGCGGGCCTTCATAGGCCTCACCTCGTACTGCAGACAATGGATTCCTCAATATGCATTTCTAGCTAAACCACTTATCCAGTTAACGACACAGGAGGCAGCGACTTCGACTGTCCTTCCTTGGACTCAGGAACATACACAAGCCTTTGAGGAACTAAAGAAAGCATTATGTCAAGCACCAGTTTTAGCAACACCATGTTACAGTAAGCCGTTTACACTTTTTGTTACAGAACGTGATGGTACAGCGTTGTCTGTCCTCACCCAAGATCAAGCAGGTTCATATAAGCCTTGCGCTTATTTTTCAAGTACATTGGATTCAGTAGCCCAGGCACTCCCTGCGTGCTTAAAGTCTGTAGCAGCAACAGCATTAGCAATCAGACAGAGTGATTCAATTGTCCTAGGGCATCAGTTGACAGTACAAGTTCCACATTCTGTAGAGGTTCTTTTAAACAGAACCCAGACTCAACACTTGACTATAGCACGACTGACAGGTTATGAATTAACGCTATTCCAGCCACACATAGAAATCAGACGTTGCAGCATTCTGAACCCCGCAACACTGTTACCTACAATTATGACAGATCCAGCCCCGCATGATTGTATAGAAATCATTAATGCAGTTACAAAGCCTCGACGAGACTTAACAGATGTTCCACTGACAAATCCAGACCTGACACTTTATGTGGATGGTTCATGTAGGAGAACAAGTACAGGAGAATTAGTGGCCGCGTATGCAGTGACCACTGAAACCGAAGTAAAAGAAACACATCGTATTGACACGCTGTCCGCTCAAGCGGCAGAGCTTATTGCTCTGACCCGAGCCTGTATTCTAGCCAAAAACAGAAATGTCAACATATATACTGATTCCCGTTATGCGTTCGGAGTTGTACACGACTTCGGCATGTTATGGCAAGAACGAGGTTTTCTGACCTCTCATGGTGCCAAGATCCAACATGGTCCCCTCATTCAAGCACTGTTAGAAGCAATACATCTGCCTTCAGGCATATCCGTCATGAAGTGTAAAGCACATACTAAAGTTACAGATTCTGTTTCCCAGGGTAACGACCTGGCAGACCAGACAGCAAAACATACAGCATTGACTCACACTCAGACAACTGACATGACAAAGACAATAGGACCGACAAATTGTATGACAGTCAGGGATCCCACACTAGATGTAATCGATATTCAGGCACATGCTACCCCAGATGAAATAAAGAAATGGACTGAACTAGGAGGGATTCAAACAGAACAGGGTTGGATGACGAAGGGAAAATCTACATGGTTTCTCCCTGATTCTATGGTTCAAGTCATGGTTAATACAGCACATAGTCCAGCACACCTAGGAGAGAAAGCAATGCTAGACAGTTTACAAAATCTTTGGAGCAATAAACACTTACGAGCAGCAGCAAAACAGAAAGTGCGTACTTGCATGATCTGTTGTCAGTTCAATCCAGGTAAAAGCGTCCCTGTAGAGCAAGGTGGATTTCATCCTCCCGATCACCCTTTTGAAGTCCTCCAGATGGATTATATCCAGATGGACCGTTGTCGAGGATTCAAATATGTCCTCGTAATTGTTTGTGCTCTGTCCCGTTGGACCGAAGCATACCCAGTCCCAGATTATACTGCTCCGACCACTGCCAGGCAGCTGGTTCGTGAATTCTTCCCACGGTACGGCTTGCCTCGTGTCGTGTACTCAGATAACGGTCAGCCATTCTCATCTGAATTAATGAAGCAGGTTTCCCTACTGCTAGGATACCAGTGGAGATTCCATTGTGTCCGACATTCCGAAGCCGCAGGCCTTGTAGAAAGGCATAACCAGACATTAAAGACACGCCTTGCAAAAATATGTAAAGAGAAAGGGGTCGACTGGATAGTCGCCCTGCCCGTGGCACTATTCTACATGAGGATGGTTGCCCACTCGAGATCAGGACTATCCCCGTACGAAGTGGTCTTTGGTAGACCACCGAATATGTGGGGGACGCCCATTCCGAAAAAGATTACTGATGTTGATTGCAATATGTTGACAGATTACCTTGCCTCCTTGATGTCTGCACTCCAATCATGTCGTTCACAGGTTGCCGCAGCTTTCCCCGACAACACTGATGTAAAGCCACATGATGTCCGTCCTGGGGACACAGTTTTAGTACGGAACTTCGACAGGAAGAGTCCGCTGGAGCCCCGCTGGAAGGAGCCAAAGACCGTCCTTCTTACAACGAGGACCGCAGTGAAACTGGAAGGCAGAAAGGGGTGGGTCCACACGAGCCATATCAAAAAATATAATGAACTGAAACCAGATCCAGGCTCGTCCACCCCCACCCCCACCAAAGACTGTATCAAACCTAGTGACTTTAAAACTTCCGAACGAGAGAAAACTCCCCAAGAGGAGTACCGTATGAAGCTTCGATCTAGCAAGTCAGACAGTTTAATTGTTTAAGTCCTCCCCTAGGTGAATCGGTTAAATAGTTTCTGACATGTATCCCCTAGATCGAGATAGAGAGAGAGAATTAAAGAAGCGTACATATTGTAAATCACTACGTAGTCACTGTATGGTGACATTATTAATTATGTTTTTCCTAAGTGTTCTGATAATTATTGCGAGTATCCTGCTCCCCATCTATTATCCTATTTTCAAGCGTGAACAATCTGCTTACAATGTTTCTGCTGAACATTCTTTTAGTAAATTACCTCCACATGAACTTTCTTACAGACTTGCGCTGCGCAACAACACATTCATTAGTATGTTACATCATTCCCATCAGACTAACAATGCTACAAACTGCTGGATATGTGGCCGACTCCCTCCCTACCAGAAATACAAGGGAGCTCTGCCCCTCTTTCCGTACCCATTCACTCACAACGGTTCCTGTGGAGCCTGGTTTAGAATAATAAATTCCGTAGATCCTGATATTGCTGTTTTCAAAGGGAGCTGGGTTTGGGGAAACTTGAACTTAGTTCTGCTTAATGCCTGTTATCCTGACAAGAAGGGACTCCCCATTAGAATAGGAACTGATCTAGAAAACAAAGTTTATGGATTAGGTAATTACACAATTAACCTTATGATCCTTACAGTTGAATCCGAAACTGCTCCAGTTCTGCCCGCTATGTCAGTACTACCAGTCACTGGTGAATTATGTGTCAGCAAGAAAGGTTCAGTACACTTAGGCCATAGTAAATGTACTATTGTGGTCGAATTCAGTGATCAAGGCAAGTCTTCTTTTAGAGCTACCCGTCATTCCTATTTTGTTTGTGGTCATACCGCATACATACGCTTACCTCCAGATTGGGATGGTACCTGTTACATTGCATTCCTTCTGCCACCTGTTTTTCTAGCTCCTCCTGACTATCACAGAAATACAAATCTAGTAAAGAATAGGCTCCGAAGAGATCTCTCACTTGTCGACTATACAGAAACAGCATGGGAACAATACACCGATTTTAATAAAGGATTCTTTTTCTTTTTAGGTCCCGTCCAAAATAGTAAACTAATCCGCAGATTAACTAGAACACTTGAAGCAGTAGTGAATGAAACTGCCTCCGCCTTAGGTAACTTAACAGAAGAGCAGTCCGCCATGCGGGTTGTTGTTCTTCAGAATCGTCTTGTTATTGACGTCATCTTGGCAGATAGAGGTGGAGCCTGTAAGGTCATCGGGTCAAGTTGCTGTATTTTCATTCCACAAAACGCACCATCTGTATATCAAGCTATTACACGTCTTCATAAAATTGCAAATCTGATACATCAGAATCCAGGCACCTGGACTTGGTCCGGTTGGTTCTGGACAACGTTAACCGCTTGGGGATGGAAGATCCTATCCTTCCTAGGCATTGGCCTAGTCCTAGTATTCAGTTGCTGCCTGTGCCTACAGTGTGGGCCAGCGATTTGTGGACTGTGTGCCACATCGTGCATTGAACATTCCAGTTTCCTCTCAAAACGTGAAAGAAAGAAAGAAGAACAAATGATGTTACAAGAACAAACTGATCGATTCATGAGGATCGATATATCATGAAGGGTCCGTAGGGAACAAGGAGGGAATGAGGAAATATAAATTTTATGGTCAAGATTGTGTTCCCTAGCGTGTACCCCACTGACTCCATGTACCAGCTTAATGTGCATGTAACTTCCCTCCTGTGCCAGCTACGAAGACGCAAATACATTTGCGTCCAACGTCAACATGTCCTCTTTCAGACCCACCCTGAATGGGTTGAATAGTCCGTTCCTAAGTATGCTATGCCAACGTCTTTTTGTAGTGTACTTTACACGTTTTTCAGCTCTGGCAAAGTAGGCCCTGAATTTCTGCCATTGAGCCATTTTTCTGGCTTCTGACTCTGAAAACCTCAGCCCAGGCTGCCTCTGTACCCGTGAACTCTGACTTACTTCCAGCGCGGCCCACCGTGCTCAGCTCAGCCTGCTGCCTGCCAAGACTGACTATAACCTTCGAGTTATCTGTTCCGCTCCTCGAAAATACATTCCTGCCTACTAGCTTCAGTAAACATCCCCCTCATCTGCAGAGCAAAGGGCCAATCTGTTTCTGTGCAAGTAATTCATAGCCTCTGTTACCATGCTCCCATGGAAGGCCCATGCCCCCACGCTTCTCATGCAGACACTCAGGCGCTTACACACGCACTCACAGTCAGTATAGAATAGCTTCTGCCCCAGAGACCTTTCCCTCCAGATAGTATGGTTCCCAAACATCAGATATCAGATATGATAGAAGTACAAGTTGATCTGACATGCCAGACTTCTGTCTCTTTCCGTCAGTGTAAATGTCAAGTCCCCTGCACCCTCCAGTTTCACGTCAATCACACGTCATGCAGCTGCGCGCGCATCCAAGCTTCCGATTTCTGCTGATATTGCAACATTTCTGTTAGTGCCACCCCTTCGGTGACACCTACCTGGTGACGTTTCTAGCACACACCTCTAATTCACGCCTAGTTCACGCCTTCTGATTACGTATTGCTAACACGTGGATGCTGTTATCTTGTCTTCTCTCAGCTGTTACGCCTACCATACGTTTTTCATGACAATGAATTAAGTATATAAGCTATGTACTGTCAATAAAATGTGGTGCGCACTCTTCTATCCCTTCCTGAACCCTGTGTGGTTGCGGGAACATGATAGCCAAGTCATGACCATTCCTTTTTAAGGAATAAAACCCCTAAGAACTCTAACACCACGGACTCTGCCTCTTTCTTTCCGATTGAGTTATTATTGATTAAGTACTTACCTGCATAGAAATTATGATAGTAAATTAAATATTTACAACAGTTGTGTACTGGTTGCCCAACCTTGATATCATGAGATACGTATGCAGTTTTGAAGCACATGGCGAGCAGGGACGAGAATTGATTGAACATTTTGACATCCCTATTGATATTAAGTTCTGATGTGTTATTGATTACTGTACTATTGATAGTTCGAATTAACGTCACCCATGGTACTTGCCCGCAAATGTATATCTAGATAATTTTATTGTAACTGGCCCTGTCGTACTTTAATTATAAAATGTACGTCCACCGATTCCGTAAATGGTAGACACCTTAGTTCTTGCAATCTAATGGGTCGCCCGTTACGTTCTTCTACAGTGTAAATGTGCCCTCATCATATACGATTCCAGTTTGCTCCGAGGCCGGCCCACGTGGTTATAGGCCCGTATTTGTATACTGACATTTTCACAATAAAGGTTTTTTAAAAAAAACATGGTAGTAGTACCTACATTGGTAAAGTTTTGAATAATAGCCACTGTTTTCGAATCAGTAAAAGGCAAGTGAAATAAAGCAGTCCAATTACATGACTGTTAAAAGGTATAATACGCAGGAACGCTGTAAAGAAAAATGGTCAAGGGCTGTTGTGTTTTCTACTCCTGCAACATAAAGTGATCGATAAGAATCTGATATTCATGCCTATCAGCGACTAAGACAGCAGGCCGAGCCTCTTTTGCTCAACGGCTCCCTCATGGGACGAAGAAACGCCCTTTTTCTCTAAAAAGGAATATTTTACTTGCAGGACAGTTGTAAATTTCCCGGGAAAATACATTAGCCTGGAACATTGTAAGTGATAAACTGTAAATGCATCTGGGTGCTTTGCTTTACAAGTCAGAGTGAGAAAAAAAAGGTGGGGCTTTCATCATTTGGGAAAAAAAAAATGTTCGAAAGCAATGAAAAGCGTTATTTTTAGGTCATATAACCAAGCCTTTCATCATTAGAATAACAAAAGTAAAATGAACCAATGAAAAGTTTTATTAACAAGTCACATGACCTGTTATGCTTACGTTACGCGCTGCGCGCCGCGCTCTGGATCGTTTCTGGGAAGCTGCGCCTTGCGCACCAGAGCACTTCCGGGTGCGCTAACGCGGCGCGTCATATGACGCATTACGCGACAACGTAAAATGTTTTTACCTACCACGTACTTGACTTTTTACAGCATTTGATATTTGCTATTAAAAAACCATTAAAATTCACTGAAAAAACCATAGGTTATAGACCATATATAGTTAGGAATTAGCATTTACAAAACCTTATTTTACTCGCACAAAACCATAGAAATTCGCATATATAGTTAGTTGCAATAACTATATATCGCGCACCCGCAATCCACTGCTGATGATGTCACATATTACATCATTCATGACATGGTCAGTGACATCACTGATGACATCACTGATGACATCATCCAGTGTTTGTATGTTTCTGTAAAGTTAAAATATGTCTTACATATTGAAGAATGAGTGAATGTATAAGTGTCTGGATGAAGGATTTAGTAGGTGCATGACTGACTGTATGAGAGAGTGATTAAATGTGTTTCACTGAGTGCATGGGTTAGTGACTAAACTGTCTTAATTTGTGCATCATTATGTCTGTTGTTCTGTAAACTGCTGCATGTGTTAATCAGTAGCTATATGAGTAACTATATGGGTTATTGATTGGTTGCCCAAGTATTTGTATGGGAGACTGAGTATGTGTGTGGGTGGCTGGGAGGTGTATGACTCTGTGCTTAGATGTGTGAGCAGTTGATTCACTAGATGTATGGGTTCAAACGTGCATGTGGAAACAGCTGTATGGGCAGTTGACTGTGTGCATGAGTGTATTGGTGAGTGAATGGATATCTCAGTGCTACATGTCAAAGTAAGTACATATGTAAAACACAGTACATGTGAGAGTTGACATATATAAATAACTGAGCATAAGAGCCAGTGAATGTGAGAGTGGCTTTATGAATCATTGTGAACTTGTATCAGAGATTGTATAAGAGAGTAAATATGTGTTAGAATATGTTTGAATTAGTAAGGTGTGTATAACTGTATAGTTGAGGAAATGGAGGAGTGATTGATTCTTTTCATGACTGACTAGATGTGTGAGTAACTCCATGGATGAGTGACAATCTGAGAGTGTCTGTTTACACTGATTGTATCTAAGGTTATATTAGAGTCTGAAGAGGTTCATCGTATTATCACATGAATGATATTATCAGTGATGTGATCAGTAATGTCAAATGAGATGTCATCAGTGATGTCATCAGTGATGTCATCAGTGATGTCACTGACCATGTCATGAATGATGTAATATGTGACATCATCAGCAGTGGATTGCGGGTGCGCAATATATAGTTATTGCAACTAACTATATATGCGAATTTCTATGGTTTTGTGCGAGTAAAATAAGGTTTTGTAAATGCTAATTCCTAACTATATATGGTCTATAACCTATGGTTTTTTCAGTGAATATATATATATATATATATAACATTTCTATGGCAAAATGAAACCCCTCATTTTGTTCCTTTTCAAATTAAATGTATTAAGTGTTACCACTTTATTCCAATCACGATGACTTCAGGTGTGCCATACTTTTGTCATAAGTAAGACTGATAGCGCTCTAGTTGTTCTTTAGAACACTCTGGGACATTCTGTCACTGGGCTATAGTTGGGCTACATCTGGCTGATATTTGGGCTACATTTGGTTTTTTTTGTCTCTGGTGGCCATCTTTGGGCTACATTGGGCTACATTGGGCTACATTTGGGCTCTAACATATATATAGCCCAATGTAGCCCTATATATATTTTTCAAAGTTAATTTTCGCAAAAACCACTGGAGCATATATCTTGAGACATAGCAAAGGCACATCGGGCTACCAGTCCCTACAATTTTGCCAAGTTTTGTGGAAATCCATTCAGCCGTTCGAGCTAAAAGTGAGTCCAACCGCCCTATGGAAAACTCAATGTTAAAAACACGTTTTGGGACCCCCCTTTTTTCTCGGCCCCCGCTTGACGAAACCCCCCCAAACTTTCAGGGGACGCTCAGAAACAAATTGTGCCATTTTTTCCTGAAAATGTCAGCCAATTCCGTACATCAACGCCAAAGTTATTCAACAATGAATTTTCAGAAATCCCTATTCAAAAAAATCCTAACTATATATACCTACTGGCGACCGCCAGTAGGTAATATATATATATATATATATGTATACGAACCAGTCCCACTCCACGAAGAAACGGGTCCGACACATGCTCAGTGGCTCGAAAGAGATTTATTGAAGGTTTCCCAGTGAAAAGTCTTGTGGTGGTGAAATGAGGGCAGACGCGTTTCAGTCTTTCGACTTTCCTCAGTGCCCGTTTCACCTGGAATACAGTTCTGCCTGAGGGGCTGGTTTAAAAAGGGTGATGGAGCTTCCCTTATTGGTGCAGGAAACTCTGAGCCCCGCCTCCCACAGCTTGCCACTCCACCTCTCCTGCTGAATCCATTTCGGGTTTTGTTGTCCCACGCTGTGCACGCGGATACAGTGATCCGCTCTCGCAAACACACAGTGGTGTCCCATTCCTGGCTGCGTGTTTCACTCGCCGCCGTCGATAGTCTCAGCAGGGCTCAATGTTGTTCTGTCTCATTCGTGCCACCTTAAGCAGCATGCTGCTGCTTCTTCACTCCCCAATTGGGCTCCAACTTAGGTGAGTGTTTCCGACCTTTTGGGGGGGCGCCGCGCTATGTCTTCCAAACATAACACCACCAAGCTGCAAGTTATGCGCGGAGCTCCTAACCGTGAAGGCGTGCCGGTAAGCCGGTTCTTGCTCCCGACAAATATACGAACCAGTCCCACTCCACGAAGAAACGGGTCCGACACATGCTCAGTGGCTCGAAAGAGATTTATTGAAGGTTTCCCAGTGAAAAGTCTTGTGGTGGTGAAATGAGGGCAGACGCGTTTCAGTCTTTCGACTTTCCTCAGTGCCCGTTTCACCTGGAATACAGTTCTGCCTGAGGGGCTGGTTTAAAAAGGGTGATGGAGCTTCCCTTATTGGTGCAGGAAACTCTGAGTCCCGCCTCCCACAGCTTGCCACTCCACCTCTCCTGCTGAATCCATTTCGAGTTTTGTTGTCCCATGCTGTGCACGCGGATACAGTGATCCGCTCTCGCAAACATACAGTGGTGTCCCATTCCTGGCTGCGTGTTTCACTCGCCGCCGTCGATAGTCTCAGCAGGGCTCAATGTTGTTCTGTCTCATTCGTGCCACCTTAAGCAGCATGCTGCTGCTTCTTCACTCCCCAATTGGGCTCCAACTCAGGTGAGTGTTTCCGACCTTTTGGGGGGGCGCCGCGCTATGTCTTCCAAACATAACACCACTAAGCTGCAAGTTATGCGCGGAGCTCCTAACCGTGAAGGCGTGCCGGTAAGTCGGTTCTTGCTCCCGACAAATATACGAACCAGTCCCACTCCACGAAGAAACGGGTCCGACACATGCTCAGTGGCTCGAAAGAGATTTATTGAAGGTTTCCCAGTGAAAAGTCTTGTGGTGGTGAAATGAGGGCAGACGCGTTTCAGTCTTTCGACTTTCCTCAGTGCCCGTTTCACCTGGAATACAGTTCTGCCTGAGGGGCTGGTTTAAAAAGGGTGATGGAGCTTCCCTTATTGGTGCAGGAAACTCTGAGCCCCGCCTCCCACAGCTTGCCACTCCACCTCTCCTGCTGAATTCATTTCGGGTTTTGTTGTCCCACGCTGTGCACGCGGATACAGTGATCCGCTCTCGCAAACACACAGTGGTGTCCCATTCCTGGCTGCGTGTTTCACTCGCCGCCGTCGATAGTCTCAGCAGGGCTCAATGTTGTTCTGTCTCATTCGTGCCACCTTAAGCAGCATGCTGCTGCTTCTTCACTCCCCAATTGGGCTCCAACTCAGGTGAGTGTTTCCGACCTTTTGGGGGGGCGCCGCGCTATGTCTTCCAAACATAACACCACCAAGCTGCAAGTTATGCGCGGAGCTCCTAACCGTGAAGGCGTGCCGGTAAGTCGGTTCTTGCTCCCGACAAATATACGAACCAGTCCCACTCCACAAAGAAACGGGTCCGACACATGCTCAGTGGCTCGAAAGAGATTTATTGAAGGTTTCCCAGTGAAAAGTCTTGTGGTGGTGAAATGAGGGCAGACGCGTTTCAGTCTTTCGACTTTCCTCAGGGCCCGTTTCACCTGGAATACAGTTCTGCCTGTATATGTATATATATATTCATTGAAAAAACCATTGGTTTCACACATGTTATAGTTAGCTGGACATTTCACTCATACAAAACCTTTGAAATTCCCCCGTTATAGTTAGTTCAACTAACTATAACTCACGCGCCCACAATGCACTGCTGATGACGTCACATATTACATCACTCATGACATGGTCAGTGACATCACTGATGACATCTCAAATGACATCACTGATGACATCACTGATGACATCATCCAGTGAATGTGTGTCTTTCTGAAAAATAAATATTTTTTATATATGTATATCTAAAGGTTGATGGAAGAAAAAACGGATACATAAGTGTCTAAATGGATGTTTTATTTTGTAAAATTGATTGGTTAACTGACTTATTAGGTGTATCTTTGTGAAAACATATATTAGCGAGTAATGTTTAAATATTTAAATATATGTATCAGTGTCTCACTTTGTGTATAAGTGGCTGCATGGGTTGGTGAGTGGCTACATGAGTGTGTATATGGGTTATTATTTGTTTTTTTGAGTATCAGTATGAGTGTCTGTATGGTTTGGTGGGGGGTATTACTTAGCGCATAGATGCATGAATGACTGACTCACTGTTTGTATGGGTTTTGAAGACAGCATGTGTGCAGGACTGTATGGGTGGATGAGTGTGTGTATGGGTGTGTTACTGAGTGAATGACTGTCTCAATAGTATCTTTATGTTTTAATCTAGTATATGTGAGTATTGATGTATATAAGTGAGTATTTGTGAGAGTGAGAGATTGGAAGAGTTCCTGTTTAAATAAGTATGTGTTTGTATAAGTGATTGTTTAAGAGAGTAAGTATGTGTAAGTTTCCGTAGAAGTAAGTGTGGTAGTGTGTGTATAGCTGTATATGCAAATAAATGGATGTTTATTTGCATGTGTGAGTATGTGTGTGAGTAACTCTATGGATGACTGTCGGTGTGTAACAGGATGTATAGGTGTATCAGTACATATGATGAGTGAGTAGATGTATGAGTGACTATATTGAACTGTTAGTGAATGAGTGGATGTGTATATAGATGGTGGAATTACTGAATAGGTTGTTGTAACTGGTATTGGTATCTCAATTTTTTTGAAAATTTTTGTTTCTATTTTTGAATGTGTATATCAAAGGTCATATTACGCTGAGAGGAGGTCTGCCACTCTTTCACAAGGATGATATCATCAGTGATGTCATTTGAGATGTCATCAGTGATGTCATGAGTGATGTCACTGACCATGTCATGAGTGATGTAATATGTGACGTCATCAGCAGTGCATTGCGGGCGCGCGAGTTATAGGTAGCTGAACTATACCGGGGAATTTCAAAGGTTTTGTATGAGTGAAATGTCCAGCTAACTATAACATGTGTGAAACCTATGGTTTTTTCAATCAATTTGCAAGGTTTTTTAAATGCTAATTCCTAAATATAACATGTGTGAAACCTATGGTTTTTTCAGTGAATTTGCAAGGTTTTGTAAATGCTACTTCCTAACTATAACGTGTGTGAACCTATGTTTTTTTCAGTGAATTTCAAAGGTTTTGTAAATGATCATTATTAAATGTATTAATTGTTATATTTTTTTATACCGATTTACTACATTATTTTAAACTATTTATTTTTAGATATTTTATTTTTTAAATTACATTACATATTTTTAATATAAATTGAAAAAAATGTTTTTAAAAATATTTAAATTGTAATATATATTTTTTTAATTTAATATTTTTTAAATTTATATATATTTTATATAGCAGGCAATGATATTCTATGGAAGGAAATTCAAGTTACTGGTAAGTTCAGTTAAATTTACTTTTCAGAAATAGTAGTGAGCTAGATTGGGGAATTAATTCCTCTTCAATCCTGAGGTCCCCTGTGAGCCAACTAGCCCACCAGGTACCTCCAGTATGCGCCAGGCAGCTGCATTGCAGAGAGGTGTTCAAAGGGCACGCCCCCTTTTTACAACACTCTGCAACACAGCTCCGTGGCGCTTACTGGAGATACCTGTTGGACTAGTTGCCCCCTAGGGGACCTCTGGATTGAACAGAAATTAATTCCCCAACTTAAAACGCGCCTCAGGGCATGTTTGCACTCACATCACCTCAAACCCTGCCCCCTACCTTCACCACTGTGCTAACGCGCCCTGTAGAGTGTTCTCAATTGGGGGATTAAGTCCCCTTGCATACTGGGGGTGCCTGGGGGCCAACTAGCCGACCGGGAACCTCCAGTATACACCAGGGGCCTTATTTATGAAGGCCTTGTGCCGCTGGTGCGCCACTTTTAAAATGGGAAAAAGTGACGCACCAGCGGCGCAAGGCCTTCATAAATAAGGCCCCAGGAGTCTACGTTGCAGAGAGGTGTAATGAGGTCACGCCCCTTTTTACACCTCTCTGCAAAGCACCCCCCGGGCACGTATGTAGAGGGGGAACTAAATCCCCTTGCATACTGGGGGTCCCTGGGGGCCAACTAGCCCACCAGGAATCTCCAGTATGCGCCAAGGGACTGCATTGAAGAGAGGTGTAATTAGGCCACGCCCCTTTTTACACCTCTTTGCAACGCAGCCCCCGGGCGCATTTGCAGAGGGGGAACTAATTCCCCTTGCATACTGGGGGTCCATGGGGGCCAACTAGCCCACCAGGAACCTCCAGTATGCACCAGGGGACTGCATTGCAGAGAGGTGTAAAGAGGCCATGCCCCTTTTTACACCTCTCTGCAATGCAGCCCCCTGGCGTGTTTGCAGAGGGGGAACCAATTCCCCTTGGAACCTCCAGTATGCATCAGGGGGCTGCGTTGCTTTGCCCCGGGGGTGGCAGTCCCCGGGGCAGTGTGGGGGGGTCGGACCCCCCCACGCTTCTTTTTCACTATGCCCCCGGGATTTGGTCCCCCGGGGGGGTAATTCGAAAAAAAGCAGACCGGGCTTTTTAAAAAAAACTTTGGGGGCTTAGGGGTCTGTGTAGGACCACCTGAGCAGGCCTAGGGGGCAGGGTGTTTCAACCCTGCCCCCTTTTTGCATTCTACACGTTTGTTTTTCTGCTTTCTTGTGCCTCAGTCTACCATCACAAGATGGCTGCCAACAATTTCTGGTTTGGAGTGTTGACAGACAGTTGACAGCCAATCAGCATGCAGCTTGTGCACAGGAGGGTACGCGCACCGTACGCGCACGGTGCGCATGCGGTGCGCGTACGGTGCGTGCTTATAGATATATAAATTTTTTTCTTTTGATTTTCTCAGGAACTACTGGATGGATTTACACCATTTAAGCAAAAGCGTGATCTGTGAATCAGACTCTACCATTTTGCCAAATTTCTTGTAATTCCGTTCAGCCGTTCGGGCTGTAGCCGTGCCTAATCGTCCTATGGAAAATAACATGGGAAAAACACGTTTTGGAACCCCCCCTTTTTTCTCAGCCCCCACTTGACAAATCCCCCCAAAACATTTAGGGAAGGAGCAGAGCAGAGCGGGCCATCTTCTTTGAGAAATTCGCGAAGATTCATCAACTGGCGCCAAAGTTATTCCCAATAGAATGTTGCGGATTTCCTATGGAAACTAGGTCCTAACTATAACTACCTACTGGCGACGGCTAGTGGTAATATATATATATATATATATATATATATATATATATATATATATATATATATATATATATATATATTCACTGAAAAAACCATAGGTTTGACACCAGTTATAGTTAGCTGGAAATTTTACTGACATAATACCATGGAAATTCCCACGTTATAGTTAGTTGGACTCACTATAACTTGCGCGCCTGCAATGCACTGCTGATGACATCACATATTACATCACTCATGACATGGTCAGTGACATCACTCATGACATAACTGATGACACCATCCAGTGAATGTGTGTCTTTCTGAAAAATAAATATGTTTTATATATGTATATGTAAAGGTCGATGGAAGAATAAATGTTTAAATAAGTGTCTTAATGGATGTTTTTTTTTTAATTGATTGGTTAACTGGCTTATTAAGTGTATCTTAGTGAATACATATATTAGCGAGTATTGTTTAAATATTTAAATGTTTGTATCAGTGTTTCACTTTGTGTATAAGTGGCTGCATGGGTTGGTGAGTAGCTACATGTGTGTGTATATGGGTTATTAGATGTTTTTTTAGTATCAGTATGAGTGTCTGTATGGTTTGGTGGGGGTGTTACTTAGCACATAGATGCATCAATGACTGACTCACTGTTTGTATGTGTTTTGAAGACAGCATATGTGCAGGACTGTATGGGCGGATGAGTGTGTATATGTGTGTGTTAGTGAGGGAATGAGTGTCTCACTAGTGTCTTTATCAGTAACTACATATGTTTTAATCTAGTATATGTGAGTATTGATGTATATAAGTGAGTATATGTGAGAGTGAGAGATTGAAAGAGTTCTTGTTTAAATAAGTATGTGTTTCTATAAGTGATTGTTTAAGAGAGTAAGTATGTGTAAGTTTCCTTAGAAGTAAGGTGGTAGTGTGTGTATAGCTGTATATGCAAATAAATGGATGTTCAATAGTTTATTTGCATGTGTGATTATGTGTGTGAGTAACTTTTGGATGACTGTCGGTGTGTAACAGGATGTATAGGTGTTTCACTACATATGATGAGTGAATATATGTATGAGTGACAATATAGAACTGTTGGTGAATGAGTGGATGTGTATATAGATGGTGGTATTACTGAATTGGTTGATGTAACTGGTATGGGTATCTCTATTCTTTTGAAAATTTTAGTTTCTATTTTTGAATATGTGTTTCAAGGGTTACATTACACTGAAAGGAGGTCTGTCACTCTGTCACAAGGATGGTGTCATCAGTGATGTCATGAGTGATGTCACTGACCATGTCATGAGTGATGTAATATGTGCGTCATCAGCAGTGCATTGCAGGTGCGTAAGTTATAGTGAGTCCAACTAACTATAACGTGGGAATTTCAATGGTTTTATGTCAGTAAAATTTCCAGCTAACTATAACTGGTGTCAAACCTATGGTTTTTTCAGTGAATTTAATAGGTTTTTTAAATGCTAATTTCTAACTATAACTGGTGTGAAACCTATGGTTTTTTCAGTGAAATTCATAGGTTTTTTAAATGCTAATTCCTAACTATATAAGGCCTGAAACCTATTTTTTTTCACTGAATTTCAAAGGTTTTTTTAATGCTAATTCCTAACTATATAAGACCTGAAAGCCCACCAGGAATCTCCAGTATGCGCCAGGGGACTGCATTGCAGAGAGGTGTAATGAAGCCACGCCCCTTTTTACACCACTCTGCAACGCAGCCCCCGTGCATGTTTGAAGAGGGGGAACTAATTCCCCTTGCATACTGGGGGCCCCTGGGGGCCAACTAGCCCACCTGTAACCTCCAGTATGCGCCAGGGGGCTGCATTGCAGAGGTGTAATGAGGCTATGCCCCTTGTTACACCTCTCTGCAACGCAGCCCCCTGCCGCGTTTTCAGAGGGGGAACTAATTCCCCTTGCATACTGGGGGTCCCTGGGGGCCAACTAGCCCACCAGGAGCCTCCAGTATGCGCCAGGGGGCTGCATTGCAGAGAGGTGTAATGAGGCCACACCATTTTTTACACCTCTCTGCAACGCAGCCCCCGTGCATGTTTGAAGAGGGGGAACTAATTCCCTTTGCATACTAGGGGTCCCTGGGGGCCAACTAGCCCACCTGGAACCTCCAGTATGCGCCAGGGGGCTGCATTGCACAGAGGTGTAATGCGGCTATGCCCCTTTTTACACCTCTCTGCAACGCAGGCCACTGGCGCGTTTGCAGAGGGGGGACTAATTCCCCTTGCATACTGGGGGTCCCTGGGTCATATCTGCCCAAACATCGATATTCCGAACGATTGAAAATGACTTTTCTTGAGAAACATTTGGATTTGGATTATCATGTCCTATACTTTGGAATTTTTGAAAGACTGACTTTGAGGATGCTATAAATTACTCAAGTCTGCCCGAATTGTGTGGGTAAAATTGATACCTAGTCACTTTGAATAAGAATGTACTTACGTCTCGTCTAACATTTGGAAGAAATATCTAGTTATATGACAACAGGATACCGACATAACTTGAAAGAAATAAGAACGCCCTGAAGAAGTTCTGTTGTACAGAACGAAACGTTTCGGCTGGCTGTGGTACATAAACTTAAGGAAAATAAAAACATTTGAATATACACCAAGATTCAGCGCTTCAATAAGGACTCTAAGTGATATGATTTGATTGGACTTATTGTGCAAGTGGTGCTGTGCCAAACTTTGGAATATTCTCCACTACTCTCTACTACTTACTCTCTCCTACTCCACTACTCTCAAATACTCACTCTCTACTACTCATTCTTTACTACTCTACTACTCTCTACTACTCTCTCTCTACTACTCACTCCCTACTACTCACTATCTACTACTCTCTACTACTCACTCTCTACTACTCTCTCTCTACTACTCACTCTTTACTACTCACTCTCTACTACTCTCTACTACTCACTCTCTACTTCTCACTCTCTACTACTCTCTACTACTCACTCTCTACTACTCACTCTACTACTCACTCTCTACTACTCACTCTACTACTCACTCTCTACTACTCACTCTCTACTACTCACTCTACTACTCACTCTCTACTACTCACTCTACTACTCACTCTCTACTACTCTCTACTATTCTCTCTCTCTGCTACTCACTCTCTACTACTCTCTACTACTCACTCTCTACTACTCCCTACTACTCACTCTTTACTACTCTCTACTACTCACTCTCTACTGCTCTACTACTCACTCTACTATTCACTCTACTACTCTCTACTACTCACTCTCTGCTACTCTCTCTACTGCTTTCTACTACTCTATTTGAAGCTATGATGTCTTTCATCACAAATAAGAAGAATCCACCTCTTGGAGAGGTGTTGGATTTCTTCTGGAGAAAGGAGTACCAAGCAAGAGGTGCTCCTCATATACATATGTTGTTGTGGATCAAGGATGCACCTAAATTTGGAACAGATCCGGATGACTTAGTGATGAATTTCATAGAACAGTATTCTACGTGTGCTGTTCCAAACACAACGGAGAAGAAAAGCCTAAGAGAACAAGTTCTACGTTTCCAAAGCCATCGTTGTGGAAAGTACTGTCGTCGTAAATTCAGAAACAAGGACAAGTTCTACACCAAATGTCGTTTCAACTTTCCACGACCGGTGATTTCTAAAGGAAGAGTGAACAGTTTGATGTCTTCGCTGCGACATAATGTGACGAGGAAATCACCCAAAAATACATACAATTTGAAAAGGAACGAAGAGTCCAAGTACATCAACGACTACAACCCAGTGATTTTGTCCATGTGGAATGCTAACATGGATATACAGTTTGTGGCTGACAACTGTATGGCTGTGGCTCGGTATGTGACATCTTACATCACCAAAAAAGAAAAGACAGAATTGAAGGATATGTGGGAGGACATTTCCCATGAAAAGAGCCTCAGCAAGAAGTTGTACAGTTTCAGTCTGAAGATGTTGTCGCATCGAGAAATCGGAGCTTACGAATGTTCTGACCGGTTGTCCTCAGCAAGTCTCTATGCCAAATCCAGGAGTATCGTTTGGGCGAGTCTTGGTCTTGCTGCAACGCGAAATCGAGTTCTAAAACCTGTCCGGGAAATTGAGTATTTGGCAGAAAAGGAACCAAACAGTACCGACATTTTGAAGACCAACATGTTGGATACATATTATCCAAATCGAAGCAGTCACCTTGAGAATGTTTGTCTATATGAGGTTCTACAAAATTATATATTCAAGAGGAACATCAAAGAAGATATTGAGAAAGGAGTGTATGCTGTAATTGGAAGTGAGGGATGTCTGGTCAAGCAAAGAAAATGCCAATTAGTAAACCATCGAAAATTGAGTGGCGAATCTCCAGAAAAAAAGGAGTTTTTCTATTTAGCACTTTTGCAACTTTTCAAGCCTTGGCGTGCAGAAGAGTGTTGGAAATGGGGGTTGCCCAAGTCTCAAAGGGGGTAGCATGGCATCAAGCGGGCAGGCCAAACTTCGAGGACATGTGAAGCATTCACGCAGTACCCACAAACGACACACCAATCACACCACAAAAAGAGTCACGACACCACCTTTGGTTGGAAAAAGATTACGTTTAGTTATGTCTCCAACCTGCAAGGTAAAAAGGAACAAAATAGTGGTAGTCACAACAAGGCGCCAACTGGCACCGGAGCCAAGTACATCAGGGGAATTATCTACATGGGACAAAAGGGTTGAGTCCATAGTCCATAGTCCATAGCTGTAAGGAAAAAGGATGGTTAATTAAACATTAGACCTGAGGCCAATCTGGTGGAGCCAACTCAGGGTCTCATCCTCAGGGGTAGGCTGTACTTGCAAACTCTAATATTATGCATTAATACACTTTATGCGTTATTACGCCAAACCCCACCTCTGTAAGGGAAAACAGAATATCACAGAACCTTTAATATTAGACAGGAGTACCTGTAATAAAACATCAGGTTTCTTCCCCCCTCCACCTAGGGAATTACACATCAGGCAGGGCCTACTCAGGCCTTCATCCTTGAGAGGTTGGCTGAAATTGTAAGTTGCATATTAGCATAACTACACCTCATGCGTGACAACGCCAACCCCACCCCTGTAAGGAAAGACATCATGGCATACCAGCATCCACTAGCAGGCGGGCATAACTATAGGACTATTAAACCACCTTCACAAGCTCTACAGGGCATACAGAACCCCAGTGCAATAGCCTTAGGGAAAAGACCTGGGGAACATGACTCCTTAGCTCCCAACCTGCAACACAAACATCAGGTAGTACATTGGCAACAACTCTTCCTGGGTCACCTTAGAGGAAACAATACCCCCTGGGGCATAGACATTTCATCAGGGTAAATGCAAACATCTCCTCGCGCGATTAACACTTCCCTAGAGGAGTAGATAACATTTCACTGGGATCAGGAAACCTTTCCTTATGCCAGGGTACTCATTTCCCTAATCAGGAAGAACATTTCCTTGGACATTAGAGGAGGGCATAACATTCCTTTCCCTGTAAACCACTTTCCTTAAATGCAACCACGTACTCAACTGGAACACCTTTCAGTAGCCACCGCCTTAAGAGGGAATTACTCTTGCCTAGTCCAGGAGCCGACCCCTTTT
The DNA here is from genome assembly GCF_964263255.1 of Lissotriton vulgaris. NCBI lineage: Eukaryota > Metazoa > Chordata > Amphibia > Caudata > Salamandridae > Lissotriton > Lissotriton vulgaris. The sequence continues at coordinate 493,842,621 of NC_141696.1, forward strand.
AGCAGTCAGGCCACATTTCCCTAGGGCCTTTGCAGTCCCATTACAAATGTCCCCCCACGGGATCAGTCCGGGCCACCGCCGGGGTATCTGGGGCCAACAGGGCCCAATCCCAGATTCCAACAGGGGGGGGGCGCCGAGCACCAACTTTGTGCCGCGTTGCCCTCTTCAACCCCCTACACAGTTTCATAGAGGCCCCACTCACCGGCCTCTTGCAGTCCTGCAGGCGTTCCCCAGATTTCGAAGGGGAGGGGGCAAGCACCGGCAATGTGCCTCGGGGCCCCCTCTCCGTGTTCTGGCCACCTGTCGCAACACTGGCGGCACTCCTGGCATCGGCGGAGGCGGGGTGGCTCCCGCCCTCCGCTCTCCCCTGCAGTGATTTCTCCCGGGCCCCTCCGCTCCCTCTAGGGGTCCCAGAGCTTCGTTGGCAGGCGGAGGCGGGGTAGGCTCCCGCCCTCCGCACTCCCCTCACGGCTACGCACTTTTCGTGGCAGCGGGGCTAGCACCGACAGAATGCCCCGGCCCGCCTCCTCCTCCGCTTCTCTCCGCGTCCGCAGACCGGCAGGGTAGGCTCCTGCTCCGGTCTTCCTATGCCATCGGGGTTCCCCTCAGCTCACTGGGGGCCCCGCGACACCTTCGGCCGGCTTCTCCCTGCCACAGCTTCCGGCAGCCAATCCCTGCGCGGCCTTCTAGGGCACGGCCGCGCAGGCCAATCAGTGCACGGCGGGGCTGGGGTTGTGACCGGTGACGTCACCGGCGCCCCCGCCACGTGATGACGGCCTCCCCGGCTTCAGGGCCTAGTGCGGCCCGCTCCTCCTCATCGGCGGCCCCCTCCTGGTACCGGGGGTCGTCACAACGATGCCTCCCACGGTGGGGGGAAGACCTCCTCACAGCGCCGGGCCGCGGCGGTGAATTCTGGCGGCCATAAGGGGTAGGCTCCCTTTTACCTCATTATTTATTTCCCGGGCAGTTCTAACCGGCGTGAGGCGTCAATAAGGGGTAGGCTCCCTTTTTAATTAATTATCTATATGCAGACAGCGCGCTGACACGAGGGTAGGCTCCTCAGCGCTGTTTTCTCCTCACAGTTCCCTCAGTGTCCGGGCTGCGATAAAGGGGGTAGACTCCCTTCCCAATTAACCAGTTAAATGGCGGACAGCGCCAAAACGAGGGTAGGCTCCTCACACTCGATCCTCCTCACAGTGCCCTCAGGCCACAGCGCGATTCTCCTCAGCAGATGACGCTATTTACAGCGCACTGCATGTTAAGCAGTCCAGGGGCAGGTTGACTGAGGCAGGTGAGTGAGGCACAGTTCCTCGGGGGCACAATCCTCCCCGGGCAGCTCCTCCCAGTCCAGCGCTTCCACATGGGCCTGTGAGCTGGGCCCTGCACCCCTATAAACCCCCCCCGCTGATGTCCCCATGGGCCCCTGACAAGGGAGGGCCCCTATCCAGGTCACTGACGCTATTTGACCGGGTACCACGCCAGCGCTGTGTGAAGAAGCGCCCAGGAGGTGAGGAGTATGCCCCTGAGGAACTTCTGTACTGGGACTGTCCGCCCCCCTTGGGAAGTTGTGGCCCCTGTGGAAGCGCTGGACTGGGAGGAGCTGCCCGGGGAGGATTGTGCCCCCGAGGAACTGTGCCTCACTCACCTGCCTCAGTCAACCTGCCCCTGGACTGCTTAACATGCAGTGCGCTGTAAATAGCGTCATCTGCTGAGGAGAATCGCGCTGTGGCCTGAGGGCACTGTGAGGAGGATCGAGTGTGAGGAGCCTACCCTCGTTTTGGCGCTGTCCGCCATTTAACTGGTTAATTGGGAAGGGAGTCTACCCCCTTTATCGCAGCCCGGACACTGAGGGAACTGTGAGGAGAAAACAGCGCTGAGGAGCCTACCCTCGTGTCAGCGCGCTGTCTGCATATAGATAATTAATTAAAAAGGGAGCCTACCCCTTATTGACGCCTCACGCCGGTTAGAACTGCCCGGGAAATAAATAATGAGGTAAAAGGGAGCCTACCCCTTATGGCCGCCAGAATTCACCGCCGCGGCCCGGCGCTGTGAGGAGGTCTTCCCCCCACCGTGGGAGGCATCGTTGTGACGACCCCCGGTACCAGGAGGGGGCCGCCGATGAGGAGGAGCGGGCCGCACTAGGCCCTGAAGCCGGGGAGGCCGTCATCACGTGGCGGGGGCGCCGGTGACGTCACCGGTCACAACCCCAGCCCCGCCGTGCACTGATTGGCCTGCGCGGCCGTGCCCTAGAAGGCCGCGCAGGGATTGGCTGCCGGAAGCTGTGGCAGGGAGAAGCCGGCCGAAGGTGTCGCGGGGCCCCCAGTGAGCTGAGGGGAACCCCGATGGCATAGGAAGACCGGAGCAGGAGCCTACCCTGCCGGTCTGCGGACGCGGAGAGAAGCGGAGGAGGAGGCGGGGCCGGGGCATTCTGTCGGTGCTAGCCCCGCTGCCACGAAAAGTGCGTAGCCGTGAGGGGAGTGCGGAGGGCGGGAGCCTACCCCGCCTCCGCCTGCCAACGAAGCTCTGGGACCCCTAGAGGGAGCGGAGGGGCCCGGGAGAAATCACTGCAGGGGAGAGCGGAGGGCGGGAGCCACCCCGCCTCCGCCGATGCCAGGAGTGCCGCCAGTGTTGCGACAGGTGGCCAGAACACGGAGAGGGGGCCCCGAGGCACATTGCCGGTGCTTGCCCCCTCCCCTTCGAAATCTGGGGAACGCCTGCAGGACTGCAAGAGGCCGGTGAGTGGGGCCTCTATGAAACTGTGTAGGGGGTTGAAGAGGGCAACGCGGCACAAAGTTGGTGCTCGGCGCCCCCCCCCTGTTGGAATCTGGGATTGGGCCCTGTTGGCCCCAGATACCCCGGCGGTGGCCCGGACTGATCCCGTGGGGGGACATTTGTAATGGGACTGCAAAGGCCCTAGGGAAATGTGGCCTGACTGCTAAAAGGGGTCGGCGCTGGACTAGGCAAGAGTAATTCCCTCTTAAGGCGGTGGCTACTGAAAGGTGTTCCAGTTGAGTACGTGGTTGCATTTAAGGAAAGTGGTTTACAGGGAAAGGAATGTTATGCCCTCCTCTAATGTCCAAGGAAATGTTCTTCCTGATTAGGGAAATGAGTACCCTGGCATAAGGAAAGGTTTCCTGATCCCAGTGAAATGTTATCTACTCCTCTAGGGAAGTGTTAATCGCGCGAGGAGATGTTTGCATTTACCCTGATGAAATGTCTATGCCCCAGGGGGTATTGTTTCCTCTAAGGTGACCCAGGAAGAGTTGTTGCCAATGTACTACCTGATGTTTGTGTTGCAGGTTGGGAGCTAAGGAGTCATGTTCCCCAGGTCTTTTCCCTAAGGCTATTGCACTGGGGTTCTGTATGCCCTGTAGAGCTTGTGAAGGTGGTTTAATAGTCCTATAGTTATGCCCGCCTGCTAGTGGATGCTGGTATGCCATGATGTCTTTCCTTACAGGGGTGGGGTTGGCGTTGTCACGCATGAGGTGTAGTTATGCTAATATGCAACTTACAATTTCAGCCAACCTCTCAAGGATGAAGGCCTGAGCAGGCCCTGCCTGATGTGTAATTCCCTAGGTGGAGGGGGGAAGAAACCTGATGTTTTATTACAGGTACTCCTGTCTAATATTAAAGGTTCTGTGATATTCTGTTTTCCCTTACAGAGGTGGGGTTTGGCGTAATAACGCATAAAGTGTATTAATGCATAATATTAGAGTTTGCAAGTACAGCCTACCCCTGAGGATGAGACCCTGAGTTGGCCCCACCAGATTGGCCTCAGGTCTAATGTTTAATTAACCATCCTTTTTCCTTACAGCTATGGACTATGGACTATGGACTCAACCCTTTTGTCCCATGTAGATAATTCCCCTGATGTACTTGGCTCCGGTGCCAGTTGGCGCCTTGTTGTGACTACCACTATTTTGTTCCTTTTTACCTTGCAGGTTGGAGACATAACTAAACGTAATCTTTTTCCAACCAAAGGTGGTGTCGTGACTCTTTTTGTGGTGTGATTGGTGTGTCGTTTGTGGGTACTGCGTGAATGCTTCACATGTCCTCGAAGTTTGGCCTGCCCGCTTGATGCCATGCTACCCCCTTTGAGACTTGGGCAACCCCCATTTCCAACATTTGGTGGCAGCGGTGGGATAGGACTTGTGTTTACGCAGTACCACAGCGGTCACAGGTTACACTGCAAATAGAGCTTGGATGTAATCATAGCCTTTTTGTGGGGGATTATTGTTGTTTGGCTGAATATTGTGTTTTTTGATTGCTTCCTCCTGAAGAGTATTCTGAATTGTCCCCTTGTTCCACTGGGAGGGTGTGTCCCGGGTGTACCTCGCCACGATGGGGTTGGTTTACCAGGAAGTGGAACTGATGGAGTACACTGAGCAGGAAGTGTTACATTTTCTCCAGAAGAGAGGGATACCCCCAGTAGGAAACATTAGGAGAAATTTGTTTCTCTATGAGGCCCTCAAGAGGGGAGAGCCCTTAGAGATTGATGGGGACTTGTCTGACTACCCTCCCGAGGTTTTGAAGGGTCAGTGGGTTAGAGACCAGAGAGAGGGCTCCCCATCCAGAACCCTGGGAGGTAATTACTCCGATGAGGAGGAGGAAGAGTTTGAGAGGGCGGAGACGCCAGTAGCTGTGGAGGACACCGAAGATAGGGAGTCTCGCACTGGGTCCAGTCCCGGGGGCACTGCCCCATTCCTTTCCCTGTACCCAGAAGAGTGGGTAGATAGGAGGGAAGAGAGGGAGCATCAGCTGGCGCTGGCAAAGCTCAGGCATGCCGAGGGCTTAGCGCAGCTGAGGGTAGTAGAGCAGCGACTAGAGACTGAAAAAGTCCTAGCCCAGGAGAGGATGGCGGAGGCGGAGAGGGCCTTCGCCAGAGAGAGATCAGCTCAGGTGGGTAGGTTGTCCCCTGAGAGTGGTTTTAGGAGTCTGGATTCACCGAGGAGGGTGGGATCCAGTGGTGGCAGCGAGTGTAGGTTCAGTGCAAGGAGTCCCACTCCCGCAGCCCAGGAGACTGTGCCTGATTCCCCAGAAGAGGAGGACGGGTTAGTGTTTAGGGGCAGGGGAAAGCTGTCCCATCAGTCCTGGGGAGAGTTTGAGGAGGAGTGTTGGACTGTACTGGAGGATTGGGTGGTGCGGAGAGCAGTGGAGGATTGGGAAGGGCTGTGCCATGCCGTTATCCGGGAGCACATGCTGAGGAGTTGTTTCCCAAGACTGCGTCACCATCTGTTGCAGTGCGGGTTCTCAGACCCCAGGGAACTTGCACGGGAGGCAGACCTCTGGGTAAGTGCCAGAGCGTCTGGGAAGGCTGAGGGGAGTGATCCTGAAGGGAGTGAGACGGGGAGGTGTCCCAAGGTACCCCAGCTGCGACCACCAGGCCTGGAGTGTTCTTTAAGAGAACCCCAGCTTGGGAGGCTAGGCTGCCCCGATGTGTCATCCAGAGGGAGGGATCCCCTTATGTCAGGAGAACCCGGAGCATCATTAATCAGAGCTTCGGTGGTTCGGGGGACTGACCAGTCACAGGGTCTAGATCTTGGACTGGGGTTCCAGGTTCAGGAGTTGCCTGACCTGGAAGGTGGGGTTCCTGTAAAGCAGGTCCCTACCAAATTGACTCCCAGGGGTGCCACTTCCAGTGGGAGGGTGCGGAACTCTGGGAGGGGGTGCAGAGGGAGGAAGGTCTCCTCTCTGTCACCGGCTCAGCCACAGGGCATAGATCCCGGGTTGGGTGGCCAGGGACAGGAGTTGCCTGCCCTGGTGGGAGGGACATCTGTAATCAGAGTCCCCCCGGAAGTGACTCCCAGGGGTACTTCTCCGGGTAGGAGGGTGCAGAATTCTGGGAGGGGGTGCAGGGAGAGGGAGGACTCGCCCCTGTCACCGGTTCAGCCTGTGAGTTTCGACTCCAGGTTGGGGAGAGAGTTGTGTGAGGGTGTCCCCAGACGTAGGAGATGGAGGAACCCAAGGAGGAGAAGTAGGGGGAGGGGAGCCTCGCCCCTAAGGGCTGGTCATTCTGAGGGTGTAGACCCCAGGTGGGTGGACCAGTGGAAATTTGGAGAGAAGAGAGTGGTTCCAGAGTATCACAAGCCTGAGGCTAGAGCCTCCCACTCTAGGAAGGAGAAACATCCCACTAGGGAACACCAGTGGGGTGGTTCTGTTGGTGAAGGGAGGGTTGCGAAAGAGAACCATTGGGTTCCAGAGTGGAGGAGAGACTGCAGGTGCTCCTGTAGTTGCAGGCCTGCGTCCACCTTTTTCCGCCCCAAGCAGGGAAGCCCATCAAGGCATTGATGCGTCTACCCTGGCTTTTGGCTGGGGGGGAGTCATGTTGGACTTGGCCTTTTCCCCCCAAAATTTTACGAGGGTAGGCTCCTCACACTCGATCCTCCTCACAGTGCCCTCAGGCCACAGCGCGATTCTCCTCAGCAGATGACGCTATTTACAGCGCACTGCATGTTAAGCAGTCCAGGGGCAGGTTGACTGAGGCAGGTGAGTGAGGCACAGTTCCTCGGGGGCACAATCCTCCCCGGGCAGCTCCTCCCAGTCCAGCGCTTCCACAGGGGCCACAACTTCCCAAGGGGGGCGGACAGTCCCAGTACAGAAGTTCCTCAGGGGCATACTCCTCACCTCCTGGGCGCTTCTTCACACAGCGCTGGCGTGGTACCCGGTCAAATAGCGTCAGTGACCTGGATAGGGGCCCTCCCTTGTCAGGGGCCCATGGGGACATCAGCGGGGGGGGTTTATAGGGGTGCAGGGCCCAGCTCACAGGCCCATGTGGCGGTAGCACCTCACAGCAGGTCCCCCTCCCTTCCTTGTCCCAGCGCTGACTGACTCTCTGGTGACACTTCCCCCTATTTATACCCTCCTCCCAGGCAGTGCCAGGACCTTCTAGAATGTTGGCACATCTAGCCTAAACTGGTTCTAGGGGAGGGGGTGAGCACCCTGGGTGCCAGGCTTTCCCTCCAAAAGCTAGGGGTAGCTGGGTAATATTAACTAGACCGCTGACCTATGTCAGTCCAGTGGCAAAACCCATGGCCATGGCATCCATTTTAAAATCACAGTACATTTTAGTCAGGTACATTTTCAAAATGGGGGATATTTACAAGTGCTCACATTATGTCATGTAATTTAACATTTTCAACACGGTGTCTCACACCACTCATGGCCTATACAGGTTTAATCCCATGGGGGAGACATCCTAGGTAAGGGGGTCAAAAGCGAAAAATTTTGGGGGAAAAAGGCCAAGTCCAACAAAGAGGAACTGCTTGGAGATTTCCTCTGTTACGAAGACTCTTTCACTGTTGCTAAGGAGACCATAGAATGTCCTGCTTTTCCCAAATATCAAGAAATGTTGACTTTGGAAATTGAGCAGGAAGCAACGATTGCAGCCGAGATTGCCAGAGACAGTTCTCAGGACAGTCAGAGTTCTGTTTCATTGAGTCAGGATCCACTAGGAGGACCTATTATAGAAAATGAAGCTGCCACTGCTATGAATGAAGTGGAAAGAGCCATGGCACATGCTCAGGAGGATGCAGTTAACTAAGAAGACTTGGAAAAACAACTCAACGTTGAGCAGAGGAAAATATATGATGAAGTTACCAAGCAAATTGAGCATGGATTAAGTCATGAGAAGAAAGAGTGCTCATGTACATCGTTGAAGCCTGTCCGACTGTACGTGAGTGGAGAAGCGGGAACTGGAAAAAGTTTCCTCATTAAAACAATTTCATGTTATTTGCAGGAAAGGACTGAGTCATCGCTGTCTTGTGTTGTGACCGCTCCAACTGGACTGGCAGCTCATAACATTAAAGGGATTACTTTGCATCGTCTACTGATGCTGCCGGTGGAGCATGACAACAAATTACAATACCACAAGTTATCTGGGGATGCTTGTTGTGAAGTTTCAAGAGTCTTGAGGAAAATGAAACTTCTTATCATTGACGAAGTAAGCATGGTTTCCAATGTCATGCTTGCCTTTGTGCATTTGAGAATGCAAGAAGTTCTTAAAACTGAGTATGATGTGTTATTTGGTGGCAAACACATCATTGTTTTCGGAGATCTTCTGCAGCTGACACCAGTAAAAGGACAACCTGTGTTCAAAATACTCACGCATGAAGATACCAGGAAGTGCCTAGGGAGCATTGGCAACGTCAATATATGGTTAAATTTCAATTATGCTGAACTGCATGAAAATATGCGTCAGGCGAAGGATGAAGATTACAAGAATATTCTACAAGATGTTAGAATTGGAAAAGTGACCGAGCATGGAAAAGAAGCTTTAAATGCACGATTACTGTCAAATTTATATCCCGAACAAGACATTGTGCCTGAGAATAGTTTTCAGAAAATTACTGAGAAGAAATCCGGAATATGTTTGATGCCAACTCTTGCAGAATGTGCCATCTTCAACAACAAAATGTTGAATTTAGAAAAGCAAGAGATTGTGAAACTTGAAGCTATTGACAGAATAGAGCATATGGGATCAACAATTATTTTGTCTGAGAATTTGAAATCAAAATTGGATTCATTAGAGAAGACTATATCTAAAACAGCGGGTTTTGAAAAGACTTTGAATGTGTGTTTAAATTGCCGAATCATTTTAAGAAGGAATTTACATGTTGAAAGAGGTCTGGTAAATGGATCAATGGGTAATGTTGTTGATTTTGAGAAATACAGAAGTAGAGATGGAATTGAATTTTTAAAAATTAAATTTGATGGTATTGAGGAAGTACAGCTAATTGGTCGTTGTTCTGCTAGGTTTTTGCTTGTTAAAGACTTATATGTTCGCCGTAAACAGTTTCCTGTTTGCTTGGCATATGCGGTGACAATCCATAAATCGCAAGGTTTAAGTGTAGATAGTGATTGGTGAATATTAGCAGTTCTGTGTTCAAGGAGGGTATGGCATATGTGGCATTGTCACGAGTTAGAACTTTATCGGGATTGCACTTGATTGACTGTGATGTCACAAACATTTGTGCGGATCTAGATTGTGTTAAGGACTACAACAGGTTAAGAAAAGAGTATGCGCCACATTTGCCTCAATATCCTTTGTTTGAGAAACGTGTGGTAGGCCGGAAACGAAGAAATATCAGTAATAGTAGGGAGGTTGTAGCTAAAAGCCCAAAAGTCGATGAACCGAAAATTGTAAGCAGAAAGAAAGTGGATTCTGTTGAAGATGTTGTCGGTTTTCAATTTGAAAACAGTTCTGGTGTCAACTGCTATGCAAATGTAGTGGTTAATGTTCTCTTTTCATTAGAGACTTTAAAAGAACAGATTGTGTTCAATTCGGAACAAAGTTTATGCTGCTTGTTGAATTCTGTGTTAGAGAAATGTAGCACTGATCGAACAAAAGTAGAAAGTGTGTCTGAAGTTCGTTATCTGTTAGATGAATGTTCAGGTCAAACAGACTTCTCTGAAAATAATCAGCAGGATTGTCAGGAGTTTTTAATGTATATGCTTGATGTATTGCAAGATGAGGGTGTAGATGTAGATCACCTGTTTGGGCTTTCTTATCAATGGCAGCATGACTGCGAGAACTGTATGGTATCAAGTACTACTAGTGTAGACTCAGAAAGATTTATATATTTAACTTTGCCAGACAGTAAATCAGTCTCCTTTAATAAGCTAGTAAATGCAGCGGATCACAACATGGAGTGTAGCCAATGTAAATCTGAAATGATGTCAACATTATTTATACGAAGATATGGCCAGTATGTCATTTTAATGATCCAACGATGTAGGCCTGATGGATCAAAATTGTCAACTTTAATAAAAAATGTTGTTGCTTCTCAGCTGTCAATATCAGGAAGGACTTTTGTAACTGTAGCAATTATCTATCACGATGGTCCTTCAACAACATCAGGACATTACACAGCTTATTTAAAGTCTCGAAATGGCTGGTCATTCTGCAACGATTCTGTTGTAACTTTCAAAAAAAAATTGCCGTTTGACCTTAAAAATTCTTACCTGGTGTTTTTTAACCAAAATTTTAAGGAAAGAATCTTGGGATTTCCTCTGAGGAATTGCAAAACGTTCATCAAGTAGAGGGAATGTAAGTCTGCAATGCTGTCTAGATTATTGGTCCAAAACTTTTAATTATAATGTCAATTTAAAAATCCAACTATATAAAGCTGATGCAAGTAAGTCTGCTTCATAGTAAGCAGTATCAGTGTCATAGGAAAAGGAGAACATGAGTGAGAAAGAAGGGTAAGATATTAGTAGTCCAGGATTGTGAAAATAATCTTAAATGTTTTCTTTTTGAAAGTTGCGAAAATAGAAAATGACGGGATTTGATTGGAAGAATTACAAGAGTTGTGAATCGCTGCAAAATGATTTGGCCAAGTGGAAACATGTGGTAGAATGTGAGAAGTGTTTTATTGTATGTAACATATTTTTCAAAACGATGGAGGTTTTCTTTCAGAAAGTGGCGGGCTGAAAATATTTATAGCACAACAGAGTGGACGCTGTTCATAGGACATCCTTCCACGTTATGGAAAGTAAGTTAATTTTAAGGAGTTTTGAATTCAGATTTCTTAGGTTGTATGGGTTTTTTAAACACAATCATTTTGATTGTGTTTTTTTTCCCCGCTGTTACATGATGAATACCTTCAAGTCACTGATTTAAGTGAAATTTGATACATTCTGAGAACAGCAAAAATAAACCATTTAACATGTATAATTAATGTTCTGCTTTTTGTACTTATGATATACATTTAGAAATGTGAGGTAGATATGGAGAAACTGAGTCTTCTGTAAGTGTCAAAGTTAATGCTTACAGTGCTGCACTTCTGGGTACTGTTTTTTAAAAAAAAAAACTGAATAGGCCTCACCTCAAAGAAACCTCTTGAAAGGACACATCTTATTTGCATCCTGAAACAATCATTTACAATGTTAGACACAATTTTATGATGGCTTTACATCTCTTTTGCGCTGCTATTGCATCACTATTGTGAGACATCAGCAGTGCAAAAGAAGCACCATGTTCCAAAATAGGCCTCACTTCATCAGCATGAAGATACTGATTGTTTAAAATATATATCTTTAGGATTGTGTAGGGGACGTAGAGAAGCAGAGGCTTCTGTAAATGTCAAAGTTGTTGAAAAACTGTTTGTTTTTGAACCTTTTCCCTTCTCTTTTCTAATTTTTAAATACATGTTTTAATATTTTTGGAAATGTTTGTTCTCTCTTTTACAGATTGAAAGTATGAAAAAATATTTTAAAAAGTTAACAAGAATTATAAGGTAAATGTTTTCTACTCTTTTTACCCGCAATGCACTGCTGATGATGTCACTGACCATGTCATGAATGATGTAATAAGAGGACATGACTTACTTCATTGGTAGGCCTTCACATGTATTATCTCCTCTGTATTCTTCAACAAGCGTAAAATTGATCTGTAACCCTGAGTAGGTCTCACCTTAAACAAACCTCAGGAGAGACCACACCTTATCGTCATCCTGAATTAATTATTTAAAATGTTAGGGACAGATTTATGATATATGTATGCCTCTTTTGCGCCACTGTGCGTCAGTTTTGTGACGCAGTGGCGGTGCAAAAGATATGTTATGAGGCGTCAAAATTACAAATTGATGCATCTAGGCAAATGTGTCATGCTGTTTTAAAACCGTGCCACATGAAACCGATGCAGCAGTGATGAAAAAGATGCACCATGTTGCAAGACAGGCCTCACTTGGGGTCATATGTATCAAGCTAATTAGAATGCTTTGGCGACATATTTCTGCTGATAAAAAATGCAAAACTTTTATTGCCTATGTTGATGATATGGCTCTATGTTATTTACATTTCTTTGCTGTTTCAATTAATCTTTTTCTGTTATTTTTTCTTTTCTGTTTTCTATTTTTTCTCTCTGTTATTCCACATGTTTTAATCTTATTTTGAACATTCACCCACATTCTCCAAGAAACTCTTCTTTGTTATTGTTCTACTCTCTTTTTTTTCTTTCACTTCCTTATCCATTTTGTTTTTTGCAATTATACCCTCTTCCATCTTTTCTTCGGTAAATAGATCTATTAAGCAGTATCTCTGGTTTACTCCCTATAGCTGTCTTTCTTTTAACATTACTCTCTGTTTACTTCCCTTATACTTACTCTTCTTTTTTTTTAAAAAAAATTTTTTGGTTCGCTCCTAGTTCGCGAACCGGGCAGCTAACGGGAAAGCGAACCAAAAGAAATAGAGCTTGCCAGAGTGCTAAACATTCTAGCAATTTTATTTGAAAGGGGAGGTAGTTCTGAAAAGAACTTTTTTTTAATGTTTTTGTTGTTTCTTTTTTTTTTTTTTTTTCTAAACATTTTTTGTTTTTTTTGTATTTTTGGAACAGTTTTATGTTTTTTTTTGTTTTTGATGGAGGGGAAACAACAAAAAACAGGCATTGAAAAGAGCTCAACAGGAGCAAAAAAAAAATTACTGTCTGGGTTGGTTAGGGCAATTGTGATTTTCAAAAGCAATGTTCATTAACTTTATGCTCATGTTACCACATTAAAGCAATGCTCCGCAAAACAAACAAGTTACTTTCATGTGTAAAAAGTTCTTCTGAATGTTTGGCACGGTTTCCTGTGCCTCTCCTCCTGTCAATGATATTTGTGTTGTTGACCTGGCCACAGGAGTTGTTGGTGGATTATCCTGCAGGTCACGCAACTCTGCACGGCTGTAGTTTAGTGGATGCCACCTGCTCATATGGCGATGCATGGTATAGTTTCCCATGCTATACTTTTTTTCAGTGCCTCTTGATAACCTTTTTTTACAAATAAGGCAGGTGGCATACTTTGCATTCACTTTCTTCTCCCCTCGAGGGATTGAAAAAACTGCCAGATAAAACTGGTTTTCCGACGGGAAACACGGGGCAACTCCTGTAAGAACTCTGGTTCTTCTGTCTCCTCTTCCTCTAGTTCATCCTCTTCCTCCTCTGTGTTGGTGATGAACTGAGATGGTGGTCCTCTCTTCTCATGAGGAGGTGGAGGTGGTGGTGGGGGTGCACCAGCTGAAGCAAGTACAGAAGCCATTGCTCAACTATAGGAAAATGGTCTTTCTCTCACCAAGATGAAAGTCAGAGTGAGGAAAGAAGGAGGGGTTTTCATCATTTGGGAAAAGCAAAAGTTCTAAACCAATGAAAAGTGTTATTTTTAGGTCATATGACCTAGTCTTACATCATTTGGAAACCAAAAGTGAAATGAACCAATGAAAAGTTTTATAAACAAGTCACATGACTTGTTCCGCTCACGTTACGCGGTGCGCGCCGTGTCCCGGATCGCTTCCGGTTCGCTGTCCGGAGCACTTCCGGGAGCGCTAACGCGGCGCGTCATAAGACGCATTACGCGACAAAGTGATACGTCGCGCTTCCGCGACGCGTCACAGTTGCGCAAACGAGACGTTTACCGGTTCGCGGACTAGGTCGCGGCATCAAGATGAGCTAACGGAAAGCTTCCCGGTTTGCGAACTGGAAGCGAAGAAAAAAAATATTTTAAAAAAAATTATCAATAAACATCTAAAATATATTTTTGGATTTAAAGAAGAATACATTTTACAGCTACAGATGTTAGCTTTTAAAAAACCAATGAAATTCACTGAAAAAACCATAGGTTATAGACCATATATAGTTAGGAATTAGCATTTACAAAACCTTGAAAATTCACTGAAAAAACCATAGGTTATAGACCATATATAGTTAGGAATAAGCATTTACAAAACCTTATTTTACTCACACAAAACCATTGAAATTTCATATATAGTTAGTTGCACTAACTATATATCGCGCACCCGCAATCCACTGCTGATGATGTCACACATTACATCATTCATGACATGGTCAGTGACATCACTGATGACATCACTGATGACATCTCAAATGACATCACTGATGACATCTCAAATGACATCACTGATGACATCACTGATGACATCTCATTTGACATTACTGATCACATCACTGATGATATCATTCATGTGATAATACGATGAACCTCTTCAGACTCTAATATAACCTTAGATACAATCATTGTAAACAGACACTCACAGACTGCCACTCATCCATGGAGTTACTCAAACACCTAGTCAGTCATGCAAAGAATCAATCACACCTCCATTTCCTCAACTATACAGTTATACAAACTTTACTTATTCAAACATATACTAACACATATTTACTCTCTTACATAATCCTTGATACAAGTTCACAATGATTCATACAGCCACTCACACATTCACTGGCTCTTATGCACAGTTATTTATATATGTCAACTCTCAAATGTACTGTGTTTTACATATGTACTTACTTTGACATGTAGCACTGAGATATCCATTCACTCACCAATACACTCATGCACACAGTCAACCGCCCATACAGCTGTTTCCACATGCACTTTTGAAACCATACATCTAGTGAATCAACTGCTCACACATCTATGCACAGAGTCATACACCTCCCAGCCACCCACACACACACTCAGTCTCCCATACAAATACTTGGGCAACCAATCAATAACCCATATATTTACTCATATAGCTACTTATCAACACATGCAACAGTTTACAGAACAACAGACATAATGATGCACAAATTAAGACAGTTTAGTCACTAACCCATGCACTCAGTGAGACACATTTAATCACTCACTCATACAGTCAGTCATGCACCTACTAAATCCTTCATCCAGACACTTATACATCCACTCATTCTTCAATATGTAAGACATATTTTAACTTTACAGAAACATACAGTCACTGGATGTTGTCATCAGTGATGTTATCAGTGATGTCATTTGAGATGTCATCAGTGATGTCATCAGTGATGTCACTGACCATGTCATGAATGATGTAATGTGTGACATCATCAGCAGTGGATTGCGGGTGCGCGATATATAGTTAGTGCAACTAACTATATATGAAATTTCAATGGTTTTGTATGAGTAAAATAAGGTTTTGTAAATGCTTATTCCTAACTATATATGGTCTATAACCTATGGTTTTTTCAGTGAATATATATATACATACATATATAAACATATATAATCTGTATATCTATATAAATACAAATATAAATGCATGCATACATATACATATATGCATACAGATGCATGTTATTTACATGAAAGTTTAAAAAACACTAATAAAAGCAAAGCTAAAATGCCACCTCATTACAAACAGAATGACTTTAACTT
Organism: Lissotriton vulgaris; assembly: GCF_964263255.1. Lineage (NCBI taxonomy): Eukaryota > Metazoa > Chordata > Amphibia > Caudata > Salamandridae > Lissotriton > Lissotriton vulgaris. The sequence goes on from NC_141696.1 coordinate 493,857,788, forward strand.
AAACGAGGGCGAGATCTATTGCATTTTCAATGCTTGTTTACTTTGGTTCCATCAAGAAGGCATTCAGATGTGTCACACATTTGCCATAAATTCTGAATGTTAGCACTCTAGTTGCTCATTAGATCACTGTAGTAAAGCTACTGCTCACCAGGGAAATCTGCTGCTGGTATTCAAAGTGCATGTTTCAGTCTGCATGTCAGAATTTTTTTAATGAAATAGAAGAGGATTTGAGAAGTCACTCAAAATGATCCCTAATTTTTCTTTCTGAAACACTAATCATACTTTCTATGGCAAAATGAACCCCCTCATTTTGTTCATTTTTAAATTAAATGTTTTCAGACTTACCACTTAATTCCAATCAAGATGGCTTCTGATGTGCCATACTTTTGTCATAAGTAAGACTGTTAGCGCTCTAGTTGTTCTTTAGAACACTCTGGGACATTCTGTCATTGGGCTATACTTGGGCTACATCTGGGTGATATTTGGGCTACATTTAGGCTCTTTTGTCTCTGGTGGCCATCTTGGGAGACTGTATGTCAGAATTTTTTAATGAAATTGAAGAGGATTTGAGAAGTCACTCAAAATGTGCCCTAATTTTTCTTTCTGCAGCACTAATCATACTTTCTATGGCAAAATATACCCCCTCATTTTGTTCCTTTTTAAATTAAATGTTTTAAGGGTTACCACTTTATTCCAATCAAGATGGCTTCAGGTGTGCCATACCTTTGTAATAAGTAGGACTGTTAGCGCTCTAGTTGTTCTTTAGAACACTCTGGGACATTCTGTCATTGGGCTATACTTGGGCTACATCTGGGTGATATTTGGACTACATTTGGGCTCTTTTGTCTCTGGTGGCCATCTTGGGAGACTGCATGTCAGAATTTTTTAATGAAATAGAAGAGGATTTGAGAAGTCACTCAGAATTTACCCAAATTTTTCTTTCTGCAGCACTAATAATACTTTCTATGGCATAATATACCCCCTCATTTTGTTCCTTTTTAAATTAAATGTTTTAAGAGTTACCACTTTATTCCCATCACGATGGCTTCAGGTGTGCTATACCTTTGTAATAAGTAGGACTGTTAGCACTCTAGTTGTTCTTTAGAACACTCTAGGAGGCTGCAGTAGAACACAAAGGAATCAACTGACAGTCTCTGCCCTTGTTGGATGTACATGTTTTACTGAGAATGTCAGACTTCATTCTCACATGACTGAGAAAGATAATGTGAATTTACAGAAAATATGCTTTCAGTTTAGCTTATAGATCCCCTTCCAAAACACTGTGGGAAAATCATGAGATGTTAGTTTTCTTTCAAACATGATTCATGATATCACAGCAGAAGGCTTTTTCACATGGTAAAATCACCTTAGAACACACCACAATTCCTAAAATGAGTATGGTACCATCAACAAATGATTTATAATGTAACTAAAGTCCTAAAACCCTCTATTAACTACAATGCTTTTTAATGAGGTGCTATCATGTATATTGGTCCCAAGATGGCTGCCAACACTTCTTGGATGAAGTGCTGACAGCCAATGAGATCAGATGTGTGGTTAGGCTCCGCCCAGATATATATATTTTTTTGAACCTAAATTACTCAAAATCCACTGGAGCACATATCTTGAGACATAGCAAGGGCACATCGGGCTACCAGTCCCTACAATTTTGCCAAGTTTTGTGGACATCCATCCAGCCGTTCGGGCTAAAAGTGAGTCCAACCGCCCTATGGAAATTAACATGGGGAAAACACATTTTGGGACCCCCCTTTTATCTCGCCCCCGCTTGACGAATCCCCCCCAAACTTTCAGGGAAGGAGCGGAGCGCAGCGAGGCAAATTTAAGGAAAATTACAGGCAGATTCCTCAACCGGCGCCAAAGTTATTCCCAATAGAATGTTGCGGATTTCCTATAGAAAACAATCCTAACGATAACTACCTACTGGTGACCGCCAGTAGGTAATATATATATATATATATATATATATATATATATATATATATATATATATATATATATATATATATATATATATATATATATATTACCTACTGGCGGTCGCCAGTAGGTATATATAGTTAGGATTTTTTCCCTATGGGATTTCTGAAAATTCTATGCCTAATAACTTTTGCGTTTGTGGACGGAATTGGCTGAAATTTTCAGGAAAATGGCACATTTTGTTTCTGAGCAGCCCTTGAAAATTTGGGGGGGTTTTGTGGAGGGGGGGCCGAGAAAAAAGGGGGGTCCCAAAACTCCTTTTTCCCATGTTAATTTCCATAGGGCGGTTGGACTCACTTTTAGCCCGAACGGCTGAATGGATTTTCACGAAACTTGGCAAAATTGTAGGGACTGTTAGCCCGATGTGCCTTTGCTAGGTCTCAATATATGTGCTTCAGTGGATTTTGAGAAATTAACGTTTAAATCAAGATATATATCTGTAACAGCGCTCCGGGCAGCGATCCGGTTAGCGAACCTTTCGCGTATCGGAACTTTGCGATGCGAAGCTGATTGGCCCTCCGGTGTCTGTCAACATTCTAAACAGTCCGGAGCGGCCGCCATCTTGTCTCTCGGTAGGATCGAGAGACAAGAGGAGGCCAAAACAAAGGGGGAAATTACCATAAGGGGGCATAGTAGATCCTCGTTGACCCCCTAGGTTTTATGTGGAGGTTTTAAAAGGGCCTAGGAGGGTCCAAAAAAAAAAAAAAAAATTTTTTTTTTGCGTGGTAAGCGCCAAGTTCGCGAACCGGAAAGCGTTCTGGGCAGCGAACTTTATGGATAAAAGAATGAAAGACTTTTCTAATACTGTATGTTAATTGTTTGTTGTTTTTCTTGTTTTTTTTGTTTTCTTTTTTTTAAAGTGTTTTTTTTATTTTGATTCTTTTTCATAATTTATTAAACTTTCTAACATTTCAGTGTCTGAAATGTCATTATTTTCTTGAAATATTGTTTGCAATCTGTGAGGTTGCAAAATGTCCTCATTTGCAAGGAGGACATCTACTGCTTGGACACATTGCAGCAGTTCATTATCCAAGCTTTCATCCATAAATTCCATGTCAATTTGTTCAATTAATTCCTGGCTGCTCTCTTGCAGGTCCATCTCAAAAGAAACTTGCTGCTCGCCTTCCATTTTGCCTGAAATTTGGATTAAAAAAATATATATTAGTAGAGATAGGGCACTGTTGGGATTAATTTTAGATAGGCAGATTTTATCAGTGAATTTATCTTTTGGCAGTGTATAGTATGAGAGTGGAAATAGGACTATAAAAAAGTGTATGTGATTTAACCAAGACAAGCCTTACTCCATTCATAACTATAACAGAGAAGTCTATCTAAATACATTACTACTACAGAGGGATAGTGTATATCTAGCAGAAAAAGTCTACTATATTAAGTTATAGTGCACAATATATTAAATTATAACTTACCTTCACAAAGAAGTTGAAGTTTTTTGAAGCTATTGAAATAGGAGGTACAACAAGAAGTAGTAGTCAAAATGGCTGTGTTTCCTTCTCTCCCTTTATATATATACAGGTATATAACCAATCAAATGTCAGGTAATAAAAGTAGAAAATGAAAGTAACATTTTCATTGGTTGTCAATTCCAACAATTGAGATGTGTTTTGTGAAGTAATTTACCTCACGGTACTTGGAGAGGTCTACAGGCTAAATGGCTAAATGAAATTTCAATGAAATTTGTGAGAATGGAAGGGATTGTTATGTAGTATGAGCTAATCTATATTTGGTGAGAGTGTCTCTAGTCGTTTTTCTGTAAATTACTTTCCCACCTTTTTTTTTGGACCGCTTTCCGGGAAGCGGCCCGGTTAGCGAACCTTAAGCGTCACGGGAGTCCACCATTTTGTGTTTCGGTCGCATTAAGATACAAGATGGAGGGCAAATAATGTTTAGAATGGGTAGAAGGGGTCATGGTAGACTTATCTTGACCCTCTAGGTTTTCTGAGGGTGGCTGAGGAGGCTTATATGTGCGGAAAAAAACATTTTTTAAAAAAATTCCGCGAGGTTAGCTTTCGGTTCGCGAACCGGGTAGCGCCCCGGGGAGCGAATTTTGTGGAAAATTAATGAAAAAAGTTAGAAAAAAATAATAATTGTGAGTGATCAGATGAAGGGTAGCTCTGAGAAGAGCTTTTGGGTTTATGGTACATTTAGGTACTTATAAGTAGGTACCAATGCACAGTCTTAAATTCAGAATGAAAATTCTGTTGCCCTCATCTGAGAAGTGAACTCCATCTCCTCTGTAGATATCTTGCATGTAGTAACGCAAGTTATTGTTGTACAGAGAGCCCATTCCATGGTCTCTCATGAAAGCTGAAACAGATTTGTTTACATGCTTCCTCGCTTTCTCAATTTGTGGACAAAATTGGTTGGACCACTTCCATTTCTGTCTTTGGCATATATTGGAATATACCAAGGCAGTTTGAGGAAAAAGTGCCATTAATTGCTCAAAGGTGTCCTTTAAAAGCATTTCCAGACCTACCCCTGTCAAAGTGCCCAAATCATTACCTCCACAGTGCACTATTAACAGGTCAGGTTTTGGCAAATGCATAAAGGTTTTCACCAATGGTATCAATTGGTGACATTTTAATCCTCTTTGGCCCAACCACTTAATTTCCACATCTTGTAAATTGAGGTTAGGTAAATTTCTGTTCTCAGCATACCTTTGAGCCCAGTGGATGTAACTATGTCCAACAATCCAGACGTTAAACATGGTGGGTGAAGGTTGTGCTGCAGTCAGATGAAGTGTGGTAATGAAAGGGCAGTTGAAACAGTGGGAGTTTGTAAAGAAAAAAAACTGTGGATTTCCAATGCTAATGAATCATTAGCAGTGATTGGTGCATTTCCATTTCTGAAAACAGAAAGTTAGGGTGCATGGATGTGTAATTTGAATGGTCAAGGAAGAAACATTTAATGAAAGATTGCTCTGGATACGCAGGTGCACTGAGAGTTCAGAGTTCAATAGAAACATTGTTGTGTGAATTTGCAAACATGAGAGGTCTTCCAGGAGGTGGTTGCTATGGAAACAAGGCAGAGAGGGCAGAGGGGGGAAGGGTTTTGATTTGAAAAAAGTGAGGGAAGAGGTATGATTGGCTAATATGAGAGATATGTGAAATGAATATCTGTATTTCTGTGCTTTCAATAGCTGCAGCCTTTGGAGTGCATCCTTTTTCTTCTGCTGAAGACAATTTGGTGTATTTCTGAGACTGTTTTCAAAACTCAAAAAATATTTGCTAAGGTGAGAAAAGATTTATTTAATTTAGATAGAGAATAGTATGATTTAAGGAGAAAATGATGAAGAAAGCTGTGTTTTTAAAATGTGGTTTTGTCTCTAGTGATATACTAATAGAATTAGTTTCATAGAGAAATTGTAATTGCATATTTGGTGTAACATTCTGGCATGCAGTAACACAAGTTATTGTGGTACATGGAGCCCATTCCATGGTCTGTTATGTAAGCTGAAACAGATATGTTGTTTTTAAAAACGATTTAAGAAATCAATTACATTTCTGGATATGTACTGCTAGAGCTTCATAGGTTGTTTTGAGCCATATTTATAAGGTATTTGAGTGTCTAAGATGTTATGTTTTCCTTTTAAAATGTAAAGTGTTCCTCATGGGGCAAGTGTCTTGTAAATACGCTCCCACTTGTGCTTGGCAAATTTAGATTTTGATTATGGGAGTTACCTAGTCATGTTAATAGTGTCCCAAAAATGGTGCTAGGGCATTCCAGAAAACACTTTCATGTGTCTCAAGGACATTTTTAGTCATTTCTTCATGAATGCAGGTATATAATTGATTTATATGCTGTGTTTAAAAACGAATTTTGAAATCAATTAAATTTCAGGATATGTACTGTTAGAGCTTCATAGGTTGTTTGGGGTCATATTTAGAAGGCATTTTAGTGTCTTTGATGTTATTTTTCCCTTTTTAAATGGAAAGCGTTCCTCATGGGGCCCTGAGCAGTTCTTAGCCATGTTATTTAATAGGAAGTGGATAACATGGCTAAGAGCATTTGCTGGAAAATGCATGAATATCGCAGACTTTTCTACGATATTCATGCATTGCGGCCGTTTTTTTTCGCATTTGCGAGCAGTTCTTAGCCATGTTATCCAATGGGAGGTGGATAACATGGCTAAGAGCATTTGCTGGATAATGCATGAATATCGTTGACTTTTCAGCGATATTCATGCATTGCGGCTGTTTTTAATCGCATTTGTGATAAACAATTACATTTCTTGATATGTACTTTTAGAGCTTCATAGGTTGTTTGGGGTCATATTTAGAAGGCATTTTAGTGTCTTTGATGTTATGTTTACCTTTTTAAATGGAAAGCGTTCCTCTTGGGGCAAGTGTCTTGTAAATACGCTCCCACTTGCGCTTGGCAAATTTAGATTTTGATTATGGGAGTTACCTAGCCATGTTAATAGTGTCTCAAAAATGGTGCTAGGGCATTCCAGAAAACACTTTCATGTGTCTCAAGGACATTTTTAGTCATTTCTTCATGAATGCAGGTATACAATTGATTTATATGCTGTGTTTTAAAACGAATTTTGAAATCAATTAAATTTCAGGATATGTACTGTTAGAGCTTCATAGGTTGTTTGGGGTCATATTTAGAAGGCATTTTAGTGTCTTTGATGTTATTTTTCCCTTTTTAAATGGAAAGCGTTCCTCATGGGGCCCTGAGCAGTTCTTAGTCATGTTATTTAATAGGAAGTGGATAACATGGCTAAGAGCATTTGCTGGAAAATGCATGAATGTCGCTGACTTTTCTGCGATATTCATGCATTGCGGCCGTTTTTTTTCGCATTTGTGAGCAGTTCTTAGCCATGTTATCCAATGGGAGGTGGATAACATGGCTAAGAGCATTTGCTGGATAATGCATGAATATCGTTGACTTTTCAGCGATATTCATGCATTGCGGCTGTTTTTAATCGCATTTGTGATAAACAATTACATTTCTTGATATGTACTTTTAGAGCTTCATAGGTTGTTTGGGGTCATATTTAGAAGGCATTTTAGTGTCTTTGATGTTATGTTTACCTTTTTAAATGGAAAGCGTTCCTCTTGGGGCAAGTGTCTTGTAAATACGCTCCCACTTGCGCTTGGCAAATTTAGATTTTGATTATGGGAGTTACCTAGCCATGTTAATAGTGTCTCAAAAATGGTGCTAGGGCATTCCAGAAAACACTTTCATGTGTCTCAAGGACATTTTTAGTCATTTCTTCTTGAATGCAGGTATACAATTGATTTATATGCTGTGTTTAAAAACGAATTTTGAAATCAATTAAATTTCAGGATATGTACTGTTAGAGCTTCATAGGTTGTTTGGGGTCATATTTAGAAGGCATTTTAGTGTCTTGGATGTTATTTTTCCCTTTTTAAATGGAAAGCGTTCCTCATGGGGCCCTGAGCAGTTCTTAGCCATGTTATTTAATAGGAAGTGGATAACATGGCTAAGAGCATTTGCTGGAAAATGCATGAATATCGCTGATTTTTCAGCGATATTCATGCATTGCGGCCGTTTTTTTTCACATTTGCAAGCACTTCTTAGCCATGTTATCCAATGGGAGGTGGATAACATGGCTAAGAGCATTTGTTTCAAAGGTTGTTTGGGGTTATACACCATTTTTGGGAAATTATTAACATGCCTATCTAACTCCCATAATCAAAATCTAAATTTGCCAACCGCAGGTGGGAGCGTATTTACAATAAATTTGCACCATGAAGAACGTAAAATAGCATACTAGACACTCAAATGCCTTATAAATATGACCCAAAACATCTTATGAAGCACTAGTAGTGCATATTTCCAGAAATGTATTGGTTTTCATTTAATGATTTACTTCATTGGTAGGCCTTCACATGTTTTTTTACCTTGGTTTTTTTCAGTGAAAATGTTATCTGCAACCATGTGTTGGCCTCACCTCAAATAAACAAAACAGGTGATGGACTGAATGTGGATCAATGACACACATTCACCCCAGTCTAAAGATCTGGGCCTAAACAAATCTTTCGATAGGCTACATCTTATCGTCATCCTGAATTAATGATTTAAAATATTAGGGAGTGATTTATGAGTGTTGTATGCCTGTTTTGTACCATTGAGTGTCATTTTTGTGATGCAGTGCTGGTGGAAAACATTTGCTATGTTAAATAATTAGTACGGCATTAAGTTTTAGATGACTGTTATTTATTTACTGTTTGGTAATAGTGGTTAATAACATTTTATATTATATTTTTCCACATATTCAACTGCAGATTCTTTCATAGTTTGGAAAATGCCTACAAAAAGTAGAATAAGAAAGGCTAGAAAACGTCAAAGACAGCAGGATGATGTTTTATTGCAGCAGTCCTCTTCTCCAAATACTTGTCAAAACAGCAAGAAAGGTCCGGGTAAGAGCACGAAATCATTCTTAAGAAATATTTGTAGTAAAAAAAGTTTTGCTCAAAAAAATGTTTCAGTTCACAAAAAGAAAAGTAATTTAAATGGAAAGGAGAGACCCATCACAAATGTTACTGGTAGAGGAAGAGATAACTCTGTGCATGATAGTAGAAGGAAACAACAGTTTAGGGACATTCGAAATCGAATGTTCCGTAATAGGATATTAGTTAATTTATTGAAAAATATTAAAAAGAAAGGCCAACAGAAAGCGGCATTTTATAAGAAGAAGAAAAATGTAGAGAAAATTATTGATCATGCTTTTGAAATTAAGCGAAAGTTGTTTATTTTGGTAATCAATAGAATTAGGAAACTAAGCAAGGTAATTTCTGATTTCAAAACAAAAAGTAGATGGAAGAGAGTAGTAAATCGTACTAACTTTTGTGAAGTTTTTTCCGGAGAATGGATGCATAGTTCAAGTTCTGAGGCATTTTTTAATGAGGAGACTTATTTTCAGGATAATGATTTGGTGTATGCAGTTGACATCAGTGGTCGAGCATATGAAGTGAAGGATGGTTGTCCAGTTGAAAAAGAACAACTTGTGACAACAGAGACAGAAGAGGCGCTAAGTGATGAGGTTTTAGGAAGACGTCCTAAGGGTCCTGTGTACATTTGGAAGTGTAGTTCTATTTGCAGTGTGCGACAGGTTTCCATCAATTTGCTTTGTGATTTTATACGGACATTTAATAAGAAAAGTTTTAAGCAGAAAATGAAGTTGTTGCAAGATTTAGATCCTTGCAGAGTGAGACAAATGACAGGTTTGCGTGGTCATTCACTGGCTTGTCTTTCCAGGAGAGTATGCCAGAGTGTTTTTCATCATTTCAGGATGCTAGCAGTGCATCATAATAAAGTGAGAAAATTAGTGAGAATGTTGTATTATGCTAAGAGTCCAGCAATTATGCTTAAACAATTATGTGCTGCTCTTTTGCATGGTTCTGAAATAGATGTGCAGAATATTTGTGAAGAAATTGAGTTTTGTTACTTTGGTAGTAAAGATGAGAATGTTCAAATTGACCCTGAAGTAGAGGGTAATGTGGAAGATAATGTACAGGTTTCCAGTACAGATAATTTTCAGAAGGAAATTGCCACGTTTCAGATGAAATCAAGTGAGAGGCCTAATTTCACTTGTGTATGTTGTCGACGCACTTATTATAAGAATCAGACTAAGGTAGTGGATTTATATGCAAAAAGTGAAAGGGAAAATAATAGTGAATGGAAGGATTTTGCCACATACTTGATGGTAGAAAATTATTTTGATTTGGGATCGGATCAACGTGTGTGTACTTATTGTTGTAATAAATTAAACCAAAACCAGATGCCTGCTAGGGCAGTTCATAATAATCTGGAATTGGTAGAGATTCCTTCTGAATTGAAGGATTTAAATACTTATGAATCTATTTTGATTCAAAGTATCCATCCCTTTCAGGCTATTGTAAGAATGGAGCCAAAGACAGGGAAGTTGCCTCCAGCAGATTTACAGAGAGGATTAAAGGGAAGAGTTGTTTATTTGCCTCTAGATTTGAACAAAAACATTAACACAATTGGAATAGAAAAAGTGGAAGAGGAACCTCTGGTTATCTTGGTTAATGGGGTTCCGACAAAGAATAAGAAAATATGGCAAGATTTAGTGGATGTTAGGAAAGTCAAAAAGGCAACAGTGTATTTGAAGAAAAATAATAAGTACTATAAGAATGTATATGTTGCAGAAGAGGAAGTAAGTGATGAAGAGGATAGCGATTTGTGTGCTGGCCAAATTGAGAAAGTAGAGGCCTCTAAAAGTGAAGAAATATATGAACATTATAGTGTTCATCCTTTGCATTCCAAGGAAGTCATGGGGAATGCTATTGAGTTGTTTCAAATGAAACAAGCCAAAGGGAGTCCCATTAGTGTTTGGGAGGAAAGTTTGGAAGCTCAGTGTTTCCCACAGCTATTTCCCACAGGTCAAGGAGGAAGATATGATGAGCGACCTCATCAAATTCCTGCGTCTGAATACCGGACTTTACGATTGTATGCAGAAGATGCTAGGTTTCGGCAATGCATTCCCTATTTGTTTCATCTCCTGTTTGAAAGCGATCTGTCTGGACTGTCATATGCAGTGAACCACATCTTAAAAAGTGGTATACAGATGCGAAACATCTCGGCAAGTGACTTTATGCATAAAGTCAATGTCCAAGACAGTATTTTGGATTCTCACTTAATTAATCTCATGGCGTGTCAGCGTGGTACTAATGAGTACTGGTACCGTCGTCATGGTGATTTAAAATGTATGCTGAGGAACTTAGGAACTCCAACATGGTTCCTCACTCTGAGCTGTGCCGAGTATGGCTGGGAAGACTTACTTGAATTTCTACGAGAGGCAAATGGAAATATTGAAAACATTGAATTCAAGACACCTGGAGAACTGTGTTCTTTGGATCCAGTGAATGTATGCAGGTACTTCAATCATAGATTTGAAGCTATGATGTCTTTCATCACAAATAAAAAGAATCCACCTCTTGGAGAGGTGTTGGATTTCTTCTGGAGAAAGGAGTACCAAGCAAGAGGTGCCCCTCATATACATATGTTGTTGTGGATCAAGGATGCACCTAAATTTGGAACAGATCCGGATGACTTAGTGATGAATTTCATCGAACAGTATTCTACGTGTGCTGTTCCAAACGCAACGGAGAAGAAAAGTCTAAGAGAACAAGTTCTACGTTTCCAAAGCCATCGTTGTGGAAAGTACTGTCGTCGTAAATTCAGAAACAAGGACAAGTTCTACACCAAATGTCGTTTCAACTTTCCACGAGCGGTGATTTCTAAAGGAAGAGTGAACAGTTTGATGTCTTCGCTGCGACATAATGTGACGAGGAAATCACCCAAGAATACATACAATTTGAAAAGGAACGAAGAGTCCAAGTACATCAATGACTACAACCCAGTGATTTTGTCCATGTGGAATGCTAACATGGATATACAGTTTGTGGCTGACAACTGTATGGCTGTGGCTCGGTATGTGACATCTTACATCACCAAAAAAGAAAAGACCGAACTGAAGGATATGTGGGAGGACATTTCCCATGAAAAGAGCCTCAGCAAGAAGTTGTACAGTTTCAGTCTGAAGATGTTGTCGCATCGAGAAATCGGAGCTTACGAATGTTCTGATCGATTGTCTTCAGCAAGTCTCTATGCCAAATCCAGGAGTCTCGTTTGGGCGAGTCTTGGTCTTGCTGCAACGCGAAATCGAGTTCTAAAACCTGTCCGGGAAATTGAGTATTTGGCAGAAAAGGAACCAAACAGTACCGACATTTTGAAGACCAACATGTTGGATACATATTATCCAAATCGAAGCAGTCACCTTGAGAATGTTTGTCTATATGAGGTTCTCCAAAATTATATATTCAAGAGGAACATCAAAGAAGATATTGAGAAAGGAGTGTATGCTGTAATTGGAAGTGAGGGATGCCTGGTCAAGCAAAGAAAATGCCAATTAGTAAACCATCGAAAATTGAGTGGTGAATCTCCAGAAAAAAAGGAGTTTTTTTATTTAGCACTTTTGCAACTTTTCAAGCCTTGGCGTGTAGAAGAGGAACTGCTTGGAGATTTCCTCTGTTACGAAGACTCTTTCAATGCAGCCAAGGAGTCCATAGAATGTCCTGCTTTTTCTAAATATCAAGAAATGCTAACTTTGGAAATTGAGCAGGAAGCAACGATTGCAGCTGAGATTGCCAGAGACAGTTCTCAGGACAGTCAGAGTTCTGTTTCATTGAGTCAAGATCCACTTGGAGGACCTATTATCGAAAATGAAGCTGCCACTGCTATGAATGAAGTAGAAAGAGCCATGGCACATGCTCAGGAGGATTCAGTTAACTTAGAAGACTTGGAAAAACAACTCAACGTTGAGCAGAGGAAAATATATGATGAAGTTACCAAGGAAATTGAGCACGGATTAAGTCATGAGAAGAACAAGTGCTCATGTACATCGTTGAAGCCTGTCCGACTGTACGTGAGTGGAGAAGCGGGAACTGGAAAAAGTTTCCTCATTAAAGCAATCTCTTGTTATTTGCAGGAAAGGAGTGAGTCATCGCTGTCTTGTGTTGTCACCGCTCCTACTGGACTGGCAGCACATAACATTAAAGGTATTACTTTGCATCGTCTACTGATGCTGCCGGTGGAGCATGACAACAAATTACAATACAACAAGTTATCTGGAGATGCTTGCTGTGAAGTTTCAAGAGTCTTGAGGAAAATGAAACTACTTATCATTGACGAAGTAAGCATGGTTTCCAATGTCATGCTTGCCTTTGTGCATTTGAGAATGCAAGAAGTACTTAAAACTGAATATGATGTGTTATTTGGTGGGAAACACATCATTGTTTTCGGAGATCTTCTGCAGCTGACACCAGTAAAAGGTCAACCTGTGTTCAAAATACTCACGCATGAAGATACCAGGAAGTGCCTAGGGAGCATTGGCAACGTCAATATATGGTTAAACTTCAATTATGCAGAACTGCATCAAAATATGCCTCAGGCAAAGGATGAAGATTACAAGAATATTCTACAAGATATTAGAATTAGAAAAGTGACTGAGCATGGGAAAGAAGCTTTAAATGCACGATTACTGTCAAATTTATATCCCAAACAAGAGATTGTGCCTGAGAATATTTTTCAGAAAATTACTGAGAAGAAATCCGGGATATGTCTCATGCCAACTCTTGCAGAATGTGCCATCTTCAACAACAAAATGTTGAATTTAGAAAAGCAAGAGATTGTGAAACTTGAAGCTATCGACAAATTAGAGCATATGGGATCAACAATTATTTTGTCAGACAATTTGAAATCAAAATTGGATTCATTAGAGAAGACTATATCTAAAACAGCGGGTTTTGAAAAGACTTTGAATGTGTGTTTAAATTGCCGAATCATTTTGAGAAGGAATTTACATGTAGAAAGAGGTCTGGTAAATGGATCAATGGGTAATGTTGTTGATTTTGAGAAATACAGAAATAGAGATGGAATAGAATTTTTAAGAATTAAATTTGATGGCATTGAGGAAGTACAGCAAATTGGTCGTTGTTCTGCTAGGTTTTTGCTTGTTAAAGACTTATATGTTCGCCGTAAACAGTTTCCTGTTTGCTTGGCATATGCGGTGACAATCCATAAATCGCAAGGTTTAAGTGTAGACTGTGCATTGGTGAATATTGGCAGTTCTGTGTTCAAGGAGGGTATGGCATATGTGGCATTGTCACGAGTTAGAACTTTATCCGGATTGTACTTAATTGACTGTGATGTCACAAACATTTGTGCGGATCTAGATTGTGTTAAGGAATACAATAGGTTAAGAAGAGAGTATGCGCCACATTTGCCTCAATATCCTTTGTTTGAGAAACGTGTGGTAGGCCGCAAACGTAGAAATAGCAGTAATAGTAGGGAGGTTGTTGCAAAAAGACTAAAAGTCAATGAACCGAAAATTGTTAGCAGAAAGAAAGTGGATTCTGTTGAAGATGTTGTCGGTTTTCAATTTGAAAACAGTTCTGGTGTCAACTGCTATGCAAATGTAGTGGTTAATGTTCTCTTTTCACTAGAGAGTTTAAAAGAACAGATTCTGTTGAATTCAGAACAAATTTTATGCTGTTTGTTGAATTCTGTTTTCGAGAAATGTAGCACTGATCGAACAAAAGTAGAAAGTGTGTCTGAAGTTCGTTATCTGTTAGATGAATGTTCAGGTCAAACAGACTTCTCTGAAAATAATCAGCAAGATTGTCAGGAGTTTTTAATGTATATGCTTGATATATTGCAAGATGAGGGTGTAGATGTAGATCAACTGTTTGGGCTTTCTTATCAATGGCAGCATGACTGCGAGAATTGTAGGGTATCAAGTACTACTAGTGTAGACTCAGAAAGATTTATATATTTAACTTTGCCAGACAGTAAATCAGTCTCCTTTAATAAGCTAGTAAATGCAGCGGATCACAACATGGAGTGTAGCCAATGTAAATCTGAAATGATGTCATCATTACTTATACGTAGATATGGACAGTATGTCATTTTAATGATGCAACGATGTAGGCCTGATGGATCAAAATTGTCAACTTTAATAAAAAATGTTGTGGCTTCTCAGCTTTCAATATCAGGAAGGACTTTTGTAACTGTAGCAATTATCTATCACGATGGTCCTTCAACAACTTCAGGACATTATACAGCTTATTTAAAGTCTCGAAACGGCTGGTCATTCTGCAATGATTCCGTTGTAAGTTTCAAAAAAAAATTGCCGTTTGACCTTAAAAATTCTTACCTGGTGTTTTTAAAACCAAAATTTTAAAGAAAGAATCTCGAGATTTCCTGTGAAGAATTGGAAAAGGTTCATCAAGTTGAGGGAATGTAAGTCTGCAATGCTGTCTAGATTATTGGTCCAAAACTTTTAATTATAATGTTATTTTGTCAAATCCGACTATATAAACCTGATGCAAGTAAGTCTGCTTCATAGTAAGCAGTATCAGTGTCATAGGAAAAGGAGAACATGAGTGACAAAGAAGGGTAAGATATTAGTAGTCCAGGATTGTGAAAATTATCTTAAATGTTTTCTTTTTGAAAGTTGCGAATATAGAAAATGACGGGATTTGATTGGAAGAATTACAAGACTTGTGAATAGCTGCAACATGATTTGGCCAAGTGGAAACATGTGGTAGAATGTGAGAAGTCTTTTCTTGTATGTAGCATATTTTTCGAATCGTTGGAGGTTTTCTTTCAGAAAGTGGTGGGCTGACAATATTTATAGCACAACACAGTGGACGCTGTTCATAGGACATCCTTCGACGTCATTGAAAGTAAGTTAATTTTAAGGAGTTTTGAATTCAGATTTCTTATGTTGAATGGGTTTTTTAAACACAATCATTTTGATTGTGTTTTTTTTTCCCCGCTGTTACATGATGAATACCTTCAAGTCACTGATTTAAGTGAAATTTGATACATTCTGAGAACAGCAAAAATAAACCATTTAACATGTATAATTAATGTTTTGCTTTTTGTACTTATGATATACATTTAGAAATGTGAAGTAGATATGGAGAAACTGAGTCTTCTGTAAGTGTCAATTTTAATGCTTACAGTGCTGTACTTCTGGGTACTGTTTTTTTTTAAAAAAAAATGAATAGGCCTCACCTCAAAGAAAGCTCTTGAAAGCACACATCTTATTTGCATCCTGAAACAATCATTTAAAATGTTAGAGACAATTTTATGATGGCTTTACATCTTTTTTGCGCTGCAATTGCATCACTATTGTGAGACATTAGCAGTGCAAAAAAAGCACCATGTTCCAAAATAGGCCTCAGTTCATCAACATCAAGATACAGTTTCTTTAAAATATATATCTTTAGGATTGTGTAGGGGACGTAGAGAAGCAGAGGCTTCTGTAAATGTCAAAGTTGTTGAAAAACTGTTTGTTCTTGAACCTTTTCCCTTGTCTTTTCTAATTTTTACATACATGTTTTAATATTTTTGGAAATGTTTGTTCTCTGTTTTACAGATTGAAAGTATGAAAAAATATTTTAAAAAGGTAACAAGAATTATAAGGTAAATGTTTTCTACTCTTTTTACCCGCAATGCACTGCTGATGATGTCACTGACACTATCTCTCATTTACTCTCTATAGCTGTCTTTCTTTTTACATTATTCTCTGTTTACTTCCCTTATACTGACTCTTCTTTTTTTTAAAAAATTATTTTTTTGGTTCGCTTCCAGTTCGCCAACCGGTCAGCGAACTTGAAGCGAACCAAAAGAAATAGAACTTGCCAGAGTGATAAACATTCTAGCAATTTTATTTGAAAGGGGAGGTAGTTCTGAAAAGAACTTTTTTTTTTTGTTTTTGTTGTTTTATTATTTTTTTTTTTTTTTCTGAACATTTTTTGATTTTTTTGTATTTTTAGAACAGTTTTATGTTTTTTTTGTGTTTTTTATGGAGGGGAAACAACAAAAAAGCAGGCATTGAAAAGGGCTCAACAGGAGCAAAAAAAAAATTACTGCTTGGGTGCATTAGGGCACTTATGGTTTTCGAACACCATATTAATCAAGTTGACGCTCATGTTCCCATACGACAACATAGCACCACAATATATACAGGTAAACTTCATATGTTTAAAATTTGGCTGAATGTTTGGCACAGTTTCCTGTGCCTCTCTTCCAGTCAAAGACATTGTTGAGGTAGATCTGGCCACAGGAGTTGTCGGGGGATTGTCTTGTAGGTCCCTTAACTCAGCCCGGCTGTAGTTTAAGGGATGCCACCTGGCCATATGTCGATGCATAGTATAGTTGCCCATACTATATTTTTTCTCTGTGCCTCTAGACAATCTGTAATCACAGATGAGGCAGGTGGCATATTTAGCATTCACCTTCTTCTCCCCTGGAGGGATGGAAAAAAACTGCCAGATGAAACTTGTTTTTCTCTTAGAAACACGGGGCAACTCCGGGAGAAATTCTGGTTGATCTCTATCCTCTTCTTCTTCTTCCTCCTCTTCCTCCTCTCTGTTGGAGATAAATTGACTTGGAGGTCCTCTCTTCTTATGAGGAGGTGGAGGTGGTGGTGGGGGTGCACCAGCTGCAGCAAGTATGGAAGCCATTGCAGAACTCCAGGAAAATGGTCTTTCTCTCACCAAGATGAAAGTCAGAGTGAGGAAAGAAGGAGGGGTTTACATGATTTGGGAAAAGCAAAAGTTCTGAACCAATGAAAAGTGTTATTTTTAGGTCACATGACCTAGTCATACATCATTTGGAAACCAAAAGTGAAATGAATCAATGAAAACTTTGATAAACAAGTCACATGACCTGTTCCGCTTACGTTACGCGGTGCGCGCCGCGTCTCGGATCGCTTCCGGTTCGCGGTCCGGAGCACTTCCGGGAGCGCTAACGCGGCGCGTCATTAGACGCATTACGCGACAACGTGATACGTCGCGCTTCCGCGACGCGTCACAGTTCCGCTAACGTAACGTTTACCGGTTCGCGTACTAGATCGCGGCATCAAGATGAGCTAACGGAAAGCTTCCCGGTTCGCGAACTGGAAGCGAAGAAAAAAAATATTAAAAAAAAAATGATTAATAAACATCTAAAATATATTTTAAGATTTAAAGAAGAATACATTTTACAGTTACAGATGTTAGCTTTTAAAAAACCAATGAAATTCACAGAAAAAACCATAGGTTATAGACCATATATAGTTAGGAATTTGCATTTACAAAACCTTGAAAATTCAACGAAAAAACCATAGGTTATAGACCATATATAGTTAGGGATTCGCATTTACAAAACCTTATTTTACTCGCATAAAACCATTGAAATTCCATATATAGTTAGTTGCGCTAACTATATATCGCGCACCCGCAATCCACTGCTGATGATGTCACATATTACATCATTCATGACATGGTCAGTGACATCACTGATGACATCACTGATGACATCTCAAATGACATCACTGATGACATCACTGATGACATCTCAAATGACATCACTGATGGCATCACTGATGACATCTCATTTGACATTACTGATCACATCACTGATGATATCATTCATGTGATAATACGATGAACCTCTTCAGACTCTAATATAACCTTAGATACAATCAGTGTAAACAGACACTCACAGACTGTCACTCATCCATGGAGTTACTCACACACCTAGTCAGTCATGCAAAGAATCAATCACACCTCCATTTCCTCAACTATACAGTTATACAAACTTTACTTATTCAAACATATACTAACACATATTTACTCTCTTATACATTCCCTGATACAAGTTCACAATGATCCATACAGCCACTCACACATTCACTGGCTCTTATGCACAGTTATTTATATATGTCAACTCTCACATGTACTGTGTTTTACATATGTACTTACTTTGACATGTAGCACTGAGATATCCATTCACTCACCAATACACTCATGCACACAGTCAACCGCCCATACAGCTGTTTCCACATGCACTTTTGAAACCATACATCTAGTGAATCAACTGCTCACACATCTATGCACAGAGTCATACACCTCCCAGCCACCCACACACACACTCAGTATCCCATACAAATACTTGGGCAACCAATCAATAACCCATATAGTTACTCATATAGCTACTTATCAACACATGCAACAGTTTACAAAACAACAGACATAATGATGCACAAATTAAGACAGTTTAGTCACTAACCCATGCACTCAGTGAGACACATTTAATCACTCACTCATACAGTCAGTCATGCACCTACTAAATCCTTCATCCAGACACTTATACATCCACTCATTCTTCAATATGTAAGACATATTTTAACTTTACAGAAATATACAGTCACTGGATGTTGTCATCAGTGATGTCATCAGTGATGTCATTTGAGATGTCATCAGTTATGTCATCAGTGATGTCACTGACCATGTCATGAATTATGTAATATGTGACATCATCAGCAGTGGATTGCGGGTGCGCGATATATAGTTAGCGCAACTAACTATATATGGAATTTCAATGGTTTTATGCGAGTAAAATAAGGTTTTGTAAATGCGAATCCCTAACTATATATGGTCTATAACCTATGGTTTTTTCGTTGAATATATATATATATATATATATATATATATATATATATATATATATATATATATATATATATATATTCACTGAAAAAACCATAGGTTTCACACCAGTTATAGTTAGGAATTAGCATTTAAAAACCTATTAAATTCACTGAAAAAACCATAGGTTTCACACCAGTTATAGTTAGCTGGAAATTTTACTGACATAAAACCATTGAAATTCCCACGTTATAGTTAGTTGGACTCACTATAACTTGCGCGCCTGCAATGCACTGCTGATGACGTCACATAATACATCACTCATGACATGGTCAGTGACATCACTGATGACACCATCCAGTGAATGTGTGTCTTGCTGAAAAACATATATGTTTTATATATGTCTCTGTAAAGGACGATGGTGGAATAAATGGTTAAATAAGTGTGTAAATGGATGTTTGTTTTTATAAGAATTGATTGGTTAACTGCCTTATTAAGTGTATCTTAGTGAATACATATATTAGCAAGTAAATTTTAAATATTGAAATGTATGTATCAGTGTTTCACTTTGTCTATAAATGGCTGTATGGGTTGGTGACTGACTCACTGTTTGTATGTGTTTTGAAGACAGCATATGTACAAAACTGTATGGATGGATGAGTGTGTATATGTGTATGTTAGTGAGTAAACAACTGTCTCACTATTGTCTTTTTCAGTAACGACATATGTTTTAATCTAGTATATGTGAGTATTGATTTATATAAGTGAGTATATGTGAGAGTGAGAGATTGTAGGAGTTCCTGTTTAAATAAGTATGTGTTTCTTTAAGTGATTGTTTAAGAGAGTAAGTATGTGTAAGTTTCCTTAGAAGTAAAGTGGTAGTGTGTGTATTGCTGTATATGCAAATAAATGGATGTTCAATAGTTTTTTTGCATGTGTGAATATGTGTGTGAGTAACTTTTGGATGACTGTCGGTGTGTAACAGGATGTATAGGTGTATCACTACATATAATGAGTGAGTATATGTATGAGTGACTATATAGAACTGTGAATGAGTGGATGTGTATATAGATGGTGGAATAACTGAATTGTTTGTTGTAACTGGTATGGGTATCTCCATTTTTTTGAAAATGTTAAATACTATTTTTGAATATGTGTTTCAAGGCTTGCATTACACTGAAAGGAGGTCTGTCACTCTGTCACAAGGATGGTGTCATCAGTGATGTCATGAATGATGTCACTGACCATGTCATGAGTGATGTAATATGTGACGTCATCAGCAGTGCATTGCAGGCGCGCAAGTTATAGTGAGTCCAACTAACTATAACGTGGGAATTTCAATGGTTTTATGTCAGTAAAATTTCCAGCTAACTATAACTGGTGTGAAACCTATGGTTTTTTCAGTGAATTTAATAGGTTTTTAAATGCTAATTCCTAACTATAACTGGTGTGAAACCTATGGTTTTTTCAGTGAATTTCAGAGGTTTTTTAAATGCTAATTCCCTTCTATATCGAGTTTCTAACCTATGTTTTTTTTAAAAAGTTGCTGTTTTGTGTAAGTATTAATTTGTAAGTTTTTTTTGTAAAAAATTTTTTATAATTTTTTCCTGGGGCGCTCTGGGTGCGCACTCCGGTAAGCTCTCCGGAAAGCGCACCCAGAGCGCTACTTTTGTTCGTGAAAAAAATATGAATGAAAAGTAAATAATAACGCAAAACATTTCGTACCATACAAATAAAAGCAGTTTTTTTTTTATAAGGAAATGAAAATGATTTTGCATTTCCGTGAAACTATCAAGACGTCACTTCGGCGCGCCGCGTAAGCGCCCCCGGAAGCGCCTACGTTCGTGCCGCGTACGCGCCCTGGAAGCGCCTACGTTTGCGCCGCGTATGCGCCCCCGGAAGCGCCTACGTTCGCCCCGCGTGTGCGCACCCGGAAGCGCTCTGGTGCGCGCAGCGTCAGCGCGTCAAGTCATGTGACCTTAAAATAACACTTTTCATTGGTTGCTAACAGTTTTTTTTTTACAAAGAATGAAATCCCCACCCATTTCCTTCACTTCTTCTTTCACTTTTGTGACTGAAAGACCTGTTTTTTGCTCCTGGATCTTTCTTGGTTTACCATGGCTGCCAGAGAATCCAGCAGTGATGAAGAGCCTGAATTCATCAATGAAGAGCCTCCTCAGCCAAAGGTGAAGGAGCATTTTATTTGGAAATTTTTTAAAATACCACCTAACCAGAAAAAGGTGAATGCTCCAAAAGTGGAGTGCAGGATCTGCAAACAAGTCCTGTCACGGGGTGACCCAAAAAAAAAATACTCTTTTGGGAACTTTACAATGATCCGGCATGTGGAGAGGAGGCACCCTCAGAATTTTGCCCGGGAAAGTGTCAGGGCTCTGGCACAAGAGGTTCCCAGTGATGGGGCCTCTACATCCACCGGAGGAGCAACTACTTCTGGGAGGGGGCAATCGCAAGAGCTCGTGCCAAATATTCAACCTGCTTTTAACAATGCTGTGCTGAGATGCAGATACTGCAATCAACTCCTTACCTATGGGGAGCAAAGTGTCTTGCTCATGGTTCGAGCATTGGAGAACCATCAATGCCGTTCCCAGCCCTAATTTTTTTGTTTTTTTTGCTCCTGTTGAGCAGTTTCCATTCCCTGTTTTTGTGTCTGTTCTTAAAAAAAAGAAGAAAAAAAAAGTTCTTTTCAGAACTACCTCCAATTCTCATCAAAGAGCTATATTCTTAAAAATGAAAAAGAGTAAGTGAAATGGAGTGCATTGATAATGGAAAGGAAAATGAGTAAGAAAGAACAGAAAGGAATGAGAGGAGAAAGGAAGTGAAGAAGGGGGACTGAAAGAAGGTGAGTGTTGGGAAATAAAGGAGAAGAAGAGTGAATATGGGGAATGTGGATACACCCCTTTTGCATACATTACAACTGACGTAGGTATAATGTGGTGCAAGGGGTTTAAAAAGTGATGCATCTACCTAGATGCGTCACTTTTTAAATATGGCGCAACGAGGCACATTTTTTACACCGCTGGTGCGTCACAAAAAGTGACGCACCGGCGGCGCAAAACTGTCACAAGGCCTTCATAAATAAGACCCTGGGGCCTCATTTATGAAAAGTGATGCATCGCTGCGTGAAAACAGCGATGCGTCACTTTTCAGTGCGCACTCCATACGACATTCCTGATGCGTCATATTTAATGTATGACGAATCATGTCGCAAGGAGTTACAGATACGTCAGTATTTCTGACGTATCTGTAAGCGCAAAAGTGACGCATTGCTGGAGTGTGTCACAAAAGTGACGCAACTCCAGTAATGCATCCTTTCACATGGGGAAAGCCCCATGTGAAAGGGCTTGCGTCAGTCTTACGCCTGCTGTGAGGCAGGCGCAAGATTTTGACGCAACAGCGTCCTAAAATTGACGCAGTAAAATCTCATAGATTTCACTGCGTCGCTATTACGAGGCTTTTTGCGGGGGAACGCCCCCTCTGCATACATTATACCTGACGCAGGTATAGAAATAGAATTTTGAGATTTAACATTGAAAATATATATATATATATATATATTCTTGCTCCGTGACACCAATAGCGCGGTGCACTCGCCGGCGGGTGCTCCACATACAGGGGTGCTCCCGTATTCCAAATACCGCTCCACTCTCCTCCCAAACGACTTCTGTCAAGAAGAAAGAAGCACTCACAGGGGCTGTTCAATGGATTCATTAACCGTAAACTTGCACAAACAAACAAACAGACGTTTCGGTATAGACCTTCTTCTATGTCTACCGAAGCACCATTTCTCTAACTATTTAAACAAGGAGTTTCGACATTGAAACAAAAGGGGGACTGCTCAATCCGTCCCATGCCGCCCGTGATAGGCGCCATCTTAGAGTGTATAAATAACTACTCCTGAGAATATCAGTCACGCCCACAGATGGGCTTACCACGTTTAGTTAATTATGGATACGTGGATAATTCACGCGCAAGCTTAAACTGCACAAATATTTTAAGACTAAACCCAAAACTTTGAGATTTGTGAGGAAAGGAGGTATCGAGTCAGCCACGGACACTCTAGTTGGCAATGATCTCAGCACTGTCATGGAATTGGTGGAAATGAGAACAGATGTTGTGGAAGATGAACTCACATCAGTCAGCCGTACTCAGCAACTGGCAGTCACAGGCATTGAACAGAGTGGTGGGAACACTCCGTTTAAACCGGACTCACAATTCCTTCCCCAAATGACATTCAATGCCATTGACATTTTTGCAGAATCAGTTATCAAGGATTTGAACAAACAACGCTGTAAACATAAGTTTGGGGATATTTATATTTTAAAACATTTTATATATTTATATGATTTATAATTATGTCCTAAATTGTCAATGTCTTTTAACCAGAATTTTGTGCAATAATATTCAGAGATTGTTATATTTATATATTTATATATTTATATACATCAAGTGAAATAGTACATTCCTTCTCTGTATAAAGCGTGTTTGCACACTATGTGCCAATTGTGTATAGTAACTTTACTATGTCTATGCTGTAACGGCTCACTTGCACTTTAAAAGGGTATGCCAGCCCCCATGACGATGTCATGTGATCAAGGCTTCGTTAAGCCGAAACGCGTCATGGCAGTTTGGTGTTGGGCTTCTGAATAAATAATTTGCACCAAATTTCGGGTCTCACTTCGTCTGTTTTGGCTATCCTTGCTGAATTGGGACGTCTACATACCGCAAATATTTTCGAGATTGCTTCCCCAAAATTGGCGAGACCCCTCCACGTAAAGGGCAGGTACGGCGTGAAGAAGCGGTTCTGTTTTACGGAACAATTTTCCAGATACTCCGAGAAGGAGTTGCCGTCAGCGCCCCAGGAGAGTCGGAAGTTCGGACGGCAGCACGGGGAAGGACCAAAGCGGTTCCGGGTCAAAGGTCGGCGGCAGCCGGGCGAGAATGGGAA
This sequence comes from Lissotriton vulgaris, assembly GCF_964263255.1. NCBI lineage: Eukaryota > Metazoa > Chordata > Amphibia > Caudata > Salamandridae > Lissotriton > Lissotriton vulgaris. The sequence goes on from NC_141696.1 coordinate 493,881,746, forward strand.
CTGCAGCGGGATACCTGAGACGCCGTCGGAGCACTGCGGAATATCCTGTGTGGAGTGTGCAAGGTACCTACTCCCCTGCATTGTTCGGTAAGGAGTTTGGTTACCCGCATAAGATTTGCCCGAATAAAACAAACACCATGTCTGCGGACACGTTAAGGGGGCGTGTGGAGGCATCGAGGGGTATGTTCTCGGACTCCCCAGCTGGGCAGTCCCCTATCGACACAGCTTCAAGTGCGCTACCGGAAACCAACAATAGCGCTAAAGATTTGTTCAAAGCCTTGGAGAAATTATGCAAAAGTGAGCAAGCGAAATGGTGGGAGCATAGTTCCTTATCAGGGTATTTAGAGGTGGGCAGGGTGCCTCGAGGCTTGAGGATAATGCTGGCCCCCTCCTATGAAAACCCTGACCCTCTAATGCTCGCTGCCTGGGCCCAATGCAATCTCGACTCATCACGCCGTTTAATTGAAATTCTTGTCCAATATGCGGAGAGTGATAGAACCAAACTCCTGCTTGAGATTGACAGATTAAATGGTGAAATTGACAAACTACCAACCTCCCCAGCAAAAACTAAATACAGGGAGGACATGAATGCGCGACTCAAACGAGAAGAGGATGTCATTAAAAAACGCAAGGCGTTCAATTCCAACGTGATCGCCTTGATTATGAGCATGGCCAAATTTTTATGTTTTCAAAAAAATATGATAACATAAAGGCACAACAGCAGCAACCTAAAACTAACAGGACAAATCCATCTATACCATCCACAAGCAGTGAACAGGTGGAGGTATCATCAGTTTCTGAGGAAAGCTCGCAGGTGGACAGTGAATCAGTCAATGAATTAAACCGCTGCCAAAGGTCGGGGTTTCGCAAGTTTACCCTGGCACAGGAGCTGGATGTAGTTCGACATGACCGAAAATTAACCCTTCGCTCAGGCACCCAGGGAACTGCCACAAACAAATCCTCAACAGGAAACGCACCCAAAGGAGAAAGTGCAACAAGAGGAGGAAATGCAGGAGGGAGGCAATAGAAACAAAGAGCGAAGTGGCAACAGAAGCAAGTGCAAAAGCAGTAGATGCAAAAACAGTGGTCAACCTTTCGGATGTGGTGCTTACTCCGGGTGAACAAGCCATTCTATCACTGGGCTTAACTTATAGCGCCCGAGGAGACTTTGACTACGCAAGCACTAAAATAGATCTATTCGAATATGTCCTAAAACTTAAGTTGAAAAAATACCACAGCACGCACAAAACCAGTGAAATGGGTCCATCAACACAACCAACCACAGCGCCTCACAGTCCACCTGTTATGAGACAAGCTTTGACCCAAGAACTCATGGAACTACAAACTGAGGAAGGGGCTGTTCCTTTGGTCCCCGGCTGGGGTCCAATGTCAACAATAGAAAAAACTCCCTTCAGACCTAAATCCAAATTTTGCCCTTTAATGCTTAAGGATAACTTGGATTTGTTTCATGACAGAGTATCCTCAGAACTCAAGAACTTGCAAATTAAGATTTCCAACGTGACCAGAAGACAAAATTATCGTGATATCGAATACCACAAACTGATTAAAAGCTACGAACCAACAAAAACTTGGTTATTCGCCAATCAGATAAGGGAGGAAATGTGGTCCTGTGGCCTCGGAAAATGTATATGGAGGTGGCCTTGAATTAATTTAACGACCGTGAGTGTTATAAAAGAACTAACACCAAGGAAGTACAATTGGCCAGCAATTCAATCAACTCCAAACTGTTGGCATGGAGGAGCAAAGGCTTATTGACTATGGATGAATATAAATACTTGAAAATTGATTGTCCAACGATCCCTGTTATTTACTTCATCCCTAAAGTCCATAAAAACTGCCAACAACCCCCTGGTCGACCGATCATTTCTGCCCGTAACAGTATTTTGGAAAATGTAAGCAGGTACATTGATTATTTCTTACAGGAGCATGTCAGATTGTTGCCCTCTTTTGTTTTAGACACTGGTGACCTGCTTAAGAAAATTTTTGATTTCAAATGGGAACCAGGCTACTTATTGGTGTCGCTCGATGTCACGTCCTTATATACAAGTATTTTTCATATGGACGGGACTAGAGCAGTTCAACACTTTCTGAACAAGAGACCCAGATACCTGCAAGAACATTCCAAAATGATTGTTTCAATGATTGAGATGTGCCTAGAGAACAATGTGTTTCTATTCTCTAATCAGTTATTTTCGCAGACCAGAGGAGTGTCTATGGGGGCCTGCTTCTCCCCCAGTTATGCCTGTCTTCACATTGGCTACTGGGAGGAGCAGGTCCTCTTACCCAAGTTCCATACCACCATGAATACCAAAGTAAAAACTTGGTTGAGGTATATTGATGACCTCTTCCTTGTTTGGGATGGGTCTGAATTGGAAGCTGCAGATTTCATTTGTCAACTGAATAACAACAACTTAAATCTAAAGTTTACTAGCAGCATTAGTGCGAATTCCATTGTCTTCTTGGATGTGAAATCTATGTGGAAAATGGCCAATTAGAAACAAGGCTCTACCGTAAACCTACGGCAGGCAACACTGTGTTGCATGCTGCCGGCCACCATCCGGCTCACTTGATAAGAAGCACCCCCTATGGGGAGATGCTTCGGATCAGGAGAATTTGCAGCAACAACACAGAATGTCTGGATGCCCAAAGAGAATGTAAAATCAGATTCCTAAATAGAGGTTATTCGATAGAAACTATCAACAACGCGATCACTAAAGCTAACAAATTAGAGAGATCGCATCTATTGGCCTCCACCAATGACAGTCCTTGTGTTTCCAAAACAAACAGTTGCAGGTGAGACACGTCTGATTATAGGTTATAGCAACCAACATCAGGCTATACGCAAAATCATAAAGAATAACTGGCCTCTCGTCACTAGTGATTCAGTCGTAGGAAGTATGTTCTCCAAGTCTCCCTGCATTACCCACAGAAAAGCACGGTCTATGCAGGATAGTCTGGTCTCGAGCAGCCCTGAAGTAGTCACGGGCTCGTAGCTGGATGCTAGTAAGGGTTTTTTGAGATGCTCGACCTGCAGAGCCTGCAAAAACGGTGTGAGTAGATCTGAGTATTTGACTCCTCTTTCTCCCAATCCCATCAAAATTAGAGGCAAACTCAACTGCAGGTCTGAATATGCTGTATATGTCCTAGAATGTCCCTGTGGTCTCAGATATGTAGGGATCACCAGACCACAGGTATATAAACGGATATTGCAGCATCTTAGGGCCATCACGAATGCAGACCCATCATATCCAGTAGCTAGGCATTTTGAGAAAGTACATGGTAAAGATGCCTCTGGGCTACTGTACTTCGTGATTGATACCGTCCCGCCACAGAGAAGGGGAGGATATAGAGAATCCCTGTTAAGAAAACTAGAGACCAGACATATTATATTACTTGATACCAAAATTCCTAATGGATTGAATACCAGCGAGGACTGTCACACCTATCTGTAAATTGCAAGTTTATTTATGTCCTGCATTATGTGATCATTACAACCTTTAAGCTATGAGTTTTAACATCCATGAACTAACCCCTCTGTCCTCCACATGAATTTAAAAACATGCCAAATTGTCATTAGTACATTATTTTTATGGATTCTTCACTGGTAGCACTATGAATTTTTTGAACCGTTACGAATATGCACTTTACTGTAATTTGCACATGCTAAAATATGCACAAACAACATCCTTAGCCCACTTGGGCATTATTCTCAACCATTTCCTCTATACGTGCTAGCAAACATTTCAAGTTAATGGAGGTACTAAATATGTACACATGTTTCTGTTGCAAACAGTATATGGTTGAATCTTAGTTACATTAAATTACTTGGATGTTCTGGTTAAGTCATGACAATGCAATGGGGATATTTATATTTTAAAACATTTTATATATTTATATGTTTTATAATTATGTTCTAAATTGTCAATGTCTTTTAACCAGAATTCTGTGCAATAATATTCAGAGATTGTTATATTTATATATTTATATATTTATATACATCAAGTGAAATAGTACATTCCTTCTCTGTATAAAGCGTGCTTGCATACTATGTGCCAATTGTGTATAGTAACTTTACTATGTCTATGCTGTAACAGCTCACTTGCACTTTAAAAGGGTATGCCAGCCCCCATGACGATGTCATGTGATCAAGGCTTCGTTAAGCCGAAACGCGTCATGGCAGTTTGGTGTTGGGCTTCTGAATAAATAATTTGCACCAAATTTCGGGTCTCGCTTCGTCTGTTTTGGCTATCCTTGCTGATTTGGGACGTCTACATACCGCATATATATATATATATATATATATATATATATATATATATATATATATATATATATATATATATATATATATATATATATATATATATATATATTTACACACAAGATTCCTGTATGCCAATCCTCGGCAGAACCAGCAGGCACGGACCTCAACCAAACTCAAGGAAGACATCAGACATAATATTGTGGAAAAGCAGTACAGTTTAATCCAAGATTAACCACAGAATTACGCAGGCATAGTGCCTGCCATGACGCGTTTCACTCGACACAACAAGCTTGATCACATGATACGCTTTGTTTCCGGGGAACTCTTTAAAAATGTGCACAATTGACTATAGAGATAGCCACACCAGGTTAGTGAATAACAAAGACAGACTTAACAAACACTTAGGGGGTCATTAGGATGTCCGCCCGCCATCCTATCGTGAAATGGGAGCACCCGCCATAAGGGCGGGGGTCCCGTGGGGGCCATTAGGATGCACCCACCACAGTGGGGGAAGCATCCTGTATTCTTGACATTGCGCCGGACGGTGCACTCAGCATCGCATGCCACAATGCCAAGAAGGCATGTTGTGGACTTCCATGCACAACATGGCAGGCACCGCATGGAACTGTGCATGGAACTGCGGGGGTACCATAGGTACCCCCCACGCACACCCCCAGAATCCCTGGGGGCCCGCAATGGGCCCCCACAAGCAATTCCTGCATGCCTTTCCGTGGTGGCAATGCCGCCACGGAAAGGCATGTTTCCGCCCCATAGTAATATGGCTGGCGGTGTCTAGCAGACACAGACACCATATTAAACTCTTTTCCGGCGGACGCTCTTTCATTCCGCCGTGGTCCCCCCGCCATAGTAACATGGTGGGGGGAAATGGGTGGCGGGCAGGGTCGGATCTCGGGTGGATCGCCACAGCTTAGTGAGGGCGATGTGATCGAAATCATAAATACCAGGTCTTCGGAATAAAAAGTAAAAGACCCATAAGCTAAGTATTCTCAATTTACAAATACTAATAACAGACATTCTGCAATATTATAATTGAATACTAGAAATCCATAATGCATAGGTCTGTTCAAAAACATGCAAGCATACTATAAGTACGAAGAAACTGATGGTAAGGAGGTCACAGATAATCATATCGATATCTCATACTGTAGAAATATACTGAATTAATAGATGTGCAAATACGCAAGATACTAAAAAATAATAATATTATATATGGCTGTTCGACTAGTGCGAAACGTAATAGCAAAGAAGAGTACAAAATATCAAAGATCCACATTGTCCAGTAAAGCAACTATAAAATAACTGATACCGTAGATGAATCGGTGTTTAGCAATGAGAAATAGATAGAGATAGTTTGTTAACGATGTGCCCTCCCGACGCCTCCGCTCCGGAACCAAAGCCCTGATACTATTCCTGCGCTTTAAAAAATTCCGCCAAGGTGGTGAGGCTTTCTACCATCTTGCCCCACTCTACTGGAATGAACTCCCCTTACACCTGTGTCACTGCACGGAATGCCTGGTTTTCAGAAAAATGCTGAAAACATTGCTGTTCTAATCTTTTCTCCTTAGCACTCCTAGGTGGATTTAGTGTTGAGACACCCTTATGGGGTGATTCACACGCTCTATAGGCACATAAACATGAATATAGTTCATCAGAATATACATTGCAAGTGCAAATATGGTCTAATAATATCCACATAGTGATCAATACTAGTAGCTGCCCAAACAAACTTTTCATCCCGAACCATTCAAGCCAGGCCATATGCCTACATTATAGCAGTATACAAGTAGACTGTACTAATAAATAACAATCCGAAAAGTGAATAGTGTGACAAAAGAGTGCAAAATAGTGCTGTGCAACTTACAAATTCAATAGCAGCCTGGAAAGATCATTTAAACCTAACTGATTATAAAGTGCAAGTGCCAATGATTTCATATAGCTCACAGAAAAATGACGATTAAAATCATATCTAAATAACAATGAGAGAGAGCGTTAAAATAATAAATGAATATAAAATTACATATAGCTTTTACTACCGCAGTCTATATGGAGGATTCAGAGGATTTAAATGTGCTACAGGTTGGAGGAAATGGTGGACAGACTCAGTGACCCAACATAATTGTCAACCGTCAAGAGGAAATTGTGCAAATCTTCACTCATGTTCAGGCCATTCGGCATTCGGGTATCGAGGGCTAGAATAAAATGTGATTCACGTTGCCAAAGCAGGTTTTCACGGTTCCCTCCTCATCCGGGGATGGGCTCAGCCCCTAATAGAGTGTATTGCAGGTCTTTCAATTTGTTTTGCTGGACTAGTTTAAAATGCCTGGTGACTGGGTAGTTAGGGTCGGAATTTACAATGGCCCACACATGCTGTGAGATACGTTTGTGCACAGGAAGTTTTGTACTGCCTATGTACTCAAGTTCACACCTGCACCTAACTTTATAAATAGCAAATTCCGTTTGACAAGTGAGATGTTCCCTGATTTCAATAGCTTTCTCACTAAAGGCTGTCACATAGTGGGTTGAATTTGTCGCGAAAGTACAGGCACGACATGAGTTACATTTATAGAAACCCATTTTCTTGACCCAGGTGCTTTTCAATGTAACTATAGGCACAGGCTTAACTAAGGCATCCCTCATCGAGGGTGCCCTCCTAAAAGTGATTGACGGCAACGTGGGTAAGATGGAACCCAGATAGATGTCAGTGAGTATAATTGGCCATTCTAAATAGATAATCCTACTGATTTTCTGTTCTTGCTGACTAAAGGTGATAATCAGTCGAATAGTATGCTTCTCATCATTGGGAGCCTCACCTGTGTTGGTAGTCCTAGTCTGCTTAGGCCGCAATAGTACTTCTCTCGATGAGACTTTTCATATCCTCGATCCAAAAACTGACAAAATGCTTCCTGCTGACATTCTTTAGAGACAGCATCCAAACTGCAAATTTGGCAAATGTGCACAAACTCGCCGTAAGGTATGCTTTTAATGAGATGGCATGTATAAGAACTGTCGGCGTATAGAATAGAGTTTCCAGCGGTGGATTTACGGTGAAGCCTACTGTGTATTTTCTCATCACTAATATACAGGGCTTTAAGTGGGGCGGGTCTGTCCGGGTCTGAGCACCGGCAGTTATTTTTAGAGAGCCACGAAACGGGTCTCTATCGGGCTCTATTTTCGGGCCAGAATACGTTTTTTTAAATATATTTTAGGACTGTAAATATAATAGTTATGGCATGTTTAGGGATAAATCAATTTTATACTACTGAAAATCAAATAGCGCCTAGAAACGTGCAGGGAATGTTAGTGCAGCAGTCAGTGCTCTCGAGGGGCAATCAGGAGAATGTGTCTGCTATGCACAATGTCTCCGACTCCAACAGCACAGCAAACCCTGTCCCATCCTTCAAGCTCTGGCTCTACAAAGGCCCGGTATTTCGCACATCATTGAGCAGCGCCGCCCACCCCCCATATAATCAATCACGGCTTTGTCACACCTCGACGACGGGGCTTTTATCCCTGTTAATGACACAAGCACCGCCACACGCTGGCCGCAGAGTGCGGCTCCAGGACCTTTTATGCTCAAATAGAATTTGTGTAAAGATTCATTTATGTACATGAAAATGCTTTTGCGCGACTTCCAGGCAGGAATCGTTAGTGCTACAAAAAAGGAGATTCACAGCCAACAGGGTTTGTAAGCTAATTTTCCCGCACTGTGTCCTTCTGCCTGGCTGGAAAGAGTGCCCTACACTGTGCTCCAGATGGAGGGCAGCAAAATCATGGGTCAGAGTGGAGACGTCATGCTAGGTGAGCTGCCTTGTAGGAGGAAGTGAAATCCTTTGATAAAAAAAGTTTTCCAAAGGTAGGCTAATTGGAGGGGTTTTTATAGGCACACAATGCTAGTTATCTTGATTTAGACCACGCCCCTGCAGGGATAGGTCACACCCCTTTAAGAGGTGTGCCCCGCCACTTTTAGAGCACTCCCAGTTTTTTTTCCCACTTAAAGCCCTGCTAATATATATACTAAGACATAATAGGATATCAAGAAACTCTACACTAGAATTGTCAATGGTGGCAGTAAATTTGAGATTGAGCTTGTTAGCATTGATAGCTCCAAAAAACTCAGTGACTGCCTCTCTAGATCCATTCCAAACCAGACAGATATGATCGATGTACAGCCAATACTGTACGATGTGCTTGTACCATTCTCTGTGCGTGCGCGGTCGATCTTGAATCTGGGACCCTTGGTTCGAGTCTCAGCAATGACACTGAACATCCTGTGATTCTGGACAAATCACTTAGGGCTAGATGTAGGTAATTCCCATTTACAGACTCTTAAATACCGAATTTTACCGAATCAGTATTTAAGAGTCTGTAAATGGGAAGGGGGCAGATTTAGGTAATTCCGAATTTAGGAATACCGAATCTGTAAGATTCGGTATTTACCGATTCGGTAGATACCGAATCGGTATTGCCCATTGATGCCTATGAGCCTTGAAGCCCATAGGAATCAATGGGAAATACCGATTCGGTATTTACCGAATCGGTAAATACCGAATCCTGCAAGGGTGCAGGGGGTGTCACTTTGACACCCTCTAGCACCTCAAGAACAGGCTTGTGTGACATGTGGCACACATACATGCCCTAAGGGCATGTCTGTGTGTCACATGGCACAGGTGTGCATGCACAGATGTGCATGCACACCTGAATTCGGTATTTTATCACACAATAGGATTGTGTGGTAAAATACCGACTCTTAAGGGCCTGTGGCACTCTTTGGAGTGTCAGCTACATATGGATTTACCGATTCGGTAAATATACCGATTCGGTATTTTACCGAATTGGTATATTTACCGAATCTGTAAAATTACCGAATCGGTAAAATTACTGATTCGGTAAGCCCCCTACATCTGAAAAGCCTAATACCGGTCGGAAACGGCCTTAATCTCCGGTGCCTAACAAAAATGAATGTGTCCTTATGTAATGCAACTGGTGCTATGTGAAGCGCTCTCATACTCGATTCGGGTCAAGTTCGTGATATACAAAACTCTATAAAATACAAAAAAATATATATCTATATATAATTCCCAGCACAACATAAAGATAGCCATGAGGTCACGCACACTCAGGATGAGTTTTGCAACCGAATAGTTTATTGATTTGGATGTGCTCTGTTAGCCTTGAGATTAGGGGGCAGATGTAGGTAAAATAGATTTACCGATTCTCAATTACCGAAAATTACCGAATTTTACCGATTCGGTAATTGAGAATCGGTAAAACTGAGGGGTGGATATGTAGGTATTCCAGATGTGCTGGAATAACGATTCGGAAAAATCCGGTATTTACCGATTCAGTAAATACCGAATCGGTAATGCCCATTCATTCCTATGGGCTTTGAAGCCCATAGGAATGAATTGGCATTACCGAATCGGTATTTACCGAATCGGTAAATACCGATTTTCACAAGGGTGCAGGGGGTGTCACTTTGACACCCTCTGGCACCCCCAAAACAGGCTCGGGTGCCATGTGGCAGGCATACATGCCCTAAGGGCAGGTCTGCCTGTCACATGGCATAGGTGTGCATGCACACATGTGCATGCACACCGGAATCGGTATTTTACCATCAAATTGGATTTGATGATAAAATACCGATTCGGTAAGGCCTCTGGGACTCAGAAGAGTCCCACCTACATCTGGGTGCCTCAGATTTGGTAAATTTACCGAATTTTTATTTTACCGATTTGGTAAAATTACCGAATCGGTAATTTTACCGATTCGGTAAAAAAATGCCCCCTACATACCTGTCACCCATTTACCGATCGGTAACGGCCAAAATCGGCCGTTACCGGTCGGTAAATGGCCTGAAACGGCCACCTACATCTGGCCCTAGAATTCCTATTCTAACACTCCCAGGGTCCTGAGTTACCACTACTCCCGTATTTGACGTACTTGCGGTGAGTATTATTCGCCGTCATGATGACAATATTTTCAATTAGTATGCTTTTGCGCAGGCACCGGGGAGTAGTTCCTTCCTTGGACGCACGCACATTCTAAGCCAGCATCCACACATGCACACTTCCTGCCAGTATGACAGGGCTTTCGGGAAAGAGGTACCACCCACGCACTCTCTATGTACACTATTTAGTCTGTGCCTTGCCACAATCATTTAACCTCCAGGAGGCGCTTGGACAGGGTAGGTGCACTGGAGCCCGCTCCCATATGCAATTGTAAGTAAGCAGTGTGTGTTTTATAAGGTCGGGCTTAATGAACAGCTTTTGTTCGGGACGAGGCCAATCTCGGGTGTCTGTATGTCTGATTGCTCATGACTGTCCTGCCTGTTATTTCTTTCTTCAGCCCAACAAGGTGCGGGTGTCCATCGCCTCTAGCCTTTGGAGTAATACTCCTGAGCTTTATTGGTATTTTATTTTATTAGTATTGCTATTTCTGTATGTCAATTCCGTGACTAGACTATGAGGGCCTTGCTTATGGCATTTCTTGTGTGACAGTGTCTTGGGATTACGGAGGTGTGTGTATTGTTCTGACTTTCGACTCCCCCACTTGACCTGTAGGGGGTCCACCAGACCTGCCAGACTCGATTAGCTATCTGCGGACACAAATCCATCTATGTGGGGTTTCTCACACTGTGGTGCGGTGTCCCCTGTGGGTGTTTCTGGTGGCATTTGCTAAGACCGAGCACATGGCGGCCAGCATTCCTGGTGCCCATTCATGCCCAGCTCTCCGCCCGATATATCTGAGATGCCCCAGGGGTTTCACGTTCCACGATGAGGTGTCTTGTCTCATGTGTCTTTTAAGTGAGGTATGATGTGCACACGATTGTGGCACACTATGATGCATCAAGTTGGACTGATGCCAGGCGGGCAACTAGAGTCAAATTTCGGGGGGGCTGAAAAATATTTCGGGGGGCTCATTCTTCCAACCATAGACAGAGGGGCTGTAAGAAGGGGTGAACACACAACAAAAGCCTCATTTACAAATAAATAATCTTTTAAAGACCCGTTAAGTACCGGGTGCGGCTGCAATTAGTGCTCGCCAGCCCGCAAAGCTGTGTCAATCCGGGCTGACACACACGACGGGGGGCTGAAGCCCCGTGAGCCCAATGGGTGTTGCGCGCCTGACTGATGCACATTTCTTGTGTTCTAGCGTGTCTTTATTTCTTAGGTATTGCTCAGGAGCGGTCTCCACCATTAGCCACACTGTAGGGTATACAGTTGACTGGCCTGCCTTGACTTACCTTGAGGGTATCTATTTTTATGATTATTTTAACGTGCACATCACTACATTGTTTGTTTCTGGTCCTGATGAAGCGCCAATGACCCTTGTGGCAGCATAGGCGTGAAACATGTTGACTTGTTACACTCAGGCACATTCTTCCTGTTGGGGTAATATTCTACCCACAGGGTTGAATTATTACCTTCTCATAACAACTCCTGGACATTTTTAATTCACGTCGCACGCACCTTTTTCACCCTCCTTATAGGACCCACACACCCACAGGCACCATCCAGCATTTTTTTTAAAAGATCTCCGATAAAGTGACCCTTCGATGGACCCATAGGGGATTGCAGCACCAGCCCTACGAGGAGCAAATGCCCGTTGATGAAGAATGGCATCCTTCGGGGTATGTGAGGGCAACAGGAGAGAAGATTTGATCTTCCTCTTTATCAGTGGGTCCTCATTTAACCTAGGTCTCTTTCCCTTTCTTCTTTTTTAAAAGGCGACTGGGTATTCTCTGTACCCCGCCTGAGGAACAGTGTCCTTGTTTGTTTGAATATCATGGTTTGTTCATATACAGGAAGGTGTCCCTTCCTGTACATAACAAACCTTTTAAAAAAAAGCCATCTTGTAAGACATGCTATTAATATTTAGTTCTTATTATATCCTATTATTTTGTTACTGTTTTCATGAATTTGCTTAATCAATCAAGCATCTTCAAAGTAAACATAAGCAGATCTTGAAGGGGTGAGCCACAACCAGTGGGCAGACAAATGGGCACATCAGGTGAAACTGCATAGGGGAGACAGAGGGCATCATCCCACCTTGGCCCCATACTTAATTTACCACTGGTGTGAGTTTGAATGTAATGTTTGCATGCCTCTGTGTTTTACTGTGTGGCAACATATGTGAGTTGCATGAAAGCGCATAATTTGTTTGGCTATACATGTTAGGCTACCCCAGTTACCTTCACTCACCTACTCACTCATATTCACCCACCTGCATTAAGTAGTCTAAGTCACAGTCACCCACCATTTAAAATTCACTTGATCATTCACATTAACAAAACATACCAATGTAGTAGTTTTTCTTAAAAGGTAAAAGAAACCCTTGGTTAGAGTGGATTCAGTAACTTGACCAAACGTATCATGGGGGATCCAAGTGGTCAGATCTTAGTGTCCTCTCACACCCCGAAAGGTGTCATGCTTCATCATAGGGCGCTCCTCTTCAAGCCAGTGCTGCAATGCTTGACGGGCATGGGTGCTCTTTATCAGTGTTCTTTTGATCCTTCAATGCTGTTAGATGAGTGCCTGTGAGGGGCAGTAAGGTTAGGACGGTGAAAACAGTGAGATTAAAAGAGTCTAACGGGAAATGGGGAAATCTTTATAGAAAAATGGCTCCCTCGACCCGGGTCGGATTGGGATTGAAAATCGGTCTGGGCACACACAAAAAAATCGGCCCCCATTTGCATAATGCCTTTCCTCAAATCACTGCTTCAGCGTAAATGCATTGAAAAGAAGGAGGGGGGGGGGCTTAAAAAAATGCACGCATTAGTTTACACTAGTGAAACACACCTGAAAACAAGTGAGGCCACTTCTGCTCAGGCCCCCTGCCCCGCTCAGTGTGTGCATACATTAAGGGGCCGGCCAGCGAGACAAAGGGAGTGATACCTCTGCCTGTTGCTAAACCGGGGGTGGGGGACCGGCGGTGTTGGTGGCAGGGGGGGTGCTAATGAGCGCCCATCTGCCTGCAGAAAGGCCACTCAGCCACCCACTGGGCCGCTGGCGGTATCCAAAAATAGAGACAGCGCCCAAATCGGCCCCAGACTGCTCAATAAAGCAGCCCACAGCAGGAACTCAGATACCGGCCCCTCGGGCATTGCCCGAGTGCCCATGTTACCAATCCGAGGCTGCCCTTGACTCACTAAAAACAAAGACACTATTTTGGGGTTGCAATGTACTCTAATAGCTCATTTGTCCGATATTTATGCTGAAGTCGACATATTTTGTGCCTTAGTTGCCAAGATGATCACTTAACATTTCTTCAGGACATAAGCGGATTTGCCTATCCTATCTGTTGAAGTATGAGGGTAAACCATTAGGTCATTGGTGCCCACTACATTAGAAAATACTGCACCTGTGTCGATGAAGTAAGGGGTGATTCCACCTACAGAGAATTTCTTTAAAAATGTACATGTAGCTATGATAGTCATGAGGGAATTGCCTCCAGACCTAAGCATACATTGAATTTTTGTTTTGTCCTACCATGGCTAAGGGTTGTGTTACACGATCTCCACCAAATAACCAACCTCCCGGGCAGGATACCACCACTGATACTCTCTAATTTGAAATTTGAAAAGTTGTGCAATGCAGCGCAGCCCCCTGCAAAGCTGCTCTGCGTTGCGTAACAGATAGGGAGCAGGGGAGCACCATATCTTCAAAGATATGTCTCTCTCATCTCCTTTTCCTTGCGCCGGCACTGATTTCAGCAGCCGTGCGCCATGCACACACCTTAGCTCTGTAGCACTAGGGTGTGCATCAGTGCAGCATAGGTTTTCTAAAGGTAGTGTACCCTTCCGGTACAAAATACTATGCTTGACACGAGGGAAAGCTTTTCCCACTTTTTATGCGTGTTGCACAGTGCAGCACGCATGAAAAAGTCAGAAATGGTTGGAGAAATAAAAGCATTTCTCCTTCCTTGTGCCTAGTTGAAAAGGGCGCAGTTTTCTCACGCTAAACCCTATTTGCTGTTTTTAGTAAATTGGGTTTAGCATGAGAACCCTTGGGTGGTTGTATGGGAACGCTCATGCACCACACTTGGCACGCCCCCATGGCGTAAAGTAAGGCGAAGCAGCGCAATCCGCTCTTTCGCATTACTTTTACTTTATTTCCAGTGCTAAACAAGAATAGCGCTGGAGAGTTAATTAGGGAAAAAATATTTAGCGTCATTTTGCATCACGATTGTGGCGCAAACACAGCGCAAAATCTTAGTAAATCTCCTCCAAAGTTCATCCTTTTGGTCAGGTTACTGATTCCACTCTGACCAAGGGTTTCTTTTACCCTTTAAGAAGAACTAATCCATTGATATGTTTTGTGACGTTAGCCTGGGTGTAGGACCTCATTACATATTTCTCCTCGTCCTCCTTTTTCATTATTTGCATTCACATTAACCCCCACAATCACCCTCCAGCTCACTAAAACATGCTTTCACTGATTCGTCCATTAATAAAATGCAATACAAATACACCAGCTCGCCTACCAATACAAAATCAATTTCACCAAGAAAAAGTAAGATCTACTTCATTATGCAATGCTTTTTTTACAGCATGGCAATTCCGACCTCCCGTCTTTTTTTCCATGTGCTTCACAGAAGGAAATGCAGAAAAATCTGGGTGATTGCCCTATAAACTGGATATTGTACTTAGAGAGGCCACCAATAGGTAATGAAATATGATGTTGCTTATAAAAACACGTCCAACCACAGGGTGGCGTCGTTTACTAAAAAATAACACCCTGGAGGCTACTTGAATCTTTTTCAACATTTGCCTGTGAACGGAAAAATTACAGGAGCTGCAAACTCAAAAAACTGACGACGATTAACATGCTTGGTACGGAGTCATAAAAAGGACAGACACTATTAGGAACGCCAACCTTCCATCTCTTTCTTTGGTACTTTCTCAAAACGTAAAATAACTGCTATTAGAACACTGCTATTTAAAAAGTTAGAGACGTACATAAATTCGGTAATTAATTTCCTGAACAGTAACTGATACCTCTAATGTGCAGATATGATATACCATGATATGATATGATATGATATGACATTATATGATATGATATGACATAACATGATATAATATTTAATGTATACATGGAGAACTTTGAAAAACAATACATATACACCCATGACAAGTTCAAGAAACACGCGAAAATGTACGCTAGGTACATAGATGATCTGTTTTTCATGTGGTCTGACAGCAAAGATTCATTGAATCAGTTACTGACAGAAGTTAACTCAAAGGATCCCAGAATTAAACTTACATGGCACATCAGTGACATTGAAATTTCTTTCCTTGACGTTCATATCAAGATAACACCAGAGGGATTAATCACTGACTTGCACAGGAAGAGCACCGACCGCAATAACATCTTGCATTTTTCTAGCTTCCACCAAGGATCCTTAAAGCAACACCTGCCATTTTCACAGATGCTGCGAGTGAAGCGCATAGTGTCCTATGAACACATCTACACTAAACGTATTAATGAAATGCGTCAGAGGTTCCGCAACAGAGGATACCCCGAGCATACCTTGAATGAAGCCCAAACACGAGTGGATCAAATTACCAGAAAAGACAGTCTCTCGAAATCTGAAAGGAAGACAGATCAACGAATGGTATTAATCTCCAAATTCTCCACCGCTAGTCCAGCATACAAAAAGATTATATGGAGACACTGGCCCATTCTACAAGTCGAACCTGACTTCCAGGGCATCTTCGCAGAACCCCCTATTTTTGCTCATACGCGAAGTAGGAACATCAAAGAGATCCTGTCTAAACCCACTGAAACCACCATACAACACCGTGGAACCATACCTTTCCTGAATTGCAACCACTGCAATTGTGTCATCAAAGGCAATCATATCCAACACCCAATGAAAGGGCACAACATCAAGCTTCAAGTTGACGCCACTTGCGATTCTATGAATTTCATTTATGCATTGAAATGTCCCTGTGGGAAGCTATACATCGGTAAAACTGAACGCAAAATTAAAACTCGTCTCAATGAGCACAAATCTAACATCAGGTTGAAAGCTGAAAAATCCAACGTGGCAATGCATTTTGTTGAGGCACGTCACACCATAGCACAACTTAAATACATTGTACTTGAAATCTTGACCAAACGTGAAGGCATTGACAACAACAAACTCTTGCTAAAACGTGAACTTGAATGGATCTATCGACTACAGACCCAGAAGCCACACGGTCTCAATGACCGTATCGAATACAGCTGTTACCTATAACTCCTGTACATGATTTACTGTCTATGACTATGTGTATGAAACGTCATAACTGTTTATTTACATTGTTCCTTTTCCTTTAGTGTTCCCTACACGCTCACTCCTACCCCATTCTAAGATGGCCGCCGCACTTTTCTCGTCCATCCGTTTCACCTTTCAAGTTTTGGTCCGTTGTCTGTTTCCACCACTTCACCCCACGTCACACGCCTTAGTCTTATTTACCAGCGCACACTCGCCGGCACCCCGCGCATCACTACCTGCAAGCATATGGACGGTATGCTTTACCTCCCGTTACTATGAAGTAAGTCCTAGCTCCCGCTATTGCACGCCTATTAGCACGCTGTCCGCCCTACGCGGTCCTATTAATCACATGCGTTAACGTCCTCTCACAACCCCTACCTTCACTTAGCACTACGAGCACCTACGCATTCATATGAAGTTCATGTCACAGCACCACCACTAATAGTTCACCAGTAAGACCAGCATTATGACCGCACCCTCACTTACCTTAGACCCTTTCGCCTTCCTCCACAGCGCTCCGTGATCAAGGGCCCCCGCCCGAAATGCATTGGAGATGATTGTTCATAGAATAAACCCATATGGAATATATGTCGCCAATTGATATGCAACTAATATCCAATTGAACTTACTTTTGCTAAATAAAAGCATTGAAAGTGGAAAACATTTATGAATCAATTTCATTGATCTATTACGGAGTGCCTACCCAGGGGATGTATTGGCAGATCTCTGCATACACTACCCACTTGATAATATATGATATGACATGACATGATAGGATATGACATGACATGACTTGATGATGTGATGTGATATGATATGGGAACAAGGTGGGTGCTGTGAAGAGTGATTATTGCATACTCTGTTTATTTCAGACTGCTAGGAAATGTGTCATTTAATAAATCCCAGAAGTCCTTTTTAAAAAATCAGGGGCATATTACCAACAACTAGCGATAATTACCGCTATGTTGGCTTAGCAACAATATTATTATCGCCGAGCTCCGCCGATTTTTGCTATTATCAAGGTTTATCTCAAAAGCGATAAAAATCGGCCGAAATGCATGAATATCGCTGAAAAGTCAGTGACATTCATGCATTACCGAGCTAATGCTCTTAGCCATGTTATCCACCTACCATTGGATAACATGGCTAAGAACTGCTCTGGACAGGCGTTAGCTTTTGGAGATATTCGCGCTTAGCGCGAATATTTCCAAAAGTAGGTAATAGGAGATAGCGATGTTAGCGACTGTTTCCAGTCGCTAACATCTTGGCACGCCCACTTTGCATGTCATTAGCGATAAACATCGCTGACATGCAAAGTGGGCCCCAAGATGATCGCTATATCCTACTAGCTGTCGCTAACTGGTGTTAGCGACAGCTAGGTAATAGGGAGATAAAATGATCGCTGCTTTAGCGGGAAAAATTCCAGCTAAATTCCGATAAGGCCCTTGGTAATATGCCCCTCAATTCATAAGGTCCTGCTGGTGGTTACATCTGGGTGGCTGCTGTTTTGCGCTAGTCATACTCGGAAGCTTCCACAATACGGTGACTGCACTGGAGGGGGTGACACACAGAAGGAGGAAGGCACTACACAACTTAGCAACATGTTTGTAATTAGTCCTGTTCATCTTGAGTACTCAATCACAAAAAGGATGTCCCAACATTACCCCTTCCTCCTTTGCTGAATTAAGATCCGCGACGATGCACTTATTTGTGTTTCACACAGAAAGAGAACCACTGGATGAATGCAAATACATCCAGGGATTTCAGAGGTTTGTGAGTGACGTGATTCATTCAATGCTCTGAAGCGGTCAGCTGACGACGTGAGCACCTTACTACACTAAACAATAAACTAGATATTATCATACATTGAAACGCGATAAGGCACCTAAAAGTTACCTTACCTTTTGGAAACCGCATCCATCATGTTCTCAAACGAATGGGCAGCTGACCTTATTAAGAATCAGACTGAAAATATTGTAAAACAGTAAGCTTGATTTCCAGGATGTGCTTCTCTTGTGGGGAAATCTGGAAGGGGGGTCGTGTTCTGTAACATAACTTCCAAGGTGACGCCCTCTCTCCAGGCCTGGCCTCATGCCGCAGGGAGATTGCTGACACTCAAGAAAAGATTCTGGGGCAGATTTATAAGCCCCTTCCGCCTCTTTTATGCCGCCGTTGCGTCACTTTTGTGACGCAGCGGCGGCGCAAAAGATGCGCCATGGTATTTACAACGTGACGAATCTGGGAGATGCGTCATGTTGTAAAGCCCTGCGCCATAAAGAGGCATTCCGGCGCAGGGGGGGGACGTTCCCGCGCAGGAACGCCTCCTAAAAGTGGCTGAGTGAAATATACAAGATTTCACTCAAGTCACTTTTAGGCCAATGCTGCGTCAAAACCCTGCGCCTGCTTGAAGCAGGCGTAAGGCATGATGCAGCATTGGAAGAATAGGCCCCACAGAGCATTGCTGGAGCTGCGTCGCGCTTGCAATGCAACTCCAGCAATGCGCCGCCTTTACATCACAGATGCGTGACGCATCTGTGACGTTTTTGCCCCAAGGTGCGCCGCATTGTAAATGCGGCGCATCATGGGTGGAGGAGCTGCGGCGCACAATTACTGGCGCATCCCCGCTAATTTGCAGGGATGCGCCAGTAATTGTAAATCTGACCCCCTGAGAGTACTGATTGAGGAGGTGTTGAGCATAACACAGGTGGGTGTCATTGTTGGGAGGAGAACATACACAAAGGTATGGATGGGCTGTGAAACCGATCTAACCCCAGAATGAGTCAGACAAGTTTAACTTCACTCAAGGGGAAAGATTGGCCTCAGCGTGTCAGACTACCTTTTAAGAGTGCATATTTTCCTCTGCAGCTCATGGTACTTACTTGAGGCTTGGCCATTTTCTGGTCTTCCCCGCCATCTCCTCAATGGTCCCTATAGAGGAGCGAACACATATTGCACTTTCAGACCATGGACCTTGTCAGCCTGATGCTGCAGGGTCCATATGTGGGAAACTGATATTCGATGGAGGCTGAAGGACAGTTATGGTAGAACAGTGTGATGGTGGAAGGTGATTGTGCATGACTAAGAGAAGGGCATATGAGAGTTAGATGACAATACCTTGTGGGATGCCCTTACAGCAGTGTTGAGAGACTCTATTATTTCGGCATGAACTACATTAAAGAGGGGAAAGAAAAACGGGATCGGCTAGAGACCTAATTGAGAGAACTGAGGATACAATAAATGCATTCACTCCGCTAACTTGTGGTGTAAAGTGAGTATCACTTCGGCCGAGTGAAGGTACTGGACATACTTAGGGGTTTATCTACAAGCCCCTTGCCCGCAGGTGCTCAGTTTTCTTGATATACCAGTGGTGCAGTGTGATGGCCCATATTTACAAGGCCCTGCAAAGCCACCCTGCGTGGCTTTTCCTTACCTTGTAAATACGGCCCCTTTTCACACATAACTTTGAGTGAAAGGGGCATGCCATGGGTGTTGCTGTGGGTGTTCCCAAGCAACACCCATGGATTCTTCCACATTCCCAGTTAATAACAGAATAGTTTATTGATTTGGATGTGCTGTGTTGTCTGCAGCTGAGGCACCAGAGAATATGTCACTTCTGAGCGGCCCCTGTTAGCTGACTCTGATTTCACCTCTGAAAAGCGACGCTGTATGGTTAGCTAGGTTGGGTCAGAGGACATGAGACGTGCAAGCTAGAGTGCACTGTGGAATGTCTCTGGTGCACAGGATTTGCAAGAGGACCTCAAGTAGCTCACCAAAGAAGCATGCCCATGGTGCAGAGGATGCAGTGAGGACACAGATCTTGTTAGGAAAAGATGCTGGAGGCTGAAGCTTTTTTAGCCCGAGGATATCTGAAGGACAGTGTCAACAAGCCTTGGCAACGGCATGTCGACGCAGTGCACAGGGGTTCCGCTCCAGCGGTTCTGATGAAGGATACTGGCCTCAAACTTGCTGGGAAGACAGGGTAGGCCTCAAGGGAGTTGCAGGACCACCACCTGTGTTGCTGAGCCTTTTGAAGTCTGTAGGACCTCAGGAGCAGCAGTCAGGTCAGCTTCATTGCGGTGCCTGCAGATGCAGGGAAGTGACTCCGTCCCTCCAAGGGAGATTCATTTGGGTGACTTTGATGCCCACAATCCTGGAGAGGAACCTGGATGAAGCACAGGCATAGATGATGAAGAGAACTTGCAGAATATGGAGACCAGGAGCAGCAGAAGTCTTTCTTGGTGCAGTCTTGGTTCCAGACGAAGTCCAAAGTGCCCAGACGATCGAAGTTGAAGTGATTTCAGGTTGGAATCTTTTCTCATGATGAATCTGAAGAGCCACCCACAGGTAAGCCTTTAAGTACCCTAGAGAATGGGTTGGGACAATTCAAGGGTCCCTCCCAGATTAGGGGCTTGACAGAGGGGGAGATACGACCATGTCCTTTGTCCAGTTTCACGCCAGAGTGGGATGCAAGGGCTCGCTGAACTGGCTCAAACTGGAGTATGCAAAAGGGCACCAAATGTGCCCCTCAAAGCAGTCTGATGGTGCTGGCAGGTGCCCCCAACCCAGCCCAATATACTAAGTCCTATCTGGGAGGTGGTCACACCGCCCTGTGACATCAAACCTATTGTTTTACCTTCCCCTGCTCAAGATCAAAATCAGCAGGAGGGCAGAATTATGTCTGGGGTGGGCAGCATCACTAGCTTGCTGGCAAAATCTGGAAGGCTGTTACCGGGAGCACTGAGGGCTTCCCGGTGGAGCCCCCTGGTGCAGAGAAGCATACCTCCAACACTGGTAACGGTATTGGGGTATGGTTCCAACAAGGTTGATACCAAACATGCCCAGGTTCAGCACAGCCAATATATAGTTGGCTATTGGGTAACGACGCATGGCTACTATATGTATCAAAAATGGATGACCGCACTTACAAAGCCTGAAGAATCAACTCTGGGGTTTGTAGTGGGTGTCCTGCTCATGCAGGGCACCCTCACACTTAAAACCTAGTACCCTGCCTTCAGGATTGAAAGGCCCACCTTAAGGGTGACATCTAGGTTTTAAGTGCAGTGACCTTGGATATAAGAAAATGTATATATCTCGTAAGTGGTGCTAGCTCCAGTTTACACAGTCTGCCAGGGCAGGCCTGTAGTCACAGTTTGAGGGTTCTCTCATGGGTGGCACAGTACATGCTGCAGCCCATGGGAGACCACTGGTATACCTATGCCTTGTGTACCTTAGTACCATATACCAGGGACTTACACAGGTACACCAGTATCCAATCGGGAAGGTACCAAAGTACTCCCCACTGTCCAGTTGAAGGAGAAAGCACAGTGACTGGGGTCCTGATTAGCAGGATCCCAGTCAGACTAGTCCAAAACACACTGACACCAGGCAAAAAGTAGGAGTAGCCATGCTTGTAGGATCCTACCTCCGTACACCAGCTTTTGAGGGTTTACTTAAAAGAGAATGGAAGTATACTCAGAGACAAGCAGTTCAAAGGTTTATGGGAAGACTTTATCCTCTAGCCAAAGGTGAATTGGAGCATACAAACTCTAGTTATTGATCCTCTCCAGCGTAACCTGAAAGGTCAGAATTCCAACATGACAGAGAACATTGTGATGTTGGATCTTGTTGATATAAAGGCAGAAGGTGCTTTGAAGAGGGCATATGCTGCTCTAATCCTTTCTAAGAGGTCTGAGATTCATGCTGTGCATGCTTCACAGTTTTTGTCAGTTTCTATCAATATTCAAGAGGAGGAAGATTATTCTCAGCTGCCTGCTTGAAAGGAAGTTCAAGTGAAATTCCTATCAGATGTATTTTTTGATAATCTGAGATTCATTAATGGTTAATCGGGTGGTGTGGCTGCGTCTACATTTAAATGACTGTAAGGTGGATTCTTCTCAAAAGAATGTTTGCTTAGGATTCTTTTTTTCTAGTTTCAAGCTCTTTGGTGAAAAATCCGAGGCAGTTCTTCACAAAGTCCTCCAAAACCAGAAGCACACACAGACCTTTTGTCACAGGTTTAGGTCTTTTGAGAAGAGCAAAAGACGTTCTGAATGGGCTGTTACAGGAAACAGGATGTCCCTTTCTATCTGTTCCATTTTCCTGAGTAATGCCCCTGGTATAGTAGGACATTAATTTAGCTCCTCAGTCCATGTACAGCAGCTGCCCTGGCGTAATTACCCAGTGGAGTAGTAATATTAACTTTGCCTTCCAGTCACTGTCCAGCACCTGCCCTGAGTAATGCTCCAGGCAGAGTAGTAATAGTATTTTTGCTCCCCAGTCTCTGTCCAGCACCTGCCTTGAGTAATTATTGGCAGAGTAGGAATAGTAAGTTTGCTCCCCCAGTCACTGTCCAGCATCTGCCCTGGGGTAAGTACTCAGTTAATAGTAATAGCAATTTTACACACCAGTCACTGTCCAGCACCTGCTGTGAGTCCTGCCCCTTGTGGAGTAGGAATAGGAAGTTTGCCCCTCAGTCACTGGCCAACACCTGTCCTGATTTCTGCCCCCAGTAGGAAGAGTCATTTTGCATGTATTGGTCACAGGATCGTACATGGCAAGGGTCCGGCCTTCCTTCATAACCTGCTATGCCCCTATACGCCTACCCGTCAACTCCGCTCATTAGGAGCAGGCCTTCTTGCTGTCCCCAGACACAAGAAAGCCAGAATGGGAGGCAGATCCTTTCGGACTCTGGTGGCACACAAATGGAACTCTCTCCCCCTGAGCTTAAGAGTGGAATCATCGGAGCTCATCTTTCGCAGGAAACTGAAAACTTTCCTCTTTCCTAAAGATTAACCCGTCCTGTTCTGACTGTCGGAGCAACTGACTCTTCTGACAGCGCGGGGACACACTGACAGTGTAACCAGGCGCTATACAAAATCAGAAATAAATAAATAAATAAATGCTAATCACTGTGCAGCACCTGCCATGAGGTAAGTATCCAGTACAGTAGAAGTACTCATTTTGCCCCCAATTATTGTCCACCACCAGCCCTGCGGTACGCAAGAGTGTGAGATTTGCACTGTCAAGAAAACAAATTTAAATTGACACTTTTTGTTTTATACCAAGGTAAAACTAATTTTTAAGGTTACCAATGTAAAAATATTGAGTTATTTAACTTCCAGATGTGTGGAACAGTGACTGGAAGAAGATGTTCACCCCGGAAGTAATGTCACCCATAGTGTTAAAAAAAAGTAAAAAAATATTTTAAATATATATATTTGATTTATTGGATTGTTGCTGTTGTACGAAAAATGCTATCCATTTACCTTTGTCTATCGCTAGATGGCAGTATTTACCACAGGATGTGGGTCTGGTGTCTCAGCCGCTAACGGTGCGTGTGGTCACGAAGGGATTCAGAGTACCACTCACTACAAAATAATGTATGGCAGCTTATATATGGTTTTGTGAGGTGTTCTATAATTCAAGCGAAAATATGATCAGAACATCATTTTTAAAGGCGCTTTTCTGTCTGACAGAATGTATATTTATTTTCAATGTTTCAAAAAACGCTTTCTATGTTATCCAGCCACAGAATGTCGAGCATTTTAGAGAGCTAGGACATGTTTACTACAGTAAAAATATTAGGACTACTTTTGTAATTGGATTCCACACAACCCGCTTTACTTATAAACAGCGTTGCTGGACATAATTTGTCTTTAATGTCTTTGTAAATTTGGTGTAGGGAAAATATTTATTCATGATAGTGTTTTAAAAGTGATTGTTTTTCAAGGGAAAAAATATATTACTGTACAAAATGGCATGTTTATCAAATAAAATATATGCTTTGTAGAAAGAAATGTGTGGTGAAGGCATGTATGGTAATGGTATGAGTGGTTTAGGCCTGCTTAATGTACTTCATAGAATTCCATGGTTCAGATATGCGTGGTAGAAACTTGTGTTGTTGAGGTACGGTCGTTGTTGCGCTTGCATTATAAAATCATGCATTCGTTGTTCCATCATACAACCGGGAAACATGAAAGGAACGATGAACCTTCTAAGGAGTGAGAAGCTTGGGTCTTACCTTGACAGAATTTATGACCTTTAAAATTTCAATAGACCCATAAAACCTAGGCGAAAACGTAGGCCTAGAAATAGAGTAGACAGACAAACTTTGTATCCTATTTTATAGGTTGGAGCAGGTCACCTAAATCCATTGGCCTGTATTTTCTGTTCAGATTTAGTAACCTATACATTTGCATTAATTTCTCTCAGACTTTTCTAACCTTCCAAAATAATTTTGCCCTGCAGGTACTGGATCATCTATTCCAAAGAATCTGGAAAATTTTGGGGAGAAAATCCTGGGAATGCAAAGAAAAAAGAGAAGCCATTGGATATATGGAGTGAGTTGTTATAGGCAAACTCAGCTGCAGGTAAAAGAGATACGGATTTCACACATTTAGAGACGAATTGAAGCTCACAATCAAAATTGTTTCTCAAGGTAAGTCCATGAAGTTGGAATATGTCAGAATAAATGTCTCAGAGACCTTGGATGGTGCCCTGAATACCTGTCTGAAAATGAGTTTAAGCGGAGATTGTTTACTTCATTCCAGTCTTTCTTGAAGATGACTGTCGATCTGGATTGAGAGTTGAATAAGGTCTTAAATGGATGCTGGCCTAGCAACACTGGTGAGTACGCCCTTCAACTCATCCTTCAGTGCCTTCATAAACAAAGTAAACAGAGTTTAGTCAGGCCAGGCGATCTCCCTAGACAAGTTCTTGAATTTGGAGATTAATTTAAAGATGAAGGTGTGCAGATCCATGGACCTGTAGTGTAGTTCCTATATTCCCAATAGGCTCTGCGCATTGGAATAACATAAACGATAGTGTAGACGTAGGACTGAGGTCGACTAGGTCTCTATTGAATATGTTAGACTTAATTGTGTGTGCCAGCTAGCTCAGAGGTCACTAGAAACTTTCTCGAGTAAACAAGAAGGTGTTACCTTTCCTGAATAGACCAGAAGGGATTAGCTTCTGACAACCATATAACATGACAACATTGTTCCCCCTGAAATAAGGAATATCTTCAGAGTCGCGGAAACAATAGATATCTATTTTACTCAGTCAATCGTGCATGCTTAGTTTCACCAGAAATGCAGAGAAATAGAGAGACGGGCGTTTTCAATAAAAGGGTTATTTATTGTGCAGTCTTCTTTCTCATGCAAGAGAAATGAATTGCCACAATTGCAATACTTGTCATAAAGTAAAGTGCGTACAGTAAAAGGAGTATTATGAAATAATACTGTAAAAGCATTTATATGGTTTCTAAGCCATAAGATACTTAAAATGGTTAAAATAAATACAACGATAAAATAATGACTAAACGTACTCAACTGGTGTTTCTACGATACGCCTACCCCGGTGTACCTGACCTAAGCCTAGTATGTGGGAAGGAGTAGATGAGTTACAGTTTTTGCCAAGATTCTGAATCAAGGGGGGCGTGGCTAGGCGACGGCAGTGATGGCCGCCTGATTCGACTGCTCCGGTCTCTCGATCCCCCAACACCCATAAATCCGACATTAATCCGCTCGAAGTGAGGTTTGGTAAACGGCTTCTGGACCACGGGCGGCAGAGGAACCTCCGGTCCAACTCTGGTCCCGCTGAGTGGTTCCACCACTGAACGCAGAGCCTGAGTGCGGCGACCCCAGGAAGATACAGGACTGGCAGTGCACGGCCGCCGGCCACTACATCAGGACAGTCCCCGGCTCGCGGCCTGGGTGCGGGGCTGCGCGACCTCGAGGGCCAAAAGGAAACTAGACACCAAAGTGAAGGACTGCGACGACACAGGAGGCATCTCTACAGCTCCTATTGCGGGACTGTTACGGGGGGAGAGCTAGGCACCAGCGCCGGACGCCGACACAAGAAGCAACGGCCTGAAGGCGGGCACAGCACGGCGGTGCACGGCCGCCGACCACCTCACCAGGAAAGTCCCCTGCTTGCGGCCTGGCCGATTCACGGCGCGACCCCACGGGCCACGGAGGAACGCGATTTACTGGAGGGATACCGCCATCACAACAGAGGCCCAATCTGGTATTCCCGTCCCCGGACCTCTCACCGGAGGCGCGTTTGGTGCCAAGACTGCGTGCCGGCCCTAGAGGCGGCGGTTAGGGTGGACCCAAATTGATGCGGGAAGGCCACCGGCCACTTCAGCAGGATAGTCCCCGGCCTGCGGCCTACGACACTGACGGCGAGACCAGGTGGGCTGCGGGAGAGCGTGAGACCTCGGCGGGGGGCCGCCACACTACGAGGGGGCAACAACGCTTTCCATAGTACGGAGGGCCAGCGGACAGTGAGCTTGAACCGAGGTGCTGTGGAGTACCCCCACGCAGAAGGAGGGCCCGACCCAGCTAAGCAACAGTCAGCACAGCGGAAACAGGTAACCAGCGCTTCAGCCTAAAACCTTGGGGGTCATTCGCCGGCCCACACACTGATGAATACCTGAGTGCCGCCTGGTGCGGTGCTTCTGGCCCTCACGTAGCGGGCTTCTCGCACCCAGAACAAGCGGGCAGTGGGGCTGAAAACCGCGCTGGGAGCGCTATTACGCGGCACAAGGCAGGATCCGGCTAGAGGACACTGTGCCCGGGAACCATTGCGGCGTCGGGACCCCCACAGTCGCAACTACAGGGGAACAGAACGCCCCGGACGACCGCGCCTCCTCGAGACCGTGCCCTGGGACAGACAGGGCGCAATCACAGACCAGTCCTGAGCACCTACATAGCTCCTTACAGGGTCCCGTGCAGTGGGCAGAGATGCGGCCTAAACAAGGAACTTCCACTCAGACAAACAACCTCGACAAATACATGGTCCAGAGGGGCGCACAACGGACGGAAGTGCCAGCCAGTGACCCACAGGGCCAGAAAGAACAATCCCTGACAAGCATCATGACGGCCATACAATCCTTGGGGGCGACCCTCGAAACGAAGATAGACAAGATATTTATAGAAGTTAACCTCCTATGCATGGACCTCATCAAGACGTCTGAAAAAACCAAAGTGAACGAGGCGGACATTGGAGAACTGCGGACGTCGACGAAACAGCTGGAGAAACGGGTTGACAAACTGGTCCACCAGCACCGAGAGATGGCGCTCCGGCTGGAGGATCAGGAAGGAAGGGCCCAAAGAAGCAACATACGCCTGGTTGGTGTGCCGGAAGAAAGCGAGGGGCCCAGTACCGAACTCTTTGTTGAGGACTTGATCCTCAATCATCTAAAGCCTAAGCGTTTATCCAAAATATTTACAGTTGAGCGAGCGCACAGGGCACCCATCCCTAAGCCAAAACCAGGGGCGCCGCCACGGACGATAATAGCTAAGATCCTTAACTATAGGGACAGGGACGCAGTACTACAGGCGACTAGACAAACCGGAGACCTGCACTATGAGAACGCCGCAATACGGTTTTTCCCGGACTTCACCCTCCAGGTACAGAGAGAGCGGCGATCCTTCGCGGGAGTCAAAGCGGCGCTGAGAGAAAGACGCATCAAGTACATGATGTTCTTCCCGGCCAAACTCAAGGTCCTTTCCAGAGGAAAGTCCTTCTTCTTCACGTCACTACTGGAGGTCCAAGACTGGATAGACAGAGAGTCACCCGCAGGAGGAGAGGGGACAGAGGGCCAAGGCTGGAGGGACACCCGCGGCGGATCTCCGGAATCAATGGCGGGGAGATCGGAACAGGACAGACAGAGTCAACGCTCCTGGAGATCCCGCTCAGCAAGCCCGAGATGGGATACTCTACGTGGTGCGACTGGACATGAGACTGAGGGGCCCCTCCGCAGCTGAGTGGTAAACTGTATTGGTTTGTTTTTGTTAAACTTCCGGGAACCACGCAACATTGAGGGGTGGGGGTCCCGCTTAGAGACACTGCTGGGGCCTGATACCGGACACACCGACCTACAGGCCTGATGCTTAAACCAAGTGCCTTAGTGTTGGAGGGAGGGATTTGGGCGGCGGGTGGGGCCGGACCAGCACACGCACCTGGGAAGGAGATACTCCAGGAGGGAGGACGGGTCACTCAGACTCCTAGTTCTTCTTTCCGGGTGATTTGGGGCAAAAGGCACTCTGCTAATTGGGGATGTGGGTAGTTTCGAACCTACGGAGCAGGGGAGCAGGGAGGGTGGTGGAAAGGGGGGGAGTTCGCCAGTTGGGGTGGGGGGTTGAGACCGAGGTAGGTTGGGAGGGTGGCAGGGGAAAGGGGGAGGGAGGTGGGATTTCATGGTACTCTGACAATTCAGTTGTTGGTGTTTGTTCGTATTTGCGAGGCACATGCACTGGAGAGACACGATGGCAGGCACATCCCACGAGTCCTTTACAGATTGTAAGGAAAGGTTATGGCTAAGCACTGGGAAAAAAGTCTCAAGGTACTAAGTTGGAATGTGAACGGGCTGGGGGATAAACTTAAGCGAACAATGGTGTTGCAATTTATTAAGCGCCACCTCCCTGACGCGGTGTTGCTTCAGGAGACTCACCTGTTGGGCAACACTTGTCACGCACTAAACAGATATGGATACAATCTGGTGGCCCACTCCGGCTTTACCTCAGGTTCAAGGGGGGTGGGCATCCTCCTCCGGTGCAACCTCCCCCTCCTGATTAAACACACAACTACAGACCCACAGGGTAGGTTTGCCTCAATCTCGGGCACATGGGAGGGCCACGGGCTTACTTTGGTGTCGGGCTACATACCACCAGGTCTCCTATCTCAGGCATATACCGACCTAGGGAAACTCCTTCTGTCCCTCCCGGAAGGGCGATTATTCATAGGGGGAGACTTTAATGCGGTTGTATCCGGTACACTGGACAGGCACCCACCAAGGGACATACCACGGGAGCAGAGATGGCTGGGTGACTTCATAGACACATTTGGCCTCACAGATGTGTGGCGCATGGCACACCCTACGGATGAACAGTACACATTCTTCTCTGGGCCGCACCACTCCTTCTCCCGCCTGGACTACATCCTCACTCCGCTACACCGAGACACCGTGGTTCGTACAGCGACCCACCTGACGAGGGGTATCTCCGACCATTCACCGGTCATGGCCCACTTTACAATGGGCAACAAGCGAGAGGGGTGTGTGGCACCAATCAATGCCTGGCACCTTCGTGACGAAGACCTACGCAACGCACTGACCAGCTCAATAGATAACTACTTCACTAGCAACGATGGCTTAGTGGACTCGGCGACCACGCTATGGGAGGCATTCAAGACGGTCCTCAGGGGGGAGGCTCTTCAGCAAATGCGGGTAGACGGAAAGGGAGGGAGGCACAACTTGCTGCGATGGAGGCTGACCTAGACGAACTGGAAGAGGCCGTGCGCTCGGCGGACACGGCGGGTGCGCGTCACTGACTTTCCCTTAAAATGGCTGAATATCGGGACGTGGCAACTGAGACGGCAAGGACTATCGTAGCCTCTAAGGAGGCCAGGATTTATAATCAAGGAGACAAAGCGGGCAAGCTCCTCGCCTGGCTCGATAGAAAGCAGCAAGCCAATAGAGTAGTAGCGGAATTGCGGTCAGAGACGGGCAAGTTACTCACTGAACCGCAAGATATAGTAGCGGAATTTGCCCGCCACTTCCGAATGATATACAGTAAGGGGTCAGACCGCCCAGAAGAAGATTCCACTGACCTATTGGCGGACCTCACAATGCCCTCCCTCTCCGATACGGAACGTGATCTCCTAGACGGACCGCTCACCACGGCGGAACTAGAGCGTGCTATCAGGGACTTGCGCCCTGGAAAGGCACTCGGGCCAAACGACCTCCCGATCGAGCTCTATAAGCTCAATCCGGAGGGCATTAGCCAACATCTTAAACGTATGTTTGACGAAAGCTAGTCGGTCGGGACACTGCCCAGGGACCAAAGGCTTGCGACAATAGTGACAATCCCCAAAGAAGGTAAATCTAGAGACATGTGTACCTCATATAGGCCTATATCCCTGCTAAACGCGGAAACTAAAATCCTGGCAAAAGTCCTGGTGAATAGACTCCAACCGGTCCTCCACACCCTGGTCCATCCGGACCAGTCGGGCTTTATGCCCCGCCGAAATACGGCACTCAATCTCCGCAGGCTCAACGGGGTCCTAGGGAGGTGCCACACCTTGACTGAAGACGCAATGGTGGTATCGCTAGACGCCACCATGGCCTTCGATACCCTCGAGTGGCCGAATATGATGGCGGTCCTCCGTAAACTTGGGTTCGGGCCCAGTTTTGTTGCCTGGGTCCGACTACTTTACTCGGAACCGCTGGCACAGGTGGTCGTGAACAACAAAGTGTCGGAGACGTTCGCACTAGGGAGTGTGACGCGCCAGGGATATCCGCTTTCACCTCTCTTATTTGCCCTCTCTTTGGGACCACTGGCCACCTGGATTAGACAGGATGTTTCCCTGAAAGGACTCCGGTGGGCAGACGGCTGGGAGGACAGAATTTCCCTCTATGCGGACAACATCCTCCTTTATCTTTCCCGCCCTAGGAAATCACTGACTGTGGCCCTAGACATTTTCACCAGCTTTGGCATGAACTCCGGGTACAGCATCAACTGGAGCAAGTCTCACCTGTATGTTCTCCATGGTAATGCCCCCATCCTGCCACGAAACTGTCCTATACAGGTGGCACCTGAAGGTTTCACGTACCTGGGCATCTTTATGTCCAAAGACAAGGAGGCGATGTATGAACGCAATCTGCTCCCGCCCCTTCGTAGGCTCCAGCGCGACTCCGCTGCTTGGCAGAAGCTCCCCGTTTCGCCACTGGGCTGCACGGCGTTATTTAAAATTATGGCACTGCCGTGCTTTCTCTACGCCCTACAGAACTACCCGGACCTTATCCCACCCACCTACTTCACTGCGGTGGAGGCGGCTCAGCGAACCCTCCTGTGGTCTGGGGCACCTGGATAGCGCTGCAGAAATTGACACTGGGCTGGTACAACGGGGGTATAGCCTTACCTGACATACGCAGGTACTACTGGGCAACACACCTCTCGGCGATCAACCAAGGTACCTACAGTGACGGGGATGACCCGGGGTATGGAATGGACAGGTGGTTACTACTGGGGGGGACTATGAAGAGGCGCTTTACTCACGGCCGGGTAGACACGAGCTGACGGGGCCCACACTCCACTCGGTGCAACTGTGGCACAGGGTCCAACGGACCATGGGATGGCACAACACGCTTACTTTGGCCACCCCGCTTTGGGCCTCGGAGCGACTCGGCCTCCTATGTCGCTCTAAAGGGTTTAGGAACTGGGATCTGATCGGCATTTCCCGAGTAGGGGAAATATGGGACTCTGGCGGGATCAAATCCTTTTCCTATCTACAGTCTACATTCAAAGCTCGCGGACACGGAATACTTCAGATATCTTCAAATACGCCACGCCCTGTAACAAAACATCCTGCAGGGTACAGTACCCCCCAGGTCTCCCCCCTCGAGGACAGATTGTTGGATGGGCATATACAGGAACATGCCATCTCGCTCACGTACAAGAAGTTGATAAATAACCTTCCCGATTTGCTCTCGGTCTCAAGGGGAAGTGGGAGGCAGATGGCCTGTAAATAGAGGAGGAGGAGTGGAGGAGCGCGCTATCCTCCCCTAAGGAGGTGGCCATCCCATCGCGGCTGCAACTTGTTCAACTCAAAATCCTCCACCGGGTGTATATATCGTGCACCAGGCTCCAGAGCATGGGCAGAAGTGAGAGTGACATGTGTAGGAAAGGCTATGGCTCAGTTGGCTCCTTCTTCCACATGCTGTGGGAGTGCCCACTATTGGAAGTATTCTGGGTGAAGGTAACCCGCTGTATGCAGGAGGTGTGGGAGGTAGAGATACGCCCAGAGGCGAAGCGCTGTCTCCTCAACATCTGGGAACCGACGGATCTACCAGCAAGGGGCAGTATCTGGGCAACGCTCGGCCAAATGGTGGCTAAACGCAACATAGCTAGACTCTGGGGGGGCAGATACACCGCCGCGTCTCATTGAGTGGAAACTGGACATGAACTGGTGCTTGTTGCAAGAGAAGAGTGTGTATGTGGCCCGGGGATGCCCCGACAAATGGGGGCAGATCTGGAATAAATGGAACGACTACAGAGGAGGTATCTGTGAACCACCCCAACCCCGACACCCCACGCCTGAGACACAGAGATAATGTTCTCAAATACGGCCGCCATACTTCCTAAGCTAGTGCTGCACTGCAATACCCTAGTTTGACCTACGGCGTG
The DNA here is from genome assembly GCF_964263255.1 of Lissotriton vulgaris. Taxonomy (NCBI): domain Eukaryota; kingdom Metazoa; phylum Chordata; class Amphibia; order Caudata; family Salamandridae; genus Lissotriton; species Lissotriton vulgaris. The sequence goes on from NC_141696.1 coordinate 493,914,503, forward strand.
TTCCATGTGCCTGTCATGACCTGCATACGTATTGTTTTGGTTTGTTTACTAGAAAGAAATAAAAAACAGTAAATGCCTGGGTTTAACAAGAATACTTGCTGAAAAGCATATAATCCTGTGGTACACTGCATCAGCTCACACTACCCCACAAACGGACCGGAAGGTTGTTGGTAACTGGCTGTGCCAAATGTCACCTACTCTAAAGATTACGCTGCCGGCCTCCTGAGTTGTAGGCATCAAGCGATGTACTTATCCATGTGTGAATAAAGGTCTTTCAAAAAAAAAAGAAAAAAAAAAAAAAAGAATCTGAAACAAGAATTCTCTAAGGGTCTAATCAGCTCCGTACCTTGGGTATAGAATGAAAGAGGTCTTGTATCTCTCTCTCAGGACTCGATCTCCCAGTAACCAGCGAGGGTAGCAGGGAAACACTGGAGCTGGATTTCTCGGCAGGAGAAAAGACAGCGTCTCTCTCAGTGCGTCAACAGGGAGGGTCGGCTTCCTTCGGCACTCGCATCAGCAGGGCGTCGGGCAAGTAGATAGCCGATCTGCTCCAAACCACCGTGTGTTGCTTAAGGCAGATGTTGGGATATTTACACCTGGAAAGTGCCGAGTTTGACGTAAGGTTGGACATAAGATGTCACTAAGAACTGGCAGTTCTTTTAGGACTCTCAGGAGTTCTAGGACAAATCGAAACAGAAGCAGGGGGAATTCCCGGGCTGCTGGAGGCTTGGTTTGTTTAAGAACACGTTGTGCTTTCTAGGAGTCTATGGGAGTAGCCTTGCCGTATTTGGACTGCATTGGCTATGACTTAATATGGATATGATTCTTATGCCTTTATAAGGATATGATTTGTTATAACCACATAAGGGCATAAATCGGGAATGTTTTAATTAGGGTCCTATATACATTCACAACACCCACTCCACGTATAATGTCCATCATTACTAAATACTAAGCAATACTAAACATATAACGATGCATGTGTTTTCAAGCCCACCCCAAAATACATTGTACGCATTTGAAATGATATATACACGAAAGATCGGTATAATACTGTACGTTTTTTTGTAAGCAGTGGTGTCATTCAGATAATGCATTTTTGTTACATTTAGAATGTTGACTGAATGAATCACGAAATTTACATTTATGAAATGGCTCTTAATACAGAAGAGAAGGTTGAGACCATGTCATCACATATTTATACAAGACTGTACATGTGCTAGAGGCTGAGTCAAAATATTGTCTCTAGAAGATATTTTAAAAATAGAAAATCTTGTTCTCTAAGAATAGTTCTACTTTAAGCAGAGTATCATGTGCCAAAAAAGGGTAAATATGTTGGGAACTGGAGAAAAATTAATTTCACTTTCGGGAAGAAAAATAGTTCCAATGTTTTTTAGAAGTTCAGTTTATCAAAACTGAAGGCCGAATTCAGAGTTCAGGGAACGTTGTGTGCTTGCTATTTCAAAAGTTATTCTCGTTGTTAGGAGAGAACATTAACTCAGATAGGCTGGTAAAAAATTTGTCTACAACAGTAGGTGAAAGTTGGACCAGGTCAGAAAAAGTAGAAATAGTGCATATGTGCGAAGCATTGCCATCATCGGTGTCTAGATCAGCAATGGTCACGGAAGGTTGTACCTATTGTTGTATTTCTATCTAGGACCCTAATTCGATATTCCCGATTCATGCCCTTATGTGGTTATAACTAATAATATCCTTATAAAGGCATAAGAATCATATCCATATTCAGTAATAGCCCATGCAGTCCAAAACACAGCACGGCTACTCCCATAGACTCCTAGAAAGGACAACGCGTTCTTTAAACAAACCAAGCCACCAGCAACCCGGGAAAACCCCCTGCTCTTGTTTTGATTTGCACAAGAACTCCTAGAGTCCAGAAAGAACTGTTAGTTCTTGGTGACGTCTTATGTCCACCCTTACATCAAACCCGGCACCTTTCAGGTATAAATATACTAACGTTGCCTTAAGCAAACACACAGTGGTTGGGAGCAGAGCGACGTTCTACTTGCCCGAGAGCCCAGCTGTTGCGGAGAGCCAAAGGAAACCGCCCCTCCCTTTGACGCACTGAGAGAGACGCTGTTTTTTTCACCAGCCGAGAAAATCTAGCTCCGGTGTTCCCGAGTTACCCTCGTGGGTTGCTGGGAGATCGAGTCCTGAGAAGCGAGATACAAGACCTCCTTCATTCTATAACCAAGGTACGGAGCTGTTTAAAACCTTAGAGAGAATTCTTGATTCCGATACTTGGCAAAACTTAACTTAACTTAAAACTGCAACTTACTTACTCCTTCCCACGTATTAGGCTTAGGTCAGGTACACTGGGGTAGGCGTATCTTAGAAGCACCAGTTGAGTTAGTTAGTCAATGTTTTTATGTATGTATATATTTTATCCATTTTAAAGTATCATATGGCTAAGAAACCATATCCATGCTTTTACAGTTTTATTTCATAATACTACTTTTACTGTACGCACTTTATTTTATGATAAGTATTGCAATAGTGGCAATTCATTTCTCTTGCATGAGAAAGAAGACTGCTCAATAAAATAACACCTTTTTATTGAAAACCCCCGTCTCTCTATTTCTCTGCACTCTGGTGGAACTAAGCATGCACGATTGACTGAGTGAAATAGTTGTCTATTGTTTTCACACTACTCTAGAGATACACTTTTTATTCTGAGGGAGCAAAGTTGTCATGTTTATGCGGTTGTCAGAAACAGAGCCCTTCTTGTCTAAATCAGTCCAGGTAACCCTTTCCTGAACATTCGAGAACGTTTCTAGTGACCTCTGAGCTAGCTGGCAAAACTAATTAAGTCTAACATAGTCAGTAGAGACCTAGATGACCTCAGTTCTACGTCTACACTGCTGTTTATGTGATTCCAATGCGCAGAGCCTATTGGGAATATAGGAACTACACTACACTGTGTGCCGCTTTCATCTCGTACCTCACCGCCACCTAATCGTAATGGTGAGGTCTCAACAAAGGTATGTTACTGTTACATCGCAACTTTTACATCGTAATGCTGTTACAACGCAACTTTTACAACGCTGGTTCCATTACATCGTATGCCATTACAACGCAGTACATTACATAGCAGATGCTATTACAACGCATGCTATTACATCGTAAGTATTAGTAAGTATATAATTTTTATTTTTATTTTATTTAATATTATTTAATTAATTTAATTAATTTTAATTATAAATAAATATATTTATTTATGTTTTTTAATATTATAAATTAAATATATTAATTTAAGTAATTTTTAAAATAAGTATGAGTATAGGAGTATATGTTTTGGGGTACTGAGGTATATGTTTTGGGGTGTTTGGGTATTTTTATGTTTTAGGGATGGGTTTGTGTTTTGGGGTACAGGGGTATTTTTAGGTTTTAGGGCTGGGTTTGGGTTTTGGGGTACAGGGGTATTTTTAGGTTTTAGGGCTGGGTTTGGGTTTTGGGGTACAGGGGTATTTTTAGGTTTTAGGGCTGGGTTTGGGTTTTGGGGTACAGGGGTGTTTTTAGGTTTTAGGGTTGGGTTTGGGTTTTGGGGTACAGGGGTGTTTTTAGGTTTTAGGGCTGAGTTTGGGTTTTGGGGTACAGGGGTATTTTTAGGTTTTAGGGCTGGGTTTGGGTTTTGGGGTACAGGGGTATTTTTAGTTTTTAGGGCTGGGTTTGGGTTTTGGGGTACAGGGGTATTTTTAGGGTTTATTTTTTTAAAGTACGACTTTAATTAAATTAAATTAATTAAATTAATTACATTTAGTTACATTTATTTAATTTTATTAATTACAATTTTAAGATTAATTCAATTATATTAATTAAATTAAATTAATTAAATTAAAATAATTACAATTATAAAATTTATTAAATTAAATCAATACAATTATATTAAATTATTTAAATTACATGAATTCCATTTTTAAATTTAATTAAACTAAATTAAATAAATTAAATTATTTACAATTTTAAAATTAATTTCATTATATTTGTTAAATTAAAATATTAAAATTAACTTAATTTCACCCCCCTAATGCAGGCACTGCACTGGCTGCCAGTGAAAGAGCGTGCCTTGTTCAAACTCGGCTGCACCACCTTCCAGGCCAAAATGGGCACCGCTCCGGAGTTTATCTGCTCCGCCATCAAACCCTACTCACCTGGCAGAGAGCTCCGCTCTTCCCATCAGGCCCTGCTAACCATCCCCCGTTTTCACAAGAAAAAGGCCGGAGGAACAAAATTTGCAGTTCTCGCTCCTGCGTTCTGGAACTCCCTCCCGACAGAACTCCGACTGACTTCCTCCTATATAGAGTTCCGGAAGGGTCTTAAAACTCTGCTTTTCTCCCAAGCCTACAAGGTCTGATCCCCCTCCGCTCCTGCCATCCCCCTCGCAATCCTAAAGCGCCAAGAAACCGCATGGTAGTAGAGCGCTATATAAATGTTTTTAAATTCAATTTTTTTTTTTAAATTCAAATTAATTTCCGTTTTAAAAAAAGATATACTTACCTATACTTACGATGTAATGGTATGCGTTGTAATAGCATCTGCTATTTAATGTCCTGCGTTGTAATGGCATCCGATGTAATGGAACCTGCGTTGTAAAAGTTGCGATGTTACAGCCTGCGTTGTAAAATAACGCGTTGTAACATCATAGATCCCTCAACGAATGCCGTCATCAGAAATGGTAGCCGCTGGGGACAACACGTTGCATGAGCCGTTACCGAACCAAGCAAAGTATCGACATCCATAGGTACTGCTGATGGGAGTGTGAGACACGTCTAACACGCATTCTTCTCCGCAAAGCAGGCATCGTAGATGCAATCTTGCCAGATTGGTCTGAATGAAAGAAACCAGGTAGTATTCAGATCTCTTAGCCGAGCCAAGCCGAGGACTTTAGTAATCCGCTCTCAGTATTGCATTGCTAGGATTGCGTCTTCCATTGAAGCCTGAGTTTTGTCTGTGACTTGACTTGCCATATCGGAGCAGAAGGAACAAAAATAAGATTCCTGCTACGAGTCCCAAGATGAGAGGCAGGCCGCCGAACACAGAATGCACGAAATTCGGGAAGATGCCAAGAACTGCTTCAAAGGGTGCTAACAGTCCCGAAAAAAGTGTCTTAAATACATGTGCGATGCCACTGGTATCTGACATGTTTAAGATTTAACTTAACATTTCTATGAAATGCACGGGGCAATTTGTTGATAATAATGCATGTATCTCTGCTGCTGTCCTTGCAACTTGCAGATCATACGTTTCTCTAGAAGAGATTAAAGGCACAGTTGTTGGTAAAAGAATAGACTTCATTCAGTATCAATTCGAATAGAAGAGATATTCAAAGAAGTCCATATTGCCGCCTCCATGTCTGGTTTGCTGTTTGGATACAATACTTGCATACAACAAGTGACCATGGAAGTAACGCTCACAAGATAGGCTTTTCCTGGCACCATGCCACAACAGCTGTGGTCACTTATTAGAACGTAGCTGCCGTTGGAAAGCTGTCTGTGTAGCAGGGGTGCCGTGCATGTGGCATGAAAGGTTATTTGATGAACCTTCGCAGGCTCCATGCAAGTCAATTCCTTGACACAGAAGTGTACCGCTTAGTGAATTTTTTACAGTTGTTACCACTAAGAAATACCTCTTTATTGTCCCCACTCCAACATCTATGTGTGTAAGGCAAATTCCAGGTTGACTTGATGTACCCTTTACCCAACCTTTCATACAGGCCTGCTGGTATATACTTTTGGCAGTATTGAAACTAAAAAGTCATTATCGGAATAGTAATGATGCCATGTATTATCCATTAAATGACAGGTTTTTCAGAGACTGTCAATGGCAATCTTTCTAGTTTTTCAATGCTCAGTACTGTATAGTCTGCCCCTCTTTGTGCCAAAGAGATTTGTTTATCAGTAAGGTTAAAGATAGGAAATAATGACGTTGTGTTGATTAGATGCCATGGCACGATGCGTGAACGCAGATTTTGTAACGTCCAGCCTAACTGTACAATAGAACGTAATTGGGACTGGCCATGTTGTAACATTAGCATATCCTGTTCTAATATATCAATAGCAGATGATACAATGCTGTCCAGTGAATCAATTCTGGAGGACAGAGTCGTTAACCCATTGTCCACTACAGACATTGATTTTTCCAAATTAATACGATCAATTTCTCATATTTTTTCAGCTGTTTCAATTTGTGTTACTTTCCAAGCTTTGTTGTAAGCAGCGTATATACCTGCGTATATGAAACGTTTTTGACGCTATTTGCAAAGTCCCAGTAAGAAATCTCGCAAGTTAGCACCTTCTTTAAGTAAAGTCAAGTGTTGTTTAATTTCGGGTAGTATGGATTTTTGTAGCCATTCGAGGCATAGTTTTCCTACACTGTATGTTGTTATTATCCCTAGATGTTGTCTCTGGGAATATATTGGGTCTGGCCTGTTTTGTTTGAACCCCTGTATTTTGTTCAGGAATCTATCTTGACAGTTATTTGTGTCTGTGGGCCAGATCAACCATTTTCTCCAATCAGGATTAGTTCTGTTTTGTTTTAAAATATAGGACACGTCTAACCCCTCATCTGTAGTGTTATTTCTATCAGGCATAGGCTTTGGTACAGACGGGTTGTTTAAATCTTTTATCTTGGCTAGGCCAAGACAGGTTGTTTGTTGAATGGTGTCATTCAGGAACATTATTTGTTCTGGGATCATGCAGGCTCTGAATAATGATTCTAAACCTTGTACCTGTCATTCTTTTGTACCCCAGACAGTTTTTTGTCTCAATGTTGTTTTTCCAAAATTCAAAACCAAATGTAGACATTCTTTCATAAAACTTTTCAGAATAAATCAGTTTAGTATTTGTTAACATGTTTTTCATTCCTGTCTTATTCATAATTTTAAAATAAAACGTTTCTGGATCAGTGATATTAAACACTGAGAAGTATGGGAATTTCTCATAAAATGTTTTCGAGCTGCCTTTTGGCGGAGTTGGACAATGTTCCCACTGATTATAACTGAAAACATTTCTAGGATTAGTAGATTTATGCAAATAATGATGCCCAAAATGATTAAAGCAATACATTTCTTCATAATTTGATGAACTTTGTAAATAGTCATGTTCTGTAAATTTTGCTGACATTTCTAAATCTGACATCATATTATTAATATTTTCAAAGTCCCAATCATCAGAGAAAGTACTAGGTGATACAAAGTCACTTAAAGAAATCTTGAACTGATATGGATATTTCAAGAGCTCAACCGGGCCATAGATTTCGTAATCAGTATTGCCCCATGCTACACCACCAGGTATAGGAATGGCTGTGATGTTCACTGATGATAGTTCTCTTTTTTCATCGTGAGAGGATATGTGAGGTTTTATAACCAAGTTGATGTTCTGACTTGCTGTGTCCATTGTACTGTATTTTCCATCAATCATTCTTCCCAAGCTTAAAACTAAGATGAGCCAGAGCAGGAGGAAAAGTACACCTAACACAATCCACAGTTCAATCCATGTTGAAATCAGATATGTTTCTCCAAGTTGATGAAAGAGTTCTGTAATTTTGTCTTTGAAAGTTTTGTTTGCTGGCTTGTCTCCATGTTCACTTGGATCATCAGAAAAGTCATCGAAGTTGATAAAGTAGCCAGATGCAGTTCTGTCAATTGTTGGAATTGCTTCCGGATTTTCATTGATCTTTGGATTTGATTCTTCCTTTATCATATTAGTATAGTCAGAGGCTACATCATTGTAGACAGGTGTTTCTTGACAAACTGTTGCAATTTGGGTTTCAAGAGGCACAAGTTCCATGGGTTTGTTGAATAGTCCTTTTTTATTCACTGCAGGTTTATCAAATGTGACTAGTCTTTCAGTTTGAACCTCTTGGATTGTAGCAAGGTTTGGTCTTCTGCTACTTCTTGGGAGTCCACTGGGCCTACTACTTATTATTGGCCACATCGTTGTGGTTTTACCAGGTCGATTGATACAACTCGGTTCTCCTTTTTACCAGCAAGGGGCGGTAGTACTACTGATCTTGTTCCGCTGATAGCTAAGACAGGTACTGCTTTTCTGTAAGAAGGCCCAAATTCCTTCTTTACCGCGATCTTTTCTCTGACCAGATCCCCAATCTTTGGAATCCAGACAGGTCTTGCTGGGACAGGTGGTTTTTCTTCAGTGGCCGTTGGCTTTAGCTTTGTGTTACTTAGACTTCTTCTTGTTTCATTCAAGTCTTGTAAAACGGATGTATGACATTACAACGCATGTTTTTACCTCACATGCTGTTACAACGCAGTTTTTACAACGCATGCTGTTACAACGCATAGCGCTTTGGGGTGCTGGATAGTGAATAGTTTAATTTACTATTCCAACTCCAGTCCCTGTGGATAGTAGGTAAGGTGTTGGATAGTAAATTAAAACTATTCCCTATCCTAGAGCGCCCCCCAATGCAATGCGTTGTAATGGTTTTCGTTGTAAAACCTGCATTGTAAAAGCACTGCATTGTAAAAGTTTCGTTGTAAAGGATGTTTCCCTGTAAAACAGCCAAACGATCTTTGATATCAAAAGCTTTTTGTTCCACCACTGAAGTCTGACAATCGAGGTCTTCGATTATCATTCTTGTACCAAACAAAAGTTCATACGGAGTGATTCCACCCAGAGAATTTCTTGGCAGATTGTTAAGACTACGTTGGACACTTATTAGATGTTTGACCCACCCATCACCCGAACCTAATACCCTCGCTGTTATAGATTGCTTTATGTCACATTTTTTTCTCTCTAATACCGCATTTCCCTCAGGATGGAATGGACTAGAGTACCGCAATGCAATGCCCAAGCTTGCCATGGATTCCTTGTAAGCTCGAGAGCTAAACGCAGGACCCTGGTCAGAATGTAGCATGCCAATTGCGTATGTGCCGATAAAGACTCTCAAATCTTTTATAACAGTTCTGGCGTCAGCCGAGCGCTGGGGCCACATCCAAATGAATCTCGTCCTAATATTTATGGGATCGCATTTGTCCGGTCGGACGCCTGCGTGTAGATAGTCTAATGCTGTCTAACAGAGGAGTCTGGGCTGGTCTTATTGTGCTCGAGTCAGATATCTGGTCCGGTTCATAACTGCGATCTCTGTTGCAGTCCTGACAATCCATTGCAAAGTTATAAACTTGCAGGCTCACTCCCGGCCACCAGTATCTTGATTGCAATTCTATTAGAGATTTCAGGATCTCTTGGTGCCTCAGACCCATTCCCATGTGTGCTTCTTGAATCAAGAAGACTCTCCGGTTCGTGTTTGGAATTACTCTATCCCCCACTCCAGGGATTTGAGCAAACAGAACGGAGTTCGCATCAATTATGTATGTATTTCCGAGTGGATAGTTTAGAGGTAACGCCGCATAATTGCCTTCCATTGAGGCTCTTACTGCTAGTAGCGTTTCACCATCTATTTGTTTTTTAGAATGCTTTTTTGTAGCTACGGAAGCCGGTTGACAAGCTGCCGCTGTGGCTCTGTTAGCCAATGAATTTCCTGCAACGTGAACGCCATCACGTTGAAGACTCTGCGCATGTATCACTTGAGTCTTTCGTAGTTCTTTCTGTAAAAGAACTACTTGTTCCCATATTTTTTTATATTTTATTGTGGCACCTGTCTCATCTTTGTAACCATTTTCAATCCAGGTCTGCATGGAATTATTGTAAGATTCGACGCAGTAATGCGCATCACACACTATTAGTGTGGGGAATTCGCGATCGGCATTTTCAAGCGCCATCTTCAAATTTTGTAGTTCAGCTCGCTGAGCTGTACAGTTTCTGAGTGATTCAGTTTTAGTGACCATTGGTCTGAATTTACCTAAGGGCCAGCGACCTTTAACAATCGCGCACGCTGCATTATAAACTTTTTTATCCACAACGTAGTGTTGTGCAAATCTGTCTGTGTATATTACACAGGTGTACTGTTCCAGAGGTAGAATTTCGATCGACAGAGGACATTCTTTTTCGTATTCTAGATGTTCTAGCTTTTTCATTTTAGGATCAAATGCGTGTATCACGTCAGTTGTATCAAGAGAATTAACCCATTGTATCCATTTTGGATCTAATGCCATAACATTTGTAATGCTCGGTCTTGTTACTGCTTCAAGGGCTGATACTGCTGTTAAAACAGATATCCTCTTCCCATGAGCTAGGGGTTTTTCTTTTGCTACAGCCGTTTGAACCGCAGTTAGAATTTTTTCAGTAGAACTGAATTTCATTTCAGCTTGTGTGTACAAGTGTGATTTGTAAGCTATTGGTACAGTTTCTCCCTCATTAGAGGTCAAGTATGTAAATCCACATCTTCCTGGGATGACTCGGATTACAAGGTTGCGTTCGTTTGCGCGTGTTTGCAGTTTTGTTTTAGTTAACATGTCTGTCTGTAATGATCTTAAAATTCCTGTGTGTTTCTGAGCCCAATTAATTGGTTTGAAATCAGGTTTTATTAATTCGTAGAGCGGTTTGACCCTCTCTGCATAATTTAGAATGTAAGTTCTTCCGAAGTTCAGGAAACCTAGAATTGATTTTAAGTTTTTCAGCGTTTTTGGAGTTTGGAGTACTGCACACTTTTCTAAGAAGTTGTCTGCTAGGCTTTTGCCTTCACTTGATAATTCATATCCTAAAAATAGGACAGTCTGGTGGTCAATTCGTGACTTTTTAAAGTTAAATTTGTACCCTTCAGATGCGAACCCAAGTATGATGGTGTTCACTCTTTTCAAGTGTGTCTCCAGGTCATTGTCTGTAAGATAGATGTCATCGACATAAGATAATGCCTCATCATCATATATTTGTAGTAACTCTGTTACCCTGGCTGAAAATAATCCTGGGCTATTCTTGAATACCTGTGGGAGACAACAAAATTGCTTTTGGGCCCCCATGCTTGAGAAAGCGGTTAAATACCTGCTCTCTGGTGCAATGTTTTGACAGAAAAAACCATTTGAAATATCTAATGTTGTTTTATAATTTTTGTGCACGATATTATTAATTAGTGCGGCACTGTGTGAGTTTTGTACTGCAAATGTTTTGCAACAAGAGTTTTAGGTGTCTGTAGTCCAAAACTAGACGATATGAATCATCTGGCTTGGAGACAGGAAACAAAGGATTGTTCATTTGTGAGGTGCATGTTTCAATCACCCCCTGATATTCGAGTCTAAGATCTCTCTGACTTGTTTTTTAGCTTCTTGCTTAACAGGATACTGCCTCTGTGCAGTAGGTTGATTTTTTAACTGGATTTTATGGTGAGGAGAATCCTCATCCCATCCTACATGATTTTTATTTAATGCAGGGGCTTGGGCCACTGCCCATTTTCTTGCATATGTGTATTTTCTATGAATTGGAATGTGATTTGAGAAGGCAGGCATAATCATTTCTTTGCCATGTGGGCACTCCCTAACAAACTCTGATGGACAGTTTTTCTCTGCTAGAAGGATATCATAGCCTTTAGATAGATTCTCCCAAAAGAGACCTTTTATTTTCCTAGTTTTGTCCCCCTCTATACGGAATGTTATTTCATATAGTTTATGGGGCACGCTAACTCTGGTGTCTGCAGTTTCCACCTGAATATATTCATTCATGTTCACTGTCTCCAGAAGATTCATCAGGATCTTGCGAGCTATGGTCACTTCTGCTGTGCTGTCTAGCATTGTTTGGGCCCACTCTCCGTTCTTGAGTTGTGTCTTCGGGAACCTCGGCATGTTTTACTTTAATGCTGGCCGCCTTCTTTTTGGCAAATTGTAATTTTTTACTTTGATGAGCAGGTTCTTTGTCTTTGGACTTGACACGCTCTTCTTTATGTTCTGACCATCCTCTTCTTTCCGATTTCTTTGAGGAAGTCTGAAAAGATCGAGAGGGACGTGTATCAATATCTTGATATCTGTCAGGTTTGCTCATATTATCCCTATTTCTAAGGTTATATCTTTTTTCAGAGGACTCCCTTAGGGGAGACTTGTCTCTCTGTTGAGGAGATCTTCCTCTGAACTGAAATTGTTTTTCTCTGGGAGTGGTCTGTTTATTACCCTCCCACTTCTTTTTTGGAGTAATTAAATTATTTTTAATGAAAGTCTTTTCAGGATTTTCAGTTAGTTGGGGTTTTAGTGGTTTCCCACCCAAACTATCTCTACCTAATTCTTCATAGGATTTTTCAATTATTCTGGCAAGTTCAAAAGGTTGGTCTGCTATTTCTGTTTCTTTTCATTTTTGGGGGATCGCCACAGATGCTGCTTCTCCTTTTATGTTGGCTAGTAGTATAGCTGAGACTTGCTTAAAGTCTTTCAGTAACGTCATACCTAGATTTACAGCAGGCTCTGGACCGTATTCATTTTGAATCTGTCTTAGTACGTCTGGTATAACCGCCATGGACGGAACACCATGTGTTTTTGTGTAGATTGAAGCAAAGACTGTTCCCCAAGTGTCACAGTCCTCCACATGTGGTGCAATCCCCATTGGTAAGCAGATTGTCAGAATTCTGTGTTTTTCGTGAGGGGTAGTATCAGGAAATACTGCCTCTATCTGAGTAATTTTTTGAGCTAACCAGAACGGAATTTGTTCCCGTTTCGTGGGTAACTTGCCAATGACTGATTGTATAGTCTGTGGTGTAATTTTATTTGTGTTCCCCTGGTGAGGGGTGTGCTGTGGAATTTTTATTGCTGGTTGGACTGTTAGAGTCCGCATGACATATTGTACCAATTGTCTATGTATTTTAATTAGTTGTTTTAGCTGAACTAAAAGTTCTCCGCTTGACATTTTTTCAATGTCAATATGTGGTGTATAGCTGGCTAGAACCGGCCTTGTGGTTCCTGGTCTACCTTGTGGACCGAGCCTGGTAATGTGATTTTGATGTTTTAGGGGGGCATTAAACTAGAGCTCATGCTCTTGGTAAGTTAGTGGAATTTCAACTTCCTCGAAAGGGGAGTATTCCTCTGGAGATTCCTCTATTTTGTAGTAATGGAACTCGCGTGTCACAGAATTTGCTGCTGGAAAAGTTATCCATGAATAGAATACCTCTGTCTGCCGATATTTATGTGCCACGACAACAAATATGACTGTACCACCTCTTGATGATACTCCATTTTCTATAAGTTTTATAGTTAGGGTTTTCCTTACATTTACGGGATGAGTATGGCATCCGGTTGATTTTCTTGGAGACTTGTGTCTTACGCCAAACGTTGAGTAGCTAATCTAGCTCTCTCCCTTTCTTAGTCACTTTCCGTCATTTTGCTGACTGAAAGTTTGCAGATCAAGTTTCAAGCAAACAAAGATTAGGTGCACAATATTTTGGAACACTGTATCCTTCAACGTTGACTAAACCAAAAACTAATACATAGGAATCTCTTCCTACTAAGTTTTTGCGGATATTAACCTTTTACCCACTCCAGACGTCTATTGGAGTTTTTACGGGAAAAGGGGTCTGTGTGAAAAGCACGACTGAGTTACTCTAGTATCTAGCGTTAAATTATCGCCTTACCAAACATTGGGCGCCATGTAGTGTAGTTCCTATATTCCCAATAGGCTCTGTGCATTGGACTAACATAAACGATAGTGTAGACGTAGGACTGAGGTCGACTAGGTCTCTATTGAATATGTTAGACATAATTGTGTGTGCCAGCTAGCTCAGAGGTCACTAGAAACTTTCTCGAGTAAACAAGAAGGTGTTAACTTTCCTGAATAGACAAGAAGGGATTAGCTTCTGACAACCATATAACATGAACAACTTTGTTCCCCCTGAAATAAGGAATATCTTCAGAGTCGCGGAAACAATAGACATCTATTTTACTCAGTCAATCGTGCATGCTTCGTTTCACCAGAAATGCAGAGAAATAGAGAGAGAGGCGTTTTCAATAAAAGGGTTATTTATTGAGCAGTCTTCTTTCTCATGCAAGGGAAATGAATTGCCACAATTGCAATACTTGTCATAAAGTAAAGTGCGTACAGTAAAAGGAGTATTATGAAATAATACTGTAAAAGCATTTATATGGTTTCTAAGCCATAAGATACTTAAAATGGTTAAAATACATACAATGATAAAATAATGACTAAACGTACTCAACTGGTGTTTCTAAGATACACCTACCCGGGTGTACCTAACCGAAGCCTAGTACGTGGGAAGGAGTAGATGAGTTACAGTTTTTGCCAAGAATCTGAATCAAGAATTCTCTAAGGGTCTAATCAGCTCCGTACCTTGGGTATAGAATAAAGGAGGTCTTGTATCTCTCTCTCAGGACTCGATCTCCCAGTAACCCGCGAGGGTAGCAGGGAAACACTGGAGCTGGATTTCTCGGCAGGAGAAAAGACAGCATCTGTCTCAGTGCGTCAACAGGGAGGGTCGGCTTCCTTCAGCACTGGCATCAGCAGGGCGTCGGGCAAGTAGATAGCCGATCTGCTCCAAACCACCGTGTGTTGCTTAAGGCAGATGTTGGTACATTTATACCTGGAAGGTGCCGAGTTTGACGTAAGGTTGGACATAAGACGTCAATAAGAACTGGCAGTTCTTTTAGGACTCTCAGGAGTTCTAGGACAAATCAAAACAGAAGCACGGGGAATTCCCGGGCTGCTGGAGGCTTGGTTTGTTTAAGAACGCGTTATGCTTTCTAGGAGTCTATGGGAGTAGCCTTTCCGTATTTGGACTGCATTGGCTATGACTTAATATGGATATGATTCTTATGCCTTTATAAGGATATGATTTGTTATAACCACATAAGGGCATAAATCGGGAATGTTTTAATTAGGGTCCTAGATACATTCACAACAGACCCTCGTTTGAGTTTCAAAATCTCCTCTTGGGCAGAATATTTAAGATCTTGAAGGTCAAGCATCTTTTTGAATTCTGTAAAGAAGGCAGGAAAGTTATCCAGAAGAGGGCAGCCATCTGAAAGTAAAGGCATAGCCTAGAACAAGAATTTCCTGTGGTATTACTGACTATAAACCCCACCTTGGATCTATCAGTGATATAAATATGGGGCTCAGAGGTGAAATGGGCCTGGCATGCATCGAGAAAGGCCTTCCTTTTGCTGGGTTCCTGACAATTTGTAATTTGATCAAGCCAGCCAGAGGAAGAGCCAAAGAACCTTGTTGTAATATAGCAAGGTATTGAGACAAGGAGCCATTTCTGTGATCAATATTTTGAATTGGAGAGTCAAATTGCTGACGGCTGTCAACAGCTGTTGGACCAGATGCAGCTTTAAATTCAGTTGGTTTTGCAACCTGTCAAAAGAAGTTTTTTTTGGTGCAGGGTATATGCTTTTCTTCAAGCAAAGGAACAGCCTACTATCTCCAGAAACAAACTTAGATGCCAGGATGTCACTGGAATTCTATAAATACTTTTGAAAATAATGTCCAGCAGGAAAGAAAAAATTAGAGTCCAGAAAAAAAATTCCAGCTGACTAGTAAAACCCTCAAGCAGGAACTGGAGAAAGTTGTGAATCCACGGAGTACCTTGAGCGAGCAATTAAGCAGAAAAAATTACAACACAACTGGACTGAGCTTGAGACCACCTTATATAGTTCCAAACAGGATGTGATGCAATTAAAAAAATAGTTTCAGCCCTCTAGGATTGAAATCATTAATAAATATTTAGGTGCAAAAAAAATGGAAGCAAAATTAGGCCAACCTCAGATTTATGAAAGTAAATATATAATAAGGTATGCAAACACAATAAAGTAAAGAGATGTTAAGAGGCCTTGAATTGCATATAATTCCTCTCTATGAAGCATTGCGAGGATATTGCTTGTAGGAAAGACTCGCCCCAGAATCTCATGCAAGCTCCAGTCTGATGCATAAGGAAAGAAGGCGAAATGTCATCTGAGATGTCGTGATGCAGCAGGATTCCTTCCCATCACGGAAGAACAATGCAATTGGGAATCCACAGGGAGCTGGTCCGTCATGAGCAGCAGCACAAAGGAAATGTCCTTACTCTGGAAGAACAAAAGCATTGTCCTTCAGCAACCAGACAGAGGATAAACAAGAATTGTCATGGCATTCTGTTCTATCCCCTTTCAGGGGTTCCCCAAGGGTTAATTGTAAACCCAAAGACAGACATTTGATAGGACAAAAGTAGAGTCCTTCAGCAACCAGACAGTGGAGCCTCAAGAATTGTCTTAGCATCCTATTCTATCCCATTTCAGGTGTGGCCCAAGTGTTATCTGTGAACTTAGCAGACTTATCAAGCACAATTTGACACTGCATTGTCATTAAAGATCCTGACAGTCCCCACCCTGAACATTTTGAGGGGTTCAGAGGAGTTATCTCTTCCCATTCATTTGAATGCCTATTAAAATAGTTGCTTAATTATTTTTCTAGCTGGTCCCATTACCTAGGAACAGTGTTAGTATTTTGATCTGTACTTCGGCTTTCTGCATAGGACCGCTAGGCTTGCTCAGTGAAAATTCCTTTAGATGGTCAAAGATTTTGTTAATAAACAGTAAAAAGAGGTTTGGCACTATTAGGTACCCCTTATGAACACCTTTAGAAATAGAGAAAGGGTCAATGGCCTCTCCAAGGTTCCCACTTGAACCTTGACATAGTTGCGTTTATGTGGCCTAATCAAGATGTTGAATATATAAGCAGTCATAGGGCCCTATTCCGAGTCTGGCGATCGACTCACGGAGGCGCGGCTGTGGCGGTCTTCCGACCACCCTATTATGAACAGGGTGGTCAGGCCACCCTTAGTCCCCGCAACCACCAAGGATCTCTTGCGCGGCGGTCTTGAGGCTGCAGTACGCTTGGAAGGGCCGCTGCAAGGTTCTATAAATGTGTGCATACAAATGGGATATATGAATACGGGTGACTGTTAGCATGAGAGACTGTGTTGAACGTACTTGTGGCAAAGAACATGCCTTTCTACATATTTGGCACTGTTACAAGTAGAACACAAATGGGAGAAATTTAAAGTGCAGAAAAATGATCAGCAATCATATCCAGAGTATGGAACATTTTTCTGCACTTTAAATTTCACCATCTTAAAATAATGCCTGTATTTTTAACTTATATATGGCCCTGTGTCGCAAAAATTAAACTGAAGAGTTATTTTTGTTTATGAGTCCATAAAACTCATCTTTTAAATGTTATCCCATTTTCAAGTGTCACATTTACAAATACCAAGCATCTTGCTCCCAGTGGCCTATAGACATGGTACCATATTTATAACTATATTGAAAAACTGATGTAAGAACTAGCAATACCTGCTCTCACATGTCATACGTTGTGATCATAGTTCCTGCTAAAACTCAGGGTGTAAATTTATGCATTTTTTTGAATAACTTATGTGAGATCCATTAACACCTGCGATCAATTGGTTGCTATTGTGACCTCATTTTTTAAATAAAATCATAGGCTGTGAATATTCTTCTCTTTTATTATTCTTAGTTTAAATTATACTTTTAATGATTGTTTTAAATTGATTATAGCACATCACATTCATAATGATGAATATCATCTTATTTGCCTGCTTCCCAATGGGTGATTATTACTGCTATGTTTGTCCCTACCATTTTTACCATTCAGTGCTCTTTAAGATACTGTATTTTTTTCCACGATATGAATTTGAAGAGTTTGTGAATCTGTATGTGTTTTTATGGCTGTAATAGCCGAAATAAAGTTTTATGATGATGATGATATTTATAACAGAAAATGTATTTGATTGAATGGGTAGAATTTTAAGTGAGTAAACATGCTTCAGATCACATTAAGAAGTATTTGGCTAAATTGAAAATGGAGACAGACATAAATACATAATGTTTCATAAAAAACGTTTTCTTCACTTTAAATTTGTCCTATTTGAAAAACAAAATCAGTTTTAAATTTGGCACAATGTGTGCTGGTAGCAAAAGGCCTGCTGTTTGTAAATGCGACACTCTGAAATGGGAAAAATTCAAACAGAGAGGTAATCATTAAGGTAACTCTTCTTTTTAATTTTCTACCATTGGAAAGCATTTGGAAACATCATCTTGTACTCATGCTCACACTTATCTGCGTGTCCTATCCTCTAGGTGCTACTAGTCATGTTTCAGTGCACCACCACATCCGCCACCACATCCACAGTCACCACATCCACCACCACCATATCCACCACCACCACATCCACCACCACATCCACCACCACCACATCCACCATCACCACATCCACCACCACCACATCCACCACCACCACATCCGCCACCACCACCACATCCACCACCACATCCCCCACCATGTCCACAACCATCATCACATCCACCACCACATCCACCACCACCACATCCACCACCACATCCACCACCACATCCACTACCACCACATCCACCACCACATACACCACATCCCCCACTTCCACCACCACGTCTACAACCACCACCACATCCCCCACCACATCCACCACATCCACCACCACATCCACCACCACCACCACATCCACCACCACCACCACCACCACATCCACCATCACCACCACCACATCCACCACCACCAACACATCCACCACAGCCACCATCACATCCACCACCACATCCACCACCACATCCACAACCACCACCACCACCATATCCACCACCACATCCACCATCACCACATCCACCACATCCACCACCACATCCACCACCATCACATCAACCACCTACACATCCACCACCACCACATCCACCACCACCACCACATCCACCACCACATCCACAACCACCACCACATCCAGTACGACATCCACCTCATCCACCACCACCACATCCACCATCACATCCACCACATCCACCACCAGATCCACCACCACCACATCCACCACATCCACCATCACGTCCACAACCACTACCACATCCACCACCACATCCACCACCACCACATCCACCACCAACACATCCACCACCACATCCACCACCACGTCCACAACCATCATCACATCCACCACCACATCCACCACCACATCTACCACCACATCCACCACCACATCCACCACCACATCCACTACCACCACATCCACCACCATATCCACCACATCCACCACATCCACCACCACGTCCACAACCACCACCACATCCCTCACCACATCCACCACCACATCCACCACCACCACCACATCCACCACCACCACATCCACCACCACCACATCCACCATCACCACATCCACCACCACCACATCCACCACCACCACATCCGCCACCACCACCACATCCACCACCACATCCACCACCACGTCCACAACCATCATCACATCCACCACCACATCCACCACCACCACATCCACCACCACATCCACCACCACATCCACTACCACCACATCCACCACCACATACACCACATCCCCCACTTCCACCACCACGACTACAACCACCACCACATCCCCCACCACATCCACCACCACATCCACCACCACCACCACATCCACTACCACATCCACCACCACCACCACCACCACATCCACCATCACCACCACCACATCCACCACCACCAACACATCCACCACAGCCACCATCACATCCACCTCCACATCCACCACCACATCCACAACCACCACCATATCCACCACCACATCCACCATCACCACATCCACCACATCCACCACCACATCCACCACCATCACATCAACCACCTCCACATCCACCACCACCACATCCACCACCACCACCACATCCACCACCACATCCACAACCACCACCACATCCAGTACGACATCCACCTCATCCACCACCACCACATCCACCATCACATCCACCACATCCACCACCAGATCCACCACCACCACATCCACCACATGCACCACCACGTCCACAACCACTACCACATCCACCACCACATCCACCACCACCACATCCACCACCAACACATCCACCACCACATCCACCACCACGTCCACAACCATCATCACATCCACCACCACATCCACCACCACATCTACCACCACATCCACCACCACATCCACCACCACATCCACTACCACCACATCCACTACCATATCCACCACATCCACCACATCCACCACCACGTCCACAACCACCACCACATCCCTCACCACATCCACCACCACATCCACCACCACCACCACATCCACCACCACCACATCCACCATCACCACCACCACATCCACCACCACCAGCACATCCACCACAGCCACCATCACATCCACCACTACATCCACCACCACATCCACAACCACCACCATATCCACCACCACATCCACCACCACATCCACCACATCCACCACCACATCCACCACCATCACATCAACCACCTCCACATCCACCATCACCACCACATCCACCACCACAACCACCACCACCACATCCACCACCACATCCAGTACGACATCCACCTCATCCACCACCACCACATCCACCACATCCACCACCACGTCCACAACCACTACCACATCCACCACCACATCCACCACCAACACATCCACCACCACATCCACCACATCCACCACCACCACCACATCCAACACCACCACATCCACCACCACCTCATCCACCACATTCACCACCACCACATCAAACACCACCACCACATCCAACACCACCACCACATCCACCATCACCACCACATCCACCATCACATCCACCACCACATCCATCACATCCACCACCACCACCACATTCACCACCAACATCACATCCACCACCACATCCACCACCACATCCACCACCACCACATCCACCAACACTACCACACCCACCACCACATCCACCAAATCCACCAACACCACATCCACCACAAAACCACACATCCACCACATCCACCACTACATCCACCACATCCACCACCACATCCACCACTACATCCACCACCACCACCACCACATCCACCACCACCACCACACCCACCACCACCACCACATCCACCACATCCACCACCACATCCACCACCACATCCACCACATTCCCCACCACCACATCCAACACATCCACCACATCTAACACCACATCCACCACCACATCCACCACAACCACCACCACCACCACATCCACCAACACCACCACATCCACCACCACATCCACCACATACACAACCATCACATCCACCATCACATTCACATCCACCACCACCACATCCACCACAACCACCACCACATCCACCACCTCCACCACCACATCCACCACCACCTCATCCAGCAACACCACATCCACCACCACCACATCCACATCCATAAATTCCACCACCACATCCACCACCACCACATCCACCACATCCACTACCACCACATCCACCACCACCCCCACATCCACCACCACCACCACATCATCCACCCCCACATCCACATCCACCACATCCACCACCACATCCACCACCACCACATCCACCACATTCACCACACCCACCACATCAACCACCACCACCATATCCACCACCACCACATCCACCACCACCACATCCACCACCACCACATCCATCACATCCACCATCACCACTCCACCACATCTACATCCACCACCACCACATCCACCACCACCACCACCACAACCACCACATCCACCACCACATTCACCATATCCACCACCACCACCACATCCACCACATCCACCACCACCACATTCACCACCACCTCACCCACCACCACCACATCTACCAACACATCCGCCACCACCACACCCACCACCACTGGACCTGTTAGGTGTAGTGCTAAAAATCCCAAACTTAAGACTTAAACAAATTTTGGCTAAAAACTGCTCTGAGAACCGAGTGGAGACCGGGACCAACCTGCTCATCTATCCACCCAAGGTCCATCGCTGAGATCAGCCTGACTTTGCAGCTGTTCCCTTTACATTCTTCACCACAGCAGAAAATTCTGTTCAGTGGTCCTTCGCCAAAGGAAGTATGCGACCTCCTGGAACTGTCTTTGGCTACAGCCGCCTGCCTCATCCCACTGGAGATGTTCAACTTCCACAAAAGTGACAGTCCAAATGGAGAAATCTTCACTGTGACCCTCCAGAAGCTCCCCAACGACAACACTCTTTCTTCAGACACTGCCTGCAGCCTTGCCCTGCTGAACTTTAACCTTCTCAGAACTTTTTCTTCAAAAATCTTCTAAGTCCCAAGGTAAGGGCTGACCATTCCCGATCCACTTCTTGCATCTGACCCATGTTCCTTTGCGGTCAGCTGCATTTTGTGACCTTAACTCAGTCTTACATAACCAGATACCCACAGTTGGTGCTTTGATCTTAGGATTTTATGTTGTTTTGTTATCCAATAATGTATTAAAATGTACACTATTTTTCTAAATGGGGCGTGTCATTTTTCCTATATTGTGCTTTCACTGTTTTACTGTTAGTGTGCTGCAAAAATACTTTACACATTTACTCTTTTTAAGCTTTTTGTGCCAAGCTACCCATGGTCAAGCAGAGGTTAATTTAGGGACTTTTTGTGGTTCACCTTGCCAGGAATTGTAGTTGTTGCTTGAGCAGGGCTCACACCCCAGTCGGCCAACAACCCAATTTCTCACAGCTACCGATTGGAGACTTTTAACCATATGTTTGTTAGTCGCAACAGTGCTAATTATTTTGAGTAGCATTACTGTCTATAATATAATCTAAGATAATATTGATCCAAACATTATGTGAGTGAGTGGTTTGGTTGATTTAGCAACTTTGTTGCTATATTCTAGAACCGTTAGCTTGTAGGTTATGAACTAAGGCAAAAACAGATTATCTTCTGATGACAAGTATAAGGTGGATTAACAATATCAATAGTTTCCTTGACTTACATAACCCAATGTTCACAGGTATGTGACCGATTAAATGTCTAGTTTAATAGCATGCTCTTTGTCATTGAAAACAGATTGCACAGAACAATCGGTGCCCAACAATAAATGAGACCTATTCTTGAGGGTTGATTTTGTTCTTTTCAATTTGTACTGGATTTAAATGGTGTACTGATTTTTTCCCTGCTTGATTCATTACTTTTGAGTGAAGCGCCCAACAATTTGCTTTGTAGTGAGGCAGAGCAGTTTTTGTTTTGGAAACAAATAGTACTTTAGAAACACTTCTTTATATGTTTTTTTTTGTTTGTTTTTTGCTGGTGAATGTAAAGTAAAAGAGGTAGCATAATACTCACCTCTGTGTCTTTAATAGAATACAGACTTTCTTTAATACTGTGCAGTAAATCGTTATTGTTTTGGAGTGTGACTTTTACTTTCGTTTGGGGAGTTTGCCCTCTGTACTGAGAAGGCTGATGTCATTTTTTAATGGTAGAAAAGTTGACAATAGGCTCAATCACGTTCAGCCATACTGGAGGGTAATCTGCTTTATCATTAGCGGAGACATCAGTGCCACATGAGGGACATTCTTCCAAGTTGCTTTCTTTCTTCTAGACTAGTTCAGGAAGACAAATAAGTTGAGGTAGGAGCAGAGGTCCAGGGGGATGTATAGCAGGGAGTCAGCATTTGCAGAAATTGTGTGCTTGTTTCAAGATTTGAGATTCCAGAAGACTTGGCAGACAATATTATACTAATGAATTATTGAGGCAATCTTGCTATTTCGAAAACTGGTCAGAAATCTAGGGATAACCTTTTACTACATTTTCATTTGGTATGATCCTTGTGAAACATGATGTTCAGGTCTTTTTTTCGCTAAGATGGAGCCTTGTCTAAAATCTACTGCCAGGTAAATAGGAGGTTCTTGTCGAAGCGATTCCTTAGTACCCAGCCCTAAGGTTAGGGTCTGTATAGACAAAGACGTTTTTTTTCTCATCCAGTGGTGCATGTTCTCAAGAGTTCCAAGATGTTGCTCTGGTGATCCGATCCATCTACCAAATGGAGATGGATGCTATGGATTTTGTATCCTCGATTACCTTGGCTAACTGTTCTATGTACACTTTGAATAGGCAAGACAACAAAATTCCCATATTTTTATATATGGGCCCTGATTCCGCTGTAATGTTCACTGTATTTATACTTCCAAAAGAACACATAGGAGTTAGGAGTAATGAGAGTTAAGCATGTGCATAGTTTATTACTTTCTTTGAGATTCATGCGCATGCCATATTCGCACGGTTAAACACACACACACATAGCTTGATTTTGACTTTGACAAATGCGGGGCATCTGACAAAAGTGAAAGATATTCCGTCCACACTATATCAATACACTCTTGATGGAGCGATGGGACATCTACCTTTTTTTTGTGGGTGACCAGCATCCACCAATCTCTATATCCACCCCATAAGTTTAAGTGTGACGTTCATGGGATTCTGATGCCCTAAGCCACATGGGGTGATTGAGGCTCGGTTCTAGAGGGGGCCTGGTGGGCCAGGCCCTCCCAAGCTTCCCCATGGCCCACCAAGGCCCATTCACAAGCAGCAAACCATCATCTGTCTTCTTTTTGAATGAAAAAAAAATTGCACAGGCCTGTAGGCTCGCAATCAAAATCTAATTGTGCTGCTTTCATCTGTAACGCCATTTCCGTGGGGTACTTTAAGTGCCATGGGACAGCGATGAGTTCACAGGGATGGCTGCTATGGTTGCGCATGCATAAACAGAACCTGAGACAACCCAGCTACATTGAGGCTGCAATTTTCCATCACAAAGCAACTAAGGGGAAAACATGTTTTTTGCAGAAATAGTGCGAAAGATGTTGCTATTGCAAGAAAGGTTAGTGAAATGAGGATACAATCAGGGCATATATCTTAGTATTAATTTGTTATATTTTCTTTCTGCTGTGATGTTATTCCTAACATATGTGCATGGCCACTGGAATTATGCGGCTGGGGAAAACCAAACCATGCCTCAGGGTTACTGAATTCTGTGGCAAAAAATAAACAAATTACTCAGCCGAAAGTGGCACATTTTGTGATAGTATTACTTCACTATTTTTACTGATTGATTGAAAAAGCTTTATTCGAGTTATACACTCATAAAAGCACAAACATATAAAATTACACATTTAAAAAGCTCTATACATACATTAACACTTAATTTACAGCTTAAAATACACAGTATAGACACATAAAATATTCACCACAAGTTAATATAAGCTTTCTCATAATATACAGAGGCTAAATGCGAGTTAAAAAACAAAGTCGACCACGTTATTGACCATAAACAAAATTATACAGTCAAAACTCCCAACGGACATTTAGCAACATATTATAGCTAAAATTCATAATTCTCTCCCTCGGGATTTAGCAATGCAATTCATACAAGCAAGAAAACGAGATTCAAGGCCTATTCGAAGATAGAGCCCTCCGCCTTATAGACCAAGCCCACCCCAGGTATTTTGCCGTTCCTACAACTATAGGCAGTTCGGTTGAGGAACAAATAATTCTCAGCCCCTCAACACCGCTTGAGACACCAAGGTTCCTGCAAACAGGTGCCAACCACAATTTCCTTGGGTTTACATAGCCCTCGCACATGAATAGAAAATGTGCTATACTTTCATTGGGGGCGCCACATATCGGGCAACATGAACTACTATTAGTTCCCCAATTAGACGTCAATGACTTCAGGGGGAGGGAGCCTGCCCTTAGCTGGAAGAATAATTTCCTGTCTATCGGAACAGTTAAAGTGTCCCAGTAGTGTTCTAGTGCAGGCCTCATTTTAAATTCCATAAACCTACCCCCCATAGATTCTGAGGTCACACTCCTCCAAGACTTCTGGTCGATATAATCCCAATATATAGCTTTTATAGTTGTTTTACTGGGGAACACTTCCCCAGAGGGATTTTCCCAAAGTTTGGAGAGACCAAGCTCAGCAAGGGTGTCCCTAAGCTTTTTTAGCCATGTAATTTTATGAAAGACGTCTGATTTAACTAAAGCAGAAAACCCCTCAGCATAGTGTCTAATTTCAGGGGTCGTCCACAACCGTCTCCAGTAGAGGATAGGCCTTAGTCGGGCACGATCACTGAGCGATCTTCTTCCTAAATCCAGGCCAAGCGGTATTAATGGGGTACTTTGGGGAAGACTAGTTATCCCTCTCAAAAACCTGTTCTCAGATCTTTGGAGCGTATCGAACCTCTCAAAGCCCCAGACTTCAGCCCCGTAAAGGGCTGCGCCCAAGGCTTTTGCGTCGTATACCATGAGAACAGGTTTAATAGGCCTGATTTTGGATTTTGCTTGTTCCACTCGAAGCGCTCCTGAAATCTGGTGATGTCTCAAAACTGCCTTCTCGATATGTCTTGACCAACCAAGTTTACTTGATATCTCCACCCCTAGGTATGTGAAGACATTTACTACCTCTAGTCTAATACTGTTCAGAGATACCCTGGGTTGGGCTTGGCGTTTTTGCCCAAAGACCATCAGCTTAGTTTTATTTACATTAACTTCGAGACCCCGTTCCTTGCAGAACATATCAAATATGTTCAAGGCTCGCTGGAGACCTGCCGGGGTTTTGGACACGATCAAAGTATCGTCGGCGAACATCAGGATCGGAACCCTGATGCCCGCCAGCGAAGGTGCGTCAACCCTCGCATCCAACATCCTATCGACTATACCATTGATGAACAAGGAGAACAACAGGGGTGCCATGGCACAACCCTGACGTACCCCCCGCTCAACTGGGAAATCGATGGATGATTCCCCATTCCTCCCCCACTGGACTTTAGCGAAATTGCTTTCGTGGAGACGCATTATTAATGTGAGCAGTTCAAGTGGAACCCCTATCTTGCTCAAGACACCCCACAGCATACTCCTGGGCACCAGGTCGAAGGCAGCCCTCAGATCTACAAATGCTACATAAAGGCTGCCCTCGCCAAGGAGTACAGTCCCCCACCGTAGCATAGTGAAACGAAAAATTTGGTCAACCGTGCTGGTAGCTCGTCTAAATCCTGCCTGGTAGGGGGATAAGGCATTGTTTTCATCTACCCAGGCCATAAGTTTGTCGACCACCATCTTGCCCACCACTTTCTGGATAGTGGCCAGCAAACTTATAGGTCTATAGTTTGCCGGGAGCGACCGATCACCTTTCTTAAAGATGGGAATTATAATTGCCCCCTTCCATACATCTGGTATTTTTGCCCCTTTTACAAGGGCATTTCCCAGCACAGTCGCATATTTTGCCCAGCGGACCTTATCGTGTTTGAAAATATCTGAGGGAATTCCATCCAACCCCGGAGCTTTCCCCCCCTGCAGTGATGAAATTACCAGTTCTGCTTCTTTAATTGAGAATAAGTCTCCCTTGGAAAATACCACAGGGATTGATTCAGTGTCCATTATATCCCTATTCTCCGCATACTGGGGTTGAAAATACTCGACCCATGAAGCTTCATTAACATTATTATCGGGATTGTTTGGCGTACCACCTCTGCCCCATTTCATAATTTTCCAAAAGAGTCTTGAGTCTTTTTGCCCAGAGGCCTCAAGTAACTCCTCCCAGTATTCCTCTTCCCAAAGTTTCTTAGCCTTGCAAATATTCTCCTTATATTGTTTCCTAGCAATGCTAATCAGAGCCTTATCCCTGCTTTTAATTGCCCTGCCCAGCTCCAGTCTGGTTGCCCTGCACTGCTTGTTAAACCACCTTGCCAGTTTGATAGGAGGTTTTCTATTTGCCCTAACTGATTTAATAAAATACGGTTTTATCAAATGGAAGAATGTGTCGTGTATGTCTGCTATTAAAGTGGAACCCGGTATTACAGGGTATACTGATTCCATAGCAGCAATAGCATTATCCACCTCCAGGTTAATGTGCTCCACAGTGGCTAAGTTAGCCAACACATTTGGCCATTTCACCCTTCTTAGATCGTTAGCTATAACAGGTACAATTTCACTCCCTAACGCAAGGTGGGCAGGCGCAGACCTCCACCATGAGTGGGTAACACTGAGGGGGTTATGATCACTTTCTATTCTCCCCACAATTTCCATGTCACCCACGCCACACCATAGCTCAAGACTGCAAATGACATAATCGATCCTACTCTTGCTATGCCAATTATCGAATGTGCTATTTCCACCTTGGTCACTTTTTGTCCTGCCATTAAGGGCCCTCAAACCATACTCCAGACATAACGCATTCAACAACAATACATCCTTAGTCCACCGCTTCACTGGTGGGAGGTTTAGGATTGGGACGCCCCATAGAGCATCCTCTTCTTGTCCTATCGGATGTTCAGTATTTTCCAAGGGCTCAAAAGTCCTGTTCAGGTCGCCTGCCACCACCAATCTATTACCAAGTGACTTGGATTCAAGGGAGGTTGATGGAGCTTCAAGGGTGGGAGAATTCCCAACACTTAAACCCCTAGCATAAATATTATAGATATCTATCACACCGCCCTGTCCTAATGTTAACCTCAATAATTGTATATCCTTGCAGCATAGGTCGATGACTTTTATTTTGACCTGGGAATTCTGCTTAACCCAGGCTGTTAGACCTCCCGTAGGTCTGCCCCTAGGGCCCCTAGTCGCTGGTATACAAAAATTTAGATAACCTGGAAGATAGATAGGCTCACAAGCCCACGTCTCCTGGAACAGGCACATTTCAAACCCATTAACAAAGTCTAACCAATCTTGGGACAACAATCTTGAGGCCAAACCTGCTATATTCCATGAAAGGAACCTCCCCGTGGTGTCACCTTTGCCAATCCCCCCTTCAGTATCTACCATAACCGGTGAATTAATCAAAATCTCACAGTCACCACCCTCTCCCATAGCAATATTTGCACAGTTTGCCACATTTGCCTCATTTGTACCAAGACTTAATGGTGGTCTGGGATCATCCCCCCAGTCGTCCTGGCATACCTTATTGCCCCCCCTCATATTTCCATATTCCCTTTCTGGGACCACTTCTGCTAAATTACACATTGCATCCCCCTTAGGTGTCAGAATTGGCTCCACAATAGTTTCCCTGTCCATTTGTACAACAGAATCCAAAGGTTCAACTGGATCCCGTCAGCATCCCCATCTCGTGTACCCTACTCCACCATCAAAGTTATATACCTGTTTATAACTATCATTTGGACGCAAGATAGAGGCAGGGAAAGAGCTGACCTCTACCAAGGAAGGCAGAGTAATTCTCCTTAACTCATTACACCCCCCCGGATAAGAGGACACAGGTCTAGGATAGAAAAAAGTCAAGTCTACAACCCCAATCCCACCAAAGCTAATATTCCATCCCGGTTTCGTGATCAACCCTACTACCCTTGGGTCTTGAAAGTTGATTATGATACACTCACCCCCCTGCTTTTTTAAGGTGTTCCCAATCCAATTGACCCTTCTAACCCCAATAATCAGGCCGTCCACACCCCCTGGCAGGGGTCTATTGACCCGCAGCCAATGCATGACTTTATTTTTTAACATGTCATATGTTTCCCATTGACCTTCCGGTAAGAGTGGGACGTTGGTGAGAATGGCCACATATGGGTGGGAATCAGGGGTGAGTTGAACCGGGGGAATCCGAATTGTGGGTTTGTTGACATGTAATTTTGGTGGGCATTGTTCTTGAACAGCAAGGTTCGAAGGGGCGCTATTTCCCACGACCATGCTGGTGTTATTTCCACCGGCTGTGGTGTTGCTATCCCTTACATGACCTCCCCTATTTACTATCTGAGAGGCAACCGGCCCGTTTAGTCCATCAACATTCTTACCTAGATTTTTATCTGTGTCTATCAAAGTTCCCTGATTACGTTCCATAATAGTTGGTAAGGGTGAGCTATTTTTATTAATCACTGGGGCACAGTTTTTAATGCCATCTTTTGTACCTTTAGCCGTTGCACTAATACAGCTGGTCTTTGTTCTCCCAGAACTACTATCATTTACAGAGGGTAAGGGTACTGCTATGTTCTTGTTATTCTGTCCCTGGTTCTGCTGAGTAGGTACACCATTCACCATTGGGGGAGTCAATTCGACCACAGTGACACCAATATCCCGCTCGGCTAGCTTATGTTTTGTCCCATTCTCTCCCAATTTATTATGGGACTTAATCAATGTTTTTATTGAGAAGAAATTATCTAAGCTAGCCTGCTCAAGATGGTCCAATTGTTTTGCTAGCTTCTCAAGTCTAGTCTCAAGAGGATTTAAGAGGGAGCGTATAAGTTTTTCCACGTCCAATAGATATTCCGGTTTAAATGTCGGTTGGCCAGGGACTGCTAAAGTAATGGGGTCTATGTCTGTTACTGGTGATGCAGGGATCATTTGTTTCTCTGCACCTGTTAACACAGCCAATTCCTCCCCAATTGTTACCCCACTAGGGTTCTCAGCAGGAACATTGCCTAAGAGTGATTTAATGGCCAACTTCCTGATCTTCCTTGCTGGTTTTTGTACTTGGTTTTTTTTTTTTGTGACTGTGTCCCTTTTCCTCTTTGGGCATGGTTTAGGCTTAATAGCCTGTGCTTGGACACACGCTTTAGATATAGCGTTTTGCACCTTTAGTGCTCTATTAGAACCATTTAAATGCTCTGGCGATAAAGTAGTAGCCACTATATCTACAGGAGAAGTACCCAGTAGCTCATTGGATACAGATATATCATACTGTATATCGTGTGTAAGTGGCAATACTGTAGAAGAATGCGGGGTAACCAATGCAGGGAAACTTTGGCGTATATTATTATCAAGGGGATTTTTCATAAGCTCGATCGATAGCCTTCGCCCGGCGCGTCTTTCCGCCAAAGCAATCTCCCTATCGATGTCTTGTGGCAGGCGTTTGAAATACGTGTCTAAGGGTCCCATAACTGCCGTCTCAGCCTCACCCATAGAGGACTGAAAGGCAGAGGTACTTGCAATATTAGCCATAGTACAAACCCCCCTACTACCTTCAATGACTAGATGATACGAGCGAACACTAAACAAATCAATTACATCCAACAACAAAACTGCAAATATTAAAGGGGTGGCCCAGCCCGGCCTCCTGCGGCCACAGACGGTCCCGCCCTTGTCCCGGGCTTCTCCCGCGCGCTCTCCCGCGCTGCGGGAGTAGTATTGACTTTTTGTAGTATCAGGTGGAAGAGTGGGAGGGGTCGGGGAGAGCGGCCCAGGTGTTGCTCCTCCGGGCTGGCAGGCGCTCCTGGGAGTTGAAGTCCCTCCGTGAGCGCACGCCGCTCGCAGCCCCGTCAGTAATCTCCCCCAGCTGACCCTCCAAGTTCAAAGTTGCTGCAGGTCACACAGCGCGATGCGGGACCCGCGGAGCGGGTTCCGCGAGCAGTAGGTAGACAGGCAAGGCAAATGGATCCCAAGCAGAGTGCTCTTCAATCAGCAAAGCGTCCCACTCGCTAACAGGGAAGTGCTGCTTTTAAAATGATCGGTGGAAGGGTGGGAGAGGTCGGGGAGAGCGGCCCAGGTGTTGCTCCTCCGGGCTGGCAGGCGCTCCTGGGAGTTGAAGTCCCTCCGTGAGCGCACGCCGCTCGCAGCCCCGTCAGTAATCTCCCCCAGCTGACCCTCCAAGTTCAAAGTTGCTGCAGGTCACACAGCGCGATGCGGGACCCGCGGAGCGGGTTCCGCGAGCAGTAGGTAGACAGGCAAGGCAAATGGATCCCAAGCAGAGTGCTCTTCAATCAGCAAAGCGTCCCACTCGCTAACAGGGAAGTGCTGCTTTTAAAATGATCGGTGGAAGGGTGGGAGGGGTCGGGGAGAGCGGCCCAGGTGTTGCTCCTCCGGGCTGGCAGGCGCTCCTGGGAGTTGAAGTCCCTCCGTGAGCGCACGCCGCTCGCAGCCCCGTCAGTAATCTCCCCCAGCTGACCCTCCAAGTTCAAAGTTGCTGCAGGTCACACAGCGCGATGCGGGACCCGCGGAGCGGGTTCCGCGAGCAGTAGGTAGACAGGCAAGGCAAATGGATCCCAAGCAGAGTGCTCTTCAATCAGCAAAGCGTCCCACTCGCTAACAGGGAAGTGCTGCTTTTAAAATGATCGGTGGAAGGGTGGGAGGGGTCGGGGAGAGCGGCCCAGGTGTTGCTCCTCCGGGCTGGCAGGCGCTCCTGGGAGTTGAAGTCCCTCCGTGAGCGCACGCCGCTCGCAGCCCCGTCAGTAATCTCCCCCAGCTGACCCTCCAAGTTCAAAGTTGCTGCAGGTCACACAGCGCGATGCGGGACCCGCGGAGCGGGTTCCGCGAGCAGTAGGTAGACAGGCAAGGCAAATGGATCCCAAGCAGAGTGCTCTTCAATCAGCAAAGCGTCCCCACTATTTTTACACAATAACCCTGCCCTGAAAAAGGTTATACCTCTTCAGTACCACTTTAACATGAAAATACAGCAATACGAAACTGAAAGTTAACCCATCTACATTTGCAAAGGGCCTTCCACAATGCAGCAACATATGTTGCTCACAACACAAGGAGGGAGGTACCCTTGAAACCGTTAGGGGACAGGGTAAATAGTACACAACAACACAACGTCCCTGGTTGGTGGGGGTATACCCTAAGGCGTAAGATAACCTAGGCCAAATGGCTTGAGGGTTATCTACGCTAACAGAGACTACAAATGTGTCAAACAACCCTATTGCAAATAATCAGTCAGTGTAGGTACCCTATCTGTAAGTCACACAACAATTAAGAGACTATAATTTCTACCAGTATAAAAACAACAATTTATTAAAAAAGATTACAGAATCAATTTGCATCAGAAAACACATTATACAATAAAATACATATTATTTTTAAAAAACCAAAAGTCGACGCGGCGTTTCGGTGTCTTTTGTTGATGCCAACACCTTCTTCAGGACAGGGGTTTTTTTTTGTTAAAAATCTCTCAAAAGGTATGAGAGATTCGAAGCAGTTGTTATCTTAAAAGGATGCAGTTTTTTATCTTTGATCTGCCTCCTATGGACTTATCTTCAATGGCGGAAGGTTATCAATAATTATTCCACCTGAATAAAAATTTTCATATGTATGGTCTTTGCTGTATCTGGGGCGACCACCGTATATCTTTAGGCTTTAAACACATATAACTTTAATGGTGTTATATATACACCAATTCAACTTGTCATGTGGGGTAGAGGCATACGTTTCTATTCTCTGTTTCCTTCTACCGGCTTATCTTTGATTCCTTCCCTTGGAGGCTTTTGGAATGGAACCGATTGTGATATCTTCCCGATGGGTATCGGCCTCCCTGTCGCCTTATTCCGGATACAGCTTCCTCATGGACGCAATATGTTGCGTCATTTTAGTAACTTTATATCCATTTGAGCTAGAAAGAGTATTTTGTTTTTGTAAAATATGCAAATTATTCATAAGATAATGGATTCGCTGACAAATGTGGCAAATCCATAATTATGTGGAACATGTTGCAGCTGCAGAATTGCAAAATTCTTAATGCGCTTATGGAAATATATTATGCAAAAACACTGATAGGTACAAAGCGTTCACTCTTCTTAAATGAAAAAAAAAACGTGTCAGGTTTCACTAATGCAAACGGATACAAAATGGGAAGGAGTAGTGCAAGTGCCTATTATTTAATGAAAAGCAAAGGCAACAATTCAATGGCAGTACTGATAACATGTACTGCTGCTAACCTCCATCCTATCAATCTCCTTAAGTGCTTAAAGAAGGCAAAGCTTGCTAATATAATTAGAAGTAAATAAAGAACAGACACTCTACTTTGGGGTACCGGTGTCTGTGCATTAATTCTTTCCCAAAAAATTCTCTTACTTTGTCACTTGAATTGACAGAAATAGACTATAGTCAGGGCCACTGGAGTTATGTGGTTCTGCAGACGCAGCATTGTATACATAATTATTCATTTGTCACATTTGCCATACAATCTGACATCTGCTGCATAGGTTGCAGATTTTAACAAAAAGCCATATTAAACAGATACAAAGTTACTAAAATGCAGTGACATTTTGCTGCATAGTGGAAGGCCCTTAAGAAAGGTTTACTGGCCACCTTTAAGCTGCTTATTGCAGTAGTAATGCTGAAAACTGGTACTATTGAGATGAAACATGTTTCCAGACAGTGTAAATGTCAAATAAATGACAAAATAACAAAGCAATACTACCCTGCTTTATGCTACATAATTTAGTCCAACCTGTTGTGCAATTTGGTCCTCCCCATTTCAGTGGCCCTTTTATAGTGGGACTGTTGCACCTCGGGAAGCAAACAGATAAGATAATGTACTGGGCTAATACACTTGCTGCGGAGATGATACTACATTCTATGACTTCACCGGTTCAAATCTTCCTACTCTGCCTTCCTTCTCTGAAAAAAAGAGTGAGACGTGCAGGAACGCTTCCATTTGTGCATGGTCACCCCAGATCTTTTTGCCTTTTTCTGGAAACTATTTTGCTGGTTTATTAACTGTGTACACCTTAATCCTTCTAAGCAGGACTAACTAACATAATATAACATGTATATTTGCAAAGCTCATGTTTTCACTGAATAACAGATGTTTATTGTTATCCAACACAATTGTACTCATTTTATCGACCTCAGAAGGATAAAATGGCTGGGTGGACCTGTCGGGATTTGAACCTGTGACCAGGAGGTCAAACATAGGTTTCTACAGTGGATGCTTTAGTCCAGTAAACCACCAGACCTTGAGTAAAATGACTGTGCTTCCATTTTAAACATGGTTAAATTGGCTTAATCCTCATAAACACATTTAAATTGCCTAGAAGTTCTCACTATCTGGTCTAGAAAATTCAAAATGTCACTTGTGGAAAACATGGCTTCAGCCCTACCATGGTAATATGACTGTTGCAGTGTAAAATGTACAGTGCAACCTGTTGAATTACCCTTTTTAGATAGTGAAAGACCTGCTTTTCAAATATGAAAGAGTCACTCCTATGTAGGTATTGTAGCCTACACAGTAAGTGCATGGTATTTTGAAAGTGGGACACATAAAACATTAATTGCACCATGTACCTACAGTGACAAGGCCTAAAAAGCAATTTACACTGATCCAGACCTGACTGTTCTTTACAGAAAACCATAGTACAGATTAAAATATTAACACTGCTATCTTAGAGTTGGGACCAGCAAAGAAAATAATTAACCCATTGTTTTTAATAGTTATTAAAATTCCAATTTAATTGTGAAGTTGGATTTTTAATAAGTATTAAGGAAAAGTAAGTTTTAGAAAGTTACGTTTACCTGCCTGAAGTTCCTGGAGGATAATTTGCATTAGGTCTCCAGCAGCTGCCCAGCCAGTACTTAGCCTTTAATAATGAGGTGTGAAATAACGTCCACGGGCCACGCAATAGACAACTTTGATAGGCCACCTTGAATGGGCAGGTATAACTCCTCTGAGAGCCGGGGAGGGCTGCTGGTCATTCTGCTGACACAACAGTGTCAAATCCTGCCTGAAAGACCTGTCTGAGGCACATGTAAACATGTTAGACCTTTGATAGGGATTAAACAGGATCAGATCACAATTTTTATGCATACTCTATCTGGTTTCTGAAGGGCCCTGCCCTGTTTTACCAGACATCTGTCTCATTTTGCTGTGGGTCTAAGGTCTGCTTCAAACTGGATTTTAGCGTTAGATGTGAGAGGACACTAGTCATTACCATAGCACAATCCTATACAAACCCTCAGCTACCAGAGGCCAAGTTTATGGTCAATGAATACTATGGCCTTCTTGGAATTGCCCTGACGCCACTTGAGCCTGTTTGCAGTAAGGCAAACAGGACATATGGAAAAAAGTAGGTATGCCAGGGCCTGGCAACCTTTACACCACCCAGGAGTCACCCCCACTGACTAGCTAGTGTCAACCATAAATGTGGCACCCTACAAGGCGCCATCCTTAGAACCCTGTCTTGATCTGTGGAAGATCTGAAGGTGACCGGACCTGCTGTCTGTTGCCTTCGGAGAGCCCTGAAGGACTAGAGCTGCTTCCTCTTGTACACAGGACAAAGAAGCATCAATTGGCTGATCTTCTATGTGCCTACAAGGGTATAACAAGCTGAGGTGCCTATCTAATCAATTGCAACTGGGCCTAGACTAAACATTCAATTTGGTCTTTGCCTGGGACCCAAAGAGTATTTATGTGCCTTCTCCTGAGGGCCTTAGAAGTGTTCACCTGTGATTGTTTGGGCTCCAGAGAGATTAGAACATTTTGAAAACTATCCTCCAGAGCTTTAGCAGCACCTTCTGAGGTAAGTATCAAACTGGCACTTCTACATTTCTGGACTGCATTTCCGCTTCATCCCCCACTGAGATCACACCAGCTCAGAAAGAAAACCTCCCATTCTGAGTTGGGACTTGAAAAATACTCAGCAAGAAATCTCAAAAGCTTCAGAGCATCAACAGGGCAACCGGCTTTAGGTATCTGGAGTTTGGCTTAGTGGCGGCAGCTACTATTTCGGTGACACCTGCGCAGAGAGGATTATTCTTCCAAAAATGTGCCAAAATCTCTTTATGAAGTGGCACTTAAAATATGTTTCAACTTTTTGACCCCCAGCCTTCCTCCAGGACCAATCCACCTGATATATTTGACACAAGCTCCACCCCAGTTGGTCTCAAATTGCACCTAGTTCCACTCTACTGCAATCATTGACTACCATTGGCGATTTGGCTTTTTGGTGCTATTTTCAACGAAAACTCATATCTCGATCATAAACTATAGTAGGCGAAGATGATGGTGTCAGAGGTAGAAGAAGGAGGATCAAAAAGGAGCCTGAGGAAGAAGGATGGATGGAAAAGGGTATAGGTGAGCAAAATTAGGGATGTTAGTAAGGGAGTGGGTAAGCATGTACTGTATCATGAGTGATAAAAAGTGAGCAGAGAAAGAGGAATGGAGAAGGATGAAGGTAGAGGATGATGCTTGTGAATGATGGGGATAATGAGAAAGGAATGTGGTCACATAAGAGAGTCATGAGCAAATGATATGTGGCAGGGGAGAGACTAGAGAAGTAGTTTGAAGAGTCTGGATGACAGTGGTATAACAAGAAAGATGAGAGACTGATAAATAGGGAGGGTGATGGTTAAAGAGGGAGTGCTAAGAATGAGAGATATTTGTGGGAGACAGGAGAATGGGAAAGATGAAGCATGCTAGTCATAGCTTAGGAGGAGTGTTCCATTTTTCACATTAGCTGGGCTTTTCCTCTTTTTTCCCTTTAAGATTGACAACAAAATGATTATTGAGAAACTAGACATCAAATTACAAGTCCAGTCATCCACTTAGGAAAATGTTCTCTTGGTACATGGGTAGAAACAGGCCCACATTTGATGTCTAGTTTGTTTTTCTTGCTCAGGTTGCACTTGCCACCTTTGATTGATCCTCCAATTGTGACCTTGCTTATTTAGTAAATATATGCATCATCTCAGGTCTTTGTAGATACTATGTGTGCTGATGAGTATGCACTATATAATTCAGTCCTTAGTGCTGCCACTATTTACAATGTTGAGAAGTACCAGGGAAGAACAGAGACAGTGATTTGTCAGGCATATGCACCCACACAAGCAACTAAACACCTCCTATTCCTTTACATACACAAATACAAAACCCGATAGGCAGCAGCAGTGAAGATGTAGCTGACAGAAGAGGGTGAGGTGGTGAGTTCAGGGTGAGTTCGAGAGGAGAGAGAGAGAAGGTGAGGTGAAGAGAGGGGGAGGCAAACCAGAGACAGCAGGTAATAGGGAGGAGGCTGAGGCAGGAGAGAGACAGTGAGAAGAAAGCAGTAGCGGTCGTTGGTGGGAGTAGCTGCCGGGCAGTGATGTGGGGAGGGGAGGGGTAAGGTGGGGGTTAGTAAACCTATGGATTACGGAGGATTAGAGGTAAGTAAACATATAAATAAATAAAACAAATTTCGTTGCGTGCACTGCATCGCATTTGGGGATGCAATGCATGCAACAAAATGAATTTTATTTACTTACTAGCAGCCCGTCCCGACGTTGTCCGGGAGCAATTAGGCTTCAGGGCCCCCGCCCGCCCCGACGTTGTCCGTGGGTCGCCCGGAGCCTTCCTCCATATATTGCAGTATTATACCTCTATGTTTACTTTGTACGCTTTTGTAACCTGCACATGTAACTTTTTCCTCCTGTAATGCACCGTTTTGCTCACTTTTTTAATGCTCCGTTTGCTTCCTCTTGCTACCTGCACACGTCACTTCTTCCTCCTATACCTCTATGTTTACTTTCTACGCTTTTGTAACCTGCACACGTAACTTTTTCCTCCTGTAATGCACCGTTCGGCTCACTTTTGTAATGCTCCGTTTGCTTCCTCTTGCTCACGATGTACGCTTTTGTAACCTGCACACGTAACTTTTTCCTCCTGTAATGCACCGTTTGGCTCACTTTTGTAATGCTCCGTTTGCTTCCTCTTGCTCACGATTTTCATTTTTGCTTCATTTTTCCGCCGCTCACTGCTCCTAAATAAATAAATAAATAACCTACCTCATCCGCCGCTCACCGCTCCTTCCCGCCCGTCCGCCGCTCCTCACCGCCTGTCCGCCGCTCCTCACCGCCTGTCCGCCGCTCCTCACCGCCTGTCCGTCGCTCCTAACCGCCTGTCCGCCGCTCCTCACCGCTCCTCCCCGCGCCATGTCCGCCGGTCCTCCTCGCGCTCCCGGACGCCGCTCCTTCCCGCGCTGCTCACGTCGGGCACGCACGTCGCGTTCAGCACTTCTTCCAAGGGACTACTTTTTTTTTGGTAAATTTTTTAAATAACGTATATTTATTACGTTTATATAGCCTATGTCCATCTGCACACCCTGACGATTACAACAATGTATCGGGTGTGTGGATTGGCGCTGTGGTTACCGAGTTTACCCGCCTCAAAGGTTCAAAGTTCTTCCTTTATAATAGTAGTATGGATATAGATATCTTTACTTACCTGTAATCCTCCGTAATCCATAGATTACTACCTCCCACCCTGCCCCTCCCCCTCCCCATGTCATTGCCCGGCAGCTACTCCCACCACCGACCGCTATTGCATGAAAGTAGGGTGGTGAGGAGTAATGAATAAGGGCCAGTCAGTAACATAAGAGGGTGAGCAAGATTGAGAGAAGGGCGAGGAACAGAGATAAGGGTGAGGAAGAGAGAGCAGGAGAAGAAAGAGAGAAAAGGGTAAGATGGAGAGAGAAGGTGGAGGTGGAACTAGAAGGGTGAATGGGAGTGAGAGTATTTGATAGACAGTGAGAGGATGGCGAGGTCAGAAGAGAGAGAAAGTAGGATAAGGCAGAAAGTGAGGAGGTCGAAGAGATAGAAATATGAGGGTGGCATGAGGAAAGAGAAGGGCACAGCAGGGAAACAGGTGGATGAGGTGTAGAGACAGTAGGATGAGGTGAAGAGAGTGAGGTGGGAAGAAGTAGACAGTGAGGTGAGCGGGACAGCAGGGTGAAATGGAGAGTAAGGAGGATACATTTAAGAAAGCGGAGGGGGGAACAGGGCGAAAGGATGGTGCGGTAGAGAGAGGAGAAGAGATCTAGCCGCCAATAGATTTAAACCTCTAGAAATGCACAATTAAAACTAGTAGACAGAAACCGGCAGTAGGTATTGAGTACAGCTCATCTCCGTGCAAGAACATCCAACATGCCCAGACCCACAAGACACCGGGGACACTCTCGACAAATTCACTCATCTTTATGGCCCACCCATGCTTCTTCATGACCCTCCCAAATCCAAAATTCTGGAGCCGGGCCTGGGGTAATTACACACGTTTGGAAATGACTCATCACTTTCACGCATTGACATGTCCATAGGTATGATTCACTTCAATTGAAAATGTAATTTTGATTTCAGTTACCTTTGGAAGCAGATAAAAAGGATTTGATGACAAATAAACAGCAAGGAGGTGGCTCTGTGTGCCAAGGTCTTATATTTCGACAGTGACTCACGCTATAAAAGATGAATACCTGTGATTCCTTAATAGTTATTTGCACTGCAGTGCACAAAGACTTGATGTAATCATTGTCTGTACAGCTTTCTTTGAATTTTGGAGGGTGAATGAAAAACACGCTGTCATCATCATTTATCGTGCAGTCTAGTGGACACAGAACTGTGCCCATACATGTCAAACTCAGTCATGTCCATGAAAACAGTCTAATCCCTGATCCTGAGGCTGAAAACGGGGAGGGGGAGTGTAAAGCATGTGGTATGAAGTCACATTTTGTTTGATTGAATAACAGGATAACCCAGATGTATACCATACAGCAGCCAGAGGTGCAACTAGAGTAAAATTTTGGGTGGATGGGGGTGGGGGGGTGCTATGAAAACATTTGGGGGGTGATTTTTCAGGCAAAAGGCAGAGTGGAGCTGCAGGGGCTATAAGCAGGGGGGTGGGAGGGGGGACATCAAAGCCTTATTAACAAGACAAAAGGTCTTTAATAGACCTGTGAAGTACTCGGGTGCGGCTGTGTGTGCCCGGGAAGCTGTCTCATTCCGGGCTGACACACACGACGAGAGGAGATACGGTCCTGGTTCCTAATCTGTACGATTGATATTACAATCTACAGCAGGGCGGAGAATTTTCCTGACCAGCTGGTATGACAGGACATGGCTGGTTGAGGTTTCCTATTTAAAGATGTCCAACACTGGTGCGGTGACAGAGTGGTGAACCCTGATGAATCTGCCATAAAGTCTACCGGGCAGTGAAACATGTCGGTTACAGGTAGTGGTATGCGACAGTAAGCTACCAGCCTTTTTAACTCACCAGCACACACCTGAGTTGGTAATAAAGTTGTACAATTGGTGTGTCTGTTGATTTTAAACCTCACTCTTCGTTGTTTGTCACATCAGGGAGCTATTTCTCTAGCTTCTTGCTTAGCACCTTTCTGTTTGCACATTTTTTGCTTTGACACTGTTCTCTTCTTGGAAAAGGAATGGCAACCGATGATGAGAAAGGGGCATAGAATTGGTAACATCTGCCAAGTTCCCCGAGGGTTGTTCGCCCGTGAGGTGCCTTCCTCTCCGCCACACATTTTTTCATTTATTTAATTTCTGAGTGTGGGTGGATGGACTGTTTCAGTGGGGCAGACATCATTGGATGTGTCGAGTTGAATTCTTCCCGGATTCTCTTACTTACAGTTACAAACAGTGGTTTGTTATGGACAGTAAGACATTAGAGAATATACACCTAACCATAAATTGAGAGAGGGTGGGTTTGGAATTAAAATACTATATTGTTCCAGCAAATTGGGTTCTCATGTCTACTAGACGGATGCTAACTAACGTCCGGGGTACAGGGATTTTTTGGTATTGAACCACCTCAAAACTTGCCAGATTGGATCGAAACGTCACAGACTTGGCTGACAGACATAGAAGGGGGAACTACTGAATCTTTGGTCTTCTGGAGCTTGCAGAGAATTATGCCTCATCCTGGCAACTTTCATTGAGAAATCGATCCCACAAATTCTGGACTTGAACTTACCAAAATACTTTGAGATAACTAGGGCCCACAGAGTCCCTATCTTCAAGTTGAGAAACACTGGAACACCCAGAACCTTGATCTGCCATCATCTTTAGTACTCTTACACTTCGCTAATCCTCTCCTACATGAAGAAAATACAAAGGTTCACCTTGAACTTTTCCTCCTTAGGCATCTCAAAAGACTACTCCAAAGATACAGTGAAAAAGAGGGAAGCATTTCTTGCTCAAAGGAAAGTCTTGAATGATCTGATGAAACAATTTTCCTTCATCGCCCCTGTTCGATTGAAAATCACATCCAGCGGCAAAAACTACTATCTTCTACCATTAGGGCCCTTTACTTTGTTTGTGTTCTATGACTAACTCCTATCCAATGTGACATAATACTAAACTACTAATTTCCTTCTATGAGCTCCTTATTGCTCGTACCATTGAAGATTGAAACATCTCTCTAATTAACTAACCAGCCCTCTCACGCCACATACCACATGCACACAACGTCCACACCCCCTCTTCTTTCAAACTTGATAACTGACTCGTACTAACCTCCACTAGCTCACTACCATTCCAAATAGGTTGACAAATTCCAATGTGCACCCACATAAGTGCTGTGAATATTTTGCATCAGCGCTTGACTACTAATTCATAACCAGATACCAACCCACTAACTAAAAACACTGACTCACTATACTTCTCACAAGCACTGCCTTTTACACACTCACGGTTTGCGCAAACCCTACTAAAATTAAAACCCTTACCCCAAAACTCACAGTACTCCCACAAAAGTTGCCTCGTATCAATGATACCTTTGATCACGGGTCTCTCTTGAACTATCTATGACTAATCAGACCCGGAAATCTACAAACCTGACATTCCATAACAATTGAGATTCATTATATCTTCTGTATAAACAAGTACCTACTGTTACCTCCATAGACCAGTAGGAAACAAAAGTTACTATTAGCAAATTGGTCATGTTTCAGACAAAATGTGTTATACAAAATGGTTTAACCTCTTCTACTGTTGAAGATTTCAAACCACTGTAGAGTCAATCTATTGTGACAATGCTGTATTACATGTTTAGTTTATCTGTTATTTGGGATATTTGGACTTGAAAGGCAATGTCACACCAGTCATTTCTAACCTAAGAACGTTTGCACAGGCTATGTCCACTCAGAAATTCTACAACCACTAACTACATTCAACAGGTTTGAAGTAAGCGCTAGATCTCTGGATGTTTATAATACCTACCTGTATGAACAAATGCTTTTGATACCACCCTAGGCCATCTGGCCTGAACTGTTAGTATTGACAAACTTGTCTTGTTTTAGACCGAATTGTACTTTTCTCATGAGGACACCTCATATCCCTAGATCATCGTTTAAGTTTTAAAACTTCTGTTGATTCCCTCTAGCTAGATATTACTGCATTACATGTTCATATTGATTGTTAGGTGGGACATTTGAATCTTATTTTCTCTCCTGTTACAGTACAACACGCTGGTCACCTTAGCTTTGCTCATCCCTCTTATACACCAAGTGGCACCGCAACCAGTCTCCACTCCCACATACTGCCTACTCATTGTCCAACCTATCTGCCATCCATTTTTATACATACCCTACAGGACGCGTCAAATTCTTCCACACCTTTACATAATACCATTCTAGAGGCGTGGCTTTTTGTCTCTGCCCCTAAGCCCGACTTTTCATGGCCTCCATCGATTTACCTATCGCTGCAATTAGCACTCCACCTGAGTGCCTCCCCAGAGATATGGACCTTTATTCTTACTCTACATTTCCTCTTTTCTTTTCACACTGTATCATTTTTATCTTCTCTTACCCACTCCTCCCCTTCTCTTTGCACCTCTCATTCACCCGTACCTCCCATTCCTATGCCCCACCCCTCCCACCCTTTCTCCACCCTCCCTACCTTCCTTGACCCTCATCCACCAAGAAGACGGCACTCAAAGAACGACTGGACAACAACGCCCACGACAGCAAGGAACTCTTCAGCATCGTCAAAGAGTTCTCCAACCCCAGCGCCGGAAACAACAACATCACTCCCTCGCAAGACCTCTGCAACTCACTCGCCTCGTTCTTCCACCGCAAGATCGCCAACATACACAATAGCTTTGATGCACAGACCACGCACCCTACCACCGAACCAACGCCCGCCACCACCACCTTCTGCAACTGGACCCCGATCAGCACCGAAGACACCACCCGCACGATGAACACCATCCACTCCGGATCACCAACCGACCCCTGCCCACACCACGTCTTCAACAAGGCCGATACCATCATCGCACCCCATCTCCGGGACATCATCAACACCTCCTTCCACACCGCCACCTTCCCGGAGAGCTGGAAGCACGCTGAGCTTAGCGCCCTCCTGAAGAAACCAACGGCGGACCCCACTGACCTCAAGAACTACCGTCCCATCTCGCTCCTTCCTTTTCCTGCCAAAGTCATCGAGAAGACCGTCAACAGACAGCTCGCCGCCTTCCTCGAGACGAACGGATCCCTCGACCCCTCGCAGTCTGGGTTTCAGGCCAACCACAGCACCGAGACCGCCCTGATCGCAGCCACCGACGACATCAGAGCCCTGATCGACAACGGGGAAACAGCGGCCCTCATCCTCCTGGACCTCTCTGCTGCGTTCGACACTGTCTGCCACCGCACCCTACTGCAGCGCCTCAGCAACATCGGAATCCAAGAGAAAGCACTGGAGTGGATCATCTCGTTCCTCGCTGGAAGAACCCAGAGAGTCCGC
Organism: Lissotriton vulgaris; assembly: GCF_964263255.1. NCBI lineage: Eukaryota > Metazoa > Chordata > Amphibia > Caudata > Salamandridae > Lissotriton > Lissotriton vulgaris. Next base: position 493,958,395 of record NC_141696.1, read on the forward strand.
CTCCCCCCGTTCAGATCCGAGGCCACCAAAGTCATCTGCGGCGTACCACAAGGATCTTCACTCAGCCCAACCCTCTTCAACGTCTACATGAGTCCCATCGCAGCCATCGCACGCCAACACAACCTCAACATCATCTCCTACGCCGACGACACCCAACTGATCCTCTCCCTCACCAACGACCCCGCCACCGCCAGAGCCAGCCTACACGAAGGGATGAAAGACGTCGCTGACTGGATGAAGAACAGCCACCTGAAACTGAACTCAGACAAGATGGAAGTCCTCATCCTGGGATCATCACCCTCCACCTGGGACGACTCCTGGTGGCCCCTTGCCCTGGGCACCGCTCCCAAGCCAACGGACCACGCACGCAACCTGGGCTTCATCCTGGACTCCTCCCTCTCGATGACTAGACAAGTCAACGCCGTTTCCTCATCATGCTTCAACACCCTGCGCATGCTCCGCAAGATCTTCAGATGGATCCCCACAGAAACCAGGAAGACCGTTACCCAGGCACTCGTCACCAGCCGACTGGACTACGGGAACACCCTCTACGCCGGAACCACAGCTAAACTTCAAAAAAGACTCCAACGCATCCAGAAAGCCTCCGCACGACTCATCCTGGACATCCCCCGACAAAGCCACATCACCGGACACCTGAGAGACCTGCACTGGCTCCCCGTCAGCAAGAGAATCAAGTTCAGACTCCTCACCCATGCACACAAGGCTCTCCACGACCTGGGCCCCAAGTACCTCAATGACCGCATGACCTTCTACAAGCACACCCGCCAGAAACGATCGACCAGCCACGCCCTCGCCACCGTACCACGCATCCGCAGAGCCACCGCCTGAGTAAGATCCTTCTTCTACCTGGCAGCCAAGACTTGGAACTCCCTCCCCACCCACCTTCGGTGAACCCAAGACAATCTCTCCTTCAGAAAGCAGCTCAAGACCTGGCTGTTCGAGCAGTAACGTACCCCTCTGCCCCAGCACCTTGAGACCCTCCCGGGTGAGTAGCGCGCTTTACAAATGCCGTGATTGATTGATTGATTGATTGATTCCCCCATTCCCTAACAATAGGTGGCATCTAAACACTCAATGTACCTCTAGTTAGTACTTCAAACCTACAGACTATCCCTACATATTATACAATTCCAAAGATGCATAATATAAATATATTATTCCTCAATGTAAAAGGACTGAACAACCCGACATAATGCCAGACAATTGTAGACTATCTTCATAAACTTAAGGGTGACCTAGTCTTCCTACAAGTAACAAAAGTTGCCTTGAAACAAGCCTCTCACCTAAGGTAAACTATGGGTCAGTGATTTAGCCTGTGCCCCAGCTACCAAAAAGAAAAATTGCCTCATTACTCTTGCTTTGCAAACCTCTGGATTACACATCACAGCCTCTGAAGGAGATCCAGAAGGCAGGCGGCTAATAACTTAGCTCCAAAGGATGATAACACGTTTATCATGGTAAACATGTATGCTCCCAATAACGATTTACCTTCCTTCTGGCTACAGCTACACAAGCATTTATCACGGATTCCATCAACAAGCATACTGATTATGGGCATTGACTTTAACCTCCCATGACATTGGACCCTTGATATAAGCTCCTCATGCCCATTTAGAATTAGTGAAACCTATAAGCAAGTGCTAAACCTGTGTAAAACTCTTAAAATTAGGGAGGTGGATACTATTTAATCCAATAGAGAAAGTCTATACATTCTTTTCCCACCCACATAACTCTTTCTCACATAGATTACATCTTAATAGAGGAGGCCCATGTCCCCAATACATCAAATACTACAATCTAACCTATCCTGGTTTTAGATCATGCATGCATCTCCCCCCTGTACAATATCACCCTACCCTCACACAATCCAAAATCATGAAGAATGAATAATCTCCTCTTTAGGGAGAATAATAAAACAGAAAATATACATTTTTCGGAAATAAACAGAAAGTCAGGCCCTAACCCCCAAATTGTATGGGACGCTCTGAAGTCCAACATACATGGCCATCTGATCAAGCTAATGTCCTGAAAGAACAAACAAGATGGCTCCAACTTAAATAAATTAGAACAAGAAATACAATCACTTGAAATAACCTTAAGCTTAATCAAGACAAATCTAAACTAAACCAACTAATGAAGCTGAAATACGAATTCAATAAAATCCTGAGCAACAAAGCACACATCATTGTGCCAAAGAGCAAAGGTGTATCCTTCTATGGGTGTAATAAAGCCAGAATAATTCTAGCCTTGTACCTTAAACAAAACTACCACTGATCCAAGACATCCTCTATCACTAAGAGAGATCGCTCTCCGTCTATCAAAGAGGAGGATATTCTTGCCGCTTTTGAATCCTTCTATCATAACCTGTACTCTAAAAGTAACCACACTCCCTAACTCCCTACGAAAGTTGCTTACAGTATCTAAATACGATCCCCATTACAAATAGAGACAATTAATCAAAGCTTCTTTGGCGCACCTTTGGCGCGCCGCCGGCACGCCTGTCAGAGCCAGGACTAGGGGCAGGAATCCCTGCACGTTTTCCCTCCGAGATGCGGTCATATAGCAGGGAGCAACTTTACAAAATCAGAGGTGAGAGTAGATTGGACTGCAGGCATGTCCTAATGCTAGAAGAGAATTTTGCTTGTCCTCAGTGCACTTTTAACGGTAAACCTTCATTAGATGCCCCTTTGAGGGTCTCTGGCAAGGGGGAAGAAAAATCAATCTCCCAGCTTTTACTTAATTGCCATTTCCTTGTAAAACATGCTAGGGAAATCTACCTACTCCTGGAGGAAAGGAACACAGAAGTGCTCTTCCTCACGGAAACCTGGACTAATAAGGACTCTGATCCTGAGATCAACCTGGCCCTCCCTTCTAATTACTCCATATTCAGATTAGATTGAGTTGGCGGAAGGGGTGGGGGAATTGACATCATTTATAAAGATTATTACCAAACATGAGATCACAAGGGCAATCAAACTATTTAAACCGGGGAAAGCACCAGGGCCCAACGGTCTCCCCACATCCTTCAATCAAACCTGGGGATCCCTTATTACTCCATTGGAAGACCTCTTCTTCCGTGAGCAAGAGACTGAATCTGAGCCCACTCATCCCCTTGTGGTTGCCATAGCACACTTATAATGGAAACCTGATGTTGTCCCTTCAGCTACCACTGCCTCTGGTCTGACAGCAGTAGATTAGTCATGGGCGTGGCATCAAAACGTTGAGCCCTGTCAGAAGACTGTACTACCCTCTGCCGAAGAAGACTCTATGACCACAGACTGGTCCACTGTTTGACTGGGAATCTGGATCCACCGCTTCCAGGGGTGGTTGGCTTTAATTGAGTGAGAATCGTGTCATTTCCCCTTTTCCCCTTTTTTTTTACATGTATAAGCATCTATTATAATTAGGATACTGATAATGATTTAATGAATTTTTTAATCATTGTATATATATATGTGCTTTTATGGTGATTTTTAATCATCGAATAAAGAATCTTTGAATTGAATTGAATTGAGTGAGAATCTGTTAGGAGATTGAATTTGTGGGTAGGAGAGGGGGCTACAGACCTCTCAGGTTCCCTTTTGGGTAGTTGTTGTTGTTGTGTTATGAGGGTATACACTCACAGGGGTCCTATGAGGGTGAGAAGAGGGTATACATGTTCAGAGGGTTCTGGAAGTTTCAGTTTGGGACACAGCACCACAGGCACAGCAGTTTATGACTGGCTCCACTGAGGGTGACATGCACCATAATGCCCATCGGTTATTACATGGGGGTCATTTTCCTCTTGTATTGTTTGATTCACAATGGGTACATCAAAGTTAGATACAAAGACCCTTTTGGTCCTGTCATGGATTGTGAATGGTCTTGGAGGGAAGATTAAGAGAGGCCTAGTAGCCAAATATATTGAACAACTTCACCCAGATGTGAAATTCCTACAAGAGACCCATTTTAAAGGAACATAGTGTCAATTCATAGGTAGAGGAGCCTACACCACACTTGCCCACATGGGTTACACCTTGGGATCCAGGGGTGAAGCTATCCTGATTAAGAAAGACCCACCCTTCTGAATAATGAAAGAGTGAATAGACCCGTTAGGGACATATGAGGAGTTCAGGGTTCTTGGGGTATAACAGATGTCACGCTGATCAGTGTTATTACTTAGAAAGCATTAGTCTTCTTCTGTTTCAACATGACTCCATCTATATCCTTTACTATTTCATAGTAATTTCCTCTTCTGTCTTCCAACTCTATTTCTTCTCTCTTTATCTTTCTTGCTATTCGTTTAGTATCTGGTGTTTGTCTCTTGCACTTGCAACACTTGTATATTAATACCAGCATTAGTATCCCTGTAGCAACAGCAACTATTGGCGTTAGTATTTTCCCTAACCGGCTATTACCAAAAGTAGAAAACCAATTACCCACTGAGGAGAAACTTTCAGTTCAGTTAAATCTTCCCTCTTTGAGCCCCCTCCTTTTTAACATTTATGTTACTCCCTTGGTTCAACTGGTGGAGGACTTGGGGGGCAAAATTATGCAGCTGATACCCAGCTCTTGTTTACTTGGGGAAAATCTGAGTGTTTCACCTCCTCTGCAAAAAATGCCTGACAGCAGTTTTTCATTGGCTGGCCTCTGCCCAACTTAAATGCAATGAGGAAAAATCTGAAATCCTCCTTTATGGAAGCTTCCCCCTCAGTTTAGAGAAATATTTTCGCTGGCTGAATTCTCTAGCAGTCCTCAACGGGGCAACCCGCCAAGAATCTGGGGATCTGCTTTCAGGAGAATCTCACTTTCTCTACCCAGATCAAGACGCTTGCAGGAACTGTTTTGGGTTACTCAAATCCCTCAGGAAATTTTTACCCCTTCTTCCTAGGGCTGCTAAAGAAACAGTCACCGAGCCCTAATTTTATCACGTATTGATTATGCGAATGCCCTGTACATTGGCCTTCTGGGTTACCTGCTTAACAAACTACAAGTAGTCCAGAATGCGGTGGCCAGGCCTCTCTTTAACATCCCTATTAGAAGCAGCGTGAGACAGCATATGCGTGTACTTCACTGGTTGCCCATGGCAGAACGAGTTAAGTTCAAAGCTCTGGTCATGGTACACCATGCCCTGCATGCTTCTGGTCCAATCTATTTGTAGAAGTGTTTTATTTTCTACACTCCTACTAGACAGCTGCGCTCTGCTTCTGAACTCCTGGCTCAAGTCCCCCGCTTTCGACTGCAAAGGATGGGCGGCAGTGCCCTTGCCTTGAAGGGTGCTCTGGCTTAGAATTCGCTGCCTTTTGCTCTCCACAGCATTTAGGATCCCAGTGTTTTAAAAAAAATCTGAAAACCTTCCTCTTTATCTAATCAGCTTTCCTTCACTCCTCAAGGTTCACGTCGGTACACTCCTCGGAGTATCTGTGCTCGTTACAAATACAAATAACATAACATATATCCCTCCAGGTTCTTACTTTTGTCAGGGATATATGTGTAGCACTGTTGAATTTTCAACATACTGCAGACTCTGCCCTCTTTTGCCAATAATACAGCAAGAGAAAGTCTATTTTGAAAGACCATCGATCTTATAGCCACCATTTTTATTTCAATCATTTAGAACCCACCAGCAGTGTCTGTTGATAAACGGCCAACCTCTGTGGACAATTTTCTAATTTTATGAGAATTTAAAATTACTCCAACTAAAGGTATCAATGCTCCAAAAATATCACCCACAATATCTACAGCACTAGTTCCCCTTTTATTTCATGTTAGTTCACTCTTCTTTTCATTGGTTCCATGAAACATATCCTAATGGTGGACCTTTGGAAAGACAATTCCCTTATAACCACACACATAATATATTCCAGGCAAAACACGATCCCTACCACCTCTTATTCCTCAACCTCCCGTAATTAGGAAAATATGATCCCATTCACTAGAACCAATGAAATAATTATTAAAATCAGTTTTGTGTCTTAGTAGGCAAAGCTTTCCACTATGATGCCAATCCAGACTCATTGCAGCTTGTCTCACCCTTTTTTTAGTCACCTCCTCTAAAAGCCCTATGAGAAATATGGGACTTTTGCTCAGCAGCTTTCTTCTTAAAACTCTGTCTCCTATATTCTACTAAATTTATAAATTCAATCTCCTTCTGAAGCAAACTACAAGTTAAATTATTACAATATGCATACACAGTATCTATCATTTTGGTAGTATAAAAGAACTCCCCAAAATACTCAGTACTTTTCTCACTATTCTCCTTATTCATATTCTTTCTAATAGGTACTTCACAAAATACTAAATCATATTTTGAATACAAATACTGCAGGCTGCCTTTTTCATAGGACAAACTACACGAAACTCCATATGTTAAAGGTAGTTGCCCCCTCAGACACAGATGAAGGTAATTGCATGCAGATGTAACAATCTCTCGCATCCATAGTAGCCACGTATTCATACAATAATTTGGTAAAAACATTGAATGAAAAATCATTGACAGAGTTATTTTGGTGATATATATTTTCACCTGTTACTTTCTCAATGTTAGTCTGTGGCTCTTTAAGATTTTCCACAGTTATTTTTTCACTCATCAAATCATTAGTAATATTATTCTTAGTAGGAAACATAATATAAGTCACAATAACTATTAGTGTTAACAAAACAAACATCAGCAGTAACATACTTATAAAGCAAGCATTAGTACATCTACATTTAAAACTTTGGTTCTGATATCCAGTCTCTTGATATTTTGCCTTTGCCATTTTGTATAAAAATCAAAAACTTAAACTAAAAAATAAAAAAAATAAAAAAATCTAATAAAAATAATAATGAACAAGCATTTGCAATTCAATAGGTCTCGCAATAGGAAAGTTTGAGCTATTTGTTTTATAAATGACAAATTATTTATTTATGTGTTGCTTTAGAAAATAGCGAAATTAATAGCTTTGTCATTAACAATGCCAATACTTGTAAGTTTTTCAAATGTGACACATATCGCATTTGTAATGCAACATGTTTAGTAGTAACGTGACTTAGATGTATTGATATAACAAATGACAATTGTTATTTCTAAAATAATATTTAATACTTAAATAAAAGTTATTCTAATTTATAATGGCAATACCTTAAACTTTAGTAAAAAACGTTTGTGAATGTTATGTTCAGTGTATTTAATTGTTGCGAAAATCCAAGAACAAAAGTGAAATATTAACAATTTTTTGTGACATTTGTAGGTGGGGTGGAAGAGAGCAGCAGATTAGCACAGGAGAAGAGAAGAGAACAAGGAGTTAGAGAAGGAGGCAGGGTGAAAGAGAGCAGCAGATCCGCATGAGAGAAGAGAAGAGAACAGGGAGTTAAAGAAGGAGGTGGTGTGGAAGAGCAGATCAGCACAGGAGAAGAGAACAGGGATTTGGAGAAGGGGGCAGGGTGGAAGAGAGCATCAGATCAGCACGGGAGAAAAGAACAGGGAGTTAAAGAAGGATGCGGGTGGAATAGAGCAGCAGATCAGCACAGGAGAAGAGAACAGGGATTTTTAAAAGGAGGCGAGTGGAAGAGAACAGCAGATCGGCACAGGAGAAGAGAACAGGGAGTTAAAGAAGGAGGCGGTGGAAGAGAGTAGCAGATTAGCACAGGAGAAGAGAACAAGGACTTAAAGAAGGAGGTGGGGTGGAAGAGAGCAGCAGATTAGCAAAGGAGAAGAGAACAGGGAGTTAAAGAAGGAGGCGGTGGAAGAGAGTAGCAGATGTAACCAGGGGAGGTCGCCCCCAAACACCCCTGCTACTGCCTCATTTTGCCTCCTTGCCTTTGTCACCTTCAGCTGCGCCTCATTTGTGCCTTCGCTCTTGCTGCTCATTTTTTCATTTTTTCCCCAGACGACCCAGCCGCCGCTGAACCGCCCTCTGGCCTTAGCTTTCCTCCTCTTTTTTCCCCTGATTTGTGCCTCTTTTTGTGTCTTCGTTTGTGCCTTCATTTTGTTAAATGGCTTTTCCCCGGGTGACCCAGCCGCCGCTGAGCCGCCCTCTGTCCCCCTTTCCCGCCGCTGCCTTCCTGCGGCCCGCCCCCCTCCTGCCCATTCGCCGCCCGCTCCCGCCACCCAGCTGCTCCTCCCTCCCGGAGAAGTGTGGCTCAATGGTTAGAGCGGCAGACCTTGATGCAGAACGCTGGCCAGGGACCAGGGTTCGATTCCCGCCTCGGCGGGATCGGGCTTAAATTCCTCTGACAGGATATTCTCGCCTCAGTGCCGAATCTAAGCATGGGCCCCACGCTGCAACTCTGGGCAATAGCTTGCTTAGTCTCCACAACGGCCCCCGATGCACAAGGGATGCCTGGTTTCACCATGGGATGCCCAGGAGTGGACACCTCACAAGGAAAAGCCAGGAGGGGTTCTCTTGTGGTAGGAGTACAAGCGCCGGGATGCTTACGGGTTACTGTTCGCGCTATACAAATACAACACACATTTACACATTTACATTTAAGGGAACCGCACAGAGGTGCAGGGAGCGACCGCTGAGCCTGTAACAAGGCAAGGTCGCCCCCACACACCCCTGCTACTGCCTCGTTTTGCCTCCTTGCCTTCGTCACCTTCAGCTGCGCCTCATGTGTGCCTTCGCTCTTGCTGCTCGTTTTTTCGTTTTTTCCCCAGACGACCCAGCCGCCGCTGAGCCGCCCTCTGGCCTTAGCTTTCCTCCGCTGTTTCCCCTGATTTGTGCCTTCGTTTGTGCCTTCATTTTGTTAAATTGCTTTTCCCCGGGCGACCCAGCCCCCGCTGAGCCGCCCTCTGTCCCCCTTTCCTGGCGCTGCCTTCCTGCGGCCCCGCCCCCCTCCTGCCCATTCGCCGCCCCGCTCCCGCCACCCAGCTGCTCCTCCCTCCCGGCTCCTTCTTATGACGCCCATGCATACACGCAGCGTTGACGCGCAGCGGGGGCGCCGATTGTGCGCCGATTGTGCACCGAAGGCGCCCAAAAGGCAAGCCCGTCTGCGCCCGTCGACGCCTGGACCGCGCCCAGCGCCAGGACCCCTGGTCCCCGACGATGCCTGCCCACATGACGGACCTACGACGCCGCCACCCTCATCGCACTCAAACCCGACCGAACATGAGCCTGCCACCGAGCCACCCCGAGACGCACCCACGGACCCTTCACCTGCCAAGAATGCAAGTTCACCTGCATCCGGACCTGCACCACAGCCACCAAGCCGAGCACCAACAACAGCCACCTCAAGTGCATCCTGCTCAACACCCGCTCCATACACAGACACGCCATTGAACTTTGGAACCTGCTCGACACCACCTCACCAGACGTCGCCTTCCTCACAGAAACCTGTATGAACGCCTCCTCCGCACCCAACATCGCCATCGCCATCCCAGACGGATACAAGATCACCCAGAGAGACCGCGCCAACCAGACTGGAGGAGGCATCGCCATCGTACACAAGAACACCATCCGCATCACGACCGACGCCAACGACACCTTCGCCGCCGCCGAGCACCTCCACTTCCAGATACACACCGACCCAAAGCCGACCCTCAGAGGCACCCTCGTCTACAGACCCCCGGGACCACGTACACAATTCAGCGAAGACATCACAGACTTCATCAGCCCGCACGCCCTCCGCTCCGCTGACTACATCCTCCTAGGGGACCTCAACTTCCACCTGGAGAAAAACAAAGACCGCAACACCTCTGCCCTGCTGGACAACCTCGCCAACCTCGGACTCAAGCAACTGGTCAGCACCCCTACCCACTACGCCGGCCACACGCTTGATCCCGTCTTCTCATCCAGCAAGCACATAACCTTCAGCCACTCCACCGGACTTCACTGGACCGACCACAGCTGCATCCACTTCAGCTTCACAAGAACCACGACCCACCACCACCCGCAACAGGTTCCTCACAGGAGCTGGAGCAAGATCACCACCGAGCGGCTCATCACCTCCCTCAACCACAACCCATCCGCAAGCACAACGGACCCCACCGAAGCAGCACGCAACCTCACGATGTGGCTGACCGCCTGCGCCGACGTCCTCGCGCCACTAAAGAACCCTCCCAGCAGACCCAGAAGCAAGAAAGCCTCCTGGTTCACCGACGAACTCAAGGACTCCAAGAAAAACTGCTGCACCCTCGAGAAACCCTGGCTCCTCGACCAGTCCACAGACAACATGACCGCCCTCAAACCCGCCACCCGCAAGCACCACCAGCTTATCCGCACAACCAAGAAGAATTCACTGAAGGAACGACTGGACAACAATGCCCATGACAGCAAGGAACTCTTCAGCATCGTCAAGGAGTTCTCCAACCCCAGCACCGGCAACAACGGCATCACTCCTTCACAAGATCTCTGCGACTCTCTCGCCTCGTTCTTCCACCGCAAGATCGCCGACATCCACAACAGCTTCAGCGCACCATCAACGCACCCAACCGTCGAACCAACGCCCCCCACCGCCACCCTCCGCACCTGGACCACGGTGACCGCCGAAGACACAGCTCGCACGATGAACACCATCCACTCCGGATCTCCGACCGACCCCTGCCCCCACCACATCTTCAATAAGGCCGACTCCATCATCGCACCCCAACTCCGGGATGTCATCAACACCTCCTTCCACACCGCCACCTTCCAGAGGAGCTGGAAGCATGCCGAGCTCAACGCCCTACTGAAGAAACCAACAGCGGACCCCACCGACCTCAAAAACTTCCGCCCCATCTCGCTTCTCCCTTTCCCTGCCAAAGTCATCGAGAAGACCGTCAATAGACAGCTTGCAGCCTTCCTCGAGACGAACAGATCCCTTGACCCCTCGCAGTCCGGTTTCCGAGCCAACCACAGCACCGAAACCGCCCTCATCGCAGCCACCGACGACATCAGAACCCTGCTCGACAACGGGGAAACAGCGGCCCTCATCATCCTGGACCTCTCTGCAGCGTTCAACACTGTCTGCCACCGTACCCTAGTCCAACGCCTCAGCAACATCGGCATCCAAGAGAAGGCGCTGGAATGGATCATCTCGTTGTTCACCGGAAGAACACAGAGAGTCCGCCTCCCCCCGTTTCGATCCGAGGCCACCGAAGTCATCTCCGGCGTTCCGCAAGGATCATCACTCAGCCCCACCCTCTTCAACGTCTACATGAGACCTCTTGCAGCCATCGCACGCCAGCACAACCTCAACATCGTCTCCTACGCCAACGACACCCAGCTGATCCTCTCCCTCACCAGAGACCCCGCCACCGCAAGAACGAGCCTACACGAAGGGATAAAAGACGTCGCAGAGTGGATGAAGAACAGCCTCCTGAAACTGAACTCAGAAAAGACGGAAGTCCTCGTCCTGGGACCATCGCCCTCCGCCTGGGATGACTCCTGGTGGCCCCCCGCCATGGGCGCCACTCCCAAGCCAACAAACCACGCACGCAACCTGGGCTTCATCCTGGACTCCTCCCTCTCGATGACCAGACAAGTCAACGCCGTCTCCTCATCGAAACCAGGAAGACGGTCACCCAGGCACTCGTCACCAGCCGAATGGACTACGGAAACACCCTCTACTCCGGAACCACAGCCAAGCTACAGAAAAGACTCCAGCGCATCCAGAACGCCTCAGCCCGACTCATCCTGGACATCCCCCGACGCAGCCACATCTCCGGCCACTTGAAGGACCTACACTGGCTCCCCGTCAACAAGAGGATCACGTTCAGGCTCCTCACCACGCACACAAGTCTCTCCATGACCTGGGCCCCAAGTACCTCAACGACCGCTTGACCTTCTACACGCCGACCCGCCAGCTACGTTCTACAAGCCTCGCCCTCGCCGCCGTACCACGCATCCGAAGAGCCACCGCCGGAGGCAGATCCTTCTCCTACCTGGCGGCCAAGACATGGAACTCCCTCCCCATCCATCTTCGACTGACCCAGGACCATCTCGCCTTCAGGAGACAACTCAAGACCTGGCTGTTCGAGCAATAGCGGACCCCTTTCCCCAAGTGCCTTGAGACCCTGCCGGGTGAGTAGTGCGCTATACAAATGTTATGATTGATTGATTGATTAGCACAGGAGAAGAGAACAAGGACTTAAAGAAGGAGGTGGGTTGGAAGAGAGAGGCAGATTATTACAGGTGAAGAGAACATGGAGTTAAAGAAGGAGGCGGTGGAAGAGAACAGCAGATCGGCACAGGAGAAGAGAAGAGAACAGGGAGCTAGAGAAGGAGGCGGTGGAAGAGAGCAACAGAATAGAATGGGAGAAGAGAAGAGATGCAGGGCACGCTACGATATTCGTGCAGCAGTGTGCGGCGTGCAGCAGTGTGCGGTGTGCAGCAGTGTGTGGCGTACAGCAGTGTGTGGCATGCAGCAGTGTGAGGCGTGCAGCAGTGTGAGTCATGCAGCAGTGTGAGGCGTGCAGCAGTGTGTGGCATGCAGCAGTGTGTAGCGTGCAGCAGTGTGTGGCGTGCAGCAGTGTGTGGGGTGCAGCAGTGTGTGGGGTGCAGTAGTGTGAGTAATGCAGCAGTGTGAGGCGTGCAGCAGTGTGAGGCGTGCAGCATTGTGAGGCATGCAGCAGTGTGAGGCATGAGGTGAGGGTGTGTGAGGGTGAGGGGTGTGAGGGTGAGAGTGTGTGTGAGGGTGAGAGGGGTGAGAATGTGTGTGAGGGTGAGAGGGTGTGTGAGGGTGAGAGGGTGTGTGAGGGTGAGTGAGGATGTGTGAGGGTGTGTGAGTGTGTGCGTGTGTGAGAGGGTGAGTGAGGGTGAGAATGTGAGTGAGAGTGAGAGGGTGAGTGAGGGTGAGAGGGTGTGTGAGGGTGAGAGTGTGTGTGAGGGGGAGAGGGTGTTTGAGGGTGAGAAGGTGAGTGAGGGTGTGTAAGGATATGTGTGAGGTGAGAGGGTGTGAGGGGGTGTGTGATGGTGTGAGGGTGAAGGGGTGTGTGTTTTGAGGATGTGTGGGGGTATGAGGGTGAGGGGGTGTGAGGGTGAGGGGGTATGAGGTTGAGGGTGTGTGAGGCTGAGGGGGTGTGAGGGTGAGTGTTGGTGCGGGTGGGTGAAAGTGTGTGTGAGTGTGAGAGGGTGTGTGAGGGTGAAAGTGTTTGTGAGGGTGAGAGGGTGTGTGAGGGTGATGGGTGTGTGATGGTGGGGGAGTGTGTGAGGGTGAGGGTGTGTGTGAGGGTGAGGGGGTGTGAGGGGAGCGAGGGGGTGTGAGGGTGAGGGGGTGTGAGGGTGGTGAGTGTGTGAGGGTGTGAGGGTGTGTGGGTGTGAGGGGGTGAGGGTGAGAGGGTTGTGAGGGTGAGGGGGCTGTTGTGTGTGTGTGTTGGTGTGTGTGTGTGTGTGTGTGTGTATATTTGCTATTGTGGAGTTTTAGTTCTATTTTTTTGGGTGTGTGTGTTGTGTATGTGTGTGTGTTTTTATATAAATGTGTGTTGTTTTTCTTTTGTGTGTGTGTTGTGTGTGTGTGTATTGTTCGAAATTAAATGAAAATGGCAGATGTGCTAATGTTTCCTAACATTACTTACATTTGTTAGTGTATCGGTCTAGTGTTTTTTTGTGTTTATGTTCCTTTTTTGATTGACGTGTTTCGCAGCCAATGAGATTGCTATGTTGTGTTACGTAGCGTCCTAATTGGAGCGCGTAACTTTGGATATCCCCTGATTGTCGACCGCGCCGTTCTTGGAAGGCGTGACGGGTTTGCTGTCGGTTTGCTGCGCCGCCTCACAGGTAAGTTTTTTTTTTAATATTGTTTTGTGTTTTGGTATGTATTTGTTGACTTGTATATTTTTTTCTAGCTTAGTGTCTTCGTTAAAGTAAATTGTTTATTAGTTGACAGTGTCTCTGCTGCGTATGAACGCAATGTATATCTGTTGGATGTTAATATTATTTGTATTTTTGTTGTATTGTGAACTATTCAATTGAATATATTGGCAAAGGTTATTATTTTGTCGTAATAGTGCAACATGTTGCATAAGTGCGTGACTTACCTTTATAGTGGAAAAGTTTTTTTTTTTTGTCTAATAAGCAATTTGTATTTGTAACTGCCGTTTTGTTTGGGTAGTATTGTGTTGTTCAAATTTGCAAATTTTGTTTATTTTTTCTGCAGCATAAATTTCGAGGGCGTAAAAACCTTTAGAGAAGTGATTATTTTTTTGTTATTATAAGTGATTCCCATTAGTGTTCCGTTTGTTTTGTGAGTCTGTAACATTGTATGTATTTTGCGCCACCATCGGTCAGAATAGTGTTGTTTTTTTTCAGCTATGAGTATGTTCTAGCGTAGTTTTAATTTTGTAAAGCGCCACCATTAAGATTGGTGGAGATAGAACATGGGTGTTTTGCTTTTTTGGGTGCAGACTACTTCTAAATGATCACGACTTTCCTCCCTCTTTCTGACCATAAAAACCTTTTTCATAGTACTTGTTGCCTCATCTGCTTTTCTTCCTGCCCATGTCTACAGCAAACATACATGTTTCGAAGCCGATGCCTGACAGTCGAATGCTGGACCCCAAACTGTGGTGTGTGGGCGGCTGTGGTGTATGGGCGGCTGTGGTGTGTGGGTGGCGGTGGTTTGTGGGCATGTGAGAGAGAGTGTGCGTGGGCGTGTGAGAGAGAGTGTGCGTGGGCGTTTGAGAGAGAGTGTGCGTGGGCGTCAGAGAGAGTGTGCGAGGGTGTGTGAGAGAGAGTGCGTGTGCAGGTGAGAGAGAGTGCGTGTGCGTGGGTGGGTAAGAGAGAGTGCGTGTGCGTGGGTGTGTGAGGGTGCGTGTGTCTGTGGGGGTGGGTGAGAGTGGTGCGTGGGTGGTTGAGAGTGCGTGAGTGGGTGGGTGAGTGTGTGTGTGTGAGTGTGTGGAAGTTGGTGTGTATGTTTTTGTATGCTATGATTTTTTTTTTAAATCTGCAAATAAACATATTCTATGCCTGTCCTTAAGTTTAGAATAGGTTATTTTTTATCTTGTGCCCTCGACTAGACCTGCTGCAGTAATTTTCCCTATTAGATGATTACTACATGTATGTGTTTGAGTTTCTCTCAATTTTCTTGCATTTGTTCTCAGCGACGTTTGTTCTTTTTCCCTTGTACTTTTTTTGATTTTTGATCAGAAAAAAGATATGTTTTGCATTAGGTGAACTAAAGGAAGAGACATATATATTGCATTCTCTGCATTAGAGCTGTGCATTCCCTTTCCTACACCAGCTGGCAGCATTTTTTGTTTGTCCTGTAGCAATTGTTTTCTTTTTTACTCGAATGTAGAAATTCCTGGACATGGAGTCAAGTGAATGTGGCACATGGCTGCGACTACTGTTATTGTATGTAGTGGTGATCCGTTAGGTAGAGTGTGGGCGGTAGAGTGTGGGCGGTAGAGTGGTGGCGGTTAGGGTGGTGGCGGTTAGGGTGGTGGCTAGGGTGGTGGCGGCTAGGGTGGTGGCGGCTAGGGTGGTGGCGGCTAGGGTGGTGGCGGTTAGGGTGGTGGCGGCTATGGTGGTGGCAGCTATGGTGGTCGTGGTTGCAGCTATGGTGGGGGTGTTGGCGGCTGGGGTTTTTGGCAGCTAGGGTGTTGGCGGCTATGGTGTTGGCAGCTAGGGTGTTGTCGGCTAGGGTGATGTGTGCTAGGGTGATGGGTTTTTGACGGCTAGGGTTGTTGGCGGTTAGCGTTGTTGGTGGCTAGGTTTTTGGCGGCTAGGGCTTTGGCGGCTAGGGTGTTGGCAGCTAGGGTGATGGGTGCTAGGGTGGTGGGTGCTAGGGTGGTGGGTGTTAGGGTGGTGTGGGCTAGGGTTGTGTGGGCTATGCTGTTGGCAGCTATGGTGTTGGCGGCTAGGGTGTTGGCAGCTAGGGTGATGGGTGCTAGGGTGATGGGTGCTAGGGTTGTGTGTGCTAGGGTGTTGGCAGCTAGGGTGTTGGCGGCTAGGGTGTTGGCTGCTAGTGTTTTGGCGGCTAGGGTGATGGGTGCTAGGGTGATGGGTGTAGGGTGGTGTGTGTTAGGGTGATGTGGGCTAGTGTTGTGTGGGCAAGTGTGTTGGCGGCTAGGGTGTTGGCGGCTATGGTGGTGGCAGCTACGGTGGTGGCGGCTATGGTGGTGGTGGTAGCGGCTATGGTGGGGGTGTTGGCGGCTAGGGTTGTTGGGGGCTAGGGTTGTTGGCGGTTAGCGTTGTTGGTGGCTAGGGTGGTGGCGGCTAGGGTGTTGGCGGCTAGGGTGATGGGTGCTAGGGTGATGGGTTTTTGGTGGCTAGGGTTGTTGGCGGTTAGCGTTGTTGGTGGCTAGAGTGTTGGTGGCTAGGGTGTTGGCGGCTAGGGTGTTGGTGGAAAGGGTGTTGGTGGATAGGGTGTTGGCAGCTAGGGTGATGGGTGCTAGGGTGATGGGTGCTAGGGTGATGGGTGCTAGGTTGGTGGGTGTTAGGGTGGTGTGGGCTAGGGTTGTGTGGGCTAGGGTGTTGGTGTCTAGGGTGTTGGCATCCCTGAGTGATGTGGTGGTGTCCCTGAGTGATGTGGTGGTGTCCCTGAGTGATGTGGTGGTGTTCCTTAGTGATGTGGTGGTGTCCATGAGTGGTGTGGTGGTGTCCCTGAGTAATGCGGTGGTGTCCCTGAGTCATGTGGTGGTGCCTCTGAGTGATGTGGTGGTGTCTCTGAGTGGTGTGGTGGTGTCCCCGAGTGGTGTGGTGATGTCCGTGAGTGATGAAGTGATGTCCCTGAGTGATGAGTTGTGGTGTCCCTGAGTGGTGTAGTGGTGTGCCTGAGTGATGTGGTGGTGTCCCTGAGTGATACAGTGGTGTCCCTGAGTGATGCAGTGGTGTCCCTGAGTGGTGTGGTGATGTCTGTGAGTGATGCAGTGGTGTCCCTGAGTAATGTGGTGGTGTCTCTGAGTGATATGGTGGTGTCTCTGAGTGATGTGGTGGTGTCCCTGAGTGGTGTGGTGGTGTCCCTGAGTGATGCAGTGGTGTCCCTGAGTGATGCGGTGGTGTCCCTGAGTGATGCGTGGGGGTGTCCCTACGTAGTGTGCCGGTGTCCATGAGTGATGTTAGGGTGTCCCTAAGTAATGCGGTGTTGGCCATGAGTGTTGCCCCAGAGTGTTGTTTGTCGAGAAAGTGATTTGTAAAATGTGAGTGAGAATATGAGTATGTTTACATGAAAAGATAAAAACGAGTTTGGGCGCGTAAATTTCAAATTTAAAAAAAAGTATTGTAAGTAAATAAATGTAAAACACATTCTAAATGCTTGCATATCAAAACAAAAGAAAGAGTATTTGACCGTAAATTATGGGGCATGGAAGTACATGGAAAAGGCGCAGTGCATGGTCGGAGAGGAGCCAGGGAGAACGCGCAGCGAAGCTCAAAGTAAAGTCGAGCGACCATATGGAGAGGGAGGAGGTGGGCTGCCTGCAACTCGAGCGAGCATAGGGAGAAGGGGGCGGTCTGCCTTCTAAGTGTAATGCGTGTGGCAACAGAGGGAGAGCGCGGCGCGCGCTGGAGAGGGAGGGGTGGGCTGGCTGGTCACTTTAATGTGTTTAGCAACAGAGGGAGAGCGCGGCGCGCACTGGAGAGGGAGGGGGTGGGCTTTCTGGGCAGTTTAATGCATGTGGCAACAGAGAGAGAGCGTGGCGTGTGCCCCGCCGAAAGGATGCAGGATTAAAGGAGGAGTAATGTCTAGTTTGTACTCTCCTGGCTCCGCTGTTCTGGTTACTTCTGACACTTGGTAATTGGCGCATTGTAAGGGAACAGCATGGAAGTGGCGCTATCGGCATGCCTGCACCCAAACCTCGACTTCGTTTTTCATTTACATATACAAACAAGCTTTGTTCTGGTGGTAGTGATTTGCTCTCGTAGTGTCAACCTGCTCACTAAACTATGCTGCACTGATTGAGCGTAGTGCCCACCTACCTGTTAAACCATTCTGCACTAACTGGGTACAGTGTCCACCTGGTCACTAAGCCAACAATGCTGCAGTGACTTTGCACGCTAAACCATGTTGTACTGACTGAGTATAGCATCCTCCTGCTCACTAAATTATTTTGAAGTGACTGGACTGGGTGTAGTATGCGCCAGTAATCGCCAGTATGCGCTTATGCAAAGTACAGTCAACTTGGTGGCATTTAAAAAAAAGTATCCTATATAATGCATTTTGTTGGAATTTGCTAAATTTCCATTATTACGGATTGAATTTTTGGCTGCAAACAACGGAACACAACTTCCAGGTGTTAATTTACATAGATTGAGGAGGGTGGAGGTTTACTTGCAAGGACCGCAGTTTCAGGTCGTGTCTTATAAAACGTGTGTGTTGTGTTTTTTTTTGTTGTGTTTTTGGGTGATTCGTTGCCATGGTTGCTGCTGTATGCTTTGCCAGGGGGTGTCTGGCATAAGGCACTGTGCACATGAGAAGTATTAGTCCTGTGTTGCTCATTTTCCTTACATGGAAGGTATGGCAGACACATTGGAATGAAAGAATGAAAGAGGGTGGTGGTTCATTGGGTGACCTGCAGTCAGATTGCAAGTGTCAGATCTAGCAATCTTATAACATTTCTTGATTTCACCCTGAATGCTTTTTGTTGGTGGTGTCTGCCTCTTTCCAACACGTGGCTGTGGAGTAGAATACAGTTCAGAGTTTTTGCTTGCATATTTGACGCCTGAAGCACTGGGTTTACCCTGTGGGGGTACACCTAGCAACCAGTTATCTATCTGCCCAAAGGTTTGGGGGTTAAGGGCTACCACTGTCTGTAGTTTTTTCTTCCTTGCCTTTTTCTAACCGTGTGACCTTTTTTGAGGGCCATTTATTGTTTGGGCCTAATGAGGTGGGCGCTGCTGAGCAGGCCCTGTTTGTGGCGGTCTCTCTTGTTCTGCAACCTATAATTGTATCTCTTTTGACTTTGCATCGTGTTTGCACCATTGTTTAGAATGACATTTCCTTCAATTATGTCGTCTTGCTGTCTGTCACGGGGCCAAGAGGAAGCTTGCAGGATGCTGACTACGGATGTCATGTTCCACCCCGAGTGTTGTGTGTGGAATGTTGGCGCTGCAAAAAGACAGATTCATGAGCCAACCCTGAGCGGGAGATTCTGCTGTAGTTGAGTTAAATTTGTAGCCTTGTTCTGGGATACTGTAGCACAAGCATATTATTTCATTCATTCAAATGATCACAATTGGCGACTGCTTCGGGACAAAGCGAGCTGACTTGGTGGTTGTAAGTCTGTCATTTTCATTATCAGTTTCTTCATGCAGTGTCACTCAAGATGTCTGCCCTCTCATTAAAACCGTGCCTGGATGGAAAAATCGTTTGTATGAAAGGTGTCAAGGAGATGAGAGTGCCGGAAACATGTCTCTGATAAAAAAAGTATTCACCTGCATGCCTTTCTGTAACTTTGTGATCTGCCCTTCAACATGTTTTATGCCTGTCTGTACAGCATAGGTGAAGTCAGATATTTGGGCTTTTCAAATCAATTTAAAAAGAAGCAGACCAGATGTAAGCATAGTTTCCCTAAGTGCTATTTGGTCGATGGTGATTCTGTGAAAAGAGTATCTGGCAATACTGTCATTAGTGATGAGGTATTTTAGGTGTGTGGGATATAAAGTCCTGATTAATAAGGAAAAATGACAAAAGTTTACGGTTTCCAAGTCCCCGCTCTTAGAAACAAGCTCTTGGCATTGCTGTGGGGAGGGGGAGAGGAGAAATGCGAGACACGGCCTGGCAGCTGTGAAAAGTGTGAAGCAGGGGGCAGGGGAGGAGAAATGGGAGACACGGCCTGGCGGCCGTGAAGTGTGAAGCAGTGGGCGGGGAGCCCTTTGAAGTGAAGCTCTCGGAGGCAGGCGGCTCGGGAGCGAGGGAAAAGCGAGTGCTTGTGTTCACGTGAACTGTTTGGAATCCGCCCGATGGTTTGAGAACGATTTTGCCCACTAAAATTCTCCCCTATCCGTTCCTTGCGGAATGGGATAGGCGAGACCTAAAAATTATGTGTAGCGTATCCAAGCACAAAATGAAAAATGATGTGTAGTGTATCCAAGCACTTCTTAAACCTCCTTGCTTCACCCCTCCCTTTTTTTATCCTCATAGCCTTTAACTCAATTCCAGCTTAAATTCCTGCAACTCTTCAGAGTAATTTTTTCAATCTTCTGCACCCCAATTTTTTACCCAGTTCATTTAGGGTGGTCCATAACAGTTCTTGTGACTCGATTCTGCAACAGTCTTTTCCTCACACTGATCTGTATGTTCAACTGCTTCTGACACCATGTATGTCCATTTAGATGCTGTGTATTTATTGTTCGGAACTCTTGCTCATTTTGTTCTCCGAACTGTATCTTCTTCAGATTCACCCAGTTCTGTTTGGCTCGATACTTCTATTATTGTATTTGGAACCTTTTCATTCAGAATGTATTTCAGTCTTTTCACTCCCTTTGGCCATATATCTAATTTTCTTGCCTTTTAGCAAGCAGGATGATAGGCAATTATCGCGGCCTTAGCAGCCGTTTTCGGCTGCTAAGCGGCGATAATTCTATCGCTCTATCAGCAAGCTGTCGCTAACAGCAGTTAGCAACAGCTTTATGCGATAGCGAGTGGTTTGGGTCCTGCTGTGCATGTCAGCGATATTTATCGCTAATGACATGCAAAGTGGGTGTACCCAACCTGTTAGCGACTGAAAGCAGTCGCTAACGTCGCTATCGCCTATTAGCAAGGCAGGCGTAGCGATGGAAATATTCCCGCTATCGCCAAAAACGAACGCCTGCTCTGACCAGTTCTTAGCCATGTTATCCAATGGGAGGTGGATAACATGGCTAAGAGCATTTTGTCGCTAATGCGTGAATATCGCTGTATTCTCAGCGATATTCACGCTATTGCCGTAAAATGTATCGCTTTGGAGATAAACGTTGCTAATAGCACGTTATCTCAGCGATAATATCCGGCGATGCTTATCGATAAAACATTTGTTGCTAAGCCTAGTTAGCGATAAATATCGCTAATCGTTGGTAATATGCCCCTAGATTTGATACTTCTCTTGTTTGCTTCTTTTCTCATTTGCTCTTGTTCTTGAATCAAACTTTCTTCTTCATCGGCATTGACAACAGTGTCACGAGACCCAGTAGCTGGTGCCCACTTTAGTCTACTTTGTTCAGACTCTCTTTGACTTTCAGCCTGATCTTAATCTCTTTCATTTGTTTCTGATCTTTCATGTGGATTTGGGACTTTTCTTGTGTGGCTTGCGTGGATCCAATTTGGTAAGCCACCACACTTCACTGCTGTCGTCGTCAGCAATATCACTTGGCATGGCCCATGCCAACGTGGTTCCAAACAAGACTTCCTTACATGTTTATTTACCAGGATCCGCTCTCCTGGACTTAGGTCTTGTGCATGTTCTTGCTGTGTTGTGGTTACAATTTCTCCAACCTGATGAAACACAGAACGCACCACATCAGAAATCCTTTCCAATAATCGAGCACTAGATCAGCAGTTATATTCATCAGTTGATTAGGAACCATTGGCTGCCTCATTGCTCTCCCCATACTCACTTTGTGGGGCGATAATCCAGTCTTTTTTATCAGGAATACTTCTCAGACTCAACAGAACTAAGGGTAAAGCATCTGGCCTTTTTACTGCTGTGGATGTACACACCTTTAAAAGGCTTTATTTAATAGTGCCATTAATCTGTTCGACCACGCCTGAAGCTTCTGGTCGATAGGCACAATGTAATTTTTTCTTCGTTTGTAATGCTGCACAAATCATCCAAATTATTTCATTGTTGAAACGTGTACCTCTATCTATTTTTAAAGAGACTGGCAATCCAAACCTGGTTATTATGTCTCTTAGCAACAATTTAGCAACAGTTAGACTATCATTTCATCTTGTTGGATAAGCTTCTACCCAACGAGAGAACAGACAGACCACTACTAAACATATTTCAATCCATTACATGGAGGAAGCTTGATAAAGTCTGCCTGCAATCTGGTAAATGGACCTGCTGCTTTTCCAATTCATCCCCAACTGACAGCAGTTTTTCCCCCCAGCATTTTGCTGCTGACAAGTTATGCACCTCTGGCAAAGACTCTCTGCAATGACCCTGAACTTTGGAATATACCATGTTTGTTTAAATAGCCTAATCATTGCATCTCTTCCTACATGTGTTAAACCATGGTACATTCTTGCCATTTGAAACAACAAACTGTCTGGCATTATTGGTCTTCCATCAGAATAACCCACACTTCATCTTCTGCCCTATGCAAACAACCTGCTTTGATTCAAATTTCTTACTCTTCTTCACTAGCTTCTTCAGGCAATTGCCTAATTTCTTCCCATGTGTCCACATAAGAAAACATTAGATGACAATTTGTATCAGATTTCTGCATCTCTTTGTTAATTGAAATTGAATTTTGGGCCAAAAAAGTGCAACTTGGTCTGCGTAATTATTTCCCTTAGTCTCAAAGTAATTTCCTGACTTATGCGCAGAATATTTTACCACTCCAATGTCTTTGGGCAATTGTAGTACAACTAGTAACTCTTTTACATAATTGCTATTCCAAATTGGTGAACCTGATGATGTCAAAAATCCATGTTGAGTCCGCAATTGTCCAAAATCATGGACCACCACAAAACCATATTGACTATCAGTCAGGGAGAGGTGTGGTGCCACGGCCAAGGCGACTGACGTTGGAATCTGAGGATCAGGTTCGATCTCCAGCACCGGCGGCAGATTAGCCAGGCACCATGTGACTCTGGGCAATAGCTTGCTTAATGTTCCTGACAGCCCCCAGCGCCTAGAGACCCTTACGGGTGAGTGTTCGCACTTTACAAATGTGGATTATTAATATTATTATCAGTGAATATGGTTATTCTCACATTTTTCCCAATTATACATGCTCTGGTCAATGCGACCAATTCAGAAATTTGTGCAGAACTTACTCCTTTCAACATGAAGCTTCAAGAACCATAGCCACTGTACAGACTGCACATGAAGCAGGCAAAGTACCTTTAACATCTCTCAGGCAAGAACCATTGACAAACATCACACAATCAGATTCAGGCAATGGTGTGTCTTTTGTATCAGGCCTTGGTTTTGTACACAATTTAGTTACATCCAGAAAATCATGATCTGCTTTGTCCACCACTTCCTCACAACTTGGACTTGGTAGTAATGTAGCTGGATTCAAATTTGTGCATCTTATCACAGTTACATTCTCTGCTCCCAGTATCACTCTCTCATATCTTATCAACCGACTACTTGTAAGATGCTGTGTTCGAGTTCGTGTCAGCAAAATCTCAAAAAAATCTGGCACATACACTCTCAATGAATGTTCCATCACAATGGATTCACTCTTTTCCAAACTCACACAAGTAGCAGCAACTGCTTTCAAACATGCTGGTAAATGCTGTAGCCACTGAATCTAGATTTGCAGAAAAATATGCCACTGGACGGTGTGCTGTTTCATGCGTTTGCATTAGAACTGAAAGTGCACAACCATCTTTCACACAACAGTATAGTGCATAGTCCTTACGGTAGTCTAGCATTTTCTTATGCAGGTGTTCGACAAAGGCTGTCTCCCAACTCTACAAATGCCCTCATGCATTCTTCATCCAGTTCAAGTGGATCGGTCACATCTTTATGTGTCAATCTCTGTAATGGCTTCACTGTCAGTGAAAAACCACTGATCCATTGTCTGCAATATCCAACCATACCCAAGAACATTCTAACTTCTTTCTGTGTTCTGGGAGGATTCAGATTCAAGATCATTTGCAAGAACCCAGCCATATGCAAATCATTATAAAAATTAGCTGTAAGCCCATCCATCCTGGGCCCCTTATCTGCGGGTAAACTGCCTAATGCCCGTTGCACATCCTCTTCCATAAATGGAACATCAAAGTACTTCCAATGCACCCTACTGAACCACATGAGTTCTATGGAGTCAAAGAAATTGCACTAGACATTGTATGGTGGGCTGGAGCAAGATGTGTATAGATGTGCGTAAAAGGTTCTCACCGTGTCGAGAATGGCAGGTGGGGTGTACACTGTGTCACCAGTGGGGGTGGTTAAAGCAGCCACGAATGAGGAGCCTCTGGGTGGATGCAACAGATTTGCAAGAGTCTTGCTCCGCCAGTCACCCTCACCGTAGCTACGTGCGGCTGCATGCTTGTGAAGAAAGTTAGTCTCCCTGTCCGCCTCATCTTGGAATTCTGTGAACTTACTACGAATAAGCCCCAATGTCACAGATGATGGTGTGGTGAAATATTGTGCCTCTAGTGTTTGCAACTCTTTTTCTAACGGGTCCAGACTTCCGCGGAAAGCACGCAGCACCCTGGAATGACCAGCTATACAGTACCCCCGGATCACCACCTTAAACGCCTCCCACAGCGTTCCAGTAGTTTCTAAAGACCCTATTTTGTGTTCAAAGTATTCAGTTATTTGTGTCCTGAAACCTTCTCTGAAAGCCATGCCTAGCAGCGCATTTGGGGGCAGGCGCCATGTGAAGGGCTGTATATAAGGTTTGGGTACCAAGAGAGTCAATGTAACCGGGGCATGGCCTGAAAGCGTGCAGGCTTGATGGGCAGTCTCTGTAACCCAGGAGTGGAGATCCCTAGATGTTAGCCAGAAGTCTATTCTGGACCATGCCAGGTGCTGTTGTGTAATGCACGTGCCCTCTCGAGCGTTGGGCTGGAACACATGACATGTATCCAGCCAGCTATAATCAGCCATTAAACCTTTAAGGACCACAGCAGCCTGTGGGTGGTGTGTTCACGAGAGACCAGCTCTGTCATCTGACAGCGACAGAACAGTGTTAAAATCGCCCCCCCCAGAGTAGCGCAGCGTCCCCCAAGGACTGCATTTGGTGCCATATCTGATGGTAAAAGGTGGGATCATCCACATTGGGAACATATATGTTTGCAAGAATGACCAGTTGGTTAAACAATTTACCAAGTAGTAACAGGTATCGGCCTTCTGGGTCACCAACAACCTTCACCGTTTGCCAGCGGATTCCCTTTCTAATCAATGTTGCCACCCCACGGGAATAATTAGAGTAGCTAGCCGTATGCACTTTGCTCCATCTGTTGGATAGCAATCTGGAGCAAGCGGCTTCCCTGAGGTGGGTCTCCAGTAGGATGCAAATATCTACTGCATGCCTAATGAGATATGATTGTACCAGTTGTGCTTTTCTGTGGTCATTCAGACCCCTAACATTCCAAGTAACACAAATTAACTTAGATAGTTATATACCGAACATGCAAAATTATTTAGTTGTCGAAGTGAAGCAAGCTCGGAGGCCCACTACTCTCAGGTGTGGACATATTACCTCCTGATTGGAGTCTGCCTGGAGTATTCTGGTTTTACCGAATTGGAACGGCTTCGTCCCTAGATATGAATTAAGCAGCCGGAGAAATACTTTGCAGAGCAACAAACAATGAAAAACATTAATCTTTCCCCCTCCCCCTCCCACGCCAACCCCACAAACAGGTTGTGCTTTCCCAGTTAACCATCGCACTGTGAACATATGCCCTTGGAACATGGGGCTAGAGGGAATCATCCCTAAGGGGGCGTGGAGTTACCGGCATACTGCCCTGTCACTTAGCAACAGGGTGGCTGGGCGTGATTAGGACTACCAATTTACAGTTCCAGCTGACAGTAATAAAAGAAAGAGGACCACCAGCCAATAATGTGTATCTATAAACTAATTAGAGTAGTTTAGGAACTAAATCATGGGGCCATAGAGGTTAGTCATTGTCACTTAGCTGGCTCTGGGATGACGTGTCATTCTCTTAAGCTTTCTCACATTGCTTTTTAGCGTGCTGTTTGGCAAACTGGAGAGCGGCACTCGCTTCCGTGAAGATCAAGAGTTTTCGCCCGGCCTGCACCCGGAGTTTTGCGGGGTAATGCATTGCATATTTGGTGTCAGTCTTTTGTAGCAGTTTTTGCTGGAAGGAACTCCCTCCAAGCCTCCTTGACCACCTGCGTAGAAGTCTGGGTAAAATGCTATAATGTTGCCCTGGTACTGCAGTTCCCCTTGCTCACGTGCCAGTCTAAGAACCGTGTCTCTGTCGGTATAGTTCAATAGGTGGGCCAGGATCGGACGGGGGGGCAGAACCGGGGGGAGGTCTAGGCCCGAGAGTGCGGTGGGCGCGCTCCACCAGGAACATAGGCAATAGGTCAGCTCCAAATAGGTCTTGTAAGATGCCTTCAATATACTTTTCCATGGGGAACATCCTTTACAACGCAACTTTTACAACGCACTACCATTACAACGCAACTTTACAACGCAAGTGCTTTTACAACGTATGACTTTACAACGCATGCCATTACAATGCAGATGTCATTACAACGCAAGTCTTTACAACGTAAGTATTATGTATTTTTTTTATATTTCTTTCTATTTTTAAATTTTTAAATAATTAAGGAATATTTAATATTTTTTTAATTTACATTATTAAATGATTTATATCCCATTAATACTCAAGTAACAAATAGCAAAATGTATTTAATATTTCGATTAATTATCAATAAAAAGTTTAATACAATTAATACTCAAGTAACATTTAAAAAAATGAAAAGTAACAATTTTAAAAAATTGAAAATCTGTTTCAATAATAATGGATAATTAATACTTAAGTATAAATTAATAACTGAAGGTATATATTAAATAGTTTGATTAATTTTAAATAATATTTTTAATACAATTAATACTCAAGTAACATTTTTAATAAATGAAATATGAGTAAAGTTATTTTATTATATTTAATATATTCATGTATTTAAAATATATCAAAAAAATTATAGAAGTATAATATAAATTTAAATAATCCTGTAGTAATAACATAATATTTTATTTTTAAATGTTTTGGATTATTAATTAAAATGAAAAAAAATGAATGCTTTAGTATTAATCACTAAGTTATAGAATATATAGAAAAAAAATATAAAAAAATAAATGTTCAAAATATTAAATCCAATTACACAAAAAAATTTAGTAAGTATAACATAATTAAACATTTAATTAATACTGAAGTATAATTTATTTAGTAATGGAATGTCTGTAAAAACCTAATTTTAAATGAATCATTACATTTATCATATTAATATTCAAATAACATTTAAATTATTAATAGAATATTGATTAATTATTAGATAATTGAAAATAATATTAATTATTTTGTAAAAAAACAAAAATTTCTAGAACATGAACAAATACATTTTAAAAAATCTATATTGTCAAGAAATTAAAAAAATTAAAAAAAGTTTGTTTTAAAATAAAAAAATGACATTTTCCCACGCTTTTGTATTGAATTCAATGGAGAGTTTTGTCCTTTATTTATTTCCATAGTTGAAGGTATGAATCCCGCGGAACTACTTTGCAAGCAGCTTAAAAGGAAGAATAGAGAAGTTTGGGATGGAAATGGAATAAGCATAGAGGTAAGTACTATTTATCATTATTAACTATGATATAAAATCTATAAATATTTGTAATTTAAAATAATTACATTATAAAAAACAAAGACACAGTAGTTTTCCTTTTAGATTTTTTATTAAAAAAATTATTATAGAATATGAATAATTTTATTCAATTTTGTATTATTTTTGTAAAATTTTTAATGTAAAGTAACATTACTAAATACATGTTTTAATAAGTTTATTACAAAAAATAAGAAATAGTCCTTTTTTCATCTTTGTAGCTCCTGATGACGTCGACGCGTAAATGTCCATGCAAGCTGCCATTTTGAACAGTGTCGATGGAGGAAGCAGCAGGAAGCTGATCTGCGCTCAGGTAGGAAACTCTTTAAACTTTATTTATAAACATTAGAATGTAAATTAGTATATATATAGTAAAGAAAGGATAAGGAGAGGTTGCATATGATAAATGTAATGTTTACGTTGTAATTTCAGCATGTCGCCGATCATGTTAGTAGAGTATGCCTTTGCGGGTCGCTATAAATAATAGGGTAATGTTATTTATGGACGTATTTTGTTAAAGAAAGGTGAATGGTAATGTTATTTTAGGATGTCTGACTATTTATTGCTTTAAGGAAAGTTATAATTTAAAATGCATTGATAAAAAATATCTAAAAGTACATCGAATACATGTATTTGGAAATAATTTGGAGATCGAGATTGAAAGACAGCTGGTTTCGTGGATTTTGGATTATTTGGGTGATCTAGTTGGAATGAACTTTGTTTTCTGGAATTGTGGTTTTTATGGCGTTTTTGAATTTTGAAAATATGGGCTTTCGAGAACTTTTGAAACCTTGCAAGATGGACAAAGTGAGAACATGGATTTCTAGGACTTAGTATTATTTTCAGGATGGAGTTAGAAAGTCCTTGGATTTTGTGCACGTTGTTTTACTTTCAGGATGCACATGGAATTTGGAAACCTTTCCGGATTGATTTTGAAAGAATATGGATTTCGTTTACTATGGATTACTATCAGGATGCACATGGAATTTGGAAACCTTTCCAGATGGATTTGGAAAAAACATGGATTTTGTGGATTTTGGATTACTTTCAGGATGCATATGGACTTTGGAAACCTTTCCAAATGGACTTGGAAAGAACATGGATTTCGTGGAATTTGAATTATTTTCAGGATGGAGTTGGAAAGATCTTGAATTTCGTGGACTTTGGATTACTTTTAGGATGCACTTTGAAAGTAAAAGGATTTCCTGGACATTGGATTAAAGAATACAAATTTCGAAAAAAGGAAGATGGATTTTCGTGAAAAAATAATACCTTTGAAGACATTGATTTACACATGGGTTTCGATTTTGACTTTGAAACAAGAAGATTAATAAGAGGACTCAAAAAGAAGCTTTTTTTGGAATATGTTGTATTCGATTCAAGAAGATATATTTTTTAATTAAATAAATGCATTTTTTAAATTATAAACAATGGATTTTAAAATAAGCAAATTAAAAAAAAGGTGATCTAATCGGAAAAAAGAAAAAAAGGAACTTTTTTTAACATCCTTGGATTGCTTGGGTTATTGGATTTTGCCACAAAATGGATTTATTTTGGGGAAACAAGATGAAGAAAAAGATAGTAGACAACTACAGGTAAGCTGACCCGACGTTCATTTTTTAAAAATAATTTAGAAAAATGTTAATGACAATTGAATTGAAACGTTTATATAATTTAGGTAAAAGCAGGAAAGTAAGGTGTAAATTATATTTAGAAATGTAGAATGTTAGCAACATTATCAAGGTAGTCTAAAGCCACACACAATGAAAACTATTGGAGAATAGCCAATAGTCTCACAGACATTTCCTTTGATTTTTTGGAAATGCGTGGGTTTAGGTTACCAGTTAATGTTTGAGAGATTCTCATTTCTTGAAAACTTTGCTCCTTCTTCAAAGTTTCCAAAAATGAATAGAAGTTAGGGTGTGGTTTGCCAATTGTATGGTTGAAGGAGTTATGCCATCCCTCTATGGCTGTGGTTCCCAAACTGTGCACCGCGGCGCCCTGGTGCGCCGTGAAGGGAAGCCAGGGGCGCCGCGCACGATGTGGGAAAGGAAGTGTTTAAGTCGCACTAAGAATGTGTCACTTTGGCCCCCCGCCTCCGTGATGAATAGGTTGCTCTGCCCCTAGTCTCTGCCTTTCTGAAGCAGAGCATCACGGCGGCGGGGGGTGCACAAACAGCGCACACAGGACTCGGCTACAGATCCAGGCACTTCTTACTCAAAGGCAAAAGATGATGCCCATAATCCCGCATTTTGGCGCCTGGCAGTTCTAACCATTAAAAACAGGCAATCAACTCTTTCAGCTGCTGATGAGCTGTGAAAGAGATGCTGGTCAGTGGCAGAAAGGAAGGTGTTGCAGCACAGGAGGGGGTCATGCTCCTTGTGGAGTCATGAGCACCTTCGGTTATTTAGATGCAAATAGCATTGAAAGAGTAAATTAAACTAATGTTTTCATTTTTTTCCCCTCAATTTTGATATAGAGCAAACCCAACCCAAACATATTGGAGTGCTTTATATGAGCACCTATGACATTTCATAAGGACATGTTACTTTTTTAGATACGGAGAGATTAAGTTATTTGCCCAGGATCACAGGATGTTGAGCCAAAACCAGAATCAAACCTGATTCCTCAGTTCCAAAGTGGTAGCTCTGACCTCAAGCTCCATCTTCTCCCCACCTCTACCCATGCTCAGGACCTGTCCAGGGAGTACACTCTTAATATCTATGTAAGACATCTGTGGTTCCCAAAGTGTGCGCCGCGGCACCCTGGTGTGCCGTGAAGGGAAGCCAGGGGCACCGCGCCACTGTGCAGGATGTGGGTCTGAAAAAAATATATCATTATCCTCAAAATGTAGTGAAACTGCGAGCTGCCAATTTTGGAGCTGGGGAACTGGGTTCGACCCTCGACGTCAGCTCAGAATCCTGTGTCATTCTGGGCAAATCATTTAATCTCCCAGCCCCTACAAAAACAGAATACATGAATGTATCCTTGTGTAACGTGACTGGTGCTCTTCGGGTTGAGTTTGCGCTATATAAATCTGCAGCAAAAAAATAAATAAATAAATATCCAGCCGACCAAAACACAGAAAAAGGGTAAAACTTTTCAACTGTCAAATGACATTCACGAACGTTCCTATTATGACAGCTTTTTCAAATTCATGTGCAACGTTGTACCAAGTCCATTATCAAGCAGAAAAATCACATTATTGATGACATATATTTTGGATTCTTTAAATGGTGGAATAATTTAATGATTGGGAGAGAGAGAGGGTGTTCGTGCGCGGCTTAATAAACCTATGGCGGTATCCCGGTGTTCTCTCTGGGAGCACAGATACGCATAAAATGACTGTCTTTAACCTCCATTGGGTGGGTGGGTGCAGGGTCAGGGTCCTGGTGGAGAGCATTGGGTGGGTGGATGCAGGGTCAGGTCTTGTGGAGAGCATTGGGTGGGTGGGTCAGGGGCCTGGTGAGGAGCGTTGGGTGGGTGGGTGCAGGGTCAGGGGCCTGGTGGAGAGCGTTGGGTGGGTGGGTCAGGGGCCTGGTGGGGAGTGTTGGGTGGGTGGGTGCAGGGTGAGAGGCCTGGTGGAGAGCGTTGGGTGGGTGCGGGGTCAGGGGCCTGGTGGAGAGCATTGGGTGGGTGGGTGCAGGGTGGGGGGCCTGGTGGAAAGCATTGGGTGGGTGCAGGCTCAGGGGCCTGGTGGAGAGTGTTGGGTGGGTGGGTGCGGGGTCAGGGGCCTGGTGGAGAGTGTTGGGTGGGTGGGTGCAGGGTGGGGGGACTGGTGGAGAGCATTGGGTGGGTGCAGGCTCAGGGGCCTGGTGGAGAGTGTTGGGTGGGTGGGTGCAGGGCCTGGTGGAGAGCATTGGGTGGGTGCAGGTTTAGGGGCCTGGTGGAGAGCATTGGGTGCGTGCAGGGTGAGAGGCCTGGTGGAGAGCGTTGGGTGGGTGCCTTATGCCCTGATGCAGCCGCACTCTGCCAGCTTCTGTCTTTGCCTCACTCCTTGTTGAGGGGTCGTCACTCGTGACTGCTGCTTGTTGGAGAGTGTGAGGGGAGAATGGTGCAAGGCAGAGGGGAGAAGGGTGTAAGGCAGAGGGTAGAAGGGTGCAAGGCAGAGGGCAGAAGGGTGCAAGGCAGAGGGGAGAAGGGTGCACGGCAGAGGGGAGAAGGGTGCATGGCAGAGGGGAGAAGGGTGCAATGCAGAGGGGAGAAGGGTGCAAGGCAGAGGGGAGAAAGGTGCCAGCCAGAGAGGAGAAGGGTGCAAGGCAGAGAAAAGAAGGGTGAAAGGCAGAGAGGAGAAGGGTACAAGGCAGTGGGGAGAATGGTGCAGGCAGAGGGGAGAATGGTGCAAGGCAGAGGGGAGAAGGGTGCAAGGCAGAGGGGAGAAGGGTGCAAGGCAGAGGGGAGAAGGGTGCAAGGCAGAGGGGAGAAGGGTGCAAGGCAGAGAGGAGAAGGGTGCCAGGCAGAGGGGAGAAGGGTGCAAGGCAGAGGGGAGAAGGGTGCAAGGCAGAGGGGAGAAGGGTGCAAGGCAGAGGGAAGAAGGGTGCAAGGCAGAGGGGAGAAGGGTACAAGGGAAAGGGGAAGAAGGGTGCAAGGTGGAGGGGGAGAAGGGTGCAAGGTGGAGGGGGAGAAGGGTACAAGGGGAAGGGGAGAAGGGTGCAAGGTAGAAGGGGAGAAGGGTGTAAGGTAGAGGGAAGAAGGGTGCAAGGCAGAGGGGAGAAGGGTGCAAGACAGAGGGGAGAAGGGTGCAAGGCAGAGGGGAGAAGGGTGCAAGGCAGAGGGGAGAAGGGTGCAAGGCAGAGGGGAGAAGGGTACAAGGGGAAGGGAGAGAAGGGTGCAAGGTGGAGGGGGAGAAGGGTGTAAGGCAGAGGGGGAAAGGGTGCAAGGGGGATGGTGTTGAAGTTAAAAAAGTGCCCCCCCACCGAAAACATTTCTGCGGATACCCATGATCAGAGCCCACCTCACGTAAACGTCTTGTAACGCCACAGAGCTCCTTGAGCCTTTCTCTAGCCTGGTTACTTTTAGTGGGAGTGCTTTATACTACTCTATGTATGCATTGAGATGTACTTTATAAGATCTTTGTGATTGCAAATATAGATTTATGACAGTGATGGCGACTCTCTGAATCCTTCATCACGTCTAGGCTTGATTCTTCATGTAGACCAGGGGTTCCAAAAGGGTGCACCGCGGCACCCCGGTGCGCGGGTAAAAAAATGGTGGGGAGCCACGGCCAACTGCCAATTAGGTCAAGGGAGCCACGGGTCAAAAAGGTTTGGGAACCACTGCTCTATGGCATTGTTTGTTTTTGCTTCTCCTTCTAAACAGTTCCACCACTCCACATGGAAACGTGGCTTCCTCCTGCGACACGATCTGCTTGCCCAATCCATGTGTCCTCAAAATAATTTAGTAAGGGTGCCAATTTATCTTCATTTTCGTTAAAAAATAATGATTCTGTAATTGCAGTGTAGTACTCGTCTACACTTTCAGGAGGAACAAAGCAAAGAGCTGTTAGTTTTTTTAATTCGAACTGTAGTTTGCTTTCTGTTGAGTAATCTGCAACCAGGGTTGTTTTTTGTAGTTTACGCCAGAATGCCTGGGAAAAATGAAAAAACATCCCTGAATTTGGGTATCCATGTACGTTTTAGTGATCACATTGATCATAGTCAATTAAAAATCAACAATTATCTTCCTAGGACTTTTATTGGATGTTTTGCTTTTAATCACTGATAAAAGCTCAGTGTAGGTTGCAGATTGCTTATCAGGTAGCAAACTATATACTAAGGGAATTACATTGTGGTTAATCTTTGCTTGAATAGTGTAAATTTGGGTGAAAGGATGGGGTGTACTTTTAAACATCCCATCCATCATCCAAATTTCACTGTTCTCTAACTTAACAAGGTTGCGGGATGTACTAAAGATAAGAATACGTTTATGAGGGTTTTGGTTGTCATGCAGGAGGAAAGGTTCATTAGAAAAAGAAATAGTGAGTTCATCAGGAATTTGAATGTCAGAAAAGGTATAAGGAGTTGTAGTATGTGTATTACTTGCCTGTTTTTTTCTTTGAATAATTCTTCGCAAATTGGGAATAATAGGCATACTACTAGCAACATGACTGGGGACATGCTGTGCAACCTCTCTTAAAATAGATCCAGTAGTGTCATTGGAGGTGCATGCAATTTCTTTCATTTCATTTATTGTTTCCCTTACTTCAATCTCCATTGCAGAGGCAGAGTGGTTATGATCTGATGTTTTAATAATGGTTTCACCAAGGGTAACCGCTCTGCCACTGCAATGGGATGAGTAATATTGCACACACCTCCAATGTCTACGTGGTTCACTTATCCTTTCTTTACAATATATATATCCAGCATGTTTTAACAAGCGGTTTCCCTTTTTAGATTTAATGTAGGATGCAGTTTCTTGAGTTGACATTATTTGTTAAAAAATAGAAAAAAAAGAATTTATTATGTGAATTTTTACATGTTAATCTTAAACTACACTATTACACACTTTCCCTACTGCTGAACCTCTCTGGAGGTAGAATAGTAAATTACAAATCCCTACACTATCCCTCACTTTCCTTACTGCTGCATCTTCCTGAAGTTAGAATAGTATTTTACACCCCTACACTATCCCTCACTTTCCCTGCTGCTGCACCTTCTTGGAGTTAGAATACTAAATTATACCCCTACACTATCCCTCACTTTCACTACTGCTACACCTTCCTGGACTTAGAATAGTAAATTACACCCTTACTATCCTTCACTTTCCCTACTGCTCCACCTTCCTGGAGTTAGAATAGTAAATTACACCCCTACACTCTCCCTCACTTTCCCTGTTGCTGCGCCTTCTTTGAGCTAGAATAGTAAATTATACCCCTACACTATCCCTCACTTTCCCTGCTGCTGCACCTTCTTGGAGTTAAAATACTAAATTATACCCCTACACTATCCCTCACTTTCCCTACTGCTACACCTTCCTGGAGTGAGAATAGTAAATTATACCCCCACGCTATCCCTCACTTACCCTACTGCTGTACCTTCCTGGAGTTAGAATAGTAAATGGTACCCCTACACTATCCCACACTTTCCCTACTGCTACACCTTGTTGGAGTTAGAATAGTAAATGGTACCCCTACACTATCCCACACTTTCCCTACTGCTATACCTTCCTGGAGTTAGAATAGTAAATGGTACCCCAACACTATCCCACACTTTCCCTACTGCTACACCTTCCTGGAGTTAGAATAGTAAATTACACCCCTACACTATCCCTCACTTTCCTTACTGTTGCACCTACCAGAAATTTGAATAGTAAATTACACTCTTACACTATCCCCCACTTTCCCTACTGTTGCACCTTACTGGAGTTAGAATAGTAAATTTCACCCCTCATTATCTTTCACTTTCCCTACTGCTGCACCTTCCTGGAGTTAGAATAGTAAATTACACCCCTACACTATCCCTAACTTTCTCTGCTGCTGCACCTTCTTGGAGTTAGAATAGTAAATTACACCCCTACAGTATCCCTCACTTTCCCTACTGCTACACCTTCCTGGAGTTAGAATAGTACATTACACCCCTACACTATCCCTCACTTACCCTACTGCTGCACCTTCCTTGAGTTACAATACTAAAGTATTGCTCTATGTTTAGTTTTATACTGTTGCATTTTGATTTGTTTTACCTTTTTAGTCTGGTCTTTTTTCCTTTTTCTGTAAACTGTGTTTTTTGTATTGGCTTTGCTTTTCTTTTCTTTGTTAGGTAGTTGATATTCTGCAAAGATTGAAAAGAAAGAATATGTTATAGCATATTTTAATTGTTTTAACAAGTTTAGATGACTGTATTCATATGCACTATCTATCCTTTTGCCTACTGCTGCACTATCCTAGAGTTAGAATAGAAAATTACACCCCTTCACTATCCCTCACTTTCCCTACTGCTGCACCTTCCTGGAGTTACAATACTAAAATATTGCTCTATGTTTAGTTTCATATTGTTGCATTTTATCTGTTTTACATTTTTAGATTGGGGTATTGCCTTTTCTGGAAACTGTTTTGTTTGTATTGGCTTTGCTTTTCTTTTCTTTGGAAGGTAGTTGTGAATCTGTAAAGATTGAAAAGAAAGAATATGTTATAGAATGTTTTTATTCTTTAAAAAAGTTTAGATGACTGTATTCCTCTGCACTATCCATCCCTTTCACTACAGATTCAACTCACAGGAGTTAGAATAGTATATTACACCCCTACACTATCCCTCACTTTTCCTACTGCTGCACCTTCCTGGAGTTAGAATAGTAAATTGCACCCCTACACTATCCCTCACTTTCCCTACTGCTTCACCTTCCTGGAGTTAGAATAGTAAATTATACCCTTACACTATCCCTCACTTTCCCTACTGCTGCACCTTTCTGGAGTTACAATAGTAAAATACACCTCTACACTATCCCTCACTTTCCCTACTGCTGCACCTTCCTGGAGTTAGAATAGTACATTACACCTCTACACTATCCCTCACTTTCCCTACTGCTGCACCTTTCTGGAGTTACAATACTAAAATATTGCTCTATGTTTAGTGTTATATTTTTGCATTTTGCTCTGCTTTACCTTTTCAGTCTGGGGTATTGCCTTTTTCTGGAAACTGTGTTTTTTTGTATTGGTTTTCCTTTGCTTTTCTTTGGAAGGTAGTTGTTATTCTGTAATGATTGAAAAGAAAAAATATGTTAAAGCATGTTTTAATTCTTAAAAAAAGATTAGATGACTGTATTTATGTGCCCTATCTATACTTTTCTTTACATATACACCTTTCCCGGAGTTAGAATAGTAAATTACACCCCTACACTATCTCTCACTTTCCCTACTGCTGCACCTTTCTTAAGTTACAATACTAAATTACACCCCTACACTATCCCTCACTTTCCCTACTGATGCACCTTCCTGGATTTAGAATAGTAAATAACACCATTACACTATCCCTCACTTTCCCTACTGCTGCACCTTCCTGGAGTTAGAATAGTAAATGGTATCCCTACACTATTCCACACGTTCCCTAGTGCTGCACCTTCCTGGAGTTAGAGTACTAAATTATACCCCTACACTATCCCACACTTTCCCTACTGCTACACCTTCCTGGAGTTAGAATAGTAAATGGTACCCCTACACTATTCCACACTTTCCCTACTGCTACACCCTCCTGGAGTTAGAATAGTAAATGCTACACTTTATTTGTAAATTTTACATTTTTAAATATCGTCCTTGGTATTTTTGATCAAGCAAGTTCTCGTTATTTTCTTTCTTTATTTATCTGTGTGAAAATGGTAATAATTTTCTTTGTATCAGAAAAAGTTCTTTACGTTTTACAAATTAACAAATATTTTTAAATATTTGAAAATAAATACCTTTTAGATATTGTTGATAGGGAGTTTGGCTCCTTTTTGAAAACGCTGTTTTTATGTATTTTATGGCTTTCTCAAATTTAATTCTTTTGCTGTCGAAAAATTACATTTGACATTTTCTTATTTTTAAATATAAGTAAATCGATTATCTCTTATTCTTTTTTTTTAAAAAAAAACACTATTTAAATACATTTCTAATATTGGAAAAAATGTTTAACACTGTGTCCCTTGACATTTAGCAAACTTGTTTTCATTAATTTGAATTAATAAGCATTGTGGCTTTTTATTTTTTTTATATGTTGCCACATTTAAACAAATTGAGTTATGCTGCTATTTTACTTATTTTGCAAACTTATGATTAATATTTATAGGTACTTACATATCTGTCAAAATTCGCTTCATCATGAAAAAATTGCTTTTTCAAATCAGCAAATTATGGTAAATCTGTAATTTAATTAATTATATGATTTAGTATTAATACTTAGTTATTAAGGATAAATCCTTTTTATACTTCTATTTCTTTATAAACTTACTTGTTTGTGTCAAAATATCTGTTTTTCAATGACTCTGGGTCGTCGCCGTGTGAAAAGGTCAGAGGGTCAGTTTTTGGCGTCTGCTCTCTCTGGTAGTTGATATTCAACTGTTTTCAAAATGGTGTCTTGCTCGTATTTATAGGTTTTTGTCAGTGTGTTCTTAATTTTTGAGAAAACCTGCGTTTTTAAAAGCTTTTAAAATCCTTTTATTTGCTGTGTAAACATGCAATTTAAAAAATCAATTTAAAAAGTGTTGTTTTAAGTTTCTAATTCCGTTTTGGCATCCATTTTGTTTTCAGTGTTTTGGTGTTACGTTCATGAAAAGAGTCGTAGGACAATTTTTTTATCTACACTATTTAAAATGGCTGGTATGTGTTTGTTATTTGTTGGTTATTGTGGATAGTTATTTTTATTTCTTGTTCTTTTTTTTAAATTGTTATTTTTAAGTCGCGCTTATTTTGTAAAAAAAATTACATTTTAGAATATCTGAGTACTTTTCTAATACTCGAGTATTCATTTTAATACTCAAGTATTAATTTATTAAAAATGCATTGCTTTTCGTAAAATGTACGTTCAGTTTATTACCACATTTTTATACACTTCCCCACCCAAAACCCCTATTTTCCCTGCATCCCGTGCCAGGTTTTATTTTACAAAAAATATATATATTTTTTCGTTTATTTTATGCGTTGTAAGGGTGTGCGTAATACGTGTTTTCATTGTAGTGGTACTTTTCCATTACTTTTACTATTTCGCGTTGTAATGGTATGCGTTGTAAAGTCATGCATTGTAAAGGTACTTGCGTTGTAAAAAATGCGTTGTAAAAGCATGCGTTGTAATAGTATGCGTTGTAACGTCATACATCCTTTTTCCACACCAACAGACCACGCACTTAACCTGGGCTTCATCCTGGACTCCTCCCTCTCGATGACCAGACAAGTCAACGCCGTCTCATCATCATGCTTCAACATCCTACGCATGCTCAAAAAAATCTTCCATTGGATCCCCACCGAAACAAGAAAAACAGTCACCCACGCACTGGTCACAAACCGACTGGATTACGGAAACACCCTATACACCGGAACCACAGATAAACTACAGAAAAAACTCCAACGCATCCAAAACGCCTCAGCCAGACTCATACTAGACATCCCCCGCCAAGATCACATTTCCGGTCACCTGAGAGACCTCCACTGGCTCCCCGTCAACAAGAGAATAACATTCCGTCTCCTCACCCACGCACATAAAGCCCTCTACGACGTAGGACCCGAATGTCTCAACACGCGCCTGTCCTTTTACACCCCCACCCGACAACTACGATCGTCCAATCAAGCCCTAGACGCAATTCCGTGCATCCATAGATCAACCATGGGGGGTAGATCCTTCTCCTTCTTAGCGGCCAAGACTTGGAATTCTCTCCCCACCCACCTCCGCCTTACACAGAACCACCTCTCCTTCAGAAAGCAAGTAAAAACTTGGATATTCGATAAGTAAAGTACCCCCCCTCCCTCAAGCGCCTTGAGACCCTCTGGGCGAGTAGTGCGCTATACAAATTTTTGAACTTGAACTTGAACTATACGGTTCCCCAGTAGTGCAGATTACTGTACGGGTCTCGCTTGAGGCCGGCAACTGTCTGTGGCCTTAAAGGGCCCTTATGATCTAGCCGGAGGTCTTAGAGAAGCACCAGTAGTATTCACATGCCAGCGGAGAATCCATCAGTTTTGGCACCACGCCCAGGCCAGCTCTTATCTGGCGCACCAACACAGATCAGGTGTTCCACCATTCAGTGCTAGGCCTCACTGCATGGCACCCACGCTGCCCGCTGGTCGCGGTTCTGCTGAGAGTTATCGTACACTGGGGGGCGTTCAGGGTTCTTTCACCATGCGGGGTTCACTCACCCAGTCCAATGGGCCGCTTCAGCTGCCTGCAGCGTTGCTGACAATCGGGGAATGGCACAGCCCGCTCCTCCACAGTTTTGAATGTCGCAGTGC
This sequence comes from Lissotriton vulgaris, assembly GCF_964263255.1. Lineage (NCBI taxonomy): Eukaryota > Metazoa > Chordata > Amphibia > Caudata > Salamandridae > Lissotriton > Lissotriton vulgaris. Next base: position 493,997,661 of record NC_141696.1, read on the forward strand.
CCCGCTAGGCCCGCTGTCTCAGGAGGCCAATCTCTGCTAACTATACGGAGGCCCCAATTCTCTCACTGGGGGGCCTCCGAGTGCTGCAAAGCTCCTGCAGCACTGTTGTTCTCTGAGTTCCTCAGGGCTCACATGCTGGTTGCACTCTGCTCCGGCCAGATTCGGGGCACGTCCCAGGCCTCACACACCCACAGCGCCCAGACCAAAGGTCCGCTTTTCCTAAAGGCCGATTTGTTCTAATTGAACGGAGACCCCAATTCCCTCTCTGGGGGGCCCAAGCTCCAAAGTTACGGCGCATGTTTTACGCCACCGATGCGTCACAAAAAGTGACGCATCAGCAGCGCAAAACTGGCACAAGGCCTCATAAATGAGGCCCCTGATGCGTCACTTTTTGTGACGCATCGGCAGCGTAAAACATGCGCCTTGTTGCGCCATATTTAAAAAGTGATGCATCTAGGTAGATGCGTCACTTTTTTAACCCCTGCGCCACATTATACCTGCGTCAGGTAAAATGTATGCAGAGGGGGCGTTCCCCCGCAAAAAGCCTCATAATAGTGACGCAGTGAAATCTATGAGATTTCACTGCGTCACTTTTAGGACGCTGTTGCGTCAAAATCTTGCGCCTGCCTCACAGCAGGCGTAAGACTGACGCAAGCCCTTTCACATGGGGCTTTCCCCATGTGAAAGGACGCATTGCTGGAGTTGCGTCACTTTTGTGACACACTCCAGCAATGCGTCACTTTTGCGCTTACAGATACGTCAGAAATACTGACGTATCTGTAACTCCTTGCGACATGATGCGTCATACATTAAATATGCAAACATAACAGGTGATGGACCGAATGTGGATCAATGTCACACACTCACCCCAGTCCAAAGATCTGGGCCCAAATCCATCGTTTTTTTGCACTCCACACCAGCCTGGGTTAGACAATGGCGATATGCAAATCAGCTCTGACCCTGTGCCCCATGGGAACAGTCCAGTCCGAACTACAAAAGCCATGTCCTTCCCAGAACGGAATCAAGCATCCGAGGACCGGACCAGTTTCGAGGTAACACCTCTCATCAGCCCGGCTAGCTTGACTCCAGTGGTGTGGAGTGCCTGGGACCCACGTCTGGGCATCCCCAGCGCACTTAGGGCGGAATATGCAAACACAACAGGTGATGGACCGAATGTGGATCAATGTCACACACTCACCCCAGTCCAAAGATCTGGGTCCAAATCCATCGTTTTTTTGCACTCCACACCACCCTGGGTTAGACAATGGCGATATGCAAATCAGCTCTGACCCTGTGCCCCATGGGAACAGTCCAGTCCGAACTACAAAAGCCATGTCCTTCCCAGAACGGAATCAAGCATCCGAGGACCGGACCGGTTTCGAGGTAACACCTCTCATCAGCCCGGCTAGCTTGACTCCAGTGGTGTGGAGTGCCTGGGACCCACGTCTGGGCATCCCCAGCGCACTTAGGGCGGAATATGCAAACACAACAGGTGATGGACCGAATGTGGATCAATGTCACACACTCACCCCAGTCCAAAGATCTGGGCCCAAATCCATCGTTTTTTTGCACTCCACACCACCCTGGGTTAGACAATGGCGATATGCAAATCAGCTCTGACCCTGTGCCCCATGGGAACAGTCCAGTCCGAACTACAAAAGCCATGTCCTTCCCAGAACGGAATCAAGCATCCGAGGACCGGACCGGTTTCGAGGTAACACCTCTCATCAGCCCGGCTAGCTTGACTCCAGTGGTGTGGAGTGCCTGGGACCCACGTCTGGGCATCCCCAGCGCACTTAGGGCGGAATATGCAAACACAACAGGTGATGGACCGAATGTGGATCAATGTCACACACTCACCCCAGTCCAAAGATCTGGGCCCAAATCCATCGTTTTTTTGCACTCCACACCACCCTGGGTTAGACAATGGCGATATGCAAATCAGCTCTGACCCTGTGCCCCATGGGAAATGTCCAGTCCGAACTACAAAAGCCATGTCCTTCCCAGAACGGAATCAAGCATCCGAGGACCGGACCGGTTTCGAGGTAACACCTCTCATCAGCCCAGCTAGCTTGACTCCAGTGGTGTGGAGTGCCTGGGACCCACGTCTGGGCATCCCCAGCGCACTTAGGGCGGAATATGCAAACACAACAGGTGATGGACCGAATGTGGATCAATGTCACACACTCACCCCAGTCCAAAGATCTGGGCCCAAATCCATCGTTTTTTTGCACTCCACACCACCCTGGGTTAGACAATGGCGATATGCAAATCAGCTCTGACCCTGTGCCCCATGGGAACAGTCCAGTCCGAACTACAAAAGCCATGTCCTTCCCAGAACGGAATCAAGCCGGGCTGATGAGAGGTGTTACCTCGAAACCGGTCCGGTCCTCGGATGCTTGATTCCGGTCTGGGAAAGATATGGCTGTTGTAGTTCGGACTGGACTGTTCCCATGGGGCACAGGGTCAGAGCTGATTTGCATAAAGCCATTATCTGACCCAGGGTGGTGTGGAGTGCAAAAAACGATGGATTTAGGCCCAGATCCTTGTACTGGGGTGAATGTAAGACATTGATCTACATTCTGTCCATCAAATTGTTTTTTGTAATTTTCTCCCTGAGTGTACTGGGGTAGCTCAGACGTGGGTCCCAGAGCCTCCACACCACTGGAGTCAAGCTAGCCGGGCTGATGAGAGGTGTTACCTCGAAACCGGTCCGGTCCTCGGATGCTTGATTCCGGTCTGGGAAAGATATGGCTGTTGTAGTTTGGACTGGACTGTTCCCATGGGGCACAGGGTCAGAGCTGATTTGCATAAAGCCATTATCTGACCCAGGGTGGTGTGGAGTGCAAAAAACGATGGATTTAGGCCCAGATCCTTGTACTGGGGTGAATGTAAGACATTGATCTACATTCTGTCCATCAAATTTTTTTTTGTAATACATTAAATATGGCGCATCATTGGTGTCGCAAGGAGTGCACAGTGAAAAGTGACGCATCGCTGTTTTCACGCAGCGATGCGTCACTTTTCATAAATAAGGCCCCTGGTCTCCAAGTTACAAGCTGAACATCTGTCATTACAAGCTGGTAGTGATGAATGCTCTTATTACAGGCACACTCTGACCTCCAAACGCGCATATAAGAAGATACAAATAGCCAGATCATTATTCTTTGAATTATATTATATTTTGATTTGTTTTTTCCTTAAACTATCTGAACATCTGAAAACATGGAAGCAGAATATATAGAGTATTTTAAATGCGTTTACTGTTCTCTCTTGCGTTTTTTAAAGCACTGTTGGGAGGTTGTTGCCATGGCAGAACTGTGTAGGAAGAGCAGTGTGATACTGAACAGACTACTGGATGCCAGCAATATAAACACAACACTTTCCATAGCATTAAAATTATATTTCTGCCTCATAAAAGAGAAAGTGCACTGTAAATTATTATCGGGATATAAGATTTTCCTTCTGAATTATGTTGTGGTTATTAGGGGTGTTCAATACGCTCAACCAATATTTCATGAACTGCCTTGAGTGTTCTATTCTGTTCACTTGGGACTTTGTACTGCGTGTCCATTATTTAATGTAACTGTTTTTCTCAAACAGAAGCAGCCTGTAATTTAGATCTTGCCAGCTGCATACAAATGAGCACTGACAGATTCAGGTTAGTCTTCAAGAACAGACAGATCTGTTATTACAACGTTCAGGAATGAAGCGACAAAAACGCAGCTTTGTAACAAAATGAAGACAGATGTCTGAGTGCATCGGCTAATACACGCTCAAATGTATTTTCCATTCTCTCTAATTTACTGAATGCAATAATGCACGGAGCACAGTAGTATTAATTTTGCACATCATAATCGCTGGAGCGGAGATATTCTAGACTATTATATTCACGAATGATTTTTTTATGTTACTCATTTTGTAATTTATTTGTACCCTTCATTCTATCTGGAAGCTGGTCTTTTTTTCAATTCCTGTTATTGTTTTTTCATTTCTTTTTCATTTCTTTCCTTCTTTTACTCTTTCAGTCTTTCTTACTTTATTTTTTCTTTCATTCTTTTTTCTTTTCCTTCTTCTTCCTCTCTTTCCTTCTAATTATATTTCTTTCTTGCCGTCTTACTCTCTTTATTTCAAGCGCGTATGTTAAAACTACCAAACAGAACCAAAACTCTACACCTTAGATCATGATTTTTTTACAGCTGTTTCGTGACCTCGTGCTCCTAAGAGCTTACATAAACAAGAATTGGCATAGCCAATAGGTCTCGCCTATGAAAGAGCTATTGGCTTTGACAATTTCTTTTAACCATGTTCCATTTTTACAGCAGCATGGCTGCGCAGCATTGCTAAAAGTAAAGATAGAAAAAAAAGAAATATGACGTGGCCTGTAATGGATGGGAAAGTAAACACAAGAGAAGGGGATGGGAATGACACAAAGTTAATCAAGGCATTTAGTTTTTGAGGCTGGTGGCCAGAAGTAAAAAAGATAAATAGGAGTACGGTGGTGATGGTGATTGTCAGATCTGCAGAGATCTGTTTACTTGTTCAGACCTATAAATTTAGAATTCTCCTTGACAAATCTATCACTGCAAATGGCTGGGCTAAAGTGTGCGCAATATAAGTAGGTTGCATGAACACAATGCTACTTTTCTCATTTCTGCTCTGCTGCCTGTATATATTTAATTATGAATGTCTTCAACTGACATGGCAATCACTCACGTTGATAGGTCATTTTAATTGTACATGGCACACTACTATTTATTTAAATAAGTTGCATTTTTATAAGAGCATTCAATCACAAGGCATCGGAATACTGTACGTTTGAACAGGACGCTTACAGTGGTACAAGCATATACAGCCCACTCCTACCAATAACGGAACGAACAAACAAAATAACAACCCCACAAGTTCTAGCTAGCTCAGCCACTTGGAGGACTGAGACCGCAAAAAATAAACATATGGAAGAAGCAACGGATCCAACAAGGGAAACGTACATAAGGACAAAGATGGAAGACGACCGGGAATTCACTGATGAAAGAAATGACTGGGAAGCCACTGGTGAAAGGAAAGGGCCTCAGGGTCTAGAAGAAAATGTCATTTTAAATACTCCTCCCCCTGCGAGCAAAATACAACATAAGCCCGAAAGGGGTAACTGTGTCACATTAGAAGCTCTAAGTATCCACAAGTTAGACAGTCAAGAAGAAAACCAACAGGTAAATGAAAGATCTTTCTCTCCCACTAAGGCAAAGGGAAATATAGCCGCATCGCTGCAGCGGCTTTTCCCGCTGTGTGCGTCAATTTTTGAAAAGTCGCGTTAGATGACGAGCTCAGCTCGTCATCCGCAGCGAAGAGGATAACAAAGCTAGAGGGCGCTCCCGAAATCTTTACTGCAAAACAGGCTTTGAATACAAAAAACTGTCTGACATACCACTACCCCAACATAATCTTGTGACAGCCTATCATGGTGGACGGAGCAACCTGGACGTGAGTGAAAATCAGGATAATTTCTCAGACCTTGATAAGGAAGAATGGGAGGCACTCCTTGAAACCTACTCTCAAGACATTGGTAGGAATAACAACATAGCAGGTACAAAGGTGGAAAGGCAGGAGGAGCAGGAGGGGCACATGTCCCAGAAAAGAGAAGAGGGCTTGCAAGTAAAATCAAATGCACCAGGTTGTCCAAAGAGTACACCCGAGAATCAATTAAAAAATATGCATCAATCGGAGAATGGAAATGCTTGGGCAAGCTTCTTAAAAACAGTGCAACTCCTAATAGAAACCCTGCAATACCAGTCCGATAAAATGGACACCCAATTGACTCTAATGAACACCCTGGCAGTGTTCGTGGTTGCAATTGATAGTAAACTAGGAACACTGAATACGTCTCTGCAGAACATCCAGGATTACGTCTTAGCCAGGAACCAAAACTGCAGTTGTGGCCCAATCGTAGATAAACTAGCCACTTTTCCAAAATGTTAAACGGCCTGTGCGCTCAAGTAAAAAAACACGCAATCTTCAATCATTCAGAGTCAATAGTGGAAAAGCACTCAACTAGAAACTATAAAGGCACGACAACTCACCAATTAGCATCTACAAATGGCGAGATTGATCCCATTATGACCAAACAAACACTATCCGAAGTCAACGAAATATCTGGTCAGAAAACAAAGATTGAAAATAAAGCGGCAGAGACTCCGGAAAAGGTGAAAGGGGAAAATAAACTGAACGCAAAACAAAGACGAGCAAAAAAACGCAAAGGCCGGAATCAAACACAAATTTGTGAAAAAAATGGATTTATGCGCCTCTTTGGGAAAACACGAACCGAGAGCGAGATTGATCAAGAAAATTCACCAACATCAGACAACCAAAACCAAAGGATCTATTATGAGAGAGGCATTAAGTTGTAACCTCACATCCAGGACCCCAGATGCCAGAGTGATAGAGCAAACAGGCGAGGCTATGGAGACCGAACTCGCACAGCCATTCCAGGACAGGAACAGCTTTACAAAAGGCAGTAAAAACACTAAAATAGAAACTGCAAGGATAAGTCAGTTGCAATGCCATAACCAAGAGGGCATGCCATTAGGAAGCTTGAAAAATACAATTACTAACGGTCAGGCCTCTGCGGGAAGTAAAGAGAACTTAGACAATCAAGACACAATATGCACAGACTCTGTGATTATAAGCCGGATGCAAGGTTATAACCAGGAGGGCATGCCACCGGGAATTTTGCAAAATACTAATGTTAACGGCTATGTCTCTGCAGGAAGCAAAGCGAACAAAGGCAATCAAGATATAACACGCACAGACTTAGCGAGTATAACGAACGACCCCTATCTTAACCAGGCCACAGGCCATAGGGAAACAGAGAATATTAGCTCTCACCAACCTCGAAGTAAGGTGATGACAGACATACCAACTTCCATCTCTACAAACTCAGAGTACAGTCGGGACAGTATCCTGAGGGACTCTCAGAGCGTAATTACATCAGCATGGAACAACAGCAGAGAGAACCAGCGATGGAAGCTGGGAAATATGACCAATTGACAGGAGCAGTCGGGACTCAGAGAATACCAGGTGACCGCCAGAATTACATTGCCGCACAAATAAACAAGCAAGAAATAGACATTAACGGCACAAGCTGGCAGGAAATGACAGCACTACTGTTTATACCAGAATACATCTCCAAGGGCAGGTTCGACATCATGAACCGTGGCAACTTTCTTCGTTTACTATTCCATATACCATCCCTGACGGAAATCACGACAACCGATTTAGTCTCGATCGAATTTATTAAATGCAAGGACTCCGCGTCTGGGGAAAAAACGCGTGGTTTGTGGGGTTCATCCATTATTACACAAAGAATATACCAAGAAAGGGATACTTTCAAGAGCTGGGGGATAACCATCACTCCACATATCAAGCAAGGATATCCCGACCTGCTGAGGCCTAATTTAACAGATGAAATTTTGGCATCTGATGGTAGGTCCATCACTTCGGTACTGAAAGGAGCCAGGGGGCAAAGTAAAACAGAGGGAGAAGACTTCTTGGCAGAAAGTGAAATGTATTGAGACCCCATAAAAACATCGAAATGGGACACTGACATAAGATGGATCTCAAGAACAATAAACAACAGTAAAAAAGATTGACAAATTGGCATGATAAAAAAAAGACCAGACACAAAGGGATCTCTAAGGATATGTTCATGGAACGTGAACAGCCTGGCAAGCAAATCGCCGGAAGCAGACTTTAACAACTATATCAGGGCCTTTGACATTGCGGCTCTTCAAGAGACCTGGATGAGTGAACCCCCACATCTGCAAGGATTTCTACGCTTCCATATAAGTGCATTAGCTAAGGCAAAATATGGCCATCTTCAGGGGGTTTGGCCATATATGTTGCATGCGGACTCAATCTTATTGTCCGTGATCTAGGCTCTACCTCAACTGCAGCTCTTGCTGTAAACTTATGCTTGTCAGGCTCAATGCGAGCAACTGATCTCAACATCACAATAATTAACGTTTATATCCAACCAAAGCGAAAAGGCAAATTAATAAAAGAAATGTGTAAGCTTGTAGAAACTCACATTACTGACGGACCATCAACGGAGCTCATTTTAACAGGAGACCTAGACCTAAACTTAATGGGGTCCTCCGCGGACGCCGAAATGTCAATACAAAATACAATTTGGAACATTCCAATGCAAGAGGAGCCACTCTTAAGCAAGCAAACAAAGGCGGGACAGTCGGCCTTGGAGGAATTGGAACACTTGAACTTAAGAGCATTAAATGGTAGATCAAGAGGTGATAATCCCCCCGTAGCAACATATTGTTCATCCAAAATAAACACTATACTAGACTACACTTTTGTCTCCCTTGAGTTGTTCCATCAAATTACCCTATTTTGTTTAGGGGACTAAGGTGAGAGCGATCACCGGCCACAAGAAATCGACCTTATAACAAAGTTGACATGTTTGAGCACTGCCAGTCCACTCATGGAGCAGATTATACTATCAATCTCAAGAGAATTAAATTTGGGCCTGTCACACACTGTAAAAGGGCGGGAATTGCTAAAGATCACTTTGAATTGAGAACTGGATCAGACAAAGTTAAAAAGTGGGAAAGCTTCACAGACACCATGGCAGCCTATACAACAAATACTAAGCCAAAAATCCAACAAAGATTAGGTGGTGAAAACTCAATCTCGCAATTAGCACTGAAAGAAATCAAGTGCACTAAGAGAGTTATCTATCGCACATTGAGACAGCTATGGCGGAACCCTCAAGATATAATACAACTAAATCTATTGCGAAAGCAAAAGGCTCTGCTGAAAAAACAAAAAAAGGATGCAAAAAGGGACAAAGACAATGCCTTGTGGGCAAAATTACACGCTGGCATTAAATATAACAACAGTGCAAGTTTTTGGAGAACCATAAATAAATGTGTTCACCCTAACAACGAGGGAATTACCTCTAATATTTTGGAGGCAGTCTGGACAACATATCTTGGATCCCACTTCTATGAAACCACGGAGTCGAGATTAAAGGGGGAAAACCTTTCGGGCGCTTCTGAAGGTCCTAACATCAGTGCTGCAACTACAGGAATAAATCAGTTCACACAACATAAAGCCAAAAATGATATCTTAATTGTTGACTCACCAATTAATCGAGTCAAGATCATAAAAAGGCAAATAGGCAAGGGAAGGAGGGAAGGGGCTCCCGGTCCAAATGGCATACCACCTGTGCTCTATAAGCAAGAGTCAACATTCTGGGCCGAAGCTTTAGAACCATTGTTCTGGGAAATCAGGATGACAAATATTCTGCCAGAGTCGTTGAGGGGATCCATCATTGCACCAATTTACAAGTCAGGGGACAGGACAGAGCCACAGAACTATCGACTAGTTGCACTACAGGGTAATGAGGCAAAATTATTCGCGGGAATTCTCCTGGAACTGCTCCAGGCCTGGGCAGAAGCAAAATCCATCATCCCTTTGAACCAGACCGGTTTTGCAAATAACGTGGGCACGACCACAAATATAATAACAATGGCAACGCTTTTTGACAAGGTGGAAACTACTGGGAGCTCCTTACACTTGTGCTTTATTGATTATAAAGCCGCCTTCGATCACGCAACACAAAGCAGATTGTGGACCAAACTGCATAGCTGGGGGCTGCTCCAATCCCTTCTAAATTTTCTCATAAGCTTGCATACTAACACCTGGGTCCAAATTAAGCTGGGCGATGGAGCACACTTGTCGAGACGGACAAAGGGCTTAAACAAGGCTGTGTCCTGGCCCCCACACTTTTTAATTTGTTTGTAGCTGATCTCATACCGGTATTAATGCCTGTAACTCGCATGCTCCAAAACTGGAAGACATCTTATTGCCATGCCTCTTATACGCAGACGACATAGTCCTGATCAGAAAAACTAAAGTAGGCCTTCAACATCTTATAAATGCCACACAGGACTATTCAAAAGAAAATGGTTTGACGATAAACCTCGACAAGACTAAAACCATCACCGTGAGCAAAAAAAGGGAAAAACCCTCAGTATGGTTCTGGGGCAACACCCGAATAGAGAGCACCACAGAATATAAATATTTGGGCGTAAAGATTGACAAAGGAGGGCAATTCCTAGCACAGAGAAACACCAACAGGCACAAAGGAATCGCACTGGCAACCTCCCTAAAAACTTTGAACTCTAAACTAACTGGCCCACCAACTCTGCCCATAGTGGAGGTGATCCGTGCAAAGTTACTGCCAACAATAACTTATGTAAGCGAAGCCCAGAAAGGAAGAGATGCCAAATTACTGGACTCTACAGTAACAAGCACTTACAGGATTATATTCGGGTTACCCAAATACACCTCACCGTCGCAAATAAGGCATTCAGAAGCAATCGCTTGCGAGACACGGGGCATACATTATAACGTGGGATAGAATACGAAAAGGCGCTTCAGGGTCACTAAACGCCCAGTTATGGAAAGAGATAAGCGAACACACTACCTCTCCCGCAGCGAGATACCTTAAAGAAGGATACACAAACTGGGACTAGACCAATTTTGGGAAACCCCACTAGTTCCGGTGTACTCAAGAAACTAGTGTGGAAATCAGTCAAATATCTACCTTGGCAGGAGGACAAAGCCTCACTTGCTGAAAGGTCTCATGGTTGGATGACCCTGAATACATACTGTGAGCACGCAGCCCAGAAGTATTTTAACATGGGGTATGCTAAGCATACAAAAATCAGCTTCATGAAGTTTAGACTCGGCCTGCTACCTGGCACTCTCCACTCTGGCTGAAGGATAAGGTGGACCACAGGTGCCGCCTATGCGGGTCACCATCGGAAGACCTGCTGCATCTATTATGCTCTTGCAACCAACTTTCACACGAAAGGCTACAAATATTAAAAGTCAAATTCAACCAGCGTGGAATTCGTACTAGGAGGCAGGCTGTTCTGGCTTGCTTTGCCCCAAGTGACCCTCAATTAAACTGTGCTTTGGTAAAATTCTTGACAGCATGCCAAACGAAACTACCTGAAATCAAAATATCAGATGAAGTCTAACTTTTAAAATATATCTGTGTATCTATAAACAAAGAAAAATATTCTAGAATCATGACACGCAACTACAGCTATAGCGTGCCTAAAAACTTGACTTATAATACCTGAATTTTTTCATTGTACAGTCTTTTTTACAGAATTTTTATGCTTTTATAACAAAAGGAGTTTTATATATAAAAAATTTGTTGTAATGAATTAATTTCGTGTTGCAATGGTTTTAACGAACTATGCAAATAAAATAAAACTTGAAACTTGAAACAAGCGTATACAGGCAAAAATATGTAATGTCATGATCCTTTATTCACTTATGCTTTGCAGGACAGCACCAATCTTCTTGGTCATATTTGATATATTGTTCTGTTAACGTCCTGGGGCTAGTAGCTCTGTGTTAAGTGTGTCACTTACAGATTACCAATCTTACAGAAAGGCTGAATTCTGGGACTTGCAGTTTAGCTTTCAATATTGAATGCATGCGCTTAAAATTCAACGCACCGAAATGTTGAGAGAAAAGGAATGGTTGCTGAAGTTGCAGGCATGAAATAATAAATACCACTGTATAAAAGGCATTGGCCAGGCTGCCTAATGATCAGATAAATCACCGTTATGGCAAGATTATATAGCCACAAGCTTCCGCACCGTGCAGCTCATATAACAAAAGTGCCAGGGGCAGAACACAATAACTCTTACTGACTGGAAAGGTACATCCATTCCACTCTGGGTCATCTTAAAACTGCCATAGAGCGGTCCGTCATTAGTCCTCCACCTTTCCAACATTATCTACACAGACCACACTGCTGACTGACATCCAATAATCTCTAAATAGGGCTACTGGAATTATGCAGCATCGGAGCACCACATTATGTGGCAGGATTGACTAAATTATGTGGAAAGGAAACACAGATTATGCGGCATAATGAGACACATTTTTTCATACTATTGCTTCATCATTTTGTAATTTTAGAACAAGGTAATACTCTCTGGGGGGCACTAGGTGGCGCACGAGCAAAATAGCCGCACTGATGTGAGGCTCTTGCTACCCGGTGCTTTTATCCTGACATTAATCCTGCTGATTGTACCCTGAAATGCCTTTTTGCTGCGGGAAACTAAAGAGCAAGTGCTGGTGCCTAACCTGATTTAATTTGAAGGGTGTAGAGACACGACATCCTGTGCTACTGGCACTTCGTCGGAGCTGCCGAAGGAGGACCCTAAGTGCAGTAAGGGTTGGAGCCCAAGTCTGGCATGTGACACGTGTCACTCTGTCATGTGGCATATGCCACATCTGATGTGACATATGCCATAGATTTTCTACTTGGTCTTTCATTATTATCAGTTGAGCGTTTCCAAAGGACTATGTTTCACTCTGCTAAAATAAATAAATTGTTAAAAAAAATAAAAATAATATTAAAAAATAATTTCCCGAGGTGGGGTTTGAACCCTGGTCAAAACTCACTCAAAGCCCCTGTGAACTAACAGTGAGCCATCTATTCTGCTGAAATTTCCCCAGCCAAAGGCATGCATGTCATAGAATAATGATTTCGGTCCTTCCTCTATTTCTATTGTCTTTGGACTTTAGATACCAGAAATCTTCTCTCGATTTACATTCTTTAAATACAAATAGCCCTTCCTTTCATACAGTCTGCCACTAGCCCCATGCATTTATTATTGTTACACAATCATCCCCAAATTCTCATTCCACTAAATAAGTGATTTCTTTCATAGCAAACCTGTCCCCCTATCCACATGCCACACAGCATGCCATCAATGCCTGACATGCACTATGACTAAGGAGGCCATAGTTCTCCCAGATACTGCTAGGGGGTGATTTACAAAGGCACAGCTTTCATTTGTGGAATTTAGAAATCAAATTTAAAAAAAAAAAAAAAAGATTTTCCCCAGCTGGGGTTTGAACCCTGGTCAAAACTCACTCAAAGCCCCTGTGAACTAACAGTGAGCCATCTATTCTGCTGAAATATCCACAGCCAAAGGCATATATGTCATAGAATAATGATGTCGGTCCTTCTTCTATTTCTATTGTCTTTGGACTTTAGATACCAGAAATCTTCTCTCGATTTACATTCTTTAAATACAAATAGCCCTTCCTTTCATACAGTCTGCCACTAGCCCCATGCATTTATTATTGTTACACAATCATCCCCAAATTCTCAATCCACTAAATAAGTGATTTCTTTCATAGCAAACCTGTCCCCCCTATCCACATGCCACACAGCATGCCATCAATGCCTCACATGCACTATGACTAAGGAGGCCATAGTTCTCCCAAATACTGCTAGGGGGTGATTTACAAAGGCACAGCTTTCATTTGTGGAATTTAGAAATAAAATTAAAAAAAAAAAATGATTTTTCCCAGCTGGGGTTTGAACCCTGGTTAAAACTCACTCAAAGCCTCTGTGAACTAGCAGTGAGCCATCTATTCTGCTGAAATTTCACCAGCCAAAGGCATGTATGTCATAGAATAATGATGTCGGTCCTTCCTCTATTTCTATTGTCTTTGGACTTTAGATACCAGAAATCTTCTCTCGATTTACATTCTTTAAATAAAAATAGCCCTTCCTTTCATACAGTCTGCCACTAGCCCCATGCATTTATTATTGTTACACAATCATCCCCAAATTCTCATTCCACTAAATAAGTGATTTCTTTCATAGCAAACCTGTGCCCCCTATCCACATGCCACACAGCATGCCATCAATGCCTCACATGCACTATGACTGAGGAGGCCATAGTTCTCCCAGATACTGCTAGGGGGTGATTTACAAAGGCACAGCTTTCATTTGTGTAATTTAGAAATAAAATTAAAAAAAAAAACGATTTTTACCAGCTGGGGTTTGAACCCTGCTTAAAACTCACTCAAAGCCCCTGTGAACTAACAGTGAGCCATCTATTCTGCTGAAATTTCACCAGCCAAAGGCATGTATGTCATAGAATAATGATGTCGGTCCTTCCTCTATTTCTATTGTCTTTGGACTTTAGATACCAGAAATCTTCTCTCGATTTACATTCTTTAAATACAAATAGCCCTTCCTTTCATACAGTCTGCCACTAGCCCCATGCATTTATTATTGTTACACAATCATCCCCAAATTCTCATTCCACTAAATAAGTGATTTCTTTCATAGCAAACCTGTCCCCCCCTATCCAAATGCCACACAGCATGCCATCAATGCCTCACATGCACTATGACTGAGGAGGCCATAGTTCTCCCAGATACTGCTAGGGGGTGATTTACAAAGGCACAGCTTTCATTTGTGGAATTTAGAAATCAAATAAAAAAAATAAAACGATTTTCCCCAGCTGGGGTTTGAACCCTGGTCAAAACTCAATCAAAGCCCCTGTGAACTAACAGTGAGCCATCTACTCTGCTGAAATTTCCTCAGCCAAAGCCATATTTGTCATAGAATAATGATGTCGGTCCTTCTTCTATTTCTATTGTCTTTGGACTTTAGATACCAGAAATCTTCTCTCGATTTTCATTCTTTAAATACAAATAGCCCTTCCTTTCATACAATCTGCCACTAGCCCCATGAATTTATTATTGTTACACAATCATCCCCAAATTCTCATTCCACTAAATAACTGATTTCTTTCATAGCAAACCTGTCCCCCCTATCCACATGCCACACAGCATGCCATCAATGCCTGACATGCACTATGACTAAGGAGGCCATAGTTCTCCCAGATACTGCTAGGGGGTGATTTACAAAGGCACAGCTTTCATTTGTGGAATTTAGAAATACATTTTTAAAAAAAAAAAAAAGATTTTTCCCAGCTGGGGTTTGAACCCTGGTCAAAACTCACTGAAAGCCCCTGTGAACTAACAGTGAGCCATCTATTCTGCTGAAATTTCCCCAGCCAAAGGCATGTATGTCATAGAATAATGATGTCGGTCCTTCCTCTATTTCTATTGCCTTTGGACTTTAGATACCAGAAATCTTTTCTCGATTTACATTCTTTAAATACAAATAGCCCTTCCTTTCATACAGTCTGCCACTAGCCCCATGCATTTATTATTGTTACACAATCATCCCCAAATTCTCATTCCACTAAATAAGGGATTTCTTTCATAGCAAACCTGTCCCCCCTATCCACATGCCACACAGCATGCCATCAATGCCTGACATGCACTATGACTAAGGAGGCCATAGTTCTCCCAGACACTGCTAGGGGGTGATTTGCAAAGGCACATCTCTCATTTGTGGAATTTAGAAAACAAATAAAAAAAATTAACAAAAACAATTTTCCCCAGCTGGGGATTGAACCCTGGTCAAAAAGCGCTCACAGCCCCTGTGAACTGCCAGTGAGCCATCTAGTTTACTGGAATTTGCCTCCAGCCAAAGGAGTATTAGACATGGAAAAATGATGGTGGTCCCTCCTCTATTTCCATGGTGTTTTCGGACTATTGCTGGTACAAACACTTGTTCTATCTTATATGCTTTAAATACAAATATCCCTTGCTATTTTACAGTCTGCCACTAGCCCCATGCATTTCCAATTCTTACACAATCATCCACAAATTCTCATTCCACTTAATAAGTCATTTCTTTCATAGCAAACCTGTCCCCCTCTTACACATGCCACACAGCATGCCAACAATGCCTGACATGCACTATGACTAAGGAGGCCATAGTTCTCCCAGATACTGCTAGGGGGTGATTTACAAAGATATAAAAGGATGTTGTCAGCTTAGAGCGAAATGCGATCCTCAAACTCCGGGGTCCAGCTGATACCCCTCATCGAGAGGGGACAACGGGCATCCCTGTCGCGTGCCTCTCCCCAGTACAAAGGGGCATGAGACTTTGCCGTTCACCACTACCTGGGCCAGCGGCTCCTCGTATAACAGTTTTACCCATCTGATAAATCCCGGGCCGAAACTAAACTTTGCGAGCGCGGCCCAAAGGTATGGCCACTCCACCGTATCGAAGGCCATCGTTGCATCCAGGGATGCCAAGATGGCCGGCTCACGTATGGACGCCACTCTCGCGAGGACTCCATGGAGACGCCGCAGGTTGAGTGTGGTATTGCGATGTGGAATAAAGCCGGACTCATCAGGATGGACTAAATCACCAATGACTGTTATCAGGCGATTCGCCAGAACCTTAGCCAGAATCTTAGGCTCGGCGTTCAAAAATGAAATGGGCCTGTAGGATGTACAATGTTCTCGCGACTTTCCCTCTTTGTGGATAAATACAATGGTTGCGAGCCTTTGATCACGAGGGAGGAGGCCCGCATCACGCGTTTCAAGAAACATAGCCCGGCGATATGGCGCTATCTTGTCGGGTCTTAGTTTGTAAAGTTCAATGGGGAGGCCGTTTGGTCCCATTGCTTTGACTGAACGCACTGAACGGATCGCCAGCGCAATCTCATCAGCAGTCAGTACAGCATCCATCAATTCCCTGTCTTCGTCAGCTAGGCGGGGTAAAGCTATGTCTCGCAACAACAAGTGTGAGTCCTCTTCGGGTCTGTCCGATACGGGAGAATAAACCCCCTGATAATATTCTGCGAAGCATTCCACTATTTCCACTGGGTCAGTAACTCTCATACCACTCTGACTTTCAATCACCGGAACCACCCGACTCGCTCTCTCCTTCTTGTCCAGCCATGCAATCAATTTACCTGCCTTATCCCCAACATCATACAAACGCTCCTGCTGCTCTCTACTCATGGATCTGGCAGCGTCAGTGACCAGTGCTTTATAATCACTCTGTTTGAGACTAAGAGCATGAAATTTCTCCTGAGTAACATCATGTTCCAAATCTTCTTCCAACTCGTCTATTTCGGATTCAAGGCGGATTACTTCTTCATGTTTACTCCTCTTGGCACAGGAAATCAACGACAAAGCCTGCCCATGGATAACTGTTTTGAAAGCCTCCCAAAATGAAACAGCAGAAGACACTGACCCCAAGTTTTCAAGTAAATAGTGCTCTATAGACTTAACCAATGCTGCACAGGTCCTAGGGTTGCCGAGGTACCATGGGTTTATGGGAGCTAACCTCCCTTCTGCTCCAACACCAGTATCCAACACCATGAGTAGCGGGTAGTGATCTGAAATGCCACGAGGCAGATGTCTAACCTCCTTAACCATCATGGCCTGCGCCGCTGGCATCAGTACATAATCAAGCCTAGAGAGGCTGCCATGTGCCCCGGAGTGGAAGGTGTATTGTGTCTGCCCAGGGTGTAGCAAGCGCCAACAATCTACTAATCCCAAAGTGTCCATAAGCCTACTCAGCCAAGCCTTTGATCCCTGCAGGTCCCTAGGTGGATAACGATCTTCCCTCCCACAAACAACCGAATTAAAGTCACCACCCACTATCAGGAATCCTTCCGGGAGATTCAGAATTACTTTACCGATATCTTCAAATGTGGACGATTGCAGACCAGGTGGGACATTAACAGACATTAGAAGTATGGTCTTGCCCTCCCATCTGCCCACTATTACTGCATAACGTCCCCTGTCATCATAAATCACCTCGTCAATTTCTAAGGGGAGGGAGGCTCTGATCATTACCCCCACCCCCGAGACCCGGAGGTGAAGCCCGAATGAGTGACAAGACGATAACCTCGTCTGTTCATGGCTGAGCAGGAATTTTCTATAAGGTGTGTCTCTTGTAGCAGGACCACATCTGGTGACATTCTTTTGAGTAGTTGGAGAACCACCCCTCTTTTAATTCTGTCCCGAGACCATTGACGTTCCATGACATTAGTCTCAACCGCCTATCCCCCATCCGAATAGTGACCACCACCCCATCCCAGAGAAAGACGCATCACCAGCGGACAATAAGCAAACGATACGGCACCTTGTGTAAAACCAAATAAAACCCCAATACCCAACCCCCGCCCCCCAACCAGAAAACCAAGCATCTACCCCCCTCCCTGCACCCCTGCGTCTGACCCATCAGCCACCCCAACTTGCAGTGTGCCTGCCGCCCCATTCGTCTACAAAAAGAACCCCCAGAGGAGGACGAGTCCCTGTCCCTCCCGCCACCTTGTAGTAGCAGCAAAACACATTTATACATACGATATGCAACCCCCAGCAGTACACTATGCAATAGTTCAGGGATCCTAGTCAATATTCCTTATTCTTGCGCCGATTCGCCGTCTTCCGTACCCCCAGAGCGGTCTGCCGGATCTCTTCTCACGGGCAGAGTGTCAAGCCAGTCACTAACCACATCTGGGCGGTCAAAGAAAAAGGCCTTGTCCTCACATTCGACCCGCAATCGTGCAGGGAAGAGCATAGCGTACTTCAAATCCATGTCTCGCATCCGCCTTTTTACTCCTTGAAAGCCCAATCGTTGTTTTTGGACAGATTGAGTAACGTCCGGGTAGAAGTTCACTGTAGTATTCTCAAACTTGATGGGTCCACCCACTCTCGAGGCCTACAAAATAGCGTCTCTATCGCGGAAGTTGAAAATCCTAGCGATAATAGGACTTGGTGGGGCACCCGGCTTCGGCCTCCCGCCCGGCACTCTGTGCGCCCGTTCCACCGCGAAAAATTTACTCAAGCCTTTGGGGGCGAGATGATTGAGGACCAGATCTTCCACAAAAATATCCGTTGCGGTTTCTTCCGATTTTTCAGGAATACCAATAATGCGTATGTTATTCCGCCTTGCACGACTTTCGGAATCCTCCAATCGGCGGGCGAACTGTTCGTTGGCAGTTTGCAAATTGCGGACCTCCTTTTTTCAAGTCAGAAACGTCGGTAGTGAGACTGGCTGTCTTCAAATCTAGGGATTTGACCTTCTCGTTCGTTTTGTAGAGGTCCGCCCTGATTAAGGTGACATCCACAGCCACGGTATCCAACTTTAAAGCCAGAGCCTCGTATTGTTGTCCGATTGAAGTTTTCATGCCAGCAATGGCGCCCATGACGACTTGGAGGGTCAATTCCTCTGGGTCTTCAAAAGTCACATTCGCCCCTCCGGTAGTTTTAGGGATGGTACCGGGTGATCCCCTCGGCTGGGTGAATCGTTTGATACTATCCGCCTGCGTCAGACTGCCCCTGCCGGTGATCTTGGTCTTCCGCCGGTCTCCGTCTTGCTTGCCCGCCATATTGGGTTCTGTGCCCCGGAGGGCCCTGTGCGACCTGGTGTCAATATCCGCACTTCGTAGCCCACTAGAATGCAAATGTTCAGGTTGAGAAAGGGTTTCTCCCGGTCCGCACCAAGTACTTGCGGTAGATACACTGCAGAGTGAAGCGCCCGGCGGAGGCCGATGATCAATCTGTCGATAACACCCTCGCTCACCAGTGAGGTCTCAAAAACGAAACCGAAAGTTGACCAGGGGCATCGATCCCACTGCAGCTAGCCGTTGTTGTTCAACTACTGCCTGGGTATTGGTGCCACTTGAGCTCCATGCCCTTCCACCCCTGTGGGCCAGAAAGTTGCGATCGGTGTAATTCAGGTTCCCAATGTCCAAATCGATTTTGGAAAGCAGCTAGTGCCTCTGCCGGGTCTGCACTTCAATATTCCATCCGAATAATCCGGATTCGTTCCAGTATATATGTAGGAGGCAGCGAGGGTCTCGGGAGCTCTTAGCTCACGCGGCCATCTCGGATGCTCGCGAAGCTTTTCCCCATGTACCAATCTTAACTGAAGACACTAACCCTCCAACGCATCAGGTGAAATTGTGTACGTGGCAGCCCAACAGCTGTGTTAATTAAACACAGCTCATCATTACATACCCCTCTTTGCTCGCTGACTCGCAGCATGGTACACTGTATGAATCTACTCTTAACAGTTGACGTCTCACAAAAAGATATATGCTTTAATAATTCCAAAAATCCGATAATGTATCCAGCAATCCTCCAAACTCCCAATCTGAGATAACAGTCAAAACAATCCTGGGTGGTGCGCTGCAAACTGCTATACTTTAGAGTACAGTCCTCGTTTCTAGCGTCTCAGGGGCTCCCCATGCGCAGGCAACATACAATATAGTTGGGGCAAACTTCATATATTAACTCAGGAATATTTCACAAATCAGCAATAAAATATACGTTTCAGTCGTACCGGTTCCCTCATGTATTTCAGTGTTCAACACAGTATTGAGCAAATACTGTGGATTAGTAACAGCGTGCATCCCAGGTGTCTACGCGTCTAGCAACAGCATTCCCCCACACATACACCCCAATACCTCAATTCATAGTCCATACAAATACAGGAGCTTGCAGCGTTTATGCAATCAAGTACGCCGTCTGCTGGTTGACATCCACTTTTCCTACTGAATCCTGCGAATTCTGTAGGCCATATATCTGTTCGTCATCACTCGACATGTCTCATTGGCTGGATTTAGATGCATTCTCTTCATCGGGGAACCCCTGATCTCTGCAACTGCCTGCATGATGTCTTGCTGTCCGCTCAGGATAAGCTCCGAGCGTGGACCCACAAGTGGCAAAGGCGGTGCCCTTATTCTCGTATACCGTTGCTCTCTCCGCCAGTTGCGAAAAGGGCCTTTCAGTTTCGGTAGCCTTGTTGTTGTGGCCATGTCCCGAGGCCCCACATTGGTGAAGTTTTCCAGCCAGTCCTCCGCCTGATGCTGATAAGGCTGGCCCGCTATTAGCACGTATTCTCAGAGATTACCCCCCACATCCCCCGATCCATGAGATAACCACTAGCGCTGGGGATACCGTTAATACACAATGGGATATAAATGCAGCATTTTGTGAATATTGCCAAGACTTGTACCAGGTCCCCCCCCATTGGTGGAAGACCCCTTGATGCCATTTTGAACAGGCGCACAGTTCCCACAATTTGAAAAAACAGCGCAGGACGCTCTATCTGGCACTATCACAAGGTCCGAAATCAAGGCAGCCATCAGGAGCCTCCCTCAAAACAAGGACCCAGGTCTGGACGGCCTCCCGTCCGAATTCAATGCCACGTTTGCCGATACTCTGGTGCCACAACTAGAGAAACTGTGTAATGCTGCGCTGTTCTCGGGGTCATTGCCACCCACCATGAGACACGCACTCTTAATGTCTCTCTCCAAACCAGCACGCCAGGCAATGTATCTTTCAGAGTTCCCCCCAACTATCTCTAATCACTACAGACTACAATCTATTCAGTAAAGTACTGGCTGGCTGCCTACTTCCATATTTACACAACCTAATCCAACCAGATCAATGTGGGTTTGTACCAGTGCAGTGCACTTCACTTAACATCAGCAGGTTTTACCATGTTATGACTGCAACCCCCAAGGAGAGAGCCCACGCAGGTTGTATCACCTTGGATCTGAGACAGGCATTCGATATGCTCATATTGGACTACATATTCCCAGCACTTGAACTATTTGGCATCCTGCCATGTTATTTAATGTGGGTCAGGCTCCTGTACAAGGACCCCACGGCAAGGGCCCGTACAGGGCGACATATCTCGGAGAAGTACCCGGTTTGAAAAGGCACACGGCAGGGTTGCCCACTGTCTCCTCTGTTGTTTGTGCTGGCCCTGGAGCCTTAGCCCTTAGGGTACGGTTATCGGCTGTACAACCGGCCATACGTATCGGACAAACAACACACATTATCTCCGCATACACGGATGACATCATTCTGTATGCTTAAGACCTCACCTCTCTATCACTGGCCACAGGCATTTTTTATGCTTTTGCGTTGCTTTCGGGCATCAGAATTAATGTCAGTATGTATTATGCCTTTTTTCCAGGCAAGGGGATTGCTCAGAGACGGTTCAGTTTGGCCCTCATTCTTTAAAAGTCGCAGCACATACTTTAAAATATCTGGGTATACAGATTTATCGCTCAACACCAAACCTCATAGACGTTAACCTAGGTAAGGCTATGCACTCGCTACACTCACATGTAACCTTCTGGTCCTCCCTACTGCTATCATAGATGGGCTGAGTGGCAATTTCGAAAATGGTAGCCCTCCCCTTGCTACAGTATTTCTTAACCAATTTGCCGGTTGTGATCCCGACCCTGCTGCTTAACTATGAACATCACTCTTTCCGTTTTGATTTGGGGAAGTGGCCACCGCAGAGTAGGACTGAATAAGCTGCAACTGGACACTGATAAAGGGGACTAGGTTACAGTGGCTCTCAGATTGGCTGTCAGGGCGTAACTTACATTAAATTAAATTATTCACCTGCCGATGTGGATCGCGGACGGGTTCATACTCTGATCCTACCAGAGGCTAAGATTCCGACCGATGCTCACTGCTTTTACGCACAGCTCTCATTTATTAGAAATAATCCACACACTACACACGTGGCTGCCTCCCTTACTCTGACACCATACCACTACTTGGGATCCTGACCCCAAATGGCCTCCTCACTAAACTGAGACTGCTCCCCTGGGCGGAAGGCGGTTTAGCTAGAGTGGGAGACCTATTTCACAACAGCACATTTATGGAACACGACAATTTTGTCTGGAGCAAAGGAGTCACGGATGCATTAGATTTACTACATGCCACACTTCTGCAATATGTAAAGAAACATTGGTCCCCCCACAGGGAGAAACCTCCCCACCATGAAATGGTCTTCATAACCTACCTGATAGTGAATGGCCGACACCTCACCAACTGGCTTTACAGAGGCATTACTAACCAAACTAGAATTTCACAGAATGTTTTAAGCAACAAATGCACCGAAGACTTGGGTAAAGACATGATGTATGGGGACTGGAGCAGGTCCTTGGCATACCCTTTGAGAATCCCACGGAATGCCAAATTCAACTTCATTCAATACATGTTTTTGCCGAGGGCATATCTCACCCTGCACCGACTGCAGCGTATCTTCCCAGCCACACAGCACTGCTGTCCTAGATGTAAAATATAAGATGCTAACCTGCTATGTATGTTATGTCAATGCACCGTGATTATGTCTTACTGGTTAGAATTGTTATCACTGATATCAGCTACGGTTGGTGTCCCCATTCCGCGTACTCATGCAGTATTCCTTTTGGGATTGATGCGGCTCCCTAAGGCGCAGAAAGAACAACTTCGCTTTATAGACTTGCCTCTACTCCTGACTAAGCAATCCATTACGATGAGGTGGAGGTCGGCTGGTCCCCCACAGCTTCATGGCTGGCATGGGGTAGTGGTGTAATGAAGCTGGTCGGAGAGTGCTGCTATCCGCCTGGAGGAAGACCTGGGTTTGTGAACAAAAAATATCTCTTTAGACTGTGTCAGTATCCTGGAGTCGTTGAAGGCTCTGGCCCCGCTGCCATTGCATGTAGCTCGAAATTAGCACCTGTCTTATTATATACAGCATCGCCGTACGATCCCCTCCCCACTCGCCACCCCACTCCCGCCTCCCAGCTGCTCCTCCCTCGCTCCGCCCCCCGCCCCCCGCCACTATCTACTTATGACAGATGCATTTACGCGCAGCGGGCGCGCCCTAAGCGCGCCGAAGGCGCGCCAAAGGTAAGCCCGTCTACGTCCATCCGCGCCTTGACCGCGCCTAGCGCAAGACCCCCTGGCCCTCGCAAAAAACCACTCCACCCGCCTAACGTACGATGTTGCAACCCTCTCTGCACTTAACACCGGCCGACTCCCCGACTGCCACCAAGCCGCCCCAGGACGCACCCATGGACCCTTCACCTGCCAATCCTGCAAGTTCTGCTGCATCAGGACCCACACTGCAACCACTACCGCCAAACATAGCTCAAACAACAACCACCTAAAGTGGATCCTGCTCAACACGCGCTCGGTCCCCAAACACGCCATTGAACTATGGAACCTACTCAATACCACATCACCGGACGTCGCCTTTCTTACAGAAACATGGATAAACGCCTCATCAGCGCCCGACATCGCCGTAGCCATCCCGGACGGATACAAGATCATCCGAAAGGGCCGCATCAACCAAACAGGAGGAGGCATCGCCATCGTCCACAAGAACACCATCCGCATCACAGCCAGCTCCGATGACACCCTCACAGCTGCCGAACACCTTCACTTCCAGATACACACCGACCCCAAGACCACACTTAGAGGCACCCTCATCTACAGACCACCAGGACCCCGATCACAATTCAGCGAAGACATCACCGACTTTATCAGCCCACAAGCCCTCCCCTCTGAGGACTACATTCTCCTAGGGGACCTCAACTTCCACCTGTAGAGAAGAACAACGACAGCAACACCACCACCCTTCTGGACAACCTCGCTAATCTCGGACTCAAACAACTGGTAAACACCCCCACCCACCACGCCGGACACACGCTGGACCCAATCGTCTCCTCCAGCAAGCACGTTTCCTTCAACCACGCCACAGGACTCCACTGGACAGACCACAGCTGCGTCCACTTCAACTTTAGAAAGACCACGACCCACCACCACCCACAACAAGTCCCCCACAGAAACTGGAACATAATTACCACCGACCAACTCACCACATCGCTAAACCAAAACCCTCCCGCCAAATCATCGGACCCAAATCAAGCAGCCGTCAATCTCGCACAATGGATCACCCACTGCGCTGACGAATTAGCACCCCTGAAAAACCATCACAACAACAAAGGTAGCAAAAAAGCCTCCTGGTTCAATGACGACCTCAAGAACTCCAAAAAGAACTGCCGCACCCTCGAGAAAACGTGGCGAAAAAACCCAACCACAGACAACATGACCGCCCTCAAGGACGCCACCCGCAAAGACCACCAGCTGATCCGATCCTCCAAGAAATCAGCATTCAAGGATCGAATCGACAACAACGCCCACAACAGCAAGGGACTCTTCAGCATCGTCAAAGAGTTTACCAATCCCAGCGCTGTCTCCAACGACATCACTCCCTCTCAAGACCTCTGCGACTCACAAGCATCATTCTTCCACAGCAAAATCGCTGACATACATAACATCTTCGGCGACCAGTCCACCCCCCTTACTACCAAACTGAAGCCCCCCACCACCACCCTTTGCACCTGGAACCCGATCAGCACCGAAGACACCATCCGCTTGATGAACTCCATACACTCCGGATCACCAACCGACCCATGCCCCCACCACATCTTCAACAAGGCTGACTCCATCATAGCACCCCATCTCGGGGATATCATCAACTGCTCCCTCAGCACCGCCACCTTCCAGGAAAGCTGGAAACATGCCTCACAGTTAAGATGAGCCTGTGCTCCTATTTTCAATATGATGAAATTGATTGATTTTATTTTGGCATATTTAACCTTACTTCTAAGCCCCTAGTGTTGTGCACAAATTGTACACAAGGCCTTCAATTTAAATGTCACTGTTGGACTGCAGCACCGTGTGTCCCATCCACTAACCTTATGGTTTAAAAAAGAAAATGTGTGACTACCTGTAGAAAAGTGCATTAGAAAATATTATGGCTGGGGAGCCTTACCAAATCATGTTATATTTATATCCCAAAGATGGTCCTTGAATTCACAGTAATACTTATTTTTCTCGGTCCTATGAAGTGAGTGGCTAGAAGAAATAAGGCTTAACTAGAGGAACATGTAATTAACACAATTTCCAAGAAATCCAGCATCAATCTATATACAGTAAGGTTAATGTTATCTTAATGTAGCGACCAAAAATAACAGAATAGCATATTTATAATAAGAGTTATAGATTTTTAAAGGAATAAAAAATCAGTGCTGAAAAAGAAATTGACAAAATAGCATTGAAGTCAATTGCAAAATCCACTAGTGACAATAGGTCACTTGCAGGCCGAGACTGCAGCGGCTCCTCCAGCAGAGTGAAACAGAGTGACCACACTGCTGTTTGAGCAGCGCAAAAAATAAATAAGTAAAAACTCAATGTTATTATCAGATATTTTTCAGTGTGAACTCAGAGCCAGGTTAGGGTGGTGCGGGGCTGGGCTATATGAGCCAGTGGGAGGAGAAAATATGTATAACATTACTGCACATGTCAGTTTAGCCTGCCAGCCAGGTGAAGAACTGTCCTAGGCTTCCATGCACTGACTGAGCAGCCAAACAGGGCGCTCAGACTAATCTCGAAACTGCTGTATTGCTGGTGACAGCAGAGTTGTGATTGGCTTAGGGGAGTGTGTGAGCCTGTGTGCTTCTGTTCCATGAAGCCAAGAAGACAAGACGAGAAGAGGTTGGAGTGTAACTGCACCGTAAAAATCTGTCTAAAGTACATTGCATATCCCGGCAGTGTCTACGCGAAAGTGCAGGCCTTCTAGAGGAATAACAGCTTGGATCAGATTAGATCTGGGCTGCTCATCCCTCCTACATGAGACCAGAAGTCCCGACATTATGTGGCTTAAAATAAAAGGTCCGAAGGGTGGTGATGTATTGTAGCTCTTTAAAGTCTATATAAGAGGGAATGCAAATGGCAATTACTCGACCATCGAAAGACAGCTAGAAAATCAAATAAACAAGTGCCCCTCGTTTGATAAAATCATTGCGGCCGGTGACTTTAACTGCACATTCGAGCCACTAAGCAGTGAAGATCTCCTAGGGATAATTGAAGAGGATAGCAAATGGTCAGTGCCCCCCCCCCCCCTAGTCTTACCACCGGTTAAAAGATGGTCTGAGATTGTAATACAAGTTAATACTATAATACTAGAATATGGCATAAGAGACACAAAGCGCAGAACCCTATCCAACATCAGGGGGAAAAATACTTACAATAAAATTGCTTGCCCTTCCAGCATTGATTATATCTTGGTCGACTTACGCCTCTGGCCCGATGTCATGAACATGGAAGTGGGCCTAACTATTGACAGTAACCACAACCATCTAATATTAAAATGAAAAAATCAATGGGCCCCTCCCAACAAAAATTCTAATACCATTGGGAATTACCTCGTATCCACAAAGGAGTTAATTCTATCTAATTGTGGTAGGCGTCTAAGATGGCCCAAGGTCACAGGAGAGGACCAAAAACAAAAGAACATCTCCTCAATTTTAGTGTCAAAAACAGCCGAACTCAAGGCAGCTTGAGATAATGTCCGGGGGGGGGGGAGATCCACATAATACGCCACGAGACAATTGCTCAGATTGATGCACACTTCCTTGAAAGACTACGCAGTGGCCCCACTAGGAGCCGAACAAAAAGCTCCAATTCATGGTACACTGAGTCTTGCAGGGAGAAAAGGTGCAAGTACTAATATCAGCGGAAAAGGTGAAAAAACACACAATAGTAAAAATAGCGAGGATGGAGTACAACATATCACTAAAGCAAGCAAAACGTGATTGGGAAGAGGTACATTAGGAGGACATGAAAGTTTACTGTCCCAAGAGGGATTACGCCTCCTTCTGGGCTCTAATCAAGATGAGAAATAGGAGGGACAACATCCCAATCACGAACCATATTGGTGATGAGGCCTGGTGGGATGACTTTTCCCAACTGCACACGGATGAACTAGAGGCCCTACCTACCTCTCAGTTGAAGAGAATTCAGGTTCCACTTACAATTGAAGATACCAATCTCTTCCAAATGAAAGAGATTGAGAATGCAATTAACTGTACTATTCCTGCAAAGGCGGCAGCCCCAGATGGTATACTGGGTGACTTGCTCTAATTAGAACTACAGAAGTGGGCCCAATATATCCTGCTTTTAATCAACAATATAATGAAAGGAGCAGAAGTCGCTATATCTAGGAAAGGAGCAGAGGTCATAACTATATATAAAAAGGGAGACGGCCAGGACACTAACAAATACAGGGCTATCACCCTAATAGATACCATGCAGAAAGTGGTTGGCAGAGCCCTTGTAAATAGGATTCAAAATTGGATAGAGGAGGAAGATGATCTTTCCACCTATCAAACAGGTTTTAGTAAAGGTACCAGTACAGGAGTGTTTACATTACTTATTTTATATTGGAAAGTAGTCATAATTGTCATGGGAAGTCTTTACTTGCGTTCATTGAGCTTAAAACCAATTATGATTTAGTGCCGCGAGAGAAGCTATGGTCAGTGCTCCAGGAAATGGGCTTACCCTCATACCTTTTAAATATTTTAATACGCCTCCATGATGAAACCTATGCCCGAGTTAGATGGGGGCTCATGGGCAAAGTAAAGACAAGATACAGTTCAACAGGGGGTTTGCCAGGGCTGTGTGATGGCTCCTACCCTCTTTTCACTTTATGTAAATGGAGTGGTTAGTTTTTTGAGCCAATTTCAAAAAAAAAATTGCTCCAATTTTTGAAGGGGAAAAAAACCATACCCTACTGTTGCCCGACGACACTATTTTAATATCGAAAACCCCAATGAACCTCCGGGAACTCCTCACCCGCTTTCAATTTTTTCTGTACACAAAGGGGCCTAATGATAAACATCACAAAGACTAAGTTTATGGCTTTCAATCTGGGCAAACATTTTAATAACACTCTCACTAACAATGGTTTACCCCTTAGAGAGAGTCCATTCCTTTGATTATCTGGGTATTAGGTTATCGCATAAAATGCAATGGGGGACTCACATGAACAAAATGTTACTGAACCATAAGCGGGTGGTGGATGCCATTGGTAGGGACCAAAGGTTAACGTCAATTAGACTGGTAGCTCCTTCACTAGTAGTCTATAAAGGTAAAGCTGTGAGGTCAAGAATTTTATGGCGCTGAACTTTGGGGCTTCGAAAAAACTAATGAGATTGGACGATCAAAGAGTAAATTCTTTAAAAATCTGGTATCCGTCCCTACCAATACACCACTCAAGCCCATACTCTCTGACATGGGCAGACACACTTTTAGCGAGGTGGATATACTTTGCCCTATTCTATACTGGATAATACTAAGACGCACCCCAGAACTCCATAGCTATGCGACGGTCCCTTCTGAGCTAATTACCCTTGATAACAACAAAGGTGTTAAGTGGCTTAAAGATCTAAAGGAATTACTGACCAAGCTGGGCTTAGCCAAAGCTTGGGCCAAGCAGGTCACTCAGACTAAGAGAGAGTTAAAAAAGAATTACTGGAACTGGGTAAATCACCAGGTCTTACATAAACCAATGCTTGTCTGACTATTTGAAGAGTTCATCCAGCATAAATCAGTTTGATCCCTGGAACCTTATCTAGATTTTATCAGGAAACACAGAGACAGGGCACTATATATGCAGTTTACATTAGGGTCAGTAAGGCTAAATGCCAAACTGGCAAAATAGGACCCAACAACCTCCAACCTATATAACTGCCCCTGCTGTGATGCACAACAAGAAACTGTAGACCATGTAGTCTTTGCTTGCCCAGCCTACAAGCAAGCAAGGGCCAAATGGATCAAGCCAATATGTATTATATTTGGGCACTAGAAACCTCCTTGATGCTCTACGAATCATGAGAAGTGACTCAAGTAGGTCCTCGCTAGTATGTGGTGTTACAAAGTACCTGGGGTGTGCGTGGATTATCCGTATAAAGGCACAATTAAGGAGTAATGTGCAAATAAATACCATCTAATCTGTGGATCTGAGAGATAATTTACACATAGGAATTATTTGCAAAGTACTGAAGATTAACTGTTTTGTATGGGACATGTGTTTTAGCTAATCTGTAATTTTAAACCTAATGAGCAAATGCCAATTAAGATATTAAGCGTAAATTTAGAGTGGACGGTATAGCCAGGTTTTTAAAACTTCTTTTTACTATATGAAATATTAATTTTATATACTTTTATGTGACTGTGAAATGCTTTTATGATAATTGCTATCGAATAAAGCTTATTCAAAATGAATGGGGAGCATGGAAGAGTTCCTGGCTAAGTGGCTCACCGGCTGGCTACTTCCATAGTTGTTGTCCTATTATTTTGTTGTAGAAAGGGCACACAGGGCCATGATGCAGAAGTCGCCCCGGGAAGCTAGACCAAGTCCTTTCATTGCAAAGATTTTGAATAAGCAAAACAGAGACATGATTTGAAAGCAATCCAGACAAAGAACACCTGATGTTCAAAAACACTTGCATCCTCAAATGTCATGAGTACACAAGACTAGTCCAGCAGAAGCAACAGTAATTCATGGCAGACAAGGACCAACTAGGTGAGCAGAAACTTCCCTATGCATTGCTGTATCTAGCCAAGCTGAGGGTGGTGTACCAATCCCGTATGCTATTCTTTGAAGCACCAGAAGTATACGTACACATGACAGGATTGCCCCGTACTTTGGAGTACAATGGCATTTTAAACAAGCATTTGCAATTCAATAGGTCTGGCATTTACGCAAGTTTAAGCAATTGACATTGCAAATAACTGGCTTTTATTTATGTTTTCTTTTTTAAAACATAAATAAAATGCATTGTCATTTACAATGCCACTAGCTTAAACTCGTGTAAATGTGAGACCTATTGCATTGCAAATGCTTTGACTGGTATGGCTCCCGCGGTTCCCCGCTGTGTGCCAAGCATACGTTGTATAAATTGATGTGAATACTGTAAGTGCTGGACTGGCTCACTCTGGAAGAGAACTGGGCCTGGTCGTGAAAATGAGGCTATTTAGACTGGAGGAGAGCGGTCCACGGGACACCCGAGGGGGCGCTGACCTCACTGATGAAGGCCGCCTGTGTGTACGTGTGTCGGCTCAAGGTGTCAGCTCAACACAGCTGGACGCTCTGAGGCAAAAAAGCTGATAAGTCAACAAAAGAGTGATTTCGAAACAAAGGCAGCTCTGAAAATGCGTTTTCATTTTAGAGGCGGCCTGACAGGAGTCATTAATGAACTTGGTGCGTGCAGGAATCGCTTAGGAGCAACTGCTAGAAAGAGCAGGGGGATTTTCCGCTCTGCAACGAAAATGCAATTGCATCTGGCCAATGATCCTGTAGACAACTAGTAAGGGCCAGTCTCCAACGCCGTCCTCTCCAAGCTGCCTCGTCAAACCCGCAGCTCTCACCTAATTAATGCAGCACTTGGACCCAGTGTCTCGCCGCTATGCTTTTCCTTGGCTTGTCGTAGGTCTCTATTGCATAGCTCGTCTTCAGGGCCGGACGTCGAGCTGTAACTCATAATCGGGTATCGGCTTGGTAGGCTTCTTCCTCAGCTGCTCATCAAGGGCTATGCCACGTACCCTCTTCTACTACGTGTGCTTTCCCTGGTTGCGGAAAGGACTCCGCACTGTAGTCTCAGCGTTGAGCTCCACGACTAAAAACTAAGGGAAAGTGAAAGAGCAGCGCACGCTGGAGGCAAGCCGTGACCGTGCACATCGGCGTGGCCTGCAACTCGTGCCCAGTGGCGAGGCGTAGAACTTGGTGAAGAAGGAGAGATCGGTTGTCGCTGTCCAAGATGACCAGTGGGTCTTTTTGTGAGTACATGCTGGCCCAGCCGAGGACCCAGAGGAGCCACAGCACACGCATCATTCTACCAGTAACAGCGCTGCAGGGACGGAAGAAGACCAGCCATAGAGAAGGAGTAGGGAGGGAAAGAAAAAGCACGCAATGTTTGTTGGTGAGGGAGAGGGGGGGTGGGCGGGGGTGGAGGGTGTGTGTGAGTGTGTGTGTATGCGTGTGTGTGCGTGTGTGTGTATGGGCACGCACATTCTACCATCAATAAGGGTCATTTGGACTGGTGCTAGGTGCCCACTAGAATAGTGGACAGCATATGCCAGGCCAACGTCTCACAGCAGCTACAGGAGTGCTGTGTGTTTTCTGCTTGGAGCAGCTGTAGCAGCACTGTGCTCTAACAATGGCTGTGAGGGCACTGCCCTTTACGGGATGGGGCAGCTGTGAGGGTGCCATTCCTCCCATTCCGTGAAGTAACAGTAGATGCTGTAGCACCCAGGATAATGTGCTGCATGGCCAAATAATTATAAGGTCCCAAAGGCACGACATATTGGCTATGCCAATGCTTTTTCACGGAGTGTTGGCGTGACGGGCAACACACAAAGATAAGAACAGAAAGAAGCATTTGACAAAGACAACACAAGTGGTTTGCCTGTGATACCTAAGGTAACAATACCATTATTTCATGCATTGCAAGTTATGAAGTAGAAGATGGCAGTCACTTCACATTTGATATAATGGTTTTCAACAGCAAAATGTAAAAAAATGAATATGCAGTGACCCTGATAGTGTGGAGCTCTTTTGTAGGCCTGAGCATGAAATTCCACTTTGCTCATTGATTTTGCTGAGTTTTTCCCACTCCACGCTCCGCGTAGCACGCGGAGTTCTGAAAAACTCCGCAGAGCAGAGTTTTTACTTACTTGCGCTCACCAACATTAAGTTTGCAAGCAGGGAGAATTTTACCCCAGACCACCTCCCGGCGATATCTTTTAATGCCGGCAGTGTGGATGGTCGCTACCGCTTGCATTGAGAAACCTTCCATTCGCGCTGAGGAAGCTGCTGCTCTAGTAGAACATCAACTCGAGCAGCAGAAAGAAGCTGCACCCTCTTGCGCTGTGCGTGTACCTTTTGCACTGATTTTATAGCACGGGTCAAACACCAAGTTCTAAAAATCAGTGCGAATGGTGCAACGTAACGCACTCTGCTGCTTGCGGAAGTCCGCGCAGCGCAGCAGAGGTTTTCAGTCATGCGGAACTCCACGAACTCCGCCCAGGCCTACTCATTAGCAGTTGCTAACAGACAGCTGCAGCTGTCTGTAGCCAAACACTATGAATAGTGCACTGCTTGACCTGCTGCTTTTGCTCAGTTGGTGGCTCTGGGGACTCATACATTTAACTGCAGAGATCTGTGTTTGACTTCAGGGTCACGGGTTCAAAGGCTGGTAAGTTGACTCAGCCTTTCATCTTTCTGTGGTTAATAAAAGGAGCACTATTGAGTTAGAGAACAATGAACATCTGTTTTTCAGTACCAATGTACTTTTCAGGGTGAAAATGTGCTTTACAATTCCTACTGCTACAACTGGGGAAAGTAGGGAATGTGACCTGAGCTCACCATGTAAATCACCAGTCCCCCCAGCAATACTGTATTAAGAGAGGAGTATTTTGAAAGATACATGGTTATTATGAAAGATGTGCTGGAGACTCACCCACAGTAACCTGAGTCCTACTTCATGTTAGCATTATATTTAAATGTACAGATTGTGTCCACCTTAGAAGAGTGAGAGGCTGGGTAGCTCCTATGTGAATTCAAAAGTGCAATCTGCAGTTTATTTACATTATTCTGCAGTAAACTGAGCCTTTGAGTAACCGTAACTGGACTGGGATGTGTAACCTGGAGATCACAAGCAGACCTGTGCAGCTGGCTCAGTCACCTTTAACTATACTTTAGGGATTAGAGCCTGCAGCTTGTAGGTTGCAGTGTATTATGTAGTAGGCACAGTAACAAGTTCAACAACCTTAATGTAATGGGGACATGAACTCACAGGAAGAGTAAACTTGACTCTGTGCATCAAGCAAATCAAGCCCTTATGTGTCTGATTACGTGCCAGGCATGAATGTGGCATCTCCAGCAGGGGACTGGCCTAGTTAGTGAGATTCAGGGGGGGCTCAAATTTCCCAATTAAAAAAGCAGTCAGCTGCAGGGTGGACAGGTAAGATGATCAAGGCTTGTCGTGGGTTTTGCCCATGAGAAACAGCATCAGTACTGATTTGCTTTAACGCCTTAACCGCAGCGTTTTTTCCGCTGCGGTGCGGGCGGTCTAATTGCTGGACGGGGCTCGGTCGGCCGGTAGGCAGCACCAGCGAGGTAGTGGCCGACGGGAGCACAAAAGGGGTTAAGTGGGCCTCTGTCTGCAGTGTAACATTGGGCACAAAACGATGGGTTGGAATGCTTCCCCAAGCATTTGACACTCGTTATACTATTTGCAATTATTCATCCCATCACCTTTCGGGTGTTCGATTGTCAGTGATATACCTTAAAATCTCAGACTAGAGCATCATTCATAAGTCTACTACTGCCAAGCTATGCGAATTAAAAAAAGTAGTATATTTGCAACCATTCAAGGTGTACTTCTATAGGGATAGATTTCATATTTTGGTAAAGCAGTCACTATATATATATTTAAGATTGCAATCAAAAAAATTAACAAGTTAAAACCACTTTGTGAAATGAGAGTGATGAGAAAAAAAGGACACAGATATAGCACACTGGACGCAGAGCCCTTTGGCCCAACTACCAAACGAAGAATGCATTTGAGGGGTGTTATACCCTAAAGACGCCTGTAGTAGCTACGCCCCTACCCATCCCACCTCGACCTGGTTGTTCTCCCTGGGAACTCATGACTACGGTCATGTACACCATAAAGGCCTTGAGTCCCTTCCCTGGGATCGCCTATTTTACATGTATGACCGCTTCATGTGCTCTTCTTCTTCTCTGCTACAAGAAGCCTTGATGGTGGACTTGTCAAATTGCTGCATGTGGCAGAGCCCCATGTTTCTAGTCCTTGCATTTTGCAAATAATGTTATTAACTGAATGGCAACCCCATGTAATAGGCCTGATTCTGAAATAGAGGAGAACTTGAGGGCCTATTATTTGGGTGGACCGAGCCAGAACTGAGACATGTGTCTGGCTTGGCCCCAAGAGTCTGTACGAATACGGAGCCATGAAAAATTTTGCTACTTATATTGTGCAACAAACATAAAATCACAATACGATGCAATCACTTCAAAATTCAAAAGATGTATTTCTTACAAAAAATATATATATTTTGTATTGAATTTTTTAAACCATAACCAAATGCAATCCACTTGCTTTGCGCCTACAGAGCATATTACGAGGTTCTTGTCTCTCATTATATAGTAAAGTATTGATCTTTGTCGCTGATACATTAGCAAAAACGCTGCATCATTTCCACCACAGTGCATAGCAGCATAGCAAAACATACATTTTTTTTTTTAAGTGAAAAAGTTTTTATTGTTTCATTTAATTAAAACCACAACAATACATCTTATAAAATCGGCTGCAAAACATACATACATATTATCCTTATACATCCATTACTCACTGACATTTGAGATCGTTTCTGCCTGTGGGGGTTCATATATGTTTCATCTGAATGCATTCCATGCACCCCCTATCCTAGACCACTTCTTGGGGCATCCTCTGTGCATATAGACCGCTCTTTCCGCCAAAAAAATGTATTTCTTAAACATGCAGAAGCCTTTTAATTTTGTAAATCAGATGATGTCAATGC
Source organism: Lissotriton vulgaris (assembly GCF_964263255.1). Lineage (NCBI taxonomy): Eukaryota > Metazoa > Chordata > Amphibia > Caudata > Salamandridae > Lissotriton > Lissotriton vulgaris. The sequence continues at coordinate 494,032,659 of NC_141696.1, forward strand.
ATATAAACAAGTTTATTAAAACTGATAGTTTTTTTAGAAATATTCATTGCTCAACCCGACAATGTCATTAGTGAACTAAGCAGCAAGTGAGTAGTCAAGTTCAAATTCAAGTTCTAGTTCAGAAATCTTTATTCAATGATTAAAAAACATCATAAAAGCACATATATACAGTTAAAAAATACAATTAAATACAATATCTGAACTCAATCTAAAAATCGCTGATACAGATAAAAGGTAGAAACGAATTTTATCTTAAACATTGATTAACTCAGTCCTCTAGTGTTTCTCAGCCTTACTGAGACCTTAATGAAATTCATAATACAGCATAAAGTGCGCATATCGTTTGCTCTTTGTAGAAAGAGCAGGGCAACTTCAGCATGACAGAATTTCGCCTGTTTTCAGATATCTACCAAAAATTTCAGTCTAGGCGTCCTATGAAAAAGACATAAAAGTACAAAATGAAGGGTGTCCTGCGGAGACCGATTGTCGCAGCCGGAGGCACGCTTCTGCTCAATTGTTAAAGTGTGGCAGGGTATGCTCAGACGTGAGTACCTTGCTCACTTTGCCACTGGATTCAAGCAAGCCGTGCTGATGAAGGCTGAAATTGCCAGAAACCGGTCCTCGGTAGCTTGTTTACGGCACAGGGAAGGCATTGGCTTGGCAGTTCAGGCTGGACTGTTCCCATGAGGCACAGGGTCAGACTGATTTGCATATGGCCATGTCTGAACTGGGGTGGCAGAGTGGGCTAAAGAATGGTGATGGATTAAACCCAGATCAGTTGACTGGGGGTGAGTGTTTGATTCGCTCAAACGCTCCGTCCATCATCCTCTTTTGTATCGCTTTGTTCGCCCCAAGTGTGGCAGGGTATGCTCAGACGTGAGTCCCTTGCTCCCTTTGCCACTGGATTCAAGCAAGCCGGGCTGATGAAGGCTGAAATTGCCAGAAACCGGTCCTCGGTAGCTTGTTTCCGGTCCAGGGAAGGCATTGGCTTGGCAGTTCGGGCTGGACTGTTCCCATGAGGCACAGGGTCAAACTGATTTGCATATGGCCATGCTGAACTGGGGTGGGAGAGTGGGCTAAAGAATGGTGATGGATTAAACCCAGATCAGTTGACTGGGGGTGAGTGTTTGATTCGCTCAAACGCTCCGTCCATCATCCCCTTTTGTATTCCAATTGTTAAAGTAGTCATTTAAATGCTAAACGTGTCCTAGATTCTTATTATAGAAGGCACAACATTATAGATTATTAAATCAAGCATAAGAGGTGGTTTTACTGCGCACAACTTGAAATAGTTAGAATTGTGCCTATGTAGGATAATAAAGAAAATGGAGGCTCCAAAATAAAAGATTTGTTTAGAATCACACAATTTGAAGAAGCAGGGAAGCAGGTATTGATTTAAGTTTATCTGGTTTCACATTTTGAAATTCAGTCTCCAGTTGCATATCTCTGGCGCCAATTCACATAAAAGGTTAATCTTTTGTCTTTTATTCTCGGGTCAAAACCAGAAAAACACATAGATAGCAGACCTGACACAGGGCCCTGAGCCCAAATGCCAAGTAATTAATGCAGTAATTTGGGAGGGTGTCACACCCCCAAACAACCCCCTTGAAGCTATGCCCTGATCTCCAGGCAGCAACTTCAGAACACTTTCTGGACCTGAGGACGAACTGAAGAGGACTGGACCTGCTGTCTTTGACCTGAGAGGAGCCATGAAGGACTGGACTGCTCTTCTTGTACTCAGGAGAAAGAAGTAGTGGGTGCATAATCCCACTCTATGTTCATGGGATGGGGGAGTGCAACCTAGAATACACCCTCACACTAAGCATGGGCGAATTTTGCGAATCTCGCGTTCGCGAATTTTGCGGATTTGCGAACTCGCAATCCGCAAAATCCACGAATTCTCGCGAATTTGCGGATTTTTTTTTGTGTTCGCGCGGGTTTCTGCCAGTTCGCGAGGGTTTTGTACAATTTCGCAAAACGCGAACTTACCTGTCGGGTCGCAAGTTTCGCGAACTTGTTGTTTCTACGTGTCCAGCCTGTTTGGGACACTCTTCTTCATCACTGCCACTCTCTGTCACCACTGCCACTCTCTGACTACTCATGCCACCCTCTGGCCCACCCATGCCACCCTCTGTTTCATCACAGCACCCTCTGGTTGTCCAGTCAGTGTACATTATTGTGGCAACGCAAGCACACCTTCCCTGCCTCAAGTGACCTGAATTAATTTGGGGCTGATTAATGTGTCACAGAATATTTTTTTAGCTGGCACCTGCTTCCTTAGTGCTTCCTGATTAGTGATCTTTTGCACTTGCTAAGTGCTTTCATTGTTGCAAAATTAGTTACAACACCTGCCCTGCCCCAACTGACAATAATGAATTAGGGGCTGATTAATGGATTTGAACCTCCAGCCTGGCTCCTGCTTGTCTCCCTTAGCTGTAATTCAGGACCTTTGTGGCATATGTGTAACTATTCTGAGGTTCAGAGCAGGGTCACATAATAGTTGCAACTGGCAACTGAACTCTGGAGGGGCCCCTCAGGAAGCACTACAGGAAATGGCTACTAATGATGAGCCTGAACTTTTGAACCTGGTAAGTAGTTTCAGTTTTGCTAAGATCGTATTTCTGCAATTTTGCGCTTATTCGCGGGGCGCGAAGTTGTACTGGGAAGCCGCGAACTCACGCGAACAGTGCGAGCAAGCCATGAAATCCGCTGCTCGCGGATTTGCGGATTTTGCGGGAGATTCGCGAATCTCGCGGATTGCGAATTTACCGAAAATCCGCAAAATCCGCGAGCGAAACGGATTTTCCGCCCATGCTTACCTCACACACTTTCACTCACTCATTCTTTTACGTCTAGTTACTGGTGAACGTGGGAGTGATGAGTAGGGGTGTGGAGAAAATCTGATGACGGAGCTTGTACGTGTGTCCACTAATTTCATCATATATATGGTTTTATTTGCTATTTATGGCATTGGGCATTGCTTTAAATGGGCAAGTACTCTGTCCGGTACTGAGTACCTGCACTTCTTCCATTTGAAAGGGTGAGTAGGTGCACTTCTCCGCAGTGCTGCCAGTGCACTTCTCAGGAGCAAGCAGAATAACAGATACTGTAAATAGCGAGCACCTTCACTTCTATAGTTCCATTTAATGCACTGGCGTAGAAGCATATTCGAGTATATTGGTCAGAATTACTGAGAGATGAAAATGGCCCTTAAAATGACTGCACAAAATAGGTTTATCAAAGTATAAATAACGCACGTCCTGATACAGCGCTCTCTGTGCATGTGGGGCCCCTGCTCTATTGCCGGTGAGTCTCACAGACGTGGGAGGTAAGAAGTGTTCTTATGGGTCCTTCTGGTTCTGCTGTTAATTCCTTCTCTGCTGTTCAGTGAGTGGGTTTTAATGGAGCGGTCCCTTTAAAAGTCTACTTGAAAGCCCTATGCTGCTCTGGCGGCAGCTCTGAGCACTAAGAATTGGAATATGAGAAAGATACAAAAACATACAACATGGCTCGTTGGTCTAGGGGTATGAATCTTGCTTAGGGTGCGAGAGGTCCCGGGTTCAAAGCCCAGACGTGCTCCATTTTCTTTCCTATTTTTCTCATATTCAAATTTTTTAATTTTTATTTAATGCGTTTTAAATAAGGAAAAAGGTTTTTTTTTATCTTTCTGATGTGTTTTTCAGTGCCCCTATTTTAAACCAAAAATATTAAAATCAAAAGATGGCTCGTCCAGGATTTGAACCCGGGACCTCTCGCACCCAAAGCAAGAATCATACCCCTAGACCAACATGCCACTGAGAAGTTCATTTACCAATAGGGTTTACATGTCGGTACACGTAGAGCTCGTGCTCTATATTTTCGCACCAGTTCAGCACATTGCACTGGAAGTGGCAAAAATTAGACCTTGTTGAGGGAAGATGGTTTAAGGCACACACAGTGACTTCTTTTAGAAAATGTTCACGTCCTTTTATTTCAAACGATTTACAACAAGAAGACATTAATTTAAAAAAAAATGGATTACACTCATTTCCCTTGCACGAGGTTGTTTCAAATTTGTGAATAGAATATAGTAAGTTTGTTACATTTATAAGATGCAAAACAGAAGTATCTGATAATGAGCAGAGATGTCAACGAGCGGAAGCCCGAGTGGGATCCGGCTGCACACAGACTGCACTTCCGATTATCACTCGTTGAAACCGGTGCACCGTGACAGAAAGGAGGTGGCGCTACGGAGACAACGTTGAATATCGAAAAGGAGAGCAATTAGCGAATTCCAACCTTAAAGAGCTTGCAAAGATTATTTATACTAGGAGCGTTGGCCTTTAAGAACAAAAATAGAAATCATAGATTTAAAAAAAAGTAAAATAAACGAACCGCCCGAACAGGGACTTGAACCCTGGACCCTCAAATTAAAAGCCTGATGCTCTACCGACTGAGCTATCCGGGCTCGTTGGAAACTTTGCAGGCTTGTGTTTATATATGGAATAAAAAATGGCGTCCCCACACTGCTGTTTTCATTGTTTCATAGTTTTCCTCTGTTTCCTGAGCTCTTCAGTATCAATCCAGACAGGATCCATCAGAGAGTTTCACACTCTGAGTGTCTCCCCCGCACTGTGCTCACCACGCATTCTGCCTGCAGAATGAAGGAGCTGTTTGCATGCCATCACATTCACATAACATTAGTGGAAGAGCTCGAGTGCTCCTATGTGTGACTGCTCGTGAGTGGAAAGTGCATGTGTGCGACTGCTCGTGAGTGGAGTTTGCGCTTGAATTTGTGTAACTGCTTGTGAGTGGAGTGTGTGCGACTGCTCGTGAGTCGAGTGTGCATGTGTGTGACTGTTATTGAGTGGAGTTTGTGCTTGCATGTGTGTGACTGCTTGTTGGAAATGGCCCTTTTTGCAGGGTTATCCCCAAATATTTTGATTTTTCCTCCTATTATTTCCTGACCTGTGTGCATTGGTTTTAGGACTATGGGCACTTAACCACTCCAAATCAGTGCTAAAGTGCATATGCTCGCTGTGTAAACTGTGTTATGGATTGTTTTTTTCATGATTGGCTATTTGATTCATGTGTCAGTCCCTAGTAAAGTGCACTGCGAGTGCCAGGGCATATAAATCAAATGCTGTTGGTGGGCTGCAGCACTGGATTGTGCCACCCACGCAAACAGCCTGTAAAGTGTAACTCTGGCCTGCCATTGCGTAGCCTGTCCACAGCCTAGGGCTGCCATGTCGAATTGGCAAGTGCACACACTTGCAAGTCCCTAAACCTTCCCTTTTCTACATGTAAGTCGCCCCTGAGGTAGGTCCAATGTACCCCCATGGGCAGGGTGCACTGTATGTGAAAGGTAGGACATGCGCTGGTGTGTGTGGCATGTCCTGATAGTGAATTTAATTTATTTTTATTTATTTTAAAAGTTTTATAGAGCGCGAACAAGATCCTTACGGATATCAGAGCTCTTTACATACAGAATGGGATAAAAAGGCAAGGAGTAATAATTAAACAAAACATTTTGTGCAAAGATGAGCAAATGGTTACAAAAAAAGAAACAAGGTAAGGTAGCAACGGTGCATAGGTGGTCAATATACATAGTCATAGGAGGAAGAGTACTGAGTTACGAGATTACATTAGTCAAAGTTCAGGTAAATTTAGCTAATAGGAGAGATTTTACTTCTTTTTTGAAGGATGCCGAGGATGAGATAAGTCTGATTTCTGGAGGGAGGGCATTCCAGATCCTGGGCGCCATCCCTGAGAAGGAGCGTTTATAGGTTTTTTTCTTGTGAAATCTCTGAGGTTTCAAAAGAAGATTGTCTGCACTTCTTGTCACTCTTGAGCCACCCGAGATTGTCAGTTTCTGAGCGAGGTAGCTGGGGGAGTTGTGGTGTATAGCCTTGTGGGTCATGCAGGTGATTTTCAGATGTATTCTAGCTTCGTAAGGCAGCCAGTTCAAAGCTTTTAGATCAGGAGAAATGTGTGAAAGTTTTTTTGAGCCCGTGATTAGTCTGGCTGCAGCATTAATAGAGGCTTTTAATGGTGCGGTTGTCGATATGGGGAGACCACAGAGGGCAACACTTCCATAATCCACTCGAGGGATGACTAGGGCTTGGACTGCAGTTCTGAAGTCATTGGGAGGAAGGAAAGTTTTCAATTTCCGCAATGTGTTGATTTGGAAATTAGCTCCCTTCGTTGCATTGCTGATGTGATGATGCATATTGAGATTGCAGTCAAGGGTTATGCCTAAAGATTTCGCTGAGTCCACAATAGTAGGTTGAACGTTGAGTGCAATGAGATGGTTAAGCCAGGACTGAGTGAGGGGGACTTTGGTGGGAGGCGCTATTAGGAGGAATTCAGTTTTTTGAGCGTTAAGTTTGAGGTGATTCTCTGCCAGCCAAGTCTGTATGTTCCTAAGCATTGTGTTGAGTATTTTTATGTCATCAAGGGTGTGTATTTTAAGGTAGAGCTGGGTATTGTCTGCGTACATGTGAAATTGAACATTAGATGCTTGAAGTAGTGCGGTAAGTGGTTCCATGAGTAGATTGAACAGAGTTGGGGAGAGGGAGGATCCTTGAGGGACACCAAGTGTTACAGGAACTGGTGTGGCCATAGTATTGTTAATCTTGAATTTCGGTGGGGACGCACTGAGGTAGTGCTTGATCCTTGTGTGCGCCACCCCATTGCTACAGCCTGGTCCTGCTGGAATGGAGATCGGGAGCGGAATGGCAGTGACCTGAAGAGCGACCAGGAGGCGCGCTACTGAGCTGAGATACCCGTATACGATCCTTGGTGCTCCCCTGCGGTGGTAGCTGAGTGCCTGGTCTGCTGGCTCTGCGTAAGGACAGGATGTCGAAATCCACTCAGCCTAATAGTATCACACAGTATACAACCCAGCGTCTGCCGTCACAACGGATTACGCGGCAGACAGGTCAAGAGGAGTGCGCGGATGTGCCGGCGGAGCCTTCCCGGGCGGAGTTGCTGAAGGCCATACAGGGCTCCCATTCTGCGCTGGAGCGGCAGATAGAGACTGTATCGCTTGATGTCAACCTCCTGCGAACGGATCTTCTCAAAGTGGTGGATAAGGTATCGGATGCGGAGGGTAACATTACCCAGTTACAAGGGCAGGTGGCTTCCCTCCAGAAGACAGTCACGCAACTCACCTCTACGACGCACGCATTGGAACGAAGAGCTGAGGACGCGGAGGGTAGGGCGCGCCGCAGCAACATTAGAGTCCTGGGTGTGCCGGAGCGATTGGAGGCGGGGAATGCCGAGCGCTTCCTGGAGGACTGGATTCGGACTCAACTGTGCCCGCATGGGCTATCAAATGTATTTGTCATCGAACGGGCGCATAGGGCCATGGTCCCCCCCGCGCCCGGGGGAGCCCCCGAGGGCATTGATTGCGAAGATCCTGAACTATAAAGTCCGGGATTGCATTCTGAAGGCGGCGAGGGAGACGGAGTCTCTCACCATTGAGAACAGCCGCATATGCATCTATCCTGATTACACCCAACAGGTGCAAGAGCAGCAGAAGTCCTACCTGGGAGTCAAGCAGAAGCTCCGGGAGATGAAGCTACAATATATGCTGTTATATCCGGCCAAGGTCAAGGTGATATCTCAGGGCCGGGCGCATTTCTTCGAATAGCCCGCTGAGGTGTGGGAGTGGCAGGAGATACAGGGGTGACGACATGCCCCCGGGAGAGCGAGGGGGGCCCAGTGAGACCTGGGGGAACCATCCCCAGAGAGAACGATGCGGAAGGCGGAGACGTTTGGACCTTCCTTGGCGAGGGATGGTCCAGAGTCCTCGGGCGCATCTGCCCCTGGGGACATGTTGGTTCCAGATACCCTGCAGGACATTGTGCCAGGTACAGACTCTACGGCTCCGGTGATCCCAGAGACTGGAATGTCTGAACTGCTGCCGGGGACGGCTCTGTCATAAGGTACTGTTGGAGTGAAGAGTGTTGTGCTCTGCTTTGGGGGCTTTAGTGCTGGGCCTTGAGTTTGTATGAGGTACCTGGGAGCCGTGCTGTTCGAGCTTGAATGACGGAGTGGAGCGTAGAACCTGTATCCCGTTGGAACGACCTTATGTGGCGGTGTCTGTCTTTATTTTGGCTGGGGAGGGCCCTGCTTTGGGACTGATGCCGGCGGCCAAGCCCAGGTTCATTCCTGTACGTCTGGGTCCCATGGGGAGCTAGAAGGGGGGGTGGATGGTGTTTGGTTGGGTGTGTGTGTGTGTGTTGGATGGGACGAATAGGGTGGCTGTGTACGTCCTGGCACCAGCAGGGGGAGGGCAGGATAGCGTGTTTTGTTGTTGCTGTCATCTTGTTCGTGGGTCGGGGTAGATGTTATGGGGGGGTTGTGGGGTTGGGGGTGTTTGGGGGGTTGGTGGGGTTGGGAGGGGAAGTTGTTCCTGGCATCAAGAGTACTGTGTTTCTGGTTTTTGAATGGCTGATCAGATGGGCTAGGTCCCCCGGCCTGGAATCTGGTTGGGCCCGTGGGTGGGGGAACACGCTGTTTGTAATATATGGCCAGGTTGGGCGTGATCTCCTGTCATGGGGTTTAAATTCTTAACTTGGAACGTGCGTGGATTGGGCACTTGCACTAAAAGATACAGGGTCCTTTCATTCCTCCGACGCCATGGCGTCTCCATTGAGTGCCTCCAGGAGACCCACTTGAACGTAGAGGGTGTCCAGAAGCTGTCCAAAAAATGGCGGGCCAGATGTTTCATTCCTCCTATTCTACCTATGCCAGGGGGGTCCTAATCTGGGTGGCACCTGGGGTTCCCTGTGCCGTTCAGTATGTTGAGGCAGATGTCGAAGGCAGGTACTTGCTGCTGCGAATCAAGCTGGATGGTAGGGATTTCCTGCTCTTAAATTCCTATGCGCCTAACCTTGATGATCCGGGTTTCTTTTTCCATCTCCAGGACCTTATTGTCTCGGACTTGGACACCCCCTTCGTTTGGTTTGGGGATTTTAATTGTGTGTTGGACCCGGATCTAGATCGGCATCCTCCTCGCTCTGGCACGAAACCACGTATGACGGCACGCCTGGGGGAAGTGATGCATAATTTGGGAGCTGTGGATGTGTGGCGTACAGCCATCCCACTCAGAGGCTCTTTACTTGTTACACCCCGACGCACAACACACATAGTAGACTGGACCGCGTCCTTGCGGCCAATACGCCCGCGTCTCTCTCCTTAATGGCATATAAATAGAACGAGTGTTTGTACCAGCTAAAGTCCAAACACCATGAAAATACAGGAGGGACCAACATCATTTTTCCATGTGTAATGATCCTGTGGCTGGAGGCAAATTCCAACAAAATAGATGGCTCACTGGCAGTTCACAGGGGCTGTGAGTGTTTTTTGACCAGGGTTCAATCCCCAGCTGGGGAAAATCGTTTTTTAATTTTTTTTATTTGTTTTCTAAATTCCACAAATGAGAGATGTGCCTTTGCAAATCACCCCCTAGCAGTGTCTGGGAGAACTATGGCCTCCTTAGTCATAGTGCATGTCAGGCATTGATGGCATGCTGTGTGGCATGTGGATAGGGGGACAGGTTTGCTATGAAAGAAATCACTTATTTAGTGGAATGAGAATTTGGGGATGATTGTGTAACAATTATAAATGCATGGGGCTAGTGGCAGACTGTATGAAAGGAAGGGCTATTTGTATTTAAAGAATGTAAATCGAGAGAAGATTTCTGGTATCTAAAGTCCAAAGACAATAGAAATAGAGGAAGTACCAACATCATTATTCTATGACATACATACCTTTGGCTGGGGAAATTTCAGCAGAATAGATGGCTCAATGTTAGTTCACAGGGGCTTTGAGTGAGTTTTGACCAGGGTTCAAACCCCAGCTGGGGAATATCGTTTTTTTTTTTTTTTTTAATTTGATTTCTAAATTCCACAAATGAAAGCTGTGCCTTTGTAAATCACCCCCTAGCAGTATCTGGGAGAACTAAGGCCTCCTTAGTCATAGTGCATGTGAGGCATTGATGGCATGCTGTGTGGCATGTGGATAGGGGGGACAGGTTTGCTATGAAAGAAATCACTTATTTAGTGGAATGAGAATTTGGGGATGATTGTGTAACAATAATAAATGCATGGGGCTAGTGGCAGACTGTATGAAAGGAAGGGCTATTTGTATTTAAAGAATGTAAATCGAGAGAAGATTTCTGGTATCTAAAGTCCAAAGACAATAGAAATAGAGGAAGGACCGACATCATTATTCTATGACATACATGCTTTTGGCTAGGGGAATTTCAGCAGAGTAGATGGCTCACTGTTAGTTCACAGGGGCTTTGTGTGAGTTTTGACCAGGGTTCAAACCCCACCTCAGGAAATTATTTTTTAATATTATTTTTATTTTTTTAAACAATTTATTTATTTTAGCAGAGTGAAACATAGTCCTTTGGAAATGCTCTACTGATAATAATGAAAGACCAAGTAGAAAATCTATGGCATATGTCACATCAGATGTTGCATATGCCACATGACAGAGTGACACGTGTCACATGCCAGACTTGGGCTCCAACCCCTTCTCCCTAAGTGACTTGGTTTGGCCGCTGGGCATGGCTGACTACTCGAGGCCCGCGGCGCCCACGTGGTCTACTGGGCCATGCACGGACCGGGCTGACAGAGAATTACTAGCGGGTGAGTGCAGCGCAGCGGTACTGATCCTCGCTAATGCCTCGGCCCCCAGCAAAGCATCTGGTGACAAGTACATGTACAAGCTAGCAATAATGGACTGCTGATTGAAGGGCTGGGCCCTCTGCCACGGCTGCCCACGGCACAGAAGTTCCTCTTTAAACATAACAATAGAGATGGACATTGGCATGAGGCACCCCCCCCCCCACACGGATGGCTGGCGGCAGCGAGAGAACGGTGCTTGGAAGGAGATAAAAGCCTGACGTGCACGGGTTCACCTTCATTCCGCAATTTGCCTGCAATTGCTAAACTCCGCCATAACGGGAGGTAGCAGAGTGGGGCACAAGTGACGCGCTGGAGGCTGAGTCTGATCTATAGGGCAGGACAAACACAAAACAGTCAAGGCAGAGGGCGGACATCAAACACAAACAGTGACAAATACAGAAGCATTCCAATGTTACCTGCTAACAGACATTGCTGCACCATGCCAACTCACCACGAGCGCTACGGATCTTAGTATCACCCCTACCCTCAACGTGAGATCAAAGAAAAAAACAGTCACACGCATACGACCTGAAGGTTAGATGATGAGAGAAGTGCTCAGGTGATTTGCGCATGTGTTTTGGTTAAGAAGGATGCGTGCTGGAGATCATAGGCATAGAGGAGTACCCCACGCTCTTTCTACAGTCAATTTTTTTAAAATTTTTTATTATTATTTATTTTTTATTTAGAGAGTTAACACACAACTGCAGATGAAAGACACCGACCATTACAGTAGCCCCGTACAGAAACACTTACAGCACTAATCATGGACCCTATTAGACTAACATAGCCATAATGCCAACATCCCATAGAGGGCAGGCGGGGATATCCTAAATTTACTCGATGCACACAGCGGTAGGGATAATAGAGGAGAGCTCGTAACAGACCCACGGGAAGGATATACTTTGGCATATTACTCAACTATTCCGCTCCAAAACTAATGTTGCTGGTCAATACCCATCCTCCCTGTCATCCAGCTCATCAAATTAGTCCCAGCAGACTCTTCAACCAATTCCAGCCGACTCATTAACACCTGAAGCATCCAAAACATCTCCATTCTCCGCCTCGCCTACACACTCACTCCTCCTGCCAGTCCGATAGGCAGTATACAGGCCCCAAAAATTCTTTGGTCTGCTCCTGAGCGGTAGCAGCTCACTATGTAGCTCAGATTGCGTGGAGCAGTAGAGCATATCCCGGGACCACTGCTGTAAAGTAGGAGTAGGGCCCCTCAACCAACATATTGCTACTCTCCTCTTGGCCATAAGCAATCCCATGTCTAGCAATCTGCGGATTTCTTTAGGAAGCGCTTTAGTGTAACTAGAAGAGCAACCAGCGGATCCGCTGCAAGTTCCGTTTCAACAATCCTACCAAGCTCAGCAAACACTGTCTTCCAAAAGGAGTATACACCCGGGCACTGCCATGCCAAGTGCATAAAGTCCGCAACTTCCACACGGCATCTCTCACATTCAGCATCGTCTCGTAGCCCATATTTATACAGTCTCTCTGGGGTATAATATACCCTATTTAGATACTTAAATTGGACCAGTCTGTGCCTGCCATTTAAGGATATCCTTCTGATATTCATGCAGCAATAGGACCATTTGTCATCGTTCAATTAGACATTCAAATCACTCTGCCATGCTAGTCTGGCCGCCGTGTATTTATGCGCCCTGTGTGCCATTGCCCTCTGATAGATAGCTGCTAGCATCTTGTGGGGGGAGACAATCTTGATGACATACGTTAGCTCACTAACCTCAGGAGGCTCAACCATATCATCACCCAAAAGCATTCGCAACGCCCCTCTCACTCTGTGAAATTGGAATTTATTTAAAGGTGTAGAGTGCTCTGGTAACCCACCTAGTTGTTCTGCAGTGCGAACCCCGCCTTCACAAAAGAGATCCCCCGCCACTTCGTTATCCAGATTGTGAAGAGCCCTATTCACGCCTCAGTCAGAGCAGGGACCCAACCCCCTTAGCCAATCTATGGGCATAACTGGAGAATATAGTAACACACCCGCCTGATGTAGCAGCAACCAGTGCCAAGCATGTCTGGAAGCATTAGGGAGTCCATAATGCCAGTCCTGCGATCCGGTGGTTCCAAAACCACAGCAGGCAGAGGAATCGGTTCAGCAAATTGTCGTTCCATCCGGAGGTAGGGGACATCCGCTTCTCCATGAATCCAAGAGTGTAGGTGCGTAGCTTGCGCTACACGATAGTACAGATCCAAGTCGGGTGCACCAAGCCCACCCAGATGACACGGGAGCGAAAGCACTCCCCACTGCACTCTAGCTAGCTTACCAGCCGAGGCCAATTTTAGCAGGAGCTGTCTTAACCTATGGAAGAAGGTTCGTGGAAGGACAAGGGGGATATTCGTGAAGAGAAAAAGAAATCTAGGCAGGACCACCATTTTCATAAGCGATATGCGCCCCATCAGGGACAAGGGAAGACGACACCATAGCTCCACATCATCCTCAAGTTTCGAGATAGCTGTGCCATAGTTTTCAAGAAATACTATATCAGCATCTGTATGCATTCGAATGCCCAAATAACGAACCGAGTCCTCAGTCCACTCCAAAGGGTATTCCATTTCAAATTTGGTGGTGCCAGGGGTAAGCGGAAATACTAAAGACTTCTCCCAATTGACCCTAAGGCCTGACAACGCCCCAAATCTCACCACCTCTCTGATTACTGCCGATAAGTTTTCCTCAGGCCTACGGACATAAAGGAGCGTGTTGTCCGCATAAGTGGTCACTATTATTATATGTGGGAAACCCTATACCTTCATTCCTGTGGTACTCCCTCAGGGCGCAAGGCAGAGGCTCCGCCACCAAGGCATAAAGGAGCGGGGATAGGGGGCAGCCCTGCCTGGTGCCTCTAGATATACAAATCTCCGATTCGTACTCTGGCCGACGGCCTATAATACAAAGTGCCAAGTAATTGTAAAAAAATTCCCCCGAGCCCCAATCTTGTCAGCACCTGCCTTAAAAACGCCCATTCAACAGAGACGAACGCCTTTTCCATATCCAAAAATACAGCCACTGCTTTGTTGTCCTGGCAGACATGTTGCATCACACCGAACACAGTCCGGATATTATAATTTAAATTTCTGGAAGGGATGAATCCTGCCTGCTCAGGAGCTACGAGGATGTGCGACGCCAAAGCCAATCTAGTAGCCAAGACTTTAGCAAATATTTTCGTGTCGACATTAAGAAGCGACAACGGGTGAAATGAGCTGCACTCATCTGAAGCTTTACCCGGCTTGGGAATGGTGACCAGCATGGCCTCTCTCATTGTAGGGGGCATCATTCCTGTCTCGTACATATCTGTAAACAAAGCAGTAAGGTGTGGGAGTAGATGCTCCAAGAATGCCTTATAGAAGGCAACCGTTAGCCCGTCTGTCCCAGGTGCGCTACTAGCTTTCATACCACCCAAGGCCTCAACGATTTCATCCTTTTCTATCGGATGACTCAGGAGCTTCCTGTGGGCATCAGGTAGGAAGGGAAGCTGTATATGTCAAAAGTTCACCGCTTTCTGACCTGATGTTTGAAATCTGAGTTTTACCCCATCTAGCCTTCATCAAACGAGTGAAGACAAATCCTGGCCTCTCGCCCTCACCATAAAAGCACACCAAGGCATACTTTCCCATATGTTGGACCTCGCGATCCGCCGCCTCCTGATACTGCTCGAGCAGGACCTTGATCTCACCGTCCACATCTTCAGCCTCCCCTTGGACACGCCGCGGCTCCAGGCTTTTCAGTCTACTCTCCAAGCCAGTCAGGGTGTTCCTAATCGCCTTAAGACACCCGAGTGTTTCGACATTGCAACCCCCCTGATATACACTTTGAAATCTTCCCAAATCATTTGAAAATTATCCACAGAGCCAATGTTAGAAGTGAATAAGGTGTCTATTGCCACAGCCATCTCTTCATGAAATAGTGGATCAAGAAGGGAAAAGGGTGCGAACCTCCAAGTGAATGGCGGAATTCTCCTATCAGGCAAATCCAGAACCAACAGCAGTGGCGAGTGATCCGAGAGCCTATGAGGTAACACCATGCACCGCGTAACCAGGCTACATAGAGAATTAGAAGCTAACCAATAGTCAATCTGTGTATGAAGATTATGAAATGCAGAGTAATGTGTATAACCCCCTCTCACTCCACTTCTCATCCGCCACACATCGCTAAAGTCCAAACATACCATGACTTCTTCAAGATTTCTAGCCGCAGCAGCTGGACCCCTGGGGGCCCGCAGATCTGTCTAATGCAGGATCCCTGATAAGAATGAAATCACCCCCCAAAGAATCTCAGCGTAATCATATTGTGTAGTAAGCCTGGCGAGCTCCCCGAAAAACCCAGGGCAGTCAAAGTTAGGTCCGTATACATTAACTATAAGGATGTCCAAGCCCTTGCCCCACCATCTGGAAATAACGTAGCGGCCTCCGACATCCTCTTGCAGCAGCAGAAGTTTGAACGGAGATCTGGGGCTGACCCAAGTAAGGACCTCCCGAGCGTGTGTGGTAAACCCTGCAGCATTGATATTACCCTCCAAAGCTCTAAGTTTGAGCATAGGACTCGTTTTTGGAAGATGCGTCTCTTGTAAGAGGGCAAGGTCTATCTTATGTCTATTGAGGTAACTTATCACTTTACAGATCTTACAATGGTCATTAAGCCCCCTGACATTCCAGGAGAGAACATGTAACCCACCCAAATCCTCCCTGGGATCTAACGCTTCATATGCCATAAAGTACTTGCGTGAGCAAAAGTGTACAGCAAAGCTGTATACGGGCTAACAGTGTGTGTGTCATCTTCTGAACTAAAAGCAAACTACCAAGACCCCCCTGAAACACAGCAACCCCCCACCAACCCCCCACACACAGCAGACCTCCCCCAACTTGGTCACATGCAATATCATTCTCCACTCCCCAACCCCCAGACCCACCCATTTCCCACCCATTAACTATGCGTTGCCACAAAAAGAACAACCACAGTGCGAGGCACATGAGGGCGGAGGAAGCTACTCACCAAAACACTTAAAATAAGTGATAACCAAAACTGGCCTCAGCCCCAGCTCCGCCCGTCACATGAGAACATTTGCAGTTGAGGTCAAAGAGCGGGCGACCCCTAAGTCCAAGGGCCAGGACTCCACGGCCGGTCCCAGGCAGTAAGTCACAGGCAGCACAATAAGGGCTGTCACCAATCAGTCTAAGTCAGAGTTTACACATAAATCCCAATTGTATACATTCGCTTGACCAGTGGCATAACAGCGTCACCCAGAGTAGCAGCTACCATATCAAGTCTACTTTTCCCACCGGTGGTTACCGTCATATATTGAGACCCCGCAGTAGCATATAAAGATAAATGACCAGCCCCACATAACTCCCCCAAAACCACTGCTTGTCCATGCATTGTTAAGTTAGCTGTTACCATGTAGGTCAGTCTTGCTCTTTCAACACTGAGTCCGCCATTTCGTCCTGTTGCGCTCTCGTCGGGCTGGTTCTTTGGTCTTTGGACCATTTCTTGATGGCCTGCTGTAAGACTGTGGGATCCGTAAATATGTGTGACTTCCCCTGTCGATTGATACAAAGTTTTGCAGGGTACAACATGGCGTAGTCAGCTCCTACCCCGCGAAGTTGCTTCTTGAGGGGCACAAAATGTCTGCGGGCTTCCTGGACTCTAGTAGTAAAATCGGGTAATAGGGCTAGTTCCAAGCCTTCGTATTTCAGGACCTTCTTTTCCGGGCAATCCTCAAAGCAGCGTCGCGATCGCGGTAGATGAGAAGTTTCGCGATAATGGGGTGCAGGGGAGTGACCGGTGGTGGGTGGGGCCCCAAGGCCCTGTGCGCCCTCTCCACCACAAACATGGCAGAGAAGACACCTTCCCCCAGCAGGGTAACCAATAATATTTCCATAAATTGTTCCATATTGCCAGTAGCTGTCGTCTCCGGCAGGCCTACAAGTCTCAGGTTGCAGCGTCTGGAACGCGATTCCAAGTCTTCCGTTTTGTCTTTCAGGATGCGGATAACCTTTCCCAGTTGCTTATGGTCTGCATCTAGCATAGTGTGGGACTCCTCCACTTCTGTGAGGCGCCTCTCGTTCATATCTAGCCGCTCAGCATGTTTATCTAAGCGCTCCACCATTCTGTCCATCCTGGATGACATGGCGTCCATTTTAGTTCCCAACACCGAGATGCCGTTTTGCAAGGAATGTTCCTTAGACTTCAGTATAGTACGAATATTGTCTTCAGCATCTTCTTTAGTCGGCGCTGTCTCTCCCGCACTCTTGCCAGGACCAGGGTCGTGGACTTGGATGTCCGTTGTCCGAAAGACAACTGGGGTAATCGGAGGTCTCCGGAGACCCGTGTCGCAAGAGCAGTAGAATTAAGGTTAGTGTCCAGCCAGGAGGTTCATTAAAATAAGAGCGGATTGTTTGTGGCCCCAACAGCTCCTGTTATACTGCCTGAGCTGGCCTGTGGGACTCCAGCCTGGTTTCGTCGCACTACAGGGCCATCGCCACACTCAGTCGCAGTGACCACCTCCTCATGCATCCACGACCGTAACTGGACAGGGCCGTGTCAGCAGGCCTATGTCACGTCGCAGGTACTCACATCCCCAGACACTGCTCCGTCCTCTGCCTGCATCACCGAAGGACTCCGATTCTCAACGGGGCCAACCAAATAAGGGCCCAACAAAGCCCCACTGTCGGGAGATGGGACCACCGCCAGCCAGACGGGCGCAGGCACGGAGCGCGCCAGCGATAGATGACCGGAGGGGGGCCCTTGAATACTAGCGCTCACAGCACTTCCTTCCCCGCACTTAGCAGTCTAGATGAACGTCTATAGGGAGTTGGAGCCCCACAAGATTCACATACCAGTCTCTCCTCTAAGCCTGGGCCTGCGCTGTGAGCAAAGACAGGGCCAGACCAGGACAGCGTCCACCTCCTTCATCACAGCTCTCGGGTCCCGCACGATACCTCTCCATGGAGTGCAGGCCTCTACCCAGGCCCCACGCTGCGTTCCTGCTCTCCTGCCGCCTTGATCACTGCAGCCTCCAGCCTCGGGCCGAGCGTGGGCAGTAAACTCCGGTGCCAATTCTCTGCCTCCACGCACACACCGGGACAGGGCCTCCGTAGTTGCCGCACATCGCGTCACGCCGCCCGGCCGCTTGAACAACTGTGGGCTGGGGATACACGGCCCAGACGCGCAGGAGGCATCCATCACCTCCCGCAGCAATGAAGCTCTTCACCGCAGGACCAGCACTCCCCAGGGCCTCCAAGATATCTCTGGTGGACCCACTGCTGTTTTTTATCGCACTAGCACCTCAGCTGCAGGATGATTGAGCGGATATTCGAGTGAAATCAGCAGAGCTCCGGATCTAAGCGGCCATTGCGCTCCTGAGCAAGCTCCGCCCCCCTCTACAGTCAAACATTAAGTATTGGTAGTATTACGCTGTATGAAGATATACCAATTGCACACAATTTTCAACAAAATACCATCCAAATGTGTATACCAGAACTAAGACAGTCCAAAGGCAAATGTGAACACATTGACAACAGTGCCACCTAGTGGATTTTTGTGTAATAACAGATCTGGGAAAAGTCAAGTAAAGTGTCAGAGAGCCCAGAACAAATAAAAATAAACTGTGTATTGGGAAAGCAACAATTCTATACGTAACTATGCCCATGCCGCCTCATTCTAACTGATAAGGTTACTAAACACCACTATTGCATGCTTCCCCCTCTCTGTCCTTCTTAAACTGGGCTGGCTGTTAATAGAGTGCCCCATTACAGCGGATGCAAGTTTGGATGAGAAAGTACTGGGAAGCCGGCCTGACGGTGGGGACTGTGTGTGTGGTGAGCTCCTGCCTCCCAAGAAGACACAGGTATTACGACGCAGATGGGAGGAGACAATAACGCTAAACCAAGCTACTGTGGCTTGGGAATCTGCTGTAGCCAGCCCTTGCATGCGCTACTTATAATCTGGAGACCCGCGAGGTTGACCACTTCTTGAACACAGAGATGGGGAGGGTGGATACCAGACAGGCCCGCTTACCGTTTGAGGCACAAAAGGGTGGACAGCCACCCCAGGAAGAGGTAGGGGTGAATGTAGCTCATACCCAGAACGTCCCCTCCCCTCCCGAAGATGACATGAAGGCCTTAATGATAGAGGTGCACCAAGGCCTGGCCACCATTGCAAACAAAATGGATGCCATGAACAATCAAATGGACAATATTGTTCACAAGCTGGATGGGCACAAAGAACGCCTCAAGGACACTGATGTAGAAGACACTGCCTCCGGGACGAAGGCCCAGGTGGTGCAAATGGACAAGCTACTGAAAATAATAGCTGCGAAGAATGAGGACTTGGAAGCGAGAAATTGCAGAAATAATATTTGCGTCCTTGCAATTACGGAGCACAAATACAGGCAAAATGGAGGAATATATTGAGAGATTGCTATTGGACACTATAGGTGCTGCCTCTTTGTCTCCCCACTTCATCGTTGAGAGAGCACAACGGTCCCTGGGGCCTAGACCACCACCGGGAAGCAGCCCCCACCCCATAATAGCACGCCTTTTAAATTATCGGGATCGTGATGCATTCCTCAAGAAAGCACGGGAAAAACAAGAGCTGGAATACGAGGGAAATTAATTCACGATCTGTCCTGACTTTACAAGTGCAGTGCAAGAGCAAAGACGCAAATTTAATCTTGCCAAGCAGAAGTTACGGCAGGCTCAAATTGAGTATGGCCTGCTATATCCCTCAAAACTACGGATCACGCTACAGGGAAAGCACTTCTTTTTTTTAACCCACAGCAGGTGGATGACTTTCTGAAAAAATTGAAACATCAGAACAATGCCTCTAGATCTGCCATGGCACAAGACGACATCCTGAAGACTCGGACTCAAAGTGCTGTTCCACTTGAGGCCCTATGGGGATAGGCACCATGATATGCCGGACATTGCATGAACTCTGAAGGAAAGTCCAGATTGCCTACCGGGACAGTATGTATTTGCGAGGGTACAAGAGCGAACTCTCTAATACACCAGGCACCCTCGCCCCCGAGAAACACAATTGCTCCAATGTCCTACAGCTCGGAGGTACTATGTTTGCCCCTGGTTGGTCCCCCCACAGGGAGTACCCCCCCAGACTCTAGCGGCAGATTATACCGCAGAAGGTATTGTTCGGGGATGGGATTTTGGGAGGGGGGAGGGAATCAATGTTCTGGCATGATTGGGATGCTTCAGTGGGTGGAGGGCGGGACAGTTCGGGGTATGAAAGTTAGTTTTACTGAAAAGACAGGTCAAAACAGACATCTATGGTTTCCAATATTGCTGAGCCGGTTACTAAATTCCATGGGTATTCCTACAATTCTTTTCTTTTGGTTTCTTGAATGGTTCACACAGCCAAACACCAAGGTCTACATATTCTCACCTGGAATGTAAGAGGGCTAGGCGACCCAAGAAAACGCTGTAGGGTTTTGTCATACCTGGACCGCCATCAGATTCAAATAGTGATTCTTCAGGAAACCCATCTCAACCCTAACCATGCACACACCTTCGTATCTAGATGGGCGGTCCATCGAACCTTCTCATCTTACTCCTCATACTCCAGGGGAACGGCCATACTCATTAAAAAGAACACTCCTTTTGTAGTTGCTGGTACAGCCAGTGACAGGCAGGGACGCTATTACATGGTGTGGGGCAGGCTGGGACATGAATCTGTCGCTTTGATATGCTGTTATGGCACTAACACAGATGCCCCGGAGTTCTTTATGGAACTTTGGGGGAAAATAATTGAGATTGGATCCACTCACATCATATGGACTGGGGATTTCAATGTAGCGCTAAATCCTGGCAAAGACAGATCTAACCCTGCGCCCCACCACTACACTAAAGTACAGAAAACACTGCAAGGCATAATGGAGGTGGGAAGAATATTAGCAGCCCAACTACGTCAGCAGCAAGCAGCTATCGCAATACCGGCCATTAAGTCAATGAATGGTGTTACCCTAACTAAACCCCCTAGATATTGTAAACAAATTTGCCCATTATTAACAGTCTCTTTACACTGCTGAAACTCAACTTGACGCTGACAAATTGGATTCTTTCCTTACAAACGTAACCTTACCCTGTTTGTCAGATGAAGTAGAAACTTATTGGAAGGCGAAATTAGCAGGGATGAAATATCACGTGCAGTTGCTGGCCTGCCATACCATAAGGCCCCAGGAGAAGATGGCTTTCCTGCAGAGTTTTATCGTTGGGCAGGATTTGATGTGCTTGACTCTCTTTTACTCGCATTCCAAGAGGCAGAGCGTGAGGCCTCCTTGGGTCTCATATCTAATAAAGCTATTATTGCTGTGTTACCTAAACCTGGTAAAGATCCTCTATTATGTAGCAGCTATCGACCCATAACTTTATTAAATTGCGACATCAAAATTCTGGCTAGCATTCTGGCCTCTCGCTTGCATAAGGTTATCCCATCTCTCATACACTGTACCCAAGTAGGATTTGTTCTGGGACGTTCCTCTAGGAACCATCTTCACACTCTTGCCCACACACTATGGTATGCCAAGAATCTTCCTGATGACGCTTTGGTCTTGTCGCTGGACGCGGAAAAGGCGTTTGATCGGATTGAATGGGACTATCTTTTTAGGGTGTTACAAAAATTCGGCCTGGGAGACCAATCCATAAACAAAATACGCTTGTTGTACAAAAATCCCTCGGCACAGGTAAATTGTGGGGGCTTTATCTCAGAGCCATTCCCTATCAATCCGGAAGAGAGAAGCGCTCATCATATCATTACTTAAGCCTGGCAAGCCACCGACCTTGTGCGACTCCTACAGACCATTGTCCCTTATAAATTGCGATGCTAAGATTCTTACCAAAGTCGTTGCCAATCGCCTCAGTTTGCTTATTGAAAAGCTGGTTCTCCCTGACCAGTCAGGATTTATCCCAGGCCGTGCAACCTCACACAACTTGCGCACTGTATTACATAATGTAGCCCCTGATTTGGCATTGGCAGCAGTCTTTCTCGACGCCACCAAGGCGTTTGATTCGCTAGAGTGGGACTACTTAATAGGGGTCCTGAGACGCATGGGCTTCCCACATGCTTTACTATCATGGATTAGTTTGCTATACAACTTCCCATCCTCTAGAATAATGATTAATGGCCACATGTCAACAGCTTTTCATCTTAAAAGGGGCACCAGATAAGGGTGCCCCCTCTCCCCCCTTCTCTTTGCGCTTGCGACTGAACCTCTAGCTGCGAAGCTCCGACAGCAACACCAAGACAAGGCGCTACGATGTCAACCGCGCCAAATTTTTATATCCCTCTATGCTGATGGTATCACCCTCTATGTCCGAGTCCCCCAAACAAACCTCAATCCACTTTTGAGGGACTTTATTAAATTTGGTAAGCTGTCAGGGATAAATATTAATTGTTGAAAAAAGTCGGAAAATGTTCCTCTCACACCAGCTGGCCGGGAGATTCCCTTTGGACTTTCCTTTGCAGTGGTGACCCAGACCTGAGATATTTAGGGATACATATCTCTAGACACCGTGAGGAATTAATACGTCTCAATTACGACACTGCCCTGGATCGTATCACTGACAGGGTGACCAGGTGGATAGCACGGCCCCTCTCCATGGCGGGACACATTTCCCTGATAAAGATGGTAGTACTCCCACAAATATTATATTTATTCCTCAATATTCCCTACCACCCAGGTAGACATTTTTTTAAAGCATTGAAGACAGAAATGATTAGACTGGTATGGGGAGGTAAACAGCCACGTTTACAGTGGAATATACTTATTCGGCCCCATTCATCTGGGGGTTTTGATGTCCCAGATTTCGAGTTGCACCACACCAGCGCGCAGGCACATTATGCTTATTATTAGTTCCATCCCCCTCCATATATGCCACAGATTGCCGCAGAACATTGGCTGGCTGACCCTGTTCCTCTTGAGGAACTGATATTTGTTCCACCACAGCCTAGAGATAAGACACCTACATCAATAACGGGTATGGACACAGCCTGGCACAGTATTCTTGCGCTGATTGGGGGAACGGTGCTTTATCCCCCCCTCCTACCCCTGGCATACCACCCACTACTACCACTGCTACAGGAGAAGGGATTCCGCAACTTACTTACAAAACTCAACATTATAACATGGGGAGACCTCTATTGTAGTGATGGGTTTAAGACACAGGAACAAATATTTCTGGGTATGCAGCCATCCCCCTTGGAGGTCTTCCTTTATTTGAGGCTTAGGCAGTGGGTCCGACACGTTTCCCCTGTGTTCCCGCAAGAAATCCCTACAACAGCACCACTACACATGATACTACAAGCGGCTACGCCAGGACATATAGTTTCTAAACTTTATAATACTATACAAGCTGCCCCCTGTCTGTCACGCCTGCGCTGGAGTACAGAGCTGGGTTTTGAAATTACGGATGAATAGTGGGATTATTGTTGTCTACAGACGCAGCAAGTTTCTGCCAGTAGTAAACTTCGTATTATTCACTTCAAATTTATACATAGACTTTACTACACCCCAGCTAGAATGTTTAAACACCAATTGAAAGAATCCGACCGATGTGACAGATGTAGAGCTGCAGGCGCAGATTTTTTTTATTTGGCCTGGGAATGCCTGGGGATGCAGGATTATTGGGAACAGGTGTTTAAGACCTTGGCACAGATGACAGACCTTCCACTGGAGGGAGAACCCTTAATAGCACTACTGGGGCACACAGCTCTGGTTGCGAGACCTCACCGCCGCTTTGTTTCACTTGCCTTATTATTGGCTATACAACGCATTGCTTGCAGATGGGGACGAGGTAGGGCACCCAAATTTAAGGAATGGATCTCAGATCTTACCTACTGGCAGGAAAAACTATGTTGATATGCTGAGTTACTACCGACAAGCTCTCGCCCCCGAGACATCTGGGAACCACTGAAGGCTTACTTAAAGTCCCTGATTCCAGAGCCCACTGAGGTCAATGTTATAAAGCCGGCAACATCTGGGGGGGAATTGGGCACCTAGGACCGCTTCATTGTGTGGACAGATAATTGGGGTGCAGTAGGGAACTGAAGGAAGATGTGACAGATGCGGGATTAAAAGCCCAACAAACTAAGGAGTAACAATGGGTCTGTTTATATACTCTCTATCCAAAGACAATGCCCTTGAATTTCAGAAGGACTGCGTTATACAGGAAATTGGGAGGGTACTACATTGGGGGCCTGAGATGAAACCCCGGCGAGACCGAATAACCGATTCTTGATTAACCTTGTATGTTCCTTATTATGCATACTGCCATGGAATGTATTGATTGTTGTTGACGCTGTATACTAAATGGATGTCTATGGTTGGCTGTCGAGACCAAATTATGTAATGTTACAAGAATTTTTTTTATTAAAAAAAATAAAAAAGTAATACTCTCTGGCAAAATTCAACAACCACATACAGAAAAAGGCAATCAAAAGATAACCAGTTAACCTCTGCAAAGGGCCTTCCACTGAGCTCGAATTCACAATGACACATTGTTAGTAACTTTTGAACTGTTTAACCTAGAAAAATAAATTTGGGTTAAAATTTGCAGATTATGCAGAAGATGATGGATTATGTGGCAAATGCGGCAAATCAATAATTATGCACAAAAAAAAAACAAAGCAGCGGTTTGCATATTTCCAGTGGCCCGGGCTTTAAGAGTAGGCTTTCAGTGTATTGACATCTCTACTATGCCTCTCTATAGCACATCTGTAAAATAGCTTCAATTGATTTAATTACCCATGCACCTAAACACAAGATAAAGACTACAAATTGGAGCCGATACCTAAAAGCACCATGGGCCAAGTCAATAGGTCTCATCTATGTTCAAGCTATCTGCTTTGCCAATGCCTTTTAGCCATGTTCTACAGCAGAATGGCTGTGCTGCATTGATAAAAATAAACTTGGTCAAAAAAAGTTATGACATGGCCAGCACTGGTGCCATGTAATAGCGCTTTTTTGTTATGGAACTGGGACAATGGATTGGCAAGCAAGGATGAGAGAAGAGGAAAGGAGGTATGGGCAAGCAAGGATAGAGGGGACAGTGAGGTAAATGGCACAACAACACCGAGAAGTCGTGGGTCAGTTGGGAAAGCTGCACTAGGTAAAAAAATGTTATCTTAATAAGAGCGCGAGCAGTGAACGGACACTAATCAAGGGACATCAATTTGTGCTTGGTCCATGCACCAGAGAAGAAACAGGAAGTGATATCTGGTGTGTGCCGGCTAATTAGGAGGCAGCAGAGGGACAATAAAGTCAATGAATGGTAAGCAATGGGTGGGCATCAAGCCCTTAATTGTAAACAATATCTATTGAAAGAGAGAGTGTATTTCATTAAAGCTTTTGTACCCCAGTTTATCTTGCTATAAAAGTGTAAAATGCAAAGCAGTTTTCAATCAAAATGGATGCCTGCAATAGGAGAACTGAAAGGAGACAAGCAAACCAGTATTCAAAATCCACCACAGTGCCACACGGCAAAGGCTGAGCAGCTTTCGTCTTGACTGCAATGCAAATACCCAGCAGCCTTGTTTTATTCCATTCAGTCACAACAAAACACATTCCTAAACAGTTTCTATCCACCATTACTTAGATTGAGTTTACAATACAAGGCAGTAATAAGAATAGTGTGGAAGGCTTGAGAAGGGTGGAGACAACGTAAAGCCTTCAATTTCACAATTGTCAGACTGAGTGGGCTTAGTTGCACTTCGCATCATCAAGTAGTGATTATTAGCACCCTTACAATAAAAACAATAAGTTGCTTTTTGCTACATTTTTAGGGTTGAGACTGCAAGAGCAAGCGCTTTTGCATTTGGCTCGCTTGAAAGGCACTATTGTATACAAAAAAACTTGGAGCCTACCCATTGCTTACCATTTGTTAGCTTCATGTCACTCTTCTTTAAACTCTCCTTAATTGGCCATTGCTATCAAACTATAATTTCCGATCATTGCTTTGGAGCAGGGACCAAGCACAGGTTGATTGAAGTTAATCCGTACCCATCCGCTTCTCCCCACATTATTTAGGTACTATTTCTTCCCACCTCCTTCTCTCCCTGCATGCTGCTCCCTCCATGATGGTTGCACTTTTTATTTGCTTTTTCCATCATGTTATTCCTGTCCCTCCCCAGCCCTCCCATGTTCCATTGCTTCACCCTTCCCCCCTTCGTGTTACTTGTCCACTCCACCTGCTGTCTGTCTTGCCCTGCCCCACCCTGTCATAACAAAACGAGCATTGGCAAATTGGTCTTGTCTATGCAAGATGTTTTTTAGCCATGTTGAACAGCAGAATGGCTGCTATGCAACATGGCTGAAAGTAAAAAATAAAAGCGCTATGACACTGTCAATGATGGTTGCTTCAGAACACTGTTTTTTATCTTTGCTTACAGCCATGTGCAACATGGCTAACAAAACAGTAACAATCCCAAAAGATCTCGCATAGGCGATAAATATTGGCTTTGCCAATGCTTTTGTTTTTGAAGATGCCCTGATCTGTCCACTTGATCCCTTATGTGTTGATAGAAATGCAGAATGCGGGTGTGGTTTGCAGCCTGGCAATGCTATGCCCTCGTGCTGTAAAGTGCAGTAGAGCTCAGGAAATTCAGGCTCACCCTGCCCTTAAGTTGGTCATATGCCTTTGCCACTCATTTATTAGCACATATGTTTTTACCGCGAATATGCATTTACCACGCGTGCCAATATCACGTATTGTTTTTAGTTTTAAAAACAAAGGGGCAGATTTACAATAAGTGGCGCATCCCTGCATATCAGGTTATTTGAACAATGCTCATAAATGCAAGTAAACACAAATCAGCTCTCTGATACAAGGAATAGTGTTTAGTGAGATATCAATTGCTCAAAACATGGAGGAACGCAGTTATCTGTTCAAAAGTCTTTGTATTATACACATAAATACATGTTAGCTTCTTTACAAAACTGAATTGCTTCATTCGTAAATTAATTCATAAATACATAGCAAGACCGTGATAAACAATTTTGTGACTTTTTGTGAATGAGTGCTCAGTGAACAGGATAATATGTACAGTGCGGGAAATAAATCTATACAGATGTATATACAGGTAGGATTGGGGCTTGGTCAGATGATGGTTTGATCTCAACCAAGGATTCCTTTGGTTACTGTGGGAATCCTGGTGATTCTGAACCTATGGATTCGTCGACGTTTCGACCCTGGTGTGCCCCTGTAGGTGGTCACGGCGGGTCTTTCTCAGGACAGAGGGGAAGGGGGACGGTCTGTAGGAAAAGAGGAGACCAAGTATCAGAGAGACTGGGGGTGTTCAGCAATATGTCAAAACACTCGGAATGGCAATGAATATCAGTACTCACTTGAAGATCAAAGCAGGGGTGTCCTTGGATGGATCTAGATTGGCTCAATGGCCTCTTGCTTCTGTGGGGATGGAGATTACACGTAAGGGGTGGCGGTAATGACCATACATATTCAAGGTTATTGTGCTTAGAGACATGCGGTTGGTGAAATAGATAGTCATGCTCATAAGTGCTCAAGTTGGAAGTATCTATCCGATTCGTGGGCCTGTGGGGGTGAATGTGAGGTGTTGTGGACCTCTAAGTGCCTGCCGATACCGGGGCATATATGGGTGTCATACTCATAAGTGGTGCAGCAGTACGGTACGAGAACTGCTCTGGGCTCGGGTAAATAGACAGTGCCTGAACCTTGCAAGATGTTATATGTCTTACCCAACAGAACCAATTTTTGTTGAACTGTTATATACCCAGGTTCTGAGGGACACCGGGTCACCCCGTTTTGTAAAGCATCCCTGCATATCAGCAGGGATGCGCCACTTATTGTGCGCCATGCTTCCGCCACCATGGATGCACCGCATTTACAATGCGGCGCACGATGAGGCAAAAACGGCACAGATGCGTCACGCATCTGTGCAGTAAAAGTGGCGCATTGCTGGAGTTGCGTCGCAAGCGCAACGCAGTTCCAGCAATGCTCTAGGGGGGCCTATTCTCACAATGCTGCGTCAATTCTTACGCCTGCTTCAAGCAGGCGCAGGGTTTTGACACAGCATGGGCCCAAAAGTGACTGAGTGAAATCTTGTAGATTTCACACAGCCACTTTTAGGAGGCGTTCCTGCGCCGGAACGCCTCCCCTGCGCCAGAACACCTCTTTTTGACTCAGGGCTTTACAACGTGACGGATCTCCCAGATGCGTCACGTTGTAAATATCCCGCACCATGGCGCATCTTTTGCGCCGCCGCTGCGTCCCAAAAAAGACGCAACAGCGGCGGAAAAGAGGCACAAGGGGCTTGTAAATCTGCCCTAATGTATTTGTGTGAGGAGACCCCTCACACCCCCGCCTTACCTTAAATGCGTGGTATTGGTATGCATTGTAAATTCATAGTCGCGGTAACAATATGCGTGCTTAAAAATGCATGGTAAAGGCATACGATGTATTTACCTGCGTTGTACCATCGTACAACCAACTTAAATGCAGGCTGAGCCTGAATTTCCTAAGCTCTGCAGCACTATAAATTTAAGAAGAAGTTTTACAAGTTTAAGTTTTTGCTCTTGGCATAATAGATGAAAAGAAAACAGGGGCATATTATCAAGGGGGTTTATCTCCGCTTTGCTGGCTTTAAAAGCCAAGAAAGCGGAGATAAAATTATCTCCCTATTACCTAGCTGTCGCTAACACTAGTTAGCGACAGCTAGTAGGAGATAGCGACCATCTTGGGCCCCACTTTGCATGTCAGTGATATTTATCACTAATGACATGCAAAGTGGGCGTGCCAAGATGTTAGCGACTGGAAACAGTCGCTAACATCGCTATCTCCTATTACCAACTTTTGGAGATATTCGCGCTAAGTGCGAATATCTCCAAAAGCTAACACCTGCCCTTAACAGTTCTTAGCCATGTTATCCAATGGGAGTTGGATAACATGGCTAAGAGCATTAACTCGCTAATGCATGAATATCACTGACTTTTCAGCGATATTCATGCATTGCGGACGATTTTTATTGCATTTGCAATAAACCTTGGTAATACCAAGGTTTATCTGTGATAAAAATCGCCGCAGCTCTGCGATAATTTTTTCACGCTAACCAAGCAATAGCGATAATTATCGCTATTGCTTGGTAATATGCCCCACAGTTCGCCGGGAACTGAAAATTGCTTTCATTTATACTTCTATGCGTGTTCTTTAGTGCTGTGAAATTTTAAAACTCTTGAAATCTAAAGAGATGAAAGGCAGCATGTCTACCGATATCCAGCAGTCAAACACCCTAAACGCATGGGTTGCTTTGAAAGGAAAACAGTGAGAAGGGCAGTCCAGGGTTCAGAATAATACTGCAGCCTCCCAGATAGATTGTGGTGGGATTCTGGACTCTTTATAACGAGCTTGGTCGAGGAGAGAGCAGGTCAGCCACAGCTAATTTTACCAACTCAAATTCTTAGAGCACATTTGCTTTATGCAGACATATTTCATTTTTGCATTTCCAATACATTTCCAGTGCGACTTCCATGACTAATAGTATTGAGGTCATACCTCTGAAGCACCCGGCGTTGCCATAGCAGTCCTTATGTGCTGCGTGGTGCACCTAGATGCATCTCGAATGGCTTCTAGGTGCTTCCTTAATGCATAAGAGTTTTTATTTTAATTTACATTTTATATTTACTTATGTTCAGCCTGTGTCCGACTGCTCCGATGTTGGCAGATGTATATTTTGGGAAGGAAAAAGTTAATTATTGACACTGTTTTTTTACTTCACTTCTGCCACCTTCACCCTTAAAGTAATCCCATGCAGCATTGAAAATGAGAGACAGAACAGTATAATTTATTGAACAGATTAATGTCTTCATTTAATTGGATTTGTAGAGTGCTATATAATTTTAGCCTCACAGTACTTCAAGGAGGATATAAACTGTATAGTCATGCCTCACTTACCCTCTCTCTTTCTGTTCTTGTTCTCTTTGGATTTCAGTTTGCAACTGTCTTGGTCAATTTAAGAGTAGAAGGGGTGATCCAACTTCCTCCTTAATCTGCCTGTGCCTCTCCTTATTTTAGGTCAAGCCTGCAGGCAGTGCTCATGCGCTGCTGTCGCTTGGCAGCCTATTGTTATGTGGTCACATTCGGCCCGAGCAGGAGCAACACCCTTTTGCATTCTCACGTTTAAAGTTGATATCTTTTCTTGAACATTAACATTTGGCAGATGTTTGCTTGCATGCTTGTATGGGTAATGTTTCATAAAATAACTTTGCTTACATTTACACACCTTCCTAGGCATATTATCGGAGCATTGAACATTCTGTACAAAAGCTAAGTTCACTGCAAAAAATATTGTTGTTTGTTATTATTCGCTCAACAACAGCTTTGTCAGGATAGAATCAATAATGACGGCCTAGGACTTTGGCATGGCAACATGAGTTAAGTTCATTATAGAAACAACATCACTCCTTTGTTTAGTTAGCGGAGCATTTCGCTGACACTGTCAAGGCCGCCCCATGCCGAATTTGCAACCCAGCTGAATCCTGTTCACCTCCAGAGAAGAATGGTGTCCAGCTCTACACCAAGATGGACTTCCAGATGAAACATACCCATACGGGACCGGGAAGTTAGATCACCCTACACCGATTCTGTCATATTGACCCACCATATGCACACTAGGATAGGGAGCGCTAGGTAGGAGCTTAACTATAACTACACTCATATGCAAGCATATATTCTATGTAACAGCACAATGGTTAAACAATTCATTTTCTTTACCATTCTTGTGATGCTGATTACTCTGTTTTGTTTCCTTATGTTGATAATTGCAGCGCACATATTTTACAAAAGATTCCCATTGCTTCAATAAGTATTTGAAATTCAAATTTGAGTATTTCTTGTGCTTCTCTTAGGGCATGCATGAGTTACCATTCAAAAAGGCTTTAAATCTGTTTCCATGATTTCATTGTGGAGTCAGGGTTATCATGTTCTAAGGTTGCACGTACTACCTGTTACCTTGCTAGGTTAAGTGTACAGATGATGCACTGTGAGCTAGCCAGGACTAAGGCTAACATAGCCCAATGTTGTATGTGGATTCAGTCTCTCGCAGTTTTGACATTTATGTTATCCAACAAACAAATAGTTTTACTGAGAAAATATGAACCATACGACATGGCGCCACCAATTCTCTAGCTTGATTATTTAATGGGTCTCCCGAGTGGGGTTTCTTTTTTGTGCCCAAAGACCCTATATACCAACTAAATGAGTCATCTGTGCTGTTAGGGAAAAATCCTCCTCAGCTACCTAGGAAACCCCTATTTTTGTCTGTAGGTTGTTCAAGCTTGAACCTTTAAAAGGATCACCCCACATAGGTACCCTCTCTGAATTACAAATATTCCAAATACTTCAATGGCTAATCCAGCACAAGTGCTTCTACCAATTAACTGCATACATGCATTAACACAAATGTTATTACAATGCGGGCTCCTGCAAACTGGAGGAGAAGTTACCTTCGTGGTAGAGGCCCACGAAGTGTATAAAACAGAGGTATTCTTCCTTTGGTTACATTCCCAGTAGGAAATGCAAACTCCGGGAATTTTCACACATACATTGAAGTAGCAGTGCCAAACCAATATAAAGCATATAAGGATTTAGAAATTGCACTCATTTATAAGGGACACTTGATTTAATTCCTTGGGGCCCTACCACATACATTGGAAAATGTCAACCTAGTTCTTATCAGCAATGAGGGAGCAACATGGCCTGCTTAACCAGTTATATACCATATCCAGATACAGCAAACATTACAGACAGAGCTTTGGATACTATACAGAGATTTAGTTGCATTTAGTACAATTCGCTATGCAAACCGTAACAGCTATCCCGCAAAGGGCTGCTCAAGCTACACACCAGCAATTGACTACGCCTGGAATTAATACAGTAACCATCAATCCAATAATAGGCAAGGTCCCCACCAGACGGCATGAGCTTCAGTTCGGGATTGCAAACATAAAAACGAATCACCTTGAAGCAGTGTATCCCCATACTGGACCCCAAGAAAAACAGAGAATGTTCACAATATGCCTGCCAATGCGGATGGCTCCCCTGGTGGAAGACTGTGCCACTTGGGGCACAGTCATTACCGCAGTCTATATCAGAACACAAGGTACACCATCATTAGCCCTGCCCTGGACTTGGGGATGAAATTAATGGACAATTTTGCTGCAGCCTCCTCAATCATACTAAGCAATATAAAAGGGAAAGCAGCAGAGCTGGTTATATGCCAGCGACTCAAGCAAGTTGCTACAGTAGATCAGGAGTGTAAACCTCCTAAAATTATTGAAAAAACCTATACAACCATAGGTAGAGATAATTTGGGAGCCAGACATAATAAACCACAACGTAAGGGTAATTCTGAAAAGGATAGCTCGAAGCAGGTACCTGAGTCTGATAATCAGTGGGATAATAAGAAAATAAAGAAAAGACTAAAACACAGAATGTATCTCCTCAACAGGAATCCACTTCGAAGCGCTACAACTTGTGTAGCCATCATTCAACTAAACAGCTTGATAGGCATCAGGATACTGATACACGTCCTCCTCGTTCCTTTCAGGAGTCATCCGAGGGCGATCAAAGTGCAGATCAGAGGAGTACGTGAAACCGAAAAATTGACTCACAAAGCTTTTCAGATTTCATAATAAAAAAAGAAGACAACCCTACACAGTCAAATCTTCAATTTAAAAAGAAGGTGGTGACTGGGGTTAAAGTCAAATATGCCACAGATATTGAGGACTCAGCTTATGAATGGGGAGTGGGCTCTGAGCATGATGAACAGCGTGGTAGAAGTCATAATAGTTTGCCGGAATCTTATGAAGTGTCTGGCAGCAGTAGCAATGAGTGACTATGTACAGGTAGAAACACTGAACCAGAGACTTAGTGTCCCTAGTCAATTATATGAATACTCTAGATGGAGGGAGATATACAACATACTATTAATATTCTCTTCTGGGAGAATGTGTCATTCAACTACAACATTCTCTTGGCTGAAAAAGATTGGCAAACTCAGTTTGTTTAGTGATTGCCTATAAGGAGAAACCTTAAACACACATATGCCAAGGAGTGGGACTTAGCACAAGAAGTGGGCCTTAGGACAAGCTACCACGTGTGTTGGGACGAAGGATCCCCCACCATGGGGTACCTGTGAGGTACAGCCCACAACCACAAAGACAATACCCCATTAAACATGAGGCCAAAAAACAAGCTAGAGAGATAATCATGCAACTTGAATATCAAGGTGTAATAGAAAGTTACACCTCACCAATGAATAATCCCTTGTTTCCAGTAATGAAACCGGACCATTCAAATAATTTAGTCTTAGATTCCAGACGCTTTAACACTGCTACATACACACTTGCTGTACAAAACGTGCATAGCGCGGCACTAATGATCAACATAGTGCGCCAAAAATTCAAAACAAAATTTGCCAATTCAAATGGGGTTTTCTGCCAAAACATAGTACCTAAAAGCAGGTACTGGACCACATTTAGCGCGTTAGGTTCTTAAAGACGGTTCTGTTGATTGCCCCAAGGATATGAGAGTTTAGCCAGTGTAAAAGCACTTTTACAAGAAGTTGCCTACTGAGCATTGCCCTAAGTTGCTGAAATATACTTAAAAGACGATGATTTAACAACACACTGGACCTCAGTAGATCATATACGTCTGCATTTTGCTCAAACGGGCTACAAATGTAAGTTTAAAAAAAGCAAAGATTGCCTATATCACTGTTCTGTTTTTGGGATATGAGCTGTCAAATGAAGGCAAAAGCCTTTTGCCACATTTCTTATAGAAGTGTGCACTTCTGCAATCTCAACACATGTTGAAAAAACAAACAAAAACAATATTGTAAACAGTTTTATGACTAGATTCATCCTGACTTTTCAAGAACACATTGGGCATCTGAACACACACATATTTTACATTCAGTGCAAGCTGATATGTTAGCTTCATAACACTTACATACACGTGCAAACACCACAAACTTAGTGATCTGCATAATTGTGGGTGTATCAGGATATCCTTACATCACATTCAATTCAATGAAGGTGACACTGTACCCATAGCATATGAATCGCATTTATATACAAATGCAGACATGTGTTTTGCACCAAAAGAAAAGATCCTGCCAGCAGTACAGAGAGCATTATGGATAGAAACATCATTGGCTCAGGGAAAACCAATAAATGGTCTGACTCTCAGTCCAGCCTTAGAGGCTGTCAGCATTCCAAAAGCAAAAGTTTTAAATCCAAGATGGATTCAATAGGCCAAATCACTCACATTAACAGATGTAGATTATATCTTGGACTCTACACTACAAAACAAGCATACCTTCAATATGAACACGAATATTCTCTTCCCAATTAAATAATACCCCTAGATCAGTATGGTTTTATAATCTATGCTGATGGTTCTGCCAATTCTGCATTAGAGAAAAAACATCAATACTCTTCCGCTTGCGCAGCGGTATAGGGTAGAATGAGGACTGGAGAATTCCAACCTCAGAAAACATACACACAGTAACTTTGTCATTGCACTGCACAGCTGGCTGAACGGAAAGCTCCAATTTTGGCTCCTGAGAATACAGATCATGAGTTCCCTACACTGATAGTGTGCGATTCGTATTACTGAGTTCAGTCTTACAATGAGTATTTGCACTACTGGAGGCAGAAGAGTACATGATCAAGCATAAGATACTTTGGGGACAGGTGGATAAACTTAAAGCTAGTTTGCCATGGGCTCATGTCATTCACGCACTGAGCCACCAATGTGCAGGAATACATGTTGCAGGAGATTCAATGGCTGACGAAGCCGCAAAAACAACAGTGCAAACTGTTGCAGTCACTGCAATAACTCATTCCAGTATGAGAATATGTGGAGACTTCATGACATTTGTCAATGCTGATATCAATGGCACTCACTTACCTCCATGTTTCCCAATAAAAAACTCCTACCAGTTAAGTGTGCAAAACATTTAATTTGCCCATATTCCCAGAGTGGGGGATATATAAATACCTAATTCAGATCATAGATTAGGACTGATCCTAGCAGCACATGAGGGTCTAGCATCTGCGCACACAGGGGTGGCAGCTACACGTTCACTATTGCAGGAATGCTGTTGGTATCCAGGCCTTTAAAAACAGGCTAAAGAATATGTCCTTAAATGTGACATTTGCCAGCAGATAAAAGTTTCCACTACAGCTTGTCCACCACAGACACCTTTCTTGATCTCAGACAAGCTTCTGGCTTGTGTTATCTGGACCAATGTGGATCCTTAAAAATACATCATGTTAGCAGTGGATTCCTGCTCTTGATTCCTATGGTTATGGACACAAAGATGGGCTGATGCTCAAACTGTTATAAAGGGCTTCCAAGTATTTATCACCACATATGCAGTAGCCACATTCTATTTGTACAAGGGTCCATTGTTCACTTCTAGGGCTACATCTGCAAATACCATACAATTGTGTGTTCTTCAGAGATTTGAACTCTACAAGCAGACAACAATGGTGTTTACAGCGTACTGCCATTGGAGTAAGCTACCAGTTCTACACAGCTTCATGAACCACCACTTTTTTACAAACAGCGTTGGCTATTTTGTCGACTTGGATGACTTCTCTCCGGATTCATCAGACCCACCTCCACAGAGTAGACCCTGTGAATTTTACATTTGGCTCACAAAGTCATATTTTATCCCTTTATAAATATACATATTTATTTATTTATATCATTTATAAAGCGCGCTGTTACCAACCTGTGTCCTGGCGCTGATGTGATACTCCCTATGTTTCAAGCCTCCCGTCTAGAGCGTGAAGAGCCATGTTCTTAGATTTTTTCTGAATGCCAGCAGGTTCGCACTTTGTTTTAGGGCCATGGGTAAGGCATTCCAGGCGTTCGCCGCCCCTCTAATGAAGCTTCTACCCCCCAGCGTGCCTTCCTGATGCGGCCTGTCTTAATCAGCCCCATACCAGCTGACCTAAGTTGTCTGCCTGGCTTGTACCATTGGAACTGCTGCTGGAGAATCGATGGTCCCAGTCCGTGTGCCGCCTTGTAGATTATGCACAAAGATTTGAACATAATCCGTTTCCGCACAGGGAGCCAGTGCAACTTCTCCAGCTCCCGGGAAACCGATGCAAACTTGAGCAGACCAGCAATGAGACGGGTAGCAGCATTTTGCAGGACCTGTAATTTATTAAGCAGCCCTTGTTGGGCCTCCAGGAGTAGACTATTGCAATAGTCAAGGCGGGAGAGCACTAGTGCCGACACCACTGTCTTTTTGCACCCCTCCGGTAAGGAATGGAGGATCTTCATAATGATTTTCAAGGACCAATGGATGGAGGAAGTCAGCGCCTTTACTTGTGGTTTAAAGGAAAGTTGGTCATCAATGAGAACTCCTAGGTTCTTAACCTTAGTTACAGGGGAAGAAGGGGTTCCCATTTCTTCCGGCCACCACCTTGGACTCCAGAAGTTGACATTCGAGCCAAAGAGTAAAACCTCAGTTTTTGAGGAGTTCAACTTTAGGCAATTTTTTGCCATCCAAGTGCTGACTGCTGTCATACAGTCCTGAAACTTAGCTGCTACACCTTCTTCTCTTCCTGGGAGCAGCGATACGACGATCTGCGTATCCTCTGCGTAAGATGTTAATTCAAACCTGTAAGACCGGATCACCGGGGCTAGAGAAGATACATAAATATTGAATAAAGTGGGGCTTAGGGAGGATCCCTGAGGGACCCCCCCCTAGGAGTTCGAAAGGTCTTGACTCAAAATCTCCCATGGCCACCACCTGGACCCTATTCACAATGAAGGCCTTCAGGATGCTTAAAGCTTTCCCCTGAATCCCGCAGTCCTCTAATCGGTCCACCAAGATCCTATGGTGGACCGTATCAAACGCCGCGGATAGGTCAAGGAGGACCAGGGCCGCCCGGCCCCCCGCATCCATTGCCTTCCTGATCTCCTCCGTGGATTTAATCAGGGCGGTTTCGGTGTTGTGTCCTTCCCTGAAACTATGTTGAGCTTTACCCAGGCACTGAGAGGTTCGCAAAAATGCACGGAGCTGGAAGTTCATAACCTTCTCAATAAGTTTGGCTGGCAGCGGCAGCCTGGCAATGGGCCGATAGCTGCTGGGATTGGCAATATCCAGTGAGGCTTTCTTAAGCAATGGGACAATGGATGCCCGTTTCCAGCATGTAGGATAATCGCCGATTTCGAACATCTGATTAAAAAGATTAGCTAAAGTATCGGCTATCGGAGTAGCTGCCAGTTTTGCCACTGACGCCGGGCAGGGATCGTGGGGAGATCCCGATTTCGTTGAGTGCAGCAGTCTTTTGATGTCCTCGACGCACACTGGAGCAAACACAGAGAGTTTTACCTCCTGTAGGTTGGTGACGGGGTTTCTATGGGAGCCATCCAGTAGACTCTGTCCAACTTGAGGCTCAAGTGCAGTGAAAATTAGTTCCACTTTGCTTAGACAAAACTTGGCTAGGGCCTCACAGAGTTCCAAGCTTGGTGGGACGATCACTGACTTGGGGGTGGCCAGGCTAGAGACTGTATCAAAGAGTTCTCTAGGTGAGTTCCTGGCTCCCTCAATACGATCGGTGAAATATGAGCACTTAGCCTTCCTTAAGTAAGTTTTTTGGCTGGATTTAAGTATAACTTTATCCTTCTCATGATAATTAGTCCGCCAGTTGCGCTCGAGCTTCTTGCAGACTAACTTGCAATCTCTAAGCTCATCAGTGAACCAAGGAGCTGATGGAACCAAGCGGGTGGGGCGGTATTTTTTAGGCAGGGCTAATATGCTACATGCCTGATCAATCCAATCAGTGTACATGGCGGCAGCTCTATTCACATCTGCTGGCAGAGCGGTCCTAGAGGATTCCAACAGGTCCTCCAGAGCATTGC
This sequence comes from Lissotriton vulgaris, assembly GCF_964263255.1. Lineage (NCBI taxonomy): Eukaryota > Metazoa > Chordata > Amphibia > Caudata > Salamandridae > Lissotriton > Lissotriton vulgaris. The sequence goes on from NC_141696.1 coordinate 494,070,290, forward strand.
CGTCCACTTTTTTCCAGGCTCCACACGTCCTGGCTATTTTCCTATCTTGTCGTGCCTTGTGCAGCGAGGGGCTCAAGATGTTAAACAGCACAGCGGCATGGTCATTCCAGGCCATGGGTTCAGTTTTAACAAACCTCAAGTCTGGATTGTTCGTAAAGACCCGATCCAATGTGTGTCCTGCAAGATGCGTTGCCCCTGTAACCACCTGAGTAAGTCCCACCCCATGCATCACCTCGGATAGTGCTAGAGTATCCGGGAATGAGCTGCCCTCTAGGTGGAAATTAAAGTCTCCCAGGGCTATAAAAGATTTGGCACATAAGGCTTCCTCCAAAATACTGCCCACCGTTTCGAGAAACTGGGACTTTACACCGGGTGGTCTATAGAGGAGGCAACCCTTAAGGGATCTACATTGGGTCGAACATTTAATTTCAGGTTCTGAACACTCCAATTGTTTCTGATTATTTTGGCCTTCTACTGTAATCACCATTTCTGCTTGGATGGATAGGCTCTTGATTGACAGTCCTCACTGTATGTCACATCAAGCAAATAACCAGATACTTGGGATACTTGAATATATTTTTTAAGTGGTGACAAGACTCCAATATACTGATGTTATTTTGGAAGCATCACTTAATTATGAACATAACATTCTGATGTTTGATGACAAATATACATGAACAAATGTTATGAATGAATACAATTTTGTGATGTTAGATGATAAACATCCATAAACATTGTTACAGTTAATAATTTGTAGAACGTTGTCTATACATATTAGTTTTTACCTGGACAACATTCAGTTGGTGTTTATCTTGCTTATAATATGAAATCATTTTCTGTATTTCAATTGCATGTAACATCATTTTGAGATCGCTGATAAGACTTTTTTATGCAAGTCACGAATGAGTGGGATTCACACTGCGTCATCGCCACTCGCGTTAGGTTTCTTGAAACCACTTGTCTTCACAAACCCCACAGCATCCACAGAATCTATTGTCCTACGACTTGGTCTTTTTTCCGTTACTTGTCCAGTTGAACACCCCAATATATAATTGTTCTAACCCTGAACGATCACGGCCGGATGATACTCGCGTCGTTATATATAAAAATAATTGTTCTTCAGATAGTAGGAGCTTTTTGGTTATTATACCCCCGTTCATATGATCCAGTTAACGGAATAATGCTCGGTTATGATTCATGTTGTGAGTGGTATCTACTACAACATCTCTAGTCGGAACACGGACATGGCGCAGTCGCATTACGACATTTCAATTTTTTCGGCGCTCTAGTCTTTGAACGATGACGTAGTAATATGTTCTCCAATAAAGCCCGTACTTCCGGGTCACGTGTTCACCAGGAAGACATCCCGTAAGAATATGGGGCGACGCTTGTATACACACATGGGTAAGTGCTTTTCTTCCCCAGCATTTATCGACCCACGCTTCTTGGAGGAGTATGATAATGACGTACCCTCTCTCCGATTTATTTCATAGTAACGGGCATTCTATCCAAGCAGTGAGTCGCACCCGACTCGTTGGCTGCACATGAGCAGTTTGAAGCCCCTGAAAGGTAAGAGAGTGACACATTAGAATTGTTAATACTCTGTCTGGTCAATCGTGGATCTTTTTAGAGTCTTCTAATACGATCAATCATTATTTTACTAGGCTGAAGATATATGCATTCAGGACCCGTATGCAGCCTCTTTAAGAAAGTGCCGATTGAACTTCCATGCTACAATTTACAAGAGACTATCACCGCACACAAGGGTGAGCGAAGGTCTATTTTTAGGTGATGCCATGTCTCTGATTGAGATAACAAAAGCACAATTACTTGTGTTTTTTTAAATAGCATTTCCATTTTAACTTATAGACAGTGGTGACAATGTTTTCCTTTTAGATTTGTGGAGCTGTGAGATTGTACATTTGAGTCCTCTGAGACTTTTTCCTTTGTCTTACAGAGTTCTTATGCTTCAGGAGGCTCTCATGATTAAGAGATGTTTAATAATTGAGTTTTCTATATAATGTTCCAATAAGAGCCTCCTTTATTCTGTGGAATAAACACACACGTTTGGCTTAAATGTTCTGTGGTTGCTGTCACCAACCCAGATTTCAATTAAACCATATACGTATGGCCCCCTTACAGGTCAACAGCTTTTATACTGATACTCGTTCATCTATGGTGAAGGGTTGGGTCGGAATTATCACCAGTGGAGCGGTGAGCCTCATATTATTATTGTTAGTTTAATGTGACTTTCTTTTTTCTTGTTTCTGTAGTTTTTCACCCATGATATTATATTGATGGGTCTTTCCTCCCAATTTGTCATTTGTCAATAGACCTTCTGGTGTAATACAGCCATACAAAGGTATGTGCAATCCCTTTATAAACGGGCATGTGAATTAGCGTCATCACAACGTGCACATGGTACGAGTGAGTCGGACACAATCAATAGCACCCGCGATCTATCAGAATACATTATCTGTCTGTTGCAGTAGTATTATACGGACTGTGAATGATTAAGAGAGGATTATAGATCCCTTCCTCGACTCACGGGTTCACTGAATCACCAGCACTCCCTTAGGATGACGCGGTAGGAGCACTAACGACACGAATGTGTTGGGTTGCACAAGACCACAACTATGTAAATACATTATGTATGATACAGTGGTAGCTGAGAGAATCTGTTTCATTATATTTTGTACCATCTCTATGTACACTATGCGCTTAGTAGATGCTCCATTGTTACTTATTTGTTTTTGCAGCCCTGAGGATTCGCAATAGCGATGAAACACGTGTCGGCTGGCTGTTGTGCTAAATAAAGGACTCCATCAGACTACTCTTCCTCTGGAGATTCCCACATCCCTCTGCCGCTTTGTACACTGTGTATTTGTCTGAATTTTACTGTACATATGCTTTACTGTTGAGTGCATTGGGAATACCTGTTCACCTTAAGGGATTGATGATTGGACAGCGTGAGCTTGAACCCCAGGACCTTGCAAGTCTCAGAAGCTACCGTCTGAAAAGACCCTTTGATGGAAGCATGGTAGATGATCGCTAGACCACCTCCCCTTTTACCTGGTCTATCCAGTATGAAGCTAAGATAGTTTGGTGGGATAGCTTTCACTAAATAAGGCCCAGACGCTGCATCAGTCCAGGTCTCAGTGATAAATGCGATTTTTATCTCTTTATCCTGGATCATCTCGGCGCACTCTACACTGTGCTTTACCAGGGATCTCGCGTTAATCAAGAGACAGTTTGTATTGCTCGCCCCCCCCTCCCCTTTAGGACTAGGAATGCTGGTATCAGCCCTATCTGGTCTACAGAGGATTGCTGGGAGACCAGACTGACACGCCGGGCAGCAATGGAAACCTGCCTGCATGTCCTTATCTAGCCTCAGATTAATGCAGTTCTCCTTCCTACCTCTGGCATTCAGAGTGAGTAGCTGGTCTCGGCTGTAGACCCGACAAGGCTGAGGTCCTATGGGTTGTCGACCAGGGGTAGTGGCGCTGGGTGCGGGTCCGGCGCGGACGGGCGCAGACAGGCTTGCCTTTGGCGTGCTTTAGGCGCACCGCCGGCGCGCCCGCTGCGCCTGCCCGCTGTGCGAACGGAACCCCGTGGCCATTTAAGGGGGCGGGAGGAGGGTGGGAGGTTGCCGATAACTAGTCCACAGGCCTGCCAGTCCCCCCAAGATGGCGCATCCCCGTGACACCTTCCGCGTCAGCGCCGAGTCGGCTGCGCGGGTGACAGGGGTGCTAGCAATCAGGTAGGTGAGCCCAAGAAGAGTGGTGCAAATTAAAAACAAATCTGGTGACTGCAGATTAAAATCAGCAAGACACACAATATAATTAAAAACAGACTCGCAGCCTAATCTCCCGGCTTTCCGCCTCAGAGGAGTATCAGAAAAGAGCGCGGTGTTTCCAGCGCGTTTTAAGTGCCCGGGATGGCGGGAGGCTGCCAACAACTAGTCCGCAGGCCTGCCAGTCCCCCCAAGATGGCGCTTCCCCGTGACACCTTCCGCGTCAGCGCCTAGTCGGCTGCGCGGGTGACAGGGGTGCTAGCAATCAGGTAGGTGAGCCCAAGAAGAGTGGTGCAAATAAAAAATAAATCTGGTGACTGCAGAATAAAATCAGCAAGATACACAATATAATTAAAGACAGACTCACAGCCTAATCCCCTGGCTTTCCGCCTCAGTGGGGTATCAGAAATGAGTGCAGTGTTTCCAGCGCATTTTAAGTCCCCGGGAGGGCGGGAGGCTGCCGATAACTAGTCTGCAGGCCTGCCAGTCCCCCCAAGATGGCGCTTCCCCGTAACACCTTCCGCGTCAGCGCCTAGTTGGCTGCGCGGGTGACAGGGGTGCTAGCAATCAGGTAGGTTAGCCCAAGAAGAGTGGTGCAAATAAAAAACAAATCTGGTGACTGCAGATTAAAATCAGCAAGATACACAATATAATTAAAAACAGACTCACAGCCTAATCCCCCGGCTTTCCGCCTCTGGGGAGTATCAGAAATGAGCGCGGTGTTACCATTGCGTTTTAAGTCCCCGGGAGGCGGGAGGCTGCTGACAACTAGTCCGCAGGCCTGCCAGTCCCCCCAAGATGGCGCTTCCCCGTGACACCATATGGATTACAATTTTCTTATTTTTCCTCCACCTTTGGATCAGTTTTGTGACTGTCTTTTTCTGGCTTCTGACAGGTCACAGTCTCCCAGAACGCTCCACTGTTGAACTGGTAAATGAGGTTTTGAAACCCCATTCTTTATCACACAAAGTGCAAAGAGACTTTTTCCTGGTAAACTTTTCAGCTGTTCTGGTACTCAATGGAATTGATTTGGATAAAGTGCCCTATGATATATTTGGACCGACAGAGACTTTACAAGTTCCATATGTTTTTCTTATATCCTTAACTGAGGTTATCATTCCTGGTACTAACTCTGATGATTGGTACATTAACTCAGTACATGAAATGCTTGCTGATTTGAGCCTTACATGGTTTTTAATAGTGAAGAAATGCATGATGGTATATCTAATTATGATGAAATGTTCTGTTTTCACCATTATGGTCACCACTTTTTACACAAAGCAAGTACTCCAAGTGCAGTATTTAATTACAACCAATGGGAACACTTTCCTACACCACCAAAGGGCAGCTCAAAGGCATTTGCACAGAAGTTTACATATTTTTCTGATCACAATCCAGCAGACCCAGACTCCTATTATTATAAACCCACACCTTCCCCGGCATAGAAAAATATTCTCACTGATACTAAATTAATATATTCTGCATCTTTTATTTCCCAGTTGTCGACACAAGGGTATGAATTTTGGAGAGGCAAGATCGATTTAAAATCTTTATGGGAAACTAGAGATTGGCAGGCTCAGGGGGAATAGGCTTTATTTAGAGCATGCCTCATACCAAAACAACAAATTTTCATGAATAAAATTGTACAGCAGACGTCCTGTCTCTGCTTGGCCAAGATAAAGCATCTAAATACACCAAATATTCCCATATTTACACACTGCGAGTTGGCAGACACCTTTTCTTGAAAACATGCGAGGGTTCATGAAAAATAGGCCAGGCTCAAGTTACGTGCAGATACAACACGCAGGTATGGTCACAACATACAGTGTTGGAAATTTGTGCCTAGAGTGCAGGAAACATTCAACACTGTCTGAGGTGAAAAAACATTTGTCTCTTTGTTCTGATGAAAGGGCCTGCAATATTTTTGGGCCACTTCAAATGTGCTTTCTCTATGCAATAAACAATGAATTGTGGAAAGATTCACAGCAGGAAGCTGCTGAGAGACTATGTGAGATTGACAGAGCAAATTTAGAAAAATCTCTAGCAATAGATGGCAATGGTATTACTACATTATCCACTAGGATTTATTCTCTGAGTAACATTGCGTTATCTGCTATTGACATTATCCAGAGTGGCGTGTCCTCTTTGCAACATGCGCAATCACAGCTCATATCTATAATGCTATTAGTTTGGACTCTACAGACTTTATGCACTGGTCGCGTTCCATGAAAGCACATAAATGGCACTAATTTGCTTGTGCGATACAATCGCACAAAAGAACAGCCCACCATGGCTAGAAAAGACACAACATACACTATGTTACACATAGAAAAGTTAAAACAATTACCATTTACTGTTGCAGAATGGCCATCACCTATTGGGTAATACACAGGTTTATTCTCTGCGGATATCAACTTTTTACTTCAAATACTGCTTGCAGCACCATCAAGTAGGCAGATATGAAAAGCTGGGAGAAGGGTTAGATCCTACCTTTTACTTATCATTGTGGTAATGGTGTGGATGATGTATTTCTTAGTGGTACTGACTGTGAGAATACTTTAGGCCATTCTCTGATTTACAGGGAGATTACATTCCACTGCACATATGATGCATCCAATGTGAACTTGTCATGTCATCTGAAAGGTTGCTCAGCTGCTGTAATTCACCCAGCGTTCATATTGCTTTCAAATGGGAGCTATATGATGTTGAATGGTCAAGGTTTCTGTGGGATGAAACTGGGAATCAACAACAAAAACTGTACAAGGGGGGTCCAAGGGATATATGATTTAAAGACCCGTACCTGATTAATATCCCCAGCTAGTTCTATATGTATAACACAACAAAACAGGGGGTCTACTAGCTTTATTATGTAGCTATTCTGTCAATCCGAGTTACCAGAATCTCGGGGTGGATGAATCACATAAAGACAGAAAACAGGTGAGCACTATTGCCCACATGCATCAAACTCTCATTTTGCGATACCAAATTTGCGATTTTTACCGAATCGCAAATAAGGAATCGCAAAACGGGATGCATTATTGAAAGTGCATAATATGTGCGATTCGGTAAAAATCGCAATTTTTACCGAATCGCAAGTATTATGCGAATTCCAATTTGCGATTTCGCAATTCCCATTGATTCCTATGGGCCAAAAGGCCCATAGGAATCAATGGTAATTGTGAATTCGCAAATTGGAATTCGCAAAATGTTGATGCATTCCATGGGTGCAGGGGGGGTCCAAAGGACCCCCCCCCCGCACCCCTGAAATGTATTTTAAAATGGATGTTTCACACACACATGTCCTAAGGACATCTGTGTCTGTAACATGACAGTGTTTAAAATGCTAATTTGAGCATTTTAAACATTTTTCGCAAATTACCACGAGGTTCAACCTCGTGGTAATTTGCACTTGCAATCTTTAAATTCGCATTTTTTTTAAGAATGATGCATTGCATTTAAGGAATCGCAAAATTGCGATTCCTTAAATGCAATCGCATTTTAGAAAATCGCAAAATTAGCGATTTTCAACAAAAAAAATGATGCATCTCAAAAAGCATTTTTGGAATCGCAAACGGCCGATTTTAAGGAATCCCACCGTTTGCGATTACCAAAATGCTTGATGCATGTGGGCATATATGTATAGGAAATAGCAGACACAGCATAAATCATTCATACAAGGTTGACAAATCCAAAACAATTAGCAAAGGGTTACCATCAAATTGACTCAATGATCAGTCCTATCATTTGGCCAAACCCAGGTGCAAAACAGGCTAGTCCCCTGATCATTGGGACATCAAACACCGCACCGTTTGTTGCTGGTCAAGGATTTGGTCCACCAACATAAACAAACAAACACTGATCTTTGATGGTCAAGTGAATAAGTGTGCAACAAAAAACATATAGTGACTTAAAAATAGGATGGAGTGACCTCCTACTAGTAACTTTATTCTGCGGACGAACCACACCTCCTAATTAAAAACCTAGAACAGTGCAAGCAAGACAGTAAACAAATATCTGCCTAGTAACGGGCCAACATGTTTCTGCCTATCGGGTATCTAATCCCATGGCATTCGTCAGGGCCTCTGTTCTTTCAATAGTTGCACTTAGTAGTGATGAAACAAAAGAAACACCACCGCCACCCAAGTGAGAGAAGTAAAAATGTAAAAATGGTTGAATACGGTACAACCTGTAACAACCGAAGCCGTTAACCCTCCATGTCAATTGGAAGAAATGAATTATATGGAGGAAAATGTATAGTCATTAATTATAAACTTGCTGTGCCATAACTCCTATACACTGTGTATCACCTAAAACAAAGATAATTTGGGAGAAGTAATGTATTCATGCTCACCCTTCATGGTAGGGAAAAGGACCTCACCTCACCTGGACCTTGCTCAGGTTCTACGAGGCCCCGCACTACATAGATACAAGAAGTAAAACAGAAATAGAGCAACATAAAGCGTGAGAACACAGCCTTTACAAATGCCCAACAACATCCCTGTACAACCAATCCTCTTGTATCTAAAGACCAACATATGAGAAGACTCCAGCACTCGAACTATGTGTGCCCAGCCTCAAAGCCTCCCAGGTCTATCCTCCAACACAATTATATATTCATAGGCATTAATTACATATTCTTAGTGGGACTCAAAAGTAAGCTACAAAAACAGTATCTACTGTATTGAGCTGCAAAAACTCAAAAGTATCCTCTATGGCCATATTCACCATGCTTGGATTAGTATAACCCTCAGTCAATGTGGTCAGCTAAGCACTCACCTATCCGTCGGTACCTCAAGATCACATCTGAGTCTTGGGGGAGGCACCGTCATGAAACAGGGAATACCATATCTGGTGATGGTTTCTACAGTCAGGACCATTTGAACACAAGTGTTATTTTCACCAGCCTGTACATTTAGGGATGCAACAATTTGGCCTTCAAATAAAAACAAATTATTTAAAGTTTGAGCAGACTGAAAGCTTTATTGTTTCAGATGGAAGTGGTCTTAATATCTGCGTGAGAGATGTTTGATATTCAAGTTCCTCTGAGATACAGTCACTACTTTCCTCCAATCTCTCACACCGTTTTGAGGGAGCTAGTGCACTGCATTTTTAACATCTCATATACCGCAGGATTAACAACTTTTTTAAAGCAATTGACTCTGGGTTGGTTAGTACCTTTCAGACGGTCTTCTGATATATTCCATCTTTCATACTCTCCATGCTGGGAAGCATTTTTGGAGGCTTACCGCTTTTCCTATTCCTGGTTGTCGTGACACTGACTTTATTTTATTTGCTCCATAATGGATGTTCTGTCACACAGCCAAATGGGTATATGACTAGTGATAACTAGTTCTAGTCCTCTCTGCCTGTCTGGCTACACTGTGAGCAGCCTGTATTCTGCTGTCTGCTGTGCGCTTTGTAGAGTGCCCTAGACATATGCTTAAGGGTGTAACTGGTCCAATCTACGGACATGGAACTGCTGGTGGTTCCCCTAAAGACTCACTTGTACAGATGGTCTATGTGATTGTCTTTGCTTCAAAATGCATATTATGAGCCTCCCTGGGATGTTTCAGCTCCTGGTAATTTGGATCCTGGCTCGTCTTTCGCAGATACACTATTGGCCGTTAAACAATCAGCAGCTGCTGTGGGATTTGGAATTGAACATATTGGTTCCCTGGAGCTGGTGAGAGGGGTGCCGTCGGAACAATCATCTGCGATAGTTGGGAACAGCAATGTTTTGTCTACTCCTCAGAACATTTAAATAATCTGGCAATTTCGAGCAGTGGAGATTTTTACTTGCTAAAATGTTTATAAATTACAGTTTTTCTGTTCACCTTTTTCTATTGATATTTAATATATTTTGGCTTTCTCTATGCTTTATTATTAAAGAGCACAATGCGTTTATGATTTCAGGTTTTAATACATGATTGAAATCTATATTCTCAGCATAGGTTTTTAGGAAGCTTTTTAGTCACCTTACGTCCAAGGAGTGGATGATATGTGGTCACAGTAGGTCAGGGCAGGAACACCACCATTTTACATGCTATATTCAAAGTTGACATATTTTATTGTACATTGACATTTGGCCCACATTTGCTTGCATGTTGGTATGGGATAATGTTCCATGAAATATCTTTGCTTATATTTACACATTTTCATAGGCATATTATCAAAGCCTTGAACATTCTGTACCAAAACTAAAGTTCACTGTGCAAAATGTTGTTGTTTGTTATTGCCTACTCGACAACAGCTTTGTCAGGATAGAATAAATAATGACAGCCTGACTGGGGCATCAGCATGGCAACATAGGTTAACCCCTTCGATGCGCGTGACAAGGTCAGCTCGTCATGGGCGTTACCTGCGCTGCGCGTTTGACGAGCTGACCTTGTCACGTAACGCGGGATTTTCGAAATCTCAGCGGGAAAACCGCTAGCGCGCATGCTGTTAAGCTTATTACATACACAACATCATTGCTTTGTTTAGTTGGTGGAGCATTTCACTGACACTGTCTAGGTCGCCCCTTCCCAGATTTCCAAACCAGCTGACTCCTGTTTATCTCCTGAGAGGGATGTTGCCCAACTCTAGGCAAAGACGGACTCCCAGAGGAAATATACCAACAGGTAACTGGGGAGTTAGATTACACTACCGAAATTCTGGCAGGTTCACCCACCCAAGGCACACAAGAATAGGGAGCACTAGGTAGGAGTGTAACTGTAACATACTAGTATGCAAGCATATATTCTATGTAACACCACAAGGGTTGAACAGTTAATTTTCTTTACTATTCTTGTGATGCTGTTTACTCTGTTTTGTTTCCTTCTGTTGATAATTGCAGCAAACGTATTTTACATAAGAATCTTATTGCGTCAAGAAATATGTGAGATGCCAATTTGAATATTTCTTGTGATTCTCTTTGGGCATGAATGAGTTACCAAACGAAAGGGCTTTAGATCTGTTTCCATGATTTCCTTGAGGAGTCAGGGTTGTCATGTTATAAGGTTGCACATACCAACTGTTACCTTGCTAGGTCAGGAGTGCAGATGGTGCAATATGAGCTAGCCAGGACTAAGGCCAGCATATCCCGATGGTGTGTGTAGACTCAGTCTCGTGCAGTTTTGACATTTATGTAGACCAAGAATCAGACAGTTTTACTGAGAAAGTATGAACCGTACAACACTATTACACCTAAAAAATCCTTTAAAAGTATTTCAGCCCACCCATTACTTACCACTCATCTGCATAATTGTCACTTTTCTTTACTGCCTTCTAATTTGGCAGCACGTCCCAGGCATCAGTTCCTGATTCGCTTTCATTCTTGTTTGTGGTGCATGAACAAAGTACAAATTGGTTTCCCTTAATTAGTGTCCAACCAGTGCTCACGCTGTAATTGAGGTACCATTTCATCTCTTGTTTTACTATTTTTTGATTACTCAAACTTCACCCGAAAACTGTGGATCATATTACATGCACACAAGTTTTATTACACAAGGTCACAATTAGCAATTGTGCAAGGACGTCTCTTTGTGTGCCTATTTGTTTTATCCTTCTGCATACACAACTCCACTCTACTCTATTCCACTCCACTTTAATACACTCTTATCCACCCTAATCCACCCCAAGCCACTCCACTCAAATCCACTCCACTCTAATCCACTACACTCCGCTCCAATTACACTCCACTCTCATCCACTCCACTCTGATTCAGTCCACTCTAATCCAGTCCACTCTAATCCACTCTAATCAACTCACCTCTAATCCACTCCAATTCCCACCACTCTAGTCCACGCTATTCTAGTCTACTCCAATCCACTCCACTCTAATGCATTCTAATCTACTCCACTCTAATCTACTCCACTCTAATCAACTCGACTCAGTACACTCTAATCCAATCTATGCTACTCTAACACACTTCACTTCACTCTGATCCACTCCAATGTGCTCCACTCTAATCCACTCCACTCTAACCCACTCCACTCTTATCCACTTTAATCCACTTCACTCCAATCCACTCTAATCCAGTTCACTCTAATCCATTCCAGTCCATGACTCTCTATTTCACCCCTCTCTAATCAACTTCAGTCTACTCTGATCAACTCCACACTAATCCACTCCTGTCCACTTCAATCCACTCCAATCCACTCCAATCCACTATATTCCACTCTAACCCACTTCACTACTTTACTCCAGTCCAGATCACTTTAATTCATTCCAGATTAATCCACTGTAATCCACTCTAATCTACTCAAATCCACTCGTATCTAATCTACGGTAATTAATAACATTCCATTCCACTCAATCCACTCTAATCCACTCCACTTCAATCCACTTCACTATAATCCACTCCACTCTAGTCCTCTTCACTCCCATCCATTTCACTCCACTCTACTCTAAGATACTCCACTCTACCCCACACTATGGCACTCCACTATAGGACCCTCCACTATATGACACTCCACTCTATGCCACAACACTTTACAACAATTTATGCCACTTCACTCAATAACACTCTACACCACTCTTCTCTACGACACTCTGTGCCACTCTACTTCTCTCCACTCTACTCCACTCTATCTAAAAAACACTCTACTCCACTCTATAAAACTCAACTTCACTCTACGACTTCCATGACACTACTTTTTAGCCATGCTGAACAACCGCCACACTAATTTACAACAAGGCTAAACACATTGCTGAAGTCAACAACTCTTGCATAGGCAAGACCTAATGGCTTTGTTACTGCTTGAGTTGTTGTGCTGCTGGAGAGGCTGTGAAAGGTGAGCTTTTGCACAGCACTTTGCCTGGGCTTATCTCAACCTACCACCTCACTGTGTTAGCTTTAAAAGACAAGTCTATCCTGCTGCCTTTTATGTCAAACACACAAGAGTATCATTCAGCAAAACCATCTCATCATGTTTCCATTTCAGCTGGCCACGCTCTCAAGCTGTTTCCTGTCATACAAGTGTGCCTCCTAAGAACCAAACTTTAAAAAGTGCCTTTACACATCAAGGTACTCATGGGTTTCACTCATTCCCTTTACCTTGAGCCCATTTGCTTGCCGTGCTCTCAACACCAGCTAGAACTTGGCATAAATCCAGGAGATCCTTGGTGAAAACAAGTTCCTTTTAAGTTGATCATAAGAAGCAGTACTACTTGCTGTGCAAAAGGTAGATCTGCCTACCCTACAACAATTAAAAAAATAATGCCAGAACTGCAGCGTCTACAGCAAGCAGAACACACTCAGCAACCTCCACCTTTGCCTTTCAACCATTTTGTTTGCGATCAACCATTTGTGACACTTCCTATAAGAAACTATAGCTTGCTATAAGAAGTTTATTTTCATAACATTTAACAATGTTCTTAAAATACTGCAGTTCTGCAGTGGCGGCCACAGGATTGTAAAAACGCTTTTACATTCGCTTCAGTCACATGATTAAGCTTCTGTTCCAACAACTTAAACATTTATGTCCCAATGTGGGCTACAATAGTCCTAAATGCAAGTTCTTATTTACTGTCTGTAAGTTTTGTTTGGTTATCTTTGGTGTAGGACTGTTCCGTCAAATGCAACATCATGGAGAACGAATTTGATTTAAGATGTTTAGTTCAATATCTGCAACTTTAAGTAAGTAAGATAAATAAACTTTGAATTCACTCCCTTACCCCCTGTGTAGGTAACCGGCCTCTTCCCCTGTCCTCAATGACTATTGGCATCTACTGCCTCAGGTTACATTACGTAGCACCGTAACTTATGGTAAAGCGATGAAGCAGAGTAATTTAATCCCCGCTGAGATACTGTAGGAGTGCATTATCATAATTTGTAGTCAGCACTCGAAAATATTTTGTGTGATTAACGTTACTAAAAGAAGATGGAGTACCGTATATATCAAATGGGCTTCATGTATAACGGATACAATTTATAAAACGTGTGTTTAAGAAATGTGACTAATGATGTACTTATTAATAAATTATTACTGAACAGGAGAATCTACGTATCCAATGAAAATGATTGTGAGAACTAATGAAAATATGTGCAAGCTTATGTTTAGAAGATTCACGTTTAACAACATTTATTCCTCTTGAGTACATTTTATCAATAATTCTTAAACGTCTCTTGCATTATTGTATTAAGGGATTTCATTTGTGATGCATCTACATTCGTGCATGTATTTGTAACCCAGTGCACTTGCTAAATGAGCCCTACTTGTGAGTCCCAGTGTACAATTTTAGTCTAGCCTCACGTATAATTTTAGTGTAAATACACAATACTATTTAGCATTCGATTTGTGACTAACCTGCATTGCATTTTGTTTCCACTGTCGGTGTGGACAAAGCCTCGTTAGTTAGCATAGACGAATTTTGTTTTCATTAGATAGAAAGGTGTGAGAAGATGTTGGCATGGAGAGAATCTGTAACAAGCTGGGACATGGGTTCTCATGGCAGAGGAGAAGAATGTCCAAGGATGATTGAAGTTGCAACTCATCGATGTGGGAAAGGTGGTGCGAGTATCCAGTTTGTACCGGGAGCTGTGGAAATTTACGGCAGGAGGTCATGTGGAATTAGTTACCTCAAATGCAACTGATATGTGCTTTAACTTAGTGAGAAGGGAAGGACATCTTAGGACTTCATGGGTAGCAGATCTATGCTTTTGCTCTGCTTGGCTTTATGCTATTTGACCCGTGATTAGAGTGCTTCTACAGAAGACTTTGACAGCTGAATCTTTCTATTCTAATCAGTAGATTTCTAATGCTTCTTAGAGTAGATGATCCTGTTAATGTAGAGTAGGGAAAATGCTTACTATTGAGAACCAACTGATGCAATTTAACTCCCAATTCTTTTTCCTGATGACATACATTGTCATAATTGAATTGGTAGCATTTTTCCTTCTGTATAGGGCAAATCTCTTCAGGACGAATGTCTGACATAATATCGACAGACATAATATCGAAATACAAAAATATCGGCACAAAAATATCGACATCAAAAATATCGGAGTCATATCTTCATAAAGGTAAGTACAAAAATATCGAAAAAATAATATCGTAGTACAAAAATATCGAAATTAAAAATATCGTTTTTTTAAATGTATTAATAATAATGTAAAAATAATTTTAAAATACATATAATTTTACAAATATTAAATAAAAATATTAAAACAAAATTAAAACTAATACATATACATTTAAAATAAATAAAACACTTAATAATTTAATGTAATTTTTTTTTTTTTATTTCATTTAATTGATTTAATGTATTTTTTTTTTTTTTACCCTGTACGCCTGTACCCCAAAAACCCAAAACTGACCCTGAACCCTAAAAATATCCCTGTACCCCAAAAACCCAAAACTGACTAAAAATATCCCTGTACCCCAAAAACCCAAAACTGACCCTGAACCCTAAAAATATCCCTGTACCCCAAAAACCCAAAACTGACCCTGAACCCTAAAAATACCCCTTCACCCAAAAACTGAAAACTGACCCTGAACCCTAAAAATACCCCTTTACCCAAAAACTGAAAACTGACCCTGAACCCTAAAAATACCCCTTTACCCAAGAACTGAAAACTGACCCTGAACCCTAAAAATACCCCTTTACCCAAAAACTGAAAACTGACCCTGAACCCTAAAAATACCCCTTTACCCAAAAACTGAAAACTGACCCTGAACCCTAAAATACCCCTTTACCCAAGAACTGAAAACTGACCCTGAACCCTAAAAATACCCCTTTACCCAAAAACTGAAAACTGACCCTGAACCCTAAAAATACTCCTTTACCCAAAATTAATTAATATTATTTAATTACCAATTAATTATTAATTAACAATAACAATAAAGTAAATATATTAGCACATTAGCTGTAATTAATTTAATTTAATAATTAATATTATTTTTCCCAATTAATTAATTAAGAATAACAAAAAATTATATATAAAAAAAAATACTCTAATTAATTAAATTAACTAATTAATATTAATTAATTACCAACTAATTAATAATTAAAAATATGTACAAAATTATATTAATTAATTAACTAATTAATATAAATTATTTACCAATTAATTATTAAATAAAATATGTACAAACATATATTAATTAATTAATTATTATTAAATTACTTCCCACCCTATTCCCCTATAAACCCATAACCCGCTACAGAACATATTTATCAATTAATCAATTAATTAAAAATAATTAAAAATTAATTCTCAATTAATTAATTAATAATTCCTATTAATTAATAATTAATTTAACATAATTAAATTACTTCCCACCCTATTCCCCTATAAACCCACAACCCGCTACAGTAGTAAAAGACAATATTTAATTAAATTACATTAAAAATAAATAATAAAACATAATAAATACAATATAATATACACTAAATTTATTTAAAAATTGATATTAGTAACATCGAAGTTATTTATTTCGATATTATTGACATCGATATTTAAAACTTCGATATTACTGATATCATACTAATAGCGATATTAAGACTGTCGATATTACTTACCTTCGATATTTTGTCCCATCGATATTTAAACTTCGATATAATTGTATATCGAAATTTAAAACTCGATATTTTGTCTGTGTACCCTTCAGGACATTTGGGTACATTCTACTTGTTTTGTATTTCTAAACAATTAGGTTAAGATTAGTATATGTGAATCTATTTTTGAATTTCACCTAAGGGCATTTAATGCAAAGAATAGTGGGGAAAGGGTGGAGATGGAGGCCTTGTGACTGTAATGATCACAGTTGTGAAAAATCAGAAAAAGGTAGCAACCCAAGGCAAGTGCAATAAAATTAAGCATAGAAAACCGGGCAAATGAAAAAAAATGGACAACTCTCCTTGCTACTTTTAGTGCATTACACTGGCTTGCAGCCACTTCCATGCCATAAGGTTTTGGAGTCCTTGCCGTAAAAAATGAGCTTTGCTGCACAGAGAATGGAATGGGAACATATTTTGCTGCGCTCAAGGTCCTGAAACCCGATATAGTTTCTGTGACGGGCAAGCAAGGACGGGGGAAGAGTGTGGGCATAAAAGGAGACAGCAAAACGGAGAAGTGGTGAGTGGAAGGGGAAAGCAGTAACTATGGAAAAAATAGAACCTCCATCACGGACGGACACGCTTGTCAAAAGAAATCAATCTATGCTTGGTTCATGCACTAGAGAAGAACTTGGAAGTGATGCCTGGCACACACTGACCAATTAGGACGATACAAAGCAGAGTGACAATAATGCAAACAAATGTTAAGCAATGGGCGGGCTCCAAGCCCTTTATTGCAAACAATAGTGTCTTGCAAGTCGCAGGCTTGACATAAAAACTATCTTGGCTAAAGAGGGCGCTCCATGGGAGGCCAGGAGAGAAATTTGTTATGCCATACCAAAGACCTGCTCTCTTCAAAACTTTCTTTTCTGGAGGTGACAGATGTCCTCCAGAATTTCCTCACAGCCCATCAAATACCAGATACTCGCTAGTGCCCCACTGAAAATGTTTTTTTTGCTAGTCTAAATTTAGGTTGTATGATCCTTTCATGCAACCCTCAGTTATTCTAAATTGGTATTTGGGCAGAAAATGAAAAAGGTCTCCAATAGTCCCTGTCAATAAATCAATAAATACAAAAATGTATTATTTTAGTTAATGAGAATAATTTACAAAACATTTCACACTAAAATATCATGGTTAGAAGATTTAAAAAAAATAGTGACCATAAGAGAGAGGAGTCTGGACCCCATAAAGAAACCTCAGCGACTGTTATTCAGACATCCGCACAATTATATATGTAAATATTTATTTGCTGCAATAGCATATATCTGCTCAATTCCATGTTATTTACCCGCATGTTTAACTTTGTTCTTCTAATTATGAAGTCATAGTACGTATTTAATGCCTCAAGATTATCTCTTTAATGTTCAAGTTGATTCAGTTTGCATGTCATAGGGTGTGAATCTTGTTCTTGTAGCAACGTCATTACTGGATTGTCTTTTGAGGAAGGTCTTCTACTCAACAAAAACATGATACCTTTCATTTTCAGAAATCGTTCAGGTAGATATGTCTAAACATGTGCCAGAAAACATGGCCCTATGATGTGAGCCAAGTGTTATCCAACACGTTTCCCTTTTTGAAATATCCACCAGAGTCAAAGGGCTTTCCTCGTTCTCCAAATCGTGGCCTCTGCTGAGAAATAACCTTTGCCTCTAAGCCTTGGATCATGGGTACTATTGAGATTCCACTAAAGAAAATATTAACCCTGGTTGCTCTAAAGGGGCCATGAGGTTAATATTGTAGGAAGGTGGAATCTGACTATATGGTTACCTCCACTTTTTTCCTGCTGTTTTGCTGGTTTTAGGCTTAGTTGGACTGGGATCCTGCTATTCAGGGCCCCATTCTATCTGCTTTCTCTCTAAAATGGATTCCCTGTACATTAGGTACACTCCAGATTGGTTACTAGGTTAAACTTGTGAGTCCCTAGTATATGGTACCTTAGGTACCAAGGGCATAGGTACCTCAGAGGCCTACCAGGGGCTGAAGCATGTCTTATGCCACCCCTGGGAAGCCTTCCAAAATGGCACCACAGGTCTGCACTTGCAGCCTGGGTAAGGTGGTGTAAGCACCCCTTACTGGGATATAGAATACCTATATCCACCATTTAAAACAGACACATATTAACCTATAAGTCCCTTCTGTGATAGGCCTTGACAATCCTGAAGACAGAGTGCTTTGTCCAGACTCTCTGAGAGGAGGTCGCTCCCCACGCTCCAAGCCTGGGTATCGTAGCGCTGTGCCTGAATTGTTTTAATAATATTGGTGCCTGCTACTGCTCTCATTGTAATTGTGCTCTGTGCATATCTAGCGCTCACATCTAGTTTAATTTGTAATTATTGCCTCGCATTGTAATAGCGCTCTGTGCTTATTTAGCGCTTGTATTTTAAATTGAAATTATTGCCTGTTTGTGCCTGTACCACTGCCCATAGCGTATCTGTATTTTGTGCCCCAATCTCGTCCTGGTGTCCTGGTGTCCTGTTTCGGTTTGGCTTTATCTGCCATTTGTTGGTGTGCCTGGTAGCCGGCCTCTCCGCCCCGCTCCCTCCTCCCAGCTGACCCCCCTCCCACTGACTCCTTAGGCTCACCTCGTCGAGTTTGTCGCTGTGACCATCCAGACTCTCTGAGAGGAGGTCGCTCCCCACGCTCCAAGCCTGGGTATCGTAGCGCTGTGCCTGAATTGTTTTAATAATATTGGTGCCTGCTACTGCTCTCATTGTAATTGCGCTCTGTGCATATCTAGCGCTCGCATCTAGTTTAATTTGTAATTATTGCCTCGCATTGTAATAGCGCTCTGTGCTTATTTAGCGCTCGTATTTTAAATTGAAATTATTGCCTGTTTGTGCCTGTACCACTGCCCATAGCGTATCTGTATTTTGTGCCCCAATCTCGTCCTGGTGTCCTGGTGTCCTGTTTCGGTTTGTCTTTATCTGTCATTTGTTGGTGTGCCTCGTAGCCGGCCTCTCCGCCCCGCTCCCGCCTCCCAGCTGACCCCCCCTCGCTCCGCCCCCCACTTTCCACTTATGCCAGAACAACCTACGCGCAGCGTTCACGCTCTGCGGTCGCGCCCCATGCGCGCCGAAGGTGCGCCAAAGGTAAGCCCGTCTACGCCCGTCCGCGCCTGGACCGCGCCCAGTGCCAGACCCCCTGGTCCCGCCATACCCACCCCACTCGCTTTTCGTATGACGCCGCCACTCTCCTCGCCCTTAACCCCGGACGCACACCGCAATGCTGCGAAGCTGGCCCAAGACGTACCCACGGTCCCTTCGCCTGCCGCTCCTGCAAATTTACCAGCATCAAGACCCATACTACATTTGCTAACCCCAAACACAGCTCCGACTCTAACCAACTGAAGTGCATCCTGCTGAACACCGGCTCGGTCCCCAGACACGCCACCGAACTCTGGGATCTACTCGACACTACATCACCGGACGTCGCCTTCCTTACTGAAACATGGATGAACGCATCATCAACACCCGACATCGCCATAGCCATCCCGGACAATTACAAGATCATCCGAAAAGACCGCACTGTCCAAACAGGAGGAGGAATCGCCATCGTCCATAAGAACACCATCAAAATCACGACCAGCTCCGACGATAACCTTACAACCGCCAAACACCTCCACTTCCAGATCCACACCGACCCTAGGGCCACACTCAGAGGCACCCTCATCTACAGGCCTCCAGGAACCCGTAAACAATTCAGCGAAGACATCACTGACTTCATCAGTCCACATGCCCTCGCCTCCGAGAACTACATTCTACTAGGAGACCTCAACTTCCACCTGGAAAAGAAAAACGACAGCAACACCACCACCCTTCTTGACAACCTGGCCAATCTCGGCCTCAAACAACTTGTTGACACCCCCACCCATGTAGCCGGACATACGCTTGACCCAATCTTCACATCGAGCAAACACATCTCCTTCGATCGCACCACAGCTCTCCATTGGACGGACCACAGTTGTGTTCACTTCAGCTACAAAACCACCTCGACCCACAACCCCCCACAACCTATTCCCTGAAGAAAATGGAACAAAATCACCACCGACCAACTCCTCACATCGCTCAACCAAAACCCACCCGCCCTCTCATCGGACCCAAACCAAGATGCCATCAAATTCAAACAATGGATCACTCACAGCGCTGACGAATTAGCACCCTTGAAAAACCATCACACCAAACAAGACAGCAAAAAGGCCCCCTGGTTCAACGATGACCTTAAGAAATCCAAGAAGCTATGCCGTACTCTCGAGAAAACATGGAGAAAAAACCCAACCACCGACAACATGACCACCTTCAAGGCAGCCACCCGCAAACACCACCAGCTGATTCGATCCACCAAGAAATCAGCATTCAAGAACCGACTCGACAACAACGCCCATAACAGCAAGGAACTATTCAACATCGTCAAAGAAATCACCAACCCCACTGCAGCCTCAAACGACATCACTCCCTCCCAAGACCTCTGCAACTTGTTATCCTCCTTCTTCTACAACAAAATTGCCAACATACATAACAGCTTCGAAAACAATTACAACGAACAATCCTCTCCACCCCCCTCAGAACCTAAACCGCCCTCTAACAACCTCAGCGCCTGGAACCCAATCACCACTGAAGACACTATCCGCCTAATGAATTCCATCCACTCCGGCTCGCCAACCGACCCCTGTTCCCACCACATCTTCAACAAAGCAGACTCCATCATCGCACCCCATCTCCGTGATGTCATCAACTGCTCCTTCAACTCTGCTACCTTCCCCGAAAGCTGGAAACATGCCGAAGTCAGCGCCCTCCTGAAGAAACCCACAGCAGACCCCTCTGAACTTAAAAACTACCGCCCCATATCCCTTCTCCCATTGCCGGCCTAAGTCATCGAGAAAGCCGTCAATAGCCAACTCGCCGCCTTCCTCGAATCCAACAACTCCCTCGATCCCTCACAGTCCAGCTTTCGAGCCAAACACAGCACCGAAACCGCCCTCATCGCAGCAACAGACAACATCCCAACACTACTGGACAACGGAGAAACAGTGGCCCTCATTCTACTCGACCTCTCCGCCGCCTTCGACACTGTCTGTCACAGCACCCTCACACAACGAGAGTCCAACTTCCCCCATTCAAATCAGAGGCCACTGAAGTCATCTGCGGTGTACCACAAGGATCATCACTCAGTCCCACCCTCTTCAACGTTTACATGAGTCCACTCGCTCCCATCGCGCGTCAACACAACCTTAACATCATCTCCTACGCTGACGACACCCAGCTGATCCTTTCCCTCACCAAAGACCCCAACACCGCCAAAACCAATCTTCACAAAGGCATGAAAGAAGTAGCCGTATGGATGAAAAACAGCCGCCTAAAACTTAACTCAGACAAAACGGAAGTGCTCATCCTAGGATCATCCCCCTCTGCCTGGGACGACTCATGGTGGCCTTCGGATCTGGGCTCAGCACCCATACCCACAGACCACGCACAAAACCTTGGCTTCATCCTAGACTCCTCACTCTTGATGGCCAAACAAGTCAACGCCGTCTCATCCTCCTGCTTCAACGTACTTCGTATGCTCAAAAAAATCTTCCACTGGATCCCCGCCGAGACATGAAAGACTGTCACCCACGCACTGGTTACGTGTCGACTAGACTATGGAAACACCCTCTACGCCGGAATTACAGCCAAATTACAGAAAAAAATCCAACGCATCAGCGAGACTCATTTTGGACATCCCCCGCCAAGATCACATTACCGGCCACCTGAAAGACCTCCACTGGCTTCCCGTCAACAAGAGAATAACATTCCGTCTCCTCACCCACGCACACAAGTCCTTCTACAAACTAGGGCCCGAATGCCTCAACACTCGACTATCCTTCTACACACCCACCGCCAACTAAGATCCTCCAATCAAGGCCTCGCCGCAGTTCCGCGTATCCAAAGATCCACCATGGGAGGTAGATCCTTCTCCTACTTGCCGGCCAAGACCTGGAACTCACTCCCCACTCACCTCCGCCTTACACAGAACCACATCTCCTTCAGAAAAGAACTTAAAACCTGGTTATTCGATAAATAATGAACCCCCTCCCCAAGCGCCTTGAGACCCTCTGGGAGAGTAGTGCGCTATATAAATTCTTTCTTTCTTCTTGAACTTGAACTTGAACTTGAACTTGTGAGAGGGTGCCCTAGCATGAGCTGAGCCCCTCTGCTGCTTTTGGAAACCCTTCCTTACAGCTGTTCTGTGATATGGCCATACCATATACTCTTAAGTGCATTATAATCCTCGCTGTTAATGCTCACTTTGGTTTGGCTTTATCAAAACATGTCGTGTTTGGTGTCAAACACTTTGGAATACTACTCCCCGCCAGTTCTGGCGGCGGGGGTAGCAGTCCACCCTTCTAGAGGGAGAAGACATGAACACACTTACTTTCCCGGCATAGTTTTAAAGAGCCTTATCATCACAAAATGGATGCTGCTGCCACAGACACGAGTCTGACCTCCTGCTGCTGGACGAAACTCTGGCAGGGGAGGCCTGGACAATAGGTTTCCTGTCCAGGGAGGTGCCAGCACCTCCCCAGACAGGCTTTAGTGTATTGGTATTTACAACAAGGGGTGGTGAGGGACAGAGTCTCTGAATTAAACAGAATACTCTCACCCAGTCAAGAGATCAGGGCTAGATCCAACACCGTTTTTTAGCTCACTGCACCATCCCAGTTTCAGAACCTGGCTGTATGCAAATTAGTCTTTTCCTGTCCCAGTGCATGATGGGAACAGGGCAAACCAAACTACACAAGCCAATTCTTACACTGGGAAGGAAACAAGCTACCGGGGACCGGTTTCTGGCATTTCAGCCTCTTCGGCCCGGCTTGCTTGAATCCTGATGGTGCAATGAGCAAGGGACTCACATCTGAGTATACCCTTCCACGCTTAGGGTGGACAAAAATATTTACAACAAGGGGTGGTGAGGGACAGAGTCTCTGAATTAAACAGAATACTCTCACCCAGTCAAGAGATCAGGGCTAGATCCAACACCGTTTTTTAGCTCACTGCACCATCCCAGTTTCAGAACCTGGCTGTATGCAAATTAGTCTTTTCCTGTCCCAGTGCATGATGGGAACAGGGCAAACCAAACTACACAAGCCAATTCTTACACTGGGAAGGAAACAAGCTACCGGGGACCGGTTTCTGGCATTTCAGCCTCTTCGGCCCGGCTTGCTTGAATCCTGATGGTGCAATGAGCAAGGGACTCACATCTGAGTATACCCTTCCACGCTTAGGGTGGACAAAAATATTTACAACAAGGGGTGGTGAGGGACAGAGTCTCTGAATTAAACAGAATACTCTCACCCAGTCAAGAGATCAGGGCTAGATCCAACACCGTTTTTTAGCTCACTGCACCATCCCAGTTTCAGAACCTGGCTGTATGCAAATTAGTCTTTTCCTGTCCCAGTGCATGATGGGAACAGGGCAAACCAAACTACACAAGCCAATTCTTACACTGGGAAGGAAACAAGCTACCGGGGACCGGTTTCTGGCATTTCAGCCTCTTCGGCCCGGCTTGCTTGAATCCTGATGGTGCAATGAGCAAGGGACTCACATCTGAGTATACCCTTCCACGCTTAGGGTGGACAAAAATATTTACAACAAGGGGTGGTGAGGGACAGAGTCTCTGAATTAAACAGAATACTCTCACCCAGTCAAGAGATCAGGGCTAGATCCAACACCGTTTTTTAGCTCACTGCACCATCCCAGTTTCAGAACCTGGCTGTATGCAAATTAGTCTTTTCCTGTCCCAGTGCATGATGGGAACAGGGCAAACCAAACTACACAAGCCAATTCTTACACTGGGAAGGAAACAAGCTACCGGGGACCGGTTTCTGGCATTTCAGCCTCTTCGGCCCGGCTTGCTTGAATCCTGATGGTGCAATGAGCAAGGGACTCACATCTGAGTATACCCTTCCACGCTTAGGGTGGACAAAAATATTTACAACAAGGGGTGGTGAGGGACAGAGTCTCTGAATTAAACAGAATACTCTCACCCAGTCAAGAGATCAGGGCTAGATCCAACACCGTTTTTTAGCTCACTGCACCATCCCAGTTTCAGAACCTGGCTGTATGCAAATTAGTCTTTTCCTGTCCCAGTGCATGATGGGAACAGGGCAAACCAAACTACACAAGCCAATTCTTACACTGGGAAGGAAACAAGCTACCGGGGACCGGTTTCTGGCATTTCAGCCTCTTCGGCCCGGCTTGCTTGAATCCTGATGGTGCAATGAGCAAGGGACTCACATCTGAGTATACCCTTCCACGCTTAGGGTGGACAAAAATATTTACAACAAGGGGTGGTGAGGGACAGAGTCTCTGAATTAAACAGAATACTCTCACCCAGTCAAGAGATCAGGGCTAGATCCAACACCGTTTTTTAGCTCACTGCACCATCCCAGTTTCAGAACCTGGCTGTATGCAAATTAGTCTTTTCCTGTCCCAGTGCATGATGGGAACAGGGCAAACCAAACTACACAAGCCAATTCTTACACTGGGAAGGAAACAAGCTACCGGGGACCGGTTTCTGGCATTTCAGCCTCTTCGGCCCGGCTTGCTTGAATCCTGATGGTGCAATGAGCAAGGGACTCACATCTGAGTATACCCTTCCACGCTTAGGGTGGACAAAAATATTTACAACAAGGGGTGGTGAGGGACAGAGTCTCTGAATTAAACAGAATACTCTCACCCAGTCAAGAGATCAGGGCTAGATCCAACACCGTTTTTTAGCTCACTGCACCATCCCAGTTTCAGAACCTGGCTGTATGCAAATTAGTCTTTTCCTGTCCCAGTGCATGATGGGAACAGGGCAAACCAAACTACACAAGCCAATTCTTACACTGGGAAGGAAACAAGCTACCGGGGACCGGTTTCTGGCATTTCAGCCTCTTCGGCCCGGCTTGCTTGAATCCTGATGGTGCAATGAGCAAGGGACTCACATCTGAGTATACCCTTCCACGCTTAGGGTGGACAAAAATATTTACAACAAGGGGTGGTGAGGGACAGAGTCTCTGAATTAAACAGAATACTCTCACCCAGTCAAGAGATCAGGGCTAGATCCAACACCGTTTTTTAGCTCACTGCACCATCCCAGTTTCAGAACCTGGCTGTATGCAAATTAGTCTTTTCCTGTCCCAGTGCATGATGGGAACAGGGCAAACCAAACTACACAAGCCAATTCTTACACTGGGAAGGAAACAAGCTACCGGGGACCGGTTTCTGGCATTTCAGCCTCTTCGGCCCGGCTTGCTTGAATCCTGATGGTGCAATGAGCAAGGGACTCACATCTGAGTATACCCTTCCACGCTTAGGGTGGACAAAAATATTTACAACAAGGGGTGGTGAGGGACAGAGTCTCTGAATTAAACAGAATACTCTCACCCAGTCAAGAGATCAGGGCTAGATCCAACACCGTTTTTTAGCTCACTGCACCATCCCAGTTTCAGAACCTGGCTGTATGCAAATTAGTCTTTTCCTGTCCCAGTGCATGATGGGAACAGGGCAAACCAAACTACACAAGCCAATTCTTACACTGGGAAGGAAACAAGCTACCGGGGACCGGTTTCTGGCATTTCAGCCTCTTCGGCCCGGCTTGCTTGAATCCTGATGGTGCAATGAGCAAGGGACTCACATCTGAGTATACCCTTCCACGCTTAGGGTGGACAAAAATATTTACAACAAGGGGTGGTGAGGGACAGAGTCTCTGAATTAAACAGAATACTCTCACCCAGTCAAGAGATCAGGGCTAGATCCAACACCGTTTTTTAGCTCACTGCACCATCCCAGTTTCAGAACCTGGCTGTATGCAAATTAGTCTTTTCCTGTCCCAGTGCATGATGGGAACAGGGCAAACCAAACTACACAAGCCAATTCTTACACTGGGAAGGAAACAAGCTACCGGGGACCGGTTTCTGGCATTTCAGCCTCTTCGGCCCGGCTTGCTTGAATCCTGATGGTGCAATGAGCAAGGGACTCACATCTGAGTATACCCTTCCACGCTTAGGGTGGACAAAAATATTTACAACAAGGGGTGGTGAGGGACAGAGTCTCTGAATTAAACAGAATACTCTCACCCAGTCAAGAGATCAGGGCTAGATCCAACACCGTTTTTTAGCTCACTGCACCATCCCAGTTTCAGAACCTGGCTGTATGCAAATTAGTCTTTTCCTGTCCCAGTGCATGATGGGAACAGGGCAAACCAAACTACACAAGCCAATTCTTACACTGGGAAGGAAACAAGCTACCGGGGACCGGTTTCTGGCATTTCAGCCTCTTCGGCCCGGCTTGCTTGAATCCTGATGGTGCAATGAGCAAGGGACTCACATCTGAGTATACCCTTCCACGCTTAGGGTGGACAAAAATATTTACAACAAGGGGTGGTGAGGGACAGAGTCTCTGAATTAAACAGAATACTCTCACCCAGTCAAGAGATCAGGTGATTTAGTGTATTGGGGCAGGGTGGGTTACATTCAGTGAATGCTTTTCAGACAGTGTCTGGGGCACACAAGGTGTCCCCGTGCATTTCCCAGTTCAAACCAGTTGCTGGGGCAATCAGCCCCAGCTCTGGCGTGAAATTAGACAAAGGGGAAGGGGTGTAACCACCTCCTCCCCAGGTCCTCCTATAGGTGGGACCCTAGAGTTAGTCCAACCCCTAAACTTGGTATAAGTATTGGAAGCCAGGGACATATTATCAAGCAGGGCGTTAAAATTATCGCCGTTTTCGCGGCAGAAAACTGGTGGCGATAATGTGCTTGATAATATGGCCTTGTGAATTCCAATAGAAACCCATGTTCTGGTGTGAACATGGGCTTCTATTGGAATCCTCCAGGGCATATTATCAAGCCCATTATCGCCTCTTTAGCGGCAGTTTTCTGCCACTAAAACAGCGATAATTTTAAAGCCCTGCTTGATACTATTCCCCCCAGTCCCTAGGACTTGAGATTACCCTGGACGAAACTCTGAAACATTAATCTTGGACCTTCGATATTCCATATCGACTGAAAGACAGAAGAAATCTCCCTTGGGGTCAAGGAGTGCCTCACCAAAGAAGCATCTTGCCGGTTGGCATTTTCGAGGCTCCTGCTAGATCCCAAAGAATGTGCAACAAAGGGCATGGACTTCCAGACATCTCCAAGGCTGACACAATTCTCCAGTGAAGCTGAGACCTGTAGCTATCACGAGAGACATGGGACCGGAACTCCTGGACATCCTGCACATTTGCTAGTGCATCAACTTCACGAGCTTTCCCGAAGTTGTGCATTGGGCTACTTGTAGTCCAAGCCCTGAGCACCTTTTGCATTGAAGATTGAGGGCCTACACTCCACAAGTGTTCCATGGGCTTGCTCTTAGCATTTCCGCTTGAGGCTCCTTCGCGATCCCTAGTCTGTTGAATGGTGGGTCCCCACAAAGGACAATCCTTTGTTTCTTGGGATTTCCTTGTTGCTTCAGATGTGCCCTGACTCCCCTTCAAAGGGTGAGTCCCTCAGAACTTGCTGGTCTGGGCCGAAGCCAATATTGTCATCTTGCATGGGTTGCTTTTGCCAAGGCTTGTTGGGTCCAATCCGGATACCGACACTGCAGCACTCGACATCATATGTGGGACAGCTTAAATCCAGCTTGTGGTTGTTGTTGACACCTCCTGGTCCTCATGGCTGAAGAGTCAAGCTTCACCTACATCGCCTTAAAGCACCTGACATCGGCTGGCATCTTCTTTTCGCCATCCTCGTCACTGGCTAGTGACCCAGACTCTGTCCCCTCTGCTTTCAGGTTCTTCAGATCTCCGATCCATCTGGACACTTTTCTCCTGGTCGCCTGCAGCACATCTTTGCAGCTCTCCATTGGAAATGACGACGAAACCCGACACGAAAAGACACCTATGCACCTGGCTTCCCTGGGGAAGGTAACACGAGTACTTGGGTGGTACCATGGGTCTTGACTCTCGAACTGTCCAGTACTGAAGGGGTACCACCGTAGTCCACTCCTAAGTGTCCCTAACCTTTAATTTTGTAACTTTAACTTTCGCCATAGAAGTCAATGGTGATTTGCAGCTGTGTTTAGACACTGCACGCGTCCCCCGTGGGTTTTGTGCGTCCCTACCTTGGGTGGTTCCTGGTTTCCCCAGCGGTTCTACAGGCCCTAGGCCTAGCTTCTATCCCTCACCTAGTTCTTATACCACTTTCTTAGTATATGGTTTGTGAGGCCCCTAGGTCAAATCGTATACTGTTCTAATTTACTGTGTACTATTTAAGTTCTTGTATTGTACTTTTGCCTCTAGCCTCATAAAGAGACTAGAGGGGTGTGTTTTAGAATAAATACATATATTCGATATATATACCTGGTGTGGTGCTCTTTCATTTGATCATTCAAGAGATCATAGACTGGTAAAACAAGCTGCTTTACATTCCTTCAAGACTCAGCCGGAAGGCTGATCTCCACAGCTACCACTAGCATAGCTTTCTATAAAAGTTGTCTCAAACCTACCATCAATAATGGTCATTTGGATTGGTGCAAGGTGCACACTAGAATAGTAGACATCATATGCCAGGCGAACTTCTCACAAATATCACAAAATGTCTCAAAGGGAAGAGAACATCATCAAACAAAGGAACATTCTAGAATGCCTATTATGGATGATTGTCAGAGATTCAAGACAAGGTAAAGAAAACTGGGGGTGGGGTGGGGTTCTCTCTACAGGTTGTAGCCTTTATGCTAAATTTTTGTTTATTGGGATTTCTAAGTGCAATTTTTACTAAAAGACATTGCAAACTCTTCCATTGGTTTGCTGTTTAATGACCATTTATTGCTATGCCATGTTTTTCCAAAGGACACAGGAAATTACTTATGAGTTTATTATTTGAAACATAGCCTTTAAGGCATCCATTTGTATCTATAGACCAATGTGGGGTCAATTGATGGGCTGCAGCATAATCTGTGTATTGAATGGTACTATTTCATTGCTTACCAATCTTTGCGAACTATGGGGGGATATTTACAACAAAATGTAGGACGTGGTGTTACGCCAAAATTGGCAAAGTCGTGCTCTGACAGTTTTAAAAAGCAGACATGCACCGTATTTACAAAAATACGGTGCACCCTTGTATTTCCCCTAGCTCTGGAGCTAATAAAGCTGCCTAGTGCCAGCGCAGACACCCCTGCACCATGTTGCAAGGGTGCCTGAGCTGCGGGGTGATTGTTTATGTGCAGGAAGGGACACCTTCCTGCACATAAAGAATATTGAAATGTGATTTGCTCTTTCTATGTGTGCTGCAAAATGCAGGATACATGGAAAGAGAAAAAACAAGGAGAAATGAATAATTTCTACTCGTATCACCAGTCTAAGACCAGGTATTCCCTGGTCTTACTTTTTGGTGCTGCCCCAGACTTGTAAATATGGGGCAGCGTCAAAGAGAAATGGGGCTGCGGAGGAACACCCTCTGCAACACCCATTGCACGCCCCTTTGAAGCGTGAAAATGGGCCTTATTTACAAGGGGGTATTAAGTCACATTAAGTGGCTAGACGCTGTTTTGTAAATAAAGAGAAAGGGATATTGTCACCAGAAAACCGCTAAAAGTGCCATTCTGATGGCGATATCCCCTTGTGAATATGCCCCTATGTTCCCACAACTGGTACAAGCTACAAAGAGATTCAATATAATTGGAGCTTATATACGGCCCTATTCAAAACCAATATAAGTCGAAATTTTAAACTTCTCTCCTGATGCTGTATTCCGATTCTCAAGGTAGCATAGACCTGTTCATCAAAGCTGATTGACTTAAAAGAGCTTTACTTCAAAATGGGGGAGACACTGTTCCAAATGGGGGGTGCAGTGTCACCCACTCTCTTTAAAGGGTAATAGAGAGTGTAAGAAGAGTTTGGAAAGGTGGTGTCCTAGGTCTAGAACCCATTTATGAGAGGGAAGAGCACGTTTTACCTCTTGTTACCCTCACACACCCTGAAGGATGTCACACTTCATCATCGGGTGTTTCCTCCTCGTCCGGCCGGCGCTGCAATGCCCGACGGGTCCCCCGAAGGGTCGCTTTAGCGGAGATCTTCTGCAAATGCTGTCTGATGCATGCAGGTGTGAGGGGTGAATCCTATGTGGAAGGTGGGTCAGTGCGTGCAAGGTTAAAACTGGCTAAGGGTTACCAAAGGACTGTGTTTATTATGATGGTACCCTTGTCAAAATAAAAAAACAGAAGGTTAACAGTTACCCTACTTGGTGCAATGCGCCTGGGTAACTAAGAGGTTGACATGTTTCGCGCCCACGTGGTCATAGTGATCCGTGGCACTTCATCAGGACCAAAACGTTAAGTGAAATATTAATAGTGCATGTGAAAGTTTGAGAAGGGTAAAGAACACTCTGTGAAATCAGTGCGGGCCAGACCTGTGAACCCTACAGACTGGCTGCAACTAAATAGTTAGAACTCTCTTGATGTGACCTAGGAGACAAAGAAACAACAAGACATACATCAGGCAACTAGAGAGAGGCATTGAGATCTGCCTCAATAGTGTACATCAAGTTTGCGCATACTATAGTGCTTTAAAAGAAACAACACAAGACTGACTGAGTGAGGGTGTCATTGGGGGCAGATCCACAATGTGGTAGCTCACAGGTGGGTAAACATAAGGAGGTAGACGGGAAGGCCGTCGGCAGTAAGTGTCTAGATGCATATGTAGAGGATGGTGAGGTCTCTAGTGGACATAAGAAAGGAAAGCCAATACCCATAGCTAAACATCCGAATATAAGCCCAGGGGAAGGTTTAAATAATTGCCCTCCGCTATCTAAACGGACAAGGAAAAGGCTGCGGAAAGAGCAGAATAAGGTCAGAAGTGCAGTTGGGTTAGCAACTATTGCAGTAAAGTCCAAGGATTATTACCCCATATTTAAACCAGCTGTTAAGAAATGTCCACCACAGGTCACAGTTGTAGTAGATGGGGACTCTTCTGTTGCTCTGCCATTCCCTATGAGGGTCTGCGATCAGGGACCAATAAATGGTAAAAATATTGATGTTCCTAAACCAAATGATATAATAAAATCAGATTTGGACAATACAGAATGTGTGACAAAATTGGTTAATGAACCGCAGGGGTTAGGTCCTTTGCCTAAAGATCATGCTGTGGATATTCAGAATTGGTCAAGTAAGGTAAAAACGCGAGAACCTTTTATTGGCCAGTGTCAACCCCCAGTACAATTATTTTCTGAATCTATTGTATCTAAAGAAATTAACTCAGGTATACTAAGCCCCCTATGTTGCAGACAGGAGCATAGTAGTAATAATGGGGACACCAAACTAGTAATGCACCCGTTGTATGAATCTCAGGGAACCTATGATAGCCTTAACCAAGGTTTAATATTGAAAATCATTTTAACTATGCCTGATTTAGCATTTATTAAATCCTCTGATTTGGTGTCAGTCCAATTTAGACAAGTTCATCCCAATACTCCGCGTGAGTCCACTATTACCACTTGGTCATCAAGTGATATTGTTACTAAGATTATGGGATCCAGGTTGAATTTTATGGACTGTGGAATCAAGATTGAGATTTGGAACTGTGTACAATATCCCCCGATCTTGAAGGTATTGGCCCTTAAGATGCATATGGACTGTAAAATTACTGAAGGTACTAAGTTAATTCCGGTGCTTAGAGGTGCAGTAGGTTCAACAAATAACCAATCTTGCCGTTCTGGTTTGTTGATCACCAATCCTCAGTCAGGGGGTCGTCTTTGCGAGTGGTTAACAAAAAACAATATGCGAATGGAGGATTGGTCCTGGTTGCCAGCATCACTGGCAAAGGTGCCCCGTATAGACAGTAATCGAGCAACTGGTGTTACTGAAGATAATATAAATGAAATTAGTCTATGCTCCTGGAATGTCTACAGTTTACATCCTTTATTGTCTGATACAGATTCAATATCTTTTTTAAACTCATTTCAATTTTTATTATTAGAAACATGGTGTGAACAAATGACCCCTTTGTCCGGATTTAATGAATATAGTATTCCCGCAGTAAAATCCAATAAATTTGGCTGTGCAAAATGTGGACTGTCGTGTTATATCGCAGCTAATTTAAATTTAATTGTGGAAGTGGTAGATTTTAATATGAGTTGGTTGCAATGCCTTGTGGTAAATACCTCTGATCTAAAGTAAGTTTTTCTTAACGTATATCTGGGTACAAGTAAAAATAAGTCTGCCCAGCTGTATATCCTTCGGAATATACTGAGCGGTTTAATACTCCAATACCCGGATGCTGGCCTAATAGTATTGGGTGATTTTAATATGCCATTATTTCGGTACTCAGAATCTAACTTTAAATCAGGAGGTTTAGCTAAGAATTGCTGTGATATTATGTCTAAGGCTGGAACCAGCCAGTTAAAGAAAAATCTGGGCCAATTTCCACATTCAAAAACTCTAAGCAATGTTCAATCATCGATTATACATTTATTTCGGGCAATATGAAATCTCATGTGTCTAAATATAAGGTAATCGGCCGGCCAGAAAGTGATCATAATTCAACCCCCAGTTTGAAAAATTTAATTTTGTGGTAGAAACTCTTCTAAAATCTAAGGATCTTCCCAGCTCGGCATGTTCGGCGTAAAACCTGAGGAGGCTGGTTTGGAATATAGCCAAAAAGGAGGATATCATGCAAATAGCTGAGGCATTGATTAAGGAAAGTGATCAGGGCACCCAGGGTGATATGAATATGATTATTAAATGGAATTTTGTCATAGAGTCCATCGTGGGGAAATTTTCTACTGGTAAGATCAGGAAAATGAATACCAATTTGAATATACAGAAAATATGGTTTTCCCCCAAAATATGAAGGTTAAAGAAAACACTCAACAGAGCTGTTTTTGAGGCATATGCCCGTAGATTTTGTGAGACCTACTCATTGTATAAAGAAAACCTGAAGGAACTTAAGAAGATCTATAAACAAGAAATATGGAAAGCGAAACTCAAATATCAAACATGGATTTAAAATAGCTTATTATCTGCCACTAAGCAATATAACGCAAAAATATTTTGGGGGGTTATTAATAACCTCGAAAGGGGTGGCTGTAGGACTTTTTCTGTAAATATTCCCGAACCCAGTTGGGTAATGTTTATAACCAATTTGTATGGTGTATCGGCTGGGGTGGGAAATCACTCAGATAGGTTTGCCTCAGGTGAGGCAAATAATATATCATTAATTTATGCAGGGAATGAAGATTGTCTCGATCAGAACTCTAATGATCATGCTATTGATTCTAGTCCTGAGCCAAATCCGGATTTAGAAACTCCAAGCTGTACTCAAGTATTGACCCTGCTACGAGAGCTGCGAGCAAATGGTGCCCCAGGACCTAATGGGTTACCGAATGCCTTGTTTCGTGTTAATAATAATCTGTGGGCAGGCTTTTTGCATAATCTATTTAGGGATGTTCTGAAATTGGGGGTTGTTCCAGAGTCATGGCAAGGTAGCATAGTGCAACCAATTTATAAAAGCGGTACGGTTTCAAACCCCGCTAATTATCGTTTAATTTCATTGACTGATGTCGATGAAAATGTGTTTGCTTCCTGTCTTCTAATAGATCTGGAAGACGGGGCTACGAAGGAGAATATTATTACATTTAATCAGACTGGGTTTCAGAAAGGTCAATCCACTATCACCAATTTGTTGGCTCTAACATTGCTTGCGGAGAAGGCTGTCTTGAATAAGCAAAATCTATATATTGCTTTTATAGATCTTAAGGCAGCCTTCGACTCTGTGCCTCAAAACTTATTATGGAAAAAACTGTCAGATCTGGGAATTACAATGAAATTGTTGAAAGCTATTACGTTTCTGTATACTAACACTTGGGTTCAAGTTAAGATTGGCTAGGGTTCCTGCTTATCAAGGAGGATCAGAACATATAATGGCTTAAAGCAGGGCTGTGTTCTTGCCCCCTGCTTATTTAATTTATTCCTATCAGACCTTTCACAGCACTTGGGGTTGTTAATAGGCATGTTCCCAGGATTGGGGGAGTGCCAATTAGCTACCTCCAGTATGCTGATGATGCGATACTTGTGAGCCATACCCCCATTGGCCTACAAAGACTTATTACTGCCTTTGATGATTATATACAGCAGAATGGCCTTGAACTGATGTGAAAAAAAACAAAGTGCTGAAAATTGGTTCGTTAAACAGAAGTTTAATTCCTGGAAAGCCAGAGCAGGCACAATTGATATGGTTAAGACGTATAGATACCTAGGGGTAATATTTGATAATCATATGTCTTTTAAATTTCATCTTAAAGATCCGAGGGCCAAGACTGTGACTTTGATCCATGCTTTTAAATGTTTAAAGAAATCACTGGACTGTCAATCGTATGAGTTTATTCTAAAGTAATTAAAGCCAAGTTACAACCTAGCCTCATTTATGGTTCTCCGATTACTAGAGGAAAAGATGTGAAGTTGCTTGACTTACTGATTGTTATGGTTTTTAAAGCAACCTTTGGAATTGCTAGGTCAGTGTGTCAAGCAGCAATTAGATTGGAAATTGGTCTCCAAAGACAGTGCCTGGTAACAAAAGGATCCTTCCTAAAATGTATGGCTGTATGATCAACATCTGCCCTGGCATCTTTAGGGAATATCTGTTGGCAAGAAATTGATAAATCTGCTTAGACTGCAAAATGGAGAGCTTATATTTTAGCATCTTAACGAGATATCGGCCTGGAAATTGAACTGTCAGCTCTGAAAATGCCCAACTATAAATTAATTTTAAAAAAGCATATCAAAGCAGAATCGTTACAATTGGATAAAATTGCTTTAGCTGAGAAAAACTATGCATGGTACTTGATAAATTCATATCAATCCCCATGTGTCCAGCCATATTTAAATGTCTTCTTTTCAGTAAAGTTTAAAAAAATGTTTCTAAGGCTAGGCATGGGTATAAACTAAGCACGGGCGGAAAATCCGTTCCGCTCGTGGATTTTGCGGTAAATTCGCAATCCGCGAGTTTCGCGAATTTCCCGCAAAATCCGCGAGTGGAACGGATTGGGTCAAAAGTTCAAGCTGAGTTTTGTAACTCTTTTAGGATGGCGCCGGCAAGCTGCCAGAGCCATTCTAAAATAGTTACAAAAGTCAGCTTCAACAGTAAGCTCTAATAGATAAAGTAAAGCAGGTGCTCGAGTTGAAGCTCAAATTCAGTTACACAATCATTAATAATCACCCCAAACTTGGGGTGATTAATGATTGTGTAACTTAATTTGACCTTCAACTCGAGCACCTGCTTTACTTTATCTATTAGTGCTTCCTGTTAAAGCTCTTTGTAGCTATTTTAGAATGGCGCTGGCAGCTTGCCGGTGCCATTCTAAGTGGGGCTGAGGGCAGAAGGGCACAAAAGTGGAACAGAGGGCAGAAGGGGACAAAACATGAGTGGGGCAGAAGGCAGAAGGGCACAGAAACGAGTGGTACAGAGGGCAGAAGGGCATAAAAAACGAGAGGGTGGCAGTGATTAACCAGGCAAAAAAAAAACCCGCGAACACGCAAAGCGCCCCGCAAACACCCACGAACACGCAAAGCGCCCCGCGAACACGCAAAAATAAAAAAATCCGCAAATTCGCACAAACTCGCGAATTTTGCGGATCGTGAATTCGCAAATCCGCAAATTCGCGGATCGCGAATTCGCAAAATTCGCCCATGCTTAGTATAAACCCAATAAAGGAGGGCACTAATTTGTGGATCAAACAGTGGCCGGACTCTAATTGTAGACTTTGCGGATGGCCACAGGAAACTCTTTTACATATAATATGTGTATGCCCGAAGCTGACTAATTTTAGACGTTTCTTTCTGAGACTTTATTTTCTAATGAGTGGTGTGAGATCTGCACGACAGGCGTTGATCATGTCATTGTCTGGTGAATCGGTTCCACTACTATGTCAACTGGTAACATTTTTATTGGCAGTTGAAAAATGTTTACTATAGGGCAGATCCTCTCCAATTTTATGACCTTGGTGGTATTGATTTTAACGGTTTATAATTTTGGCTAATTAAATATTTTTGTTACAATGGTATTAATTTGAAATGTAATAACAGCAGGGTTACCATCGTAGCAAACTGATGCACTTATTGCACATTAGCACTTTCAAGAGGATGGGAATTGAATGTTTATCAGTCGATAATATTTCTTTGTGATATCAATGGAAAAGTATGTGAAGCACACCGTCACTTTAAACTGTATTATGTAAATAAAGATGTAAGGTGGCAAGATTTGGGCTTAATAATAAGGTCTTAAATTGTATTTATGGGATTGTTTTTTGCTGTACTATGTGAAGGGAAGTTCTCTTGTTTTAAATGTAATTGTGTTTTTCTTGGTGAATTAAGATGTTGTGATTGCAATGATTTTAATTAATCAAGCAATAAAGATTATACACACTGGTGGCTCACAGGTCGTGCGCATATGGGCCGGCAGAGGGATGTGCCAGAAAGGCTGCCAATCACATCTGTGGCCCTGTCGAGTCTCCCGGAGTCGCCCTTCTTAGTGGATGTGCCTGGTTGCGAAATTACCAGCAGTAAAGGCCACCGTCATACAGATGGTGCATCTGGTGGACATACATGTAAGATAATTGGCAAGTGCACTGTTCTGTGTGATATAAAAGGACATAGTAGTAATCACAATTCTAAGCGGGACTGTCTGCCCTCTGAAAAACAGTGAAGTGTAGTAAAGCGTCCGACGCTAAGGACACATGCACTTAAACACTTTTAACAAAATATGCAGTATGGTGTTGGGTCCTTACCTAATATCGAAAGGGAGAAGTACTCCAAGAGCTAATGGATTTAGACGCCCAGCACCTTACCGGGCTAAAGAGGAGGAAATGACACAGTCACACAATATGTCAGTAGAAGGTAAACTGGTTTAGAGGCCAGTGTCCTACAGGAGCTTACTGTGCAAAATCATGGGTGCAAAAATCAGGGTTATTACTTACAATTCTGCTCGGGTGCCATCTCACAAGCACGTACCCCGTCTGACGCCTGCCCCAATGTGAGCAGGACGGGATTACAGAAGCCCTGTTATACTTGCCGTGATTGTTGCTGGGCCGGTCCCTCCTTCCGAGACGCTGAGTCACGGGATGATGCGTGCGCATGTGCCAGTATCTAGTGTTTAGAACTGGAGGCTGTGTGCATGCGTGGAGGCTATCTATGCTTTCTCACGACCTGCGTGCGAGCGTACAGTTATGGTAGTCATAGGTTACTGACACCTGTGTAGTGGAGTGTAAGACAAGGTCGGAAAAAGAAGAAAAGGAAAAAGAGGGCAGATATGGAGATTAATCCTCGGTACACATGAGGCATAGTGTTATATATGTGAGTGTCACATAAGGCCAAATTCCCAGTGTATGGTAGTTCTCACTCAGTCCTTATTTCTACACAAGTTTGCATCTCTTGGTGAGATGAGAGTTATGTCCTATAGCAGGGTTTTAGGGTATCCATACTAATAAGACCTTGAGGACACTCTGCTACTATGTGGATGTATGGAGTGCGAGGGAACTGGGCCTAAGGTAGTGCATCAAGTGGATATAACGGTGTAGCTTGAGGTGGTCTTCTCTGATAATCCCTACAGTCCCTTAGTGTGGCCATATAAGGGGACTAGGGGTAGTAGGGCCCGTAAATATATCCGCAGGTTCTTGGTCTAGTGATGTGTTCAGTTTCGATCATGCAGTTGTATTGAGATTCGTTTTATTAGGTCGCCCTAACAGTACCTATGTGTGGCCAAGCATTGGAGATTAGTGGTTGTAAGTGCATTGCTCTGCCCAGTAGGCGGGGGAGGAAGGAAAGGGTGGTTTATTGTTTGACCCATGGTATTTCGTCATTTAGGCCCCATTGGTGGGTTTTCAGATGGTGGTCCCACCATTGTTCGCGGCGTAAGACTGAGATATTGCTCCACATCTGATTGGCCTTGAGGATTGTCCATTGTAAATCATCACAGGAGTGTCCCTTTTCAAGGAAATGGTTAGTCATTTTGGTTGCCGTCCGGCCTCGTCTGATCATGCTCTTGTGTTCACTAATCCTGACCTTAGCCGGTCGGGTAGTCATTCCAATGTATCTCAGGTGGCAGTGGCAGGTAATCAGATACAAACAGTTTTTGGTGTTACAATTTGTGTGTATACGCTGCTCCCACGAGAAATTATCCAGTTGTAGTTTCTTAGAGTGTACAGTAGAGGAGCAGGCCCCACAATTTCCACAAGGATAGTGTCCCGATACTGGTGGCAGATTCCACAGGGTGGTGTCCTGGGATTTGTTTTTTGGTCTTGGTCATGTATTGACCAGTTGGTCCCGTAGATTCGTGGTACTTTGAAAGCAAACCGTGGGTGCTCAATATTGAGTGTGCCCATGTTGAGGATCTTCTAATTGTGTCTGATGATGTTTTTTATCTTATTAGACAGCGGAGTGAAGGCCGTTATACTTGTTCTGGCATTGTTTGTCTGTTGGACCCTCATCTCGAGTAATCCCTGGCGATGGTTGTTCCTGGCGAGTTTCTTCGCCTTGTGGATGACATCTCTGGGATAGTCCCTTTCTTGCAGGTTATCGGCGAGCAACTCCTGAAACTCAGCAGACTATTGCAGTCTGTCGCCTTCCCATAGGTCTTCGTGTGGAGGTGTCCCTCATCCAAGGTGATTAGTAGGTCCAGGAAAGGTATGGGCCTATCACTTGATGTCCTTGTGAATCGTTGATGTGGGATCAAGGTATTGATCCAATTGCGAAACTCGGCGCAGGTCTCCTCTGTTCCTTTCCAAAGGATGAGGACGTCGTCAATTTACCTCTTCCAGGTGATAAGGTTATTCTGGAACGGGTTGGTGTCCATGAAGTTGTTAATGGCCTCAAAATGAGACATGCACAACCCGCCTGACTGGGCGCGAAGGTGCTACCCATCGAGGTGCCCTGTACCATCAGAAAGGCCTAAATGACGAAATACCATGGGTCGCACTTACAACAACCAAATCTCCAATGCCTGGCCACACATAGGTACTGTTAGGGCGACGTAATAGTACTAATCCCAATACAACTGCATGATCCATACCAAACACATCGCTAGACCAATATCCCACAGACATATTTAGGGGCCCTACTACCCCTAGTCCCCTTAACTGGCCACACTAAGGGGCTGTAAGGGCTATCAGATAAGACCACCTCCTGCGACACTGTTAGATCCACTCGATACACTACTTTAGGCCCAGTTCCCTCGCACTCCATACATCCACATACTAGCAGAGAGTCCTCGAGGTCTTATTAGTACGGATACCCTAAAACCCTGCTATAGGACATAACTCTCATCTTGGCAGGGGGGTGTGGCCTAACAAAATGGCCGGCTAGACGCATCTTTGCATAGCTCCTGCCCTAACGTTACATAAATCCTTTAGAAATCCTGGCGTAGTGGTGTCTTCCTAATCAGGGCAGCGGTAGGGCCCCCCTGACCTCAGCGGTGCCCGAGCGGTGCTAGTAAGTCTGCCTGCAACAGAGAAATATTGTGCGGCTCGCGGTGGACTTGCCAGAGCCCTGATCCAGAAGATGGCGGCCAGCACACACTGCCATGTAGGTGAGGCGCGCTGCCGAGTCCGAGGGGACTTCGGAGAGTGGAGGTGCTCCTGAGCCTAAAGGATTGGACAGGGTTCGGACCCTGGTGGGGGCGTGCGGGCGTCTGGTGACATTGGTGTGCGGCCAGCTGACTGTCCGCGGCAGACCCCGGTGGCTGACTCCACCCCAGGCCGGTGGGACGCGGCCTGCTCGCACCCTGGCTGCCGCTGCCTGGGGCCGGCACGGGGGCCTGAAGGCTGACCGGTGCCCATAGGGATCGGGCAACCGGAGCGATGATTCCCCCCTGCCGGAGGACTATTGTGCCCTGCTGTGCTCCGCCGTGGTGAAGGTGAGAAGTGCTGGTGTGCCGGAGGGGGCCTCTGATGCCGTGACTAGGTCGGGACTGGGCCTACGGCTAGGGGAGCAGACGGCAGTTGTAAGGGCCGCGGTGATCCTGCTGATTGAGGGACAGAGCATACGAAAGGCCGGAGAGATGCGACCCGCTTACACCCCAGCTGCAGCTGCCTGGGGCGACTCGGAGGCCTGCAAGTTGGACTATACAGTTGCCCGGTTGGCTGCTTTGAGGCCCCCCCTTTCGTGAAATACTGTGCAGAGGCGGATCCCTTCACGGGGCGCAGCAGTGGTGAATCGGTATCCGGCTGTCCAGCTGGGGGATTTCTGAGGACCGGAGGTGGGGTCCTGGCGGGACCAGTGGGTTGCAGCCTATGTCTACTCTGGCTGGGGTGTTCTGTCAGCGTCACCCGTGCTCAAGGTGGCCTGACTGAAGCACCTCGGTGCCGCAGGTGCGTGTGGATGTGGCAGTGACTGAAGGGGCCTAGAGGTGGCACGTGAGGCAGCCGGAACAACATGCACGGTGACTAGTGGCCGAAACCGGGAGGACTACATAACCAGCATAGAGGCCGGAAAGCGGCGCACGAGGTGGTCCCGGCCTGGATTGCATCTGACCGTGGCTGACGGAGCCTTAGGGGTCGCCTACAAGCCAGGGATGTTGAATATTCAGCAGGAGACGCCCCCCAACCGCCGTCAGCATGCCCGCTGGGGATATGGGGAAGGACCGACCTACGAGGGTAGCCCAGACAAATAAAATCATGCAATACACTGTCCCAGGTCCAGCACCGGTGGAGCACCCCAGACTGGATCGAGAGTTGGGGACCCACCAGGACACAGCAGCCCGGGATAAAGCGGATATCTTAGGGTCGATCCATGACTCCAGGGTGACGCTGGAAACCAAAATGGACGGGATGGCTATGGACATCAATCATCTGCACCTAGACCTCAGGAAGGTGGCGGACAGGGTTACCACCACTGAGAGAGACCTGAGCACACTGCAATCCGAGGTCTGCCAAGTGAGGGAGACAGTCACAGCTCTCCAGGATCACACGGCCCGACTGGAGGATAGTGCCGAAGATGCAGAAGTGTGGTCCAGGAGGAATAACCTTCGCTTCCTGGGATTTCCAGAACGGACAGAAGGGCCGGCGGTGGACCTATTCCTCGAAGACTGGATTGGCAAGGTTTTCCAGAATCTGTGACTCTCCAAAATGTTTGCAGTGAAGAGGGCTCAAACGACTATGGGGCCGCCACCGAAGCCAGGATCCCCACCTAGAGCCATAATAGCCTGGCTATTCAATTTTAAGGACCGGGACACGATCCTGCAACACGTCCGCAATAAGGGCCCACCCAGATTTGACAATCACGACATCCATATTTTCCTGGATTATACGAGGAAGGTGCATGATCAGCGGAACGACTTCCTAAGGGTCAAACGCAGGCTGCGCAGCCAGAATATTAAATACAGCCTACTCTTCCCAGCCAGGCTCCGAGTGCAACATGGCAACAGGACTCACTTCTTTGTTAACCCGTCGGACGAGAAAGGATTGGATGGACTCGTTGGGTCTGGCAAGCCTTGAACAACCACAGGGATGGCAGGAGCAGAGACGTCGGAGTGGGCGGCGGCGGATCCACCGTAGCGGAGAGGGTGATCCATACCCAGAGAGGCCGTGCTCAAGCGGAGGGAGGGTGTATCGCGTGGGCCCAGACGGCACTCTCTGGGCAGACCTGAAGGCAATCTCGACTCAGAACCAATTCGCCCCATTATGTTTGGTACAGGAAACGCAGTCGGAGTCGGGAGGTGCCCCCAGCCTGGCCCTGGAGAACTCTGGAGATGAATGACTGGCGGACCCGGTGGTGAGAGCAGGAAAATGTGGGGTCTTGGACACTGTGAGTATCTATTCTTTGACCCTGAGGGAACTGCTCGGTCCTGAGAGATTTCTAACGGGGGCAGGGGGGGGCTTGCACCCTGTTTCTTGTGGGGGTTCCACTATTGCACCAAGTATAGTCTTAAAGGGCTGGCTGTAGAGTACTGAGGTGGTCTGGCTAGACCACTGGTCGGGCGGGACTGTGCGGTACCAGTCAGTCGGCTGAACATCGAACTAGGGGAGAGGGATTCCTCTGGACTTGAGAAAGTGCATTTTTGTGTTTTTCTACCTGTTGATTATAAATTGAAGGGAGTGGGATAGTGGGTGGGTGGAGCTTTCGGGCGGGGTTCTCAGTCCTCTGAAAAGGGCCGGGTTGGGAGAATGCTGTACTACCACCTGTGGGTGGGGGGTGTTGGGGTTCCTTGTTCTGGTTTTGTTGGGGTTGGTGCCGGGTCTGAATGTAGCTGCTTTTCAGGACGCATAGCATGTCTGCATTTTGGGAGGTCTCATTGCAATGTTACGGAGAGTCCCTCGTGTGTTGGTCTGGTGCTGCTATATTATGAACTGTTAACACTTGGCAGGCGATATGCACAGATATAAACTGATAACGTGGAACGTCAGAGGGCTCAATAATATGATTAAGAGAATCCGGGTGGCCACCTACCTTAGGTGATAGGGGGTAAGCATAGCCCTGCTACAGGAGACGCACCTTTGGGGAGACTGTCTCAAATATGTCCAAAGTAGATGGCGGGGGCAGTTCTTCGCCATATCTTACTCGGGGTTCGCTAGGGGGGCACTGATTTGGGTGGCACCAGGAGTCCCCTTTAGGGCCACACACACTAAGCAGGATCCAGAAGGGAGGTTTGTGGTGGTGGTGGGGACACTAGATGGGCGTAGTATATGTCTGGTAAATGTTTATGCTCCGAACAGTGATGATGGGGAGTTTTGGGGACGGGTCCTGGGACAGGTAGACCTGGACCCGGACACAGAGTTACTTATTGCAGGAGACTTTAATTGTGCGCTTGATGGGAAGTTAGATAGGTACCCCCCGAAACTAGATGGCAAGCATAGAATGAGAGAAGCGATGGGCCAGATGCTCCGACATTATGGCTTAATAGATGTATGGAGGCCCAGCAACCCATCTCGTTGGGTGTACTCGTGCCACACACCTGCTGCCAACACTCACAGTAGACTGGACTATTTCTTTCTTCAAGAAGCGGCAATGCAACGGATGGCGGAGATACTATATTTGGCCCACTACTTGTCTGATCACTCCCCGCTTCTGCTTACGTACTCGTTAGACAACCCACGACCTATGATACCACTATGGAGACTGAATACTGAAGCCTTGGGCGACCCGACTTACAAAGCTGCAATTTTGCAGGGGCTCGAGGCGTACCTGGAGGTCAATTGGGGCTCAGCCAGCACTAGGGCGACTGAATGGAATGCAATGAAGGTGGTCAATCGGGGGATATGTTTGTCCACTGAGGTGGGGGTAAAAAAGGTGTTTGAGCGTGACCTCCAACGATCTGAGGAACACCTGGCGGTGCTGGAAAGGGACTTTCCCATAGACAAGGAGCGGCTGCCTGAGTGGACAGCCACGCGCCAGCAGCTGGGGGACACGAGGGTCTCGCTTGGCAAATTTAATAGAACCACCAGTAGGCGGAGATGGTACACAGAGGGCAACAAGGCAGGGCGGTTACTAGCGCGTCTGATTCGGGCGGAAACTCAACCCCACCCGATTTTGGCACTGAAGACAGATTTGGGCCAGATGGTGTATACCCAATGGGAGATCCATGCTGTATTTCGGACCCATTTATGTCAAATATATTCCAAGTCCCAGCCCCCCACGGCCCCGGAGGGCATGGAGGTCTATCTTGAGGGGTTGCAGCTGCCCTGTGTAGAAGTGGACAGTCAGGAGGCATTGCGTGGCCCATTTCGCAAGGGGGAAATACGGGCAGCGATCGCCCACCTGCAGACAGCAAAGTCCCCTGGGATGGATGGATTAGCCGCCGAATTCTATAAGGAGTACAAGGGGGTCCTAATCCCGAAGCTCCTCGGAATTGTGGTGGAGGCCCACGACAGTGGCTCGCTCCCAGATTTCATATGCGCAGCAATGATTGTTATGATCCCCAAGCCGGGTAAGGATCCGCTTCTTCCCGGCTCCTATAGGCCTATTTCCATGTTAAATGTGAATCTAAAAATTATCAGTCAGGTACTGGCAAGCAGACTCTTCCCCCATCTCGGACGGCTGGTCCATGATGACCAGTCGGGATTGATCCCGGGCAGGAATACGCTACGGAATATTATCTGCCTCGCCCATGTGATGCAAGCTGTGGCAGGACGAGCCCAGCAGAACACCCTAGTGTTTCTTGACATCGAACAAGCGTTCGACTCGATTCGCTGGGCCTATCTCTGGAAGGTACTTTTGAAAAATGGGGTTGGGGGAGGGGTTTGTTAATTGGATCAAGCTGCTTTATACTCAGCCAGTGGCCAGGGTCCGCACGGGACAACACGTGTCGAACATAATACCCATCACGAGGGGGACATGGCAAGGATGTCCGCTCTCCCCCTTGCTCTTTGCCCTGGCAATGGAGCCGCTGGCCTGTCATTCCTGCAAGGTGCTTGA
Source organism: Lissotriton vulgaris (assembly GCF_964263255.1). Taxonomy (NCBI): domain Eukaryota; kingdom Metazoa; phylum Chordata; class Amphibia; order Caudata; family Salamandridae; genus Lissotriton; species Lissotriton vulgaris. Next base: position 494,115,023 of record NC_141696.1, read on the forward strand.
GGGACAGGGCATAAGGGTGGGGGATGGGGAACACGTGGTGTCCATGTACGCTGATGATGCGTTGATCTACTTGAACCGGCCGACGCAGTCATTACTGACTCTGATGGCTACTCTGTCGCAGTTTACAGCTGCTTCTGGGCTGGCAGTTAATAAAACAAAATCACAGCTATACGCAATTGCAGAACAGACCGACTGGGAAGGGGTCCAGCGCCCGGAGATGGGCCTTCCATGGGTAGAGGACACGCTTCGCTATTTGGGAATATGGATTGGAGGGAACAAGACAATCTTCTTCCAGCACAACATGGGGAGGATAATCCGGGGTCTGCAGGGGAGTAGCGCCTTCTGGAACAGCCTTAAGCTCTCTCTAATGGGGAAAATTGTCCTAATTAAAATGGTGGTCCTCCCCCGTTGTCTGTACACAATGCCAGGTTCATTCTATGAACTTCCGCATAGGGTCTTCAGGGAATTAGATTCCCTGCTGGTCCTCTTACTGTGGAATGGCGAAGCAGTGTAGGGTGAGTCTAGAGGTTCTAAAGTGTAGTTGGGGCAAGGGGGGCTTAGAAGTCCCAGATCTAGAGCTTTATAACTTTGCGTCACAACTGCAACATGCTATCGCGTGGCTAGACACAGACCCCTCGTGGGAGCAGTCCTTACTGACAGGTACATATGGGGACGGACAGTTGGGATCACTTTTGTGGCAGATAGGGGGGCAACTTGATCATGGCCCTCCATTGGTGCGGTTGGGGGCCTCGATATGGAATCGAGTGATACGACGCCTGATCCGTGACAGACCGTTCGCCCCTGAAATGGATCTCTGGCTGCTGCCACCCTTCGCTCAGATATATCAGGTCATGTCAACCGACAAGTGGGAAGAGGGGGGCTGCCTGATGTTGTCCGACCTTTACCCGGACGATAAATTCATCACTTACTAGGAGGCGGTGACCTCCTTCGAGCTGGGACGGGGCAATTTTTGCAGTACGCCAAAATAGCAGCAATGGCGCGGCAACTACGGCCCTCGTTCCCGGAGGCTCCGGTGCACAACCGCACCCTGGTAACCATAATCGCGATGGCAGGGGGACGCAAGTTTGTGACTCACCTGTACAGGGCTTTGAGGGAGGATAAAAAGCTGGGTCCCCTGACGATTGAACACAAATGGCAGCAGGTGTGTCCTCAAGAGGTTACTTCTAGAGAGTGGGAAAAAATACACAAGAGGGGGCGGAAGGTCTCAGTGTGAAACCGCTTCAAGCAAATTCAATACAATAATATACACATGACTTATCTCTCGTCTAAGAGGCTTCAGTCCATTGATAACACCAGGGACTCCCACTGTCCCAGATGTTGCAGGGCGCAGGCGGATTTTATACATATGGTGTGGGTGTGCCCAACAATCCAGTCGTACTGGGTGTCGGTTCTAGAGGAGTTGACGAGGGTGACAGGGTGGATAATGGACCTGGACCCGCGCACTTGTCTCCTGGGCTTGATTCCTCAGGATCCTAAGCGGAAAGTGAGCAGACGATTTCTGATCTTGGGCTTAGTTATAGCCAGGCGGCGTATCGCGATCCATTGGTTGTTCCAACAGGGCTCGTCATTAACAAAATGGAGGGCGGACCTGCGGGAGTGGGCACTGGCAGAGGAGGGGACACATACGGAACACCAGGAGGGATGGCAAACGACCTGAGGTCTTACTGGCTTGGGGGGGCAATGCTTCAGGAAATGGTGGGACAGGACTCCCAGTCAGCACAGGACGGCTCCAAGTCAACACCCTCTAGGCAGAGGGAGGCTCCAGAGCATGCAGGGGGAACACACGGTGACCCAACATAGGGAATAGATGGCTTAGACCTTACTTTCTACAGACTCTGCAGCTGGGGAGAGGGTAGGGGGGTGTCGGGAGGTGGAGGAGTTGGGGGGTGGGGGGATGTGTTTCTTACAGCTTAGTTATGTTTCAGTGAACCAGAAGATGTGGATCTGGTGGACTACGGAATCTCCATAATCATAACCTACGCTATGTGACTTGTCTTGCATTGTTGTTGATCCACGAACCACCTCGGTTGGGGTGACTATGTTGTATGTTTGTACTTTACTTCTCTAATTGATCTGGAGATATAAATCTAATAAAGAAATGTAAAAAAAAAACGCTCATCTCAGCAAGAGATGCAGACTTGTATAGAAATAAGGACTGAGTGACAACTACCCTACACTGGGCAGTTGGCCTTATGTGACACTCACATACATAACACTATGCCTCATGTGTATCGAGGGTTACTCTCCATATCTGCTCTCTTTTTCCTTATCTTCTTTTTCCGACCACGTCATACACTCCACTACACAGGCGTCAGTAAACTCGTGAGAAAACATAGACAGCCTCCACGCATGCGCACAGCCTCCAGTTCTAAACATTAGATACTGGCACTTGCACACGCATCATCCTGTGAATCAGCGTCCCAGAAGGAGGGACTGCCCCAGCAACAATCACAGCGAGTATAACGGGCTCCTCTCGTCCTGTCCTGCTCACATTCGGGCAGGCGTCAGACGGGGTAGGTGCTTATGAGCCGGCACCCGCGCAGAATAGAAAGTAGCAACCCTGATTTTTGCACCCATGATTTTGCACAGTAAGGGCCTGTAGGACACTGGCCTCTGAATCAGTTTACCTTCTACTGACATATTGTGCTACTGTGTCATTTCCTCCTCTCTAGCCCAGGAAGGTGTTGGGCTTCTGACTACATTAGCTCTTGGAGTACTTTTCCCTTTCAATATTAGGTAAGGACTCAACACCATACTGCATATTTTGTTAATAGTGTTTAAGCACATGTGTCCTTAGCGTTGGACACTTTACTACACTTCACTGTTTTTCAGAGCGTGCACAGTCCCGCTTAGAATTGTGGTTACTTCTATGTCCTTTTAAATCACACCGAACAGTGCACTTGCCAATTATCTTACATGTATGTCCACTAGATGCACCATCTGTATGATGGTGGCCTTTACTGCTGGGTAATTTTGAAACCAGTCGCATCCACTAACAAGAGCAACTCCGCAAGACTCAACGGGGCCACAGATGCGATTGGCAGCCTTTCTGGCACATCCCTCTGCCGGCCCGTATGCGCACTCCCTGTGAGCCACCACATTGTCGACCTGCCCCCAATGACACCCTCACTCATTCAGCCTTGTGTTGTTTCTTTTAAAGCACCATAGTGTGCGCAAACTTGATGTATACTATTGAGGAAGATATCAATGCCTCTCTCTAGTTGCCTAATGTATGTCTTGTTGTTTCTTTGTCTCCCAGGTCACATCAGGAGCGTTCCAACTAATTAGTTGCAGCCAGTCTGTAGAGTTCACAGGTCTGGCCCGCCCTGATTTCACAGAGGGTTCTTTACCCTTCTCAAACTTTCATGTGCACTATTTATATTTCACTTAAAGTTTTGGTCCTGATGAAGCACCACAGATAACTATGAACACGTGGGCGCGAAACATGTCAACCTCTTAGTTACCCAGTCACATTGAGCCAAGTAGGGTAACTATTAACCTTTGGGGTTTTTATTCTGACTAGGGTACAGTCATAATAAAAACAGTCCTTAGGTAACCCTTAGCCAGTTTAAACCTTGCACGCACTGACCCACCCTCCACATAGGACTCACCCCTCACACCTGCATGCATCAGACAGCATTTTCAGAAGATCTCCCCTAAAGCGACCCTTCGAGGGACCCTTCAGGCATTGCAGCGCTGGCCCGACGAGGAGCAAAAGCCTGATGATGAAGCATGACATCCTTTGGGGTGTGAGAGGGCAACAAGAGGCAAGAAGTGCTCTTCCCTCTCATAAGTGGGTTGTAGGCCTAGGTCACCACCTTTCTAGGCCTAGGACCCCACCTTTCCGAACTCTTCTTACACTCTCTAGTGCCCTTTGAAGTGAGTGGGCGACACTCTGCCCCCCCACTTGGAACAGTGTCTCCACTATTTGGAAGTAACGTTTGACTTTAGGAGCACAGACACTGGACCACAACCTGCTCCTAGTCCCCCCCCCTTCTCACTGTTGATACTGACTTAAAAGAGCACCATCCAGACCCATTAACCCATTTAGTTCTCAGTAAAGATCTTTTGACCTACAAAATGTATAATAGAATACAATATAATTAGTGCAGAAAGAACTATACCATGTTTATCCAATATGGTGCTTCCATAATTCCAGTGAGAGTAATGCATTTAGTCCTTGAAAAAGGAGTCTGATGCTCAGCAAGGGCAATTCTGGCATGACGTATTCATGTTATTTTGTTTGTACAGTTGGATGGTTTGCCAAACAGAAGGTATGCACCTCAGTGTGTTTCTGGTTTTTCTGCATACTTTGTCTGTATGACAGATATTCTGTGTGAATTATGTGGTGGAGAAGATTCTAAAGCCAACTAGTGCTGAGTTCCTGTGATGTTATTGATGGAATATTGTTGCTCAGGTGACAATAATGGGAGGGGTTGCAGAGCAGGATGCTGGAAAGATAAGAGCCAGGAGTGGAAGCTAATAGTTGTGGAAGCCATTAGCGACAGCCTTCACCAGCTAATCTCGAATGAAACCATTAGACAAATAGCCCATGTGTTAATTTACAATTAGAGAGTTTCCTGGGGTCTATCCCATGCTATCCTAAGTGAGATTTTAGTTCCTGAGATCGTCCTTTGTGTTTTCAGAGAGCCAAACTCCACTTCAAGTGTAATGTCAAGATTCCACCACATTCAGTAAGCAGCATTATGATAATGGAGTTGTTTCATTGTTAGCCTAGAGGAGTAGCAGCTAAGGTGCCAGTTGTGGCTGAAAGAGTCTTATTTATTTATTTTACAATTTCATTTATGGAGAACAATACCAACAAGGTAACAGTTTCTATGAAATACAATTAGTGATTAAAAGAGTACAGTTACAAAAATTGTGTTACATAGCAAGCAAAAATACAGTATAGTAAAATGGACATTTTTACTTTCAACATGGCTGTAGCGTCCTCCCCAATCCAGGAGCATGCAGATGAATCAAGCAACACAGGTGATGTGGTTAAGCATTACTTTATTCTTCAGTATATACTCACACACTGCCCATTACATCATACTTTTCATTCACCACACCCTAACATCTCCCTGTATATTACATACTTCCTCTTTATAGTCCACCCAGAACCACGAGGTTCCTAGTGTGCATAACATCAATATACAACATCTTCCCCTTTGTTCAATAAAAAGTAGCAGACATCACTAAAACCACATTTCCTCGATTAGTCGGCGAGGCAGTCGCACTTGTCAGTCGACTCAGGGGATCCAGAGGTGATCGAGCTCTACCCTGATTGGCGAACTGCGAAAGAGACTCAGGCACTTGAGCCGAACCTGCTGGGGGTCACCCCACATGTGGTTTCAGGACTCGACAAGTGACACAGTAGGTGTTAAACATGTGATGGGTCCTCGGGGATTGTCCAGGACGATGTGGTGTCACCATATGTCCCTTTCACGTTACAATCTGTAAAGAGTCAGCTGAAAAACGAGTGTCTGTTTTCTATCTTCATTTCTGTTCAACCAAAACCCAGTTTCCTTTGTCAAAGACTGTATCTCTGGCATGGTGACGCTGATCTGCATACGTTTTCATCTTTCTTTTCGGAGCTCTGTCGTTGTCTCAAACCTTGTCAGCATTTGCTAATCGATCATGTGTCCATTGCGCTAGCTTTGTTCTGATGGCTCTCCCAAATAGCAAAGCAGGTGGACTCTCAGTGAGGAGTTGATTGGTAGGCTCGGAGGGCCTGGCAGATGGCTTGGTTCATATTGATTCCCTCCATGGGCGCTCGTTGAATTACCTTTTTGAAGGTGCCCATGAATCGTGAAACTACCCCATTGACTTGGTGGTTTTTCACATTGAATCAGACAACATATTCTTTGATTTCTTTGCAGTTAAAAATCGAGCCATTGTCAGATTTGATAATTTTGGCAATGCCCCACGTTGCAAAGATGTCATCAAGTTATACTATGCCTTTGCTGTGGGTTGTCATAGATTGGACTTCCACCAAAGGAAAGCGTGAGTATTTATCTATGACTACCATGAGATGTTGTCCATTTCCTAAAGGACCAAAAAGTCAGCTGGAACTCTTTCCCATGCATGGGCATGAAGGTGAGACCTTGCCACTGGGTGATGGGGCACCTTGGGCCACGAGCAATTGCAGATGTGGCACTCCTTCAGCTCTTTCTCGACTCGCTGTCTAGTTGAGGGAGCCACACTTGATCTCCTAAGGCTTTCTTTAAGGCTACAAAACCACAGTGTCCTTCATGAGCCAGCTCGGTGACCTGCTGTCGTATGCTTTCAGGTATGACAATGCTCGAGCCTTGCAGTAATATGCCTTCTTGAGTGACTGCTTACTCATCCTGTATGTTTTTGAACTTTTGGAATTCAACATCATGGGCAAGGGTGGGGTACTTCTCCTCCTTAATTGTGTGGTAATACATTTTTTGACTACGATCAGGTCTCTATCTGCAATAGTGCCAGCAATTATTTGTTCCTCGAACAGAGCCTCTCGGATGCTGGATATAACAATGAAGTTGAGATATGCTTCAGCTGTCTTTGAAGTCAAACTGTGATGGATAGCGGCACTTGTGAAAAGTGATCTGGCGGGTTTTCATCTTTCCCAGGTTTGTGCACAATTGCATAGTTGTACTCTAGTAGTATTTTTAGGTTTCGACCTGGCGATCTGCGCAAGCAGTTCGCGCAGGCGAAATCTATTGTTTACATATATTGGCTTCAGGAACGGCCCCCGGCTCCCATTGGCTAGCTCCATAAATGGAGGCTAGCCATTGGGAGCCGGATCCGGATCTGTCCGTCAAGGCCGGACCAGATTCGGGGGCGTTCCCGCAATTTTTTCCCTCTCCACCCCTTTCCGAACGTCATTGCGGCGGTGGGTGTGTGCATTTTTTTTTTTTGGTCTCCTCATGTTTACTCCATTTCCACCGTGTCTTTTGCAGGGGTGGGCTGTGCACTGAGGCCGCTGATCAGGTAAGCAGCATTTTTTAATATTTATCCCGTTCCTGACCCCCCCTCCCGCTGTCCGTGTGTCCGTTCCGACCCCTCCCCGTGTGTCCGTTCCGCCCCCCTCCCCGTGTGCCCGTTCCCGCCCCCCTCCCCTTTCCCTCTCCGTTGCTTGTTGGCAGATGTCCTGCATACGCCAGCCTCCAACGCCTACCCTGGGAGGGATCAGAGGGTTAATTGCGCTTTGGATCCACTATACTTCTTTATAGAAATGTGTTTCCCTCTTCCACCACACACAAGAATTGCCTTATTCACAACATAGAGTGAGCTACTTAAGGGTAGTGTAGAAACCACTATTTGTGAGTTATTAGTGAGAACGAATTGGAACCTTTTCCACAATCACGCGATCCCATTAGTACAGGTTCTGGTGCCTTTGCAAATTCACCAGGCCTTGTCTGTGTCTTCCCTGTGATGTTCAGTCCCCCGAGTCACAGATGCAGCGTGCCCATTTAATGCTGTACACATGTTCCTGTGAGCAAAGGGAAGTCGGCAGAGGGGGCTTGGTTTTGTCTTTCGTTACACACCGAAGTACATCGTACAACAAGGTTGTAAGGTGCGAGCAGAGACATACATTGTGTGTGTTAACAAGCTAACATACGTCGGCTTCCTGCCAGGCTCGTGACAGGGGAGGGCTGGCGTAGGGGCTGCATAGTTTTCACGTGCTCGGAGGCTGCAGATCTGATAAGGGATTCGTATTAGGAAAAAATGAGGGGAATGCAATAAATGCGCAGCCCTTATAAGGAACAGATTGGGCCTGGTGATAGATGACGGGGCTCGGCCCGCGCTAGTCAAACATCCCCTCTTGGGCAGACCTCGGTGCCCACGAGGCCTCCTCGTTTCCTGCAGGCTCGCTCGCCCCTTTGAAGCGCAGTCATATGTGCGGGGGTACTGAGTGATGAGGGCTTACAAGGGAGGAGTAAAATATTGCAAACCGGGAAGGTTCCACTTCCTGCGCAGCGTTATTCAGACCAGTGCCCTCACATAGTAATAACACCATCCCTTTAAACACACAAGGTTTTCAGATACCAAAGCCGGAAGCATTGAAAGAGGCCAACCAAGGCAAATGTGCTTGTATTTTTGGGTACGAATGTGGAATTTTGTGTGCAGCCGTGATCTCCTTGACGCAGAAACATTTCTGTTTTCCAAACTTGCTGATTCACATCACAACTATCAGAATGTTCGTGAAAACCAAAGTCTGTGGAAATGTGGCCTCCTTTCTTGGCCTTTATCTTTGACTCTTTCTCTTCCTTCCTTTCTAAATTCTTTCTTTCCCCTTTCTGTTTCTCCTTTCCCTTCCTTCCCTTTCTCTCTTCCCTTCCTCTTTAACACCCACTTTACTCCTCCCCCTTCCCTCTCCTCCCTCTTTCCTCCTCTTTTACCCTTCTTATACTAGTGGGATGAAAAAGTGGATTGGATCTCTAAAACAAGCATTTACAATGCAACGGTTTCGCCTTTGGAAAAGTTTGAGCTATTGCCATTGTAAATGACAAAATTTGTATTTATGTGTTGGTTTTGAAAACAGATAAATAAATGGCATTGTCATTTACATTGCCAATAGCTTTAACTTTTCCAAAGGCGAAACCGTTGCATTGTAAATGCTTGTTTTTTATTATTAACAACATGAGGAAATAGCAATAAACAAGTGCATAGCATCAATATAAACAAATAAATACAGTTATCTAGAACTCAATAAATAGAAAAATAAGCCAAAATCATTTCAACAATACATGAGCATCCAGGAAAAAAAGCAGATGTTTATATAAATGATTCCCAGATTTTTTAAGCTTACATATTGAGCAGATGCCATCATTTTAGCTAGTGCAAATTCCATATCATATCTTTCTTTAACCAATCCCCACAAATCCTGGACCAACGGTGGACCCCGCGAGATCCAGACCAGAGCTATTTTCAGTCTAGCACAAGCCAATAAGATAGTTATTAAATCTTTCTGGCTAGAGTTCCTATTCTGCCCACCCAACATCACATCCAATACTGTAAGTGATATAGATCTCCCTAGTTTCTGAGACAGAATATGAGCGACCTTTCGCCAGAACTCTGCTAGTGCCGGACAGTGAAAAAACATATGTTTCTGGTCAGCTGCCAATAGATCACACTTTGGACACTTTGTCCGGTCACTAGTAGAAGTATTTGAAGACGGTTTTGCTATCCTTTCGGGAGTATAATATAATAGCATAATGTTCTGTATTGCTGCAGTCTCAGATTAGAAGAGTGTACCGACCTACAGATACTGCTGAGTGCTGACGAGATAGTATTAGCTGTAATAATGGTCCCCATTCTTTGGCTCCAGAGCTCAGCTAATCTTGCACAATCATCCTCCTTATATGAATTAAAGCTTTTATATCCAGTGCTGATCAATGATTTATCCTTGGCCATATATATACAATTCCATATATCAGAATCCAGAACAGCTGTGAGTTTCATACTACGTATAGAATAATCATGGATTTGATAGTACTTAAGCCGCATACTTTCTGAGAGATTATTTAAGATCTTCAGTCAAATGTCAGAAACCCGCTAAAATCATACAAATCCCCCATGCTATGCCTGAGCTAGACCATCGCTTCCCCACCCCATCATGGAAAATTTCCGGGATGCCTGGATTATCCCACAAGGGAAGTTTGGGATGATAAAGCGATGTCTTGTGTTTATTAAGAATAGCACGCCAAATGATTACGCTATCCCGCGCGGTCTTAAATTTGACCCGCTTCTAGTAATTTGGGTCATTAGTTCTATACAGAAACATATTAGAATCTTCCCCCAGCATAAATACATGAAAAAAAGGTTATTACTAGGGCTTAGTAGACTGCGAAGCTGCCCGAGAGAAGCTGACTGAAAATATAATTTGAAGTCTGGGAAATCGAGACCCCCCCTGATTAAATGGAAGCTTTAGTAACTCGATTGCTCAATGCACTTTTTTTATAACCCCAAATGAAACTTCTAAAAATCCCGTCTAGACATTTAAAAAAAGAATTATTAACATGCAGAGGGATGGACCGAAACAAATAAAGAAATATAGGCAAAATCTTCATTTTTATTAGATGTATCCGCCTACTTCCCTAAAGGCACCTTATGCCACTTTTTTAATGAAATATCTGTTTCTTTGAGTAATACCTCATAGTTTAGCGCAACTATCTCATCTAATTTTGCTGAAACTCTGATCCCTAAGTAAGTAGCAACACTACAAACTCCCTGTATTGGAGACGGAGACTTATAGTTCATCAATACTTGTGTTTTATTAGTATTCGGTATTCAGCCTGAGATAGCCCCAAATCTCCTTGCCTCCTGAATTATCCCCTTCATTGCTTCCTCAACATCTGCTGAATATATTGCAATGTCGTCTGCATATACCGTGATTTTAAGAGAATTCAAGCCAGAAACACAGGGGATTATTCTGGGTTGGTTTTACAGGGCCAACAAAAATGGCTCCATTGATAGTGCAAATAATAAAGGTGACAGAGGGTACCCTTGACGAGTGCCACGAGATATAAAAAACTTAGAAGATTGCAACCCTGCGTAGCTGATTTTGGCGCTAGGATGGTCATATAGAGCTTGTATCCAATGTAAAAACTGGCCTTTAAATCCAAATGCTAATAATGTAGCCCAGAGAAAGTCTCACCCCACTCGGTCGAAAGCTTTTTCAGCGTCTAATAATATCATATCGAGTGGGTTTGACTTAGTCCTAGCAACATCAAATGCTGTCACAGTCATATTTACATGGGCCGTGGTATCCCTTCCAAAGATGAACCCATGTTGTTGAGGGGACACCAGGCCAGGCATTATCGGTGCCAGATGAGTCGCCAACATTTTAAGAAATATTTTTGCTTCGGCATTTATAAGCGATATGGGTCTATATGACCCGCATTCGTCAGCTAGTTTATTTTTATTTTTTATTTTTTTAAACGATCTGTGTAATATTCCACGAATTAGGGGCCTTTCCTCCTGTTCCAATAAATCTAGCTACCTGACTAAACAGTGGGACTAACTCATCCATACATGTCTTATATAACTCCAGGGGAATTGAATCCTCTCCCGATGCTTTGCCCGATGGCAAAGCAGTAATTGCCAGTTTAATTTCTGCTATTGTGGTATCTCCTATTAATGAGTCAAGTTTTTCATCCTCTATACGGTTCAGTGTGCTAGTTTGTAGATATGTATGAATATCTCCCAGCACAGGCCGATTCTCCGGGGTGTAGAGTTCTCTATAATAATTAGCAAATTGTTCCAGTATCTGATTGGGATGCTTATAGACCAAGTTATTAGGCCCCTTAATGACCTTTATGAGAGTTTTAGCTTTATCGTAAGCTACTTTATATGCTAAAATCTTCCCTATTTTCTCTCCACTCTCATTCTGGGGTAGATGATATTTATTTAGCTTAGTAATGATTTTTTTCCTGAGTTTGTGACTCACTGGTTAGAGGCGGCAGACCCGAGAGCAGAGGATGGCCCGGGACCAGGGTTCGATTCCTGGCGCGGCAGGTTTCTGGACCAGGGTCAGCGGACTCGATAATTCTCTCGCCTCGGTGCCCACTCTGATCAGCGACCACACTCGGCAACTCTGGGCATTAGCTTGCCTCATCTTCACTAACGGCCCCACCAGACCGCCGGGGATGCCTGGTCTCACCCTGGAGATACCCATTAAGGGACCATCTCTCAGGGAAGCCAGGAAGGGTTTCGCAGCGGTCGAAGCGCCTTGGGACCCCCGGGTAAGTAGTGCGCTATATAAATGCATACATATACATACATACACAGGGCAGATTAAGGTCAACCAGAGTGTATCCCAGATCCTCTATATTTGTCGAGCCCTGGAGTAGTGCCTCAGCCATTTGATTCTCTACTATAAGTGTATTTGCAATAGTTTTTTCTGTTTCCTTCTTACGTTCATAGTTCTGTTTTAGTATAATTTGTTGAGTAAAACCCCTAATACTGGCTTTGCAAGCATCCCATACCACAGCAGGTGGGGCTGAATCAATGTTGATTTCCAAGAATTCTTTCAAATGTAGCTTAAGCTGCATTATAAAGTCTGTATTTAAAAATAGATACCTGGGAAATGAAAAAAGCCGAGGTCTCTGCCTCTCCGCTGATATTCTGAAATATCTGAGAGGAGAATGGGATTATGGTCAGAAGTGACCCTTGGACAAATCTCCATAATGCTTGTTTCTAAAATCTTATCTGGTACCCATGCCATGTCTATACGTGAGCATAGTTTATGTGCAGCTGAGTATAACAATGAAGTTGAGATATGCTTCAGCTGTCTTTGAAGTCAAACTGTGATGGATAGCGGCACTTGTGAAAAGGGATCTGCCGGGTTTTCATCTTTCCCAGGGTTGTGCACAATTGCATAGCTGTACTCTAGTAGTCTTAACCCCCCTCTCAATGCAAGGGGGTATCTTGGCCTTCATATTTCCAAACATTTTAAGCAATGCATGGTGATTCCTGATGACAGTAAACCATGTTCCGTAGAAGAATAGATGAAAATGTTTGCACGCCCAAACCACAGCCAGACTGTCCTTCTCCGGCTCAGAGTAGGCACTTTATGTTTTATAGAGGCTTTGGCTGACATAGGCTGCGATGTGTCCGAGCATTTGGATGACCATTGTGTTGAGCAAGGATTGCCCCTAGCCTGACCGGGCTTGCATCAACAGCTATTTTGGTATATAACTTAGGGTCAAAGTTGGCCATTTCTGTGCATTGTCAAATGTATATTTAAAGTCTGTGAAGCTCTGGTTGCATTCTTGGAGACCACTAAAATGGTACATTTTGCTTTATCAAGTCTATCAATGGGGCACTCACTGTAGTAAGATTGCGAACGTATCTTGAGCAATAACTGGCCTTGCCTAGTAAAGATCACAGCATGGTTACATCCTGGGGGTGCGTTCAAGTGAATGAAAGTGCTTGAACATTGTCTGGGTCCGAAGTCTTCCCCCATCAGAGAATATGTGTTCAAAAAAACTTACGTTTGATTTTGTGAAACTCCCACTTTGCTGCATTTAGAGTGAGACCTGCATCAGCAAGTAACTGACACACTTGGGTAAGGTCAAAGTCAAGAGGGGTGGACTAGGAGCTGATAAAGGTCCAGTGCCTGTGATCAAAGGCTATAATCAAATCAATAAAGGGGGTCACTGTTTCTAAGAGGGAAAATAAATTGTAGCTTCTGGACAGATCAAAAGGGGGGCAGTCACCAAGACTGTTTCTTGTTGCACTCACACATCCCTAAGGATGTCATGCTCCATCATCAAGTGGTTGCTCCTCATCAGGCCAGCACTGCAGTGCCCTATGGGTCCCCCAAAGTGTCACTTTGGCGGAGATCTTTTGTTTTCTTTCTGTATGATGAGTGCGAGGGTGTCCTAGTGGGCTTGGGAGTGCGTTAATACTGACTAGGGGATGCCAGATTTGCTTTTAATTTATAGACTCTCTTGCCAGGTTAAAAATGCCAAGGTGCTTAGTGCTACCTCTGGGGGTAATAATGTGCCCAAGTAGCTTTTTGTGACTCTAGTAGATAGATACAGGTCAACATGTTTTGCACCTCTGTGGTCTGTAAATGATCTGTGGGGCTTCTTCAGGACCAAGAAAGGGTAATAAATCTACCCCGCATTTAGATCATTTAGGCCCCCCAAGCAGGTGGTACCTATTTGTTTTGTAGTAAAAAATAATCATCCAACCGAGAAGAAAGATGTGGAAAAAAAACAACAGACAGAGACAACATCAAAAATATTATTTTCTTGGCATAAGGTTCCTTATTAACCAGAAGGTCCCCAGTGGTGGACGTCTACATTAGTCAGGGGCTAGAGTAGTTCCCTGATGTGTAGACATACAGCACACAAGGTGTGTTTTAATCATGAGCCAGCTTCTGTTAGAAATATACCACATACAACGATGTCTATCATGTGTTCCTCTTACTGCTTTACACCCATTGGCAGTTTGTGATATCACAGGTGCACTACAAATCTTTAGTGTCCAGTGATGTTCAACCAATGTAATGTATGCTTTGCATATTTGTGAGGTAAAGCTCTTCAAAAGATGACTGGGCTCTCTGAGGGTCACAATGATCCAATGGACATGATGAGTTGCATGCACTAAGGGAGCTTGCTACTTGCACCAAGGTCCATTAGTTCATAGCCTTCCTCAGAGGAACTAAGCACTTGTTCTGCTTCCAGAAAAATATGACTGAATAATTTACATATTACCCTTCTGCTGTAATACTAGCACTGCCTCTGTAACATTAGTAGGATTTAACATAGTAGGATTTAACCAGAAATCTATCTCAAGTCTCACCCTTGTAAATCTCCAAGGGTCTGTGAATGCATGATTTCCCTAAATGACTGATTATCAGTCTCAGGGGCTTTCCAATGAGTGTGCTCAAGCATCACCCTTGTGTAAATCTCCAAGAGTCTGTGAATGCTTGATTTCCCTGAATGACTGATTATCAGTCGCAAGGACTTTCCAATGAGTGTGCTCACGCCATTTCTATTAGGAAAGATTTTTTATATTTTTCAGAGAAAACACGATTTTAATGTGAGGTTTTTAAGAGCATGGAGATAAAATCATCAACTACAGCAACTTGTGTGCGTTGTTTGTTTCAGAATTACTTAGGGCTGTGTAACGTGCTGAATTAACATATGTAATATTTTATTTTAATTGTATTTATTTTTGGAGTTTTATATAGCGCTTACAAGACCCGAAGGGTATCAGAGCGCTGTACAGCAGGATAACATGAATAGAAACATAGACATTAGAGCAGCATAACATGAGTAGAAACATAGACACTAGAGTACATCGACTAGTATCTAGAGTACGGGAGGTCACATAGATTGAGGTAATTGGCCAGATGCAAAGAGGTGATGGTTGAGGAGAAGTTCTTTTAGTTGTCTCTTGAAGATCGTGAAGGAGGGATTAGTCCTAATGTGGGTAGGGAGAGAGTTCCAGATTTTTGGGGCATTCACAGAAAAAGAGCGGGTGAAGACTTTTTGTTTATGTCGTTTTTGGGGGATTAAGAGGAGCGAGTTGGAGCTTCTTAGGTTTATTTATTGCCTGCTGCTTTTGTGAGTTTGGCTGTGAGGTAGTCCGGTTTGCCTGTGTGTAGGGCTTTATGGGTGAGACAGGCAGATTTGAAAGCGCAGCGAGCTTCGATGGAAAGCCATTTTAGCTCCTGTAATGCAGGGGCGATGTGGTTGAATTTCTTGGTCCCAGTGACCATTCTTGCAGCTGCGTTTATGGTGGATCTCATGGGGGCCATGTGTGTTTTAGCTGTCCCAGTTAGTGTGGCATTTCCATAGTTCAGTCTGGAGAGAACTAGAGATTGGGTTGCGATTTTTAGGTCATTGGGGGGTATGAAAGGTTTAATTTTGTTGAGGAGTCTTAGGTTGTAGAGGGTGCCTTTTGCTGTGGCGTTAATGTGGGAGGTCATTTTGAGACTTGAGTCTAGAAGGTCCCGAGGGATTTGGCTGAGATTGCTGGAGTCATTTTACAGTTTAGAGAGTCATGGTTGTTTATATATATTCAATGTTACATGAAATAATTATACTTTTGCTATTATATGGCCAAGTAAGAAATAGCATATAGTTATGTATTTAAGCACCCAGTTAGTGTAATATTAATATTTATTTCCAGAGAGCAAAAAGGTGAACCCTCAGGAGTGACAGGTTCTGAATTATCAGTACATAATATTACATAGTGAGACAGTCTTTGTGCATTCTATTCTGATTAATCAAATCGAGTATCTCCACTATTCCTACAGAATAAAAGAATCCGCTTTCATCTGTAACCAACTTTAAGATGGCCACACTGTAAAAATAGCAACGGAGTGATGACAACACTGATGTTACAAGCCATTTGTAAGGGAGTTACCATATGCTCACTACCAGAATAACAAGAGATCATTACAGGTGCTTCCCACAAAAAAGATGGTATAATTGAAATTTAAATTGTCACATTCACTCATGGTTCCTAGGGTTTAAGAAAGATTGTCGACTGGAAAATCTTTAGTGCTCCATCCGGAGGGAGACCCTCCATAATCCAATTGTTCTAACTTTCTAACTAAACTC
Organism: Lissotriton vulgaris; assembly: GCF_964263255.1. Taxonomy (NCBI): domain Eukaryota; kingdom Metazoa; phylum Chordata; class Amphibia; order Caudata; family Salamandridae; genus Lissotriton; species Lissotriton vulgaris. The sequence continues at coordinate 494,131,114 of NC_141696.1, forward strand.
TGCAGGATACTTAACCACACAAAGACCGAAAGCACACTGGTCGACTTAGTAAGTAACAGTGATCCACAATATAGTAGCTCAGGCTACCAAATACAAGTGTGCTTTTGATCCCACTCCATTCCTACGTCAAATACAAAGGCAATACTGAATATGCGATGTATAACTGTTAACAAGTTCAATAAGGTGGTAAGGAGGATGGTGGCAGAGTTCCCCAAACCGCTGTCTCTTTCCTACAAGCTATCGAAGGACTTTGATAATCAGGCATTCATGTGTAGGTTACTAGGAGTCTGCAAACGCGCATTTAAAAAAATCACCGTTTTCTGCTGACACTGTCATACTAACTGTATTTTAATCGCGTATATTTGTGCACTCACGAGCAAAGTCTCCCCACACTGCCCGGGCTCGATACTACAGCCTGCCCACCCCGGTCCGACTCGGCAATTAGTGCCGTAGAGCGGAGGGCGGACAGGTAAGAGCCAGGCACTTCCGCAGAGAAGGAGGTTAGCGCTCTAGTGATTCAGCTCACAGGGCTATTTAGCCACGCCCTAGCCCCAAGAGCGCAGTGGTTGCGTGCAGGGAGTGCGCCTTCGACAGCGCCTAAGACAAGCCGAAGAGAAGCCCGTCTGCGCCCGTCCGCGACAGGACGGGCCCAGGGGCCATGGGCTCTATCTCTGAGACCCCTGAAACTGCAGGTATTATTAGACTTTCTTATTCGGCGCAGGTTTTGCACAGCCTGAAACCAGTCACATCCGCTGGATGTAACTGTCATACTTGGCCGTGCCTCGAAGGTCCTGTATCGTGTATTAACTGTGGCTTTCAAGCGTCTCTTACTCACCCGACCGTCAGCAATTATACCATCTCATCCACCACTGCTTCTGCAGATTCATATTGCTCGACATCTTCTATAAACCCCCCTATCAGCATTAATACTGAAGATAACCTCTCGTACAGCGGGTTAAATGGGCTGAAAAGCTTTCTATTGAATATACGTTCCTTGCCCAAACATTCCTAGGAACTATGGGATCTTATTCATACAGCCACACCTGACATGTGCTTCCTTACGGAAACCTGGCTAAAACCACATACAGTGCCGGCCATTATGCTAGGGATCCCGGCTGGATACAAGATTCTCCATTTAGATCGCCCGACAAAAATAGGTGGAGGAATTGCTGTGATATATAAAGATGGCCTGAAAGTCTCTCTACTTGAGCAAAGATGTTGTGCTCAAATGGAGATTATGATTTTTAAGATGTGCTCCTCCTCCAAGACACATTGGAAGGGAGCACTGATATTCCGACCACCTGGACCTTGTTCAGGTTTTTCGCTCACACTCATTAAGCTTTTAGCACCCTATTTTAAAGCCAAGGAGGATTTTATCCTCCTCGGAGATTTTAACATTCACACCGACTTACCCAATCATCCTGACACAATCTCTCTGTTCTCTGATTTGGGGTTATTGGGACTGAAAATTCAAAATAGTGGCCCAACGCACTTGGGTGGACATACTTTACTTCTTCTAACAAACTGTCCTAAAATAAAATGCCTCCCGCCAACCCCTGTCACATGGTCCGATCACTATGTGGTAGAATTTAATGTGTTAGGCCTTCACTTGCCACAACGAAAGCCACTTCCTGCAATATGGCGTAGGAAATGGCGTAACATAACGTTTGAAGGATTTCAGAGGGCCTGGAAAGAACCAACTATCTCTGAAAACAACAATGTTGGAAGTGGCATCGCAAAGTTCAATAAGGCCCTTTTAGAGGCAGTAGACTCGCTTGCTCCCCTGAAACTATACAAACAATATCCCAAAGATAAGCAAGAAACTTGGTATTCAGAAGATCTGAGGGCAGAGATGCAGAGATGCAGAAAATTGGAGAAAGCATGGAGAAAGACGCATACACCCGGTAGTAAGAAGATGTATGTGGAGGCCCTAGCCAAATACCACAAAAATATAAAACTGGCTAGGAAAAATAGTCTTGCCTCACAACTTGTAGACGCAGGAAACTCACCCAGAGAGCTTTTCAAAATTCTCCAATTATTTGTAAAACCTGTAGCTTGCGAATGCCCTGACAAGTTCACACAAACTTTATGTGATGACATCTCTGCATTCTTTGAAAATAAAATTGAATCCATATATCAGAGAATAATACAATCTTCTAACTGTACAAACGAAGATGACCTCCCCTCCCCCAGGAAACTAGAGTGTGAAAGCAGTGGATTTACAATCATTCCGGAAATCAGTCTGTCTGAGACCACAGCTTTGTATAACAATTTTAAATCAGGATCCCCAGATGATCTCATGCCCGTGAAGATGATAGTTTCTTTAGGGAGCCTGCTCACTCAAAGCTTTTGCACACTAATTAATCTCTCCCTCAAGGAAGGACAAGTGCCCAGTGTTTGGAAAAAGGCGATTGTGAACCCTATTCGTAAAAATGCTGCAATGCCATGGTCAGACCTGACAAACCTCCGCCCGATCTCTCTCCTACCCCACTTGAGTAAGATGACTGAGAAACACGTTAACACCCACCTGTCTAAATACATTGAGGCAGCAGACGGTCTCGACCCTTCTCAATCTGGGTTCAGACCAAACCACAGCACCGAATCAGCTCTCCTCTCCGTGACTGATACCATCCGGATGTCACAGGATAGAGGAGGATCCATGATTTTGGTGCTGTTGGATTTGTCTGCTGCCTTCGACACGGTGTCTCATGACATCCTTATCAGTCGTCTGAAAAGAGTAGGGATAGGCGGAACTGCGTTAGCTTGGCTAGAAAGCTTCATCACTGGCCGCTCACAAAGTGTTCGCTTGGGCTCCCATCTTTCCATCTCCAGGGAGCTCACCAAGGGGGTTCCACAGGGCTCATGCCTAAGCCCCATATTGTTCAATGTGTGTGTGGCCCCTCTGGCTGAAATTGTGAGAGAATATGGGTTCACACCAATATCATACACAGATGATACTCAGCTGCTATTTCCCTTTCAGACACTAACGCCAGCAGTTAAAAACACCTTTGCTGCTGGGATGAGAGCTATATCCCATTGGATGACCTCTAACTGCCTACAATGTAACGTAGGTAAGACGGAGATCATGCTTTTTGGAGAAGCCCAGCTCCTATGGTTGCCTGAGTGGTGGCCCCCCGAACTAGGCCCTGTCCCCATCCCCAAAGAGGTAGTAAAAAACCTGGGAGTCCGACTTGACCAGCCCCTGACACTCAAAGACCAGGTCAATCGGGTGACTGGATCTTGCTTTGGGGTCATTGGACTTATGAGAAGGGTTTTTCCTTATTTAGCGGACTGTCATAGGAAAACCTTAGTCCAGGCACTGGTAATCAGTAGACTGGACTACTGTAATGGGCTACTTATCTCTTCCAATAAAGAACAACTAAGCAGACTACAGGTAGCCCAAAATACAGCGGCCAGACTAATCTTGAGTGTTCCACCCAGAACCCCCTCACGCCCATTATTAAACAAACTTCATTGGCTGCCTATCCACCAGAGGGTGAAGTTCAAGATATGCTGTATAATTCATAAATGCCTGTCGGGCACTGGCCCCAAGTATTTATCTGAAATTTTCAGACCCTATGAGCCTGGTCGCTCCCTGCGCTCTCAGACCCAATCCTTGCTTCAAGTACCACAGATCAAGAAGGAACCGTACCGAGGACCCACTCTCTGGAATTCCCTGCCCCTTACCCTTAGGCAAAATCCTAATCTAGCTGCCTTTAGGAAATGTTTAAAAACCCACTTGTTCCTGACCATGTAGACATCCCTCATTGCCTGATGATCTCTTCTCTGGACATTGCTTTGGTAAGATCAAAGCGCGGAGATACCCCTTCTGTGGTCGAATTCCTGCGCTATACAAGCATTTAAAATAAAATAAATAAATAAATAACAATAATTCTGATTGTGTTTCATCTATTTGGTTTTTATTCTTTGGATTTTACCTTGCTCTATCCTGAAGATTTGTTTCAATAGCAGATGACCCTATAAGCCTGCTGTTTGCTAGTTGGGGAAAACGTACACATTCCCATTGCAACATATAGTGCTGAAGGATTTTCAGGCTAACCAAAGGATGCATGAGCACTAGAAATAGCCACGTCTCATTTTCCCTAGTTGGCTTTCAGTATAAAGCATGGACATGCGTCAGGTATAATGTATGCAGGGTGGGCGTTCCCAAGCGGGAAAGCCTCATAGAAAAGAAGCAATGAAATCTACAAAATTTCACTGCGCCACTTCTAGAACACCACTGCATCAAAACTTGGAGCATCCATAAGGAGTGGCGCAGTGTATTAAGAATAGGCCTCCCAATGCATTGCTGGAGTTGCGCCGTGCTTGCAACATGACTCCAGCAATGCGTAACTATTGCGCCAACAGATGCATCAGAATTTCTGACGCATCTGTCAAATCTTGGCGCTACGGTGTGCCGTATTATAAAAACTGTGGAGCGAGGGTCTCACACGCAGGCGTAGGGAACCTGACACATCTATGTCGATAGGAAAGTTTCTTGTAAATAAGCTTTTTAGTGTGTTGCCCGTTTGTTGGTGAGGAGTTACTGGTCTAAGTGCAATGTGGTCAAAACTATTGTGATATATGAGAATATAATTGGATGGCCTAGCTCAAAAGATTTTTTCACATCATCATCCTGAGATCTAAGCTACACTTATAAGCCTTGCTCTATGGCACATCTTATTTTTTTCTTAACAGTTGTTCCTTGTTTATCTGCTGTTTTGCCCAATTTTGTACAGGTATAGTATTGACAGAGCGTTTTCATTCGCGTTTAGTTGTCTCAAGCTTTATTTACCTATATAGTTACTTTTGTTTTTATCTTCTCAAAAGCAAAAAAGATTATTGTGAAATCAAAAAAAAGATTAATTTATGTTTTGCAAAATACTGTCAAGTATATCCTATCGCTAGCATCAAAACCACAATCAAAGGATACTTCAGTTTTTAAAAACAGTGGGCCACTCACTGTATGGAAGCTTGAAGAGCAAATTTCTTTTCAATGGAAGATTGTAGGATGGACTCATATATAATTTTCATTCTGTCCAGTAGCTGAGTGGGAAAGTGAGCAAACTAAATGTATCTGTTCAGATGAGTGTACAATCTCAAACTGCAAACTTTCTTCAAGGGCTAACCAAAGCCAAACCCAAATACGTAACCAAGAAGAATGACAAATCCTGCTAACTAGAACCTAGAGAATATACTAGCCTCTTGGATCCCAGCCCTAAAAACATACTAGACATGGAGGAACTTGCACAAGATTTTGGAGTTGATATTTGTTATGTTAATAAATCTGAACTGAAACCCAAGTCAACCTTCACAACATACTCCCAGTTCTTCTGGACTTAGACTAAATATTTTCTAAATATACCAAAAAGAAGAAACACCTTCAAAGAATACACCTCCCTGAGTTCTTTTGGACCAAGACCTTACTATGACCTCACAGGCTAAGAAAGTGGTAGGAACATGCTTTGGTCTCCTAAGAGCACTCAGGAAGTCTATTAAATGGCTCTCATGCGGAAACCCGAAGAATAGTAATACAAGGTCTTGTCCTGTCATGATTAGACTATGTACCTCAGCACTCCTGCATATATTACCAGGAAGCTGCAGGTTACTCAGAATGCTGGAGCGAGAGTTTGATGAGCTTATCAAAAACGCAGTCGGCAGGCCCAGCTTTGGCCAGCCTTCATTGGCTACCAATAAAGAAAAGCATATATATTAAAACACTCTGTATTGTACATGAAATAAAACATGCACAGAGACCCCACATTCTAGGTTATCTCATTTTTCCACACAACAAAGCAAGAGATCTAAGGTCGAAAAATCACTTTCTAATGACCGTTTCCAAAATTAAAAGGGCCAGAAGTGGTGGGTGCTTTTCCTTATTTGGGATCTAAGCTTTGGAACTCCCTCCCTATTCAGTTAAGAACCAATAATACCTTGCTCAGCTTCAGAAAGAAATTAAAAATGCATTTATTCACATAAGCAGTGTACTACCTCCTTCATGACTTCAGTTCGCACTCGGAAGCCCGTTTCTGGGTAGCCACGCACTTTATGAAAATTGATAACATACCATAACCACCCCTTGTACAATTATAGACTCAGAAAAATATCCAGATTTCATAATTAAGGAAGCAGACAAAGGAGAAAACCTAGTCATGTTTTGCATTGATGACTACATTAACAAAGCAACCAGGTAACTCTAAGATGAAACATGCTACATAAACAAGACAATGATCCTGCAACAGCACAATGGTTACTTAAACAAAGGTTGGAGGCTTGGCATTCTAAAGGACTACTTAACATGGAAGAAAATAATTTTCTTTATATAGAGCATCCACACATAACAACCTTACACTTACTCACCAAAAAATACATGGGGGGGCTTCCTTAAACAGGTCACACTATTATTGAAGGGATAGTTGTAGTGTGTTCCAGGATTGGGAAATACCTTGGCCTCTAGCTCCAACCTTTGATGAAAGTCTTCCAATCTACATACAGGATACTAAAGATGTAATATGAAAACTCCAGGGCATCAAACAGCAGCCCGATTTCATCCTTGCTACAACACGTGTGGTCAGTCAGTGCACCTCGATCAAGCGCTCTGATAGCATTACGGCAAACAAAAAACTTTTGCTAATGCGAGTGCTCATCTCATGACATGTAACAGAGTTATTCTTGATAAGCTTGACTTCAAACCAGACAACACCTTCCTTGCCTTTAACTATGACCTCTACTTACAACTACACATATCGACAATGGGAGTCATGTATTTTCCACCACATGCATGCCTCTTCGTGGTGCATGTGGACACAAACTGGCTCAAGGACCATAACATTGCAGAATACATACCACGTATATACTTTAATAGGGAAGGTACATAAATAATGTTCTCATGATCTAGCAAGAAGAAAATGAACAACAAAAATGTGTCACTCACATGAATGTAAATAACTTTAACATTAAATTCACACACCACACTTCTACGGCACATGTGGAATTGTTGGTTCTGGCCATTTATATCTAATCAAGTCCACTCCATATCAAACTACAAAGAAAGGATACAGTGACCAGTGCCATATCCCATGGAAAGAATGGACATCCAGCGACATATGATATGATAAGATGAGATATTTTAACAAAAAGCAGCGAAGTGGCGGCAAGATTCACAAAATGAGGAAATTCAAAGGACAACAGGAGACAAATCAATTGACATATATTTCTGAACGAAAAACTAAAAATTTATAGGGCCTGATTCACAGAAATAACGTAAGACAAAATCCTAAACTTACTACCATTTTCGTATTCACAGAAGGCACTTACTAATTTCAGTATTCACAGAAGACACTTACTCATTTCGGTATTCACAGAATTGGGAGTCCTAAATGCCTTCTGTGCATCCCTAAAGTCTTAAAATTAGGTTTTATCTCAGTTTAGGAGTCCTAAAGTTAGGAGTCCTAACTTTACTACTACTAAATTCAGAAAAATCCTAATTTTAAGACTTTTGGTACTCGCAGAAGGCATTTAGGAGTCCTAAAGTTAGGAGTCCCAACTTTACTACTACTAAATTCAGAAAAATCTTAATTTTAAGACTTTCAGTATTCACAGAAGGCATTTAGGAGTTCTAAAGTTAGGAGTCCTAACTTTACTACTACTAAATTCAGAAAAATCCTAATTTTAAGACTTTCGGTATTCACAGAAGGCATTTTGGAGTCCTAAAGTTAGGAGTCCCAACTTTACTACTACTAAATTCAGAAAAATCCTAATTTTAAGACTTTCGGTATTCGCAGAAGGCATTTAGGAGTCCTAAAGTTAGGACTACTAACTTCTGTGAATACCGAAATGAGAAAGTACCTTCTGTGAATACCAAATGAGTAAGTGCCTTCTGTGAATACCAAAAGGGTAGTACATTTAGGATTTTGTCTTAAATTAGTTCAGTTAATCGGACCCTTCGAGTTCAATATATAACTCAAGTATATCAACTGGGTATGCAGTTCCGTAAGAGAAGTAAGAGAGAGAATAATAAATGTGCTTGGTCAGATATTTAAGGGACAGGAGGTGCGCTCCTTTAGGAACTAGGGCTATCGCACACCCAGTTGGGTGTCATGCTTCATCATAGGGCTTGCTCCTCGTTGGGCCGGCGCTGCAGTGCCTCACAGGCATCCATAAAGGGGTTCTTTATCAGAGATCTTTTATTCCAAAGCTGTTATGTGAAGTGGGGGTGTTGGGCTGTGATGTGTAGATGAGTGTTGTAAAGTGGAAGTGCGTCGGGAGGGTGTTGTTAAAATGGACTAAGTAGTGTTCTAAAGCAAGTTTTAATAAATGAGCCTACTTGTCTAATTAAAATCATAGTGGCTAACCTTGGAGACAATGATCTCTGGTAGCTCTAAGAAGTCAGAGGTCAATATGTTTTTTGCCTAGTCTATAAAAATAACGATCAATTTGCAATTCATAAGGACGGAAGAAAATGTTATCATCTACACAGAGGTTGGAATATAAGTTAATATCAGGGGTAATCCAATCACAAATAAAACCTAAATGTGGTATGCCTTATAAAATGCCAACCCAAGTTGGGTGGCTACCAGGCCTCCTCGAGAAAAAACAGAGAGAACGCTCATTTAGCATCTGCGTCATAATGATGGTTGCACCGAACAACCTACGCAATCTCTGCCAACTCAGTACACCACATTTAGATTTTATTTGTGTTTGGATTACCCCTGATACTACCCTGTATTCCAACCACTGTGTAGATGATAAAATGTTCTTCTGTCCTGATGACTAGACTTCCTAAATGAGTGGACCCCATCTGTAGTGTAGTTCCTATATTCCCAATAGGCTCTACGCATTGGAATAGTATATCCTATAGATTAGATGTAGGACTGAGGTTGATTAGGTCTCTATCGAGTATACTATACTTAATTGTGTGTACCAGCTAGCTCAGAGGTCACTAGAAACTTTCTCGAATTCACAAGAAGGGATTAGTCTCTGACAACCGCATAAACATGACAACCTTGTTTCCCCAACATAAAATGTATCTTCAGTGTCGTGGAAACAATAGATAGATATTTCACTCAGTCAATCGTGCATGATTCATTTCACTAGAGGTGCAGAGAAAGTAGAAAGACAGGCATTTTCAATAAAAGGTTTTATTGAACAGTCTTCTTTCTCAAGCATAAGAAATGAACTGCTACAATGATAACAACGTAAAATATAATGCGTACAGTATAAATAGTAGAATAAAATAATTGCGGGCTGTGCTGATCCTTCTGTATATATTATACAGCTGTAATGTTCTAGAGGTAGAATTTCAGTAGGCAGAGGACATTCTTGTTCGTATTGGAGAAATTCTTATGTCTTCAAGTAAGGGTCAAAAACGTATTCAACGTTTGTTGCAGCACGAGAATTAACCCATTGTATCCATCTTGGATGTAGAGCTTTTGCATTTGGAATGCTTGCCTTTGTAACTGCCTCTAAGGCAGGGACAGGTGTAACAACTTTAATGCGTTTACCCTGTGCGAGGGCTCTCTCCTTTGCTACTGCAGTTTGAACCGCTGTCAGAATCTTTTCTCTTGAAGTGAATTTCATTTCAGCTTGTGTGTACAAGTGTGATTTGTAAGCTATTGGTACCTTTTCACCTTCATTAAAGGTTAGGTACGTGAATCCGCATCTCCCTGGGATGATTCGAATAACAAGGTTGCGTACATTGTCACGTGTTTGTAAGTGTGCTGTTGCCAACATGTCTGTTTGCACTGAACGCAAAATTTCTGTGTGTTTTTGAGTCCAATTAGTTGGTTTGAAATCAGGTTTGATTAGTTCGTAGAGAGGTTTAACCCTTTCTGTGTAATTCAGAATGTAAGTTCTTCCGAAGTTTAGGAATCCTAGAATTGACTGTAAGTTTTTCAGCGTTTTTTGAGTTTGGAGCAGCGCACATTTTTCTAAAACGTTTGCTGCCAGACTCTTGCCTTCACTCGAAAGTTCGTATCCTAAGAATAGGACGTTGGGTTGGGCAATTCTTGATTTTTTAAAGTTGAATTTATACCCTTCTGAGGTGAACCCAAGTATTATGGTGTTCACCCTGTTCAAGTGCCTGTCCAAATCATCATCTGTAAGGGAAATGTCATCGACATTAGATAATGCCTCATCATCATACGTTTGTAGTAACTATGTTACTCTGGCTGAAAATAATCTGGGACTGTTCTTGAATCCCTGGGGGAGACAACAGAAGTGTCGTTGTGTCCCCATTATTGAGAAAGCGCTCAAGTACCTGCTTTCTGGTGCAATATTTTGACAAAAAAAAAAGTTTGAAATATCTAAAGTAGTTTTATATTTCTTCTGAACTATATTATTCATCAGTAATGCACTGTGTGAATTTTGTACTGCAAAAGTTTTGCAACAAGAGTTTAAATATCTGTAATCAAAAACTAGACGATAAGCTTCGTCTGGTTTGGAGACAGGAAACAAAGGATTGTTCATTGACGAGGTGCATGTTTCAATCACCCCTTGGTATTCAAATTGGTCTAAGATCTCCCTGACTTGTTTTTTAGCTTCCTGCTTTACTGAATATTGCCTCTGAGCAGTAGGTTGATTTTTTAACTGGATTTTATGGTGAGGAGAATCTTCATCCCATCCCACATGATTTTGATATAATGCTGGAGCCTGGGCCACAGCCCATTTTCTAGCATAGGTGTATTTTTTATGAATAGGAATATGAATAGAGAAGGCTGGCATAATGATCTCTTTGCTATGTGGGCACTTCCTGACAAATTCAGGTGGCCAGTCTTTTTCAGCTAGAAGGATGTCATAAGCCTTAGATCATTTTTCCCAAAAGAGTGCTTTTATCTTCCTAGTTATATCCCCCTCTATTCGGAGTGTTACTTCATATAACTTATGGGGTACACTAACCCTGGTGCCGGCAGTTTCAACCTGAATGCATTCATTCAGATTCACTGTCTCCAGATGATCTTTCAGGATCCTGCGAGCTATGGTGACCTCTGCTGCGCTGTCCAGCATTGTCTGGGCCCACTCCCCGTTCTTGAGTTGTGTCTTCAAGATCCTCGGCATGTCTGATTTTAATACTTGCTACCTTCTTTTGGGAGTATTGAGTTTTCTTTTTTTTTGGAACTTGTTGTTCGTCCTTGGACTTCATGCGTTCTTCTTTTTGTTCTGATCGTCCTCTTCTTTCGGATTTCTGTGAGGAAGTCTGAAAGGTACAAGAGGTTAGTGTATCAGTATCTTGATACCTATCAGGTTTTCTTAAATTATCCCTATTTCTAATGTTATATCTCTTTTCAGAGTGCTCCTTTTAAGGAGATCTACCTCTGGACTGAGAACCCTTTTCTTTAGGAAGTGACTGTCTACTATTTTCCCATTTCTTTTTAGGAGTAGTTAGATTGTTTTTGACAAAAACTTTTCAGGATTTTCTGTTAGTTTAGGCTTTACAGGTTTCCCTCCCAAACTATCTCTTCCTAGTTCTTCATAGGGTTTTTCAATAATTCTGGCAAGTTCATACGGTTGCTCAGTAATATCAAGTTCTTTTAATTTTGGGCGGATTGCCACTGATGCTGCTTCACCTTTAATGTTAGCTAATAAGATAGCTGAGACCTATTTGAAATCTTGCAATAATTTCATACCCAGATTCAAGGCCGGTTCTGGACCGTAATAATTTTGATTCTGTCTCAGAACATCTGGACGGGACACCGTGTGTTTTTGTGTAGATTGAAGCAAAGACTGTACCCCAAGTTTCACAGTCCTCTACGTGTAGTGCAATCCCCATTGGTAAACAGATTGTTAGAATCCTGTGTTTCTCATGAGGTGTACTATCGGGAAATACTGCCTCTATTTGAGTAATTTTCTGGGCTAACCAGAATGGAATCTGTTCCCTTTTTGCAGGCAACTTACCGATTACTGACTGTATAGTCTGTGATGTGATTTTATTTGTGTTCCCCTGATGAGAGGTGTGCTGTGGAATTCTAATAGCAGGTTGGACTGTTAAGGTCCACATGACATATTGTACCAATTGTCTATGTATTTTAATTAATTGTTTTAGCTGAGCTAACAGTTCTACATCTGACATTCTTTCAATGTTAGGATGTGGTGTATCACTGGCTAATACCGGCCATGTAGCTCCGGGTTTACCTAGTGGATCGAGCCTGGTAATGTGATTTTGATGTTGTAGGGCGCCATTCAAACAGAGCTGATGCTCTTGGTAAGTTAGTGGAATTTCAACGTCCTCGAATGGAACGTATTCCGCTGGATGTTCCTCCATTTTGTAGAAGTGGAACACATGTGTTGTTGGATTTGCCTGTGGAAAGACAATCCATGAATAGAATACCTCTGTCTGCCGATATTCATGTGCCTCTATGACAAATATAACCGCACCACCTCTCGGTGATAGGCCATTTTCTATAAGCTTTATAGCTATGGCTTTTCTCACGTTTTCCGGGATGATTATAGCATCCGGGTCATTTTGTTGGAGACCTGTAATGTCGGTTGGACTGCAGTTCTTGGCTGCGGTCCACCGCTCTCTTCGTCGCTATCTTGCAATTTGTTGCAAGTTTTGCAGAGAAGGTTTCAAGAAAATAAAGATAAGGTGCACAATATTTTGGAACACTGTATCCTTCAACGTTGAACAAACCAAAAACTAATACATAGGATTTTTCATCCTACTCAGTTTAAGGTGGATATTTTATCCTTTAACCCACTCCAGACGTGTATTGGAGTTTTTACGGAAAAAAGGGGTCTCTGTGAAAACCACGACTGAGTTACTCTAGTATCTAGCATTAAATTAGTGCCTTACCAACCGTTGGGCGCCATGTAGTGTAGTTCCTATATTCCCAATAGGCTCTGCGCATTGGAATAGTATATCCTATAGATTAGACGTAGGACTGAGGTCGACTAGGTCTCTATCGAATATACTAGACTTAATTGTGTGTGCCAGCTAGCTCAGAGGTCACTAGAAACGTTCTCGAATTCACAAGAAGGGATTACTCTCTGACAACCGCATAAACATGGCAACTTTGTTTTCCCAAGATAAAACGTATCTTCAGAGTCGTGGAAACAATAGATAGATATTTCACTCAGTCAATCGTGAATGCTTCGTTTCACTAGGGGTGCAGAGAAAGTAGAAAGACGGGTGTTTTCAATAAAAAGGCTTTATTGAACAGGCTTCTTTCTCAAGCATTAGAAATGAACTGCTACAATCGTAACACTGTTTGTAAAATATAATGCGTACAGTATGAATAGTAGAATAAAATAATACTGTAAGAGCATTGTATGGTTCCTAAACTATATATAAATACATACATAAATAACAGAGGATAAAAGTACTCAACTGGTGCTTCTAAAATACGCCTACCCCGGTGTACCTAACCTAAGCTTAGTACAAGGGAAGAAGTAAGTGAGGTGTAGCATAAATGTAGTATTCTTTAGCCAAGAATCTGCTCAAGATTTCTCTAAGGGTCTAATCAGCTCCATACCTTAGTTTAGAATGGAGAAGGTCAGTCTCGGGACTCGATTTCCCAACAACCCGCAAGGGTAGCTTGGAAAGACTGGAGGTGGAATTCTGGGCAGGAGAAAAGACAGCGTCTCTCTCAGTGTGTCTGCTGGAGGGTCGGCTTCCTTCGGCACTTGCTATAGCAGGGCGCGTCGGGCAAGTAGATAGTCGAACTGCTCCAAACCACTATGTGTTTGCTTGGGCGAGTGTGGGCATATTTATACCTTGAAGGTGCCGACTTAGACGGACGGTTGGACATAATAACATCATCAAAGAGTCTCAGTTCTTTGAAAACTCCATGAGTTCTTGGACAAATCAATATTCAAGCAAGGGGAAGTCCCCGGCGGCTGAAGCTGAGTTTTCCAAGAAATCGTTGTGGATTTTCGGAACTAGTGGAAGTAGCCCTGCCGTATTTGGACTGCATGAGCTATGCCTAAATATGGTTATGATTTCCATGCCTATATAAGGATGTCGTGATTTATTCCTATATAAGGGCATGAATTGGGAAACTTACAATAGGGTCCTAAAATGATACATAACACATCAGTTCCCTTAGATATGACTGGCCGCATGTATTCTCTCTCTACTTCTCTTAAGGAACTGCATACCCAGTTGATATATTTCAGATTCATAGGGGCATGTATGCTGGACCTATAACCGTCCTTGGTCCTCCTTTTGCTTTTGATACATTCAGATAATTCAACTCATTACCAAATTTCATAAGTGACATCATCATATATGGAGGGTACTGCAAAAACGTTGACATTGACACACCAACAATCTATTCATAAAATATATACAGCACAGATATCCTCTAGCCATTTTTAAACTCACTCACTACTTCACGGGCACTACCTCGCACTCATCATATGGCATAAAATCAAAAGATCTCCGTTAAAGTGACCCTTTGGAGGACCTGTAGGGCATTGCAGTGCCGGCCCGAAGAGGAGGACCGCTATGATGAAGCATGACATACCTTAGGATGTGTGAGGGCACTTTGACTTCCCTTTCCATTTTCTAGACCAACATCCCCTTTCTTCTCTTAGGAACAGTGACCCATTGTTTTGGATTATACATTACTTGGGAGCACAGGCACTGGACCTTCATTAAGTTTCTGGTCCCCCACCTCTTTTGTTTAGTGGGACAAAATATAAGCAGCTGCACCAAAATAAAAATGGCTCCTATTAGTGAAGCAGATAGCTAACAAAGTGGCAATTTCACGGAAATCACCAGTAAAAACCATCCCACCTGGCCATAAAACAGGCCCACAACTGCTGAACAAAACATCCCACAAACTGATCTTTCAGCCCAGCCCATTGGGCACTGCCTGATTGCCCTATAGACCAGTTCAACCTTGGAAAAGGGACCACCTTGAATAAAATGCAGTACAGATCTGACATTTTGAAACAAAGACACAAAATGACCTTCAAAATATCATTGTTTTATGTGAAAATTCAGTGAGTACAAAATAACTGAACTGAGATACCAGGTTAATAATACCTACCAAATCCACTACTGATTAACATGCATCAGCACTGTTGTGATCTGTTTTCTCTTTGGCACATCCATACTTCCAATCAGACTGACAATACAGAAACATACAGGAATGTTAATGAAGAAGATCCGAAATCCACATATGACCAAACACTTCACTATTAAACATGATCACAAAAAACCCCTCACATTTTGTGCAATTATTTTTGTACCAAAAATGGGCAAAGAAATGACCATGAATTGAGACTGAGACAAAAAATATTTGTGGAAAACGAGATTGGACACAGTCGAGCAAGGCCTGAACAAGGAGGCTGTACTAAATTATTGGCTACAATAAGAACTGTAAAAGTTTTGGAATATTGGTATCATATCTTAATATTGGCATATTCAACCTGGTAAAGAAAGCAGTGCTCCTTTCAAATATGCAGACATGCTATCTACCCTTTTGAGCCCTATTCAATTATTGCATTATACAAAAAAATGTTTATTCCCGAGTCAGTGTTATGATCATTCTTAAACCAAATGTTGATACTTTGGTTTTACAACTGTTAATGTGATTTCTTGTCTTACCAGGCAAGGAAAGTTATGCACCTCTATGTAAAAGATGATCTTGTTATCTGATGACAATTATAGGTTTCTCCGTACCTTATTTCCTTGAGTGCAAACCTTGTGTGAATTAAGGCTTTTTTCAGTCACTGAATTGTGCAAAGTAACTTTTTGATGTAGGTTATCAAACCACATTTGTGTCCATTGTTAACTGGTTTTTATAGCATGCCAGTAGCTCTGCTTATTCTGTAGCTACCTGTCAGGAATCCTGGAATTCGTCCTCTCCTGCAATCATGTCTAGAGTTGCAGGAACCCTGTCACATTTCTCAGACACCACTATGCAAGCTTGATGTGGGCAGGCCTTGGAGACTGTGGCTGATGGCTTAGTGACAAATGGGGAGGCAATGGAGAGTCGAGTGACAAGGTAACACAGATAAGCACTTCCAGGTCAGTTGGAAAGAGCCAGGCTGTTCTGGAGGGAGTCAGAAGGTTCTGGACACTTGCAAGTCAGCAATAGCTGGGAATATTAAAGTACCAGTCACATTAAACTTGGTCTAGAAACATCAGTCAAAGAGTTCTCTGTTCTGATCACATAGTTTGCACTGTTTACATTACCTGCACCTTTTTTTTGTTTTACTTCCCTTCGGTTCCCTCAGGTGGTTTATTTATGTGATTTGTGAAGCGCCCGAATCACCCCCATCGGGGTATCTCAGTGCTGTGACTGTCCATGACCAACTCAGGAGAAGATTCAGAATAGTGAAGTTTTCAGCAGTTTTCTGAAGGCCAGGAAGTTGGTAAATTGGTGCGATTGGATGGGGAGTTAGTTCCAGTAGCGTGGGGCAAGATGGAAGAAAGCTTTGCCGCCTATGTGGGATAGTTTAAAGCGCGGGGTCTGGGAAGTGCTTGGTGACTCGAACGCAGTGGCCTGGACGGTGTATATCTGACCAGTTTTTCTGTCAGATAGCTTGGGCCCATGTTGTTTAGGGCTTTGTATACCATACAACAGATTTTAAACAAAATTCTCTTTTTTACTGGCAGCCAGTGAAGTTTACGAAGTAGCGGCGTAGATGTAGTTCTGGGAGGGGCATTGGTCACCAAATGGGCTGCGGTGTTTTGGACTACTTGTAGTTTTTTTAAGGAGATTTTCTTTGCAGAAATCAGAAGGGCATTGTAATAGTCCAGGCGGCTGATGATCAGTGCCTTGATTAGGGTTTTGCTTGTTATGACAGTTCAGGTTACCCCTTCCTTCCACAGATAGTGAGATTTGCTTGCTGCCATTCCAGACATCCTGCTCCAACTTCAAACACACCAAGACATCCTGGCTCCTGACATCTCTACAATTGGAAGTAGACCTTTGCATTTGGTTCCAAGACTGTATTCTGGTTGTCTGGAAGCTATTCGCAGCCTCTATGTTTCCATACCGTGGTAAGCTACTCTTCTGATAATCTCAAGACATTTTATCCTGTTGTACACAAGTGCATTTAGATTATTGCTAACATGAGGTAAAGCATTACAGGGTTTGCCAATAAGCCCATTTCACTGAGGGTCCTTGCTGCATGCTTTATAGCAGCCCATGCTCCAGAGGTCAGCAGGCTGGGACGCTCATGGAGTTTTGTTCCTCTCTGTCTCCATTCCAACTTTTCACCCTGTGTAGTCACTTCAGACTCTTGAGGTCATTACTGAACATAATTTACAGACATGTGAAGGAATGGGGTGAGCATCGGAGTCCCTGGGCTGAATTCCAGTGAAATCCTGACACTACCATATTGCGTATACACTGGGGACGGGTATATGTACCGAAGCGTTGCACCTTTCTTATTTACTATAATGATATACAACCCACTGGACAACAGTTAACAAGCAGTTTTGCTAGTTTATGACAATAAATATTTTATTTGAAAAAAGGATTACACTATTGTACAATTAGGTTTCTCTGTACAGAAATAGGTAAATATGTGGGAACATCAGCACATCATTCATTCAGTCTATAGTATTCTTATTTTTTTTCCTTATTAATTCTACTTTTGAATAGACTGTAATGTCTCCAGTGCCATACAGGCCACCTGTAGCAGTGCACACCTAAAGGAAGCCTGGCTTAATGTTTTTTTTCTTTCCCAGAGTTTGCAATGTGTGTTACCTAGGCTTCCAAAGTATGCCCAGTAAACCATGGTCGGTGTGGCATGCTAGTCCCTTGAGTGTTTATATCCTACTCATTTCCAATCAATTGGCTGACAGTGGCTTTACAGATTTCATCGTGTTAGTGCCAGGCTCTACCACATATTTTCAGATTTTTCGGGGAGTGATTTGTTACACTTTGATGAAGAACCTGTTCTTTTTCTATTTTCTAGAGCACCCACTGATGGCAGTGGCTATACCTGTCAACTGAATGCAACTATCTCTTTTTCTGGAGGCTGAATTACTGGGCTTTTCACCAAGTTAATCTGTTTGGTGATGCCATAACAAATTAACTGAAGTGAGTGGAAAATGGCCATCTTGGCTACACCCTCTCAGAGTACATGTGAGATTTGGAGAACGCTAATGTCCGCTGTGTTTCCTTATCCAATTCCCCCCACTTTGCTGTGGCCCAATGACTCATTGCCTATAGCAGCAATGGCAGGGGGGGCCTCTTCTGTGTTTGTAGGACCTTTTACTTAACCCCACTCTCAGCCAGGCACCCCACACACATGTAGATAAGCACACATATCAATATACACATACCTCTCAACAGGGCCAAGTCCCCTGTCACCATCGTTTTCACACTTTCACATCAAATAGGAAAATAACAAGGAAATATATGAAACAAAGTATCCAAAGTGATGCAACTTTTAGGACAAAATACTCAATACATTTTTTTTCGAGTTTAGCACTGGTAATACTACGCTCTCATGAATAACAACATGCTAAATCCATGTACCTTACCCACTCTAATATGTTCATGCAAAGTCTACTATAGACACAGATTTTCTGAGTTGCAATTTTGCCGTACTGGGATATAATTTTTGTAAAGGTTAGGAACATTATGTACTTCAAACCATCATGTCCTGTACTGGTTCAATGTGAAAATAAATTGTGTTTTTCAGTATGTATCTAGCATTACCTTATTTGAATAGCATTGCAAGTCCTTAAGACCCATTCTTAACACACTGCTCCATCGACACATACTCCCCATTCTGTCTCAACAGCACCATCTCACACTACCAATGCCCCCACATGCTGCCCAGGCCCTAAGCACAGTCTTAGCTCCACCTCATTCTAAATTTACCCCCAAACATTGTCCTTGTCCTCACACACAGACCAGACTTACTCAATTTATCCATGGGGCCATGTACTTCCTCGCTCATGTATCTGCCCACACATTTAATCTCATCTATACCCCCCCGATTAACATACATGCCCACTCAATCATCCATGCAGGTATCCATCCATTCAGGCACCTTACCATTGTCTCTTTATCTTGTTCCCTCCTCCTCAGTTATCTACCCAATCACAAACAGACAAATTCACCAATCAACAAAAAAAGTGGTTTGAAAGTGAAACCTTTTGGCATTGTTAATACTTTTTTATGGATGAGATTGGACTGGAGTTGGGGACTTTGCAGAAGGGATGGAGAGAAAGTAAGAAAGGAGAGGAAGAGAGAGGAAATGTCAAGATGAATAAAAGTAAAAACTCGCACCTCCTAAGGCTCCCCAATTGTACCTTTCTCTTAACCTTGCCCCCTTGATATCAAAGCAAATAAATGTTTATAGAGAGGTACAGGTAATCCAGGAAAACATGCAAATATTTTTAACAGGGTAGGGATGCAAATTCGAATAGTAATAAACATGTCATTTAAATGGGGTCTGTTATTTATAAGTTAGTGGTCACATTTACAAATTCATAGTAGTCATCTCATTATATTTTATTTGAAAGCAACAGCGTGTTTTTTACACAAGCGTTAATAATCAATCTTAGAACATTCATATATGACATAAAAAAGGGAATTAAATAAGTAATACATGTACAGGATAAGACAAGACAAATAAGAAAAAATCATTAACATGATTAGAAAAATGTATCAGAAAATTTTATATGTATATATGAACATATTTGTGTTCATAGGAGATTATAATATTATCACCATCATTGCTGCAGCAATTCCCCTGCTGTGCTGAAGAACTCAGAAAACAATGCAATCATGACGAGCTCAGCTCGTCATGAGCGTACGAGAGGTGTACCTCATGACGAGCTGAGCTCGTCATGAGCATCGAAGGGGTTAATGAATGTCTGAGTATTCGTGTGTGTGTGGGTGTCACAGTGGGTGTATCATATACAGTAAAATGGAAGATGGGCTGGTGGGAGTGCAGATTTCCAAGAAATCAGGAGATACTGGGTACAGAATAAATACGTGCAGCTCCATAGTGTTGGGCCTCATTTTACTATACGATATAAGATTTCATGCAGGATAGTGTAACTAAAGTATACAGGGCCAGATGTAGGTAATCCTAATTTACCGATTCTAAAATACCGAATTTTACAGAATCGGTATTTTAGAATCGGTAAATGGATGTAGATAAAAAATCGGTAAAAAATACCGATTCGGAAAAATTCGGAATCGGACAATCGGTATTTTTCGAATCGGTATTTACCGAATCGGTATTCCCCATTCATTCCTATGGGCCTTTTGGCCCATAGGAATGAATGGGAAATACCGAAATACCGAATCGGAAAAAAAAAAGTGAAACTTAAGTAGGCAGCCAATCAGGTGCTACCACCTTCCCCCTCCCTACCAGGAAGTGGCTACACAGGCAGCTGCAACTAATAAGAAGCTTCTGGAGAGGCAGTTGGAGCTGAGCTGAGTCCCTGAGCAGCAGAAAATGTTTTGTGCACTTTTAAAACTGCAAAATGGCAAGCAGCAAAGAGAAAGAGCAGCCAGAGAGGAGGAGGAAAATGAAATTCAGCAGCATGGAGCTGCAGGTCCTTGTTGAGGAGGTGGTGAAGGTGCACCAAAAACTGTTTGGCAGGCAGTCCCTCACTGTGGCAGAATCTGCCAAAAGGAAACTCTGGCTGGACATACTTGATAAAGTTAATGCAGTTGGAGTGACAACCAGAGACACAGAGGACCTGAAAAAGAGATTCTATGACCTCAGGAGCCAAACTAAAAAAAAAATTGGCTGAACTCCACAAGCAGGCAACCAAAACTGGTGGAGGCAAGTACCCAGCACCCCCCCTAACTGACCTTGAGTAGATGGTGGCTTCAATCATTGAACCTGACAGCGTCTGTGGACTGGGAGAAGAAGACAGCCCAGCCAGAGCTGCAAGCAGAAAAGGTAAGACTCATGCACAGCATTTCCCTCCATTCCATCATCCTTACCTTTACCCTTTGTGGCCAAGTGAACCCCAGTCCAGTACTGCTAGCACTATACAGGAGCAATGCATCATGGTACATGTAGTTAGGGAATGTAAGACCATGTCAAACAGCACAGCAAACAGCAAGTTAGGGAAATAATTGCAGAGAGAATAAAGCTAAAGTCAGAAATATTTTATTGTAGTGACTGTGAGACAGTAGTGCTCAGCTAATGTACGCTCATATGTTCACAGGTGACACATCTCGCAGGCGTTCCCAGGAGACTGAAGGCACGGCACCAGAGAGGGAGGAGAGTCAAGAGCCAGGTCCAAGTACACAGGACGTCTCACAGGACACAGGTGCACCAAGTAGCCAGCCTCCTGCACAAGACGCAAAAATGGCTCCAGTGTCCCCTGAAAGATCATAATCCCCTCTGTTACTGTCATCCCCAGAAATGCCAGTATCACAGCATGAGACAACACCTGCATCACAAATCAAGCAGGAGGCATGCTGTGTACCCACTTTTTTAGAAATGGAGTTCTCAGCAGGTGACATGGAGGGGTTAGAAACACACACCTTGCCTGTGGACGGTAGCTCTGCCACACAGCAGACCAGTGCAGAGGTGGCCCATACTGGAGCAAGACGCCGAGGAGTCCAAGAAAGCAGTGCATCTGCACGTGTGGAGGGTCCAAGTGCGTTCCGTGGCTTGGAGGGGACCATGGTAAGAATCCAGAGGATGCAGGGAAAAGCCATCTTGTCTTGCCAACGCCAAATGAGGTCCCTGAACAACAACATGGGAGACATAGGAAAGGACATCAGGGAACTAGTAGAGGTCAACAAAAACATGGCTGCAGGGATTCACGAAATGACCCAATCGGTGCATCTGCTATCAGGGTCGGATTGGGATCACAATTTGGCCCGGGCACTGACGAAAAAAGTGGCCCACATTCAAGGGGCGTGGCCCACAATTAAGGGGCGTGGCCCACATTCAAGGGGCGTGCCCTTTCATGAAACACCATTTGGTTACACACGTCAATGTCTTTGAATATTAGATGTAAATACATTAGGAATTTGGACAAGTATGGCAGTGCACTGTCCAGTGACCAGCTGAAAGAGGGCATCAAAGTTCAGAAATTGGATTATAAATTCAAATCTGTTCCGAACAGGGGCCCAAACATATGTTTGGCCGAGGGCCCCTAAAATCCTTAGGATATTTGGCACAGAAATGAATTAAAGTGAGAGGATACTGTTCTTGCACAGGAGACACGGGGGAAAGGTGACAATGGTGCCATGCTGAGCAACTAAAAAAACAGCAAGGCCCCTTTCTGTCACAAAATTATTCGAGCCCTTCAGGGAAGGAGCACCTAATAAGCAGCGAAGCCCCTGCTATTACTAACCTACTCAGCCCTCCCCAGACCTTCAGCTCGGGAGCACATGAACAGCAGTGAGGCCCCTGCAATTAGTAAATTAATCAGCCCTCCCCAGCCCTCCAGGCCTCAGGGCAATGTCCTGGCAGGGGAGCATAAAACACAGCTGCTGGGTCATCCATGGTAGCCAGGGGGAGGCTGAGGTGAAGATGGTGCAAGTTGCAAAGATCACCTGGCCCCCACAGCGAGACCCATTCTTCCTCGCCCACTATTCCCTCGGCCGTTTTTCTCTGGACCCCGACCCGCCATCTTGTCCATTCCCTCGTCTTGTACCCTTCTCCCTCGTTTCCCCCTTGACGATCCTCAAATGTTTCTTCCCTTTTCTGTTTTGCCTTTTCTCCATACCCTTGTATCCCTCCAACCCTCCCTTGGTGCTGTGACTGCATCCCCCTCCAACCCCACTTAATGGAACTCTACCTGAGAAAATCTACTATGTGTGTGTATATATATATGTATATAGAGAACTCTAATCACTAGCAAATGAAGTAGACCTTTGTAGTATCTACCATTCCTATGTGACTCTTAGAGTATGTTCATTTGTATCCCTTCCTTAGGTATTTAGAGATAACTCTAATCACTAGTATATGCAGTAGACCTTTGTACTCTCTACCATTCCTATGTGACTCTTAGAGTATATCCATTTGTTTCTCTTTCTTGAGTGACTTTACTACTTGTACATTTGCAATTTTTCTTTCTGTTTGTATCTCTTCCTTGTGTGACTTTACATCTTGTACATTTGCAATTTTTTCTGCTTGTATCTTTTATGTAACGCATGTAATCCTAAATCCTTGCGTTTCGCAACTGATTCTTATGTAAAGCGCTCTGACACCTTCTGGTAAAGTTTGTGCTATATAAAATCGCATTAAATTTAAAAAAAATTTTTTTTAAATAACACTGTTTATGTGCTGCGTGGGCCCCAGGGAGGCCAAGGTGAAAATGGCTCAAAGGCCTGAGCATTACCTGACCCCCAGGGAGGCCGATTTTTGCAAAAAATCACCCCCTCCCCAGGCACCCTCAGCCTGATTGCTTTGCTGGGCAGGGGGTGAAGGAGAGGCCACAGCAGATAATCACTGCACAGTGAAGCTGCATTCATTTCTCTGTCTCTGTCTCCGTGCCCTCTGTGGGCTGCTTTTTTTCTCCCCTTTCCTAGTCCACAGAGATCACGGAGACAGAGACAGAGAAATTAATGCAGCTTCACTGTTCGGCTGGGAAAGGGGAGAAAAAAAGCCGGCCCACAGAGGGCACCGAGGTACCGGCCCTTTGGCCGATGCCCGAATGCCCGCATTGCCAATCCGCCCCTGGCTGCTATGCACCAAACTGGACAACAAATTAGCATCAAGGCGCAAGGAAAGGCAGCGTGTGCACCAACAAAACAAAGCAATCAACCACCTGGCCACAGCCACATCCCTGCTATGCAGGAGAAGCATAAACATGCAGGAGGCTGTATCTCATAACAGCAATGAGGTCACTAGGGGCATGGGCAGGATGACCAGTGCTCTGGAGGCGCTGTTAAATGCCCAAACAGCACATACTACTGCCCTGGATGTGCCAGAGAGTGAAGAGAGCACAAGCAGGAGCAGCATGGCAAGCTCCCTTGTCCCAGAGACCAGGAGGAGCAGCAGGCGCCACGCTAAGGCTACAGGCCAAACAGAAAGTGAGCACAGTGAGCACCATACAACTGGCACTGGGAAGCGAGGACGCAAATGACTATTACAGTCCATGTTGAAGTGACCCAGGACTCACATAGTCCAATTTAAATAATTTGTGTTGCACATTTGTGCTTTAGGAACCCACTTAATCACACAATTAAACTACGTTGGTTGCATACTCCACCTGTCTGTGGGTTTTTACTTACTTAAAAAAAGTTGCGTGTGATCTCATACCGTCTGAGTCTGCCATCAGTTGGTGTTGCAACTCCAGATGTGTGTGGTTCAGGCACTGCTTGCTCATCATCATGGCCCTCATAATCAGAGATATCCACTTCGGTGCCCTTCTTAACCGCAAGGTTGTGCAACATTGCACAGGCTGCAATCATCTTTCAGCAGGTGATTGGTGTGTACTGGCGGGCCCCTCCACTCTTATGTAGGCAGCAAAACCTGCTCTTCCACAGACCAAAGGTGCGCTTCACAATGTTTCGGGTAGATTTGTGTGACCTGTTGTATCTCCTCTGGCTGGGAGTTGAAGGGTTGAGGTAGGGTGTGAGGATGAAGGACCGGAGGGCATATGCACTGACCCCTATTAGTAACAAGAAAAAACTTTACTCACATGCACACAAACACATCCATCTGCAATAGGTATCATGGGAGTTTCACACAGTGTCTTACCTAGCAAGTATCCTTCGACAAATTCCCCCGCTGTCAGGCGTGCGTAGATCCCACTGTTTTGGAAGATGTAAGAGTCGTGGGTACTCCCGGGAAATTTGGCTACTAGGTCCATGATTATGTATTTGGCATCACAGATCACCTGTACATTTATGGTGTGGGTGGACTTCCTGTTCCTATAAATGTACTCTGTGGCAGCAGGTGGAAAAATAGGTATGTGGGTGCCATCAATACAGCCAATGATGTTGGGGAAATGCGCCATCTGATAAAAGTCAGTCTTTTTCCTGAGCAGTTCTGCATGCATTGCAGGGAAGCTGATGTACTGATGCATTCTCTGCAACATAGTGTCTATCAATTTCTTGAAGAAACGTGACAGGCAGCTTTGGGACACCCCACCTACCGCAGCAACCACACTCTGGTAACGCCCAGATGCAAGCAGGTGTAGGCTGCACAGCACCTGCACATGGGGTGGGATTGCGTGCGCCCTTGGGGTTGGGTGGTCCAACAGTGGGTAGAGGTCCCTGATAAGGTCGAGGATGGTTTGGGGGTCTAACCTGTACCTTTGTAGGATTTCTGGCT
This sequence comes from Lissotriton vulgaris, assembly GCF_964263255.1. Taxonomy (NCBI): domain Eukaryota; kingdom Metazoa; phylum Chordata; class Amphibia; order Caudata; family Salamandridae; genus Lissotriton; species Lissotriton vulgaris. The sequence continues at coordinate 494,156,290 of NC_141696.1, forward strand.
CAGTTAGCTGGAATAGGGTGATCCTCTGCCTGTACAACTGCTCCTCCCTTCTCCAGACCCTCTCTCCTTCTGCCTGTAGCCGTAGCCGCCTCGCAATAACATAGAATGCCGCCATTCTGGTGAAACTGTTGCATTTTGGGCCCTTTTTTATAGCCTGCACCTGGTTACCACCTGATTTCAATCCATGGTAAATACAGACTCTTAAATACTGAATTTCATGCAAATTCGGTATTTAAGAGGTTACCTACATCTCAATAGGCATTTTTACCATTTCTTAATTTCCGATTCGGTAAGTTTACCAATTCGGTAAATTTACCGATTCGGTAACTTCACATATTCAGTAAATTTACCGATTCGGAATGTTTACCGAATCGGAAACTTTACCGATTCCGTAAATTTACCGATTCGGAATATTTACCGAATCTCACAAGCCAAATACAAGTCGGTAAAGGCCGAAAATCGGTATTTTCGGCCTTTACCGACCAGTATTTGGTTACCTACATCTGGCCCATACTGTTTTATCTCAAAAATCTAATAGTCAAGGAAATCATCGTGGTTTGTTCTCTGAAATGCATATATCCCATTTAGGATTCTGATCCTAATTGCTCAAAGAAAAAGGATATATTACTCATGGGCTGTCACTGTCATACTGATTTTAAAGACCCCAGTGGAAGGAGAATTGGCCTTTCTTGGTGATTTTTTTTTTATTCCGTTTATCTGTTTTCCTCTGCCTTTTCCTATCTTGTGTATTTATTACTTATTCCACTCCCTTTTTATGCCATATATGAATGTACTTGGAATGATTATTAACACTTATGTGAAAATCAATAGTGAAACAGCTTTGAAAAAGTCCCAGGCCTGCGCAACATTGAGGGTGTAAACCCAGGTTGTCTGATCCATGTTTTCAGTTGCTTCGAAATAAAATATAATAATGAGATGACTACAATGAATTTGTAAACTTGACCACTGGACTAAAAATAAATAACAAGGCCGCTTTTATGCTACATGTTTATTGCTATTTTAATTTATTTACCCTACCCTGTTCAAAAATATTTTAATATTTGTGTATTGCCCTCTTAGGGGTAAGCGAAAAACAGTACAAAGTAAGCCACTATAAACTAGCATAATTTCTGTATCTTTAGTCCTCTGGATACTCCCAAGAAAATATGTACACACCGTTTAATTACGACATGCATGTGCATAGTCTCTTAAAACAAAAAAATATTTTATCTCGGTTTTATAACTTGATTTGAGCTTATACAGGATGCAAAATAGTCTGAATCTGGTTTCTTTGCACTAAGAACAATGATCAAACCACGGGACTGATGCAAACATCAGTCCTGTCACAGCTTTGGACTGCTGCCATAATGAGCTTTTGGGGGGCAGACGACTGAAGGGAGTTGTGCTTCCTTCCCCCCCCCCCCCCCCCCCCCCCCCGGGGGAGATTGGGATAATGGGACAGCGAGGGCTACATTGAATTTCATTGGGCTATAGTTAGGCTTTAGACTGTTAGGCTGTCAGTCCAATATCTATGCAGCCGTTTTAGGCAGATAGGCACCATTTTGGTAGGTTACATGGTAGCCACTACGTAGCAAGGTGCTTTGGTCATGGCAACAATCTAAGCCTGCTCGCTGCCACGTTGTGTATGTCCAGAAGAAGTGCGGCCTAAGGTGAGCACCTGGGGCACTCGAGAAGGAGAAGAGTGGCCCCAGGGTGTGTGCGAGGCACAGCGCGGCAGCCGGCACTTGAATTTATAGTTGGGAGGGGGTGGGGCAAGGGCACGACCTACAGCACTGGTCGAAGATCCAAAGGCGGTAGAGGGGGAAAGGGGTGAAGGAGACGGCATCTGGGGACCAGCGAGCGACCAGCAGGAGGATGAGGATTGTGAGGGGACGAAGGTGGGGTCCAATGCAGCAGTAGAGGCCGAGGTCTGGAATGGAGGTCCTTTGGTCCTAGGGCTCTTCATGCGGCAGGAGGGTTGGCAGGCAATATACAGAGGGGCAGTCACAGGAGCCCAGGGTCCTCCATACAGAAAGAGGGGGAGACCAAAGCAACGTTGGACATGTGCAGGAGAGGGAAGTGCAGGGAAATAGGGGATGGCATAGTGAGGGTGGTTTAGCACGCCAGTGGCCCCAAGTGTTGCTGTCGACCAGGTGATTGTTAGCAAGGACACCCAGGTGTCTGTGGTCATGTTGACCAGAGAAGGGCGGATGAGTACTACAGGCCGCTCCCTATCGTACTTGTGGCCAGGTGGAGGTGTTTCAGGGGCGGCACATGGAGACCCCGAGGGCCACGTGGTGGGCACTGTGACTACATTGGAGGCAGCATACTAGATTGGAGCGATGAAGAGGAGCAGGATGACGGGAAAAGGAGGGTGGTATAAGGAGTGGTTGATGCTGCGAGTTGAAGGGGGTGATGCAGCAAGTTGACATGGGGCCACCTCGCATGGTATATATGCACCAGGGTACAGAGAGGGATGCAGCTCCGGCACAGCATGGGGGCACTCAACAGGAATGTGTAAGGCAAGGGTGAAGTCCAGTTCTGTAGCAGGCAGAAGCGGGCAGGATGGACATGGTAGATTGACAGGGACAAGGTTGCAGGGGCACTGGTTTTGGGTGCCAGAACAGGGTGAGGACCAGGCAGATAAGGACACTACCCTTAGCTCGCCGGACCTCCCATTGTAATGCAGGTTCAGCACCATAGCAGCCATGCGGACTCGGGAGAGCTATATGCTGCTCAGACCCCGAGGGAAAGTGATGGCAGGGTGTGAGAAGTTGGCCTGATATATGATGTTTCCAATTCTGGAACCACCTTGTATCAGTCCAAACAATCCCTTATGGTGTCTGGTTGTAAGTCAACCTTATAGACAAGCTATCCTAGGGGTAGCATGGACTAAGCAGCCTGAAAGGCTAAACTCAAGAGGTCGTTTTAAGCGAGCTGTTTTACCAATCACAATCCTGTAATATCAAATGAAAGGACACCACACAAGTATATATTATAAAAATATATGTGTTTATTAATAAAATAATCCCCAGTATTCTTTATGAGCAAAGGGGCACAAGTGTTAAATCAAAAGCACAGTATAACATATGAAAGTTGCACAATTATGGATGAGGGCGGGTGGCCACTCAAACCATATATTAAGAAAGTGGTATAAGAGATACCAATCGAACAGTGGTTAGGCCTAGGGCCTAGGGAATCGCTGGGAGCAGTCGGGACAAGCAATGCTGAAGTCGGGAAAAGCCAGCGGGATTCGGGTGCAGCGCTTAAAGCACACGCATGCACCAATGCAAAGTCAATGGTGCGTAAAAGTTAGACAAATAGAGTTTAAGGATACTTCCGCTGAACCTAGATGGACAAAACTTTAGACACAGACCCTAGAGGTGTGTACCAGTGTGGGAACACTGGCGTTGCTGAGTTACCTCATTCACAGGAAGCAGGTGCATAGGGTCGAAGTGGCGTCGGGTTTCGTCACGCAGGCTGTTGGTGCTTGAAGCTGAAGATGCTGCAGGCGACGTGAAGGAGAAGTGCCCGGTGTGATCCAAGGGTGGATCAGAGTAGTAAAGTACCTGAAAGCAGAGGGGACAGAGTCTCGGTCACTCAGCAGTGACCAGGGTGGAACCAGGACGGAACCAGGCAATGTCGGGCGCAATCAGGTGGTTGTCGAGGAGCTTCTCTCTGCTGCCACGTGGGCTCTGGGGCATCTGCGATGTCCAGGAGCAGGTCACGAGCTGTCCCACGCAGGTTCTCACTGTCGGCGCTGTCGGCTTCAAGATCGGAGCAAACAACACTTGGCAAGAGCAATCCATGCGGGATTAGGAGATTGCTTCTCACTCGGACCAGGAGGGTCCGAGCGGGTGCTCCTTTTCAGAGGAGTGGGTGCATGTCTGGAGCAACCAGAATCACAAGTCGAATTTAGGTTTTCATTGGCACAGGGGCCACAAGCCAGCTGGCAAGTGACCAGGCCAATGCGTTGAGCCAAAGAAAGCAGAAGGGCCCCACGCAGCACTCGTCGAGTGTAGAGGGGTGAGCTTCAGTGCAAAAGTGGCTCTGGGTTGGGGCTTCTCAAACCCCGGTGTACAGCTTCAAGGGTCACTCGTGGGCTGCACAGTCAGCATCTTGTGGTCTTTTCAAGATGGCGTGCTCCACGCTTCCGGTCGCCTCCACGGGTCTCAGCTCTGCAGGGACTGTGGATCAGGCTGTATGAAGGCAGGCAAGCTTAATCTCGTTGATCTCTGTTGCTCAAGTTCCAGCAGGAACTGCAACAAAGCAGACATCGAGGTGCTGGGTGGTGCCTGTTTGCACAGGGTGGTCACTCCTTGACCACAAGGGAGATTCTTCAGTCTTCTACATTGAGTAGGATGTCGAAGGGTCCAGAGTTTCATTTCAAATGTTTCATCAGGATAATCTGAGTGCGTTGGCACTGCTCCCATTCTTATACCAATCTAGGGGGCTGGATTACCTGCTAGGTCCCCTCCTATGGGTGGGACCCAGGAAGGGGGTGGATACACCCATTTCCCTTTGATCCAGGCCACGCTGGGACTGGGGCTGGTGGGCCCCAGAACCGGTTTGGCCGGATTATGCAAGGGGCAGCCTTGTGCTCCCCAGGCAGTGTCTGGTTTCTTTCAAACCTCCCTGCTACAATCCACTATCTCCTGTCTGGGGTGGTGTAACACCTCCCTGCGACAGGAAAGCCTTTGTCCAGGCCTCCTCTGCTGAGTTTTGGTCGGCAGCAGGAGGTCAGACTTGTGTCTGTGGCAGGAGCATCCATTTTGTGGATCTGAGGCTCTTTTAAAATCAACCGCGTTTTAGCAAAGTAACATGTCGTCTCCCTCTAGAGGGGTGGAATGCTACCCCCGGTGCCAGGACTGGCGAGGGGGTAGTATTCCAAATCGTATGACACCTTACACGACATGTTTTGATAAAGCCAAACCAAAGTTAACATATAACCGCGAGGATTATAATGCACTTAATAGTATATGGTATGGCAGTATCCCGGAACAGTTTAGGGAATTGGTCCCGACAGCTGCAGACAGGCTCAGCTCATGCTATAGCACCACCTCACATAAAACCAAGCACTCTGCCTCCAGGATTGTTAAGGCCTGCCATAGGAGTGACTGATAGGTATATGTGTCCAGATAGATTTAGATATAGGCATACTATATCTAAGCAAGGAGTGATTACACCACCTTGCCCCAGCTGAGTGGTCAGCCAGTTGTGTCAATTTTAGATAGCCAGCCAGGGGTGGCAAAAGTTATGCTGCAGCCCCTGGTAGGCCTTGGATGCACCTATGCCCTGGGCACCTACAGTGCTCTGTACAGGGGCTGATAAGGTGACCCAAGCCAATCTAGTTATGCACCTAGGGTACATGGAATCCATTTTACAGAGAGAGCAGATAGCCTGGGGCCCTGATTAGCAGGGAACCAGGCCAACTAAGTCGAAAACCAGCTAAACACAAGGCAAAAAAATCTGGGGTAACCATAGTCAGGCACCCACCTTCCTACACAGGGTCTTGTGCGTCCAACCAGATGCTGACGTGGAATGGCTACAATGCTGCTACACGAAGATTTAGTGTGGCCTCGGCAGTGCATCAACATAAACAGCTCAGTGTGAGCCCCGTGACAGGGGCAGCAGCGCATAGAAACAGCAGGTGGGGGCACCGCCAGGAAGTGCAGTAGGGTTCAAGAAAAATGTGGGTTTGTAGGGCAGATACACAGGTCATGGTGCCCACAGGGCTTTGGGAAGTCATGGAAGCTCATATACAGTAGGGTTACTAGGAATTGAGTCTGAGGGGAATTTCAGATAAAATGGCTGTTCCTAGTATTTTGCAAGAGTCTCATGCCAGTCGTGGAGCAAGTAAGAAACTAGCGGTTGGTGGTACCTCCTTTTCCAACTTGTTAGGCAGCTAGATCTAGAGTGGAGGCCGATCTTGACGCCAGGTAAGGGTGCTTGAAGAAGGTGAATTGGTAGATGATGAGGATCAAGAAGAGGAGAAAAACAAGTGGTGGCAAAACAGCCATGCAGGGGGGGTTGAGATGATGTGGTTGGTCCTAGTATTTTACAGGAGTGTCATGATGGATGTTGAACCCATCAGACACAAGTGGCTGGTGGAGCTCCTTCGTAGCTGGTTAGGTGACTGGATCTAGAGCAGAGGCTGACCTTGACACTGGGTAAAGGTGCTGGAGGTTCAAGAACTAAAACAATACACTGTAGGAAGTGTTTGTGATTATGTATACCGAGGTAGGTACAGAGGCACAGCCTCCTGAGGGTAAGCCTGCAGGCTGTTTAGGGCACATGGAAAAAGTAGCTGGGCAGGCACCACTGACAGGGTCACCCAAAGCAGGGGCAACAGGGGAACAGGGCATGCCACTGTCACGACTGATGGTTCATCGGGAGCAGTACCCCGGATTGCCCACCTTCCAGCAGCTCTGATTCTGTGACGTAAAAGTCACCAGAAGCTCAGAGTGCCCAGATGAGGGGAAGGGTTTTAGGAAGGGTACTGCGGGGAAGGAGATCTGGAAAGAAAGATGACACCAACTCAGATATGCTTCAAGCTGGAACGTATATGGTAATAAACTATATCATATACTGTACAGTACTTGATTCAGTCTCTTACTGGTACACCCTGGAAGATTTTCAGTTATGGGGCATGCTGTGTAATGGGTACTGTATGTAGACAAAGCGTTCCCCATGGGGTTTTCTGTCTCCTGTGCACTGAACAGTTCAGCTCCTTCCTATAGTGTGTTTTCATGTGGCGCTCGGGGAAGAACCTAGTTCTGCGGACTGTCAACAACAGTTGGCAAGTTTTCAAGTGCTCAAGGGTGACACCGGGGTGCTACTGGCTCCAGAAAAGGCAATGGGGTAGAGTATGTTCTCTTATTTCTGATTATCAAAATGGACTCAGCTTCCATGGAGGCGTGCCTGCCAGTTGACAAGAAAGTTCATATGCAACTGTTGTTGAATGCAATGTTGTAGAAGCCCAAGGTGACTGTCAAAGAAGTGCAGGTCCTGCTGGGACACTTAAATTTTGCTTGTTGGGTACTAAGGACAGGGAGGACTTTCGGTAGGCAACTGGGCATGTCCTTAGCCTGGCAGTTGCAGCCTCATCACCACATGCGATTTTCCATGGGCACGACAGAGGACCTGCGGAGGTGGCACAGGTTCTTGGAGGTTTAAATGGCATTCCAATGGTGACCTAAAAGGTTTGTGACTGGGACATACACATATCTTCAGATGCGGCGGGGGGTTAGGTTTTGGTTTGCATTGGCAAGACAAGTGGTGTGCGGAGGAGTGGACCGCAGAGTAGAACAAGGGCAGGAGCATTGTTTCCCTTTAATTCCACCCCTTAGCGGTAGTGGAGATTCTCTGAGAGGTAGAAGCTGGTACACAAGAAGGTGTCGTTCAGAATTGACAAGATGGCAGTAGCATATGGGGTGAAGAGACAGTCTGCTAGGGATGAGCAGGTGCTTATGTTTCTGCAGGTGTTTGTGATGGGTTATTTGAGTCATGTGGTAGTTTTCAAGGCAAGACATGTGCTGGGGTGGACAGTGACATTCCAGATGATCCTTCCCATTCACAGTGGTAGAGATTCCATGGGATGGCCACTGGGGCAGACAAGGACAAGACAACTGTGCCAGTGCACATGTGGACCATAGGAGAGAAAGGATGCTTTAGTTGCTAGCAGGGTCTTTGCCAGAAACCATCAGGAGATCGTATTTACAGACTTGGCAGGATCGTCTAGCAGGGGGCAAATTGGAGTTTGAGGTTTGGAGTAGGGAGGAAGGCAAAGTACAGTTCATCTGTCAGTGATTGACAAATGTTTATCTAGATTCAGGATAGTCGGGAAATTGGCTGGAATTGCTTTTATGGGCAAGCTTTTCTGGGGCCGATGTGCCATCAGACAGAGAACTGGGAAGGACAAATGAACTGTTATGGTTTAGGATACTTTGATAGCAACAGGTTAATAGATGTAGGTTAATGTGTTAATGAATTTATGTCAACAGTTCAATACCAGTGTAAGAGTGGGGGGTAGGTGAAAATAGGGGAATTATTGTACAGTGAGAAGTAGTTTTGTGAGGCAAAGGCCTAGGGTTTTATTGCTGTGATGTGCACCTGTCTTCGGTAAAGCGGCCTTTTCACACAAGAAGCAAGTATGTGGTCTGTGCTGCTCCCCTTTAGACCAATGGGCTTTTGGGGTCAGTCGACCGAAAGGAGGTGTGCCCCCAGGGGAGATTGGGATGATGGGACATCCGAGCCTACATTGGGCTTCATTGGGCTATAGGTGAATTATTGAATAGTGAGGCGTAAATTTGTGAGGCGAAGGCCTAGGGTTTTATTGCCTCAATGTGCACCTCTCTTTAATAAAGCAGCCTCTTGCACGCAAGAAGCGAGTATGTGATCTGTGCTGCTCCCCTTTGGCCCAAACCTGGCACGCTGGAGATGGAAGTAGCAGACACTGAAAGAACAAATAATTATACAAAAAATGACCAATAAGACGCTGCATTTTATGTCCTCATTACAAGTTTGTGGTTTTACCCTGAGTGATAACTCTGGGTGAAATTCCATAAGTCGCAATTCCAAGTGAGTCTAGGCCCAGAATCGTCGGATCCTAAAAAGCTGTTGTAGTCAAAGTTATTGTAGAGCGGGGTCTATGGGCTGCACCATTGCCCGTTCGGTAGTCGTCAGATATAACTTGCTCACCTCCGTCACACCCAAAAAGATTGCCTTCTGGGACGCATCGTCCTACCTCCGCTCCCCCTAACTAAGCCACTGCACTTTCCTCCTGCTTAAATCAGGCAGAAAATGTCAGCGTTTTTTCCTCAAAAAGGAGGAAAGGAGTGCCCGGTGCAGCACCTGGTAACTCGGGGTCCCAGGAGTTATTCCCCATTTCAGGACGAAACAAATTAGTAATGGCCAGACTTTCGGTTCAAGGATACCCGCTCCTTAATTACATTCTGCCCTTCCCTTGGTATCGCCACACCAAAGTCCATCCAACTCATAAGGAAGGCCGTAGAGCTTTCATTGCTAACAGCCCAGAAGATTGTTCCAAGTGGAGCAATGAAACGTGTCTGTCGAGCGCATTGCCTGCGGCTGCGTGATTCCGTTGTTGATCTTATATGTCTTTAACTACCCGCCGCGCTGCCTTGTGCAGACATGACGCTTTTCTTGCAAGACACATAAATCACACGCCCATGGAAATCGCAGATGGAAAGCGGATGCTGCGTATTCTAACGACTTTTTTTTCTTCTTCTTCACAGGAGCCCGTGCCTGCAGCACATTGAATCTCGCACAGAGCAATTTAAGCCGCACCAACGTTGATAGAGCTGTTGATTTAGATACGAATGACATCTGTTTCGGGAAAGAAAACCGCAGCCCCATCTGCATTGTCGACGCAAGGGCGCACTTAGACGAAATTAAGCATGCCAGGCCTCGTGACTGCATGAAAGGAAACGGAGAGACGATAACCTGAGCCGAGGTCTGCTTTATTGACTGTGTTCAATGTCAGAAATACGGCTGGCATTCCAGGAATAGCTTTTCGTGCCATTATGCATGACTACGTGTTCTTGATAGCGTCCTTATCAGACATTCCAGATGCATGGAGACCTTTCAATAACTGATTCCACATCACAGAAGCTTCCTAAAACACAATGTATTAATGTACTTTGATGAGGAGGCTAGGGGGGGACTAAAGATCGTCCTCAGAGGCCTGCTTCGGGCACGATACAATGCTGAGTAACCCTGTGCCTTAGTTTGTTATTAAATCAAGCACAACTAACGCTGAGGTATAGGAAAATGCTGACCAGAATATTTACTAGTAATCTTTAGTACTCCGAGTCCGAACCTTCTCTGTTACTGCCCGTATTTTGTAAGAGTAAGGCTTCAGCCTGATGAAAGGCAACTCGTTTGCTGCCCAAAACATAGACTAAAATCCTCCTGGCAAAATTCTCTTGGAAATGGGCTGTAATAAAATCCCCGTCCGTTCCATCATGATCCCTGCTCAACCACCTACACAGGCACAGGAGAAACATATAGTGCTTCTGTTGTAATTTCCCGTGGTTTTTATTTCTTTTTTTTAGTTCAAAGAATTGTATTAGTTAGAAGAAAAAGACAAGGTGTCATACAGAAATAATAACAATTCATGAGAACAGTACAGCGAAGTCGTTAAGAAAAATTAACAAAGTTCATCATGGGCTTTAGAGCTAAACAAAGGAAGCAGAGTAGTCGCAAAAATATAGCTATGCAAAGGCAAATACATACAAGGTGATAGGGAAAGAGACGAGGAATGCAAAGGGCAATTAAGGAGGTTTGGGGACCTCTTGCTGGGCAGGCCGCAGATTAAATGAACGGTGGACACAAACATCAAGGTACATCGTGACAGGGAGCCATAAGTCCATACGTTTCACTGCCATATGAATGGGAACGACGAAAGCAGTGTCCAGCCTGTGATTATAACACACATTGTACCACCATGCTTTGAAGGACATAGCAGAATAATTTTTCCAATTGGTGGTAATCTGTTGAAATGCTACAGCCAACAATAAATAAATAATCTGAACATTAAGATCGACATCACTCCAACAGAGATAAAGACTCCCCAAAAAGATGTGAGTATTGGAGAAAGGAATGCGAGTATGAAAAATTACATTGATTTGGGCCCATACCTGTAACCAGAAGTCATGAACCGAATTACAAAGGAACAACATGTGAAATAGAGTGGCGTTTGAAGAAGAACATGACCAGCAAGTGTCTGGAATTGCTGAAAATCGCTAGTTGAGGACAGATGGTGAAAAAAGGAGTCTATTATAGATGAAGAACAAGGACTGCGTCAAGTTTGCCGTTCTGGATGATTTGCGGATTTTAGTCCATATCTTGTCCCATACAGGTATCGGCCAAGATGTAGCAAGGTCATGTTCCCATTGTTCTTACACCTTAGATTTGGGCCTAATAGACTCTTTGGTATGAAGGTATTTGTAAATAGTGGAAGCTTTGGAAGTAGTGCGTAAAAAAGAGTGAAGCCGTGCAGCGGGGGTAAAGGATGTGGGAGGAGCATGTGCTTGTGAAAGTCGAGTGTAAGTCGCCATCACTGTGTCTTTAAGTATGAAAAATTTGTGGAAAAAGGAAGTGGGCAAATCGTAGGAAGAGCAGAGAGTTGAAAAAGGTATGAAGGTATAACGTGAAAAGAGTTGGGAGATCCAAACTAACCCTTTCCATCTCCAGGACTTCCAGTAAAAGGGTTTGTTACGAACCAGCAGATTTGCATTGTGCCAGATAGTAGAGTTGAGGAAATCAGCAACAGTAGTATTAGGAGGAGGAGTAGAACAATAAAGTAGTTTGGTAGTAAATTTGTGAATGGGAGTGGGAATTGAAGAGGATTTGCGTGAAAAGGAAATATATTCAGCAAAAGAAAAGGGGGAGAGAAAGAGGCGTTCAAGTTTAGCCCATAAAGGACAAGGAGAGGCAGGATCCTGCAACCAAAAGGAAGCCTGTCGCAATAAAAATGCCTTTTGATAGGCCGGGAAATCTGCGAAATTGACTCCGCCTTCTGATTTGGGGCGTATTAGCCTAGCGAAGGACATCCTAGATTTTTTGTTGCTCCAGAGAAAGGACGACAAAACCGAACTAATTTTCTTGAAAAATTTAAAATGGATGGGCACCGGGATATTTGAAATTGTGTAAAGAATTATAGGAGACAGCATCATCTTAATGGTGTTGAGGCGCCTCCACCAAGACAAGTATAAAGGATGCCATCAAGCTGTCAAGCCTGGTATTTTATGGATACATTTATTGAGGCAAAGAGAAACCATTTCTGAAATAGAGGGGGTAATATGCAGGTCTAGGTATTTGATATGGGAGGAACTCCATGTGAAATTGGAAGCGCTGAAGTCAGGTTTAAAAGTAAACTTTGTCAAGGGCAGAATCTCACATTTATCGTTATTACGTTTGTAGCCAGATATCGTGGAGTAGTCTCTAACTTCATCAAGGAAAGCGGGAATTGACTCAGCAGGATTAGATATAAAGAGTAAGATGTCGTCAGCGTATGCGGCAAGCTTGACTTGGGAATGGAGGGCCTGAAAACCATGAATTTTGGGGTTCTGACGAAGCTTGGACAAAAAAGGTTCTAAAGCCAAATTGAAAAGAAAAGGGGACAAAGGACATCCCTGACGAACACCTCTACCGAGGTCAAAAAAGGAGGAGACCAAACCATTAGCGCACACTGCTGCACGTGGCCTGGAGTATAGTAAGGAAATGAGAGAAATAAATCTGAGTCCAAAACCAAACCATTTAAGGGTATGGAAAAGATAGGACCATTCAATACTATCAAATGCCTTCTCGGCATCTAAGGCAATCGCTGCAAGGGAATAAGGCAGACGCGTGGATTTCGATAAAACATTAAACAGAAGTCCGATATTGTCAGTGATAAATCGACCCTTGACGAAGCCAGACTGCTCCTCACCTAAGAGGTCTGGGAGTAGAAGGTCCAGACGCGCCGCAAGTGACTTAGCAAATATTTTATAGTCGATATTAACCAAGGAAATTGGTCTATAATTCTTGCAGTATATGGTGTCTTTCCCTTCATTAGGTATAAGGCAAATGTGTGCGTCAGAAAAAGAACCTGAGGAGTTTCCTAGGGCATTGAATGTGTCAATGAGAGAGTGTAGTTTTGGAATAAGTAGCTTTGAGAAATGGAGAAAGAATTCGACTGTGAAACCATCTGGCCCAGGGGCCTTGTCCTTTTTGAGGTGTTGGAGTGTAGTCAGTAGTTCTCGTTGGGAGATGTCTAATTCTAAATGAGAGAGGTCAAGAGGGAAATGATCAGGTTTAGTGATGGTAGAGAAGAAATGTGCTAGAGATTGAGGGGAGGGCTGAGTTCCAGAAGAATAGAGGGATTTGTAAAAAAGGAAAAAATCATTTAGAATATCAGCATCTTTGTGTTTGAGATCAGAGTTAGTATCATAGACAGATTCAATATTCAGCCTGTTATGTTTAACTTTCAAATAGTTAGCTAAAAATGTTCCTGCTTTATTTCTACCCCCATAAAACTTTGCACTCGATTTCAATAAATACAAGGATGCATCCTCTGTGGATTTTTTGTTGAAGTTCATTGTAGCGGCAACAAGGGCTGTCAGACTATCTTGTGAGTGTGAGGTGAAGTAGGCATGTTCCAGACTCTTGATCTCTTGAAGGAGATCTGGAGTGGACTTGTGAGCAGCTTTCCGCTTTTTCGCTACATATCCAATAATGAAATCCCTTGCTGCAGCTTTGAAAGCATCCCAAATAGTATGTTTAGGAATGGAGGGAGTATCATTAAACAAAAAAAAAACTCATAAAAAAATTCAGTGAAGGAGGCCGTGAACTTAGGGTCCAAAAGAAGAGTATTATTAAAACGCCATCTTTTGGGTCCAGTAGCTTTAGGAAGTATGTCGACATTAATTAAAACAGGGGCATGATCAGACAATAAAATAGGACCAATTTCGGCGCTGGTAAGGGTTTGGGCAATGTTATGGGTGACAAAAATATAATCAATCCGTGACCGGGAATGATGGGAAGGGGAATAAAAAGTGAATTCTTTTGTCGCTGGGTTTCATAGGCGCCACGCATCAATGAGTTTGTGTTGGGAGGTGGCTTGAGCAAAGAGTTTATGAGATTTGTTTGGGATATAAGAGGCATTGGAGTTTCCATCTAGGAAGGGATCAAGGGGATGGTTACAGTCTCCTGCTAGAATAAAGTTATTGTCTACAAATCGAGTGATGTGTTAAGATAACGTACTCCAAAAAGCAGGGTCACCACCGGTAGGGGCATAGACATTAAGGAGAGAGATTGGAACACCTCTAAGAGATAGTCTGACAAACAGCCATCTACCATCAACATCCGATTCCTGCATGACCAAGGAGTGTGATACAGATTTACGACATAAAATTGCTACTCCATTGCGTTTACCATCGCCCTGAGAATAATAAACTTCGCCCACCCAGCCTCTTTTGAGTTTTGCAGATTCCGCATCAGAGAGATGGGTTTTTTGCAGAAATGCAAAATCGGCATTCAATCTAGCTAGGTGAGACAGAATTCTCTGTTGCTTAATTGGGGATTTAATACTCTTAACATTCCATGTAACGATTTTCAGTGACATAATGTACAAAGCATATTAAAAAAAACATAGCAAACAAAGTCAGAAAAAAAAAGCCTTGGAAAAAAACAAGCGAAGAAAGAGTAACTGCCTTTGAAAGACAAAAAAGAAGAAAAGAGAATATGAAGCAGTAGGGAAGTGGCCAAGATAAGGAAAATAGTATAAGCACAGGTGAAAGAGAGGAAGAAAGTGAGAGGAGATAGAAATATGCTGGAAAGTGAAAAACGCATCGGAAGCTTAAAGAGGGGAACATGAGCGTAGTTACAGCAAAAGATAGTAACATCTATGAAGAAGTAGAATAGTAAATTGTCAAGATGTAAAATATTGGGAGAGTGAGCAAGAAGACGGATAGAAGAGTAGAAGAACAAGACGTAAAAATGGGAATGTATAATGAAGATAAAGAACATCAAGAAGAAACAGACAAAGACAGAAGAACAAGATAAATAGAACCAGTAAATAAACAATGAAACGCAGGAAAGAAGAAAGCAAAGAAGATGAAGCCAATAATAAGGAGGTGACCTTTTTTGGGGGGGGAAATATTTTTATTGTAGATTCGTAAAATGCATAATCTTACTTTTCAACATTCCTGCATCCGACAACATCAATGCGTATGTCGTGAATCAAAACACTACACAGCCCGTGAATACACATCCCGGAGGACGGGCGCCGTTATTCGTAAAAAGCAATAGAGGTACATTTGACCAATGATATATGTAACTGTTCAGCAGGAAAGTCTTACATCTGCAATTTCTTTTTTCTTCCCCCCTTCCACCCAGTCCCAACCGTATAAACTGTTATAACCCCCTGAGGCAATAGCACATTGTCAGTACAGTCTTTATAAAACACTTACATCGCTTTTCCCACAAGTCAGTATCCATAGCATGCATGACATCATCAGGTATCCATCCTTAACCTCCTAACCCCACATCCCACCCACACCCATCAGAGTACAAATCCTTAGTATCACATTCCATGTGAACATCCATTACAGGTCTCTCCGCGCTTCTTGCCAATCATCCCATGTCTCTCTACTTCCCTGCCATTCACTGGTCACCTTGTAAGTGCTATGGTCCCTTCAGAGGCCCCCGTCTAGGCCATGATAAAGTCTCCATTTACTCCACATTCTGCGGAATTTTCCTCGGGCAGCCTCTTACCTTATATGTGACTCTTTCTGCTGTAGAGGTCCAGTCCCCTCCTCCATTCCCCAATCTGAGGTGTGTCAGCCTCCCCCCACTTCCTCGCTACATCCCTCTTAGCCACCACCAAGGCCAATACTAGGAATATTAGCTATGGACAGGGCAGATCTATATCGTTGGTCATTCCCAATAGGAACAACTTTGGTTCCAGTGCAATGTCTATCCCCATTACGGCACTTAATTCACTGGCAATCTCGTTCCAGTAGGCCTGTATATGTGTGCATGACCATAGTATGTGTAAGAAAGTCCCGTTCTCGTGCCTGTATCTCAGGCAGCTAGGATCTGATGCCCTCTCCATTTTACAGAGCCGCACTCTGTCATAATAGGCCCTGTGCAGGATCTTAAACTGAATTAGGCAAAGGCGTGACTTGATTGCTACTTCTCTGAGATGCATCAGTACCCCTCCCCAGTCTACATCATCCATCTCACCCACTTCCTGTTCCCATGTGTCTCGGAGGCCCGCTAGTGTGTCTGGTTTATTATTCATAATTGTTTTGTAGGTCAGTGAGACCGCCTTCCCTGGGATCTTTTCTTGCAGTAAACGGCCCTCTAGTGGCGCGTATTCGGGGAGTGGGTCCCATAGTGTCCCTTCCGCCAAGTAAGCATGTTTCAGTTGTATGTATTTGTAAAGTTGAGAGCGCTGTAACCCAAATTCGGTATGCAGAGATGCAAATGGTTTCAGCGCTCCGCTTTTAATGATGTCCCCTAACGTAGAGATGCCGATATCGTCCCATCCCTGGAACCCTTCAATTTGCATAGCTCTTTGAGCCAGGAGCATTCATATAAAGGTGTTTGCCTCGTAGCCCTGTGCGCCCACCCGGTGACATTCGTGGCTGTATTCCATGCCCCCAGTGTAATCCTTGTTGCCGCCAGCAATCCGGCCTGTCCCTTCCACCCATATATGTAGTACAGACTTGAATGTGTGCCCATTTGGTGCCGTTCCAGAGCATATGTGGGGTGGGTGGCGGGTGCGTGTAGCCAATCAATAATGGGGGCAAGATGTTCCGCCCAATAATATGCCTGTAGATCAGGAAGCGAAATCCCCCCATCATACTGATGTCCCTGTAGCGTCGTGAGGGCGACCCTGGGGTGTTTCCCCAGCCATAAGAATGACCGGAGGTCCGCCTGTATGTCTCGGAACGTCTTGGAAGGTATCTGATAATATTCATTTTGGAAGGCGTAGAGGAATTTTGGGAGCGATATCATTTTGAACATTGCTGCTCTACCGAGTATCGTCAGGGAGAGAGACCGCCACCTATCTGCGTCAGTTTTAAAATTACTCACGATACGAGCGATATTACGATCGTATGAGGTGCCTCTATTAGCCGTGATGAATATCCCCAGATACTGGAAGCCTTCTCTGGTCATCTGTAGATTCTGCGGCAGCTGAGGCCATTCCTCACGCCCTTCGGGATCGTATAGTGTCGATTTGTGCCAGTTAATCTGGTATCCTGACCTGGCGCCATAGTTCGCCAGTACATCAAATATTGCGGGTATTGTGCTTTCTGGCCGTGTAACATAGAGGAGGACGTTGTCTGCGTAGAGGGATATTTTTTCATACCGTATGTCTGTTTGGCTGTTACAGAACCCCACGATCCTCTCATTTTGTCTGACCGCAGAGGCCATTACCTCGATTGTCAGGGCGAATAGCAGGGGTGACAGGGGGCATCCCTGCCGGGTTCCCCGAAGGAGGTGACACCTTTGAACATGAAACGGACGAGAAGGAGGATGGGGAGGAAGAGACGAGAGTAAAAGCAAACATGTCAAAAGAGGAAGGGAAACGTACTTACAGGGGAAGGAGGCAAGGAAGCACAACCAGGGAAAAAAAAACAGACGTGTGAGGAAGGGAGGGTAGAGCCAACCGGAGGAGGCGGGACGTCCAGGGTCAGCGAGCCGTCCAGCCGGGGGAACAACACGGAACGCGGTGTATAATCTGTGGAAACATGAGGAGAACATCAGGAGAACGAATCAGCACAAATGAAAACATCAAGGAAGTTGCCTCGTCAAACAACAAACAACATGGGAAGAGCAAACAAGATGAGTCATGATGGAACAGAACCAACATACGAAACGTGAACACGATGTACAAGAACACAAAATGCAACTGTTCAACTTGAATAACGGATAGGAAAATCCATATTAGGGAAACTTTAGCAGCTCAGGAAAGTCATGGCGGTAATGAAGAGGAAGGACCGGAGAGATCCATGTCAGCAGCGCGGCAAGAGTTCAAGAAGCTCTGAAGTCGTACAGGATCCTCATAAGTTGTTGTTTTATTATTATAAGTAACCTTAAAGAGACACGGGTGGAAAAGCCCGTATCTGGCACCAATAGATCGAAGATCGGACCTCATATCCAGAAAGGCTTTACGACGATTAGCTGTGGTTTTAGCGTAGTCCTGCGCAAACAACAAAGAGGACCCTGACCAAGTGAGACGTGGAGAGGCTCTGGCTGCTGAAAGGACTTTTAAAAGGTCAGTATATTCTAAGAAATATATTATGACACCTCTTGGTCTCGTTGAAGTGGAAACAGATGAAGAGGCTCGACCAAGTCTGTGGGCTCGCTGTATGTTGAGCGCAGTGTCCTCTGGCACATGTAGGAGCTTAGGGAGAAAAGATTTGAAAAAAGCAATGGGGTCATTCCCCTCGCAGCCCTCCACCAGGCCGTAAATGCGCAGATTGTTACGCCTATTTCGATTTTCAAGGTCCTCCACCTGTTTTTGGAGAGAGGAGATCTGTGAGTGCATGTGAGAAACCTTGGTGGACGACTCCTGTAGAGTAGAGACTCCACTGACGAGACTCTCGCATCCATTAGAGACCAGTTGTCGGTCAGAACTTGTAACTTAGCGTTCGTTTCTTCCATAAAGGGGCGAAGTGCTCTAATTTCTGCCAACAACAATTCCATGGAAATGGGCGGAGTGGAGTTAGATGGTGAAGGGTGGGTCCTTTTTTAACCTTTTGGTAGTGGCTTTCCCAGTGGGCTGCGTAGAGGACTCCATGTTGGATTGCAATAAGTGAGCAGGAGGTGTCTGGGGTGTTTGAGAGGCTTGTAACTGAGCCAATGCAGAGAACACCTTGGAGTTTTTATTAAAAGTGCGCTTTGAAACCTTGCTGACGCAGTCTGTTGTAATGCTGCCCATGAGGTACCAAGCGCCACTAAGGTAAACACCCAAGCAGCACACCCAGAGGACCCTACAGCTTCCAAGATTGAAAAACAGCAGCAGGGGGTCAAAAGGCGTGAGCAAAAGTCCACTGTGTGCGTAGAAAGGCTAGCAAGAGCTATTGAGCCACATAAGTGAAAGAGCTTCTGCAGGCTGTAAGTCCAGGGTGAGAGGTCTGAAAGCGCAAAATAGCCGCTAGAGATGAGGTAAATGGAGGCAGCCTCTATGAGAGAGGAAGAAATTGTATAGTACAAAGAAAGTCATTGAAAAATAAAGCTGTGGCCCACCGTATGAGTGGGAAGAAGCGTCGGTCATTACAGGAGATCACTGGAGTTCGGGCGACGTCATGCGTGAGTCGCACCTCAGAGGCATAAAATGGTGGCCGCAGCCGTCATTGAGCTGCGGCGGGGAAAACTCCTGATAAAAAAACAATGGAAACGGCCACCGGAGACTTCGAACAGAGTCTCATAACATGCCCAGTGCTTTCCGACACCGGAGTCTCCTGTCTCCGAGAGTGAAGAAGGGCGCGAACCGCCAGTTCGCTCCGGCAGTAACGGAGCACTCACGCCAGCGCCGCCGTCCTCGTCGGGCGCTAAGCCACGCCCGTGGTTTTTATTTCTTGTATCACCCTTCCCTGTAATTAGTACTTTATTTATAGTTGGTACCTTCCCAGTCTACCCCCCCACCAGGTTACTTTAGTCCTTTGTCCCATGGAACTCCTGGAGTCCTGGGAGTTCAAGATAGAATGTTCAGAGAGCTGAAATACCTGGCAGACTGTGGAAGCCTTTCTCTAGGAAACACTATTCATGAAACATAAAAACCTTTCTGGATTTCTTCTACTACACCTCTTCAGCTTCCTTTCGACCAAGCAATGTCATTTCCTTACCCTCTCCTACGCTCCCTAAACCCTTCCTACTACTTTGCACTGAACCATCACTCCAGGCAATTGCTAGATGTGTTAATAGACATGGGAAAGGGAACACTGTGCATAATTCTGCCCAGTAAAACCACGTTGCGCAGTTATTCCCATTCTGTGAGTATTGATTCATGATTGCCTGTTACTGGTGAGGTGTTGCCGCACAGTACCACTGTTTGCAGGTGAGGGTTTATCAGTACCGTGCAAGCGGTAATCGAGGCCTAAACCTCTTCTGCCTTTCTAATTCCAGTCCTCATCATCCATAGGAGTAGGCTACTATCAAGGAACTAGTCTGAAGAGAACACAGATATAAGGGTAATAAAAAATTTGAAGCAAGTAATTGACTCTAACACCTCGTCTATTCTCCTCACTACAGTTCATACGCTAAAAGACTGTAGCAAGGAAAGATGGTCCTCCTGTGCCTCATGTGAAATAATGACTAATGACAGAGAAGCAGTTTTAAATAAGAGTTATTCTATTGGATAAAGAGAAATGCAAATGACTTAGGGCCAGATGTACAAAGCTTTTTGTCGTCCTCCCAAAAAAATAGTTTACATTGTACAAAAGGCAAATTGTAAACCGGTAACTTCATACCTAATCGCAATTTGCTACCAAATATGGTATGTATTAATGTTTTGCGACCAAATTCTGGTCGCAAAACTGTAATACTTTACCATCAGTTTAAAACTGGTAGTAACCCATCAGGAAAGGGTAAAGGATCTCTTGTGAACTCCTATGAGAATGTTAAAAAAATATTTTTAACAGTAGGCTTTAGTCCCATGGACCATTGCCTACACTTAAAAAAAGAAAAGTTTCATTTTTTTCTTTATAAACACAGTTTTACTTTAAGGAAAATGGCTTGCATTTTAAAAACAAGGGGCATATTTACAAGGAGTTATCGCCGAATTAGTGGCAGTTTATCGCAGCCAAAGTTGTGATAAATTTATCCCCCCATTCACAAGCTGCTGCTAACAGCCCACAGCACCAGTTTTCCCGAGATAGCAGCTGCAAAAAACATCGCCACAGAGGACCTCCGCAACTATCGCTAATGAGATGCAGAGTAGGCATTCCCGTGCCAAAAGCCATGATAACACGACACCTCACATTCACAATGACCAGCCAGATTGGTGATAAGAACATAAAACAAGCAATAGGGTGCGTTAGCAGAAGGAAATTAACACCTGCTCTGACCTGGTGTAAAGTCCGACCATAGTCTGCACCACAAAAGGGAGCACAGCCCAGAGCTATTAATCAAGAACAACAGATGGCCTAGAGCAATTGAACATGCCGCACAGACAACCAAGAGGGCCACAACACCCACCAACACCACACCCAGGGCCGCAACAACCCCCCGGGCCCACCCCCAACCCCGGACACCACAAAACCCAAAACAAATATTTTGCCCGATTTCGCGCAAGCAGGAAAATCAACATACATGAGTGGCCAGAAAATGAAGAATCAGTCATACAGCAATGCAATCACCAACACAAAACACCATACAAACAAAAGCCAAAACAACCATTTGGATAAGTCCTACCGGGTCCTCACTGGACAATCTGTAGGACACAGCCTGGAAGACTAAATCCAAAAGAAGAAGGTGTGCCTTGTGCCCAACGGAGGCTAGAGAGGGAGTGAGCGAGGGAGAGAGACAGAGTGAGATTGCACAAGCAGCTCAAGGCCTTGTAGGGCACCTGGCACCACATGCCATCATGTGTGTGTGTATCGCCATCCGTAGCCCAACGTTGCACACACATTCGAATCATTGCTCAGAGCTCCGGCATATCCTCCACACAACTGCAGCAGTACAGAAGAGTGTCAGTTCCAAGAAACACACCAAGACAATGGCAGGCTATACCGGGCACATGCACAACTTGTGTCACGTGGAACACTACAGTGCACGTATGCTGCATTTACTGGGCGGAGTGCCACTGGCAGTGCTGTGGATTAGTTACCGGTTCAGCTTCCATATTGCCTACGTCACGTGCGTCCAGTCCTAGTTCCACTGCTGAACATGAACATGCGAGTGTTCCATGGATGTCTGCCTATCCAACACAACTGTAGATAAATTGGACTATGACTTGTGTCTGCGCCCCCTGTTGGAACACGAACAGGAATGTAACCGAGACAGCCATGCATGGGAAGCCTTGACATACTGTGTATGCATTGGCAGTTGTGCATGGGAGATTGTACAATTCCTCGTGTGCAGTGACCACATCGAGGCGCTCCCCTATTGGGCTGTGTTGCAGATTGGTGAAACGGCGTGGGCTGACCACACCTGCCCAGACCAGTTAATGGATTGGCGCACCCTGGTGTTCCTTGAACACAACAACGACGTGCTATTGGAACACATTGCACATGAAGCTGCGCAGGCATTTATGGACGAGTAACTACGTTCCTGCAGCCACATCGGATTGTGACCCACAGCACAGTTCCCAACAACTTGTTGCATCGTGGGGATTGCTCACATATACCGCTACAACAGTGGACACGTCTGCCATCGTCTGTACTCTGGATGCATGTGCGTGGAATGTGCGTACACACACCTGTGCAAGTTGATGCAGGTCCATGGTCGGAGCAACACAGCGTCATGTGGCAATGTAGTAAATTCAGACACACTGCTGGGGAGAGCACATACATGGCAATGTAGCACGACGTGTGAACCTGTTGGACCCTTTCACCTGATCACTGTCAGCAGAGCAGACAATCGGCGCACTCCGGTGGCAGAGCACTATGCAGATCCCATGGGCAGTGACTCCTGCCCCCTCGCACGGGGCAATGGGCAGATGCCAAACAACACATGACTCATCCAGAAAGGGCATGGTGGGCTGGGGCGTTGCCATCTGTGATGATTATTGTCCATGTTTGCACCAACATTTTCTGAACCTCGACATGTACCCATGCTGTGTGTAAGTGTCTGAAGCATGTCCCTGCCTGTTGTGGCCGTTGCCTCATCTGTACTGATACACACATGCCAATAAATTCTATGCCACCCCACTGGTGTCTAACTGTGAGGTGTGTTGATTTCATTGTCCACTCGTGTGCCACAATGAGCATCATCCCTCCACAGGGAGGAACTGACTGTCCCATGTGTAATGGGGGGGTGCCCCTTTTGCAAGCTCAACTTCCTTGAGACAGACTTTGTTTTGGGATAGGTTCTTGCCGACATGTGCACTTACGTGCCTTCAGCAATGTGACTATGGTGTCCAACCTCTGACCATGTTGAGCAATGTCATATATCATTACAGAATATGTCCACACAGATGTCTGTAAGTAGGTATGCGTTGAGAAGTTCTATTGACACATGTGATGTAGGACACCACTCCTGACCTGCTACCGATTTGGTCACACCTACACACAGCCCTATTCAACACATGGACATGTGCCTACTTGGAGGGTTGTGAGATTGTTGTTGATGTGCAATGGGGACACAGCTAGTACTCACCTTCACAGTCATCCAATTTGCCATGTGTCTCAAGGATACACATGCACATAGATGTCAGTTACCAGGGTGTACCTTCAGGTGCAATCATTGTCCTTACATCCAGCCATACTTCCATACTTGAGTGAATATAGTAATGGCACATCTGTGTGATTTAGAATGTTTTATTCACATTCAGGTGATTGACAGAGCTGGAGCTGTACTTGGTCACCAAAGCCCCCATCACATGGAAGCCCAGTGGTGGGCCAACCAGAGTCATTTGGGGATTGAGAAGTGATTAGGAAGTGGGAGAGTGCAGTCCGCAGCTAGATTGGTGTGTGATTGACCAGCAGTGATGAAATGGGAGTCCGTGTCGGGGTCCGGGTGTATGTCGCAGAGTGTTCCGGGGGTCAGCAGGAGGTATTTCCCAGGGCATGATGCATAGGTCACACCAGGTAGGGGCAGAGCATATGGTGGTGATGGATGCTACTGACTCCTTCCTCATACAGTAATTCCCACCCACTTCTTACTCCCCTGATATGGGTTCTGTGTCCGGTGTGTGCGGCAGGTTGATGGCTGCATCACTGTGTGCCAATGACACAACAGACTGCGAAGGTGATGGAGCACCATCACTGTGTGCCACTAACACATCAGGGGTCGGAGCTGTGTGTGTCGATGTTCCCGCTGGTGTCCAGCCGTGGCATACATACTTACAGCCTGCATCTACTCCATGGTCTCCATTGACCTATGCATCTGTGCCAACTTTGTGCCAACTCTGTGCTGTAATCGCTGGTGCCTGTCTGACCAGACAGTTCTTGTATTCAATTCATGGCCCCAGCGAGGTTAGCCACTGTCTGTGGCGGAGCATGGTGCGTACAGGGGGTGTCCAATAGGGACTGTACGTGGTCCCTAATGGGACTCAGACACTCACGTATGGCATCGAGTTTGGCTGACACAAATTCGAAACCCACCTGCAGCTGTTCAGCCAACTCTACCTGGCAACCCCACACACTTTGTAGGAACTCCATGTATTGGTCGGGGTTGCTGGGACACAGCCGTGGTGGTTTCCTGCTGTGTGGTCTGTGCAGGTGGTGGGCTCACCTCGGGGCAGCTGGCCTGCCCTGCTCCTGGGGATGGTATGCGGAGGCTGTCCATTTTCTGTTGGAGGGTTTCGTGACATATGTGCAGGTTGTACTCTTCATCATCAATGATGTGAAGTGTGGTGTACCCTGCAGGAGTTGTTGTTTGTCCCTCTGCAATGTGAAAAGGAAGATGCAGGTCAACAGAGTTACACAAGTATGTTGAAGATTTGCAGATGTTTACATTCAGACTGCATGCCAATGTACACTGTCACTGTTTTGGTGGAGCTGGCTATTTGATGGCAGGCAGTGTGTGTTACGACTACATGACGGATGTGTGGTAGTACCCATGAATTATCATCACACAGTGTCAGGCATTGCCAGATGTGAGTGGACAGTTACTCTGCATGTGCGGGAACTGTTGTGAGCCGTGTCCTATGGTGTTGGTGTTGCAATTTGTACCTCATTGCAGTCATTGCTGTTGTTCTGTGATTGCTATGTGTGTGTGCTGCATTGTGGGGGAGATACCCCTGCAGCTCTGAGTTCGTGTAGCCTTCTCCCTTTGAGGCAGAGTGCCTTAGAATTGTGTGCTTTTCGGGGCTGATTTGTTTTTGACTTGGGTCATATGTGCTCTCAGACAAATTTTGTGGCCTTGTGCATTGTTTCTCTGCTGCGTGTATCGTACGGCATGGGTTAGGTGTGCACGTGGACATGTCAGAGTGTGACCTGCTCCTTTATGGATGTGATCCGCACTGGGCTACCTCCATGTCGATTCGTAGGCCATCTCATGTTTTTGGGCTGCTGCCATGCTATTGGGCATTCAGTGTTACTTACATAGTCAGTGTAGGTCACAGAGCTGTTGCTTTGCTGGATTCAGGACATGTTCATGGGTCAGTTGTGATATTGGTGATATGGAGGGGGCTCTTTTGTGCACATTGTGGATGGGGGCCTACTTGGTGTTTCTATGTGTGCTGCAGTGTGCCAAGGCTATCAGTGACATGTTCCATGATCATTTTGTGTGTGCAGTATGCGACACATAATTGTGCGTGTGCTATTGTGTCCATCTCCCCCCGTCCCCCCGTCCCTGGTCATTACTCACCCTGTTGCTGTTGGGTCAAGTCATATTGTGCTGTGCCCAGGCCCCCAATTCCTGCCACCATCTCCACACTGCTGACTGTGGCCACCATTTCCACTAGCTTATCAATCTCCTCCTGTGTTGCAGGACTCCCACCTCCAGTCGCCCTTGCTGCTTTCCTGTTGGCGGAGAGCTTCTCCTTGGTTTGGCTGTGCACTTCATGCCAGCGCCTTTTGATCTCCTCCAGTGACCTCCTCAACAGTCCAACTGCATTGACGTTGGTGACGATGGCCTGCCATATTTCCGTTTGGGTTGCCAGTGCCGCAGTGGAGGTGCCGAACGGTTGTTGATGGTGTTCTATCACTTCTGTGATGATGATCCGGTCGTCCAGCGGACTGAACCCCGTCTTCCTCTCCCTCTTGTCCTTGCCCTTCCCCGAACACGGGATTCCTGGCAGTACCTACATGGGGCTTGTGGGGTTCAGCTTGTCCTCTGCATTCTGTCCGGGTGCATCCATGTTGCAGCACAGTTTGAATTGCTTCTTCTTTTTTTTCTTTTATAGTGCTGTTTCCCGCCAGACGCTTGGGATTTATTGCCTGTGGCTGGTTTTCTCAGATTTTTGTACCGCGATTGGCCTCCTTGCATTTTTTTGGCATTTGCATTTCGCATTTTTGCGGAGTGGTGTTAATTTTCACGCTGACATTTGACACGTAGTCTGGTGACTATCGCATGCTTCTGTCTTGTGGTGAATTCCACGTTGACATGGGGTTATTTTCCAGCGATGGCCGTGATGTTGAAAATTGCGTTACGCTACTCTTGTGGTAGTTATCACACGTTCTAGTGAATATACCCCAAGGGGGCATGTTCACAAGGAGCTATCGCCGATTTAACAGCACTTTATTGCAGCCAATGTCATGATAAATGTAACCCCTTTCACAAGCTGGTGCTAACAGTCCGCAGCACCAGTTTTCCCATGAAAGCAGCCACAAAAAACATCTCCACAGAGGACCCCTGCAACTATCGCTAATAAGATGCAGAGTAGGCGTTCCGGTGCAAAAAGCCATGACAACAAGACACCTCAACATTCACAACGACCAGCTAGATCGGCGAGAAGAACACAAAACACACGCTAAGGTGTGTTAGCAGCAGGAAATTAACACCTGCTCTGACCTGGTGTAAAGTTGGACCACAGCCTGCACCACAATAGGTAGCACAGCCCAGGGCATCATCGGAAGGGCAGCAGATGCCATGGAGCCACTCATCATGCAGCCCGGACACCCAAGAGGGCCACAACACCCACCCAGCACCCCCGCGGACCACCACAGAGGCAGCGCAGACAAAGACAGCAGCCCCCCAGGAAACGCACCTGCCTCACAGAACCACCATCTGACAATATCACTGTCCACTACAGGATGAAAGGGACTACCATCCTACGCACACTGACCATCATTGCCTAACAGGCCCATGGCACCAACACAGCAGACAACCAACATCCCACCCCACACCAAGCTGCTGGCTGTGCTGAACCTCTTGGCCTCTGGCACACCCCAACCAACAGTGGCCAGAGTTGGAGGAGTCTCACAGCCAGCCACATCCAAGTCCCCCACACCTGGGCAGGACATCACCATCATCCTGGCATCCCAGTCCCCATACATCCAATACAATGTGCAGGAACCACTGGAGACCAAGCAAGGACCATATGCCATAGCCAGATGCACGCACGTGTCGGGGGCAATCCACAGCCCACATGTCCTACCTGTGCCCCCTGGTGACACAGCACACAATCACTGCAACAGAAAGCACACATCACACATCAATGTGCAGGCAACATCAGAACACTGTGGAACCTTCGCCAATGTCACCTCCAAATACACAGCCAGTATGCATGATCCCTTCATCCTCCGACAGTCCATCAGCAACCAGCATTCCCAGGATGACACCAAGGTAAATGCACAGCCCCTTGGCAAGTTCCAAATAAACCCCCAACTAAGCATGAGCGAATTTTGCGGATCTCGCGTTCGCGAATTTTGCGGATTTGCGGATTCGCAATCCGCAAAATCCGCGAATTCCCGCGAATTTGCGGATTTTTTTTTTTTGTGTTCGCCCGTGTTTCTGCCAGTTCGCGAGGGTTTTTCACAATGTCGCAATTTGCGAACTTACCTGTCGGGTTGCAAGTTTTGCGAACTTGTTGTTTCTACGTGTCCAGCCTGTTTGGGACACTCTTCTTCATCACTGCCACTCTCTGTCACCACTGCCACTCTCTGACTACTCATGCCACCCTCTGGCCCACCCATGCCACCCTCTGTTTCATCACCACACCCTCTGGTTGTCCAGTGTACATTATTTTCGGCAAAGCAAAGCACACCTTCCCTGCCTCAAGTGACCTGAATTAATTTGGGGCTGATTAATGTGTCACAGAATATTTTTTTAGCTGGCACCTGCTTCCTTAGTGCGCCCTGATTAGTGATCTTTTGCACTTGCTAAGTGCTTTCATTGTTGCAAAATTAGTTACAACACCTGCCCTGCCCCAACTGACAATAATGAATTAGGGGCTGATTAATGGATTTTAACTTCCAGCCTGGCTCCTGCTTGTCTCCCTTAGCTGTAATTCAGGACCTTTGTGGCATATGTGTAACTATTCTGAGGTTCAGAGCAGGGTCACATAATAGTTTCAACTGGCAACTGAACTCTGGAGGGGCCCCTCAGGAAGCACTACAGGAAATGGCTACTAATGATGAGCCTGAACTTTTGAACCTGGTAAGTAGTTACTTTCAGTTTTGCTAAGATCGTATTTCTGCAATTTTGCACTTATTCGCGGGGCGCGAACTCACGCGAACTCACGCGAACAGTGCGAGCAGTGCGAGCAAAATCCGCTGCTCGCGGATTTGCGGATTTTGCGGGAGATTCGCGAATCTCGCGGATTGCGGATTTCCCGAAAATCCGCAAAATCCGCGAGCGGAACGGATTTTCCGCCCATGCCTACCCCCAACTCACCTCAACTCCACAGCCATGCAATCCACAACTCTGGCAATGCACACGTCACAAAATCACAACCAACATGCACAACAACATGCCCACCCACCAGACACGACAGAACAACCTACAATGGTAACCTGGGCAAGCTGTGAACATGAGCCATCAATGGCCTGGCACCTCAGCCACACAATAGCCGAATGTGGGGAGAGGTGGTAACCAGGCATGTGTGAAGGATGCAGTAGAACGATGAATGGGAAAGTACACAAGGCCAAGAGTGGCGGCGATGTGCTGGACAGACCGCAGTATGCAGAACACACCCATATCCACTGCGACATACAACTCTGGTGTATGGAGTGTAGTGGCCAGTCACCCCCGCCAATGGGGGTCCTCACGGAAATTTTGACTGTTACTCCCCCCGTAAACATGAGCACAGTGGGATGGCCCAGCATTCGCATGGCCAGTGTAGGGGTGTGAATAAAAAGCACGTCGTCCTGGGTGCGGTCCTCTTCTCGAAAGCCCAACGTCTCTGCCAGGGCACCGCCTCCCATCCCACCACAAGGCAGACGCCATCCTCGTGAGCGTAGTCATCTGTGATCCAGTGAGTCTGCCATACCCCAGTCCGCTGGTCCACGACCATGTCAGGCCCGCCCCTGTGCAGCCAGGACACACTGATAACCTACCAACACCGGCGTGTGTCAAGGAGGGCCCACTACGTGCCTGTGTAAGCTCCAATCCCTAGGCCCTCAACCCTGCCAGCCTCTCAGACCATCGTTGACCCCCCAATGCTGCCCCACATTACTCCTTCCTCATTAGCATACTACACCAGCATCCTCTGTGGCCCAGTAGGTCCCATTTGTGAAACTGTGTCCTGAGTCCTGAATGGCAGTGACCTCAAATCCGGGTTAGTGGCCACAGCACCAGACCCCCTGATCAGTGAGGCATAGTTCCATATGGGCATCTTGCGACACGTGGTTCAATGCCAGCCAGCCGCACGTGGTACCACAAACCCTGTTGAACGCCAGCCGGCGGCACGTGGTGCCACAAGCCCTGTTCAACGCCAGCCGGCGACACATGGATGAGGGACCAGGACTACCATGCAGACGAGTAGGTCTCACCTCCAGCACCTAGTCGCAAATCACGAATGGCGAGTCCACACCTGTGACCGCACAGAGACGAGTAAGAGGAAGATGAGGCTCAGTCCGGACGAAAGCCGGGTCACAGTCTTGGAGGTGACCGAACACGTGGTGCCACTGAACCTGAACTACGCAGGCCGGTGGGGCCACCAACCTATGCCAGCGACACTCGGTGAATGGCCCGTGCTGACCACTGCCTCCAGCCTACACTGTGGTTCAGTAGGTCACATAGTCCTGCTTTAGCAATGGCGTAGTTCATATCAGTGCAGCAGCATCATCGCAGACTCCATCCCCATTCAGCCCCGGTGCCACTAAGTCTTTTCACCGACATTCATGGACACTCACTGGTCGTACATTGGTGGCGTCTGAGACTATGGACTAGGGGCTAGTTTTCATCCTCATGTAGCTGATACCGAATTGGTAGTGAAAACTAGGCTTGCGCTTTCCACCCCCAATTTGCTGCTTCAGGATAAAATCAAACCTTCCGCATCATGCCCTGGAGGACACCTTCCACTGTCTACCGCAACCCTCCGGAACATACACCTCGGACATCGATGAGGACCCGCTCAGGTCGCATGGCCCATCTGACTGCACCACAAGTCACCGTCCTGTTGCTGGGTGCTTGTGCCTGCCGCAGCTCGTCCGGGCCACTAACTCTGTGCTGGTCCAGGCAGGGACCCCTTCTCCTGAGATAATGGATGGCCTCTGAAGCGTTGGTCTTGGGGTCATCAACGCCATTTCTCTGTGGCCTTGCGCTGTACGCAGCCTCCGGGCCCAAATGCGTCCCACCAGGGCTCACAAACCAAAGCGAGTCCAGACCGGCCCGGACTTTGCATCCCTGCAGGGGGCACACGCCACCACCGCAAGGACCACCTCTAACTGCCATCTGCCAGAGTCGAAATGGTGGTCCTGACAGACTTATGGAGTTGCTCAAACCTGTCGTGGATGCTATCATCGGCCTGATGCCCTGCTTAGCACTCCAGGTGCCAGTGACTCAGTGCACCGCAGGCCATTGTCCGTTGCAGATTGTATTTTGTGCTGTGAAGCGGTTGTGCAGCTATGTCACCTCAAACAGTGTGGGGGCCCTGAGACGTTGATGGGGAAGACGATGCAGGTCTAACATACCCCAGTGCGTCTCCATCAGTAATATATTGAAGAGTCACAATCCACAACTTTTTCTTCACATTAGCGCGCTCATCTCTGGTGTCCCAACCCCAGTGCACTGCAACTCATAGACACTTCGGTATGCATGTTGGCTGTCTTCTGGACTTTCTCCAGCTCACTCCATGTTGCTCAGCAGTTGACTCTTTTATGTATGTGTTTTCTGCTTCGTTGCACTGGTGTCCAATGTTCAAGTGGTTTCCAGCACCAGCTATTCCGTACGGATTGGCTTACACTCACCCAACACACATCCAGAACAGTCATCACTGTACATGTGGCCCTGCCAAAAAAGGGGCCGTGCGCATGTGCCCGTAGCCAGTTCAACATGATATATGCGTGTGTCCCTGTGGTCTTGTTGTATGCATGAGGTCCCTGGGCCCTACGATTTTGCATTGTGCTGGGTACATTGGATGCAGACATGTCACCGCAGGCAGCGGGTTGGAGCTTGGACATTTAGCTTTGTCGTCACCCACTTAATTCGTAAGGGGGGTGGCCAGGGCCATCATACGCAGAGCCAACATGGGTGTGTGACTGCTATTTGAGCGCCCCTGGGCGTGTTTCTGTACTGTGAATGTGCATCTGCATGGGTCTCTATGGCAGTGTGAGTCTCCTTAGTGGGGTGTGGGTGGGCCCTGAAGGGTGATAGACACCTACGTATCTGTCCTAGTTGGCATTACATGAGTTCGGGTCTCACCAACCATGTGTGGGTTGGTGAAGTGTCGTGAGCCAGCTGTTCTTGCAGGTGCTTCCTGCTGTGCGGTCTGTTACAGGCTCAGTGTTCTCCTCTTAATGGCTTGCCTGGCCGGGTCCTGGTGGGGGGTTGCGTGGGATATCCATTGGCTGTTGTAGGGCATCGGTGTCGACGGTGTGGTGGTCCTCTCCGGCATCACAGGTGGGTTGTATTCTGTGCTCTGCTGAAGGGGTTGTGTGCCCTTCTGCGATGTGAAGGGGAGATGCATGTTGGCTTTGTGTTGACATGTATGTTGGCGCATTGTGCTGGTATGAATGCAGACTGTATGGCAATGTTCATTGTGAATGTTTGGGGGTGCTGGATTCTTCTATGGGACAGTGTACATTTGGACTACTTGAAAATTTTCTGGCTCTCTCGAATGTAGTAGGCATGTTTCTGTGGATGTGCAGAGCCAGTTGTGTCCTCTGTTCTGCAGTGTTGGTTATGCGCAGTGTACCACGTTGTCGTCAAAGTGGGTGTGCTGTTCTTGCTATGTGTGTGTGCCGCCATGTGCCAAAGGGATATGGGGCATGATCCTGGGTGATTGTGGGTATGCAGTGTGCTACACCTCATTGTGCATGTGTGCCATTATGCCCATCTCCCCCAGTCCCTGTTCGTTGCACTCCCTGTTGATGTTGTGTCAGATCCTCTCGAGCTGTGTCCGTACACCCTACTACTTGCACCATCTCCACACTGATGACTGTGGCCTTGGTTTCCTCCTGATCCTCCTGTGGCGCTGGGCTGCCACCTCCTGTTGCCGTCTTCCTGTTGGCAGTGGGTTTGTGCCTGGTTTAAGTTGTCACGTCATGCCAGCGCCTATTGACCTCCTCGATTGACCTCCTCGGCACTCCGACTGCATTCCAGGTGGTCTGCTAGTGGGTGAGTTGCTGGTAGTGTTCTGTCACCTCCGTTATGCTGGTCTTGTTTTCCTGCATGTCTTCCTCTTCCTCTTCTCCTTGGCCTTCCCTGAACCCATTGTTCCTTGCTGGTAGTCTGTGGGATTGTGGGGTTCAGGTTCAGGGTTAGGGTGCATCCATGTTGCTACGTGCTTTGGCTGGTTTGTGGTGTGTTTTTTCTGTGTTTTTTATGGTGCATAGTCCCGCCAGACGCGTGGGATTTTCAGGCCTGTGGCTTCTTTTCACAATGTTTTTTTACTGCGGTTGGCCTCATCGCATGTTTTTTAGCATTCGCGTATCGCATTTTTGCGGCTTGGCGTTGATTTTCTTGTGGACATTTGATGTGTTATCTGGTGTCTATAGCATGCTACTGCTGCGTTGTGAATTCCACGTTGACACAGGGTTATTTTCCCACGATAGGCTGCGATGTTGAAAGTTGTGTGAAGCTACTCTTGAGGTAGTTATCACACAATCTTGTGAAAATACCACAAGATAGCTTTATTAAAAGCAATCACAGATACGGGGGTCTGCTGACCTCAGCAGTCCACGATCCCTGTGATGACTGTGATTCCTAATGGGTTGCAAATTGCGGCCTACCTCATTATTATGTATGAGGTAGGATTATTTGTGACCCATTAGGAATCACTAATGAAACTCAAAAGAGTTTCATACATTAGAAATACTAATTTCCTAATTGTGATTAGGAGAGATTAGGAGAAAATCGAAATTAGGAAATTGGTGTTCCTACTGTTTGTATATCTGGCCCTTAGAACGGTGCTGAGACCCCAAATGGGCCCCGTTGGGCCAGGTAGGTTCTCTGCATGATGTTGTAAGCATGTACCTCTCCTCTGATTTTCTCAAGAATGACTCTGGCATAGTTTTGGAGATTTTCTTAGCATACATGACCATCATGCAAGACCTCTTTAGTTGTGACTTTGAGAACCACAGTGGAGTTAAGTGGTGTTGAGGAGTGCACCACATGTGCCTCTATAAAAAGCATGACTACTATTAGCTCATCAGATTACACAAGAGTGGCAGTGGGTGCTTTTTTCTAATTGATAATGTAGGACAGGTAGGCATTTTTACCTGTTTCCTACTGAGGGGTGCATGGCATTATGGCCTCACCAGGACAAAAGTACTGCCTGTAACCAAGTGTTTCACTTTATTCTGTCTGCATAGAGGGGCTGCATGTATGTAGAACTGGTGTGCATGGTAGTATGAAACAGAACTGTGTGGCTATAATGGACATTCAGCTCAGTGGAATCCATTTTGGATTACTACTGAAAAAATCTACACAAAATAGAGGTTAGAGAAGCCTGCCAAATTCATATTGTCTATTGTAAGCATTCATGAACCCTTTGGGAACATCACGCCTTCAGTGTGTGGAAGAGATGGAAATAATTGCCTCTGGATGTGCAGAGGTATCCATTTGCTGTTCCTGCCATTTTCTGTCCCCAGTATTATCTCCTTAGTGAAGTGTCTTTTGACAGGACCTGCCCTTTTATTCCCCTGGAGTTGCAACTCATGAAAAAATGATAGGTGTGTGAAGTATGAAGTGTCCTGTCCCTATAGTGGCAATGTATTGGGTTTCTCTTAATGGAGAACCGCCGTGTTACTGCCTTCTGACTATCATAAACTGATGACAAGGATTGGGGCTTACCTGTTTGAGAATGGAAGCAGAAAGTGCTGGAGGCCTACATCGATGGAATACATACACAGTTTCTGCAAGTTTAACATAATAGAAGAACTTAAACCACATATCAGAGTTCTGAGACTTCTTACTGAGCTCTGATGGCGACTCCCCACAGAGCATTGTAGAATTTTAAGAGTTGCAGGACTAGGGTGTAGCGGGAATTCCGTTCTCCTACACAACTGTGCATAGAGACCTGGAACCTCGGTGAATTAGGATGGCCCAAAACTCACCTCAGTACCCAAAATCCCCTTACCGAGCTAGCTACAGTGTCTCATTGGTCATAACAAACTCCCACTGTTTAGACAAACCAGAACATGAACTTAGATTACCTCAGGTATCGTGGAACACATGAACACTCTTTCGCTATATAATCACTTCAAACCAGAATGTGGAGTAAATGAGGACACGTGCATATTTGAAATATTTATTTACTAATGCAGGGTTCTCAAACGCAGAATCTTATACAATACTAGCTAACATATTATAAGCAACAAAGTTATCAGCATAGTTACTAGTCCATAAAAGGTGAATGGTGACAGCATACTAAGATGCTGAAATGAATAGAAATTAGCAACACCTAATTCTTACCCTCCCTATTTAGCATAGTATTTTATATCTATGAAGGTCTCATTTGGGTTTTAGCAGGGCGGGCCTATACCTCAAAATCTCAGTGGCAGAGGATCACACCATCTTCCACCAGCTCTCTGCATGCGAAGCACCATCAAGTGTGTTACGTGTGTGTTCAGCACAACAATATATAACCCGCCTAGAGCCAGATTTTGGCAGCAGCATGTGTGTTATGTCTATGGAGGTGCGAAGATCAGACCTCACAACAACACTGTGTCGAGTTATCCTTGGAGCCTTCAGCACTCACTGTGCAGACAGTGTACCGAGCAAAACTGATATCAGAGCAATAACATATTATTTCTCAAGTAAATCACAAAGCTCTTCTGGGTTGAAAGCTATACCAACAATTATGTGTCGTATGCAAAATGAAGCAAAAAGGAAACATGGCGTTTAAACATTTAATAAGCTCATGCTAACTTAACACAGTATATAGAAAAGAATTAGCTATATGACACCCCCCCAATGATCCGAGCACGGTCAAAAATCAAGCTAAGGTAAGACCAGAACAGGGGCATAACATGAAAGCAGAGTTCAATAATAATGAGCTAAGCTAATTTTCAAAAGCATATATGATGGCCTACAGTGGCCAAATGAAATGGTCTAAACTTTTTAATACAAGGCCCCTTTAGTTTAAGTCAATAGGCCTGGGGCGTAAAAAAAGAATTGTTTGTAAGAAAAAGGCACCTTCCAAACATAAAAACAGGTACGTGCCTAAATAATAAAAGTCTCCAAGGCATCTCAGGATAGGACTGAATATGCAAAGCATGCAGCAACAGCCTCCAACATGAAATCACTGTCATCATCCGAAAACAGTTCGGCCATCCAATCCAGCACTGGATCCTCTAGCATCATCAGAGGACAACTCGGTGGGTTCTCAAGAAATCTCTGTGCCAAGAACTCATGTGCCTCTGCGAGTATGTCCCAATGACCCATTAGTCCATGCATCGCTGCCAAGGCCATAATCCTTTCGCCAGTACAAACCAACTCGTGAGCAACTACGGGGCTCATCAGATGATTAAAATCGACGTCAGGAGACACCGTCAAGCAGAGACACAAATCAAGGGCCCAGTCGAAATCGCAGCTCAGGCAATGAAACACAGGCTGGACAGACGTGAAATATGAACATCAAAACGATAATCCAAATGCCATGCTTAAAGTCGCCAGCGGCAGGGTGCCATAGTAATCAAGCATCCGGTTGCGAAACAGTAGCAGGAGGGGCTCTGCGGCTTCTAACGCAGGACGGGCATCCATGTTTAATAAAACAAAATATCACCAAAACGCCCGCAGCTAATGCTAGCAAAACAGGGAAGCCACCAAACAGACTTGAAAATATAGAATGAAAGAAGGCAGGGATGACTCCAAATAT
The DNA here is from genome assembly GCF_964263255.1 of Lissotriton vulgaris. Classification (NCBI taxonomy): domain Eukaryota; kingdom Metazoa; phylum Chordata; class Amphibia; order Caudata; family Salamandridae; genus Lissotriton; species Lissotriton vulgaris. Next base: position 494,191,838 of record NC_141696.1, read on the forward strand.
TTTTTCGAATGAAGTCACGAGATCACTGCTAACTATTTTAAGAAAGTGAGCAAAGTCAGAAGTGGAGGAGGCATTAAAGATTTGATGAACCAGCTCGCTGAAATGTAACGGCAAATCAGTATTTAAAAGCGCCTGCACCTCTGTGCGCGTGTTAGCTATGTGAAGGACGAATGTTACTCGGGATGAACACAGGGCCACCTCTTTTTGAGAGAAAAGGGCTCTTATTCTACTCATACCATTGAACTCTGCTTTCAAGGTTGGGATACGCGGCCAGATGGAAACATCTGAATTCACATGCGTAGGGGGACACAGAAAGTTTTTGCAACAGACAACACGCTCTGATACAGTTACCACATAAGCGATACCTTTAATTAACCCACAACACTCTTCGTTATTCAACAGTAAATAACTTCCGTTCGCCAGTAATGTGAAAGTGGGAATGATAGCGGGAACCGGAGTGCCTTTCAAAACATATGCTAAATTAGGCCGGTCCTGATTACAGGAACCATGTAACTGGATGTGCCTGCATATCAATGAATGGTCAGGAGACTCTGTGCATTCTTCCCCATTAAGATACACTTCTTTCTCATCTTTCAGGCACCTATATGTGAACGGAAGAGACAAAGCCTCGTGGAGGAATGAGCTTCCTAATGGTTCATATCTCCCTATCTCAATATATCGCAAACAATTAGCAAACTTGTATAAGGCAAATGGTAATGTTATTAATCCGTGGATAAGCAACGTAGCAGCAGTGGCCTCAGCTACAGAGAACGGTAAAGATTCCAACCTCTCAATGTGTAACATGGAAAAGGATGCGTCACGCATAGAAAGCATGCGCTGTTTATCAGTCAAATTAAATGGGGCAAAGAGGGAGGACACGTTCATGTAATTCCAGGGCACTCTACCTGCTTTAAGTGTCTGCAGGGTCCACGCAAATTGCATTACAGAATGCAATTGATTTTGACCATGGTATAACACAGACACTTCATCATTTACAATATCAACCACTGAGGATACAATATTATTCAACGTGTAGATGCGGGAAGAAAGCATGTTAATACTGTTATCCACAACTGCAAGCACCTTTTCCAAATTAGCTTGATCAATAGCTCTTAGGCCCTTAGCAGCCTCAATTTGTGAAAGTGTCCAGATTTCATTGTAAACTGCATAAATCCACCGTTTAGATCTACCGCTAGCTGGGCCCCCCATTCGACGTCCTGCTCCACGACCTCTCCCACGCCAAACACAACTCCACCCACTCGCCCCCCTACTCCCCAGCACCTAAACTGACACAACGCCTGGACTTTCTAGAAGCCCAGATCGCGACTCTGATCTTCGGCCTGAAAGAAACCCTATCCTCCGTAGGGAAACTCCAGCCTCCCTCCCAGAACGTCCCTCCTCCTCACCTCCAGCCGCCTCCCGCCAAGACTGATTCTCATACCTACACTGGGTCCAAGCCCCCCACAGGCTCCCAGCCTCTTCTCTCTAATCCCAGGACTGAGGCTCGAATCGACAGTCCTAGAAGAACGGCTCCCTCCCTTTCGCCACAGGAAGTGACCTCCCTCATCGCCTCCTATGAAACCCCGCCTATTCAGCCAGCTCAAATAATGCCCCCTGACCACCCTTCCTTCTCCTCAATTCAAGTCATCACTGGAGTGGGAAGGGACCCGTCCCATCGTAAAGCTGCCAGACCGCCATCCTATCTCTCCTCCTTACCCAGAGCTACCTCTGTCAATCATATCTCACAGGATGACTCCCAAATAAACTGTATGCTCATCAATTGCAGATCCGCTGTCAAACATGCAACAGAAATAGCCGAAACCATCCTCTCCCATGACCTGGACGTAGCCTTCATCACTGAAACATGGCTTAACACTCTATCCAGCCCCATCCTGGACACTCTGGTGCCGCCCGGTTTCTCAATTATACACAAAGACAGGCCCATTCACAAAGGTGGCGGAATAGCTATTATCCATAAAAGCGACCTCTCCATCACTGAATCTCCTTCCGTCATTTACAACTCCTTTGAATCCCTCTCGGTCAACATCAATTCTCCCCACCACCCTTCACTCCAGTGCCTTCTCCTCTACCATCCCCCGGGCAACACCTCCGAATTTGGTGCTCAGCTGACGGATCTGATCACGCAAACCGCTCTCAACAGTGATTTCAGTTTAATTCTGGGCGACCTCAACCTAAGATGGAATGTATCAAAAAACCCGCTCATTCAATCCCTCAATACCCTTATTCATGACCATGACATGACCCAGCACTGCACAGAGGAAACCCACCACAGGGGAGCAACCCTGGATGCTATCATCGCAGATAGAAAGACAATTTCAATCGACCACATCATCCCAGTAGACTGGTCAGACCATCACGCCATCCTCTTTCATATCAATCACCCGGCGCTTTCCGTCCCTCCCACTCAAACCTCCCCCAAGTGGATCAGAAAGTTATCGAGAGTACCTCTTGACAAGCTAGAAAAGGGCCTCAGCTCACTCCTCCCGATCACGACAGAACCCCTTTCAACCACAGAACTCACCTCGCTCTACCATTCCAACTTAGAGCTCGTCTTAGACCAGCTGGCACCAAGGAAACTAAAAAAACAAAGAAACATCCCCTCCAGATCCTGGTTCTCCACTGACATTAACAATGAAAGAAGACACCTAAGATACATGGAAAGATCCTGGAGGTTCAACCCCTCCTCACGCAACCGGGACCAGCTCAAGGCAGCCCGCAAAAGCTATTACAACCATATCAAGAACAAAAAGTCGTCCTTCTTCTGTGCGGCCCTTGATAATGCCAAAAACCGCCCCAAAGAACTTTTCAACATCATCAAGAACCAAACCTCCATTCCGGTAACACAAGACATGGTGGCGTCCAAATCCCAATGTGACGACTTTGCCAGCTTCTTCAACGAAAAAATCGCGAAACTTGACCGATCTCTCGGCAAGCTGCCCTCAGACCACCCCGCTACAACTTCCCATTTAAGACCAACAATCACATCCACTCGCTGGTCCTCCTTCCAACCTATCCAGGTTGAATTGATAAGTAATCTCAACCCACTCCCTTGATCAGCTTCCCCCGAGAGTGACCAAAGGCTTGAAGCTCACTCTAGCCCCTATCTGGGCCAAGATCATCAACAGCTCTCTGAGCGAGGGCTCCATCCCGGACTGCCTTAAAATAGGTCAAGTCACGCCTCTACTAAAAAACCGGGCCTTGACCTACAGGATATGAATAACTTCAGACCAGTCTCGAATCTTCCACTATTATCGAAAATCTTGGAAAGATGTGTGCTGTCGCAACTTTCCCAGCACTTAGAGAACACAAAGCTTCTCGACTCACATCAATCAGGGTTCAGAAAAGGCTGCAGTACTGAAACCGCAATACTTAACGTCCTGGACGATCTTCACATGTCGCTCGACTCCAACCAATGGAGCCTTCTCATCCTCTTAGACCTATCGGCTGCATTTGACACAGTCGATCATGCCCTACTAATCAATGTCCTAAAGGAGAGAGCAGGCCTCGAAAAGACTGTCCTAAAATGGTTCTCCTCCTTTCTCAACAACCGCACACAAAGAATCAAAATTAAAAGCTGCGAATCAGACATTCTTCCCATAAGCAGAGGAGTTCCTCAAGGGTCTGTACTCTCTCCTCAACTCTTCAACATCTACATGGAGCGTCTCACCTCAATTCTAAGGAAAGCTAACATCCCCTTCCACCTTTATGCGGATGACACGTAACTCTATCTGGAAACCACATCGATCTCGGACATCCACAGACTGAACCACACACTTACCGAAGTTCAGCTCTGGCTCTCTTCCAACCACCTCAAACTCAATGAGGAAAAAACTGAAGTGCTCCTCATCTCTAACAAAGAAGAAAAACCCCAAATTATTGAATGGCTCAAAGCCTTAAACGCCCTGAATGTGCCGCTTGTTCCATCGAACTCCATAAAATCCCTAGGGATCACCCTTGACCCCAAACTGGATATGAAAGAACACATCTCAAAAACTGCCAAAAGTGCCTTCCTGAACCTGAAATTGCTCTACAAACTAAAACCATTTCTCCACACAAAAGACTTGAAACAGGCCACGCAGGCTCTGGTTCTCTCCAGAATTGACTACGGCATTGCCACTCTGACTGGAACAGCCAAATCTCACCTGCGTCCTCTGACCTCTACACTAAATGCCGCTGCAAGAATGATCACGGGAACGAAGAAATATGAACACATCACCCCAGCTCTGAAGGATCTGAAGTGGCTCCCTATTGACCAACGAGCTAGCTTCCGCACAGCTTGCCTCACACATAAAGCCCTGCATACGGGCAAACCGGAATACCTGGCCAACAAGCTCAAAAGGGCCGGGCAGTCTAGAAACCTCAGAAGCTCCAACACGCTCCTACTCATTCCCCTGAAATCCCAGAAACTCTCAACATCTAACAAATCCTTTGCGGGCAATGCTCCCAAGATATGGAACTCCATCCCCCCACACATCAGAATGACAGCATCCTTCCCGAAATTCAAGAAGCTACTCAAAGTCCTCTTCCTTGAGCGCTCCGGAACCAACTAGAACTCAACCTAGACTTTATAGTTCCATGTTCTCGCTCACCCCAGAGCTGATTGACTTACCTACGACTCTCCGCCCTGTTTCACGCCTGGCTGCTATTGTATAGACTGTACTCACTCCTGTGCTCATTGCCTTGCTTTTTGTCCGCATTATCTGTCTAAACGCCTTTATTCTTGCTGTGAAGCGCTCTGATACCCTCGGGTCCAGCCAGCGCTATACAAAACTTTAATAAATAAATAAATAAATAAATAAATAAATCATTTAAATCGACATTATCATTTAACTGGGATAGATGTATTTTAACTGCAGTTAATGTAGAATGTTGTAGCCAATTCTGACATAATTTGCCCACTGAGTAAGTGGTGACAGTATGATCAGTATCAAAACGGGGATCAGGCCTGACTTGTGTAAAACCTTCAGTTAAACCCAAAAAGCGACGTTGGCAAGAATCAGAACTTCTGTGCCACATCAGCCAACCCTTCGGATCCAAGCCGATACATTAAAGGATGAATTGTGCAATAATGTTTGCAATTCTCGAATGGAAAACAGTGTGAAATTATTTCAACCGGAGTATTCTTCCAAATCAGGAATAGTAGGGGTATTCAATTTTTTTGAAGTAGCCAATATAAAGCATGTTGTCTGGAAAATAGTAGAATTTAAAAACAACATATGATTTGGGATGAGACATGCACAATGTAAAGCCTCAGTGCCTGGTACCTGCCAACTTTTAGAACCCCAAACCGATTTAAGGTCAAAGGTGTCCTTTCATAGCTCGTAGCCCTCAACAGCTAATTTGACTAGAAAGGACTTCGAATACAACAATTTAGTATCGGTAAGTCTAACTCTGGATATGGATTTCTGCGTCATTTTAAAATAAATGGACTCAGGACTTGATTGATTAAAGTCGGTAAAATAAGTGTACTTTTTCAAAAATGTACTGGAGCTGCCTTGTAATGGTGCTGGGCAATGTTCCCATTGTATGTAATTTACAGTACCCCTTCTGGAACTCGTTTTCTGCAGAAAATGGTTACCAAAATGTTGAAAGCAAAATAAATCACAATAATTAGCAGATTCTAAATACAAATCTTCAGCATCAAAGGCAGCATAATATTTCAAATCAGAGAATAATGATTCTACGGCCTGAACATCCCAATCATCAGAACGTATGTTTTGTTTCACCACATCCCCCATGTTCACTCTGAGTATATTAGGGACATTAACCACTTCAGTAGGGCCATGGATTTGAAATTTAACTGCACCCCACACAATCCCATCAAGAACTGGCCAAGCAGTGATGTTAACAAAATTCAAGTCTCTTTTCAGTCTGTGTGCTGAATGTGATGAGGAAAAGGGTGCCAAAGTTCCATTAAGATGTCGAATGCATGTTCTCTCCTCGACATAGTGTCCATCGATGAGAAGGAAAAAATGAAACACAAAACCAATTGACATAAAAAGGTAAATTGAAAAAAGTACCAGCCAAATATATGTCCAAGGGGGAATCAAAAAATGTTTTTTAAATAAAGAGGCATAAATTGCACAACATGAGGGTTTTTCCGAAGTCACTGAAACAGAGTCAAAGGAGAATCTGGATTCTGTGGCCAAATGTGTTTGTAAATCAGGCATCGACAAATCAGCAGGATAGGCATAATCTAGGTCATCAATGTTATTAACGGGATAAGTATTCAATGAAGGATTGGAAACAGCAGGCATCTCGAGGGCCACTCCTGGCTCAGCATTAGAAGTAGTGGCCAAAACAGAATTTCTCACAATCGAAGGACAGGAGACTGCCGGTGTCATACTATGAAGAATCGGCCACCCTGTGTATCTTGACATTGTCAATAGAGATAAACCTGTTTTCCTCACAACCTGGAAGTGGTGGTAAAATGACTGTTCTTGTGCCCTTCACTCTAAGAACGGGAACCGGTGTTCGATAGGAAGGACCAAATTCTTTCTTGTTATCGATCTTCTCTGGAACCAGTTCTCCAACTTTGGGTAGCCAGCCAACTACCGGGATCTGCAACGCATCATCCGATGTGGAGGGCAAATGTTCCTTTGCAAGACTGTCTCTGGTCTTTTGTAGATCCTGTAAAACATTGCAATGTTCATCTACGTCAAAGGCCGTGGCTTGGGCCACGCAGTCTAGACCGTCGAGGTATCTTGATACCAAAGAGCATTTCGTATGGGGTCCGCCCACCCAGAGACCTTCTAGGGAGATTATTTAGAGCACGCTGCACGCCATTGAGATGGGCCAACCAGTTTCTGCCAGTGCCTATAACTCGTGCTATCAAAGATTGCTTTAAGTCACGGTTCATTCGCTCCACTACACTATTACCCTCAGGTCTGTACGGAGATGAAAACTTGACTTGGACCCCCAACGAAATCATAGCATCCTTATACGACTTAGAGGCTAAAGCCGGACCCTGATCCGAATGGAAGGTACCACAGGCAAAAATCCCTACAAAGACACGCAAATCTCTTATGACAGTCCGTGAATCAGCGCTTCGATGGGGCCATACCCACACAAAGCGTGTGCATGAATCAACTGCTACTAAGATGTACTTATACGCAGTATCAGAAGAAAAAGGACCGCAGTGATATAAATAAACGCAACCCAGTGGTTTATGAGATATGTACAACTGTGTCTGTTGCGGACGCGCAGCAGTTGAAGGCTTAATCTGCTGACATGGGTCTACCAACAACCAGACTCCTCTGTCTTGGCTGCCATTTAGTTTCATTCTTTCATCACATTCTACTTTTTCAGTTATCCTCCGCAGCTTGCTCAGCGCCATGATGCTCCCTTGGGAGCGAACGTCTGCGCGTTACAAATACTCATAAATATCAAATATCAAATATCAAATATCAAATGTCACATAGAAGGACATAATCGCGCGTCTGTTTGTACAGTCCCCGCCACCAGAACCATTGTTGTAGCTGAGTAACAGTGGCCGAGACGACGCATGCGCAGACGCCACACCTTCATGCCCCACTGTAATTAATGTAGCCCTGCGATCCAAGTTGGGAATCAATCGTTCTGCAACATCAGGAATTTTCACATAAGGAACCTTATTGGTACTTAAGTGGTATGTGTACTTCGAAGGGAACCCCGCAGGATATGTACCTCCCTTCTCAGTGGCAGCTACAGCCGCTAAGATGTCATCATCTATTTTACTTTTGGACCGTGTAACTGCTGCCACTAAATATTTTGATACTGCAGATTTCGCTACTTCATCAGCAAGCAAGTTACCGACAGCGTGAACTCCAACACGCTGATGGCCCAGAGTATGAATCACAAACACAAGTGGCAAAAGCTCTTTAAGCTCAGCCACTCGGACCCAGATCATTTTATGTTTTATTGTGCTACCCTTGGAATCACGAAAGTCATTCTGAATCCAAAAGAACAAGTTCTCATTGTAAGACTGGACACAGTAGTAAGAATCACTTACGATAATAGTTGTCAAGCTAGGATCAGCGTACTCCAATGCAAGCATCAGAGCACGAAGTTCTTCTAATTGTGCGGTGCAGTCCCCTAGTGTCTGCGTGTGCACGACACTGGACTTGAACTCATCGTTCACCATGGCACTGACCACAATGGCGCAAGCGGAAACGTAGGCATGTTTAGAGCCATGCGCAACCTGCGCCGAACCATCAGTGTAAATGATGCAATGGAAATCCTCCAAGGGCCGCATTGCTAAAGGAGCCGGATGAACAAATTCATACTGTAAGTACCCCTGCGACCGTAATGAGGCGTCAAAAATAAACGTGACATCCTGGGATGTCAAGGACGCAGCCCATTGTATCCACCGAGGGTGCAAAGCTTTGGAATTTGGTACACTGGCTTTCGTGACTGCCTCCAAGGCAGGACACAGGGTAACAGCCAACATGCGCTTTCCCTGTGACAGGGCACGTTCCTTAAGAATTGCCATCTGCACAGCCATCAGAACTTTCCCCACAGTGGAAAAGCACAATTCAGCCGAAGTGTACAAGTGTGACTTGTAAGCAATAGGTACTGTGTCTCCTTCATTAAAAGTCAGGTACGTAAAACCCACCGTCCCAGGGATAATTCTTATCACCAGGTTGGTCTGGTTATCACGAGGCAGTAAGAAATTAGAAGCGAGCAGATCAGCTTGCAAGGATTGCAGAATAGCTGAATGCTCAGGCAGCCAGCATGATTTGGAAAAAGATGGTTGTATCAAAGCATACAAAGGCTTGATACACTGGGCATATTCCGGAGTGTATGTTCTCCCGAAATTCAAGAAGCCCAGTAAAGATTGTAATTTTTTCAGTGTTGTCGGAGCGTGCAGTTGTGCGCATTTCTCCAGGAAGTGAGGAGCCAATCCTTTTCCCTCATTGCTGAGCTCGTAGCCCAGAAAAAACACTGTGTACTCTGCAATGTGCAATTTTGCAAAGTTGAATTTGTAACCCAAGTTTGCAAAGGTACAAATAATCCCGTTTACTCGACACAGATGCTCCCAAAGTTCGTCAGTGAGATATATGTCATCCACATACGAACAAGCATCCGGGTCGATTCTCTCCAAAAGAGAGACTATGCGGGCAGTAAAAATCCCAGGACTATTCTTATAGCCCATAGGCAAACGCAAAAATTGTTTCTCGACACCGCCGCAAGTAAAGGTGGTCCATTGGGAACTTAGACCATCCAATTGATGGGAATAAAAACCATTGGAAATGTCAAGCGTGGTTTTAAACCGCTTACACACAAGACTATTCACTAGGGCAGAGCCATGAGTATTCTGTACTGCACAGTTACGGCAATGCGAGTTTAAATGCCAGTAATCCAATGCCAAACGATATGAACCGTCTGGCTGGTTCACAGTGAAAAGAGGGTTATTCATCGGTGACACACATGTTTCAATTACACCTTGATATTCTACTTGTTCAAGGATAGCCGCAACGGAAGCCTTTGCTTCACACCCTATGGGATATTGAGGTTGAGGTTGTGGCTGAGACCGTAAAGGAATCTCGTGGCATGGGGACAATTTATCCCAACCACATTGATTGCGGTACACAGCCGGCGCTAGAGCCAGAGCCCACTCTTCTGCAAAATGCAGCGCATCCTCTTTCAGGACTGTGTTCGCGAAACTGGGGAGGATTACCTCCTCCCCTCGCGGAGCTGCGAGAACAAAAGGTGGGGGCCAGTCAGCCTCCGAAAGCAAAATGTCATATGTAGACGATAGATTTTCCCAAAATACCCCTTTAATGGTTCGCTGTATGTCACCCTCGATTAACAGGACAATTTCAAAAAGTCTATCAGGGGGAGCAACTCTTGTATCAGCTGTTTCGATCACAACATAAGTATCAGTCGCTGTCACCTTCAGTAGTGGACGCAGGGCCTCTCTCACTATGGTAATCTCCGCCGCGCTGTCCAGCAAGGTCAGAGTCCACGTCAGATTCTGAAGCCGCATTCTCACTATCTGTGGCATATCGATGCGCTGTTAAGGCTGCGACTTTCTTCTTGGCAAACTGCGGTCTCTTCGTTCTCGCGCCTTCCTGCCTTTCTGCACCGTTTTTCGGGCGGGGCTGGTCACGTCATTGCTGGCCACCCGACCCCTGCCGCCCCCTCCATCACCGGTAGTCGGGGCAGATGAGTCCTGAAAGGAACGAGGAGAGCGTTGGTCAGAAGCCTGAAATCGATCAGGAGATTTAATCATCGCACGATCACGCAAGTCATAAACACGTTCCGACTGCGCAGGCAACGGAGACGCAGGACGAGAAACCTGTGTTTGTTGTTGCTGCTGTTGCTTTCCCTGTTTCTGTTTTTTAGGCCAATTTTGTTTTTTGGACTTGGGCTAAACTTCCGTTTCCGAAGCCTGTCCCTGGGGCTGCTTTTTCTCCTTAACAGAAAAAGGCTTAAGACCCTTACTATTGCCACCCACAGTTTTATAAGCCGCAACAATAATTTTCGCTAACTGACGGGTTTCTCGGCATCGGGAAGCGCCGCCAAAGCGTTTGCAACCTGAAAGTTCACTGCATCTCCCTTGACATTAGCAAGTATGCGATCGCAAACCACATCGAAGGTGCCACACGAGCGCATACCCAACTCAACCGCAGACTCCGGTCCGTGATCATCTTGAACACGTTTAAGGACCGTAGACAGCACTGACATAGACGGGGTGCGGTAGCACCTTGCATATACCGCTGCAAAAGTCTTACCCCAGGTCTCACAATCAATGAGCTGAGGGGCCAAATCTTTCGGCAAACTAAGCGTTAGAATCCGGTGTTTTTCACCAGGAGTCGTATTAGGAAATACAGCTTCCAGCTGGTCAAATTTCTCGGCAAGCCAGAAAGGAAAATCATCCTTATCCTGGGGCTTCTTGCCCATTACGGCATTAACCATGACGGGACTGAGTTTCAAACCCCCCTGTCCGGCCGGAAGCGCCACACCCCCCGGGGCTCCACCTGGAAGATTACGGCCCATGTAATGCACTAAGGCTCTAATCACGGCAATTGCGACTACATGTAGTCGTCGAAGTTCAGCCACGTTACAATTGCCGTGTAGAGGATGAGGAGTAAATCCAGGCAAAACAGGCCAACTAGCGCCTGGAATGGACAAAGGACCTAACCTCGGAGTGTTCAAAGTATGGGGTAGGGTGCCACCAAACCAAACTCGATCCTGCCAAACGTCAATAGGAACTTCCTGTGCCCTGTACGGAGTATACTCATTAGGTACAGCCGTGGGAGTGTATGTGTGGAACACACGAGTATTAGCGTCCACCTTCGGAAATGTCACCCACGAATAAAACAGTTCGTAAGGGTAAGCAGCATCCGCACTCACCACCAGTATCACAGCCAAGCCTTCCAAAGGGACATTGTAATTCCGCAAATGATCTCGCACCGCAATGCGACTATGCTGCGGTATGTCCACGGCTTGGGCCATGACAGCAGAGGAATGTTGAAAAACAAAGGAAACTTTGTAGCACAACTGGGTAGTAATTCAAGGAAACCGTTTTAGTTAAGATTCAAGCTTGAAAAGACCTATTTCAAAAATAGGTAGGTTTGTTCCGACACCACCGATTTCCGGAAACGACAGTGAAGGGGTTAAGGATTGAATGATATACTACTCGAGTGTCATGATATAAGGTCAACAACGTATGGGGGCCATGTAGCGGGAATTCCGTTCTCCTACAGAACTGTGCATAGAGACCTGGAACCTCGGTGAATTAGGATGGCCCAAAACTCACCTCAGTACACAAAATCCCCTTACCGAGCTAGCTACAGTGTCTCATTGGTCATAACAAACTCCCAATGTTTAGACAAACCAGAACATGAACTTAGATTACCTCAGGTATCGTGGAACACATAAACACTCTTTCGCTATATAATCACTTCAAACCAGAACGTGGAGTAAGTGAGGACACGTGCATATTTGAAATATTTATTTACTAATGCAGGGTTCTCAAACGCAGTATCTTATACAATACTAGCAAACATATTATAAGCAACAAAGTTATCAGCATAGTTACTAGTCCATAAAAGGCGAATGGTGACAGCATACTAAGATGCTGAAATGAATAGGAATTAACAACACCTAATTCTCACCCTCCCTATTTAGCATAGTATTTTATATCTATGAAGGTCTCATTTGGGTTTTAGCAGGGCGGGCCCATACCTCAAAATCTCAGTGGCAGAGGATCACATCATCTTCCACCAGCTCTCTGCATTCGAAGCACCATCAAGTGTGTTACGTGTGTGTTCAGCACAACAATATAAAACCCACCTAAAGCCAGATTTTGGCAGCAGCATGTGTGTTATGTCTATGGAGATGCGAAGATCAGACCTCACAACAACACTGTGTCCAGTTATCCTTGGAGCCTTCAGCACTCACTGTGCAGACAGTATACCGAGCAAAACTGATATCAGAGCAATAACATATTATTTCTCAAGTAAATCACAAAGCTCTTCTGGGTTGAAAGCTAAAACAACAATTATGTGTCGTGTGCAAAATGAAGCAAAAAGGAAAAATGGCATTTAAACATTTAATAAGCTCATGCTAACTTAACACAGTATATAGAAAAGAATTAGCTATATGACAAGGGTTTTTGATAGCCTGCTTCTTAGATTAGGAAACATCACCTGAAGAAATCTGCAATGATCCCCTGAAAGCACTGTGGGCCTGCTTTGGAATGTCTGTCTTGTCTGCTGGAAGAAAGTGCTGGAGGCATCGCTGCAGGAGGAGTATGCCCAGAAGACAACCTTAGCTGTAGCTGCCTGGTGAAAGAGCCGGCGGGCCAGAGAAGTGGAATGGCTCCAGCAAACATTAATTGAGGACATTAAGAATTGGGTATATGTACTGGGTTCTGTTCTTCTAGTTACTTTTTACCATATACTTGGTTTTTAGATACCGGGTTAGGTACCCATATCAGCGCCTTATGAACATGTATTCTGAAGTGTGACATTATACATGTGTAGGCCAAGTTAGGGTGTTTTTTCACCCCCTGAAATGGAGGGTGTGACCAACCCAAAGTTCAAGTATCAGCACTTTAAATTAAGATTGCTTATTCAGTAGTACTGAAGCAGGTCCATGAATGTATTTTGCATAGCAACTTATTTCTTTCGCTGCATATTTGTACAATGTATTAGTACTGTAATATTTGCATATTTACACAGTAATATTTATTATACTGTTTTTGCATAGGACAGTGTAGTGTATTAGTACTGTAATTATTGCGTATTTGCACAGAAATATTAACTAGATGCTATTTGCACAGGCCTGAACGCACAAGAATTACTTTCAGTTTCGTTTCAGTACCTTACCTACTATGTATTTGAACTTTTTTTATATCTCTGTATGATGCTTGCGACACTTATTTATTTACCTTATTCCAGTATGTCTCACTCAGGGCGACTTCAAGTTATTCTCTATTTTATTGACGAAGTATGTTGTCACAAACTCCGATTTATGTAGAAAGACTATGTTACCCAGGTATTGCCGACTTTTAAGTATGTCCTTCAGTTCCATGATGATGTCAGCAATGGTATTCTTTAAAATGTTTTTAGAGATGCAGCGTGATCATGTGATCAAGGCCACAGGTCGTGGCCGAAACATGTCATGGGCAGCACGAGCTTTCAATAAAACTTTAACTTCAAGCACCAGCAAAATATTGTAGATTGTTGCATCTGTGGGTGTTTGTATCAATCAACGTTGAGATGCAGTTTCTGTGATATATATGTATATATGTATATATGTATATATATATATATATATATATATATATATATATATATATATATATATATATATATAATTCACTGAAAAAACCATAGGTTATAGACCATATATAGTTAGGAATTCGCATTTACAAAACCTTATTTTACTCACACAAAACCATTGAAATTCCATATATAGTTAGTTGCACTAACTATATATCGCGCACCCGCAATCCACTGCTGATGATGTCACATATTACATCATTCATGACATGGTCAGTGACATCACTGATGACATCACTGATGACATCTCAAATGACATCACTGATGATATCTCAAATGACATCACTGATGACATCTCATTTGACATTACTGATCACATCACTGATGATATCATTCATGTGATAATACGATGAACCTCTTCAGACTCTAATATAACCTTAGATACAATCAGTGTAAACAGACACTCACAGACTGTCACTCATCCATGGAGTTACTCACACACCTAGTCAGTCATGCAAAGAATCAATCACACCTCCATTTCCTCAACTATACAGTTATACAAACTTTACTTATTCAAACATATACTAACACATATTTACTCTCTTATACAATCCCTGATACAAGTTCACAATGATCCATACAGCCACTCACACATTCACTGGCTCTTATGCACAGTTATTTATGTATGTCAACTCTCACATGTACTGTGTTTTACATATGTACTTACTTTGACATGTAGCACTGAGATATCCATTCACTCACCAATACACTCATGCACACAGTCAACTGCCCATACAGCTGTTTCCACATGCACTTTTGAAACCATACATCTAGTGAATCAACTGCTCACACATCTATGCACAGAGTCATACACCTCCCAGCCACCCACACACACACTCAGTCTCCCATACAAATACTTGGGCAACCAATCAATAACCCATATAGTTACTCATATAGCTACTTATCAACACATGCAACAGTTTACAGAACAACAGACATAATGATGCACAAATTAAGACAGTTTAGTCACTAACCCATGCACTCAGTGAGACACATTTAATCACTCACTCATACAGTCAGTCATGCACCTACTAAATCCTTCATCCAGACACTTATACATCCACTCATTCTTCAATATGTAAGACATATTTTAACTTTACAGAAACATACAGTCACTGGATGTTGTCATCAGTGATGTCATCAGTGATGTCATTTGAGATGTCATCAGTGATGTCATCAGTGATGTCCCTGACCATGTCATGAATGATGTAATATGTGACATCATCAGCAGTGGATTGCGGGTGCGCGATATATAGTTAGTGCAACTAACTATATATGGAATTTCAATGGTTTTGTGTGAGTAAAATAAGGTTTTGTAAATGCGAATTCCTAACTATATATGGTCTATAACCTATGGTTTTTTCAGTGAATTTTCAAGGTTTTGTAAATGCTAATTCCTAACTATATATGGTCTATAACCTATGGTTTTTTCAGTGAATTTTCAAGGTTTTGTAAATGCTAATTCCTAACTATATATGGTCTATAACCTATGGTTTTTTCAGTGAATATATATATATACATACATATATAAACATATATCATCTGTATATCTATATAAATACAAACATAAATGCATGCATACATATACTTATATGCATACAGATGCATGTTATTTACATGAAAGTTGAAAAAACACTAATAAAAGCAAAGCTAAAAAGCCACCTCATTACAAACAGAATGGCTTTAACTTAAACGAGGGCGAGATCTATTGCATTTTCAATGCTTGTTTACTTTGGTTCCATCAAGAAGGCATTCAGATGTGTCACACATTTGCCATAAATTCTGAATGTTAGCACTCTAGTTGCACATTAGATCGCTGTAGTAAAGCTACTGCTCACCAGGGACGTCTGCTGCTGGTATTCAAAGTGCATGTTTCAGTCTGCATGTCAGAATTTTTTTAATGAAATAGAAGAGGATTTGAGAAGTCACTCAAAATGATCCCTAATTTTTCTTTCTGAAGCATTAATCATACTTTCTATGGCAAAATTAACCCCCTCATGTTGTTCCTTTTTAAATTGAGTGTTTTAAGACTTACCACTTCATTCCAATCAAGATGGCTTCTGGTGTGCCATACTTTTGTCATAAGTAAGACTGTTAGCGCTCTAGTTGTTCTTTAGAACACTCTGGGACATTCTGTCATTGGGCTATACTTGGGCTGCATCTGGGTGATATTTGGGCTACATTTGGGCTCTTTTGTCTCTGGTGGCCATTTTGGGAGACTGCATGTCAGAATGTTTTAATGAAATAGAAGAGGATTTGAAAAGTCACTCAAAATGTGCCCTAATTTTTCTTTCTGCAGCACTAATAATACCTTCTATTGCATAATATACCCCCTCATTTTGTTCCTTTTTAAATTAAATGTTTTAAGAGTTACCACTTTATTCCCATCACGATGGCTCCAGGTGTGCTATACCTTTGTAATACGTAGGACTGTTAGCGCTCTAGTTGTTCTTTAGAACACTTTAGGAGGCTGCAGTAGAGCACAAAGGAATCAACTGACAGTCTCTGTCCTTGTTGGATGTACATGTTTTACTGAGAATGTCAGACTTCATTTTCACATGACTGAGAAAGATAATGTGAATTTACAGAAAATATGCTTTCAGTTTAGCTTATAGATCCCCTTCCAAACCACTGTGGGAAAATCATGAGATATTAGTTTTCTTTCAAACAATATTCATGATATCACAGCAGAAGGTTTTTTCACATGGTAAAATCACCTTAGAACCCACCACAATTCCTAAAACGAGTATGGTACCATCAACAAATGATTTATAATGTAACTAAAGTCCTAAAACCCTCTATTAACAACAATGCTTTTTAATGAGGTGCTATCATGTATATTGGTCCCAAGATGGCTGCCAACACTTCTTGGATGAAGTGCTGACAGCCAATCAGATCAGATGTGTGGTTAGGCTCCGCCCAGATATATATCTTTTTTTGAACCTAAATTACTCAAAATCCACTGGAGCACATATATTGAGACCTAGCAAAGGCACATCGGGCTAACAGTCCCTACAATTTTGCCAAGTTTCGTGCAAATCCATTCAGCCGTTCGAGCTAAAAGTGAGGCCAACCGCCCTATGGAAATTAACATGGGAAAAACGCGTTTTGGGACCCCCCTTTTTTCTCGGCCCCCCCTTGATGAAACCCCCCCAAATTGTCAGGGGCTGCTCAGAAACAAAATGTTCCATTTTCCTGAAAATTTCTGCCAATTCCGTCCACAAACGCCAAAGTTATTAGACATAGAATTTTCAAAAATCCCATAGAGAAAAAATCCTAACTATATATACCTACTGGCGACCGCCAGTAGGTAATATATATATATATTTATATATATATATATATATATATATATATATATATATACATTTATATATATATATATATATAATCACTGAAAAAAACTAAGGTTACAGGGATGTTATTGTTAGGCTCAGATATCATCATACAAAACCAGTGAAATTCAGCAGTTATAGTTAGCTGAGCTAACTATAACTAATGCCCCAGAATGCACTGCTTATGAACTCATATAATATATCACTCATGACATGGTCAGTTATATCACAGATGACATCATTGATAAAGTCTCAAATGACATCACTGATGACATCATCCAGTGACTGTGAGTGTTTTCTAAAATATTATGAGTGCTAAATATGTATACCAACCTACTACAAAAGTTAAAACAGTATACTTTCTGTATCACTAATGAGTGATACTATTTCTAACATATAATATTCGAGTGGCTGTGTGACTGTGTATATCTATGTGCAAGTGGGTGTCTAAGTGCCTGTATGGGTGTGTGAGTAGGTGTATGGGTGTATAAGTAGGTGTGTCAGTAGCTGTCTGGGTGAGTGAGTGGCTGTGTGAGTGACTGGGTGTATCAGTGGCTGCATGGGTGAGTGAGTGGCTGTGTGATTGATTTTATGGGTTAGTGAGTGGGTGTCTGAATGGCTGTATGAGATAGTGGCTGTATGAGTGAATGAGTGGCTGTTTGGATAAAATGAGTTGGTGTGCAATTGGCTGTATTGTAGAGTGTCTGTGTGAATGGATGTATGGGTGAGTGATTGGCTGTTTGAGTGGCTGTTTGGTTAAATGAGTTTCTGTGTGATTGGCTGTATTGTAGAGCGTCTGTGTGAATGGATGTATGAGTGAGTGAGGGGATGTGTGAGTGCTTATATGGATGTTTGAATGAGCATGTAAGTGAGTGTGTGAGTGCTTGTATGGGTGAGTGAGTGGCTGTGTTTAGAGCCTGCATGGGTGAGTGAGTAGGTGTGCGAATGTCTGTATATTTGAATAAGTGGGTGTGTGAGTAGCTGAATGGGTGAGTGTGGGGCTGCGTGAGTGGCTGTATGGGTAAGTGACTGGTTGTATGAGTAGCTCTTTGGATGAGTGAGTGGTTGTGTGAGTACTTCTATGGGTCTGTGAATGGGCATGTGAGTGGTTATGTGGGTGTGTTGGTGTGTGGGCATGTGAGTGAGTGTATGAGAGGTTGTATAGGCACATGAGTGGGTGTTTGTGTGCTTCTGTGGATGATGTCATCAGTGATGTCACTGACCATGTCATGAGTGCTGTAAAATGAGAGGTCATAGTCAGTGCATTGCTGGGGCACAAGGTATAGCTAACTATAACTGCTGCATTTAACTTATTTTGTCTGAGTGAATTCCGAGCCTAATTACAACATCCCTGTAACCTTTGTTTTTTCCAGTGAATTTTTAAGTTTTTTTTAATGTTATTTTGTTTCCTAACTATAATATCCCTAGAACCTTTATTTTTTAAGTGAATTTCTAAGGTTTTTTAAATTGTATTTCCTAAATGTCACCACTATCATTTGACAGTGAGTCTGTGAGTGAAAACATGGGTGTTTCAGTAAGCCTGTGAGTGGGTGTGTGAGTTTCTGGGTAGGTCTGTAAGTCAGTGTGATAGTCTCTGAGTGGTGTCTGTGAGTGGGTTTGTGAGTGTCTGTGTGCTCTTTGTTTTGCCTTTTCTGCTTGTTTTTTTACCTCTGTTTGGCCTTTCCTGCTCATTTTTCTTCCCCTGTTTTGCCTTTCCTGCTTATTTTCTGACCTCTGTTTTGCCTCTTTCTGCTTGTTGCTGACCTTTATTTTGCCTCTTTCTGTTAGTTTCTCACATTTTCTGCTCCTTGCTGCTGGTTTCTGACCTCTATTTTGCCCCTTTCAGCTTTTTTCAGACCTTTATTCTGCCTCTTTCTGCTCCCTTCATTCGGCTTCTTTCTGATCGTTGTTGACCTTTATTTTGCTTTTCTGCTCATTTCTCACCTTTTTTTGCCTCTCGCTGCTGGTTTCTGACCTTTATATTGCCTCTTTCTGCTCGTTTCTCACCTTTATTTTGCCCCTTGCTGCTGGTGGACATCTATGGCCCTAATCACGGCTTGAATGGAAACCGACTGACTAGTAGGTGGTGGTTTCATCCGACAAATTTGGATGAGACCGCCCATGAGGCGGTCCTAAACATCCATATCTCCATTGCCGCTTGTGCAGCGGCCGGAAAAGGGCAGTTGCACAGCCCCCATTAGAATAATGGGTGTTTGTTATGGATGCAATTTGTTTTACTACTCGGTAGATCTTTACAGGAAACAATAGCATGAATATGCTGGTGGTATTTGAGGCCATTTTAGAGTTGAAAATTCTTCATAAGCAGGTTGTTCAGTGAAGCGTTTTCTATCCTAGTCTAATGCTCTTATAGATTGTTTTTTTTTAATGGTGATATTGAATCGCTAGAAACTCATGTTGTATACGTTTTATGTAGGCAATTTTTTTTTCTTCAGGCCACCAGCACCGAATTCCTAAAGTGAATTCTTACTGCACTGCAGAAAAACCTCTTACTACCCATTCTCCCCAATCCAGCTCATCTCCTCATTGAAAAAAAATATATATATACACACATACTCTGGTGGTCGCCAGTAGGTAGTTATAGTTAGGGCCTGATTTCTATTAAAAAGCTGCTTTTGATTAGCCAATATGTTAGAAGGTAGTTCTGACACTAGGGGCCGCCCAGATTTTTCGCTTTTTGAGCACCTAATTGTTGAGCTTTTACTGTGGGGGAGCCTCATAATTTTGGACTCACCCACAGTGAACTCATAATGAGGAGACTGCATGGAGATTTTACTGGTGTCCCCCTGGCGTGACTAGGCCGCTGCGCAGCTGCTGGAGTATGGGGCATCGTGCTGGTTACATACAGTCACATGTGTACATGCGTGTGCACACGTGTAGCGGCTGCACATGGGAGATTCCTAGCGCGCGCAGTATAGGAGCAGGTACAAATTAAATGGTGTGGCAGGACAAAAGCACCTGAGATGCCCAGCCAAACAGGCCTCGTGCAACAAACATGTCTGTTTACCATTGATGATTGACGGTGGTTGTGAATACTGATGCTTAGAAGTCATAAAAGTAACTCTCAGACATGCACTAAATAAAAAGAAAACACTCAGACACAGAAATGTCATCATTTCTCTTTTTCTTCCTCCCCCTTTCAAAGCAGAGAGAAACATCATTATTTTAAAAGGACATTCAAACATCCCCACCATTACAGTTCCCCTTAGACATTTTCACTCCTGTATTTCAGAGATATGATTGTCCTGTGCAGTATATTTGTGCATGGGAACATGTAGGTAAAATGACAATACCCTCTCCATCGCCAAGGAAAGTCAATTTAACATACCACAGGCACAGAACTCAATGTTCAGGATGTGAAATTCGTTTGCAGGATGAAGATTTTAATAAAGGTAAAAGAATCAAATAAACTTCCTGTTGCATTTCTCTTGGAAATTTGTTTAGTGTGCATTTAATTCTTGCAGTTCTAGCACGTGGGGTGGGAAGGGAACTAACCTAGTTCTCCAGTATTGGGGTGTCTTTCATAGCTTCACATGCCTGAATCATTCCCCGTTGTCAGAGTGGGAGTCCCACGGTACATAAAAAAGCAATAATTTGCATAAAATAACCAAAGAATCTTGGTAATAACCAACCAGGAAGTTGCTATTGTTACTAGTCAGTATGCAAGTGACATCATGGTGTGTGCCATTACAGCCTGTGATGTCACAATGCATGACATCACACGCGGCATCACAGTAAGTGATATCACATATCATGAGAGCATTTAAGCGCATTATGAGATTTAACACATTAGAATTTGCTTTGGGGTTGTGCTAAAAAAGTGATGCATTCCCAATGTAAAATATGGGCCTCAACTTATTTTACACATTTTGTAAAACCCTGCCACAAAAAAATTGACAACATGGATGAGCATGTTGGTAGATCTTTTATGCTTAATTATTAACAATGTCTTGGTTTTCTAATATTTTTATGGGGTTGACATCTGCTGCGGAGGTGCCCAGTAAATATCAGAGAATAATAATCGGTGAGATAAAGCACAGTGAACTATGCAGGATATGTGACTGCTACACCTTTAAACCTTCACTGACTCATGCAACACATCTTGTACACTGATTTACACACTTGCATCATCTGAAGCAAAAGACACTTGGGACTAAATGCTCTTTGATAGCGTAGTGAGGGAATTTTTGGAGAATTGAGATTACATTGCTCTGTTCCTGGCTGATCGTTAAGTTATTTAATTGCCTCAAATTGTAAAGAGCTCTGATATCCTCCGGGATCAAGTTTGCGCTATATAAAACTTTATAAATAAATAAATAAATTACAAACATCCATGCACTGTGTGCCAGTCACCGTTAAGTAGACATATTATCGAAATTTAAATATCGATATGACAGGATATCGATGTTTTAATATCGGTCGTAATAAATATTGAAAAATTTATTATCGACTACAAAAATATCGTTTGCAGTATGTGTGTTTTAAAATCGAAAGTAAAAATATCGAATGACAAAATATCATTGTGTTAAAATATCGATAATATGTTGTTTTTAGTAATATGTGTATATTTATGTATTTATTTTTTGTTTGTATTCAAAATTTGTAACTTTAATGTGTTTATAAAATGTAATGTTTTTTATGTTCGTTTAAAAATCATATATAAGTTAAGGAGCGGGATGTTGGGTTTATACAGAAGAAGGGTGGGGAGTGTTTTAAAAATGTATAATTGATTTTTTTTTTATTAATTAAAAATAGAAATTGTTGTAAAAAATCTATATGTTTATTTACTATTTTAGTAAATATTGTAGGAGCGGGATGTTGGGTTTATAGGGGATAAGGGTGGGGAGTGTTTAAAAATGTATATTTCATTTTTAAAAACGTTCCTAAAATTTTAAAATATTTATGACTGAGTTGTAGTGTTTATAGTGGATAAGAGTTGTTTGTTTTTTTAAAAAGTTAAATTTATAGGAAAATATTTAAAATTTCAATAATAATAAAACATTTCTTTTAAATGTGATAAACATTTTTTAAATTTAGGATTGAGTTGTCTTGTTTAAAGTGTATAAGGGTTGTGTTTGTTTGTAAAAAAAGTTCATACTATAGGAACATTTTTATTAATTTAAAATATGTTAATAAAATATTTTGTTTTTTTAATTATATTTTGTTTTTTTAATTTTAATTTGAAAAAATAAAATTTACATTTAGGATTGAGTTGTAGTGCTTTTAGTGGTTAAGGGTTGTGTTTGTTATGGAAAAGTCTATATTATAGGTACAAATTAAAATGTTTTTTAAATGTAAAAATATTTGAAAAGTAATTTTAAATTTGGAAAAAAAATGTTTTAAAAAAAGGAATATATTATTTTACTACATTATTTAGGTTTATTTTATTATTTGGATTTGGTTTTATTAATAATCTTTTATTTTTGTCCAGCACCTACCCCAAATTAATGTACACTGGAGTGGGAATAGTAAATTATATTTAATAAGTGTCCAGCCCTTACCCCAAATTAATGTAGATTAGAGTGGGAATAGTAAATTATATTTAATTAGTGTCCAGCACCTACCCCAAATTATTGTTGAATGGAGTGGGAATGGTTAATTATATTTGATTAGTGTCTAGCACCTACCCCAAATTAATGTTGAATGAAGTGGGAATATTATATTATATTTAATTAGTGCCCAGCACCTACCCCAAATTAATGTAGACGGGAGTGGGAAGAGTAAATTATATTTAATTAGTGTCCAGCACCTACCCCAAATTAATGTAGACTGGAGTGGGAATAGTACATTATATTTAATTACTGTCCAGCACCTACCCCAAAATAATGTAGATTGGAGTGGGAATAGTAAATTATATTTAATTAGTGTCCAGCACCTACCCCAAATTAATGTAAACTGGAGTGGCAATAGTAAATTATATTTAATTTCTGTCCAGCACCTACCCCAAATTAATGTAGACTTGAGTGGAAATAGTACATTATCTTTAATTAGTGTCCAGCACCTACCCAAAATTAATGTAGACTGGAGTGGGAATAGTAAATTATATATAATTACTGTCCAGCACCTACCCCAAATTAATGTAGACTGTAGTGGAATAGTAAATTATATTTAATTAGTGTCCAGGACCATCCCCAAATTAATATAGACTGTTATGGGAATAGTAAATTATATTTAATTAGTGTCCAGCACCTACCCCAAATTAATGTAGACTGGAGTGGGAATAGTAAAATATATTTAATTAGTGTCCAGCACCTACCCCAAATTAATGTAGATTGGAGTGGGAATAGTAAATTATATTTAATTAGTGTCCAGCACCTACCTCAAATTAATGTAGATTGGAGTGGGAATAGTAAATTATATTGAATTAGTGTCCAGCACCTACCCCAAATTAATGTTGAATAGAGTGGGAATAGTTAATTATATTTAATTAGTGTCCAGCACCTACCCCAAATTAATGTAGATAGGAGTGGAAATAGTAAATTATATTTAATTAGTGTCCAGCACCTACCCCAAATTTATGTAGATTGGAGTGGGAATAAAAATTATATTTAATTAGTGTCCAGCACCTACCCAAAATTAATGTAGATTGGAGTGGGAATAGTAAATTATATTTAATTAGTGTCCAGCACCTACCCCAAATTAATGTTGAATGGAGTGGGAATAGTTAATGATATTTAATTAGTGTCCAGCACCTACCCCAAATTAATGTAGACTGGAGTGGGAATAGTTAATTATATTTAATTAGTGTCCAGCACCTATCCCAAATTAATGTAGACTGGAGTGGGAATAGTAAATTATATTTAATTAGTGCCCAGCACCTACCCAAAATTAATGGAGACTGGGAGTGGGAATAGTAAATTATTTTTAATTAGTGTCCAGCACCTACCCCAAACTAATGTAGACTGGAGTGGGAATAGTTAATTACATTTAATTAGTGTCCAGCAATTACCTCAAATGAATGTAGATTGGAGAGAGAATAGTCCATTATTTATGAGAATAAATACATATCCTACAATTTGTGTATATTTGGAATTTGATATTTTTTATTAACATGACAAAAAATAAACGAAAAACATTAGTATTATATTTTTATTTAATAAAAATATATTTACTCATATATTTGTTTAAATATTTAATGGTTAATTTTCAATTTTCAATTTTAATTGAAATAGTACATTTTATTACAAAAACATATTTCATGTAGATGTAAGTATTGTTTGAAATTATAAAAAAAGTGCAATATTTTCACAAATAAATAAAATGTTTATATTGTCATACATGTTGTTTATACATAATATTTTTTGATTAATATTAATATAAAAACTAGTAATATTAATTTTTTAAACAATATATTTAAATGAAGAAAATATTTTAAAACAGCTTTATTGATATACATTTTGAAAAACAATTTTAAATAAGTTTGTGTAAATGTTCCATATTTTAAGAATTATAATAATTCACAATTTATTTTTACATAGTATTTATTTTTTATTCTGTAAAGGAATATTTTTAAACATTAAATAATATGTTTTTTATGTTAATCTTTTTATTTAGTTTTGGGTCATTTATTTTGTAACCGCTTTAGGTCGTTTTGTGTCATTTTGATGAAGACTAGCTCGCGGTTGGAAGACACCACGTCGCTTAAGGTAAGGTTTGTTTTATATGTGTTAAGTGTGTTTTAAATTTATGTTGATAGTAGTTTGGTACTATTTAGTGTGGTTAGAAGTAATTTAGTTGTATTATGCGTATTGATATGTTGAATTTACGTATGGTGGATGTACGTACTTTTTAGCGTTGTATAGGCTTGTTTGTAGAGTTAGTGTTTCAATGTTTAAAGTTTATTAAGTGAAATCTAATATTAGTATTATTGTTAGTAGGAGTTTATGTGTTGTTTTGTGTGGGTGGGAATGTATGTTTTATGTATTTTTGTTGCAGGATTTCATGATGTCGGAAGGAGACGTTTTTTTTTAAAGAAGTGTTTGTTAGTTTTAATAACTAATGGATTTTTAACACTTCTTTAAATTTTTCGGTTTTCCTGGAGCATTTGTTCTATATTTTAACATTTTTCGGGATTTTTATGATTTTTCGAACGACCTTCGTAGAATGGATTATACAGTTGGATTTTTTCATTTTTATTGGGCACAATTTTTCTAAACTGGATTGTTTTAGTGTAAATGGATTCTACAGCCTTTGGGATATGCTTGGTAAGTGTTTTAAATTGTATTTATTGTGGGTGGGTAATGTTATTATGAATATTGTTATGTTTTATTTATTTCAAATATTATTAATGTATGTATATATATTTAAAAAAATATAATATATATTGCACACATTAATTATTTTTTAGATAAATTATATGATTGTGATTTACATTGTATTATTTGTATTTTTTTAGTACTGCTTTGTTGGTTAGAGTAATTTAGAGTAGCGTTTAGGCTATTATGTTGAGGTATTCTATGCCTTTTGTGCTAGGGTATAGCTTTACTTGTTGCTCTAAGTATTTGTGCATTTGCTTGGTTTGTTTAGATGTTTTTGGAGTTAGTTCAGTATTGGATTGTTCCATTCTGAACTCTTGATAACTTTGCTCTTTTTGGAGGCATTTAATAAATGTTTCTAAACTTGGTTTAATTCTGCCTGTTGATTGGAGGAAGGCATTGTGCCAGCCTTCAACAGCGTTTTTTGTTTTAGATTCCCCATTTAAGGTGCTTCGGTAAACGTTAAGAATTTTGGATTTCTCCTGTGGCCAGATCTATGGAGCCTACCTACCCATGTGTCCTCAAAGTAGTCTAAGAGTGCACTTAATTTTGCTTCATTTTGTTTGTAAAATGTGCTATTAATTAAAATGCTGTAGTGTTCGGCCACATCTGTTTCTGGAACGTAAGCCAGTGCTGTTTTTTTATTTGATATGCAAAAGATGAATTGGTTGCATATTCTATGCTTAGGGTGGTCTTTTGTAAATGTCTTCATAGACACTGATTAAAGTGATAATAGCAGCCTTGGATACAGGTATGGAGGTGTATTTTTAAAATAATTGAAAGCATTGCTTGTTCAAAATCAAGTATTATTTTTCTGGGGAATAGTCATTAGTTTTTTGTTTGATAGTGTTTAATAATTCCATATATGTTGAATTAGTTTTATTTGGTAGCAGTGCATACAGTAGAGGTATATTACAGTTTTGATATAGGCCATGTATCGTGTATAATTGGAAAAAAGGTTTGGGACAGATGTTAAAGGTCCCATCCATCATCCAATATTGGCTTTGTTGGAGTTTTATGAGGTTAATAGCTGTGCCAAAAATTATTAGTCTTTTCCCATTGTTTTTGTTATCGTAAATTACAAAAGGTTGTTTGTTTAAAGTTATAGTTTGGTCAGGATTTAAATTTATATCACTATATGTTCTAGGAGGTGGAGTGGTAGTGGTAGTTGTTCTTTCGGTATGTGATATTGTTCTTTTGAGGGAAACTATATTTGGCATTTGGGTAGTGGCTGTTTTAGGTATTTGGGGTATCTGTTCTTTTAAGATTACGCTTGTTGGTTTTTGGGAACCTGTACTTGCTTCTTTAATGTTTTCTAATGCTGTTCTAACTTCTATTTCTGTTATGTTTGGTGGGTGGTTGTGTTCCCTTGTATAAAGGACTGTTGCTTCCCTAGTTGTTGCCATTCCATAACATTTGTTAGAGTAATATTTGCTACATTTCCAATTAACTTTCCCACCCAAATTGTTTCTCTTGGGTATAGGTGTAACCCATGTAGCAGAGTAATAGTTTTACCTTCTGGCTGGTGACAAATTCAGCTCCTTCTGTCATTTTGTTGTTTGTTAATCTATAAGAAATATATTTTATAGTTATTTCAAATATAGATGTATATATAATAAGTTAAATTTAATAACATTTTTATTGTGCATGCTTACCTTTTTGGAAATTCAGTCTTTTATTTTGATGTTCTTTACTGTTTAGTTGTGGTCTGTATTTTCTGTGTTTTCTTTACCTGAAAAAAAATGCATTTATTTGTGTTAATTGTTCAGATATATTTTTTAGGTTGCAGTTACAGTTTTTGCTATAAGTTTTAGCTTAGACTTATTTTATGTTTTAACAAATGTCTTTGGACATACTTACTTTGTTAGTTGTATCTTGGTTTTCTGAGTTCTGTTCTCTGTTCTTTGTCAGTAGAGTATTCTGTAGTGGTGCTAGAAAATAAAAAGTAGATATGCATTAGTAATTGGATCATGTTTGTTATTTTTTACAATTAAGCAGTTAGTTTTATTTAGTTCATTTTATTTACTTACTTTTCATTCTCTGATTTTTAGGTTGGGTTTTGATGTTCTTGTAGGTGTCGTCGAATGTATTCAATGTTTAGTTGTGGTCTGTATTTTCTGTATTTTCGTTATCTGTAAAAATAATGCATTTATTTGTGTTAATTGTTTTGATATAATATTTTAGGTTGCAGTTAAATTTTATGCTATAAGTTTTAGGTTAGACTTGTTTTATGTTGTTATAAAAATCTTTGGACAAACTTACTTTGTTAGTTGTATCTTGGTTTTCTGAGTTCTGTTCTCTTTTCTTTGTTAGTAGAGCATTCTGTAGTAGTAGGAGAAAATAACAAATAGATATGTATTAGTTATTGGATCATGCATTTTTTTTACATTTTAGCAGTTAGCTTCATTTAGTTTATTTTTGGTTACTTACTTTTAATCCTCTGAATTGTAGGTTGAATCTTGATGTTCTTGTAGGTGTAGTCGAATTTATCCACCATATTTTCTCCTGGCCTTTTTTTTCAGGTGGTTTGTGTTTAGTGTTTAACTGTTTATATAGTGGTTTGGAGTTAGTAATTAATTTGCTATTGGTCAATTTATATTTGCAGTGTTTTTATTAGTTAGTTTGTATTTTTGAAAATATGTTTGGGTATTTATTTTCCATATAAGGCAAACGCTAATTAATTTATGGGTGAGATAATTTTATATAATTTATTGAAATAGTTTTAGTAAAATTTCTATCTAATTTAATATATTTAAATTGTGAAATGTAATTATATTTATAGTTTGTTATGAGAGATGTTATTTTTGTGTTA
Source organism: Lissotriton vulgaris (assembly GCF_964263255.1). Lineage (NCBI taxonomy): Eukaryota > Metazoa > Chordata > Amphibia > Caudata > Salamandridae > Lissotriton > Lissotriton vulgaris. Next base: position 494,220,051 of record NC_141696.1, read on the forward strand.
ATTGTATTTTTAAATGTAAAAAAGTGTTATAGTATATTAATAATTATTTTTGATATTTCTAAATTAACTATATTATTGTTGTCGATAATTTTACTCTCAATATTTTTTACACAGGGGCCGATTCCGATCCGGTAAAAGCTCTCCAAATAGCCAATCTGAATGTTTTTTCCATACAAATCGTACCCAGCAATGTCCCCCGTACGTACGACGAAGTACGATTTGTACCTGGAGCTGGACTCCGTACGAATTGTAATGAGACCGTAGGAATCACACTTGGAACCCGCTGTACGCGACATCTGTACGGTTCGCGGCTGGTTTATATGACCCAGCAAGGACGATACGTGTCGGCTACTCACCGTAAACCCTTTTTCTACGGGAGCTGAAAACAGTTGTAAAAGCAGAGTTCACCCTGAAACAGGCACGGTACGGCCCCCCGTGTACGGCTCATACCCCCCATGATCGCAGGGGTACAGCGCATACCCCTGTGATCATGGTGGCTATGCGCCGCATACCCAGCGTACATGGGGTACGCACTGTACTCCATGCATGCAGGGTGTATGGCGCGTACCCCATGTACGCTGGGTGTAAGGCGCATACCCCCCATGATCACAGGGGTACGCACCGTATCCCTGCGAATATGGGGGTACGCGCCGTACAGTGTGTATGTGATTGTGCGCTTTTCCATATGAATCACCCTTACCTGACGTGGACCGTACGACTCGAGTCCTGATACCCCGGTCTGGATGGTACTCGTCCGGTCATACGGCATGTGTACGAGTCGTACGGAGACGGCTCAGAATCGGGCCCTTAGTCTGTATATTTTTTAGCAGTCGATATATAAATATTTCAATATGTATGTTGTCGATATTAGTGAGATCGATGTTCATGTAGGTCGATATTTCATATCCGATATTTTTGTATGTTTTTAGTTATGTATAAGATGTCGATATTATTGCTCCCGATATTTTTGTGTCAATATTTTTGTAGGACGATATTGTGTCATTCGATATTATGTCAGTGATTCCCAGTCACCATGTGGTGCCTGGCATGAGAGGTATGGATGTGTGGGGGCACCACAGGTATCCCCAGGCCCCTTGGCGGAGGGATGGGGCTGTGTTAGGGGCCCCCAAAGTCAATTTCTGACAGCTTTTCAATGACAGTTGGACTGCCATTGAAAGGCTGCCAGAAAGGGTAATCATAATCCCTATGGCGGTGCCTGAACAGGCACTGCTACATTGTAGGGTGTTACTTTCCGACCGCTGCTACGGCGGGCTCCTTGAGCCCGTCAGATAGGCAGCAGTCAGTCCCTCTGCCCCCTGCCTCCAACTGCCGCATTTTGATAGCTAGATGTCGTTCAGACCGCAACCAACAGCCTGTCGGTTGTGGTCCGACCAACATCATAATGAGGGCCTATTTTGCCTCTTTCTGCTCGTTTCTCACTTTTTTTGCCTCTTTCTGCTCATTTCTCACCTTTATTTTTGCTCTATCTGCTCTTTTTCCAGGTCCGAAGAACATTAAGTTATGGCGGATTATAGTTAATTGAATGTTCGGGTGATGTTACTAAGCAATACGTTAATGTAAACATAAAATACCTTATGTAATAAAGTGTTACAGAAGTGGCTCAGATTAGAAACTATTACTATGAAATTTGCAATGTTTGTTCAGTGTGAAAGTGTTGTCGTAAAAATGTAGTAATCCTTAACTATAACGATTGTGTAATCTTTGGGTTTTTTCTGAGGCTTTATTGGGGTTTAATGGTAATTAATAATGTAATTGTGATTTTTTAATAAGTATGTGATTGGTTTTGTTGTGTATTTTTGTTGTTTGTTGTTTTGGGCTTCTTTAGGGCTACCATGAAGTAGCTCAATTGTGAAATTAAGAGGATGTTATGTAAATGTGTGCTAAAATTAATTATTCATCAGGATTTAGGTTATAGATGTTAAATTGGCAAGTTTAGTGTGGATTTTATTTCAATGGAAGTTCGCCAGTACCGTGGTATTCACTTGGGAGTATTGCGGTAATATAACATTGTATCGAATAGGCTAAAAGAAGATCTTCACGGCCAATAAGATGCTTGGTTCTTTTTTCCCTTGGTTGTTTTCTGGTGCAGAGCTCTAGAGAAGTTTTCCTCTGCTGCTGCATCTTCTGTTGTTATTTTGTGGGAGTTCAGGCAGAGTTGGCAGAAAGACTTAAACCTGCTTCAACTGTTCTTATCCTTTCAAGGGGGAAGAGTAGGAGAATGCTCAGGAGGAGAAGGAGTTAGAGCGGTGCCACAAGCTACAGGAGACTGTTGTGTGGCAGTTTTCTTCTCTTCTACCTGGGGAGAAGAAAGTGAATGCCACCCAGGTAACTTGTTGCCTGTGCAATAAAGTAATTTCTCAGGGCCCTGGGCAACAATATTCCCTCAGAACCTCAGAAATGCGCAAGTACCTCCGCTCCATGCATGACGCCCACTTGATGTGTGCCAAGAGAAGGCATGACCGGGAAATGTTGGATTGGGGCCAAGATATTGCCAGTGCTTCTAGCAGCACAACACCTGATCCTGTTGCTTCAACTTCAGGTGTTCAGATGCCATCAGCATCCCAGCCTTTCTCTTCGGCAACAATGACCATTCCAGCAGCTGACTCTCAGGTTCCTGTCAACATTCTTCGGCACAAATGGAATATTATTGAGTCATATGTGGGGACAGTAACTTACTGTCTCGCATGCATCGCAGTTATCATTGCAGGGGAGAGCAAACTTAATGTTCACTGCAAGGTGGTTCTTGCTCTCCATTGTCTTTCCCAGAACCCCTAGTTTGTTTAAATGATTTTTGTAAAGCACTTGTGTTGAGACCCTATTACGTGCAGTTTGGTTTCTGATTTTTCTGAGTCATGAAGAACTACAGTTCCAAAAAAGAAAAAAAAAGTTACGTTGATAACTATTTTCAAAGTCATTCAAATAAAGAGTCATGTGGTATCGCTAACTTTTTATTGATAGGTACTGGCAGTCAGTGAAAGCAATTAAAAGTTAAACAAGAAGGTAAGTGATTAGTAAGTATTTTTAAAGACTGGAGTGGTGTAGAATTAAGTGGCGTACAATGGAGTGTCATATCGTTCAATAGCGTACAGTGTTGTGGCATACAGTGGAGTGGCATAGAGTAAAATAGCATAGAGTGGAGTGTGGTTACGCAAAGTGGAATAGCATAGAGTACAGTGTGGCATGTAATTCACTGTAGTGGCGTACAGTGGAATATCATACAGTGGAGTGGTGTACAGTGGAGTGGCATATAGTGTAGCGCCATACAATGTAGTGAGGTATAATGTAGTGGCATACAGTACAGTGGTGTAGAGTGGAATGGAGTAGAGTGGAGTAGCTTGCTGTGTAATGTGATTCAGTGGAGTGGCATACAAAGGAAAAGCGTACAGTGGAGTGGCATACAAGGGAGTGGCATGGAACTTCATACAGTAGACTACCATTCACTGAAACAGCATTCAGTGGAGTAGCGTATACTGCAGTGGCACACTTGGGAATATTATACGGTGGAGTGAGGTTGAGTGCAATAGCCTGGAGTCACGTATACTGGAGTAGGGTACAGTGGAGTAGCTTTCAATGTAATAGCGTACAGTGGAGTAGTGTAAAGTGGAGTATGGTAAAATGGAGTGGCATAAAGGCAAATAACATAGAGTTAAGTGGCTTAGAGTATATTTACATAGGGTAGAATACTGTATTGTGGAGTAGGGTACAGTGTAGTGGCATTGAGTGGAGATGCATACATTGAAGTAGTGTAGAGTGGAATAGCATATAGTTGTGTCTTGTACTTGTACACATTATAATACAATACAGTGGAGTGGCGTAATGTAAAGTGGTGTACAGTGGATTAGTGTGCAGTGGAATGTCGGACAGTGGCGTGGCATACAGTGAAAAAGCATACAGTGGAGTGGGCTTAATGGGAGTGGCATACAGTTGACTGCCATACCATGGAATAGCACACAGTGCGGAAGCATGCAGTGAAATAGCATACACTAAAGTAGCTTACTGTGTAGTGGCATACCCTGCTGCAGTGTTGAACATTGGAATAGTATGCAGTGGTGTGGCATAGGGTTAAGTGGCACTGTAGTATAGTTGGATCTGCTCCTTATGGTGACACCCACATTTGTTGATGTTGCATTGTTTTTGACTAGTCTGATTGGGATCCTGCTAATCGGGGCCCAGTCTATCTTCTTTCTCTCTAAAAAAAGCTTATTTATGTACTTAGGTATACTCCAGATTGGATACTGAGGCACCCTTGTCAATCCCTAGTATATGGTACCCATGTACCCAGGGCATAGGTACCCCAGAGGCCTCCCATGGGCTGAAGCATGTATTATGCCACCCATGAGAGGCCATGCAAAATGGAACTTCCGGCCTGGAATTGCAGCCTGTGTAAGATGGTGCATGCACAACTTACTTTAGATATAGGTTTACTTTATCTATAGGTCACTATACATAAAACCTATCAGTCACCCTTCTAGCAAGACTTGACAATCCTGAAGGCAGGGCGCTGAGTTATACATAATAGGGTGCCCCTGCATGAGCTGGGTCTCTCTGCAGCCTTCGGAGACCATTCTCCCGGGTTGTCGGTGACGTAGCCAGACATAAAGGTATAGGTGCATTATATGCTCGCATAAAATGCTATCTCAAAAACGGCTGCAAGAAAACATGTTGTGTTTGGTATCAAGCACCTTGGAATCATACCTCCACACTGGTAACTGGTGCTGGAGGTATACTTCCACCCTTCTGAAGCAAGCTTCATAGGGTCACAGGTCTTACCGTTACCAGCCTTCTCGACCCAGGCAGCACAAAATGGTTGCTGCCTACTAGAGACACATTTCTGCCCTCCTGCTACTGAGCCAAGCTCGAGCAGGGGAAGGCAGGACAATAGGCATACTGTCACAGGGGGGTGTGACCACCTCCCAGACAGGATTTAGTGTTGGGGCTAGGTGGATTTACTTCCAAAGTGCCTGAAAGTCTGCATATGGGGCACACTTGGTGTCCCTGCGCATAGTCCAGTTCAAACCAGTCCTGGGAGCCTTTGGCTCCTGCTCTGGCACAAAACTGGACAAAGGACATGGGAGTATCCTCCCTTCTGTCCTGACCCTCTCTTGGGAGGGTCCCATGAATCTCTCCAACTCTCTCCCGTGGGTACAAAAGGGCTTACCTGCCTGTAGGACCCTAGATTCGACGTGGACAAGATTTTGAACCAGAAACCAATGAACTTCGACCATCTGGACACTTTGGACTTTGACTGATCCGAACTTAATCTCCCTCGCCATCCAAAGCATCGTCTGTGCCTGTGCACCATACAGCAAAAAGAACTATTGATGGACAGAATGCAGAACAATGTCATACATTCACCCCAGTACAGAGATATGGGCCTAAATCCATTGTTTCTTTGCTCACCATGCCATTCCATTTTGGACCCAGCCATATGCAATTCAGTCTTGACCCTGCGCCCAATGGGAACAGTCCAGCCCGTACTCCCAGGCCTGGTTCTCCCTGGACTGGAAACAAGTATCCTAGGCCCGGTTTCGAAGTTTCACCCCTCTTCAGACAGGATAGCTTGATTCCAGTGGCATAGAGAGCACGGGACTCACGTCTGAGCATACCCGTCCCACTCGGGGTGACAAATGCAAAAAGAACTATTGATGGACAGAATGCAGAATAATGTCATACATTCACCCCAGTACAGAGATCTAGGCCTAAATCCATTGTTTTTTTGCTCACCATGCCATTCCAATTTGGACCCAGCCATATGCAAATCAGTCTTGACCCTGCGCCCAATGGGAACAGTCCAGCCCGAACTTAAAGGCCAGGTCCTCCCTGGACTGGGAACAAGCATCCTAGGACCGGTTTCGGGGTTTCAGCCCTCTTCAGCCAGGATAGCTGGAGCATACCCATTGGTATCGCTTTGTTTGCCCTAAGTTGGCAGGGTTTGCCCAGACGTGGGTCCCTTGTTCACTTTGCCACTTAATTCAAGATTGCCTGGCTGATGAGGGTTATGAACCCGAAACCGGTCCCAGAATGCTTGTTTCTGGTCCAGGGAAGACATGGCTTGACAGTTTGAGCTGGACTGTTCCCATGAGGCACAGGGTCAGACTGATTTGCATATGGCCATCTCTGAACTGGGGTGGTGGAGTGTGCTAAAGAATGATGATGGATTAAACCCAGATCAGTTGACTAGGGTGAGTGTTTGATTTGCTTAAACGCTCCATCCATCATTCCCTTTGGTATCGCTGTGCACCATACAGGCTCTGTGCAGGACCTGTGGAGCATCAAGGACAATTGAAGTATCTCCCTTGGCGGTGAAGAAGACCCTCAACTACATTCGCAGGCACTGTAATGCAACTGACCAGTCTGCTGATCCTGAGCTCCTGCAGACTCCAAAGGCTCCAGCAATACAGGACGTGGTTTCCTATGCTTTCTTAGGTTGAGTTGTCCTCTCACCTAGTTTGAGGCCAGTATCTGTTGTGGGGACTGCATAACTTGAACCCCTGTGCACCATGTACATTTGCAAGTGTATATGCTTGTTGGTGTTCTCCAACTAAGTGCATTGGGCTATCAATGGCCCCAATCTCTGTGCATATTTTGTACAAAGGACTTCAGCCTCCTTTCACTCTGTGCTCTGCAAGCTGTTGTTTTGTGAAACTGCTAGAGGTCCCCTTGCGACTCCTGTGCCTTTGACTTGTGGGTCCATTAGAGGGGCAGTACTGCTTTTCTTGGGCTCCCCAGGTTGCTCCCGGTCTTTCCTGACTCCCCTTGTTGTGGTGAGTCTCCTGGTCCTTGCTGGGTCAGACCGCGACCTTCCTCAACCTTCTTCGTGGGTTGCCACTGCCAAGGCTTATTGGTGCTCCTACCCAACACCGACTCGTCAGCACTTGACATAATTTGTGGGACAGCTCATATCCAGCTCCTGGTTGTCCTCGAAATCTCCTGGTCCCCGTGGCTGCAGAGTCAATATCTCCATCTTCACACCTTAGGCACCCCACATCGGTGGGCATTCGTCTACCAAGCACCTGGTCACTCCCTAGTGACCCAGACTCTGTCCCCTCTGCTTTCAGGTTCCTTACTTCAAGAATCCACCTGTGGGTTCCACTGGACACTTTTCTTCTTTTCAGCAGTGGCATTTCTTTGAAGACTCCCATTGAGAACGATGGCGCTTCCCGACACCACTTCAGCCCTATGCACCCGGCTTTTCCTGGGATAGGTAACTCTGGTACTTCAGTATCCAAGGGTGGGGTAGCTCTCCAACCTTCTATGTTCCAAAGGGTTTCCTCATAATCCACTGGGAAGTGTCCTTCAACACTAAAACTGCAACCTCGACTCTCCCATTGAATTGTACTTGGCACGCGGTCGTGTTCTCACACTGCACCCGTCCCCCGTGGGGTCCCTCCTTACTTACCTTGGGTGGTTCCTTGGGGTCCCAGCGATTCCTCAACCTCTAGACACTGTCTTGACTCGAGACGTGGTTCTTAAACCACTATTTTAGTATACGGTTTGGTCTCCCCCTGGAGCCCACTGTGTATTAGTGCTACTTACGTTTGTTTCTGTGCTACAGTATTGTGTGCTTTGTGTTCATGTGTGTGTAGCAGATACTGTGATGTATTTAAGGTGTGTTATAATAATAAATACATATTTTTATAACCACTGTGTGGTTCGCCTTTCATTTAACCAATACAATAAGGTTGCATTCAGGTAAAACAAGCTGCTTAACATTCCTTCAAGACTTTGCCTGAAAGTTAGACCTCTTAAATTACCATAACGGTTGTTTGGACTGGTGGACTGGTGGAAGGTGCCCACTTTAATTAGTATACATCATATACCAGGCCAACTTCTCACATTGGTGTGCAGTGGTTGGGATTCAAGCTTGCATTGTCGTACCAGATAAATCTTTGTATTGATTACCTGGAAACCACCAAGTACAAGGTACATATATTACTAGCTTGTATAAGTAAGTTCTACTGAACTTGGGGTTGGGTAAGTCAAGGGTTTAGCATACCCTTTCTCCAACCTAACAGTGTTTAGTTTCCCACTAGGTTAGGTAGGTGCACACACCACACCACACTTAGTATGTCTACTAAAGGAGATGCCAGTGGCTCTCTGCCTTCTAGATACAGTGAGCTTTCATTCCAAGAATTGAAATCCCTGTTTGTCTCTAGAAAGCTGAAGACAGGTAGAAGTGCCAACACCCAACGTCTCATTGAGATGGTACTGTTAGATGATCTTAGAAAGACCCCTGGGTCAGATGAACAGGACAGTGTGGGTGGGACAGGGAATAAAGCCAGGTCAGGAGGTGACACCTTTTATGACTTAGATTCCAACCCTGACCAGGAAGACCAAGATGGGTCCCACCTGGACATCTCAGATCTCCCAGGAGTCATTGGAGAAGGCCCAGATGGCCCCATCTTCACCCCTCCTGGAAGAGTGCAGAGTTTACCAAGGAGATCTAGATCTCCCTCTGGAGAGTCAGATCACTCGGGACAGTCTGTAGGGACCTCTGTATCTAGCAAGAGGGACCACTCTTCTGACAGGGAGTACCAATTTCTTGAACTTGAGAAAGCTAAGCTTAGGCTCAGTCAACCGCATTTGGCCCTGAACAAAGAGTCCCTAGAAGTCCAGAGAGCTAGACAAAAGTTGAGACTCAAGTCCCATGGTGGCAGCAACAGTGTCCCTAGATTTAAGGAACATTCCTTTGATCGTAGGAACCTGAGCAAGATTGTTCCTCGCTACCATGTTTGGGATGGCATCCATAAATGGATAACTGCTTTAGAGAGGGCCTGTAAAGTACAAAGGGTCCCTTAAGAGCAGTGGGCAGCTATCTTGTGGCTCTCAATCAATCAATCAATCAGTGACACTTATAAAGCGGCTACATACCCGTAGGGTCTCAAGGCGCTGCGTAGGGTCTCAAGGCGCTCTCCTTTGCTGACAAAGGTAGAAATACGGTCCTCACTATTAGAGCAGTGGATGTTGACAATTATTCAGTCCTGGAGAGTGCTCTCATTGATGGGTTTATCTTAACCACTGAACAGTATAGGATTAAGTTCAGAGACACCCAGAAGACACACAATCAGAACTGTGTAGACTTTGTGGATAGTGCCATTAAGGCTCTGGAAGGCTGGTTGCTTGGCAGAAAAGTGAATGATTTTACAGAATTGTACAATTTGAATATGAGGGAGCAGATCCTTAATAATTGCCGAAATCAGTTGTTGCATCAATACCTGGTTGACCCTGGTCTGACTTCTCCTCAAGAATTGGGAAAGATGGCTGAAAAGTAGGTCAGAACCAGGGTGAAGCAGAAAAACCAGAACACTTGTGGTGACCAAAAGCAGCAAGATGCTAAAACTTCAGATAAGGGTGGGGGCAAGGGGAAAGACAAAAGTCTTCATCAGAGCCCCAAAAACCTGCATCTGAGGAGGAGTCACGGTCCAAAAAGAAAAAAAGGACAAAAATAATCCTTGGTGTTACTTATGTAAAGAAAAGACCCATTGGACAAAAGATGCCAATTGTCCAAAGGCCAAGGATTCCACTCCAACCACCACTGCCCCTAAGGCAACTGCTCCCCCTAGTACAGTTTCAAGCGGTGGTACAGGGAACAAGGGATTAGTAGGGTTAACCCTGGGTTCTGAGATGGGTCAGAACTCCAGCTCAGGCTGTACTTGTCTGTGATGGTGGCATGGATATTCCCACCTTATTTGTCAGCCTCAGTAACCTGGGCAAATACAGGCAACAGCCTTTGATTAATGGTGAGGAGGCCATGACATACAGGGTCAGTATAGTGACAAAAGATCTTGTGGGCCACGATTAGATCACAACTGGTGAGATGTACCAAGTGACCAATGCTAACAATGTCAGGAATGATCATGCCTTGGCAGTTGTTAATTTTAGCTGGGAAGAGGTAACTGGCACAAATAAAGTTGTGGTTAGCTCGGTCCTTCCAGTGGAATACTTGTTGGGCAATGATTTGTAGACTTCAGCCTGGGCTGAGGTGGAACGTAGGACTCATGCAGCAATGCTGACTGACTGACTGAAGGTACTTATAAAGCGCTCTTATGCCGAGGCGTCTTGGTGCTGTGCATCTCTGCAGATGTGTTTGCTGTGACCAGGTCACAGGCCAAACTGACTTCTAAAGAACAGGCCCTGGATTCTGAAAGAATGGACGAGGTTCCTTCCAAGAGACAGATCACGAAGGGTAAGGCTGTATCTTCCCCCCAGGCTCAAAGAGATGATCAGTCTCTTGAGGGAGATGATCTCAGTCCCTGTGAAGGAACTGTCTCAGATGAACAGGAACCTGATCAGGTTGAGTTCTTGGGGACATGGGGCCCTTCTAGGGCAAATCTGTGCCAGGAGCAGCAAACCTGCCCCTCTCTTGAACCCCTCAGACAGCAAGCTGCTGCTGAGACTGCTGGGAGTGTCAGTGGATCTATTGAGATGAGGGACTCCTTTTCTCATGGGGTAGAGACCCCAAGCCTGGTACCACCAGGAGGCTGGTCATACTTCCGAAGTTTAGGGGCTTCCTACTCCCCTTGACACATGACATTCCCTTAACTGGACACTTAGGCCACCGTAAGACTTGGGATAGGCTTGTCTCTCACTATCACTGTCCTCACATGTCAGAGGACACCAAGGAGTTTTATTGCTCATGTACCACCTGTCAAACCCATGGTTAGTCAGGTGGTACCACAAAGTCCCCCTCATACCATTACATGTGGTGTGGGTTTCCTTTGAGAGGGTTGGGATTGCCATAATTGGTCCCATGAACCCTCCTACTGCATCTGGGCAAACTTGCATACAAGTGGTGGTGAACCATGCCACTAGGTATCCAGAAGCAATACCCCTTAGAACCACCACAGCTCCTGTGTTGGACAGGGCCCCCCTGGGAATTTTTTCCAGAGTGGGGTTCCCTAAGGAGGTCTTAACTTGTAGAGGAGCCAACATCATGTCTAGTTACATTACTACTATGTGGAAGGAGTGTGGAGTGAACTACAAATTCACCACACCCTATCACCCACAATGCAATGGGTTAGTTGCGAGATTCAACAAAACCCTCAAGGGCATGATCATGGGCCTCCCAGAAAACCTTAGGCGAATATGCCTTTTCTTTCCCGACAGAGAGGTCTCACAGAAGGGGGTTGGTTACAGCCCTTTTGAACTTCTGTTTGGGCAAACAGTTAGGGGTCCCCTGTGCTTAGTGAAGGAGGGATGAGAGTTACCGCTCAAACCACCTAAGCAAGACATTGTGGACTATGTGCTTGGTCTCCGCTCCAGTGTGCCTGAGTACATGAAGAAAGCCATCAAACACCCTGAGTCAAGTCAAGAATTGCAAATGGCTTGTCTTGACCAAAAGTCTGTACTGACTGTCTATAAGCCAGGAAAGAAAGTATGGGTGCTGGAGCCTGTGGCCCCAGTAGCCCTCCAAGACAAGTGAAGTGGACCCCATACTATTCTTGAGCAGAAGGAGAGGTCGCCTACTCGGTGGCCATTGGAACTCCCAGGAGCCCCCATAGGGAGCTCCATGTAAACAGGCTCAAACCCTATGTGGACAGAGCAGACATGGGCTTGCTTGTGGCTACTGATGAGGGACAGGAGGGAGAGAGTGACCCACTCCCTGACCTCTTCTCACAGGACCCTCATGATAGCTCAGTTGATGGTGTAGCTCTGGCAGGCAGCTGTCAAAGCCCAGCTCACCTGAGTTTCTGTTCAGTTCTGATGGAGGTTGAAGACAGTCCGACCCCACCCTGAAACTGCTTGTTCCAGCACACTTGTTTTAAAACAGTGCACTAAGAACCCGAAGCTCAAGTGAAGGGAGGAAGTGGATAAAATAAAAAAAGAGAGACAACACCGTTCTTGCGTTTCCACTGCAGAAGAGCTGCTAAAATCTGCGGCCCTCTCTGACTTCTGTAGAAACTGGTGCCTAATGAAACATAAACAAAGAACAGATAAGTGCAACCTATCCCTAAATGTGCTCCTGACTAAACCTTAATCTTATTAGAAATTCTCTTCTAAAAGTACCTCTTGGATCCTGGTCTCAAGCTTCCAGGTTTGGAATGTGTTACTGTTCTGGGATGTGCTTTCTATTACTCTAAAACTTCTGTAAAATCAAACGAATATCATTTTCAGAATTACCAACGTCTAACATTCACCTTAATATAACTAAAGCCTAAATTCTTAATAGCAAATTCACTTTTCACACACTTCCAGACTTTTAAAAAACACAAATACTGTACTTTTACATCAAAATACAGCAGGTAATTTGTGCAACTCCTTGATTTACTGTTTGCCTTGCTGTCAATGGTTTCCACTGTTCGATTCTTAAAAAAGTTCCATGTAAAACAATGTTTATTTCACAAAGTTACCACAAAGTATTCTGGTAACAAAGGGTTTGAACCACAAAGTTAGAGGGAGATATCTTGTTCCAAATTGTCTTTACATGAATCCAGAAATCGCCGATAAAGTTCTTTCAGGTAATTAAAGGTTTTGCACTTACTTGTTGCTGAAAAGGGATACTGATCAGTCTAACCTTGACCTCTTTCTCTTTTGCAGGTTGATTGCAGTGGACAGAAGAGAGGCTGAGGCAAGAAGTAGCCGGAAACCAGAAGAAGGAAGAGCCAGAAGCCGCGCCTGTTAAAGTCTATGAAGGTCTGGAGAGAGCAGGAGTGCCAGCGCCGAAGGATCTGTTCTCAGGTAAGTGGGAGGTAGACGAGCACAAGCACTGGGCGAGGCTCAGGGGATGCCTTTTATAGACAGGGCTGGGTGTGGTTCGAAGAGCTGAATGTGGTTTGAAGAACTGGGTGTGGTTCTAACAAGCAGGTGGGCAGAGCTTCAGTTATTATGCTAATGAGTTGAAGTAACACATGGCCTAGGGAGGAGTGTTCTAAATAAGCCTTGGTAAAAGCAAGGTCCAATGTTTTCTAAATCAGCCTTGGTAAAAGCAAGGTCCAAAGTGCAAACAAGACAGCAATGTCCAAACTTGTGAATACATTGAGCAACATACACAGAAGTCTTAGGGAGGGGCTGAGATAACAAGAAAGGCTTTCAGTAGTATGTTTAAAGAGAGCTATTACAGAGACCACTTGTGCAATGAGAGGGGACATGCTCTTTGCTGTGCACAAACCCTAACAGTCGCCCCCCTCAAAGGCCCTCCTACTGGATGGGGTTTCCCTGGATTTTTTAGATAAAACTGTCTAATCAACCGTGGGGCATGTACATAGGACGCTGGTTCCCATGAATTCTCAGTTTTGTCATATCCTTTCCATTCTACTAAAGAAAACAGACGTTCATGAATTTTTGCGTCTCTTATGCTTTTCACTTCATATTCTAGATTTCCCTTAATTGGTATGGGTGGAGGTGGTGGCTCGGGTCGGGTATTTGGGTTGTACGGCTTAAGCAAGGACACATGGAATGTAGCATGTACTGGGTATTCTTTTCTAAGTCCAATTTTACTGTTATCGGGTTTACTGTGGCAGTTATACTAAAGGGTCCAGTAAAACGTGGTTGCAGCTTTCGGGATCCCTATATATTTAGGTTCTTTGTGGAGAGCCATACTTTGTCACCAATTTTATACATTGGGGCCTCAGATCTGTGTTTGTCTGCTTGTCTTTTCATGCTTTCTTTGTACTTTAATAAATGTTTCCTGGCCTTGTCTTGTATGTCACCTAATCTTGTTAGTCTATCTGTCACTGTAGGCAACAGGGAATCTTCTAATAAAATGGGTATAGCTCTCGGATGATACCCCTGCATGAAATAGAATGGTGAGCAAAATAGAGCTGCCTTCTCAGTATTATTATAAACAAACTCCGCTACAGGGAGAGCTTCCAATCATTTACTAGAATAATCAGCCAATAAACAACAAAGCGTTTTAAGTAAGGTTAGGTTCAGTCGTTCAGTTTGTCCATCTGTTTCTGGATGGAAAGCAGTGGATAATGCCACATCGATTTTCAGTTTTTTGCATAATTTTTTCCAAAATCTAGAGTTGAACTGGCTACCTCGGTCTGACACCACTTTACTTGGCAAACCATGTAAGCGCACAATTTCTCTTATAAAAATATCTTCAAATTCTGCCGCAGTTGGCAATTTCCGTAATGGTACAAAATGTGCCATTTTAGACAAAAAATCCACTATCACTAATACTGTTGTGAAGGATTTTACTGGTGGTAAACCCACAATAAACTCTACACTCACAGTGTGCCAAGGTTGTTTGGGTGATGGCATTGGTATTAACAAACCGTCAGGGGCCTTATGAGAAGATTTATGTCTTGCACAAACTAGACAGGTAGTGACAAATTGCTTAATGTCCTTACTCATATTGTCCCACCAAAAGTGTTTTCGCACATTTTCCGGGGTTTTTACCCAGCCAGGATGACCTGCCAATGGTGAGGCGTAGCCAAATTATCACCTGTGTTTGTAATTCTGTGGTGGGCACTAACAGCATGTTGTTGTGATACAATAAACCTCGTTGTATTGAGTTATGGGAATCCTTTAACCAATCTTGAGGTGCCATTTGCATGTGTGCTTTATATAGATCTGTGATGAAATCCTTCTGTTGTACTGGTGTTAAAAGTTTTTGGGGAGGAATAATGCGTTCTCCTATTTTGTCTTGTTTCATGTCTGAGGTATGTCCGTATCTAGATAACACATCAGATTGAATTTGTTGTGCACCTGGTCTATACGTTATAACGTAGTCAAATGTACTAAAAAATTTAACCAGCGCATCTGACGTGGAGTTAATGCTTTTAGTGATCCAAAGAACTGTAGGTTCTTATGGTCAGAAAAGATGGTAACAGGGTACTTGGCTCCCATTAAAGGGTGCCTCCATTCAGAAAAGGCTACTTTGATAGCTAATAGTTCTCTTTCAGCCACAGTGTAATTTTTTTCAGCTGGTAATAACTTTTTGGAATAGAAGGCTATAGGATGTAATTGGCCATCTATTGCATCTCGTTGAGAGAGAACTCCTCCTAAAGCTACTTGTGAATCATCCGCTTCTACAAAAAATGGCAAGTCAGGATCAGGATGTTTCAGAATTGGGGCTAAAGTGAACTTTTGTTTCAGGAGTTGAAAGGCGTGAGCCGCCTCATCAGGCCAATGAAATCGTTGCCCTTTCCGCAACAAGATGGTTATTGGGACCGCAATGTCTGCAAAATGAGAAATAAACCTCCTATAAAAATTGTCAAAACCCAGAAATTTCTGAACATCCTTCACAGATGATGGTTCTGGCCAATCAGTAATAGCACTAATTTTCTTTTCATCCATAATTATTCCATGAGGTGACAGGCAGTATCCTAAAAAGTCCACTTTGCTGACATTAAAAGTAAATTTTTCTAATTTAGCAAAGAGATGATTTTCTTTTAACTTTGATAATACTGCAGGAACATGTTGGGTATGTTCTTCCGGGTTCTTAGAGTAAATGAGGATGTCGTCTATGTATACTATGACACAAACGTCCAGGAATTCGTGTAGGACCTCATTTATAAAGAATTGAAAGGCCGCAGGGGCATTACACAACCCAAAGGGCATTACTGTGTACTCAAACAGACAAAACTTTGTCTTGAAAGCTGTCTTCCACTCATCCCCCTCTTTTATTCGGACCAGGTGGTAAGCTCCCCGCGGATCTAGTTTAGTGTATATAGTAGAATGTCTTAATTGATCCAACAACACAGGTATTAGAGGAAGAGGATATTTATTTTTTATTGTAGCCTTATTTAGTCCTCTATAGTCGATACACGCGCGGGATAAAAAAAAGTGGAGATAACATCGGAGATGTGGAATGTCGGATGAACCCAGACTGTGGTAGGTCGTCTAGGTAGGTTCTTAAATATTAGGTTTCTTCGTCTGTCAAAGTATATACTCTGTTATTAGGTAAAGGGGCCCCTGGGATGAGATCTATACGGCAGTCATATGACCGATGTGGGGGTAACACACTAGCCTTCACTGGATCAAAAACGTCTTCAAAGTCAGAATATTCAGGAGGGAGACTTGGTTAGTCTTGTGTAACACTAGCACAGTGTATTACTGAGGTCTGTTCTGTACCTGCTTCTTGATAGCAATTGGTTCTACAGAATGAGGAATCCAAAGTAACTGTTCTGTTCACCCAATCAATTTTTGGGTATGAGTTGTTAACCAGGGTACCCCGAGAATCAAGCCAAAATTAGGGGTATCTATCAGATCAAAGCTAATCATCTCTGTGTGCCCGTTTTGACAGACCATGACAAGGGGACTTGTTTGTTTTGTGATTAATCCAGAGGTCAATTCTGACCCATCCACTGCACATTCTGCTTCTGGACAAGGCTTTAGGCAAATAGGAAGACCTAATGTGTTAGCTAAGTTATTATCCACAACATTTCCTGTTGCTCCTGAGTCCAGTAGGACAGGGAGAGAATGTCTAACTTGGGTAGTAACAATTAAAAAGATCTGAATTATGAAATGTCTAGGTATGTGCGGTACCATGAAGGCTGCAGAATTAGAGGTGTGATTAAGATGTTTTCTCGAACAAGTAACCTCCCCCCTTGTCGAGCTTAATCGTTTCCCGACTCAGTTGAGGAAATAGAGGAAACAGTACCCTTTCGTGAAGTTTAAGGTTTTACTGGACATTCTCTGGCAAAATGTCCTGCCTTGCCAAAATATAAACATAATTGAAGTTTTCTCCTTCTTTATTTTTCCTCTGACGTGAGTGGACCTCTGAGTGTCCCTATTTGCATAGGCTCAGGTTCAGGGAGTTTATTATCTGTGTCTTTCTTCTCATGTCTAATAAAAGTTAACCGCGATTCCAGTTTGGATGTATCTCCCTTTCTTTCTCCTAGTCTGTGTTCCAATTTCACGACGAAATCTACAAAGTCAGAATAGTCTTCTGGCAAATCAACGATATGAGCCAGTGCGTCTTTTAATTCGTCTCTCAAACCTTTATAAAAAAGGGAGACACGCTTTTCTTCTGGCCAACGTGTCTCGGTGAGTAAATGATTAAAACTAGTGAGATAGTCCTCCGTAGCAGATGGGAGGTGGATCTGGGAGACATAGCTGATGAGGACTGGTTACATGCACTGGCCTCGCCCAGAGAGACCACCATACCTTCGCGACTGAAACTGGTACAATTAAAAATACTGCATAGGGTGTACTATTCCCGTACTCTACTACATAAACTGGGGCGTACCCCGGAACCTACCTGCCTCAGAGGTTGTGGATCCCCAGGGACTTTTTATCATATTTTATGGGATTGCCGCAAAATACAATCTTATTGGGAGGAAGTGTTGTTTGAGATATCGGAGGCGACGGGGGTTGTGCTGCAGAATGACCCTAAGTGCTGTCTACTAAACATTTGGTCTCCTACCGATATGAACAGGGGATTGCAACTCTGGGCGGCACTGGGTATGGCCATTGCAAAGCGTAACATCGCTAGGAGATGGGTTTCTGGTGTGAAACCCTCATGTACTCGATGGTGTAATGATATGGACTCAGCAATGGTAGCGGAAAGGGCAGTATATGTGCATAGAGGGTGCCCTAAGAAATGGTCGAGAATATGGAATAATTGGAATGAATATCGTGGGAACCTATGTGAGCCCCCGGAGGAACTGCTAGAACCTGATGATGACCCATAGAGGGTGTGCTACAGTGTCTTTGCCATATGATAGCCTTCTGTGTGTTATTTTGGGGCATGGCGGGGATGTCTTTGGAATGAGTGTGATGAGGAACGATCTAAGTCGCTACGATATATACTGTGTAACTTGGAGTACATCTGGAGGGGGGTCATGGTTGCAATTACGAGATGTGCCATAATAGGCGGGGGGAGGCGCAGGGAGTGCCAGGCAAGGCTAGTGATGTGTCTTGTGAAGGGGACTGTCTCCATAATATGATGATGTGCTTAGGACCCGATAGAAAATGCTTGTATAATGTAACCCTGTAGGATGTTGATAATGACTGGTACAATCCTGATTCTCATAGAGACAGGTTATGGTTGTTTATAAAAAAAAAATTAAAAAAAATTATTAAATGAGACGGATTCGGTCAGTGAACACTATTATCCGAAGGTATTCAGATGTTCTTTACACGATTTACGACTTGGCAAGGATGGCCGTTACCACTGCTTTGATGTTTTGATACTTTACGTATGATAAATAGCGGCCAGCCTCCGGGTTGTGTGCAAGACGCTGTGTATTACTGAAACTTTAATAAACGTATTAAAAAAAAAAAAAAAAAAAAAAACTAGTGAGATAGGTCAATAAATCCTTGTTACCTTGTTTCAGATTTAAAAGCTCATTATCGCTTGCCTGCATAAAAGTGTGTTTTGCAAAAAGGCTGGTCATTGTACGTTTAAATTGATTCCAATTATGGAGGATGGGATCATCTCCATCCACTAAAGGAATTGACCAATTGGCTGCTGTACTGCCCAAATAAGACAAGACGAATGCCACTTTCGTAGCTTCAGTAGGGAACTGTTGTGGTTTACAAATGAAGTGTAATTGACATTGATTGATAAAAACATGGAATTTGTTACTATCTCCATGAAAACGTTCAGGCGCTGCTAAAGGCACAGCATTAGGATCATTAACAGAACCTCAACTGGGGGTGGGGAGGGAAGTTGCATGTTTTGCTCGCGCCCCTGTCTCTGAGGAGGCTTTAAACAAAGGCGTAAAAGCTGTGTTCCACTGGGATTCCCTAGGTTTATATTTGCTTAAATCCTGTTTTAAAAAGGTGTTTTCCAACTTTAATTTCTCTATTTCCTCTTGCATATCTTGCAAGATGCCAGACACTGATTCATTATGGGCCAAGTCCTCGTTTAGGGCCTGCGCCATATCCGTGGCGTCAATGCCCTCTGTTTTTTCCCCGGCATTCATCGTCCAACAGAACTGAATATTTTAAAGGCTTGTGCTTCTGTCAAAGCCCAACTGACCTGAGTTTCTGTTCAGTTCTGATGGAGGTTGAAGACAGTCCATCCCCGCCCTGAAACTGCTTGTTCCAGCACACTAGTTTTAAAACAGTGCACTAAGAACCAGAAGCTCAAGGGAAGGGGGGAGGTGGATAAAATAAAAATAAGAGATAACACCGTTCTTGCGTTTCCACTGTAAAAGAGCTGCTAAAATCTGCGGCCCTCTCTGACTTCTGTAGAAACTGGTGACTAATGAAACATAAACAAAGAACCGATAAGTGCAACCTATCCCTAAATGTGTTCCTGATTAAACCTTAATCTTATTAGAAATTCTCTTCTAAAAGTACCTCATGGATCCTGGTCTCAAGCTTCCAGGTTTGGAATGTGTTACTGTTCTGGGATGTGCTTTCTATTACTGTAAAACGTCTGTAAAATCAAACGAATAGCATTATCAAAATTACCAACGTCTTTTTCTTGAACTTAAAATTACCAACGTCTAACATTCACCTTAATATAACTAAAGCCTAAATTCTTAATAGCAAATTAACTTTTCACACATTTCCAGACTTTTTATAAAACAAATACTGTACTTTTACATCAAAATACAGCAGGTAATTTGTGCAACTCCTTGATTTACTGTTTGCCTTGCTGTCAATGGTTTCCTCTGTTTGATTCTTAAAAAGTTCCATGTAAAACAATGTTTATTTCACAAAGTTTCACAAAGTATTCTTGTAACAAAGGGTTTGAACCACAAAGTTCGTGGGGGATATCTTGTTCCAAATTGTCTTTAAATGAATCCAGGAATCGCCGATGAAGTTCTTTCAGGTAATAAAAGGTTTTGCACTTACCTGTTGCTGAAAAGGGATACTGATCAGTCTAACCTTGACCTCATTCTCTTTTGCAGGTCGATTGCAGTGGACAGAAGAGGGGCTGAGTCAAGAAGTAGCCGGAAACCAGAAGAAGGAAGAGCCAGAAGCCGCACCCGTTGAAGTCAATGAAGGTCTGGAGAGAGCAGGAGTGCCAGGGCCGAAGGATCTGTTCTCAGGTAAGTGGGAGGTAGACGAGCACAAGCACTGGGTGAGGCTCAGGGGCTGCCTTTTATTGACAGGGCTGGGTGTGGGTCGAAGAGCTGGGTGTGGTTCCAAGAACTGGTTGTGGTTCTCACAAGCAGGTGTGCAGAGCTTCAGTTATTATGCTAATGAGTTGAAGTAACACATGGCCTAGGTAGGAGTGTTCTAAATAAGCCTTGGTAAAAGCAAGGTCCAATGGTTTCTAAATAAGCCTTGATAAAAGCAAGGTCCAATGTGCGAACAAGATAACAATGTCCAAACTTGTGAATACATTGAGCAAAATACACGGAAGTCTTAGGGAGGGGCTGAGATAACAAGGAAGGCTTTCAGTGGTATGTTTAAAGAGAGCTATTACAGAGACCACTAGTGCAATGAGAGGGGACATGCTCTTTGCTGTGCACAAAACCTAACAGCAGCCTCACTGAGCAACAGCAGATTGATTGCAGGAAGGTCCTCAATCAATACAGGCATATGTTTTCTCTGACTCCTAGTCAGACCACCTAGTGTACCCAGAAGTGGACACTGGTGAAAGCCTACCTGTTAAAAATAATATTTACAGGCAGCCTGACCATGTAAGAAATAGCATCAGGACTGAGATCCAAAAGATGCTGGAATTAGGAGCCATTGAACAATTAGATAGCCCATGGGCTAGTCCAGGTCCTGGTATCCAAACCTCACACCCAGGGTGGTAAGAGAGAAATTAGGTTTTGTGTGGACTACAGGGGGCTTAATGCAGTCACTAAAACGGATTCTCACTCTATTCCTAGGGCAGATGAGTTTGTTGACACTTTGGCCTCAGCCAAGTTCTTGAGCACATTTGACCTCACTGCTGGAAATTAGCAAATCAGACTAGCTGAGGATGCCAAACCCAAAACAGCATCTTAAACCCCAATTGTGCATTATCAATTTATTGTAATAACCCTTTGGTTTGAAAAATGCACCTGCCACATTGCGAAGGCTGGTGAATAAAATCCTTACATGCCTGGAAGCCTTTTGTGCAGCATATCTTGATGATATAGCTGTCTTTAGCTCCACCTGTGAGGATCACATGGTCCACCTGAAGAATGTTTTAGAGGCTCTGCAGAAAGCAGGTCTCACTATCAAGGCCACCAAATACCAGATAGGGCAGAGTAAGGTTGTGTACCTGGGCCAACTTGTGGGTTGAAGCCAGGTTCAACCATTGCAGAGCAAAATCCATACCATCATGGACTGGGTTGCTCCTACTACAGAGTCTCGGGTCAAAGCTTTCTTGGGCCTGACTGGGTACTACAAATGATTTGTAAAAGGATATGGGTCTGTACTGACTCCATTGAATGATCTTACTTCAAAAAGAATGCCCAAGAAAGTTCAGTAGACAGTTAGCTGTCAGAAAGCATTTGATGATCTCAGGCAGGCATGTGTACTGCTCCCATTCTGCTAAGTCCTGACTATTCCAAACAATTCATTGTCCAAACAGATGCATCTGAGTTGTTGGAGGTAAGGTCTGTGTTGCCACAACCTAATGCAGAGGGTCAGTATCAACCAGAAGCTTTTATTAGTAGAAGGGTAGCCCCCAGCGAGAAACGTTGGTCAGCCATTGAGAGGGAAGCCTTTGCTGTGGTTTGGACTCTGAAGAAGCTGAGGCCATCCTTTTCTGGCACTTACTTCATTGCTCAGACCATAAGCCCCTCTTAGTGCTAAAACAGATGAAAGGTAAAACCCCCAAACGTTTGAGGTGGTCCATTTCCGTAAGGGGGATGGACTATACAGTGGAACATAGACCTGGGAGTAACCATACCAATGAACTCTCCAGATATTTCCACTTAGAACATGAAGACTCTTATGGTTATCCCCCACTTTTTACTTGATGTTAAACTGTTTTTGACTAGTCTGATTGGGATCCAGCTAATCAGGACCCCAGTCTAACTTCTTTCTCCCTGAAATGTTATGTATGTGCTTAGGTAACTCTAGATTGGATACTGGGGTACCATTGTCAGTCTCTAGTATATGTACCCATGTACCCAGGGCATAGGTACCCCAGAGGTCTCTCATGGGCTGAAGCATGTATTTTGCCACCCATGAGATGCTATGCAAAATGGAACTACAGCTCTGCCATTGCAGCCTGTGTAAGATGGTGCATGCACCACATACTTTAAATATAGATTTACTATATCTATAGGTCACTACACTTAAAACCTATAAGCCTCCCTCTAGCAGGCCCTGAAGGCAGGGTGCTGGTTTTTACATGAGAGGGTGCCCCTGCATGAGCAGTGCCCCTCTGCAGCCTTTGGAAACCATTCTCCCGGGTTGTCGATGACGCAGCCAGACATATAGGTAGAGATGCATTCTATGCTTGCGTAAAATGCTATCTCAAAAACAAAACATGTTGTGTTTGGTATCAAACACCTTGAAATCATACCTCCACACCGGTAACCGGTGTGGGAGGTATGATTCCACCCTTCTGAAGCAAGCATCGTGAAATCACTGGTCTTACCGGTACCAGCATTCTCGACCCAGGCAATACAAAATGGTTGCTGCCGACCAGAGACACATTTCTGTCCTCCTGCTCCTGAGTCAAGCTCGAGCAGGGCAATAGGCATTCTGTCACAGGGAGGTGTGACCACCTCCCAGGCAGGATTTAGTGTATTGGGCCTGGGTGGGTGCCCTTCCAAAGTGCATGAAAGTCTGCATCTGGGGCACACTTGGTGTCCCTGTGCATAGTCCAATTCAAATCCGTCCTGGGAGCTGTTGGCTCCTGCTCTGGTGCAAAACTGGACAAAGGACATGGGAAAATTCTCCCCTCTGTCCTGACACTCCCCTGTGAGGATCCCCTCAATCTGTCCAACCCTCTCCCTTGGGTACAAAAGGGCTTACCTGGCTGTAGGACCGTAGATTTAATGGTGACAAGATTCTGAACCAGAAACCACTGAACTTTGACCTTCTGGACACTCTGGACTTCGCTGGACTTTGACTGGGCCTGACTTTGTCTCCCTCTCTGTCCAAACTATCGTCTGTGGCCATGCACCATACAGGCTCCATGCAGGACCTGTGGAGCATCAAGGACAACTGAAGTATCTCCCTTGGGGTGAAGGAGTCACTCCCCTGCATTCACAGGCACCGTAACACAACTGACCAGTCTGCTGATCCTGAGCTCTTGCAGACTCCGAAGGCTTCACACCTGAAGCACCAGACCTGAAGCACCAGACATCGGTTAGCATTCGTCCACTGAGCCCCGGGTCACTCTTGAGTGACCCAGACTCTGTCCACTCTGTTTTCAGGTTCCTTCCTTGCAGAATCCACCTGTGGGTTCCACTGGCACTTTTCTTCTTTCCAGCAGTGGCATTTCTTTGAAGACTCCCATTGAGAAAGAAGACACTTTCCAACACCACTTCAGCCCTATGCACCCAGCTTTCCAGGAATAGGTAACTCTGGTACTTCGGTATCCACGGTTGGAGTGGCTCTCCAACCTTCTATGATCCAAAGGGTTTCCTCATAATCCACTGGGAAGGGTCCTTAAACACTAAGGGGCAGATTTATGATAACTGGCGCATCCCCAGGGATGCGCCAGTTTTTTTGCGCCGCTGCTCCGCCACCCATGGTACGCCACATTTACAATGCGGTGCACGATAGGGCAAAAATGGCACAGATGTGTGACGCATCTGTGCCGTAAAGGTGCCGCATTGCTGGAGTTGCGTCGCAAGCACGACGCAGCTCCAGCAAGGCTCGGGGGTGCCCCATCTTTACAATGCTGCATCAAGACCTACGCCTGCTTCAAGCAGGCGCAGGGTTTTGACGCAGCATTGGCCTGAAAGTGACTGAGTGAAATCTTATAGATTTCACTCAGCCACTTTTGAGAGGTGCACCTGCCCCGGAAACCCCACCCTGCGCCGGAACACCCACAAGTGGTGCAGGGCTTTACAACGTGACGCATTTGCCTAGATGGGTCACATTGTAAATGGGTCATAGGGATGCGCCATGTTTACGCCGCAGTTGCGTGAAGCAACCGTGGCGCATTCCCAACATAAATCTGCCCTAAAATTGCAACCGCGAATCTCCATTGAATTGTACGTAGCACACAGTTGTGTTCTCACACTGCACCAGTTCTCTGTGGGGTCCCTCCTTACTCACCATGGGTGGTTCCTTGGGGTCCAGGCAATTCTACAACCTCTAGACACTGTCTTGACTCGAGTTGTGGTTCTAATTCCACTATTTTAGTATATGGCTTGGTCTCCCCTTGGAGCCCACTGTGTATTAGTGCTACTTACGTTTGTTTTTGTGCTACAGTATTGTGTGCTTTGTGTTCATCAGCCTGTAGCAGACACTGTGAGGTATTCAAGGTGTGTTATAATAATGAACACATATTTGTATAACTACTGTGTGGTTCTCCTTTCATTTATTAAATTAGATTGGATGGATTAAACCCAGATCTGTGACTGGGGGTGAATGTTTTGCCATTGTGCAACATTCCGTCCATCATCTTGTTTGTTTTCTGTTCACCCTATGTGGGAAGGGTATGCCCAGACGTGGGTCCTGTGCTCACTAGGCCACTGGAGTCAAGCTATCCTGGCTGAAGATGGCTGATAGCCAGAAACCGGTCCTAGGATGCTTGATTCTGGTCCAGGGAACACATGGCTTGGCAGTTAGGGCTGGACTGTTTCGATGAGGCACAGGGTCAAGACTGATTTGCATATGGCCATGTCTTAACTGGGGTGGCTTGGTGAGAAAAATAACGATGGATTAAACCCAGATCTGTGACTGGGGGTGAATGTTTTGCCATTGTGCAACATTCTGTTCATCATCTTGCTCGTTTTGCTGTTCACCCTATGTGGGAAGGGTATGCCCATACGTGGGTCCCGTGCTCACTAGGCCACTGGAGTCAAACTATCCTGGCTGAAGACGGCTGATAGCCAGAAACCGGTCCTAGGATGCTTGATTCCGGTCCAGGGAAGACATGGCTTGGCAGTTCGGGCTGGACTGTTCCCATGAGGCACAGGGTCAAGACTGATTTGCATATGGCCATGTCTGAACTGGGGTGGTTTGGTGAGCAAAATAATGATGGATTAAACCCAGATCTGTGACTGGGGGTGAATGTTTTACCATTGTGCAACATTCCGTCCATCATATTGTTTGTTTTCCTTTCATTTAACCAATATTATAAGGTTGCATTCTGGTAAAACAATCTGCTTAACATTTCTTCAAGACTAAGCCTGAAGGCTGCTCTCCACAGCTACCACTTGGATATCTTTCTAAGGTTATATTTGACCTCTGAAATCACCATAAGGGTTGTTTTGACTGGTGCAAGGTGCCCACTTTAATTAGTGGACATCATATACCAGGCCAACTTCTCACAGGCACAGAATGGCATACCGGGGTGTTGGGTACAGTGGAGTAACTAATATTGGGTACAGTGCAGGGCCATAGAGTGGAATAAGGTACAGGTCAGAGGTTTACAGTGCACTTGCATATACTGGAATACTTTATATTGGTGTGAGATACAGTAGAGTAGCTTAAATTGGAGCAGTGTAAAGTGGAATTGCAAAAAGTGAAGTGTTATACAGTGTAGTAGCATAGAATGGAGTGCTTCACACTAGAGTAGAGTGCAGTAGAGTGTGATACACTGTAATAGTAACAGCGTAGTATTTTTCAGATGTAATAGACTTCAGTTGTACTGTTTGGGTTAGCAGGCCAATGCTATTTGAAACCAACAAGCATGGCATAAAGTAGAGTGGGCTAAAAGAGAGTTGCATACAGTTAACTGTTACCTCTAGTAAACCCCACACATGTGTAGTGCTGAGAGGTGGTCAGAGGCCATTCCCCCTTTCTCCACCACTCTACAAATGCACCTCCTGATTAGGGGAGGGCGGAATTTGTGTAATCTCGTTATGCAAATCTCCGTGAAACGGAATCTCTGCGAACACGCGGAATTGCTTGTTCGCAATGCTTATTTACTGTTCGCAATCGCAGTTTGCATGCTCAGGAGGAAATATCTCGCGAACTCGCATTTTGAGAACGCGGAAAAGCAAATATTTTGCGAAGTCGCGGAACGCAGAATTTGGGGCAATTTCGCGTTCTCCGCAGAACGCGAAATAATTCAAATTCCGCAAATTCCATGAGCGGAACAGAATTTGCCGCCCAGCCCTACTCCTGATACATTGCTGCTTGGGGGATGAAGTCCACTTTAGTCCTGAGGCCCTCAGGATCCAAGGGAACCTCATAGCCCTGACAGCAGTGCGCCGAAAGGCGTGTTAGCAGAGTGGTAGAAAAAGTGGTGTGGCCTCTGAGCACTTCTCAGCAATCCCACTGTGTGGGGTTTACTGGAGGTAACAGGTGGGCTAGTTGGCACCTAAGGACCCTCAGGATTGAAGGGGACTTCATCCCCCAACAAAGAGCATGCCAGGAGGCGCATTTGCAGAGTAGTGGAGAAAGGGGCGGGGCCTCGGTGTGTTGGCGTTTTTTTTTGTTTGTTGTTATTTTAGAGAAATGAGGGGATTCTTTCCCTGTTGTACGTGTGAGGCCTGTGTTATTAGCAAAAAAATACTAACATATGATATACCGGGTCTGAAGCAACATAAGACAATAAATAAATGTCTTACCTGTAACACTGTTTATTCAGTGTATTGCCTTATCTGATGTCATTTGAGATGTCATCAGTGATTTCACTGACCATGTCATGAATGATGTAATATGTGACGTCATCACCAGTGCATTGCGGGGGCGCGAGTTATAGTTAGCTGAAACAGCTATAACGGGTGGAATTTCCATGGTTCTGTACGAGAGAAATGTCCAACTCATTGTAACGTCCCTGAAACCTATGTTTTTTTCAGTGAATTTCTAAGGTTTTTTAAATGCTAATTTCTAACTATAACCTGCATGAAACCTATGGTTTTTTCAGTGAATTTCAATGGTTGTTTAAACGGAAATTTCTAACTATAACGTCCCTGAAACCTATGTTTTTTTCAGTGAATTTTGTAGGTTTTTCAAATGCTAATGTGTAACTTTAATATTTATAAAACCTTTCTTTTTTTTGTAAATAAAATCTTTTTTTTAGTGATATTTTGGAATTGTATTATAATTTTTTATTTATTTTTCAAAATTATGTAATGTCTTGTGTGTTCTAAAATATATATTTTTTTTTTGTTGAGGAAAAGTGAAGTCGGTGGGTGCGCGGATTAAAGCCGCCATATTGCTAAAGTCAGGAAGGATGCACGTTTGGTGTGCGACGGATGCGCCGTGTCTGGCCCCGTGTAACATCATATGCGTATAGGATTGCGTTGTGTGCGCGTTTGGTTTGCGATGGCAGCACAGTACCTGGCCCAGCGTAGCGTCATATACATATGGGATTGCGCCGGGTGCACAACCCCTGCAAAAAAAACTTATGATTTAAAACTATATGTATATAACTTTAATGTATACATGAGGGCAAGAGATTATCTAAACTATTTATAAAAATAATGTATTTGAGTCGGGTGCGCTGGTTGTGCACCCGGTGAGCGACTCCCATTTTACTTTAAAAGAGAGCATTTGATTGGTTCATAAGGTTTCCCATTCTATCACTTGAAGGATCCCACCCATTTTAGTCGTTCTCGCTACAGCTTCACATGAGAGACACCTGTTGCGTTTTTGCAGCTAGTTTGTACATTTTTGGGGTGTTTTTGGGAAAGATTTGGAAACGGCTTCTTCAAATCCTCAGCAAGAACATACTTCTGATGAAGAAGAGATAGAAGAACCACCTCTCAAAAAGAGATCACAATCCGTCGTCTGGAAATTTTTCACCATTCCAGATGTTGAAAAGAGAGCCAATGCAAGGAAGGTCAGATACACTCTCTGTCCACGGATTTTGTCTAGAGGTAGTGACAAAAAATACTCTGGTGGCACGTCGAACATGTACAAGCACCTCCAGACAATGCATCCCAGACATTTTGCACGGGAGCAGATGAGGCGTGCACCACAAAATATGCAACAAAGTGACCAGGGAGCTGGTCCCAGCACTTCAGGAGCATCAAGTACATCATCTCGAGGGCTGAACTACGCTCAGAGTATGGAAACTTAAAACAGCTATGCATAAAATGCAATGCCATCCTATGTTGTGGTGAACAATCTATGGATGCTGTTTGTTCTGCAGTAAGGAACCATCGCTGCTAGTTAAAAAACAATAAAAAAAATATGATTTTAGAATTCCAAAAGTTAGGACTTTAGCCTGGTCCTTTCTTCCGTTTTCCAAAAACACCAAATAAAATTACAAAAAAGTTTTTAAAAACACCCCAAAAAAAAAAAGAAAAAGAAGAAAAAAAGTTATTTTCAGAACTATCTTAGCTGGTTTAAAAAAAGAAATAACTGCATGCGAATGTCTGCATGATTGCTGGAGTATATGTGTTGAGCATGATTGATTCAAATAGTTCATGGGTAGCGCATGGTAATTGTATGAGTGCATGCGTAATGCCTACATGATTGTACAAGTGTATCTGTAATCCATGAGTTATTGCATGAGTGGATGGATAATCGTGGGTGATTGCATTAGTATATAAGTGGTGGTTGAGTGATTGAAAGAGTGTGAATGAGAAGTGTCTATGTGGTTAAAGGACTGCATGGATAGTGCACATATGATTATAGCTGTGCAAGTGTTACTGCCTGGGTCATTCCATGAGTACATGGGTAGTGACTGGATGACTAGAGTACTGCAAAGAGAGTGCATGGTGAATTTATAAGTGCTTGGGTATTGGCGGAGTGATTGGATTAGTACATGGTAGTGACTGGGTGATTGGAGGAGTGCACGGAGAGTGACAGTATGATTGCTGGAGTGCATGGTTAGTACCTGGGAATATGAACGTGTGAATGAGCAGTTTGTAGGAGGTTGGAGGACTGCATGGGTAGTGCACATGTGATTGTAGCACTGCATGTGTTAGTGCGTGGGTGATTAAAGCGGGTACATGAGTAGTGACTGGATGATTAGAGTACGGCAAGGAGATTGTATGGTGAATTTATAAGTGCTTGCGTATTGACATAGAGATTGGATTAGTACATGGTACTGGCTGGCTAACTAGAGGAGTGCATGGGGAGTAACAGTGTGATTGCTGGACTGCACGGGTACTACCTGGGAAAATGAAGGTGTGAATGAGCTGTGTGGAGGTGGTTAGAGGACTGCATGGGTAGTGCACATGTGATTGTAGCACTGCATGTGCTAGTGTCTAGGTCACTGCATGAGTACATAGGTATTGACTGGATGATTAGAGTACTGCAAAGAGAATGTATGGTGAATTCATAAGTGCTTGGGTATTGGCGGAGTGATTGGATAAGTAAATGGTACTAGTTGAGTGATTGGAGAAGTGCAATGGGAGTGAGAGGGGGATTGCTGGAGTGCATGGGTACTACCTGAGTAAGTGGAGGAGTGCATTAGTAGTATCTAGAGAGGTGAGAGAACTGCATGGGTAGTACACAGTTGATTGTAGAAGTGCATGGGTTAGTGCCTGGATCATTGCATGAGTACATATATAGTGCGTGGATGATTAGAGTACTGCAAGGAGTGTGCATTATGAATTTATAAGTGCTTCGGAATTGGCGGAGTGATTGGATAAGTACATGGTGATTGGAGGAGTGCATGGGAAGTGACGGGGATTTGTTGACTGCAAGGGTATTACTTGGGTAATTGGAGGAGTGAATCAGTAGTGCGTAGGTGGTTAGACATCTGCATGGATAGTGCATGGAGGATTGTAGCAGTACATGAGTTAGTGCCTGGGTCATTGCATGAGTACATGTGTACTGGCTGGATGATTAGACTACTGCAAAGAGAGAGCATAGTGATTTTATAAGTGCTTGGGTTTTGGCGGAGTGATTGGATAAGTACATGGTGCTGGATGGATGTTTGGAGGACTGCATTGGAAGTGACAGGAGGATTCCTGGACTGCATGGGTAGTACTTGGGTAATTGGAGGAATGAATCAGTAGTATGTAAGTGCTTAGATATCTGTATGGGTAGTGCTTGGAGGATTGTACCTGTGCATGAGTTAGTGCCTAGGTTATTGCATGAGTACATGGGTACTAACTGCATGATTACAGTGCTGCAAGTAGAGTACATGGTGATTTTATAAGTGTTTGTGTTTTGGCGGAGTGATTGGGTAAATACATGGTGCTGGATGGGTGACTGAAAGAGAGCATAGGTACTGACAGGCGGATTGCTGGAGTGCATGCATACTACCTGAGTAATTGACAGTGTGAATAAGTAGTGAGTACATGGATAGTAACTGGATGATTACAGTACTGCAAAGACAGTGCGTGGAGAATTTATAAGTGCTTCGGTATTGGCAGAATGATTGGATAAGTACATGGTACTCGATGGGTGATTGGAGGAGTGCATGGGAAGTGACAGGGGTATTTTGTGACTACAAGGGTAGCACTTGGGTAATTGGAGGAGTGAATCAGTAGTGTGTAGGTGGTTAGACATCTGCACGGGTAGTGCATGGAGGATTGTAGCAGTGCATAAGTTAGTGCCTGGGTCATTGCATGAGTACATGGGTACTGACTGGATGATTAAACTACTGCAAAGAGAGTGCATAGTGATTGTATAAGTGCTTGGGTTTTGACGGAGTGATTGGATAAGTACATGGTGCTGGATGGGTGATTGGAGGAGTGCATGGGTAGTGACAGGGCCATGGGTGGACTGGAAGGGTAGTGCTCAAGGGATAGTAGTAGTGCATGAGTTATTGCCTGGGTCATTGCATGAGTACATAGGTACTGACTGGATTATTAGAGTACTGCAAAGAGAGTGCACAGTGAATTCATAAGTGCTTGGGTATTGGCGGAGTGTTTGGATAAGTACATGGTACTAGCTGGGTTGATTGGAGGAGTGCACAGGGACTGACAGGGGGATTGCTGGAATGCATGGGTACTACCTGAGTAATTGAAGGAGTGCATGAGCAGTATCTAGGTGGTTAGATGACTGCATGGGTAGTACATAGTTGATTGTAGCAGTGCATGTGTTAGTGCCTGGGTCATTGCATGAGTACATATGTAGTGACTGGATGATTAGAGTACTGCAAAGATAGTGTGTGGTCAATTTATAAGTCCTTGAGTATTGGCGGAGTGTTTGGATAAGTACATGGTGCTAGATGGGTGATTGGAGGAATGCATGGGAAGTGACAGGGGCATTGCTGGAGTGCATGGGTACTATTTAGGTAATTGGAAGAGTGAATCAGTAGATAGTAGGTAGTTAGAGCACTGTATGAGTAGTGCACAGGTGATTGTAGCAGTGCATGGGTAGTGCTTGGGTGACTTCATCTTACCTGTTTTGAA
Organism: Lissotriton vulgaris; assembly: GCF_964263255.1. Taxonomy (NCBI): domain Eukaryota; kingdom Metazoa; phylum Chordata; class Amphibia; order Caudata; family Salamandridae; genus Lissotriton; species Lissotriton vulgaris. The sequence goes on from NC_141696.1 coordinate 494,251,256, forward strand.
GTAGATATAATACTGATTGAAACATTTTTGTCACTCCTTTTGTTTGTAATATAAATTTAAAATAATTACAACTTTAGTAGTAGGGCCTGTAAAAGAGAAGAAATAAATTCCGGTATTACATATAATTTTATGGTTTTAAGAACATAACATAATTTTACAATTACATAACATATTCAGTTTGCCTTTTTTTCCTGTCTTTAGATTCTATTGAATTTCACCATACACAGTGATTTCAATTTTGATCATCAGCTGACAGCGGGCAAAAAAATACAATCAATAAGATTGTTAAAAAAACAAATCTCTGTTCAAAATATCTACAACAAACTCAACTATCTATTTACATTTTTACAAATTAACAGCCTCATTTACATTGTTTATAATGCAAAGATCAAATATATCAGCACCTTCTTTTTAACACAATTTTCCAAATGCAATATCAAAGAACAGAATCAATAATTCAAACAGTAATTCTTGACATCTTCCCAATACGCCAAATGATGTTTCTAAAAGAATGTGCATTAAGGATATCCAAGATAAACTTCTGAATTCATATTGACATCTTCGCAATAGGCCAACTGATGTGTCTGAAATCATTTGTAGTGAAAGTATACAAAGTATACTCAGTAATTCGTGTTGACATCTTCTCAGAATTTTGGCATCAAAAATATTAGATATGAATTTGGTAATTCATTAGGCAACCGACATTTGAACTCTAAATGTGCATCATTACAAAGTGTCCATCCTTTATTGCATTTTAAATACACAGTATAGTGTCCAGATGTTGAAGTAGGTCCATTGTGGAAAACAATAGCCACTGTTTTAAAAATTCTTCCTGAAATTGATACTTGACCTGCCACAACATTTTAAATTTTGGTTTCCAATTTTGTTCCATCTGCTCTACAACATTGCAGCATTACAATGATATATTGTCCAAATCTTTCTATAAATAATGTTGACAACATTTCCGATTTGCACTGAGTACATTCCATTTATTCATTAGCTGATTTCACTAATTCATTAAAAGACACTGTTTTGCAATCTGGTATTTTCAAATATATGAATCGTTCAATGTCTATTTTAGTGGTAGATGAAAATGAACAGCTGTCACATGTATGATCCCATCTGTAACATAGTCCAAACAGATTTTCAATTTGTATTCCTTCATCTTCCAATACTGCAAGCATAAACATAAGAAATCTCTGAGCATCTTGCTGTACATTCGTTGTAAATTGTGAAGTACCAGAACATATATCCAGAAGATTCCGCACGCTAGAAGCAGTATGGATTTTCATTTTATCAGTTTTCAACTTTTCAAAAACATAATATAACAAAGAACAGAATCTTTTTTCTCGATTTTCCATAATTGCATGCTGTAGAGTTCCAAAAAACAACATAAGGTCCACGATTACATTAGCATAGCAGTTGATACCTGAACTATTTTCTAACTGATATCCTACAATATTAGCAACCATGTCCACTCCCTTTTTCTTTCCAGTCTCAAATTCTTTTCAGCTCTTTTCTTCTTTGTAACCTCAATAGAATGTTTCGCATATTTTCGTTTTGGACGTTTCAAACATTTTTCATAAATAGGATATTCACCTAAGTTAGGAGCATAGAGTCTTCTTAACCTATTGTACTCTTTTACACAATTTACATCTGCACTAATTTTTTCCTCATCAAAATCAATCAAATACAATCCAAATAATGTTCTTACTCGAGACAATGCAACATATGCCATACCCTCTTTAAACACTGAACTTCCAATATTTACCAAAGCACTGTCAACACTTTAAACCTTGAGTTTTATGAATGGTCACCGCATATACTAAACAAACAGGAAACTAATTTCTACGAACATACACATATTTTACAAGCAGGAAACGAACACCACAACGTGCAATCTGTTTCACCTCTTCAATCCGATCAAATGTAATCTTCAAAAATTCATTTCCGTCTCTTTTTGGATAACTAACAGAGTCAACAACTTTCCCCATTGCTCTATTTGCTAAACCTTTCTCAACATCTAAATTACACTGTAATATTACCCAGCAGTTTACAGATACATATAAGGTCTTTTCCAAACCAGCTGTCTTAGATATTGATTTTTGCAAAGAGTCTAATTTTAACTGTAATTTCTCTGACAGAAGAATAGTTACTCCTTCATGTTCTATTTATCAGTAGCTACCATTTTCATTATTGGTTGTTTCTCCAGTTTCAACAGTTCTTCATTGAATGTAGAGCATTCTTTCAGTGTTGGCACAAGGCAAATTATAGACTTCTTTTCTACAATTTTTTGGTAGACAGTTTTAGGTGCAATATTTTCTTTTGGAAACAAGTTTGTTAGTAGCTGAATTTCTAAAGCTTCTTTGCCATCCTTTGTTAAGACACCAATTCTAATATTTTGAAGAATTTTTCAATAATCTTCGTCATTTGCTTGTCGCATGTTCTTAATAAGTTCTTTATATTCAAAATAAGTCCAAATGTTCACTTTTCCAATTCTTCCCAATTACTTTTTAGTATCTTCATGAAGAAGGGTGTTGAAAACTGGTTGGCCTTTCACAAGTGTGAGTTGTAGTAGATCACTGAATACAATTACATCTTTTCCTCCAAATAAAATATTGTAATTTGTTTTTAAAATCTGCTGCATTCTCAAATGTACAAACTAACCCTGGGCGAAGGACTTCGCTACGCCCACGGAGTGGGCATAGTGTTGCCTACTTCGCCCTTTGCAAAGTAGGCGTAGCAGGCAACACAACGCCCACCCCGTGGGCGTAGCGAAGTTGCCTGCCACCCGCCTCCCTCCCGCCCTCCCCTCCATACCTAATTTTTGAAAATATTGAAAGAAAAGTTAATAAAAAGGCACTTACCTTGTGCGCTGCATCCCGGGGCTCCCTCTGCTCGTTTGCGCCGCCGTCGCCGATACCAATGCACATGCGTGGCAGCCCGCGCACGTGCATTTCTCGTGTATTCAAGATGGCGGCGATGGCGACGTGAACGAGCAAAGGGAGCCCCGGGACGCAGCGCACAAGGTAAGTGCCTTTTTATTTACTTTTCTTTCAATATTTTCTAAAATTAGGTATGGAGGGGGGGGCAGGCGGCGCGTAGTGGGGCTACGCAAAGTGCATAGGTGGGCGTAGTTTCTTGCCCACTTGCATAGCTTAGCGTAGCCCCACTACGCATACTATGCCCAGGGTTAGTACAAACGCAAGCATTAAGTTTGAAACCATGCTTACCTCATCAATTATCAGAAGTTTCATTTTCTTCAGTACTCTTGAAAATTTGAAACAAGCTCCTCCAGATAGCTTGTGATATTCCAACTGATTTTCATGTTCTACTGGTAATATAAGTAAACAATGTAATGTAATCCCTTTGATATTGTAGGCTGCTAATCCAGTTGGAGCAGTTACAACACATGATAAATGTGAATCCGTTGTTTTCTGTAGTTAACTTGACAAACATTAAATCAAGAAATGTTTTCCTGTTCCAGCTTGCCCACTGATGTACATATGAATAGTTTAAATGATGTACATTGGCAAACACTCTTTTCATGCAGTAGTCCTTGTTCTATTTGTTGTGTAACTTGGTGATATATTTCTTTCTGTTCAGTATTCAGTTATTCTTCAAAGTTTTTCAAATCAATATTGTCCTGTTGTGCTTGTTGCATCACCGTTTCCACTTCACTCATTGCTATTGCTGCTTCATTTTCAAGTATGGCTTCTCCTAGTGGATCTTGACTTTGTGCAGCAGAACACTGACTATCTTGAGAACTATCTCTAGCTATTTCAGTTGCAATAGCACTTTTTTGATTAATCTATTCATTCAACATTTGGAGACAATTTGGAACAATTATACATTCAATGCTATCTTTACATGCATTGAAAGAATCTTCATAGCAGTCAAAATCTCCAAGTATTTCCATTTCACTCCCCCAAGGTTTGAAGAGTTGCAAAAGAGCTAAATAGAAAAACTCCCTTTTATCTGGAGTATCGCAACTTAGTTTCCTGGGATTAGTCAGATTTCCTTTGGCATGTTTTACCAAACATCCTTCACTTCCAATTACAACATACTTTCCATCATTTAAATTTTCTGTAACACTTTTCTTAAAGCTGTAATGTTGCAGTACTTCATATAGACATATCCTTTGCGGACTTCTATTTGGATAGTACGTATCCAACATATTTGTTTTAAGAATATCTGTACTTTCTGGATCATTTAATGATAAGTATTCAATTTCTTGTACAGATTTCTAAACTCAATTTCATGTCACAGCAAGACCATAGACTTATCCAGATGATTTCTCTTGACTTTGAATATAAACTTGCAGATGTCAATCGATCTGAACATTTGTAGGATCCAATTTCTCGATGTGACAGCATCTTCAAGCTTATGCTGTACAATTTTTTGCTAAGTGTTTTCTGTTGTGAAATTTCTTCCCACATTTCTTTCAATTCTGTCTTCTCAGATTTTGTTATGTATGACGTAACATAGCGAGCAACAGCAATGGAGTTATCTACAAAATATTGTATGTCCATATTTGCATTCCACATCGTCAAAATCACTGGATTGTAATCAATAATGTACTTTGATTCTTCTGTTCTTTTTATATAATAAGTATTTTTTTGTGATTTTCGAATGATAGTATACCTCATTGCTGACATAAAACTGTTCACTCTTCCCTTGGAAATTACTGGACGTGGAAAACCAACATTTCGTTTTGTGTAAAAGTTTTCCTTTGACTTGTATTTCCTTCGACAATATTGTCCACATTGATCATTTTTAAACCATAAAACTTGATGTCTCATGTTGTTCCCTGCTTTTTCTTTTAGTATGGTACATGTAACATGTTGTTCAATAAAACGGTCTCATCACTGTCAGTTCCAAATTTTGGTGCATTCTTGATCCATAACTGCATATGAATATGAGGTGCACCTCTAGTTTGCTATTCCTTTCTCCAAAAGAAATCAATAACTTTGCCAATAGATGGATTCTTTTTTATAACAGATGAAAGACATCATAGCTTCAAACATATGATTAAAATATCTGCACACATTTACAGGATACAAGGAACACAGTTCTCCAGCTTCAATTCATTATTCTCTATATCTGAATTTTACTTGTCGTAGAAAATCTAGTAAATCATCTCTTGCATACTCAGCACAACTAAGTGTAACAAACCACGTAGAGGTTCCTAAATACCTTAACATACATTTCAGTTCCCTATGACGTTGATACCAATATTCATTCGTGCCTCGTAGACATGCCATCAAATTAATTTACTGTGTTTCTAATTGTTCGTCTTTTTCCTAAACTTTTACCATGAATTGCTTTGCAGAAGTATCCGAAAAATGAATCGTGTTTTTAATATGTGATTCACTGCATATGAAAGTGCAGAAAGGTCGCTTTCAAATAAAAGATGAAACAAATATGGAATTCACTGTCTAAATCTTGCATCTTCGGAGTACAGTTGTAAAGTACAATATTCTTAAGCTGGAATCTGAACTGGTCATTCATCATATCGTCCACCTTTTCCAGTAGAGAACAGCTGTGGAAAACAACAAGCTTTCAAACTTTTTTCCCATAAACACATGGGAGTTCCTTTGCTTTTTTCATCTGGAAAAATTCAATACTGTCTCCTATCACATAGTGTAGAGGGTGTATAATGTAATGTTCATAAAGCTCTTTTCTGGACTGCTCCACTTTTTCTACTTGTCCACTTGAAATGTCTGTTTCATCTTCTAAACATATTTCTTCTTCTTCTTCATTTACAGTTTTATAGTAAATATTGTTTTGCACCAGATATAATGTAGCCTTTTGGACATTGGTGACATCTACTATGTCTTGCCATATTTTCTTACTCGTTGTAGGTACACCATTAACAAGAATGACTACAGGTTCACTTTCCTCTCTTTCTACCCCAACAGTTTCAACATTGTTCTTAAAATCTAAAAGTAAATACACAACTCTTCCTTTTAAACCTTTGTAGATCTGTTGGAGGCAGCTTACCTGTTTTAGGCTCCATACAAATTATAGCCTGAAACGGGTGCACAGATTCAATAAGGATGGACTCATATGTATTTAAATCTTTAAGGTCTGGAGGTATAGCTACTAATTCTAGGTAATAATAAACAGCTCTAGCTGGCATTTTGTTCTCTTCTAATTTATTGTGACAATATTTACAAATACATTGTTGAGTACCCAACTCAAAACGACCTTCCACAAGCAAATAAACAGCAAATTCCCTCAATTTTTCATTCTTTTCCTTTACACTTTTTAAAAACACATCTACATTACTGGTTTGAATTTTATAGTGAGTACGTTGGCAAAAAATACAAACATAGGGGCCCATTAGGATGGCAGTCGGATCGGCCCCACCAGGCCGGCGGTCATGACACACGGCCTGGCGGGGGCGATTCGCCCGCCGTCTATACAGTTAAGACTCCCGCCATATTATGATGGCTGGGGGTCCACGGCAGACGAAAAGACCGTCGGCCACTTTTCCGCCAGTCGACCGGTGAAAAACAAAGTTAATATGGTGCGCCATCCATATTACAATGCCAGCAGAGATGTGCCGTGCCGCCATGGAAAGGCATGTGGTCTGTGCCTGCAGGGGCCCATAGAGGGCCCCCAGGATGTTGGAGGCTGGGGGTGCACATGGGGGGGTACCTATGGTACCCCCTGCATTTGCATGCACAAGGTGGCAGGCACTGCGCAGTGCCTGTCAGTTTGTGCATGCCAATGCACGACTTGCATTCCCAGCATTGTCACGGGCGGGGATGTGAGCACCGCTCGCCAAAATGCTGGGAATAGGGCTTGCCACCGCCACCCTAATGTCAGGTGCGGAACTGCCACACCCCTTGTGGACTGTCCCACATTTCATTACGGTGGCGGGCAGACTTTGTACACCCACCATCGTAATAGGCCCCATTGTTGGGAATTTCACCAGAAACTACTGTAAACGTTATTTCTTTTTTAAACTCCGCAGCAGTAGTATCTTCCATCTCTTCTTCAACAGCTACACTTTTCACTCTCACTTTCTCTACACTCCTCTTGACCAGCAAAGAAACATAACTCTATATCATCGCAAACTTTTTTTACATCCAACACTGAACCATGCAAAAGAGCTGTATTAATTTCATTTAGACATAATGCAGGACTTTTCATGTAGTATAATCTTCTAACTAACTTCTGCTTTTCGGAATGATGTACTGCTAACATTCTTAAATGATGAAAACGACTTTGACACACTTTCCTAGAAAGACAAGCCAGAGAATGACCTTGCAGCCCTGTATTTTTTCTCACTTTGCAAGTATCCAGTCCTTGTAATATCTTAATCTTCTGTTTTACAGTTATTTTTCCATATTCTCTTAACAAATTTAGTAATATATCAATAGATTCCTGTTGTATACTACAAATAGTACTACAATGCCATGTAAACACTGGAGTCTAAGTACGTCTTCCTTGAACTTCCTCAGCTATTTCTTCATCCACATTTCCTGGAACCATCTTTTATTTTTCAATTGGACAACCATTTTTAAGCTTGTAACAATGACCACAGGTATCAACTGCATGAACTAATGTATTTTGTTGAAAATAGCTTTCTTCATTAAAAAAAGATTCCGTACTAGAAGTGTGCTTCCATTCCCCAGAAAATATTTTGCAAAAGTTAGTTCTATTTACAATTCTTTTTCTTTTACATTTGTCCTTCGTAGACTGAATAACTGTATTTAAAGTTTTAATCTGTTTAAAACAAAGATTAAAAAACTTTTTCAATTCAAATGCTTTTTCAATCACACTTAGAATCTTCTTTTTTTGCTTGTAAAATGTTAATCTCTTTTTTGATTTCTTACATTTTTTTAACAAATTTTGCAAAACTCTATTTTTATATAATCTTTTTCAAATCTCTAAAAATTGTTTCTTCTTCCTTTCAACATTTTGTTTTTTTCTGATAATCCAATTTTGCACTTCTTTGTACATTTTTATTTTCCTTTTGTTTAACAGCATATCTTTTGTCTCTTCTTTATTTTCCGAATTTGTTAGACTCTTTCAAACTTTTTTTTTACAAATGTTTTACTTCTCTTACCATATGGCTTTTTCTTTAAGGATCCATGTTGTACTTGATCTAATTGCTCCTGTGCTGTTTTCTTTACATAGGCCTCTTTTCTTTGTTGTCTTTTTGTTTGCTCTTTTCTTGTCATTGTAACTCTGTCTTAATAATTATGCAAAATAACGTTTTAAAAACAATTTAGTATAATTAAAATAATTATATCGAAATATTCACATGTTTAAATATAAAAATATATACAATGATAGTACCAACATGATTGGAGCAGTGGAACGGACCTACGTGGGTAATTGGAAGAGTGTAGGAGATTAGAGGACAGCATGGAGAGTGCACATGTGATTGTAGAAGTGCATGGTTAGTACCTGGATCATTGCATAAGTACATGAGTACTACCTGGATGATTAGAGTACTGCAAGGATAATGGCTGGTGAATTTACAAGTGCTTGGGTATTTTCAGAGTGACTGGATAGGTACATGATACTGGCTGAGTGATTGGAGGAGTGCATGGGTAGTGACAGGGTGATGGCTGGAGTTTATAGATAGTGTGCAGGGGATTGTAGCAGTGTATGTATTTGTGCCTGGACCATTGCATGAGTACATGGGTACTGACATGAAGATTAGAGTACTGCAAGGTGGGTGCATGGTAAATTTATAAGTGCTTGGGTTTTGGTGGAGTGATTATAAAAGTACATGGTGCTGGATGGGTGATTGGTAGAGTGCATGGGGAGTGACAAGGGGCTTGCTGGACTGCATGGGTACTACCTGGGTAATTAGAGGAGTGAATCAGTAGTGTGCAGGTGGTTAGAGGTCTGCATGGATAGTGCACAGGGGATTGTAATAGTGCATGTGTTACTGTCTGGGTTATTGCAAGAGTACATAGATACTGACTAGATGATCACAGTAGTCCAATGAGAGTGTATGGTAAATTTATGAGTGCTTGAGTATTGGTGGAGTGATTGAAAAACTACATGGTGCTGGATGGATGATTGGAGAAGTGCATGGGGAGTGACAGGGGGATTGCTGAAGTGCATGGGTACGACCTGGGTAATTGGAGGAGTGAATCAGTAGTGTGTACCTGGTTAGAGGTCTGCATAGTGCACAGAGGATAGTAGCAGTGCATGTGTTAGTGCCTGCTCATTGCATGAGTACATGGGTAGTGACTGGATGATTACAATGCTGCAAAGAGAGTGCATGCTGAATTTATAAGTACTTGGGTATTGGCAAAGTGATTAGAAAACTACACAGTGCTGCATAGGTGATTAAAGAAGTGCTTGGGGAGTGACAAGGGGGTTGCTAGAGTGGATGGCTACTACCCGGGTAATTAGTGGAGTGAATCACTAGTGTGTACCTGGTTAGAGGCCTGTATGGAAAGTGCACAGAGGATTGTAGCACTGCATATGTTAGTGCCTGGGTCATTGCATGAGTACATAGGTAGTGACTGGATGATTACAGTGCACAGGGTATTTTAATAGTGCATGTGTTACTGACTGGTTTATTGCATGAGTACATAGATACTGACCGAATGATCACAGTAATGCAAAGAGAGTGCATGTTGAATTTATAAGTGTTTGGGTATTGGCGGAGTGATTGGAAGAGTACATGGTGCTGGATGGGTGATTGGAGGAGAGCATGGGGAGTGACAGGGGGATTGCTGTACTGCATGGGTATTACCTGGGTCATAAGAAGAGTGAATCAGTACTGTGTAGGTGGTTAGAGGTCTGCATGGATAGTGCACAGGAGATTGTAATAGTGCATGAGTTAGTGACTGGGTTATTGCAGGAGTACATAGATACTGACTGAATATTCACAGTAGTGCAAAGAGAGTGCATGGTGAATTTATAAGTGTTTGGGTATTGGCGGAGTGATTGGAAAAGTACATGGTGCTGTTTGGGTGATTGGAGGAGAGCATGGGGAATGACAGGGGGAATGATGAAGTGCATGGGTACTACCTGGGTAATTATAGGAGTGAATCAGTAGTGTGTAGGTGGTTAGAGGTCGGCATGGATATTGCACATGGTATTGTAATAGTGCATGTGTTACTGACTGGGTTATTGCATGAGTACATAGATACTGAATAAGGATCACAGTAGTACAAAGAGAGTGCATGTTGAATTTATAAGTGTTTGGGTATTGGCGGAGTGATAGGAAAAGTACATGGTGTTGGATGGGTGATTGGGGAAGAGCATGGGGAGTGACAAGGGGATTGCTGGGGTGCATGGGTACTACCTGGGTAATTGGATGAGTGAATCAGTAGTGTGTACCAGGTTAGAGGTCTGCATCGATAGTGCACAGAGGATTGTAGCAGTGCATATTTTAGTGCCTGGGTCATTGCATGAGTACATGGGTAGTGATTGGATAATTACAGTGCTGCAAAGAGAGTCTATGGTGAATTTATAAGTACTTGGGTATTGGCGGAGTTTTTAGAAAACAACATGTTGTTCGATGGGTGATTGGAGGAGTACATGGGGAGAGACAGGGGGTTGCTGGACTGCATGGGTACTATCTGGGTAATTAGAGGAGTGAATCAGTAGTGTGTAGGTGGTTAGAGATCTGCATGGATAGTGCACAGGGTATTTTAATAGTGCATGTGTTACTGACTGGTTTATTGCATGAGTACATAGATACTGACCGATTGATCACTGTAATGCAAAGAGAGTGCATGTTGAATTTATAAGTGTTTGGGTATTGGCGGAGTGATTGGAAGAGTACATGGTGCTGGATGGGTGATTGGAGGAGAGCATGGGGAGTGACAGGGGGATTGCTGTACTGCATGGGTATTACCTGGGTCATAAGAAGAGTGAATCAGTACTGTGTAGGTGGTTAGAGGTCTGCATGGATAGTGCACAGGAGATTGTAATAGTGCATGAGTTAGTGACTGGGTTATTGCAGGAGTACATAGATACTGACTGCATGATTACAGTAGTGCAAAGAGAGTGCATAGTGAATTTATAAGTGCTTGGCTATTGACAGACTGATTGGATAAGTACATGCTGTGAATGGGTGATTGGAGGAATGCATTGGGACTGCCAGGGGGATTGCTGGACTGAACGGGTACTACCTGGATAATTGGAGCAGTGCATCAGTAGTATGTAGCTGGTTACAGGTCTGCATGGATAGTGCACAGAGGATTGTCGCAGTGCATATGTTAGTGCCTGCGTCATTGCATGAGTACATGAGTAGTGTTTGGATAATTACAGTGCCGCAAAGAGAGTACATGATGAATTTATAAGTGCTTGGGTATTGGAAGAGTGATTGAACAAGTACATTGTGCTGGATGGGTGATTGGAGGAGTGCAGGATACTGACAGGACGTTGGCTGCACTGCAAGAGTAGTGCTTAGGGGATTGTAGCAGTGCATGAGTTTGTGCTACTGCTTTACTATTTTCCGACTAATTTTAATGTTACATGTGTCCAAATACAAAGCAGAAACCATTCACATTTCTCCTCTAGAAGTCTCACCATATTCCTAAAGCATGCATGGATATCTCTGTACCACAACACTACGTACTCCTCAAAAAATTCACAGAACAAACTTCAAATTAGAATCAAAAAACAAAAATATGTGTCATATTTCAACTGTACCTCTCTAGAGACTTATAAAAACAAGTCTAATCAGAAATACCTTAACTCAACATATGCAAGTAGAGACATACTTCACACACAACTCCATGCACACCTTTAAACTTGACAGACTGCACTTCCAATTTGAAAGCAACGCCTAAAATTATGAGGTATACTACACATGTACATGTGATTAGAGAAGTCTAAAGGTAGTGCATGTGCACTGCCTAAGGGATCGGAGGAGTGCATACATCCTGACTGGGTGATTGCAGGACTGCAACAGTAATGTCTGGGTGATTACATTACTGCATAGGTGGGGCCTACATGATTTTGAAAGTGCCTCAGCACTGCCTAAATGTTTGGAAGAGTGCATAGATCCTGACAGTGTGATTATAGCTGTACAAGGATGGCGCCTGAGTGATTGAACCAGTGTATAGCTAATGCATTGATGAATCTATGACTGCAGAAGTATGTCTGGGGGATTACACGAGTACATACCTAATTCCTAGTGATTCTCTGAGTCCTACGGTAATGTCTCGGATATTTCAGGAGTACATACCAAGTGGCTGAGGGATAATATCTCTGCAAACATATCTCAAACCTCACTTTTGTGCTGCTGCTTTACCATTTTACAACTACTTATAATGTTACACCTAGCTGAATAGAAATCAGGAACCGTTCACATTTCTCTGCTATAAGTCTCACCATATTCCTGGAAACATGCATGGATATGTCTATACCTTAACACTATGTTCACCTCATAAATTCACAGAACAATCTTCAAATTTAAATCGAACACTAAACATTATGTGGTATATTTCAACTATACCTCTCTCAACACTTATACAAACTAGTCTAATTACTAATACATTAACTCAACATATACACTTCCAACTTGAAAGCAACACTTAAAATTATGCAGTATACTACAAATGTACATATATACAAACACTGAAACAAACTACCATAATCAGTAATCCATATTCCAAAATACACATAATACTATACATAATCTATATTAAACAACATTTAAATACATTACAACAAACTGTAATAAACATATCTACATTTAATAATATATGTCAAATTTCAAAGTTCAAGATTTATATGTTACCTTTAAAAACAAAGCCAACACATAATAAACCTCACAAATGTATAACTCACCTTTCAAATTGATTTTTAGATTATGAAGTATCAGAAACACAGAAAAGAAATGTATGCACACAATCAATATGTATAGCACTTCTCTCAGCAAAGCAAAACCACAAATGGCAAAGTTTCCCTCTCTTTCTCCACACATATACATGTAAATAACAAATCACATTGCTTCCCAGATTATTTCAAATTCTAAAACAACATTTCTATTGGTTACACATATCAACCCTTGCCAACTGACTTCTAACTGAACTTAAACTGCTTCTGGAAGTTTTTGAAGTCGTGACTTTACCGTGCACAAAGAGTTCAAAAATATTTTACAAATAAAGTTACCACTTTTTTTTATAACACACCCCTTCTAAACATAGCACTGACTTGGGAAATCTCACTGCAATAACTTATTACTTTAATATTTATAACAAATTTACATTTTAATGACACAGTTAACTTTCAACCCTACCCCTATTCTGATTAATACCTGTTTCCGTAGTAACTGTTCATGGAACACTCAACTGAACTCACAGGTCACAAGTTCAGCATATTTTCAAGTTCACCACACAATGTTGCAAATACAAACAGCAGATGTGGTTGACTTTACAAAATATGAGCTTATTCTATCTACTGTACCTTTCAAACATGTTTTACTAACCAATAAGAAACATGCTATTTAAAGACAGAAACATGCACCCTATTTTTCACAGTACAATGTTCATAAACAACCAATCATTTCTATTCTTTTGAAAAAACTGCATCTCATCCACCATTTCCGATACCTCTCATTCTATCAACTGCCTACTTCAGCTACAGACATCTTTTTAGTGCATCCAGACTTCCCTTCAAGATGCTTAGAGTGTGGATTGTGGGACACAGCTATGTTTTCTGGTGCAAAAGGTATGCTGAACACTGAGGTATTGACACAGATCTAGCTTTAACAAATGTGAACATTATTTGGATTGGGCAAAGAGGATTAAAGTGGAACCAATTGATGCCTTTGGTTAAAACCTTTTTACATCTCCAACCGTCTGACCTCATGATTTTTCCACTGTGGTTGCAATGACCTAGGGACATTGACTGGGGTAGGGCTGGAAATGCTAATGAAGGACACCTTTGCAGAATTGATGTTGCTTTTCACCCAAACTGTCTTTGTATACTTTAACATATGCAAAAGACAGAAATGGAAGTGGTCCAATCAATTCTGTCCACAAATCGAGAAAGCTAGAAAAAATGTAAATAAATCTGTTTTTGCTTATCTCTGAGACCATAGGATGTGCTCCATATACAACGACAATCTGCGTTTCGATATGGATGGCATTTACAGGAGTGATGGTGTACACTTTAATTTAATTGAAGGAGCATGCTGTCCTTTACATACCACAGGGTTTTTGTTTTTAGAGTCACTTAAAATTCTCTTTTCTACTCTTTCTATTTTCTTGCTGGACACAATTACGTTTTTTCAAGGGAGCAGTCAACCAATGATGATAAACGTGGGCATGCTGGTAAGAACCTGCCAGTAGCCTTCCTGGTGTTGCGTACGTGAGGTGCCTACTCACACTTTTACTTATTTTCATAGGAGTCCTTCACTCACATATTGGGGTTAAGGGTTAGTGTGGGTGGATTGACTTATTCCAGGTCTTCTTTTTTAAGATATTTGAATGGTTGAGGGTTCCAGGACAGGCATAGACTTGACATATTGTCAGAGATTAGTTGAAGGCAGACAGCTTCACTTCATACGCCTTTCCTCAGAAGAAATTTGTTGTTCACCCTCCTAGAAGGCCAGGCCTTATTGTTTAGTATTCATTAAGGAGTGGAGAGCGGCCTGGCCAGTTTTGTTCCCTCTTAAGCTCCCTGTTGTGAAGAGTTGGAGTGTGGCAGCCAATCACAGTGAAGCTCGTGATCGTGGCAGCCAATCACAGTGAAGCTCATGGTCCGCTGCCCCAGATATACAAACATTTATTTTTTTAATTTCTCAGCAACTACTGAATGGATTTACACCATTTTAAATAAAAATGGCTTTCTGAATGAAGCACTACATTTTTTACATTTTTCGGACTGTAGCCTTGGCTAAAGTTTCCTATGGAAAATTGATGTTTTGACTTTTATTTTTTGAATTTCTCAACAACTACTTAACGGATTTACACCATTTTAAAAAAAAGTCACTTTCTGTACCAAGCTCTACCTTTTTGCCAAATTTGGTGTAATTCCGTTCAGCAGTTAGGGCTGTAGCCTGTAATAACATTTCCTATGGAAATTAGCATGGAGAAAACACTTTTTGAGACCCCCCCTTTTTTCCCCACCCCCACTTGACAAATCACCCCCAAACTGTTAGGATAGGAGCTGACCTGGATAGGAGCTGACCCGGATAGACCTTTTTTTGGGAGAATTTTGCAAAGATTCATCAAACAATGCCAAAGTTATTAGCAAATCAAAAAAATGTTTTACTATGGAAATAGGTTCTAACTATAACTACCTACTGGCGACAGTACTATATATCCAATTGCGTCATCCGACGCAAACACGTCTACAACCCCCGTACTCAGATTGTTTTTAAAGATGAAAAAGCCAAACCCAGTTCTGGTGCAAAAATTCAGTGCTTTATTCCATTGAAAATATTAACACCCAGCAAGTCCGCATGACGCGTTTCAGCTCTAGCCAGAGGCTTGATCACATGATGTGCTACTGAAATTGTTGAGGGTACTTATAGAGCATGTAACAAGAGGTGGAGTTCAATAGTAACATCCTACCTATTAACCCCTTAAGAAACTGTAAACATGTTTTGTTGTTATATTATGTAGAAAGCGTAATAAAAGACATAGTGTCTAATATTAACTACAATATAACAGTTTTGAAAATGCCCCAAGGAGCTGTGCAAATCATGCAATATGAACTGTAAACATACTGCATTAGAAAACAATTGGTCCTTGTATAGATGTCAAAAAATTAAATAAGAGACATAAGGCCCGATGTAGGTAAATCTAATTTACCACTTCCAAAATACCGAATCATACCGATTCGGTATTTAAGAAGTGGTAAATTAGTGGGGGGGCAAATGTAGGTAATTCTGATTCGGTAAATACCGAATCTGTAAGATTCGGTATTTACCGATTCTGTAAATACCGAATCGGTATCCCCCATTGATTCCTATGGGCCTTGAAGCCCATAGGAATCAATGTGGAATACCGAATCGGTATTTACCGATTCGGTAATTACCTATTCTTGCAAGGGTGCAGGGGGTGTCACTTTGACATCCTCTAGCACCCCAATTACAGGCTTGTGTGCCATGTGGCACACATACATGCCCTAAGGGCATGTCTGTGTGTCACATGGCACAGGTGTGCATGTACACCTGGATTCAGTATTTTACCACCCGATTTGATTGGGTGGTAAAATACCGATTCTGTAAGCCCTGTGGGACTCAGAAGAGTCTCACCTACATCTGCGTTACTGAATCAGTAAAAATACCGATTCGGTATTTTACCGATTCAGTAATTTTACCGATTTGGTAAATTTACCGATTCGGTAAAATAGGGCCCCTACATCACAAATGACCATTTACCGGTCGGTAAATGGCCACCTACATCTGGCCCATAGTGTATAAAATTTATATAAACCTCATTATGTCATTTAAACATAGCAGCAAAAATATGTGCAAACTAAGCAGTATAAACAATTTAAAACCTAATTATATTAAGTAAAAATCATTCATATAAAAAGCAGTTTACAAGTAACAAAATTTCATTCTGGGTACCAATATAACCCAAATGGGTGTATATCTCACAATATACATGCTTCTTTATAAATTGTCTCAATCAGTAAACCAATCCCAAAGTGCAAGTGTTGTGCAAATTTTCGCTATATAATCATTTGTGCAAATATTAAAATCATGGGAAACAGGGAGGATGAGGTCAGTATTTTATCATTTCTTATTCAAACAATCGTTCTTATGTACAGCTAAAACCCTATAAAAGATCAGCGTACCCCTTGCCATTATGTCAGAAAATATACAATGGAAAGTAAAATGAAGGAAACCTTGATACATAACCTATGATGTTATACAAAAGAGGAACTATAAACATGTGTGTTGATCTTCACTTGCGTTAAGACCTCCTGGGGTCTTGCTGTCTAGTTCTATTATGTATCTGGTTTCCAGAAGGCGCAGTAAAGCTTCTCTATTTCCTCCTCTCTTTAAAGGCATAATACAATCTATGACATAGAACTGTAAATGCATGGGATCACTGTTATGAGCACTTTCAAAATGGCGGGCCACCGGATAAGTTTGATCTTTTCCCACGATGGCCCTTAGGTGTTGCACTATTCGCTTGTGTGCCGGCAGTCTAGTACTCCCCACATACCTTAACCGACAAGGACATTGTAACACATAGACTGCATAATCAGTCTTGCAGGTCAAACGCTTCCTAATTGGAACTGCAGTTTCTTTGAACGGTAATGTGTAATGTGATTTATTGCACCCATGTTTGCAAGCTTTGCAAATCATGCACTTTTTAAAACCACCACTCAGAGCCATCCAGGTTGTCGATACAGGTTTTTCAAGAGTGTTATTTACTAGTCTGTCAGCCATGGAGGTTGATTTCCTGAAGGTGATATCTGTTTTCTTTGTTATATATCTACCTATGACAGGATCCCCTGTTACCAAGTTCCAATTTCAGTAGAAAATCTTCCTAATTTCCTTATGCGGTTTGTTGAATGTGGTAATCACTCTAGGTGAAATTTTCAGATTACTTTCTGTCACAGTAGTGGACTTTGTTTTGACAGTTAAAGCATCCTCCCTCGTTATTGCAGTGGACCGGTTGATTGCCCTTTGGATCGTCTTTTCAGAATATCCCCGGGACAAGAACCGTTTCTTGCTTTCCTCCTGAGCTTTATGACATTCCTGGTCTGTACTACAAATCCTTCTAATATGTTACATTTCTCCGAAGGGAATGCTACTTATTAGATGGTGAGGATGTTGGCTGGTCGCATGTAAAATTGTATTCCCAGCAGTGGGCTTTCTATGTAGCCTAGTAGCCAAACCTGTGTCAGTAACGAATACCTCCGTATCCAAAAACACAACTGCTTTTTCATCTATTGTGGATGTAAATTTTAAGTTCAAGTTGTTGTTGTTTTTTGAAGAAAACCCCCAGTTGGTGGTGACAATTTCTCGTGCTGTCTCCCAAAAATGATTTCACAAAATTACATTATATTATACATTACATAGGGTGGCTCTTACAAGAGCCCTTGGTTGTTTGGAGAACTAAAAGAAAGTAGATATTTTGGATTAGCCAACATTTTATGTTTGAAAGGTAGATATGGTTTTCACAGGTGAAAACCACCTATGCAAGTCCACTCTATGCTACTCCAGTGTGCGATATTCCACTGTACACTACTCCACTCTATCCCACTCCAATCTACGCCACTCCACTCTATGCCAATATAATCCACCCCACACTACTCTAAGCCACTCCACTCTATACCACTCCAGTGTACGCCACAGCACTGTATGCTTCTCTACTCTATGCTTGTGGAAAATCAGGGGTCCCTACCTCATCAGAAGGGCGGAACCGACAAGGGTCTCCCACCCCCACGCTGGCACAAACAGCACCCCTAGGTCATCGGACTTCCTCTCTTCACCCACAGGATCCGCTAACCATTGACGACCCGGAACCCGGCAAACCGGAAACCGGAAGTGAAGTCCCTACTGGTGACCCGGAACCCGAACCATCCGGAAGCGGAAGTGCGTCAACTACGCTCCACCAGGAACATAGAAAAGACGGGAGAGCAGTCAAGACCTGGTTCAGCCCAGCGGACTCGTGGCAGGAGAAAGCGAACGGCGCGGAACCCCCGACGGAGAGCGGAAGAGGAGAGGAGATCGTAGAGAAGGCGGAAAGCGGAGAGCAGGAGGAGGAAGAAGACCTTTGGTCGGAGGACTGGTGGCGACCTCCGGAGGTGGCTGGAGAGCGGCCGCAACTCGGATGAGAGTTGCGGCGGGGCACGTGAGTACACTCTATCCTTTCTCCGTGTCCCTTTGTAAATATAGTGTAAATACCTGTAAAGCCTGTACATAGAGCGTCACGAGCACCCTGCACTGTCCGTATAGATAAACGAAGTATCACGAGCACCTTGTATATATCACTCTCCTTGCACTGACCCGGACACCCCAACCACTATACCCCTCCCGCTTGCAATTGACCTTATCCCCCTCTACCCTTCCCACCTCCCCTCCCACACGTTTCCTTTCCTGGCCAACTCACTCCCGGTGAAGGTGACAGTACTCGATAGTCCTCATCGGACCGGACTAACCCCAATTTGTTCTCTCTCTTACATATCTCTGAGGAGACCCATCACCCGACCGTCATCTGATGACAACAACCTACAGAGTACCCGGGACAAAGACATCAACCCTACAACAGAACCCACCCGTCACGACGTTCTCTCCGGACTTCCTCCCCTACACCTCTGTGGAATACTACTGTGTGCCTTACCTCTGAATAAAATCCGAAACCATAGCTCATTACATCCGGCCTCCCAGCCTGTTATTCCAGTCCGCCCAACCCACAACTCCACAGGTGGTGTCAGAAGTGGGATATACCGGAAGCATGGAGGCCGCGCTTAAACAGCTAGCGGAGAGCCAGGAGGTGCTTGGAAAAATGATGGAGCGGTTCCTCAAGACCGCCGAGGATGACCGTGGCCAACTCCACGATGTCCTTAAAGGACAGGGGACTGCTCAGGACCAAGCCCTCGAGAAACTGACCACTGTCATGGGACAACAAAGGCCCACCACCTCCTTACCCTCAGTGGTCCTCCAAAAATATGTGTCGGGCGAAGACCCCGACTATTTTTTTACAAATTTTGAGCGCTTGGCGCAGGCTGCTGCATGGCCTGTCGATCGCTGGAGCCACTATCTTGGTCCACTGTTAACAGGTGAACTACAGGCCGCCTATCAGCAGGCCAATATCCAGGGAGTGACCCCCTACCAAGACGTCAAAACCTGCATTCTTGAGAGACTGGGAATTGACGACGAAACGTACAGGGTTCGTTTGCGTCAGGCCAGAGAGGGCCCCCAAGAAACGCCGCGTGCTCTCTCATTTCGGATACAGGACTTGGCAAACCGATGGCTAAAACCGGCCATCGCCACAAAGGAAGAGATCCTTTCAAAGATATATTTGGAACAGTACCTGGCCTCTCTTCATCCAGCCACCCAGAAATGGGTGAGACAACACGCCCGCCTGACCTTGGACAGCGCGGTGGAAATAGCCAGTGCCTACAGTAGAGCCCAAGAGTCCCAACGGGCCAAAGAAGAACAACATCCACGCATTCTTCATGGCAACCACTCACGGCCCCAAAGACCACCAAACCCGGTCAGAAGACCGGATCCCGCTCCCCTGATGCCATACCCAGTCCTGCCTCGACCTCCCCCACCCGGTCCACAGTGCTATCACTGTGGAGGATACGGACACATAGCCCGGGTGTGTCCTCAAAAGGAGGAACCTATGGACATAGGGATGGCACGGAACTATGTATGCCTCACCAACGAAGTCACCCCACCACCTTTTCGCTGTCCCGTGCGAATTGACGGACACCGTATGATGGCCTTGGCGGACACGGGGTGTAGACATAGCGTCCTAAGACCCCAGGAACTACCCCATCCTGTCGGACCCCATACTGGGACTGTCGCTATAAAATGTGTTCACGGCGACACCAAGAGCTATCCAACGGCCCAAGTAAGGGTGCAACAAAACGCAGATATGGGGAGCATGTTAACAGTCGGGCTGGTTCCTAATCTCCCTGAACAAGCCATATTAGGCAGCGATTATAGCGGTCTTCCCCACCTCCTGAAAGACACTACAGACTCCCTAAAGAAATGGTGGGCGGAGGCCCCGTTTCCACATGGATCTCCGACCACGGATTCTCCCTCAAAACCCGGAAAAACTAAGAACCAAAAGAAAATAGAAAAGAGAACATTTACAGGTGCATTCCCTGCTCATGTCGACGATCATCCTTGGGAAACGGACCGCGAATTCCGAGCTGCCCAGCAAGAGGATCCCGTATTACAGGAAGCCTGGAATCGTGCCCTGGACAATGAGGACCCACTGCACGTAGGTCCTTACTTCTTTCGCAAACATGGACTCCTCTATAGAAAAGGGGGGCCCCAGGACCCCACACAGTTAGTTATCCCCGGATTGTTTCGGGCAAAGTCCTATACCTGGCCCACAGTCATTTGCTGGGAGGACATTTCAGTGATCTAAAAACCGGCCAAACTATCCTCGAAAAGTTCTAAGGGCCGGGCGTCCATGGCCAAATAAAACAATACTGTAGGGAGTGTCCGGTCTGCCAGAGAAACAGCCGGTATCGACCCCCCCGAGTGCCTCTCCAACCCCTTCCTCTTATTGATGTCCCTTTTTCCCGAGTGGGTATGGACCTGATAGGACCCCTGTTACCCTCTAGGACGGGTTGTAGGTACGCCCTGGTGTTAGTAGATTACGCCACCAGGTTCCCGGAGGCCATCCCTTTGAAGCAGCCCACTACACAAAATATCGCTAAAGCCCTTATCTCCATCTTCAGTAGGGTAGGATTCCCTCGTGAGATCTTAACAGATCAGGGTACGCCTTTCGTGTCCTCCCTCATGCGTCAAGTATGCGCCAATTTGGGTATCAAACAGATAAGGACTTCGGCCTATCACCCCCAGACAGACGGGTTGGTGGAGAGATATAATGCCATCCTAAAAGCCACCCTGAAGAAGCTCCTGGGCCTGGAAAGTAAAAGGTGGGAGGAGATGCTTCCCCTCGCCCTCTTCGCCATTCGGTGCAAAGTGCAAAGCAGCACCGGGTATTCCCCATATGAATTGTTATATGGACGTGCCCCGAGGACCCTGTTAGACATGGCTCGCGAGGCATGGGAAGCTGAGCCAGACCGGACCCGGCCTCTCCCCGAGTATGTAGATAATCTCCGAACCCACTTGACCCAAATCAGAGAAATAGTGCGGCAGAATCTGACAGCTTCGCAGGTCACTCAAAAACAGCAGTATAATAAAGGAACTAAGGCCCGTTCCTTCAACCCAGGAGACCTGGTGTTGTTACTCCTGCCATCCTCCGACCATAAACTGTTGGGACATTGGCAGGGCCCCTTCCCTATCATGAGACAAGTGACTCCCGTCACCTATGAACTGGAGTTGGATGCCAACCGAAGCGTCACCCAGATCTACCACGTCAATCTGTTAAAGAAGTGGGAGGGACCCCTCCCTGTCCTGACAGGCTCACTCTCTCTGCCCTTTGAGGGCTGTATAGACCCTGACCTCCCTGAAACCAACAAACAGGACCTTAAACGGGCCTTGTCCTCGGTCCAAGCAGTGTTTTCCTCCCTACCCGGACACTCCACCATAGTGGAACATGCAATCCACACAGAAGCAGGGAAAATCATGCGACAAAGGCCCTACCGGATCCCTGAAGCACGCCGAACAGTTATAAAAGAAGAGACCACCCAAATGTTAAAGATGGGTATAATCGAACCGTCTAACAGCAGTTGGAATTCCCCCATCGTGTTAGTACCCAAACCTGATGGCTCCACACGTTTCTGCATAGATTTCAGGGAGGTGAATAAAATCTCGGCTTTCGACTCCTATCCCCTGCCTCGAGTGGACGAGATGGTGGAACGGATAGGCAAGGCTAAATATATTAGTACCCTTGACTTATGTAAAGGGTACTGGCAGATCCCTTTAAAGCCGGAAGACAAACCTAAAACTGCATTTTCAACCCCTGAGGGTTTGTTTCAATTCAAAGTGATGCCCTTCGGGCTCCACGGGGCCCCGGCGACCTTTCAAAGGGCTATGAACCTGGTCTTACGACCCCATACCGACTTTGCCGGGGCGTACTTAGATGACATAGTCATATACAGCGACAGCTGGGAAAAACACCTACTCCATTTACAGGCAGTGGTGCACTCCCTGGGTAGTCACGGTTTCACCATTAACCCCGCCAAGACGACCTTGGCGGCCCAAAGTGTGAAGTATCTGGGGTATCTCTTAGGGGAGGGGGTCATTCGTCCCCAAAACAATAAAATACAAGCCATACACTCTATACCCTTCCCTCACACAAAGAGAGACCTCCGTGCCTTTCTCGGATTACTAGGGTATTACAGGAGGTTTATTCCCCGGTTCTCCCAGATAGCCGCTCCCTTGACGGACCTTTTGAAAAAGACCGCTAGAACCGAAGAGAAGTTGCAACAACCCACTCCTATCCTGCTGCAGGCCTTCAATCTCCTCAAGCAATCCCTGTTGTCAGAACCCGTGTTGATCAGTCCGGACTATTCCCGACCTTTCATCCTGCAGACTGATGCCTCCGATCAGGGTTTGGGGGCGGTCCTGTCCCAGAAAGATGAAAAAGGGGTCGAAAAACCGGTTCTGTATATCAGTCGGAAGCTCTTCCCGCGGGAGCAAAACTATGCAGTCGTAGAGAAAGAGGCTCTGGCGATTAAATGGGCAGTGGACAGTCTCAGGTATTATTTAGAGGGCCGGGAATTTGTCCTGTACACGGACCATGCACCACTTGAGTGGATGGCCCGCAATCGGGGCCACAACGACAGGGTTCTTAGGTGGTTCCTATCGTTACAGCCATTTCGTTTCAAAATGCTACATCGAAAGGGACTAGACCAGGGCAATGCTGATTACCTCTCACGTTATCCCGCTCCTTCCACCCCTACTAGTAAGACAGCTAGGGAAAGGGGATGTGGAAAATCAGGGGTCCCTACCTCATCAGAAGGGCGGAACCGACAGGGGTCTCCCACCCCCACGCTGGCACAAACAGCACCCCTAGGTCATCGGACTTCCTCTCTTCACCCACAGGATCCGCTAACCATTGACGACCCGGAACCCGGCAAACCGGAAACCGGAAGTGAAGTCCCTACTGGTGACCCGGAACCCGAACCATCCGGAAGCGGAAGTGCGTCAACTACGCTCCACCAGGAACATAGAAAAGACGGGAGAGCAGTCAAGACCTGGTTCAGCCCAGCGGACTCGTGGCAGGAGAAAGCGAACGGCGCGGAACCCCCGACGGAGAGCGGAAGAGGAGAGGAGATCGTAGAGAAGGCGGAAAGCGGAGAGCAGGAGGAGGAAGAAGACCTTTGGTCGGAGGACTGGTGGCGACCTCCGGAGGTGGCTGGAGAGCGGCCGCAACTCGGATGAGAGTTGCGGCGGGGCACTGAGTACACTCTATCCTTTCTCCGTGTCCCTTTGTAAATATAGTGTAAATACCTGTAAAGCCTGTACATAGAGCGTCACGAGCACCCTGCACTGTCCGTATAGATAAACGAAGTATCACGAGCACCTTGTATATATCACTCTCCTTGCACTGACCCGGACACCCCAACCACTATACCCCTCCCGCTTGCAATTGACCTTATCCCCCTCTACCCTTCCCACCTCCCCTCCCACACGTTTCCTTTCCTGGCCAACTCACTCCCGGTGAAGGTGACAGTACTCGATAGTCCTCATCGGACCGGACTAACCCCAATTTGTTCTCTCTCTTACATATCTCCGAGGAGACCCATCACCCGACCGTCATCTGATGACAACAACCTACAGAGTACCCGGGACAAAGACATCAACCCTACAACAGAACCCACCCGTCACGACGTTCTCTCCGGACTTCCTCCCCTACACCTCTGTGGAATACTACTGTGTGCCTTACCTCTGAATAAAATCCGAAACCATAGCTCATTACATCCGGCCTCCCAGCCTGTTATTCCGGTCCGCCCAACCCACAACTCCACAATGCTGCTCCACTCTACACCATTATACTGAACGCAATCACACTCTACAACATTCCACTCTATGCCACTCCACTGTACCTCACTCTACTATACGCTAATACACTCTAGCCCACTCCACTCTATGCTATTACACTGAATGCCACTACACTTTACCTCACTCCACATTATACCATGACTCTTTACATCACTTCACTCTACACTACTTCACTGTACTCTATTACACTGTACCCCACACCATTCTACGCCACTCCACTCTTTGCCATTCTTCCGTATGCTATTCCACTGTATGTCACTCCACTCTACACCATTTCACTCTACAACACTCCACTGTTTGCTATTCCACTCAAAAATATGTTGGGGCTATCAGGGTCAGGTGACTGATTATTTTCCAGTTGAGCGAGGGGTGCGCCAGGGATGCGATATGGCCTGACCTTGTTCACTGTGTTTATTAATGGGATAGTTGATTGTATGACATGTGTGAACACAGATGCCCCGATTTTAGCTGGGATTAAAATCCCGATTTTGATGTTCGTGGACAACACATTGATAATTGCGAAGACTCCGAGCGAGCTTCAATGAGCCTTGACAGTATTTGCGGAATTCTGCTCTGCTCGTGGTCTCGAAGTTAATGTGTCGAAAACGAAACTTATGGCTTTTAACCAACACAGAGTTTTTAAAGGGGGCCTTTTAATGAATATTCGCCCCCTGGAGCAAGTTAGGGAGTTCACATGTTTTGGGGTGAACCGACAGAGCGACCTAAAGTGGAACCACCAGATTGATATGGCAACACTGAAACATCGTCAACTGTCGGGGGCCTTACGTCTTGAGCATACCAGGTCCCTCACGAAACCTATTAGACCGGTGCTCCAAGTATATGACGCAAAAGTGGTAAGCTCTGCACTATACGGTGTAGAACTATGGGGGCTAGAGAACCTGTCTAAACTTAGCGTGTCAGAAGACAAGTTCCTGGAGGGCATCACTAATCTCCCACAAAGTACGCCACTGTGCCGTTGTTTTCTGACCTTGGGAGAAAACCCCTTCCTGACACTTCTAAGCTATGCATTGTGTTGTATTGGCGCAGATTGTGGACAACACCAGAACTGGCACCATATGCCAAGGGATTTATGGATATTATAAAAACTGACACTTTCCATAAAATAAGTTGACTACGTGGTGTCAAAGATATCCTAGCCAAAATTGGTATGTCAATGCTTTGCGAGGACCCTACTACTGCTTGGTTTCCAACAAATATGGTTTTAAAAGAAAAGTATTGGGAGACGTTCACATACAATGTCCTAAGAGTCAGTGATTCAACCTCATGAGCAGGACATTTTTTTAAATTCAAACACACACCGAGTTTTGAACTATACTGGGACACTGTCACAAAACCACTTGATAGGAAGCTTTACTTTCAGCTGAGAGCGGGCACAATGCCCTTAAGGTCTTTCACACTAAGGTGGAACGAAACATGTGATAGCAAGTGTTCTAGCTTCTTGGCCTTCACTGAATCAGTTGCGCACATGTTATTTGCCTGCCCAGCTTATGAAACCCATCGAAGGGTGTGGTTGAGGCCCATATGTAAACTCTTGGGGACAAGAAGTAGCCTGGCAGCTGAAAGAATCTTGCGTACTAACACCTCATCCCCAATTTTCTTTGCAGTTGCCAAATATCTTGGATGGATGTGGATAATCAGGTCGAAATTTAACTCTATTTAAAATATGTATGTAAAATGAGTTAAAACATTACTCTGGTTTAATGATACTATGTGGCCTATTTGGAAGGCGGGCGGGCTTTGCGGTAAACAGGACCGCCCGCCTAAAGGGCGGGGGTCTCGATGTGGGCATTAGGATGCGCCCGCCACAGTGGCGGCGTATCATGCATTAATAACATAGCGGTGGGCGGTTTTCACACCAGCACCCGCCGCAATGCTATTAATGCTTGTGATGCATTTAAATAATCAAAGCTGCAGGCACCGCGCGGTGCCTGCCGCTTTGATTATGCAAATGCAGGGGGTACCACAGGTACCCCCCCGGTGAACCCCTCTACTGTCCTTCACTCTGGGGGCCTGCAGGGGGCCCCCAGAGTGAAGTCCGCATGCCTTTCTGTGGCGGCATTGCCACCACGGAAAGGCATTGAAATTTGGGCATCATAATATGGCTGGCGGTGTCTGATAGACACCACCATCATATTATTCCTTTTCCACCCCGGCTGCAAGGCGACCAGGGCGGAAAAGCGGCTGGCGGTCTTTCCGTCCGCCGAGGTCCACCCCGCCATACTAATGTGGCGGGGGGGAAACTAGAGATGATGGCGGGCGAATTGCCCCCGCCAGGCTGGCGGGGGCAATTCGCCCACCATCATAATGGGCCTCTATATGTCTATATTCATCTTTCTAATACAGTGACCCTAATAGTATGAATTCCTATTTATAGTGTTTTTCACTAATTCTTAGATACAGTGTTTTAGGAAATGAGATGCATCGCGTTCGGATTGATTAAATGTTATAGTAGAGATTGCTCCAGGAAAACCATGAATTATTGTTGGGCTACAAGATATGTGAAACTGCCCTTTGGCAGAACAAGCTTATTTTATAATTCTGTGTATGAAATTTGTATTGTAAATATTACATATATTTGTATGTGCGTTTTTGACTACTCGTCGATTAAAGCTTATTTGTATTGGATTGGCTGGTTGGATTGGCAACTCTACAACACTCCACTATATGCCACTCCACCCTACATTACTGCACTATATCCTACTCCATTCCTACACTGTGTGCTATTACACTGTACACCACTACCCTCTATGCTAAACCCCTCTAAGCTACTCCAATGTACACCACTCCACTCTAAAGTACTGCTCCCTACACTATTCCACTGCATGGCACTACACTCTGCATCACTCACCTGTATGCTACTACACTTAAAGTTATTCCACTCTACACCACTCCACTGTACGCCCCTTCCTGATAGTGACTCGCAAACACTATTTTACGAATCATTAACAGGTTACCAACTTGCAAAATAGAGTTGATACATGCTACAACCCTTTTTAGTGGTTTGAAACGGGCCAAATACCCGTTTGCGACTGCTACAAATGGTCGTACATGTGGCCCTAATTTTTCCAGAGTCAAGCTACCAACTCAAGTTCATACAAATGAGGTAAAATAATGAAATAATATATGCTATTGTGCATTCATTTCGTTCCATATTGCTATAATTTTTTGGGGCTATTTCAAAACCAATTGCTATTTCACATATATGTGAAATATGTGACACATTTCTATTGTATTTCTGCTAAATGAAACAATACTACATTTGATATCGTACTCACGGGTCTCCAACAGGTCAATTGCGAGCTAGTAGTAGCTGGTGGGCTGCCACTGATTAGCTCGCACATGATAATTGCATGTGAGCAGGCTTTGGAATATACAGCTGCCTGACTTATAAGGCAACTATTTAAAACGAGGTTCCTGTTTCTCTGAGAGTCCCAAAGTTGAATGTGCAGGATGATGCAGCCTACCCTATACTCAAAAATTATTTCTTTACTTTTTCCTTGATTTCATGTCTTTTTCTCTTTCTCAATTTCTTTTACTTGCTCTTTTTGCTTTCTCTTTTTCTTTTTCTCTTCCTTCCTATCTTTTTACACTACAGTTCTTCT
This sequence comes from Lissotriton vulgaris, assembly GCF_964263255.1. Lineage (NCBI taxonomy): Eukaryota > Metazoa > Chordata > Amphibia > Caudata > Salamandridae > Lissotriton > Lissotriton vulgaris. The sequence continues at coordinate 494,279,447 of NC_141696.1, forward strand.
CTCTCTCCCTACTTCTTTCTTTCCCTCCTCCTTTGGTGTGCATTCTTTTCAGTTTCTTTCTCTTTCTTTTCTCACTATTGATATTTTTTCTCCTTTTTCTTTTTTCTTATTTCAACCTCTATTTTACCCTCTTACTTCATTTTCTCCTTTTTTCAGTCATTTTTCTTTCTCCTTCTTTTTCGTTTCTCCAGGTGCCATTTCTAATTCAATATCTTTGTGGACATCCAACCAGAGGACTGTAAGAAGGACCTCAGAAAAAAGTCCATTAACAAGGACTTAGCTGAAGAAAGAGGGGCACGGATAGCCGAAACAAAGAGGAAGCAGGCAAACTTCTCCAGTGAGGACGTGAACCAGCGATGCGTGAATTCAGTGACCCGAAAGGCAAGGAACTTAAACTTGGGAGATTGTACTCTTTTGTAGGTTTTCATCTTGTTTTATATTATTTTTATACACCATCTCATTATGTTTCACTGTATTATTATGTATCAGGTTTGGAATTTCTATAATATACACATTGAAGTAAAAAAGCTTCAAGCTTTACTGACTGTCTTGTCGTGCAGAAGAAAGACACAGCTCACCCCTTATCCTTCTGTCAGACATGGAATGTGCCACTGCAGATTGCCCCTTAAAGTAGTGCCTCCCCGGTCAGCATATGCTGTACTCCATTTTCCACCCTCTCTTCTTAATTTTACCTCTTCCATTAACATTGGACTGTTTTAGCCTTACTTTTCTTCTCACAACCCTCCTGGTTTCTCTCCTACACAGATAGTGCAGGAGTTTACTCAAGCGAAACGCCTTTTTCCAATCTCAAGGATTTTTATGGAAAATCACTTTGTATGCACATGCACTGTTTGTTTTTCTTTCCTTAACCGTATGTGTGAGGGCCAAACCTATAGGTTTGTAGCCCAGAGCAATGGCAACTAAAACATTCATTGTGTTAAACAGTTTACCATAAAATATGCTCTCTACTCCTTGGTGTCAGCTTCCAGTCTTTGCTGTTGTGGTCACTGCATTTTGGCTATGACAACCCTTCTATTCAGAAGGTAGAATTCGTTGCACGGTCCCAGGAACTAGAGATTCTTTACCATAGCTTTTCTCCTGTAAGGAGAAAGGACCACCATTTTCCTTGAGAATGATTTGGTAAAGCCATGAAGAATAAAAGGCATCTCTGGGAAGCCCCAGAGGAAGAGAAACCTCAGTCTCCAGTGGAATTAGGATTGCATTGCCAAAGGGGAATGCTCCGGATGTCTGGGTGCGCATCAAAAAAGAGGCCACAGAACACTCTCAGCATTCTTAGCACATTCCAGCCTAATGGTCTAGTATCAATTTTCTTTGGAGATCTAGGACATGAAAAGAGGGACATACAATTTATTTATTTTATTTATTTCAATTTATATAGTGCGTTATCACCCCGAGGTCTCTATCCACTTGTACAGGGAAAAGATAGAAACCGACTTATACAGGAAAAAGAAAAACTGGCTACTTTACAACCCTCCCCATGCTTCCCGGAAAAGAATGTTTTTTAGCATTCGACGGAAAGACAATAGGTTGGGCTCCTTACGGAGATTAGTTGGTAGTTTATTCCATGCTACAGGAAGTAAAGTGGAAAAAGCACGCCCTCCCACAGTGGATAGGCGGAAGAGTGGATTAGCCAGAAGAGTTGCATCCGAGGACCGTAGCACCCTACCAGGAACGTAACTAGATAATCTAGTTTTGATGTAACTGGGCGCATTCCCGTAGAGTGCCTTGTGTGTGATACATAGTCCTTTAAACAATGCCCTCTGTCTGATGGGGAGCCAGTGTAACTGACGCAGGAGAGGTGAAGCGTGAGTTTTCCTTGGCTTCTTAAATGCTGCATCGTTCATTACTGTCTGAAGCCTCGTGAGTTGTTGCTTGGGCAACCCTAAATACAGCGCATTGTCGAAGTCAAGTCGTCCCAGAATTGTAGCTGACACTGCGCTTCTTAAAGTGGAAAACAACAACAATTGGGCGATCTTGCGGAGCTGTCTCATGAGACCAACACATGTGCCTACCACTGCCGACACCTGTTTCTTCATAGATAGAGTGCTTACAATATGGATACCCAGGCTTTTCACCACGGTTGCTGGCTCCGGCGTCCTGCCCAACTCCGTGGGCCAAAACCCGGCATTCCAGGGGCTGCCAGAGATGGCTATTGGCAGCACCTCTGTTTTGTCCAGGTTAATCTTCAGGGAGTTTGCGGACATCCAGTTTACCGTATACCTCAGAATGTTATGCAACCTGGCTTGTGCTCCTGGGGAATCCTCTATTTGGATGACGATCTGTGTGTCATCAGCATAATTAAAAATTTGGCACTCCATCTGATTAAGAGCTGAAATCAGTGGCTGCAGGTAGATGTTAAAAAGAAGCGGCGAAAGAGCCGAACCTTGCGGTACTCCACATTTGATGGCCGCTGATGTTGATACTAGGTCGGACAGCTGCACCTTCTGCGATCTATCTTGCAGACAGTAGGTGAGCCAACCTAGTGCAGGCCCCCCGAAGCCCAAGTCTCTCACGCGCGACAGCAGTTGACTATGACACACCGTGTCAAAAGCCGCGGAGAGATCAAGTAACACCAGGGCCCCCGGGATCTTCTTGTCGGCTCTCCGCTAAGCATGAGCGAATTTTGCGGATCTCGCGTTCGCGAATTTGCGGATTTTTGAACTCGCAATCCGCAAAATCCGCGAATTCTTGCGAATTTGCGGATTTTTTTTTTTGTGTTCGCAAGGATTTCTGCCAGTTCGCGAGGGTTTCGTACCAGTTCGCAATTGCGAACTTACATTTCGTCGCGCAACGGTCGCGAATCATGTTGTTTCTACGTCTGGTTCATCATCACAGGTTCCCAGCACCCTCTGTTTCACCACTGCAACCCTCTGTTACATCAATGCCACCCTCTGGTTCATCATTACTGTAGATTATGGGGGGGAAAAGCAAGCACACCATCCCTGCTTCAACTCAGATGAATTAATTTGGGGTTAGTTTATTAATGTGTCACTGTTTTAAAATTCCAGTCTGGCACCTGCTTCCTTATCTGTAATTTTGCTTTCTGTTGCAGTGCATTTTTTTTCCCCAGGACCTTCTTTGTGGCCTACTTGTAGCTATTGTATGAGCCTGCTGTGAGGGTCAGAGCAGGGTCATACAATTGTTGCAACTAGCAACTGAATTCTGGAGGGGCCCCAGTCAGGAAGCACTACCGGGAATTGTTACTAATGATGAGTTTGAACTCTTGCCCCTGCCGAGTGCTTTCACTTTTGAAAAACTCGTTTTTCTGCAATTTCGCGGGGTTCGCGGGGTGCGAACACGCGCAAGATCGGATTCGGAAGCCGCAAATTCGTGCGAATATGCAATTTGTTTTTTTTGCAGCGTGTTAGTTGGCAAGGTTTTGTGCGTTTTTGCGAGCCGCTCGTAGCGCAAGACGCGAAGTTACCCTCGCGGTCGTGCAAGGGCGCAGCCATCTTGTTTGCCTGACGTATTTCCGTTTCCGGGCGCGAAGTGTAATCTCGCAAAGTCCGCGGTTTGCCAGTACAGTCTCGCGCGTGTTCGCAAGGAAAATCTCGCGCGAACTTACCCGCGCGGTCGTGAACGGGCGCGGCCATCTTGTTTCTCATTCATTGCTATGGTTCTGGGCATGGTCTTTGTATCCTCTGTCAATCTCTGCCATCCTTTGCTTGTTTGAAGTTTTTTTTTATCTATTTTACTTATTATCTATCCCTCTATTTTTCTAGCCCTATATTTTTGTGTTTACTGCTACTTTTGGTTAATTTTAAACTACTTTTGTAAACTCTTTTCTTTTCTTCTCTTCCCTATTCTATTTTCTTTATTCCTTTCCGCCCAGACCATGGTGAAGGGAGCCGGGAAGCATCCCGAGAAGGGGAAGGGTCCCGCACCCCGTGTCCGGCTCCCGTGCGGGCGTTTGAGGGGGGAGCTAGTGATGCCACGGGAGATCTTTACCCCGGAGGAGGTGGGCCAGCTCATTTTTTATGTTCAGCGCCGCCTCCCCAGGACCATCATGGGAGGCGGCAAGATCAGTGCCGGGTACGGGGCCCGGGAGCGCCGGAAGCGGTGGGAGAAGGTGTGCCAGGCCATTTACCACCACTCTCGGGTCTGGCGCACCTACAACCAGGCCACCCACCGCTGGACGGATGTCCTGACCCGTGAGCGAGATCTGCTCGACCTCCTTGGCCTTGAGATCCCCGGGCTTGGTGAGTAGTAGTAGCTATGTCTTTACTACTATGTTTTCTCCTGCTGTGTTATTATATTGCAAATTTTTGTTTTTTTTACAAGAGCAATAATGCTGCTCATTACATTGTAGGTACATTTTATTTCAAAATCTTCTGTGCATTTCAGGTACACTGCTCTCCTTCTCAGTAGTGTTGCTACTATGCTTATTTGTTTTAGATTTTGTGTTCATTTCATTGGCCTGTGAAATTATGTATGAGTGTAGTTGAAAGAACTGCGCAATGCTACACACTAAGGTTCAGATTTTTAATTACCGGCGCATCCCTGCAAAGTTGCAGGGATGCGCCAGTAATTGTGCGTCACGCCACCATCACCCATGGTGCGCCGTATTACAATGCGGCGCGCCATGGGCCCAAAACGTCACCAAAGCGTTACGCATCTGTGCCGTAAAGGTGGCGCATTGCTGGAGTTGCGTCGCAACGATGGTGCAGCTCCATCAATTCTCTGGGGTGCCCTATCTCCCCAATGCTGCGTCAAGCCGTACGTCTGCTTCAAGCAGGCGCAGGGTTTGAGTCACGCATCATTGTCCTCAAAGTGACTGATTGAAATCTTGTAGATTTCCCTCAGCCACTTTTAGGATGCGTTCCTGCGCAGGAACGCCCTCCCTTGCGCCGGAACACCCCTATTGGCGCAGGGCTTTACAACGTGATGCATCTCCCAGATGCGTCACGTTGTTAATATACGCCGCACCATTGCGCCTCTTATGTGCTGTCGCTGCGTCACAAAAGTCACGCAACAATGGAGCAAAAGAGCCGCAAGGGCCTTATAAATCAGCCCCTACAGACTCAAGTCCAGTCCTTCCTTTGTACACATGGCGATAAGAAGAAATAGTGGTGGTGGATTAATAGTTTGAGTATTTTAATGACTGGTGAATGTAGTAGGAAACTTTAGTGTTGTCGCTGATCTTCAATCACAATGGACTTTGGCTGTCACTTTGCGTGCTGCGGACTGCTGCCTGCCAATCCTAGGCAAACCTTTTTAGTACTTTGTTTAGTGAGTTACATAGGGTAGTTTCCAATTCGACGGTCCGCAAATCAAGCAATACTAAAGTAATGACGTAGTCGACCACATGAGATTGGTCAATAATATATCCCGTGGAGTCGTTCCCTATTTGCTATTTCGCAAAAATATTTTGTTACTTTGTTAGTTCTTTTTTAAATGTTTGATTTGGTTGAGAAATAAATATCATCCATGTTTTCTGTTTTTCTTTCTTTCATGTTGTACATCAGCTTCCCCCAGGGGCAAGAGGAGGACACAGGAGGAGGAGGAGGAGGGTGCTGTTGTCGATGCAGGCCAGGACCGGGCAGTCGAGGGCTCCTTTGCTGGCCCCAGTAAGTTTTAATTTTAATATAGAGTACTTATTTTTTCCTAGCGTTCCTCATTCGATTTTTTCTAAATCGTCTTTGATCTTCTTGTAGACAGGATCTAAATTCTTATCCCTATGACTCCGTGTGGTATTACTAGACTATTCTTATTAGTCTGTCTGTGTAGCTAACTAAGATTGCACATTTGGCATTTCCATTGGACTCCCATTCTAGTCAGCAATAGCTCTATGCACTGAGTGTAGTCCTCTGGGATTGTCCATATTGTCTTTTCAAGTATTCTAAATGTTTATGCTTTGACCATTGCCAACAATAAAAAGGTGAATGACCACCACCAAGAAATAATAAGATACTACTTTACTTTTGGTTTGGATAGGACAATCCATTCTACTACTGTTGCAGGGACAAATCTGCACAAACAGAACTATGGACACTAAATAATGCATCGCTTAGCTTATCAATTATAATAGGTGCTGTAACTGTTAGACTTTCCACATACCTCAGTGATAACAGACTTTGTAGTTGAACCCCGGCCCCAATCTCCTTACTGACTAGATAGTGTGGCAGAGTCATTTAGCTCCCAAAGTCACCGATGGCAGAGGCACGGACTCATGCTTGCAAAAATTCGAAAACCTTTAGCTCATCCACTCTAGTCTGGATGACCAAAAACCACAGACTCTATTTAAGTTTAAAAGCTTTATTAAAAGTAAACACATTTATTAAATTCAAGTTTGTCATAAAAGTGAACGTGTAACTGAAAATGGAAAAGTGCTTAGTGCTGACGATTAATTGGACACATTTCTTGTGGTCGAGCCGAGCTCTCACCTGGTTTGAACTTGATCCTGCTCGTGTTCTTAGAAGTCAAGGTTCTGTCTGTTAGGAGAAAAAGTGGTGCGTGTTAAAAAGTAAAAAGCAAACATTCATCAGTTGTGCCAAAAAGTGCAGCAAGACAACAGCCTTCCCTGGAAAAAGGGACCTTTTTACTCTAGAGTAGACAGTCAAAAATTATTAAATTGTACACTTTTTTCACATTTCTTTCTTCCTCCTAGACCAAATATTATATAGTAGTGAGTGGTGTATTCTAACATTATTAAATGTACTTTGTAGGTGGAACATCTGGAGACGGGGCCAGCGCGGAGGTGGTGGCATTGGACGAGGAGGACAACTCTGGGGAGGAGGCGGTGCAAGTGCCGGAAAAGGACATGCCTGTGAGGGTTCACACGGTGGTGGCGGGCAGAGGTAAGCTATACATTCCTTAGTCATTGAGATTGAAGACTGCAGAGTGTGCTTTCTGCACGGGTGTATTATAAAAAAAGCAGGTAGTAGCCTCCTCTAAATGTACTTCGACTTAGCTGTGAAGTTTTTGGCGAGAAGAATCCCAATCAGATCTGAGGTGAACTTGATGGATGGGATGAACGAAAAGCGAAAGAAGGGTGTAAGTAAGTGTGGAAGCACGAGAAATGTAATGATGACTGGCAAAGAAGAATGATATGTGTTTGCTTGGTCCCCGAGGTGGCTGGGAAGGTAAGAAAATGGTATGGTGCATGGCTGGGTGAATGATGAAGCAAGGATGGGTGGAAGGAGAACAGCCTGGGTGGGTGAGACAGAAACTGTATGTGTGCAATATACTTTGAATGGATGGATGCCTGGATCATTCATGGTACTATCTGACTCTTAGATAGCATATGTGAATCTAGAGAGAGTAGACGGTCACTGGATGAACTAAGTGTTACTTTGAAGAGCATGTAACACCGCACCCGCACGTCCGTTCCAGTGTAGGAAAGGCAAGGAAAAGAAGTTGTAACGTTGTCCAAAGACTACCATGAATAGTAGCAGTAGTTTGTATTGCAACTGCAAGCACAGCATATATCCAGTTATTACGGTGGGCACTCCCTACCTCCCTTAATAACTTTAGTTTAGTAGTAGTACGTCATTCATGTGTGGGGGTATCACTGTTCACTCAATAATAAGCAAAGCACCTAAAGTCATCCCATATGTCATCAAATACATCCCATGTGAAGTGATAGATAATCAGATAATTTAGCTTCTTCATTTTCCTTTTCTAATACTCATTTGCACTGTAGGGTGAAAGCTAAATTAATTAAGCAGTAGCCCTTTTAACAGAGTATTCTCAGTGCCACCCGTAATAGAAAAGTAAGAGCTTCACCACCTGCATGTACTGGACCGGTACAGTAACGCAAGTCTGTCTCACTCACCATGGTGTGCGTCTGTTTTTCTCGGGTGCAAGTTCACTGCGCTGGCATTATGCCGGCTTGCATAAGATAACGTACCAATTGTCCTAAACAAGAGAGAAGAAGAAGAATAAGAGTGGTGTACTGTCATAGTCGACTGTAATAGAAGTCCATAGTGCTCGTAGAATTTGTTCCTTAAACTCCCACTAATGTTAGAGCAAGGATGAAGAAGTCGGAGGTTACATAGATACTGTCCTCAATAGTTATGCACTGTGCTTTCAATTTGCTACTTGTACTGTGACAACTTTCTGCTCAATCATTTTGTGTTAATCTTAAGGAGCATTGGTTACAGACTATGTCTTTCTTTTTTCATGTAGTTGCTCCTTCCAAATCCAAGACACCATCAAGGAGGAAGGAGCAGGCTCGAATGGCCCGGCAACGGAGGCTGGATGCCACTGTTGCTGAATATCGGCGGCTGGTGGCCCTGGAGGAGGAGGAGACGCAGTCTGGAACAACAACAACGTCCACTGGGACAGCTGCCTCCTCCTCCGTGCGGGCTGCCAGCCAGCGCAGTGCTCCAGCGGTACGGAGCCGGGCTACCAAAGCCAAACGCCACCGCCCAGCAGCAAAGAAAGCAGCTGCCCCTCACAGGAATTGCAAGGCACACCGGCGCCGCTTATCCCTCAGACTGTCCTACCTGGAGCAGGAGGTCCATAATTATAAGAACGTGGTGGAGGGCCTCCGCTTCGAACTTGCCACCCTCCGCAAGGAGCATGATGCCCTGGCTGCTAATTCCAACAGCACCCTGCCATAGTGTCCCTTGCCCCTTTTTTAGAGACTTTTGGGGGGTGGGAATTGGGAGTTGTGATTTTTGGGGACTTTTGAAGGACAATCGTTGGGGTTAGGGAGGGTCTTGCGGGAGATTCTTTTGTTAGGGCTATAAAAATATACTTTTTGAAACTTTATCTGACCATACCTGTTTTTTACTGCTTTTGAGTCTGGTGGGTGGGGGTTTAACATAACAGTAAGTTTGTTTTCCTGAATAGTCCTAGGACTTTAGTAGTACTACCGTCAATCAAATCTCTCGTCTCTCCTAATACTCCATTATACTACCTCCAACCAAACGCCTATCTTACCTGTAATTTCTGTTTGCAAGTAGGGCTAGGCCCAGGGCTGGCTCCACGGGAAACAGCAAATAAGGTTGGCAATCCTGGGCGGATAAAATTTCCTCATAGCGGTGGTACTAGTGGTGTGACACAGTGGCAGTTGCTTGCCTATGAAAAAAAGAAAATGAAATCTGGTTTGTGCTCCTGAGCAATACAAAGGTACAATACAGAATATAGCAGGTGACAGAAGTACACTAGAACAGTGCCACGTTGTAGCCTAACAAATGTTAAAGTATAACTAATTTGGTTGAAGTTCTTTGACATTAGCCATGGGTCTTTGTCAAGCAGAGTAAGAATATATCATCGGATTTCTTCACCAGCCTGTTGCTATCACCTTATCCTCCCCAGCAAGTGTGTGGATTTATTGCTGTAATTTAGTCACACATCAATCAAAACCACACAGCCCGGGGGAAGAGGGTTAGGGTTTGAAAAATGGATGGGTACGGGGGTTTTTGGGAAAGGTTTTGGGAGACAAGAAAAAGTAGCACAGCATGGACGAACAATTGTGAACATAAACAAATCTTTGGGTACAAACCTATCCATCAATCTTTGAAAGTGCATACACTACTGTAACTGCATGCATGTCAGTTAAAAGTAATTAGTACTTTCGACAACTGTGGAAGAAAGAATGCGACAGTACAGGGCGTGGGTGGAAATATTGATAACTATATTCAACATAAGGTCTCTGTAGCCAGATACCTGAGAGCCTTGCTGGTCACTATAAATCCATTCACAACAACACTCAATGGGGTTGGTCTGGAAGGTGTCAGGTTTACTCCCCGTGATCCAGTCGATGCAAATATGGTTCCACTTCCAAATGTCACCAACACCCAGAAGTGTAAACACAGGGTGTTCGAGGCATTAGGCGGGGGAGAAAAATAACAAACTAAAATAAAAAATGTGGGATGGGTAAAGGTAGGGTCAGCAGGGAAAGGATACCTGTAACAGAAGACAAGACAGGCATCAGTGAAGTGCTGTCCTAACATACAAGGGTACTCTCATATAGTCTCACTAAATAGTCTGCAAGTCTCCCGCCTACTCATGGGAAATGTAGTTTCATAGTACGGTAGGCGCTTAGGGGCTGCGTAACCTGACAGAAGGTATAGTAGATAGAAAAGGAGAAATTGCTTTTTTTCTAGGTGTCCCCTCACTCACCAGGGTTGCCCCTTGGTGACATGCTTCATCATTGGGGCCATCCCAGTCCTCTACGGCCTGGGGCGTGCTGCGACTTGCGAATTACGTAGGAGCACTTACAAATGACTATGTGTGGTGCAGATGTGATAGTGGAGTGGACTAAGTGATGTGTTAAGGGATCAATGTAGAAGCAGAGAGAGAGCCAAGAAATGCAGTCACAGTCAGAGAAAAAGGCAAGGGATACTGTATCTATGTGGTTGTAGTGGTCCTGTTGGAAGTGGTAAGTAAGTTGCCCGCAGAAAAAAAATCCTCCTATTAGCGGCACTCCTCCATTGCAGCCGACGCTTCGTCCATCGATGTTGGTCACCAGAAGACACCCTGTCCACTGCCTGCCTGATGCTGAATTGTGGCTCGCTACTGTGAAGCCTGACTCCATCCTTTTTTCCCCATTGCAGAGACTGAAACCCGGCCTGTAATTATTCAACGAAAAACAGGAAGTGATATAATATTACAACACCACTGATAAATAAATATAAGGCATGTAGGCTGTGGAGTGCAAAAAGTCACAATTTGTTTTTCCTAGTAGACAGTACAATGTTTTTGAAAGTGCGTACTCTGAGTCACCTTTTGAAGGATGTATGGGCAAATTAATGTATCGGATCTTGCCCCTCAAGCTAGGTGTACTGTAAACTGTGTTTTAGAACAAAATTAGATCTTCCTAGCAGTGCTTCCACCCAGACCCTTACTAAAGCCAGTCGCAAAAATGTAGAAGACCCCCAATCAAATCTCAAAAAACGAGGCCTAGCAGAAAACTGGTGACAAAACTTACTTTGAAAGTAAAAGTAGGCCGAAGTACCCTAATTACCCATTACCCACCGTGGATTGCATTCAAACCACGTGCAAGCAACCAAGCAAAAGTAGCCATAGCCAGCATCGCTCCAAGACTCGAAATCCCCCCCACTCAAACACATGCAATAGAAATACTGCTAACCCTAACGAACCCTAAGTTAAGAATAGTGGCAAAGGCTTTCTTTAACTATGCCAAATCCCCCCTTTCCCACCATGGATTTTCTTCAAATGACTTGCAACCAAAATTACACATTCTCACGAGTGCTCTAAGACCCCAGAACTCAGTTTGAAAAATCTAGAACACCCCGAAACACATGCAATCCTGCTGCTAGGGCTAACCCTAACGAACCCTAAGTTACAAAAAGTGCCAAAACTAAAGGCTTTTCCGCGCGGATTTTGTCCCAACCACTTCTACCCGGTATTAGACCTTCCCAGGAATGCCCCAAGACCCGGCAACCCACCCGCCAAGAAGTATAACACCCCCAAACAGGCCAAAAGCAAACTCTCATACTTGCAATATTTCTGGGCCTTCGGTCCAAACGCGCTGCGTAGCTGGGCCATAAGTCGGGGTTGGCACGACGGATTTCCTGAAAAGCAAATGCAATCAAGATTAGAGTGTCCCAGCAATGCTCTCAGACCATGAAACTCACCCACAAACAGACGGAACCCCCCCTAAGAGCACCTCAAAGGCAAGCAAGTCATCAAAAACACAAAAAAATTTCCGCCTCGGATTTGGCACAAACCACTTTTAGTGCTTCCCAGCAATGGCCCCAGACCCGTCAACTCACCTGCAAAGAGGTAGAACAACACCCCCACAAGTGCTGAGTCTTTCTTCATTGGGCGTAAACCAGCCCTCTGCTTTGATGGAAATAGGAGTCTGGAGGAGGAGGATAGAGGAGCATGTTCTTCTGAACTTGTGAACCTGAGGAATGCAGACTGCGGCACCTTCAAATAAATTAGCAAACAAGTGAAGACAGTTCTGCTGATGGGCTTGTCTTTGTGATTATCTGATTAAAGTTTGAATTATATTAACTGTGCACAACAAAGAAAGACAGACACACAGGAATAAAAGTGAATAAGGATGAAAAAGAAAGTTATTGATTCGTTGTCTCATTTTCAGGGCTCGAAGTCGGAATCACGGTCCAGGAATAAGAATAAGGCTTCGTCATCATACTCTGCGAATTCAGCCCGGGTGAGGTCAGTGCCACCTGACAGAGTAGAAATTCCCTCATCTATGGTGCTGGCCACCTCCTCTTCATCCGGCACGCTCTCTCGTACTCTTATATCTGGTGGTATGAGGTGCTGATTCATCTTGATCATTGTTAACCTCTCCACATTTTTGGGCGAGAGGCGGCTCCGTTTGGGAGTTACAATCCCACCAGCCGCACTGAAAACCCGTTCAGAAGACACACTTGCGAGTGGGCAAGACAAGTAGTTTAAAGCCAGGTTGGTGAGCTGTGGCCACAATTCTTTTTTCCCATGCCAATACGCCAATGGGTCAGAATTAACATAGACCTCTGTGGAGTCATTCAGATAGTCCTTCACCATCGACTCAAGGTCCTCCTCCAAGGTTCCTCCACTTTGCGTAGCTCTTGCTGTGCCTCTGGCCTTTTGAGAACCAAACCCACGCAGAGCTAGCCAATCCTCTTCAGCCTCCAATGTTTCTGCTGCCTTTCGTGCAGATGATGCGGTTGCCGGTGTCTTTAACGGCTGAGAGGTCACTTGTGCCACAGCCACAGGTGCAGAAGTGGATTGTTTTGACTGGGGATGGCCTGCTGATGTACTGCCATTTCCTTCAATTTCCAGCCGTTCTGTTTCAAACTTCTTGGCTGACAAGGCTAGCCAACGTTTGTACTTTGTAACATCTTCATCAGCAAAAGGAAAGAATGCTCTGCCTGCCAGCGCCTTTTTGTAGCGTGGATCCAGAATAGTAGCACAAATGTAATGCTGTTCTGAGTGGATCTTTTGAAGACGTTCATCACCTTGTAGGAGCTCTAATAATGTCTCAGCCAGAAGCAAAGAGTCTTTCTTTTTGTCATCTTTTCGAAACACAGAACACACCTCCTTCAGTTGGTCCTCCAGCATGTACAACAATGGGATAGCTTTTCCCAAATTAGAGTCCTCCTTGCTGACTGCACGTGTGAAGACCTCAAAAGGACGAAGCATGCGTGTTAGGCTTTCAACTATGTTCCATTGCGGCCCACCCATCCTCAGCTCCTCTATACCCTCTTTCAAGAAAAATTGATCGAGTTGCGTATACTGCTCATACAGACGCTCAAGCATGTAGAAGGTTGAGTTCCAACGTGTTACCACCTCCTGGATGAGTGCTTTCACTGGCATTTGACTTTGATATAGCATGCTCCTCAGCTGCTTGCGGGCCTTAAAAGAATGCCTGAAATGCTTGCAAATTTTTCGGCAGTTGTCCAATACACTGTACGCTGCACTGCGTTTATTACCCAAGAATTTTTGGACAACCAGGTTTATACAGTGCGCCAAACACGGCACTCTGAAATAGTAACCGTCCCTCATGGCCTTAACTATATTGGAGCCATTGTCTGTGGAAACATAACCAACCTTGCGTTTTAGTGGGGACAGACAGTTAAGGACCTTTGTGTTAAAGACATCCAAAATGTTTTCTGCTGTGTGACGTTTCTCCAAACCAAACATGGCTAGTGTTGCATGTTTCCGAGCACCTTTAAAAACAATGTTAGTGTCAACACCTGAGTTTAGCTTTGCTTTAGCCCCTGAAAAAGAGACCCAGTGTGCAGTGATGCACATGTAATCAGCGCCTGCGCCACTGGTCCACATGTCTGTTGTCAGATGTATAGTGTGAACAGCACTCTTCTCCAAAGCTGCCCCAATCAACTTCAGAACATCTTCATGTAGTGCTGGAACCGCAACTCGGGCAAAATAGAACCGGCTAGGAACCTTCCATTTAGGGCAGAGCACTGTCACTAATTCTAGAAAACCAACCCCTTCTACAAAAGAAAAAGGGAGAAGGTCCAGAGCTAGCATTTTAGCCAGCTTAGTGTTATACAGACGGGTCATTGGGTGGTTGCGTTCATATTGCGCTTCTGTAAACAACATCTTTTTAATGTTGCCCTGGACCAATGATTTACGGGATGATGATGATCTCTTCGACCCAGTTACGCTCGCTGATGAACTTTTCCGCATTGATGTCTCACTCTCTCCCACACTCTTAGTGTGGCTCCCATGGGGTGTGCTGCTGACATGGGAACTGGGTGTAAGTGAAGTGTTTGAATCGTCTTCTTCTACCTCCTCGTCATCAGCAGATGACAAATCAACGTTTTCATTACGTGCAATTCCGGCTTTCTTGACCGCCTCTAGGTGCGGAAACCATTCGACAGGGTGCCTTCTCTCAAGATGACCTCTCTGGCCTCCGGTACCATAGTTAGAACCAAGCTTACCACGACTATATCGAAGCTTACAAAGGCTACAAATGGCTACGTTTTCCTTTTTTGGGCAAACACTAAAGAAGTCCCAAACTGGAGACTTGAAATGTCTTCGGGGGCCGGAGGAGGCGGCGATACTGGTGGTGGTGGTCCTGCTGCTAATGACAGATGAAGTGGAGGATGTGGATTGCCGAACTTCAGTACGTTTTGCACTTTCACCACCACGAATTGAGGTCGAGGACGAGGTGGGTACCTTCTTGCGAGGAAGAAATATGGAAGCGGTAGGTTTTGGTGTACTACTTAACTCCAAATCTAATGATTCCATTTCCATTGCCTCCTCGCCGACATCATCATCACGCTCAGCAGCTTCTCGGGATAGGGTCAAAATGTCTCTTTGCTGCATGCCCGGTGGGGCTGCAGTGACCTTTGTGATGACTGCCTCGTCGTCATCGTGAGAGGCTTCATCACCAGCAGTATCTGTCACTTCTTGTTGAGCCTCATCACACTCCATAGGTTTGAGTTTTTGGACGACCTTCCTTTTACGCTTAGGTACCGGTGGCAGATCATGGTGTGCCTCTGCCTCACTGTCAGACCGCAGTTGTCGTGGTTCCCAAGACAGATCACTTGCACCAGAACGAGGTGGGCTTGAAGAAGATGTAGACACCCCCCTTGATCTTTTCCTTGCTAGGGATGTGGAAGACAATGAATGATCATCAGGAGGAGTGGCTTCCAATGATACCTCAGCTTCATTGTCGATTTCCAAATGTGCCCCTACTTCGGGAGGAACAACTATTGTGGGCACTTGTGAACGTCCATGCACCTTTGCTTGCGCATCTCCTTTTGCTGCCTCTCCTTCCACATGTACTTGGGCGTGTACTTGCACATGGTGTTGTTGTTGCGGCTGTGGTTGTTCAACACTTGTCAGATGAGTTACAACAACCTGTGTTGATTCAGGGACATTGCTGCTACTTTCTTGCGATGAGCCAACATCACTGGTCGATGGTGATTGGAGAAGTACACTGACTGCCTCTGAAGCACTCAAGGGCTTTGACTTAAGTTGGCGTGGTGGTGGAGGCACTGAACCCAATGGAGCAGGGGTGCTGCTCTCAGGTTGGTCCCCAGCAGATCCTGCTGCTGCAGGCGTACTTTTTTTTTTGCTCCCAAAAAAAGTGGTGGGTGGCACACCAGCCTCCTTGGTAACTTGCTTCTTCTGCTCCTTACTAGCAACTTTCTTGCTAGAGGAGCTACGGAGAAGTTTCTTTGGGGCCATCTTCTTCAGAGCAGGTCAGACAGCAGGCCGCAGTTGCACGAATTGTAGAGTTGTCTGAGGCCAGACGTGACGTCGCGTGACGTTATGCTGCACACACACACCGCTGCAGGACTTCTTCCTGGCACTGGTGGTTCTCTTGAGTCTTGTGCACCTAAAAAAAATGGAAGACAGAGGAACATCAGTTCAGTTATAGAGCACAAAAAAATCGAAAAACACTGCAAAATCAGCACAATCCCAATCCATCCATGCCCTCCATAATGTTTAAATTCAAGACAACCCACAGAAAGACTAGGCCCATGCAAGACTCACTACCCCTGGGCATAAATAAAGGTTGAAAAGTAGGCAAAATGGTTGGAGGCCTAACAACAAAGCCTGCATTCAAAATGGCCACTTGCCTGCCAGCACATGGCCAGTGCCTGTAGCTGCACTCAAAATGGCCACCAGCCACATGGCATGTCCCTCCCCATGAACACCCCCAAAAATCGAAAAACACTGCAAAATCAGCACAATCCCATTCCATCCATGATGTTTAAATTCAAGACAGCCCACAGAAAGACTAGGCCCCATGCACCACTCACTACCCCTGGTCAAGGCCCCAACAACAGGTCAAAAATCGAAAAACACAAAATTTTACAAAAAAAAAAAATCGAAAAACACAGAAAAATCAGCACAATCCCAATTCATCTATGGCCTCCATGATGTTTAAATTCAAGACAACCCACAGAAATACTAGGCCCATGCAAGACTCACTACCCCTGGCATAAATAAAGGTTGAAAAGTAGGGAAAATGGTTGGAGGCCTAACAACAAAGCCTGCATTCAAAATGGCCACTTGCCTGCCAGCACATGGCAAGTGCCTGTAGCTGCACTCAAAATGGCCACCAGCCACATGGCATGTCCCTCCCCATGAACACCCCCAAAAATCGAAAAACACTGCAAAATCAGCACAATCCCATTCCATCCATGATGTTTAAATTCAAGACAGCCCACAGAAAGACTAGGCCCCATGCACCACTCACTACCCCTGGTCAAGGCCCCAACAACAGGTCAAAAATCGAAAAACACAAAATTTTACAAAAAAAAAAAATCGAAAAACACAGAAAAATCAGCACAATCCCAATTCATCTATGGCCTCCATGATGTTTAAATTCAAGACAACCCACAGAAATACTAGGCCCATGCAAGACTCACTACCCCTGGCATAAATAAAGGTTGAAAAGTAGGGAAAATGGTTGGAGGCCTAACAACAAAGCCTGCATTCAAAATGGCCACTTGCCTGCCAGCACATGGCAAGTGCCTGTAGCTGCACTCAAAATGGCCACCAGCCACATGGCATGTCCCTCCCCATGAACACCCCCAAAAATCGAAAAACACTGCAAAATCAGCACAATCCCATTCCATCCATGATGTTTAAATTCAAGACAGCCCACAGAAAGACTAGGCCCCATGCACCACTCACTACCCCTGGTCAAGGCCCCAACAACAGGTCAAAAATCGAAAAACACAAAATTTTACAAAAAAAAAAAATCGAAAAACACAGAAAAATCAGCACAATCCCAATTCATCTATGGCCTCCATGATGTTTAAATTCAAGACAACCCACAGAAATACTAGGCCCATGCAAGACTCACTACCCCTGGCATAAATAAAGGTTGAAAAGTAGGGAAAATGGTTGGAGGCCTAACAACAAAGCCTGCATTCAAAATGGCCACTTGCCTGCCAGCACATGGCAAGTGCCTGTAGCTGCACTCAAAATGGCCACCAGCCACATGGCATGTCCCTCCCCATGAACACCCCCAAAAATCGAAAAACACTGCAAAATCAGCACAATCCCATTCCATCCATGATGTTTAAATTCAAGACAGCCCACAGAAAGACTAGGCCCCATGCACCACTCACTACCCCTGGTCAAGGCCCCAACAACAGGTCAAAAATCGAAAAACACAAAATTTTACAAAAAAAAAAAATTGAAAAACACAGAAAAATCAGCACAATCCCAATTCATCTATGGCCTCCATGATGTTTAAATTCAAGACAACCCACAGAAATACTAGGCCCATGCAAGACTCACTACCCCTGGCATAAATAAAGGTTGAAAAGTAGGGAAAATGGTTGGAGGCCTAACAACAAAGCCTGCATTCAAAATGGCCACTTGCCTGCCAGCACATGGCAAGTGCCTGTAGCTGCACTCAAAATGGCCACCAGCCACATGGCATGTCCCTCCCCATGAACACCCCCAAAAATCGAAAAACACTGCAAAATCAGCACAATCCCATTCCATCCATGATGTTTAAATTCAAGACAGCCCACAGAAAGACTAGGCCCCATGCACCACTCACTACCCCTGGTCAAGGCCCCAACAACAGGTCAAAAATCGAAAAACACAAAATTTTACAAAAAAAAAAAATCGAAAAACACAGAAAAATCAGCACAATCCCAATTCATCTATGGCCTCCATGATGTTTAAATTCAAGACAACCCACAGAAATACTAGGCCCATGCAAGACTCACTACCCCTGGCATAAATAAAGGTTGAAAAGTAGGGAAAATGGTTGGAGGCCTAACAACAAAGCCTGCATTCAAAATGGCCACTTGCCTGCCAGCACATGGCAAGTGCCTGTAGCTGCACTCAAAATGGCCACCAGCCACATGGCATGTCCCTCCCCATGAACACCCCCAAAAATCGAAAAACA
The DNA here is from genome assembly GCF_964263255.1 of Lissotriton vulgaris. NCBI lineage: Eukaryota > Metazoa > Chordata > Amphibia > Caudata > Salamandridae > Lissotriton > Lissotriton vulgaris. Next base: position 494,297,742 of record NC_141696.1, read on the forward strand.
CTGCAAAATCAGCACAATCCCATTCCATCCATGATGTTTAAATTCAAGACAGCCCACAGAAAGACTAGGCCCCATGCACCACTCACTACCCCTGGTCAAGGCCCCAACAACAGGTCAAAAATCGAAAAACACAAAATTTTACAAAAAAAAAAAATCGAAAAACACAGAAAAATCAGCACAATCCCAATTCATCTATGGCCTCCATGATGTTTAAATTCAAGACAACCCACAGAAAGAATCAGTCCACCCACCACTGAGTACCCCTGGGAAAAGGCCCCAAAACAGCCCAAAAATCGAAAATCCCAAAATTTTAGTTGCAGCAACTGTAATGCCCCAAACAAACTTACTTGTAAAATTTCTAATCCAACAGTGATCCAAAGAAAGTCAAAAAGGCCTCAAATCCAAAGATCCAGCAGCATCCACAAAAGGTAATCCTTCCAGGTCCACATCCGAATGAAAAGTGACCAGGAGATGGACAAAGCACTGGGAGGAGCCTGCTGAACAGGAACAGGAAGTTGAAGACTATGGGGCACTTCCTTCCTCCCACCCCCCTGCCCCCCTCCCCAAAATGGACTCCTCGCTAAAAAAGTGCAGGCAAATGTCAAACTAAGGAGTTATTCACATAAAAATCATCATTTCTAGAAGGTTTATGCTGCTTGCTGGTGGATTTCTTGTGCAGAATTGCAAATTTATATTTTCGCGCGCCGCATCTCAAATCTCGCAATTTGCGAAGTACCACGAGACGTGATCTCGCCGTACTCGCGTTGACAAACTCTCGCTGGCAAGCCGCGATGACGTAATCGCGCTCGCCAATTCCCGCGGGAACACACAGCAAGATCCAAAATGGCGCAGCACTCGCAAACTATCGAAAAAAACAACTCGGCAAACGATGATAAACGCCGCGCGCCGCAAAAATTGTATCACCAACGCCGCGCGCCGCCAAAAAAATCCGCTGCGTGCGAATTTGCGGATTTTGCGGGAAATCCGCAAATCTCGCGGATTGCGGATTTCCCGAAAATCCGCAAAATCCGCGAGCGGAACGGATTTTCCGCCCACGCTTACTCTCCGCCTCAATTCGTCTAAAACAGATACCATCACCAGCTCCGTGCTGTGATGTGCCCTGAGGCCTGCCTGATTTTGCTCTAGTAGATCATTGGTCTCTAGATGTCTTGAGAGGTATGTCAGCACATGCTGTTCCAAAACCTTTGCTAAAAAAGGTAATTGGGAAATGGGCCTATAATTCGTTAAGATTTTTTGTGTCCGCCCTTGGCTTCTTAAGCAGCGGAATGAGCCGGGCCTCCTTAAGCATAGCCGGCACTTGTCCGATTTCCAGAGATGTATTTAGAAGGTTGAGAACATCCTCTTCCAGCCCTGGCATAGCTAGCTTAAAAACGCTCGGGGGCAAGTATCCACCTGGGAGCCTGACTTTACCCTCCCTACCAGGCTAGCTAGCGTCTCCTTAGTAATCAAGGGAAAAGTTTCTAAGGGATTATCAATTTTCGGAATAAGAGGAGTAACTTGTAGTGAACAATTTAAAACAGGGGCATGAGAGATTTCTGACAGGAGATCTTCAATTTTTTGTATGAAAAAATCCTGGAATCTTTGACAGTCCTCTAGCGAGACATCAGGCCTCTGTTCCTTATTTTTCCTTAATTCAGAGAGCACCTTAAAAACTTCTTTCTATGGATTTTGGGATTCTGCAATTCTGGTCTCAAAATACTCAGATTTTCGAGCCAGGATCGCCTTTTTATATGTGGCCAGCTCTTGCTGATATAGGCTCTGTGCCATCGTATTATCATCCCTCCTCCATGCTCTCTCTGCCTTCCGAAGAGATTAGTTGAAGGCAGACAGCTTCACTTCATACGCCTTTCCTCAGAAGAAATTTGTTGTTCACCCTCCTAGAAGGCCAGGCCTTATTGTTTATTATTCAGTAATGAGTGGAGAGCGGCCTGGCCAGTTTTGTTCCCTCTTAAGCTCCCTGTTGTGAAGAGTTGGAGTGTGGCAGCCAATCACAGTGAAGCTCGTGATCGTGGCAGCCAATCACAGTGAAGCTCATGGTCCGCTGCCCCAGATATACAAACATTTATTTTTTTAATTTCTCAGCAACTACTGAATGGATTTACACCATTTTAAATAAAAATGGCTTTCTGAATCAAGCACTACATTTTTTACATTTTTCGGACTGTAGCCTTGGCTAAAGTTTCCTATGGGAAATTGATGTTTTGACTTTTATTTTTTGAATTTCTCAACAACTACTTAACGGATTTACACCATTTTAAAAAAAAGTCACTTTCTGTACCAAGCTCTACCTTTTTGCCAAATTTGGTGTAATTCCGTTCAGCAGTTAGGGCTGTAGCCTGTAATAACATTTCCTATGGAAATTAGCATGGAGAAAACACTTTTTGAGACCCCCCCTTTTTTCCCCACCCCCACTTGACAAATCACCCCCAAACTCTTAGGATAGGAGCTGACCTGGATAGGAGCTGACCCGGATAGACCTTTTTTTGGGAGAATTTTGCAAAGATTCATCAAACAATGCCAAAGTTATTAGCAAATCAAAAAAATGTTTTACTATGGAAATAGGTTCTAACTATAACTACCTACTGGCGACAGTACTATATATCCAATTGCGTCATCCGACGCAAACACGTCTACAACCCCCGTACTCAGATTGTTTTTAAAGATGAAAAAGCCAAGCCCAGTTCTGGTGCAAAAATTCAGTGCTTTATTCCATTGAAAATATTAACACCCAGCAAGTCTGCATGACGCGTTTCACCTCTAGCCAGAGGCTTGATCACATGATGTGCTGCTGAAACTGTTGAGGGTACTTATAGAGCATGTAACAAGAGGTGGAGTTCAATAGTAACATCCTACCTATTAACCCCTTAAGAAACTGTAAACATGTTTTGTTGTTATATTATGTAGAAAGCGTAATAAAAGACATAGTGTCTAATATTAACTACAATATAACAGTTTTGAAAATGCCCCAAGGAGCTGTGCAAATCATGCAATATGAACTGTAAACATACTGCATTAGAAAACAATTGGTCCTTGTATAGATGTCAAAAAATTAAATAAGAGACATAAGGCCCGATGTAGGTAAATCTAATTTACCACTTCCAAAATACCGAATCATACCGATTCGGTATTTAAGAAGTGGTAAATTAGAGGGGGGACAAATGTAGGTAATTCTGATTCGGTAAATACCGAATCTGTAAGATTCGGTATTTACCGATTCTGTAAATACCGAATCGGTATCCCCCATTGATTCCTATGGGCCTTGAAGCCCATAGGAATCAATGTGGAATACCGAATCGGTATTTACCGATTCGGTAATTACCTATTCTTGCAAGGGTGCAGGGGGTGTCACTTTGACATCCTCTAGCACCCCAATTACAGGCTTGTGTGCCATGTGGCACACATACATGCCCTAAGGGCATGTCTGTGTGTCACATGGCACAGGTGTGCATGTACACCTGGATTCGGTATTTTACCACCCGATTTGATTGGGTGGTAAAATACCGATTCTGTAAGCCCTGTGGGACTCAGAAGAGTCTCACCTACATCTGCGTTACTGAATCAGTAAAAATACCGATTCGGTATTTTACCGATTCAGTAATTTTAACGATTCGGTAAATTTACCCATTCGGTAAAATAGGGCCCCTACATCACAAATGACCATTTACCGGTCGGTAAATGGCCACCTACATCTGGCCCATAGTGTATAAAATTTATATAAACCTCATTATGTCATTTAAACATAGCAGCAAAAATATGTGCAAACTAAGCAGTATAAACAATTTAAAACCTAATTATATTAAGTAAAAATCATTCATATAAAAAGCAGTTTACAAGTAACAAAATTTCATTCTGGGTACCAATATAACCCAAATGGGTGTATATCTCACAATATACATGCTTCTTTATAAATTGTCTCAATCAGTAAACCAATCCCAAAGTGCAAGTGTTGTGCAAATTTTCGCTATATAATCATTTGTGCAAATATTAAAATCATGGGAAACAGGGAGGATGAGGTCAGTATTTTATCATTTCTTATTCAAACAATCGTTCTTATGTACAGCTAAAACCCTATAAAAGATCAGCGTACCCCTTGCTATTATGTCAGAAAATATACAATAGAAAGTAAAATGAAGGAAACCTTGATACATAACCTATGATGTTATACAAAAGAGGAACTATAAACATGTGTGTTGATCTTCACTTGCGTTAAGACCTCCTGGGGTCTTGCTGTCTAGTTCTATTATGTATCTGGTTTCCAGAAGGCGCAGTAAAGCTTCTCTATTTCCTCCTCTCTTTAAAGGCATAATACAATCTATGACATAGAACTGTAAATGCATGGGATCACTGTTATGAGCACTTTCAAAATGGCGGGCCACCGGATAAGTTTGATCTTTTCCCACGATGGCCCTTAGGTGTTGCACTATTCGCTTGTGTGCCGGCAGTCTAGTACTCCCCACATACCTTAACCGACAAGGACATTGTAACACATAGACTGCATAATCAGTCTTGC